>NC_054843.1:36831646-38206646 GCF_018345385.1 Vulpes lagopus
GTAACTGAGCTTAAAAATACATTAGAGTATTTTTTCTGCCTTGGTAGCAGGCAAACTAGATGCAACAGAAGAAAAGATCAATGAGCATGAACACAAGGCAATAAAACTCACCCAATAAGAGCAGCAAAATGGAAAAACAAAATGAAAGTACACTTATCTTAAGGGACTTATTGATGGGACAACATCAAGCAGACCAATATTTGCACTACAGATGGAGAAGATAAAGAACAAACAGCAGAAAACATTTGAAGAGTTAACAACTGATAATTACCTTAACTTGGAGAGGAGCAGATATCCAGTTTCAGGAAGATCAGAGAATGACAAATAATATGAAATCAAACAGACCCAAGACATATTATAGACTGTCAAAATTCAAGACAAAAGCAGAATATTAAAAGCAACAAGAGAAAAACAACTTGTTAAATACAAGCGAATACCCCCAAAAGACCATCAGCAGATTTTTCAGCAGAAACCCTGCATGCCAGAATAAAGTGGCATGATATTTCAAAGTGCTAAAAAAAAAAAAGCCAACTAAGAACACTCTACCTAGGGAAGGTGTCATTAAGAATTGAAAGAGGGACCCCTTGGTATCTCAGTTGGTTCAGTGTCTGACTCTTGCTTTTTAGCTCAGGTAATGGTTTCAAGGTTGTGAGATTGATCCCTATGTCCGGTTGTGTGCTGGGTGTGGAACCTGCTTAAGATTCTCTCTACCTCTGCCCCTCTCCCCTCTGAAACAAACAAAAAAAAAAAAAGAAAGAAAGAAAAGAAAAAGAAAAGGAAAAAGAAAAAGAAAAGAAAGTGGAGGAGGAGGAGAAGAAAGAAAGAAAGAAAGAAAGAAAGAAAGAAAGAAAGAAAGAAAGAAAGAAAGAAAGAAAAAAGATTGAAGGAGAAAGAAAGAATTATCCACACAAGCAAAAGGTAAATAAATTTATCACCACTAGACTGGCCTATAAAGGAAATGCTAAAAGGATTTCTTTAACCTGATGAAAATGCGCTGTCATACTAGGAAAACATAGAGAGTATAAATCTTACTGGTAAAAGTAAATATATAGCAAAATCTGGAATAACAATGTTGTAAAGATGGTGGGTTAATCACTTATAGAACTAGTATGGTGAGTAGCAGACAAAAGTAGTAAAAATAATTACAATTATTTGATAGTGTATACAGAACATAAAACATTATGACATCAAGAAATGAAATGTTTTCTTATAGGGGAATACAAATGCAGTTTTAGGATGCATTTGAACATAAGTTGTTATTAACTTAAAAGAGACTGTTATAAGTTGTTGTCTGGAAGCCTCATGGTAATCACAAAGCAGCAACCTCTAGGAGATACAAAAAATATAAAAAAGAAAGGAATCTAACCATACCACTAAAAAGGTCATTTGAAGGAAGAAAGGAAGAAAAGAAAAGAACAGAGTTTACAAAAACATCCAGAAAACAATGAACACAATGGCAATAAGTACATATGTATCAAAATTTATTCTGATTATAAATAGACTAAATTCTCCAATGAAAAGACAAAGATTACATGAATAGGTAAAAGATAAGACCCATCTATATGCTGCCTATAAGAAACTCACTTCCGATGTAAGGGCACACATAGTTTGAAAGTGAAGGGATGGAAAAAGATATTCCATGCAAGTAGAAACCAGAAGAAAGCTAGAGAAACTATACTTATATCTAGACAAAATACATTATAAAACAAACACTTGTTTTGTAATAAGAGACAAGGTGATTTTATCATGATAATGGTGTCAATCCAACTAGAAGATAAACATTTGTAGATAATTATGCATCTAACATAGGAGCACCTAAATATAACAAAGCAAATGTTAACAGAACTAAAGAGAGAAATAAACAGCAATAAAATAATAGGGGACTGTAATGCCCCACTTTTACCAATGGCTAGATCATCCAAACAGAAAATCTTTACAGAAACACTGGTCTTAAATGGTACAATGAACCAGATGGACTTACTAGATACATACAGAATATTTCATTCAAAAAGCTATAGAATATTCCTCTAAAGTGCACCAGGAATATTCTCCAGGATAGATCATATATTAGATCACAAAACAAGTCTTAAATTTAAGAAGATTGAAACACAATGGAATTAAATCAGAAATCAAATTTTAAGAAAATTGGAATATTCTAAAGCATATGAAGATTAAATAATATGTTCCTGAACAACCAATGGGTTAAAAGAATAAAATCAAGAGAGAAATTTTAAAAATCATGAAGCAACTAAAAGAGGAAATACAACATAACAAACCTTATGGGATGTGCCAAAGTAATTCTAAGAGGGAAGTTCATAGAAATATATGCCCATCTAAAGAACCAAGAAAAATTTCCAACAACTTGCCTTTATCTCTCAAGGTACTAGAAAAAGAAGAACAAGTGAAGCCCAAAATCAATAGAAGGAAGGGAATAAAGGTTAGAGTGGAAATAAATGAAATAGGGACTAAAAAGTTAATAAACAGTATCAATGAAATTAAGAGCTGTTTTTTTGAAAAGAAACAAAATTTACAAGCCTTAACTAGATTCACCAAGATAAAAATAAAAATATTCACCAAGAATATTCAAATGAATAAAATCATAAATAAAACAGATATTACACTGATACAGACCATTATAACAGACCATTAGGAACAATTATATACCAACAAATTGAACAATATAGTAGAAATGAATAAGTTCCAAGAAACATACAATCCAGCAATACTGAAACATGAAGAAATAGAAAATCTGAACAGACTGATTACCAGTAACAAGATGGAATTAGTAATCAAAAACCCTCCCAAAAAATAAAAGTCCAAAGCCAGAGAGCTTTATTGATGAATTCTACCACACATTTAAAGAATAATTAATACTATCCTTTTCAAACTCTTCCAAATGGAGAAGAAGGGAAAATTTCTAAATTCATTTTATGAGGCCAACATTACCTTGATATCAAAACCAGGCAAGCACACCACAAGAAAAGAAAGCTACAGGCCAATATCCCTAATAAACAGAGAAGCAAAAATCCTCAATGAAATATTAGCAACCCAAAGTCAATGATCCATAAAAACACTATTAAACACCAACAGTACATTAAAACACCATACGCCATGATCAGTCAGGTTAATCCCAGGGATACTAGGATGGTTCAATGTCTGCAAATGAGTGCAATACACCACATTAGCAAATGGAAGAATAAAAACATAAAATCTTAACAGATGCAGTAAAGGCACTTGACAACATTTAGCATCATTTATGGTTAAAACCTTTCAATAAAGTGGGCATAGAGAGAACATACTTCAACATAATAAAGGCCATATATGACAAGCCCACAGCTAACACTAGTGGTAAAAAGCTCAGTTTTTTTCTCTAAGATCAGGAACATAACAATTGCCACTTTTTTCCAACATAGTTTTGGATGTCCTTCTCAGAGCAATTAGGCATCCAAATTGGAAAGAAATAAAACTGGCATATTTGCCAGAAAACCTTGAAAACTCTATTAAAAAAGACTTAGAACTAATACACAATTTCAGAAAATTTGGAGGATACAAATATATAAATATCTACTGCATTTCTATAAACTGACACATTGTTAGAAAGAGGAAACAATCAACTTACATAAGAAAAATAAAATACTTAGGAATAAATTTAACCAAGGATGTGAAAAAAAATTGTACATTGGAAATTATAAGACACTGATGATAGAAATTAAACACATCAATGGAAACATATTCTTTGCTCATAGATTGGAATAATATTGTCAAAATGTCCATACTATCCAAAGCAATCTACAGATTCAATGCAGTTCCTATTAAAATTCCAATGGTATTTTTCATGGACATATAACAAGCAGTCCTAAAATTTGTATGGAACCACAATAGATACTGAATAGTCAAAGCAATCTTGAGAAAGAAGAACAAAGCAGGAAAAATCATTTCCTGATTTCAAAGTTTGTTTCAAAGCTACAATAATCAAAACAATACGGTATTGACATGAAAGCAGACACATAGATTAATAGAACAGAGCTTGGAAATAAGTCCAGGCGTACATGGTCAATTAATGTGTGACAGAAGAACCAAAAATATGAAACAGGAAAAACACAGTCTCTTCAATAAATAGTGTTGTTGGGAAGGGTCTCCGTGGCTCAGTTGGTTAAGCGTCTGCCTTCAGCTCAGGTCACGATCTCAGGGCGCCGGGGTCAAGCCCTGCATCAGATTCCCTGCTCTGCTTGGGGCCTGCTTCTCCCTCTCCCTCTGCCTGCCATTCCCTCTGCTTATGCACACACTCTCTATATCAAATAAATAAAGTATTTTTAAAATAAATAGATATTTAAAATAAATACTAAATATTTAAAAGGGCAGCCGCCTGCAGCCCAGGGCGTGATCCTAGAGACCCTGCATCGAGTCCGACGTGAGGCTCTCTGTATGGAGCCTGCTTCTCCCTCTGCCTGTGTCTCTGCTACTCTCTCTCTCTATGCATCTCTATGAATAAATAAATAAAATCTTTAAAAAATATTTAAAATAAATTTAAAAATAACTAAATAATATTTAAAATAAATAAAAATACATAAGTAGTATTGGGAAAACTGGACAGCCACATTAAAAAATAAAATCCAACAGCTATCTTACACCATACACCAAAATTAAATAAAAATGAATTAGACTTGAATTTAAGACCTTATGCTATAAAACTCCTAGAAGAAAACATAGGCAGTAAGATCCTTGACATTGGTCTTGGTGATGATTTTTTCTTCTTGAAAACAAATCAAAGACAACAAAAGCACAAATAATCAAACTAAAAGGAAACTATCAACAAAATGAAATGCAATAGAAATGAAAGCATTGACTGAATGAATGAATGAATGAATGAAGGAAACCAAATCAACATCACTAATCATCAAGGATATGCAAATCAAAATCAGAAATAGGTATTACCCTAAATCTGTTAGAATGACTACTATCAAAGACAAGAAATAACAAGTGCTGATGAGGATGTGGAGAAAAGGGAGCCCTTGTGCTCTATTGGCGGGAATGTTAATTGGTACAAACACTATATAACGTAGTTTGAAGCTTCCTTAAAAAATTACAACTAGAACTACTATATGATATAGCAATTTCATTTCTAGGTATATCTGAAGAAAATGAAAACACTAACTCAGAGAGATATACGCACACTCATGTTCATTGCGGCATTATTCTCAATAGTCAAGGTGTTAAAGAAAGCAACCCAAGTGTCCATCAATGGATGAATGAATAACTAAAATATGGGGTGTGTCACTGTGTGTATAAACACAAAATGAAATATTATTAGGTATAAAATACACAGTGGAATGGAATTTTTATCAATAAAACCATGGAATATATTTTGGCTGTGAAAAAGGATGGATACATGCCATACGTGACAACATGGATTTAACTTGAGACATTATGCTAAGTGAACTAAGTCCGACAAAGACAAGTACTATATGGTCTCACTTAAATGTGGAATCTAAATATAAAAACAAAAAAATGAACTCACAGATACAGAAAACATACAGAAAACAGAGGCAGGGGTAGGGGCCAGTGGCTGACATGGGTGAAAACACCAAGGTGTATACTTTCAGTTATAAAATAAATAAACCATGGGGTTGTGATGCATGGTGTGACATTTGTAGTTGATAATAATGTATTGCATATTTGAAAACTTCTAAGACAATAGATCTTAAAACTTGTCTCAGGAAAAGTAATTTGTAAATGTAGTAACAAATGTTAACTAGACTTATTAGGGAGATTATTTCACAATATACGCAAATGTCAAATCATTAGATTGTACATCCGAAATTGACATAATGCCAATTATACCGCAAGAAAAAAACATTCACATACTTAGAAAGTACTGGGCCCTGTACTAGACACATTACATGCAATAACTAATTAAATCTACATCTACACATTATGTCTTTATCTATATCTATAAAATGATAATTGATCTACCTCTACATATTATTATTCCCGAGTTACATAAGAGAAAACTGAGTGCAGATAATTTAACTCGTTTAAGGTTCCACAGCAATGAAGTAGTAAAGCTGGGATTTTCTGACTTCTCATTTGGAAATCTTATTCCATCAACCATACACAGAGTTATACTATATCACCACAGGGAAGACAGGTAATTTGGTTGAAATTTAACACTAGGGACGCCTGGGTGGCTCAGCGGTTGAGCGTCTGATCCTGGAGTCCCAGAATCGAGTCCCATATCAGGCTCCCTGCATGGAGCCTGCTTCTCCCTCTGCCTGTGTCTCTGCCTCTCTCTCTGTGTGTGTCTCTCGTGAATAAACAAATAAAATCTTAAGAAAAACTTAACACTAAAATAAAGGGTAGAAAGCTGCTAGGTACTGAATTGTGTCTCCACAAAATTCATATGTTGAAATAATCCTCAACGTGACATATTTAGAGATAGTTTTTAGCAAGTAAAGTTAAATAGGCTCCTAGTTTGTGATAGGATTGGTGGCCTTTATGAAGAGGAAAAGGGATTGCTCTCTGTTTCTGCCATGAGAGGACATGGCAAGAAGCTAGCAGTTTGCAAACCAGGAAGAGGCTGGTCACTAGAACACACAACTGTACTGGCATTCTGATCTCTGACTTCCAGCGTTCTGAACTGGGAGGAAAATACATTTCCATAATTTAGGTTGCCCAGTTTATGGTATTTTGTTAGGGCTTCCTGGATAGATAAAAACCAAAGCAAATATTGCATTTTGTTTCACTATCTCTGAAAAAGAAATTAAAAAAATGGTGCAGTCACTCTCATCAGCCAAAATTTTTCTTGTGGATATTATTTCCACAGTACACTTATGGATTTTCTAGCTCAGTTAACTCTCCTCTCGTTTACTCACTTCTGAGTCACCTTGGATACTTTGTGAGAAGCAAATAAAGCTTTATAAATTTCTGTAAGAGAATCCTTTTACATTCAGTAATTTTTCCTGCCAAAGAACAAAAGTAGTAGACATGCAGTTGTGAGTGAACAGTCGTGAGTAGCTAAAAACAAGTTTTTTAAATAGATACTTTAAAAAAAGATTTTATTTATTTATTCATAAGAGACACACACACAGAGAGAGAGAGAGAGAGAGAGAGAGAGAGAGAGTCAGGATACAGGCAGAAGAAGAAGCAGGCTCCATGCAGAAAGCCTGATGTGGGACTCGATTCTGGGACTCCGGAATCACACCCTGAGCAGAAGGTAGATGTTCAACCGCTGAGCCACCCAGGCATCCCTAAAGACATACTTAATAGTACAAATCTAATATTTGAAAATGCATTTGAGTTATGCTGCAACAGTTTTTCATACTGATGGCTTCAGAAATCCAGAAATCCCTCTCTCAGCTTTCCCCACTCTATTGCCTGTGCTGAGTTCCCACTGATTCAAAAATATAAAGCTGGAATTAAGAATTGGGCCAACAGGTCAGAAATCTTGGAAATGAGCATCGCTACATATGAATAGAACCAGGTTGTTCTGGGGGGGGGGGTGAAGGTTAAATAACTCAAACAATAATTAATATGCATTCACAGAAATCCATTATGAGAAAAATGTCTACACTGATAAAAAATTACATATACACATTATAATATACATACTACAATTTTTGTAAGTGCCCAGAAAGCCGATGAGCAAGATTTTGCAAGCATAAGTCATATAATTTTTCCTACTTAAATTGGACTAGTTGGTGCAGATGTTGATTGGTGACCTATATTAGCCTCTTATTAATGAAATAATTTTAACCTGAAAGTAAATTTGGCTAATCAAATATGGTACTTCCATATATTTTCAAGTTAAAAATATATTGTATTCTTCAAAAAAAAATATTGTATTCAAGTTAAAAATATATTGCAAAAAATTTAAAGTAAAAATATTGTCTAAAAATTTAGTAAGAAAAACTGGTAAGGTTTTCTTTGCTTGAAGGTTTCCTCTTATAATGTTAGAATAGAAAAAAGCTGCATCGGGATCCCTGGGTGGCGCAGCGGTTTAGCGCCTGCCTTTGGCCCAGGGCGCGATCCTGGAGACCCGGGATCGAATCCCATGTCGGGCTCCCAGTGCATGGAGCCTGCTTCTCCCTCTGCCTATGTCTCTGCCTCTCTCTCTCTGTGTGACTATCATAAATAAATAAAATTAAAAAAAAATTAAAAAAAAAAAAAAGAAAAAAGCTGCATCATCTGTAGACAATCTTCTGCCAATTGTTCCTCCTATGGCCTAATTTTGCCATCAAATGAGCATTCATTAAATGATAATTCAATCTGTTAATGTTAGCTAAATGCCTAGGAGTTCATGAAAAACTAAGTTAAACTGTATTCAATCAGCAATATGATAGTGTTGCTATTTTACTAACATGAGTGTGGTTTATTTTTCAAGGATACATTTTATTCTCATTCCTGATGTCAGATTTGCATAGTTACAGGATTCTTTGAAAAGGCAAAGATAGACCTTTACCTTCAAATTATTTTTCTTTTCCCGAAATAATTATTAAAACTTTATTCAAGACCTGGTAATAGCTTGCATTCTTGTCTAATAGGATATACTTTGACATTATTCTATGTCAGAGTAAAATTATCTTGATCTGAGGTAGAAAAATTCTTAGCAAAAAATGAACTTTGCTCTTTCAATTTTCAGTAAGTCTACTGATGGATCTGTACATCCCGCTCAATTCATAAGTAGGTTTTGACTAATAATGTTAATATTACTTTTTAAGCAACAAATTGGTCTTTTCCTTTTAAAAGAAAACAAATTATTTTTATCAACAATAGGGTATTTCCCAAAGTTCCACATACAAAAAATTATATGTATATAAATCATGGATGCTAAAATATTTGGCTTTTTACATCAGACTCTTTGGAGTTCAAGAATGGGTCACCAAGCTTAGTATTTCCAAGAATTTCCTCATCATGAGAAACACCTGGGGGCTTGTGAAAAATTAAGTTTCTTGGGCTTCACAAAATACCTATTAGGCCAGGGTTTCATCAGAAGAAATTTCTTTCCCTTTTTAAAATCTTTAAAGAGCAAAATAAAAAACAATAATAAAAGGCTTTTTATGATAAGAAATTTAAACATATGAAAATATAACAGTTAACATAATAAACTCATATGCTTCAATGATCAACTCATGATTTAAAAAGATAGTGTTTAATACCCCATCCTATATGACTTTGGAACAAATTCCAGAGATTGTATTAGTTCATCCATATATATGTAAAACTCTATCTCAAAACAAGGCCCTTCTTATAACCATATAACATTACTACACCTAACATTCACCAATAATTACTAAATATGATTTAATATTTATTCAGTGTTAAAATTTTTCATTATTTCATAAATGTTTTTTTTATGTTTGAATCAAGATCCAAACAAAGATTCTGTAATTCACTTGATTTATATATATCTTAAGTCTTTGAACCGATGGATTTTCTTCTAATTTCCTTTATATTTCCTTGCAATGTGTTTGTTGAAGATGAATATGTATTTAATAAAAGCTCTTCAGGATTCTTATCAAAAAAGTTGTGGAAGCTCGGAGCAGAGGGATTTAGCTTGTGGTGTGTGCATGTGCTCTCTCTGCATCTAACGATGTGCTCTGCTTCTCTACTGCCTCACCATAAACCCAAGACAAGGCAGTTGACCTTTCCATTATTTGTTGCTCCATGTGTAGAACAGTGATAATACCTGTTGTCTTCTTTGCAAGGATGTTGTGAAGATTAATGAGCTAATATCGATAAAGCACTTCAAACTTGTGAGAAGAAAGCCAGGTTTGAAAATCTTATAAGAACCTTACAACCCGTATAATACTCTTCTGTAGGAGACCAAGCAGTCACCTCAACAAATACACACTACCCTAGGTGAATTGTGTATTTGTGATGAATTAATGACAGATGCAAATTAATTTCTCTCAAACTAAAGATCTACAAATTACTTGAATGGATAGAGAGATAAAGAGATGTTGTATTATAGACAGTGGGAAATAACATATATTTTACTGGTCATCCATATAGTTAGATTGATAGAGTTTAAATTTCTTTTGAGATTTAGATATGAAGGTATTGTAAAAATTAATATAATTCACCATCACAATAAAACGAAAACTTCAATTCCATCAAATTCTTTAAAAAGTAACTTATTCATATAATCACATTGCTAAAATTTAAATTCATGTAAACCAATTTCTATAGAATCACTGGTTTTTAAAATTTTATGAATAGTGAGGGGTCCATACCATTATCATATTTAAATCACTTTCGCAGTTTAAGAACCATCTTGGTAAATATTGTAATGACTATAGGACTGCAAGTAGGGACAACTCTGTTTTTAATCTTTCTTTTTTTAATTTTTTTTTTATTTATTTATGATAGTCACACACACACACAGAGAGAGAGAGAGAGAGAGAGAGAGGCAGAGACACAGGCAGAGGGAGAAGCAGGCTCCATGCACCTGGAGACCCAACATCCCGGGTCTCCAGGATCGCACCCTGGGCCAAAGGCAGGCGCCAAACCGCTGCACCACCCAGGGATCCCCTGTTTTTAATCTTTCTAAAGCAATTAAAATCTGTATAATCTGGACCATGCCACTTTACTTCTGTAAGCTACAATTCATTCCACAGTACAATAAATTGTTCTTTCTAGTTCTCAACTCTGAAGTAGGGGAAATGCTTTCCTATTGGAAGGAAGTTTTTTTATTGCATCTTTATCTGCCCTTGCATTTCTGTTAAACAAACTAAAATTAAGACTCAAAAGTAATGAGAAATGTAGAGAGCAATTTAAATTCAAAATCTATTATCTCACTATACTTTTGCTGCCTTCTGCTGTTGAATTATCTATTATATAGTAGTTATTTATAAAATCATACTCTTAGGGGACTCACCTGATGAATATCTCTTTAGTTCATTCTTCACAGTCTGAAGAATCTGTGCTATTTGAAATTAACTATCAAAACACATCAGAGCACTTTCTTTCAAATTGCATAAAAATAATTTGTTATTTCAGTTATAACTTTTTTTTACTAGAAACCATATAGAAGAAAAAAAGTGTAAATCTGACAGTGAGTACCTAGCACATAGCCTTCTAATATTTTATAGATCTTCTGTATTTTTATATAGTTTAATTTTTCATTATTTAAATTTCTGCCATTTTTCATTTACTGTCATTACTATCTACTCAAGTGCTACAGTGATAATTATTTCTAATTTCTTACTATAGGAACACCATTGAGAAAGATTATCCTCAAGGTAATAGTACGGTTAAACATAATGAATGCCTATAGGAAAATAAATTTTATTATGTGAACAAACTAACATATATGTTTCCAGTTCTATTAAAACAAAACAAAACAAAACAAAACAAAACAAAACAAAATATGTTTTAAGTAAATTCTACCCCTTTCGTGGGGCTGGAATTCACTACCCGGGTCAAGAGTTATACACTCTACTGACCTAGTCAGCCAGGTGTCTGTCCCTGTAGTTCTATTTTGAAGTCCTTATACCCCAGGAAGATGGGTACCAACTTGGAAAGCAAGGATTATAGGGAAATATGAAAGAGGTCTGCATTAGTTAATAGAATAAACAGGAGCAGATCTAATACATGAAGAAAGTCCTTGAATAGGCCAATAACTGATCTGTTACAGAACTTCTTTTTTGGGTTTCTCACAAGGGTAAAATCAGTGCCATTATAATGTAGAACATAGATGCCACTTTTTGAACTGTGTTCTCTGAATCTTATATACACACACTTATATAAAAGTATACATTTGCCTAGTAAAGTACTTGGTACTACTCAAAGCTAGTAATTTGGCCAGTTTTTCTCTTGTACTCAGATTAACACCACGATAAAACAAAACAAAACAAACAAAAAAATGTACACCTTTTTTTTACAGATGAGGAAACCAAAGCTTTTGAGGTTACCTGGCCAGGGGCATATGTGCTACTCTTGCCTACCCTTCTAGCTATCCTTTCTGAGTAGTTAACTGGCTGAACATTGGGACTGTCCTTTCTTTTCATATTTGGAATCCAAGCCACTTGCTCTCCATCCTTATCTCATCACTAATAAACAGCAGGCTCTTGGGTCAGCCATATCCCTAGGATGTTATAAGAACATGGGGTTGCATTAAGAAGCAAGGCAAGTTTGGTCACATCTCCTTGGACTCCTAACTTTCTAATACATCATCAGTTTCTTAGAACAGAGACTATGTTGTTCATTCAGTTACATAAATGTATAGCACCTGGTTCATAGTCAGTGTTTAATTAAAAAAAAAATGTGTTGATTGTTGAGTGTTTGCAACCACAGTTTACCAGATGTTAATACAGCATTTTTGGCTACTTATCTGTTTCTAAAGCAGAGCTTTGTAGCCTTTTTCTGCTTCATCTTACATCTCAGAAATATCTCATTAGTGTGTCAGTTGCCATGGGCATTTCTGGTAGCCCTACTCAACCCCAATTCTATTTCTGCCATTCCAGAAAGTATATTAGGAGAGAAAAAAAAAAACAACAACAAAAAACGACATTTTGATTCAATGAGCTCAGAACTCATTGACAGTTCATTTATTTTTTTATTCTTCTATCATTAACAAATTACTTATGGATGACCTCATCCCTCATCACTGTTGGAAGCCCTGCAGTCAAAGCCAACTTCAAGTCTGAGACTCTGAAGTTCAATCCCAATGGGCATTAGTTAACTTCTGTAATAATCTGATTAACCCCCACATCTTTATCACCCAACAATTGGCGCTACTTCACAATCTTCCCACAAGCCCTGCTTGAAGCTGGAAATCTATAAAACCTATCTTGAATATATCATGTTTATATATCAAAGCCACAAGTGGGCCCTTGCTACCTACTTCCACAACTGCTGGTGTGAGCTGGCTGGTATTCCACCTGCCTTTCAGCATTTTGCCTGCCCTACCCCAGGTGACACTCGGCTAGGTCTTTCTAACCCTCTATCTACTTCTTTTGTCGTACTTCACCTATACAGACAGATCTTTTTGTTATATCTTCTTTCAGTGGTAGGAAAGATGGAACAAATATTGTTTTGCAAAATCATATTCCAGAGCATTAATTAAAGATTTATTTCATAGACAAATAAACCACCTGACCTTGAATTTTTTATGGAGATGTTTTACATTTTCCAATCCTTTCTTTTACACACTCATTAATAACACAGAACAGTGCAGTTTGCACTAGGCATTTTCATAAGTATGAAATATTCAGGTTCCACAATATTGAGTCAACATAGCCAACATAATTATGAGTACCAACTCCACACCTCTGTAAAAGTACAGATATCATGAGTACATAAGTATATGCATGTGTACATATATGTGATGTCATGAAGAGTCATATACTGTATTTTTTACTTTTTCTTTTGTCTCTAACATAATGTCTACTGTTGAAAAATTGAAAAGCTAGGAAATGTTGCTTGATTTTGAAAAATCATTTCCTTCATCTCTACATAACATCGATGAACATTTTATGATGGTTCTTATCCATAAATCTTAGTTTTATTGATAATTTTGATACTTAATATAAAAGTATATTTAATAATTCAAAGTATGACATGTTCTCTGTAGTTTAAATTGTCTTTAAGTTAAATTTTTTAACTTCTAAATTGGACCTTTTTTTTTTTAAGATTTTACTTATTTATTCATGAGAGACATAAAAACATAGGCAGAGGGAGAAGCAGGCTCCCTGTGGCGAGCCTGATGCAAGACTAGATCCCAGGACCCCAGGATCACAACCTGAGCTGAAGGCAGACTCTCAACCACTAAGCCATCCAGGTATTGGGCCTGTATTTGGTTAAGATGTTTCTAGAAATTATATTTTGGGCTTCTATTTTAGATGGGCATTTGTAAATCAAAAATGAACTATAAACCCAAATATATTACCAAATAAAACCAATGCAAAATATAATCAAGATAATTCTGTTACAATTTCAAATTCTCTGTTTAAATACAGTAACAACTTAAAAAGATCTCACCACCACCCACTCCTGAGTAGTTTTCTGTGAAGACATTTTTACAAAAGTAATTTCTTAAAATAATATGTAGCTACAAACTTGAACATGGTCCTACAAAAAACTATGAGATGACTAGTATTTTAGTACCTTATGATTCACATTTCCAGTAGCTTCCAGTAAAAATGCAGGTTTAGTTAAAGATAATTTTTACTTTTTATTTACAATGGCTAGTATTCCTAAGTTTGTGAAAGACTTTACTAGAACCGCCTTCTGTCCTTGTCATACACCTTGTAAAACTGTTTTAACATATGACTAATCAGATATTATATTGCAACATTTGGTATGAGTTTACTTTTTAGGAAAAGGACCATTAAAAGTATCTGTTTTTCAAACTCAGGATGATCTAATCAATTTCTATCTGCTTCAGTTGGTCTCAAACTATTTATTTCCAAACCTATCATTTGCTTTCCTATGCTCTACATTGTAGACAAATAAAGTTCAAATAGTGTCGGTTATTTTCATCTAGCTTGAGCAAAAAGGAAAATACATATCTATTAGTCTTTCAATTGTTCCTTCTCAAAGTAGAATTTGGTATAATGTGTTTTCCATTTTTCCTTCAATGTTTATATATAATAGCAAATACATACATATATATACATGTATATATAAGACACATATATATATTGGATTGGAAAAGTTTTAAATATTTCCCAGTTACTAGAACCTGAAAATTTAAATATCAAAGGTTATGTTCTGTAGACTATGAAGTATCTACAAAAGATTTACATGCTTTTGGGCACCCGGGTGGTGCAGTTGGTTGAGGATCCAACTCCTGGTTTTTGCTTGGGTCATGAGATAGAGCCCTGCCTCAGGCTCGGAGCTCAGCATGGTGTCTGCTTCTGCTCCTCCCCACTGTGCTCTCTCTCTCTCTCTTTCTCTTAATCTTTTTAAAAATATTTATATAAAAAAAAGATTTATATGCTTTGCATGCATATCTCCAAAGTGATTTAGAAATCAAAGTTTTCACAAAGAATTTCTAAAATATACATAGCAATAGTTCAACTCCTGAACAAAGGGAGCATGACACCCAGTTGCCAGCAAACCAGTGTGAAAAGCATTTCTTGAAAAAACAACAAAAACCTCACTCCTATTAATGAGTGTTGGGCTAAGCAGAAGGTGAGTTATAAACTTGGTCCATGGATAAGGAGGAGGATGATGGCAGAGCTGATTAATATTTCAGAGGAAGAGGTTGGAGTATGATTAGATGTTTCATATGGATATTAGGATATTATAGATTTCAAAACAGAAACTGCCATTTGGTCATGATAAAATAACTTATAGTGGACTAACTCTCCACTGAAAGTAAGTTTCAAAATGAATAAAAAGTATGAAATCACTCTTCAGATACTATATATTACAGACCCCAAAGAGATGGGAGTAATGAAATTTAAGTTCTGGTAATACACCAATAACATGCCTGGATGCCTTTTTTGAGTGCAGTAAAGGAAGTGGAGGCCAAACATTGATGGAGGTCTCAGAGAGTTGAGGAGATAGAAATTGTAGTTCAGGGTCATTGAGGTGGTGGGATGAGGGCAGAGGCTTCAGTGATGAAAGCTATACGGGCAAGGAAGTACAGACTCTTCATGGTGGTACTCTCAAAGGTTTCTTTGTTTTGTTTTTTCATGCCTAAAACTATGCTGTACATTCGAAGGTTAAGACTTTATAAGGCCTGGTAAAGGACAACTACTTTAGGTTCTAAATAACCAACTCATCTTGCTTCTAACAAAAGTTAATTTTTTTTAGAAATATGCGGGGATCCCTGTGTGGCAGCAGTTTGGCGCCTGCCTTTGGCCCAGGGCGCGATCCTGGAGACCCGGGATCGAATCCCACGTCGGGCTCCCGGTGCATGGAGCCTGCTTCTCCCTCTGCCTGTGTCTCTGCCTCTCTCTCTCTCTCTCTCTCTCTCTCTGTGACTCATAAATAAAAAATTTTAAAAAAGAAATATGCATGCTTCTCAGTGTCTATTACTAAGTTCTGTTAATGTTAATAGTAAATTTATTTTAATTTTAGGCTGTTCAATAGTTGAGTGTAGATTATTACATATTTGATGTTTGTCACTTTTTAAAATGCATTTCTAGGCCAGATCACTTTTCTGTGGCATGTCACCTGTGTGAACAGCAACTCCACTGTGCCACATGATTACTAAGTCTCTTCTATAGTTGCAAAAGTAAATATTATGATTTCTACATGCAACTACTTAATGAAGTCCATTCTTCTATCCTTTGAGGTAAGCTAATTATATCATCAAAAAACTATATCATTAATTTAAAAAATATTTTTTCTTTTAGAAAATACGATGTAGTAGCTGGATCCAACCCTTCCAGAAATGAAAATATCTGTGAAGGAAAATTATCAGTTGAGAATCTGGATCAAGGATTTAGAATATAGAATTTTTGTCTTTGGATGATATGTCATTACTATTAGCCCAATCCTCCATTCCAATTTTATGATAACTGTAATAGTTATTGTACTATATAGTTTTGCAAATATTTTTAATATTATTTATTCAAATTCTATTGACTTTTTATTTGCACCTCTAACACTGAGTATATGGAAGTGTCCCCACAAAAATAATTAAGGTAGTTTCAAATCTTAAACAGAAAAAAAAAAAGAGAGAACTTTTAATGAAAACAAAAATACCTGGGAAATTAATTTGAAGGGCATCGGTGTGGTGAAATTCCTGTTCATCTTTTTATTTATTTATTTTTAAAGATTTTATTTTTTTTATTCATGAGAGACAGAGACACAGGCCGAGGGGGAAGCTGGCTCCATGCTGGGAGTCCAATGCAGGACTCGATCCCAGGACCCTGGGATCATGCCCTGAGCCAAAGGCACACGCTCAACCACTGAGCCACCCAGGCGTACCTATTCACCTTTTTATATATGGAAAGCACTTATATACATGGCAGCAGAAAGGGAGAAAAATGATTTAAATGATTAAGAAAGAGGTATTAGGGATCCCTGGGTGGCGCAGCGGTTTGGCGCCTGCCTTTGGCCCAGGGCGCGATCCTGGAGACCCGGGATCGAATCCCACGTCAGGCTTCCGGTGCATGGAGCCTGCTTCTCCCTCTGCCTGTATCTCTGCCTCTCTCTCTCTCTGTGAGACTATCATAAATAAATAAAAATTAAAAAAAAAAAATTTTTAAAAAAAGAAAGAGGTATTATTGTTTAGGGAAGCCTTTCCATATAGAAGTTATATACATTGAAGCATATTTTGGATTTTTTTGTTTTTTTTTTAATTTTTATTTATTTATGATAGTCACAGAGAGAGAGAGAGAGGCAGAGACACAGGCAGAGGGAGAAGCAGGCTCCATGCACCAGGAGCCCGACGTGGGATTCGATCCCAGGTCTCCAGGATTGCGCCCTGAGCCAAAGGCAGGCGCTAAGCCGCTGCGCCACCCAGGGATCCTCATTGAAGCATATTTTGGAAGATAGTGGTTCTGCTTTATATCTAAACCCCCCACTAGTACTAGAAAAATAATAACACTCTTCACTACTAAGTGCCTGACTGATAGCAGCTCGTTTAGTTCTCATAAAATATTCGCTAATAGGCTTTATTATTATCCCCAGTTTACAGATGATAAATTGGGGCTGAGATAAAGTATAAGAAACTTGCCCAAGATTATATGACATCATTGGTGATTGTTCACACTGGTATTTGAACAAGTGAACCAGTCTCTAATCTGCCTTATTGTCTTTGGTGCAACAGAATGTGCAATAGAGCCTCACTTTGCTTCACCTAAAAGATCTCCTGAGAAGAGTAGTAGAGGTGCTAATAGTTAACTTCTGTAGTCTACCATTTGACCCGTTGATTGGGAAGAATATGACTTACATATTTTTATATTTTAAAACTGAGTAGTTGACCTAAATTGATCTAATATCAAGGTGGGTATTTTAAAATATTTTTTCATTTAATTGCCAGTTATGATTCACCTTTGTACATTGCATGCTATGTTTATCATAGCATTCATTTCAAAGTTGTCATTCCTGCATTGTCATAACCTTTCATTTCTTGGCAAATAAAAAGAATGAGGAAGAGGGGCAGGGCTTATATCAACCTTCTTTAATTTACTTAGTCTTTCTGGATAAGAAGGTCTGTCCCTGCTTCTTACTTTTCTGAATCCTTCATAATCCAAGCTATACATACTCAGTCTCATAGCATCTTCCAAAAATAATGAAGACTTTATAGTCCTGCAAACTAATTCATTGTACAAGATACTTTCCTCTGCAACTTCTAACGGTTTTATAGCCAATTGAGCATCTTTGGAACTAATTTGTAAAACCATGTTTTCACCTGTAGTAAGAGGTTATTGCATTCTCTGAAGTTTAACTTAAAATCACTGTGCTTTTATAAAAGCATAAAGTGTGGATTAAAGAAATGGAAATCTGCAGCAACTATTGATTGCAAAGGTTTATGGAACCAGGACTAGAATTTTTCTGTTTTATAAAGCTACAGCCTTACAGTTATCTAAATCATATTTTCTGAAGGTAACTTAGTTGGGACCTCATATATATCATACAAATACTAAAAGAAGCAGCATTTCATACAATAAACTGTTGAAAAGAATGACAAGGTACTCCAGATGAACAGACATGGAGTAATTAATTATAATTACATATAATTTTGAAGGGAAAAATGAGTTTAGAAAGAGGATATATACCATATTGCCATTTACATTTCTTAAAAACAATGTTAGCCTAATAAAATGGTAAGCAATGGCTAACAACCATTTTCTGGAAAATACTGAAGGGAGAGGAAAGGAGATGGAGTGAGTCTATTTGAAAGTATATTTGTTTTTTAATATGCATTTTTGGTATCATTTGAATTATTTGTAGTGAACAAGTCACTGCAGTATTCAAAAATATGTATTAATACTAATATATTGCTATTTATATATAAATAATAATATATATCAATATAATTAAAGGTGTTTCAAAGAAGTGGTGTCTAATTGTTCTGCTGATAACCAGCAAAGAAACTAAATCAGTATTCAAAAATCTCCCCAAAAAAAAGTCCAGGGCCTGATAGCTTCTGAGGGGAATTCTACCAAACATTTAATGAAGAATTAATATCTGTTTTCCTCAAACTATTCAAAAAAAAATAGAAATGGAAGGAAAACTTCCAAACTCATTCTATGAGGCCAGCATTACCTGAATTCGAAAACTATACAAAGCTCCCACTAAAAAGGAGAATTCTAGGCCAATTTTCCTGATGAACATCAACGTAAACATTTTCAATAAGGTAGTAGAAAATTGAATCCAACAGTACATTACAATAATTATTTACCACAAAAATGGTATTAATTTCTGCACTGCAGGGATGGTTCAATATTCCTTAATCAATCAACACGATACATCACATTAATAAAAGAAAAGAAAAGAATCATATGGTTCTCTCAATAGATACAGAAAAGGCATTTGACAAAGTAAAACATCTATTCTTGATAAAAACCCTCAAATAAGTAGAATTAGAGGGAACATATCCCAACATCATAAAGGCCACATATGAAAGACCCACAGAAAATATCATCCTCAATGGGTAAAAACTGAGAGCTTTTCCTCTATGGGCAGGAACGATAAAGGATGTCCACTCTCACGACTATTATTCAATATAGTACTAGAAGCCCTAGCGATAGCATTCAGGCAACAAAAAGAAATTTAAGAAATTCAAATCAGCAAGGAAAAAGTCAAACTTTCACTATTCACAGATGACATATTTTATGTAGAAAACCTGAGAAACTCCACCAAAAAATTTCTAGAACTGGTACAAGAATTCAGTAAAGTTGCAGGATACAAAATCAATGTACAGAAATCAGATGCATTTCTATCCACCAATAATGAAACAGCAGAAAAAGAAATCAAGGAATTGATCCCATTTACAATTGCACCCAAACCCATAAGATACCTAGGAATAAACCTAACCAAAGAGGTAATGGATCTGTATGCTGAAAACTAAAGAACACTTGTGAAAGAAATTGAAGACACAAAGAAATGGAAGAATGTTCCATGCTCATGGATTGGAAGAACAAATATTGTTAAAGTGTCTATACTGCCCAAAGCAATCTACACATTTAATGCAATCCAAATCAAAATACCACTAGCATTTTTCACAGAGCTACAACAATCTAAACTGTGTATGGAACCACAAAACCAAATAGCCAAAGCAATCTTGAAAAGGAACAGCAAAGGAGAGCCCCGGTGGCTCATTGGTTTAGCGCCGCCTTCATCCCAGGGCGTGACCCTGGAGAGCCCAGATGGAGTCCCATGTCGGGCTCCCTGCATGGAGCCTGCTTCTCCCTCCGCCTGTGCCTCTGCCTCTCTCTCTCTCTGTCTCCTCTCTGTATATTCTCAGGAATAAATAATAGAATCTTTAAAAAAGGGGGCAGCCCCGGTGGCGCAGCAGTTTAGCGCCGCCTGCAGCCCAGGGCGTGATCCTGGAGACCCTGGATGGAGTCCCACGTCGGGCTCGCTGGGTGGAGCCTGCTTCTCCCTCTGCCTGTGTCTCGGCCTCTCATTATCTCTGTCTCTATGAGTAAATTAAAAAAAAAAAAAATCTTTAAAAAAAAAAGAAAAAAGAAAAGGAACAACAAAGCAGAGGCATCACAATTCTGGACTCCAAGCTATATTACAAAGCTGTAACCATCAAGACAGTGTGGTAGTGGCACAAAAACAGACACATAGATCCATGGAACAGAAGAGAGAACACAGAAATGGGCCCTCAACTCTATGGTCAACTAATCTTTGACAAAACAGGAAAAAATATCCAATGGAAAAAATATCCAATGGAAAAAAGTTTCTTCAACAAACGGTAAAACTGAACAGCCACATGCAGAAGAAAAACTGGACTACTTTCTTATATCCTACACAAAAATAAATTCAAAATGGATGAAAGACCTAAATGTGAGACAGGAATCCATCAAACTCTTAGAGAAGAACACAAGCAGCAACCTCTTTGACATAGGCCATGGGAACTTGTTATTAGACATGTCACCAGAAGCAAGGGAAACAAAAGCAAAAAGGAACTACTGGGACCTCATCAAGATAAAAACCTTCTACACAGCAAAGGAAATAATCAAAGGAACTAAAAGGCAACTATGGAATGGGAAAAGATATTTGGAAATGGCATATCTGATAAGTTAATATCCAAAATCTATAAAGAGGGATCCCTGGGTGGCGCAGCGGTTTGGCGCCTGCCTTTGGCCCGGGGCGCGATCCTGGAGACCCGGGATCGAATCCCACATCAGGCTCCCGGTGCATGGAGCCTGCTTCTCCCTCCGCCTGTGTCTCTGCCTCTCTCTCTCTCTCTCTGTGACTATCATAAATAAAAAAAAAAAAAAATTAAAATCAAAATCTATAAAGAATATATCGAGCTCAACACCCAAAAACCAAATAATCTAGTTAATAAATGGGAAGAAACATGAAAGGACATTTTTCCAAAGACATCCAGGTGACTAGCAGACACATAAAGAGATGCTCAACATCACTTATCAGGGAAATACAAATCAAAACCACAATGAGATACACCTCATGTCTGTCAGAATGGCTAAAATTAACAACACGGGGAACAGCAGATGTTGCTGAGGATGTGGAGAAAGGGGAACCCTCTTGCACTGAGGCAAATGTAGATTGATGCAGCCACTGTGGAAAACAGTGTGGAGGCTCCCCAAGAAGTTAAAAACCGAGCTACTCTATAGCCCAGCAATTGCACTAGGAGGTATTTACCCAAAGGCTACAAAACATACTGACTCAAAGGGGCTCAAGCCTCTGAAGTTTATAGCAGCATCAACAATAGTCACACTATAGAGAGAGGCCAGATGTTCATTGACTGATGACTGGATAAAGAAGCAGTGGTATATATGGAATATTAGTCAGCCACCAAAAAGAATGAAATCTTGCCATTTACAATGACCTGGATGCAGCTAGAGTATATTATGCTAAGTGAAATAAGTCAGAGAAAGACAAGTACCATATGATTTCACTCATATATGGAATTTAGGAAACAGAACAGATGAACATAGGGGAAGGAAAGAAAAAGAGGGAGGCAAACTATAAGAGATTCTTAACTATAGAGATCAAACAGGATTACTGGAGGGGAAGTGGAGGGGGGATGGGTTAAAGGGTGATGAGAATTAAGGAGGGCACTTTTGATGAGCACTGGGTATTATATGTAAGTGATGAATCACTAAGTTCTAGTTCTGAAACTAATATTATACTATATGTTACTTACTAGAATTTAAATTAAAAATTGAAATATCAGTTGTTAAGGCTGTATAGCAAATTATTATAAATTAGTGACTTGAAACACAGACCTACTATCTTTACAGTTTCTTGGGTCAAGAGTCTGGAAATAAATGGGTTCTGTGTTCAGGGTCTCCCAAACTGGCTATGTGTCATTGTCATCTAGAGTTTGGGGTTCTCTCAAAATCTATTAGGTAGCTAACAGATCTCAGTTGTTTGGTATTAAGCTAGTGAGGACTGTTTTTCTGATTATTCAGCTGTGGGTCAATCTCAGCAATTAGAGGTCTCTCCCTCATAGTACCACTCACAATGCAACAGTTTATTTCTCCTTTCAGGCCAGAAAGATAATTACTCTGCTGCTTCACCTTCAGGGACTCACCTGATTAGGTCAGGCCCACCAGGATAAACTCTCTTTTAACTCCAAGTCAGCTGATGGTAGCCAAATCATGATAGTGATATCCCATCTTATTCAATGGTTGTACTCACACTCAAGGGGAGGGTTTATTGTGGTCACTTTGAATTGTGCCTACAACAGGGAGAAAGAATAGCCTATAAAGTTGATCATCCTCCCTGAACTTTGACATTCACCCCTTTCTTCTGCATTTTTACATTATATACATATAATATTATATTTATATATTTACATTATATATATATATATGTAAACATGGCAAATTACAGATGTTAGAATCTATTTTTGTCTGACATAGCATCATTCTTTCTTGGGAAAACAAAATGAAAACCACAGAATCTGTTGCCAACAATCAAAGGAAACAAAATGAACTCTTTTCATATTTTCAGTGCCCAAATATAGGATATCCAATCTCAATAGATATCTGCCCTTCTATTTCTAAGTTTAGTTCAGCTCAGAAGGCCTATTATACACATACCATCTCCTTCACAATATCTCCTGTGGCTTCTCCATCTACTGGCAAATGAAAAAGACAGATGTACAGAGACACGAACTTTAAAACCTGCTGTGATTCTCTTTTGTACCAGTCTGTATAACACACTGGTTGTGCTAATAGCTCTGTCCTCCAAACTCACAACTGAGCTTGTGAGCCATTCACTTGTCAATACATTATGAATATGGATATTTTTCCTCCATTAACACTTTTACTTTCAGCATTGTAATTTATGAGATTAGTTTATATTTTTACAGTTGGCCTGATTCCTGTATTTTTTTTATATTTTTTAAAACTTTCTCTTGTGTTGTTACTCTTCTGTCTTGATGTGGCAAAAAGGAAAAATATGATACATTTATATGTTTGTGTTCATAGTTATTGAAGATAACATATACTGAAATGCTACTGGGGTATTTTATGGGGCAATAATCTTGTGGCTTATGATTGAACTCAATTATAGTCTTATAAACCTACAGTAGATATGCTGTTACCTTACAAACATTTTGGTTTGATCTTTCATTTATTTTTAAATTATGCCTAATTAAGATACAATTGGAGGTCAAAATTCTTCAAGTACAGTCTACCTAAAAATCAAATTAGAAAAGTCACAAAATTAAAATACCTGATCTATGTGTCTTGAGATTTTTATAAATTATGTCTCTTGAATGTTTCTTTATTTGGTTGATCTGGAATATGTGTGGGGCCTCCCAGTTTTTAAGTGGTATTTTGTGAAATGTTTATAATATAAATACTAAGTTTAAAACAGCAGGTCATGTGTAATTTATTTAGCCAATGTTTTTAAAGTGATGATTTTATTTCTTGAATCACTGTTTTATACCTTCACATTTTATTTTATTGTTTTATGGTCACAGGTGCTTAAATTGAAGAGTAGATAAGTCAATGTAGTTGGATCTCAATTTCCATTTTATCTCACATTTTTTAAAAAGATTTTATCTATTTATTTATTCATGAGAAACACAGAGAGAAAGAGAGGCAGAGACACAGGCAGAGGGAGAAGCATTCTCCATGCAGAGAGCCCAATGTGGGACTCGATCCTGGGACTCCAGGATCACGCCCTGAGCCAAAGGCAGACACCTAACCACTGAGCCACCCAGGGATCCCTATCTCACATTTTTTCTAAAGCCAATGCATTAATTAGAGTTGTGTTACTTGCAAGAAAGAAGGCATTGCCATTGTAGACATTAGGAGAAGCTAGCTACAGCATGCAATATTTCCAATTACATATGGAATAGCTACAGAAGAGTACACAGGCAATGATTGTTTGCCTTATTTTGTTTTGGGCAATACCCTTTTCCTACATAGTATTTATATAATTATACATATAAAACATAACTGATTCAACTTGGGATTTGAGTAACTGAATCATTGGGGATAAACAAAGATATAAAGTCTACCTTTCCTACCTTATAATTCAGGAAATTTATAGTTCAAAAAAAAATTTGAGATACTATTGACATAATATTATATATGCTATCTTCCTTCTGATTTTTCAAAACAACCACCTAGCTCTATGGCTATCTTTCTTTCAAATAACTTTACTAACTTTGAACTTTATTGTTTAATTTGTTTACCACTTATACCCCCTGGTCTTCCCAAAGTTATTTACAGACCTTTCCATAGAAGCCCATGGCTCCTTGCATCTTTCTGACCAACGGCATTATCTAGCTCCAGGATTATCTTCAGCTTTGCTGGGCAAGGAAACTGGTGGCCTAGAGCAGAAGTTGGCAAACCATGGCTTTCACGCCAAGCACAGCTCACCACTTGTTTTTCTAAGTAAAAGGAAAAGAGTCACTGCCATTTGTAACAGGTTCTCTATAGCTGTTTTCGTGTTACAGTGAGAGTTGCATAGTGTGACAAAGATCATGTGACCTAAAAGCCTAAGATATTTAATATCTGACCCTTTACTGAAAAAATTTATTGACCACCGATCTAGAAGCTGATCTCAACCAAATGGAAATGATGAATAAAGACTCATTTCCTCACCACATGGGAGAAATTTTAAGGTGTGTTCCACACACAGATTTAGCCTCCATTGCCCAGGGGGGTTGTTTAGTTCAATAACATATCTTTGTTGGTTTCATTGGCTTCCCCTGTTCTTTTTTCATGTGCACATCCTTATCAGACTTTCTAGGATCATCTCCCTAATTAACTAAACCTAAACCTAAACCTCAGTCTCAGAATGTGATTGTGACAAACTCAAACTTGGATATTTTCTTCTATTCAACAGTATTTCTTTTAAAACTGTCCAACTATTGCGTAAATTAGCTTTGTGATTTGTAACATGCCAAGATTTTTATTCAATGTTTATTCATCTTTCACTGAAAACATCATGTGCTAGACCATAAAATGTGAGTAAAATTTTGAGATGTCTGAGGGATATATTTTGTAACTCTCCTTACTTTTGGCACTTTTTGGTGTCCATATTCATAATTAAATTTAATTCATGTTGATATCTTGCTGTGTATTTTATAAGTAAAAAATATTCATCAGTTCTCTGCTACTTAAGATATACAGTAATTTGTAGCCAATCAACACAAATTAAGTAATTGTGGGGCACTGTGAGGAATATTGAATACCTTTGCCCCTTGAAACAGATTAAGGATGGAGAAAGCACAACTCCTTGCCCTTTGTGTAAACAATGCATCAGTGGCTGGGACAGTAAGCATAAGTTATTTGAGAATGTCTTAGGAACCAGAGATATCATTACCTGGTATAAATGGAGATCCCTCTGCTACAGTGTGCTAAGGATCCAGAACTACCAGGATCCGGTTGCTACCTACTGGGTTATGTAACTACAATGAAGGGACTGAGAGTAAGAGCTTTGCTTTTTTTAGGGGGGAGGGCAGAGAATGGGAGGGGGCAACGGGGCGGGAGAGAGACAATTTCAAGCACGCTCAATGCCCAGCACAGAGCCTGACACAGGGTTTTATCTCACAACCCTGAGATGATGATCTGAGCTAAAATCAAGTTGGGATACTTAATTACTTGAACCACCCAAGAACCCCTTTTCCCTTTTTTTTTTCTTTAGGAAAGAAAGCACACAGCTTTAGTATTCTTTTTCAGCTAAAGTTTGTGGAGAGGATTTAGAATTTGCAAGCCCAGAGACAGACTAATTAAGAAAACTGGAGTATCTAGTTACACGTAAATCATTAGAAGATTCAAACCCCCTCTATCTCTAAACATAAAGCAGAAGAGCTACAAGGAAAGCATCTACAGAAGCAACATCAGTGGGTTTTTGGTGACAAGAAAAGGTACCAAGTCTTTACAAAATAAAGTTTAGAGACAAAATGAGTTTTGGCAGAAATAGAAGTCAATGGTAGCCAGAGTTCAGTTCTTATCTGTATTTCTTTTTTTATTAGAGATAGCAGTTGTGATATCTTATGTGGCTGTGTCATTTTGCATAGGAATAGATCTGAAAGATAGTTCTGTAGTTTCATTTTCCCTTTATTGTAGTATTTTAGAATACTTTTAGGGTCTGGGGAATCCAGAGAGTTTACAATATCTGCCCCTGACTTATTCAGAGTAACTTGACTGTGGTTACTTCTCTGGGATCTAACAGCTGACCATAGTGAGAAATCCAAAAACTTTTGAAACATACAGTTTATTATTAAACAGAACAGGTCAAGGGATTTCGAATGGAGTGGGAAATTCTGAAACTCAGTTTGATGTTTATCCTTTGCAACTCCACACTGGGTATTATCTGCAAGACTCCCTTCTCTGTCCCCTGTTATTCTACATTGTCAAATAACGTACACTTTATTAAAAAAAAAAAAAAGATGGCTTATTCTCTTTTTGAAGACACCAGTATGGATATGCAATCTCTCACTCTGATGGCTTTCAAAGTTGGGACTATTTCAAGAAAATTCCTTCCTGCCAGAAATAGCTTTCTATTCTAGAATCACCTCAATCTTTCACTTAAAAAAGGAAAAAAAAATAACATCTAGATCATGTCGTAAAATGTTTTACAACTTGCAAGCACTCAACTTCTGTTATCTTGTCAGTCTCCCTTTTGCTGACTCGGTTGGCAGATGTCTCATTTTTGCTCTCAGCTACTTGAAATAGTGCAGTTCATTTTCAAGATGTTTTAGATTTCACATCATTTTATCAGAAGATACTTCTTAAAAATAGTGTGCTTATCAAAAAATCTGTTTTGTCACTTCCATCTCATGTTATTTAATGCTCCCTGTAGTAAACAGCCTAAGTAATGGAAAGTTTTGAAATAAATTCCCCAATTCACATTCTAGAAAGTAGGGCGGGTTTTTTAACCCCCCCTTGGAATCATTATTTTTCTCCTGCCTATATTTTGAGTTAGTTGTTCACACAACTGTGAAAAATTATAATCTTAGCCACAAATTCCTTTTTGAAAGAAATTAGCAAAGGCTTATTATGTTAAAATCTGTGAATTTACATATTCATCCTTCCTTTCCCCAACACTGAAAACTCAATTGCTTGACTGAAAAAAAAGGAGTCTCTGTAGATTTTACATGATATTCAAGTATTAAATTTAGGTTAAAGTCTTATACATTGTCATAATTAGCTACGCATTTTTATTTATAACTTCTTAATTTAAAAAAAAAGATTCATGTTTTGAACAGGTTTGTATGCTAATCAGTCATTCTTCCCCTTCCTTAGAACACAGCCCTTTATTACAGGTTTGAGAACTCTTACCTTCTACAGCATATCTATTTCTGCTTCCATTTGAAGGTGCCATTTTCTTCTGGCTCCTATTGATTTGTCTCTAGTGGGCACCTACATCAAGCTGAACCAATCACGGAAGTCCCCCATGATTATTCTAAACTAGTTTTAAGTTCTTCCTTAGCAGAGGCAGTTGTGATACTCAGGCAATGTGACTGTTTTCTATGAAATGAAAAATGAGGCAGTAAGAGCAAATGGGATTTTCATGTAGAAAGAAGCAAAGATGAGTTAGCGAGAGTGAGAGAGGAAGGGAGAGAGGGAGAAGGAGAGTACCATGACAGCAGGTCAATGAAAAATCTATCAAATGCATTACTGAGATCATACTTTCTCAGGCTTTTTGGCTAATAAATATTCAGTTATTTTCTGCCCTAAAGTTGCATTTTGCATACTTGCTTTCAAAACTCCTAAACAATACCAAAGATTGGTTTCTCCTTATCTACTATTAATCTATCAAATGATAATGATTCTTAAGCCAATTTTGATATCTTTATAGAGTTATGACAAATAGTTTTGTTATCATTACTGAGAGTTTATGAACCATAGCTAAATTTATATATTTATTTTATAATAAATATATTATATATTATATATATGTTATATTTCATTGTTGTAGATTCCAGGCTAAGCCAAATCTCATGAATCCTTGGAAGGATTTTCAGCTCCTCAGTAATTGAAGTATTAGAGCTCCATACTGAAATCTGAATTTTCCTTTTTATTGTCATATTACTATTAAATAAAAAGGAATATTTTGCAAAAACTATTTTAAAGTAAAAATTCAACAATGATTCACCAATACACCTTCAAGAATTGATTAGAAACTATTATTGTAATTGTATGATATTTAATTTTTAAATCACTGGTGTATAATATTCATAACCATGATAAGTACAAAGTATGTCTTTTGTGTCACACAAAAGCAACAGGACAATGAAAATATTTAAGATATATAATAATTTTAAAATGTGTGTGTATATGTATATATATATATGAAGAAACTTTTACTATTTCCCTCTACATACACTACAATATACATAATTAAAATAATCTTAGAAACTCCTTGAGTATGACTGATCACTACATTTTTCAGTATCCTAGAGATTCTGTTACCTGAAATTTAAGGTCTCCTTTAATCTTTATAAATGCTCAACTAAATTTAAATAATACTTAAACCAGTATCAACTAACAACTAACCCCTGATGTGGCATAAGCAATGTCTTGATTATAAATCTATACTATAAAGACTACAGAGTGTTGAAGGAGTGTGAAAAACATGAAGTGGTTACCCCTATCCGTGTGAATGAAATAGGATTATTCTGTGTGCTGAGTAATTTAATATATCCTGCAAAAAAGAAAAAATGCTATCAAAGTTTTCTTACTGATTATAATCAAAAGGTTACTCTAACACCTGAACATGAGGGTGGGTAATACACAGTGTAATCCCTTCAAACTTATGAATTAAAAAATCTTAGTAGAAAAACAGTCCTAAAATGTGTATGGAACCACAAAAAATTTGCATAGCCAAAGCAATCCTTAGAAAGAAGAATAAAGAATAAAGAATAAACCATTACCTTCCTTTCTTCCAATTATATTACAAAAATATAGTAATCAAAACAGCATTGTATTGGCATGAGTTAGAGATCAATGGAATGGAATAGAGAGGACAGAAATAAATCCAAGCATATTTGGTCAATTATTCTGTGACAAAGGAGCCAAGTATATAAAATGGAGAAAGGTAGTCTCTTATAAATATGTTGGGAAAACATGAGAGTCACACACAAAGGAATGAATGGGCTACTGTCTTACACCAGACAGAGAAAACTTACTCAAAATGGATTAAAGGCTTGAATAAAAGACCTGGGACCATTAAACTCCTACAAGAAAACATAAGTGGTAAGCTCCTTGACATTAGTCTGGGCTATGATTCTTTGGATTTGACTGAACAAAGAATAATAAAGACAACAAATAAGAATAATAAAAACAAGGGTGCCTGGGTGGCTCAGAGGTTGGGCATCTGCCATATAATTACCTGTAGAACCAAGCCTCTGTTTCTGGTTAGGTAAAGGGTGTCTTTGATAATGATATAGGTTATAAAAACCTATATTATAGGTAAACCAAAACCAAAATTATTAGTACAGGGGCTCTGGTGGAAATTTAAAACAAAAATTTAAAGAGCTCAGGCTGCCATTTAATATTTCTTTGCCTTTTGCTGACTTGATGTTAGTGGTAACTTTACTGTGGCAGTTTTCCTTTTTGCTTAGGTGAGGGAGAGGTGTATTTTCATCTGGCCCAATGGAGGATATAAAAACAGAAGTAGTGTAGCTAATAGCTGGAATTGATATTTGGTCAGGATCAACTGCAGAAAGAACCAATACAGGCAGATGGGATAATGTTGACGTCCTGCCTGTTGGGAGGAATGTACCCCTGGGTAGTAGGAAAAACCCGGCTATGCGCCAACTTGCCCCCAAAGGACAACCAAATAGATCTACCTAGTAGCTGGATTTTTCGTGTTTTATGTTTATACTAAACGTAGTACAGATGTATTCTTTTGGCTGTAGTGAGGCTATCATACACAGCTGAACTGAGATTTTGGCACACAGCCTTACTGAAAAATCAATGCATCTGCCATAGAGAAAATATAAAATGGTATGTTCTTCTTGACAGTAGAGGTTGGAAGGTGAGAGGAAGGAGTTAAAGGAAAAATTTAGTAGATGTACATCATTCTAAATAATTTTTATATCTTTTTCTATTTTCTACAGTTTGCAGAATCAGTCATTTGTTCATATTGGATTCACATTTATAGGATTTTGTTAAAATACATATCTTTGTCCCTTATTCCCAAGAGAGCTTTGATAAAATTTGTGGGTATAACTAAAAGCAGGGAAGATTTATGGTGTTCCTTAATGGTTTAGTTCTGTACCTATATACAACATCTTGGTAGACTAAGGGGAATCTTACAGTTACTATGCATACTTCTGAGGAGTTCCTGGTTACCTTCTGCAAAACTTCTACTAACCAGTTCTTTTGCAGAAATCTTCATCATCAATATTATAGAATCTATTCTAGCATTAGATGATGGTTAGACTTGTTTATAGGAGGATTTAAATTGATCCAAATGACATAATAAAATATTTGGTTAGTTCTGTGTTTTCCTTGGTTCCATGGTTAATTAGAAAATTAAAAAAATATTAAATGCTTACCATATTCTTCTCCATTTCTTTATGGGTGAAAATTGATGTAGTTTCAGATATTAGTAGCAGAATGAAGGGAAATATATTTGGTGAGACCAGTTTCTGTAAGCTTATGGCAAACAGACATTTCTTCTAGCCATGGGACTGATAATTCCCATAATCATGTAAACGGTTACAGCTAAGTGGAATTGTGTTATTTGGACACATCTAACTCTGCCATTTTTGGGAAGACATGGCCTTGGCCAATAGAGGTTTGATTATAGATGGAGTCTGACATAAGGTAAAATGTGAGGAAGGTGAAATACAAGTAGACTCACAACAAATTAGAGGTAGCACTTTTTTTCCCCCTGTCAGGCTTGTAGTTGTAACCTGCTTGAAGAAATAGAAAACTAAAATGGAAGAAAGGTCTGATAATTCAGAAGTCTCAGTAAGAAAATGCCACTGCTAAAAGATAAATAGCCTTTAAGAATTTTACTCTTCATGTTTTGTGAACTGTTATAAGAATTACATTTTGAGAGGAATAGCATGAATGTTCTTATCTCTAGCTTTGTTAAAGGGCATTTTTGTTAAATAATTTTAATGCTAAGGTTAATTAGGGAAGAAGGCACAGGGAATCCATTTGTGTTGTAAAGAATAAACTGCTAAGTGCAAAAGGATAGGCCATGGTGAAGAGACCTGGTTTTGTATACTTTTGTTTTTTGCCCATGTTGTTATTTTCTATGAGATTTGCATCTTGGGGTCTACTACATTATTCCATTATAATAAATTTCATTATAAATTCCATTATGTAAATTCCATTATATTCTGTTTTATATTTTCTAGGTCACTAAGAAACTGTCTCAGGAGTTATTTGATGGGGGCAGTGGGGCATGTTATGTCCAAAGTAGTAGACAACTTTTTTTTTTTTTTCCTACTCTGGTAGCTTCTATTTGCAGATGACATTCCTTATTTGCATTGTTCCAGTGGCTGGATTATTAAGATTAAAACCTGAGAATGTGGCAAAAAGTAATTCCAACGAGAAAAAAAATCAACTAATGCTAAGATCTTTAAGTTCAATTTTTTTGAAAATCTTGTTTCTCTGGTAATAAACTCATATATCTTGGCCGACAAAACACAGATGAGGGAAAATTTCAATCCTGTTGGTTCTGGAATGTTTTCTAATTAAAAGGCAATAATGAGATCATCTTACTCAAGTGAGAAGGGGTTGTTTTCCAGTACATAATTGTTTTATATTATTCCCAAGCCCAAACTCAACCCTGCTTCATTTTGCTTCCCCATGCTCTAACCAATCTTTAGCTATACAGTCAATTTTTCTTTCTTTTAAATTTTCTTCTGATACCCTCAGAATAATTACATTTCATTTTAATCACATATTTAATATTAGCATGGATTTTTGTTTTTATTTTAAATTATTTCAAATCTAGGTCTTCAGTGTCACGTAAACCCTTGAAAGCAAAGTTCTAGTCCTAGGTAGGGTATAGTGATGCAATTTCAGGTGTTTCCCGCCCCCCCCCCCCCCAAAATGTGTCTTTCACTCTTAAAATATCTTGAAGATCTTTCATCCTACAGGTAATATTTCTTCTGCTTAAGATAGGCACTTTGATGGAAATATGGAAAATTAATTTTGTTCATTCATTTGTAGTATGCATGGGTTAAAATATTTTAAAATATCTTTTGGGATAAGTAGGAAGAGGCATTGAAGATTGAGTGCTTTAAGATAATAGACAAAATGAGATAATTGTAGGAATGAATAAGTTTGTGAGTATTTTCCTACTTATGTAGGATTTAACCACATACATGGTTAAGAATATGGTATCATAATTGATGTCTTTACATGTTAACATTATTGGTGTCTTTACATGTTTACATGAGCACAAACCAAACCATCTTTGTCTTGGTGACTGTTGCTATTCTGAGGAATGAGAAACATATTAGTAATTCTAGTATATTAGTACTACTAGTTTACTGAAAGGTCATGATCAAATCTTAAATGCATGTAAAAATCATTCATTTGGTTAGAATGAGGTTTGCTAATAAGTTAGAGAACTAATACACTGTACCTTCAAATTTTATCTTCTATCATTAACTTTTATGCTTTGGTTGGATGGTAATACAGGAATGCCAGACTCGCCAACATGTAAAGACATCAATTATGATACCATATTCTTAAGTGTGCCTATTTCCTTTTCTTACAAAAAGAGTCCAGTAACAGTCTTGTAGTAGAGTGCCTCTCCCTGCTTCTTGACCCAGAAGTACATGACCAAGTACCTAGTAGGAATGGGAGTAGAAGTCCTGGGCTCTGGAGAAATGCCTCCTCTATTTCATTTCCTTCCATGGGTATGTTTGGCAGAGTTTAGTTGCTATTTTTCTCTGGCCACTTGGATGTTGAGAGTCTTCTGAGTTGTGACAAATAGTAACTATTTGACACAAATTAATAACAATGTGGCAATGCCTCTATTTTGAAGTGGAAAGAAATTCACTACACCTGGTTTACACAGAGTAAAACATTTGGAGGTCTTCTCTTCTATAAACAATTATATTTGCACATAAAGGAAATGTTTACTGAAAATAGGTTCTGTTATCTAAGAAGTTTTCTTAAAAATAGTTTGAAATGAGTAATTTTTCTTTTTCTCTTTCCTAGCTGTAAATAATTCTTAGATAATCTATTTAGTTACTCTACCAATGTTTCTAGTCCTTTGATTTTATGTGATTTCATTCATCATTAACATTAATGATGGATTAAGTGCACAGTAATTTTTTTTCCTTCAAAGACCATACGTTGATGTATGTTGAAACTATCAATCAATAGGTTATGAGCATCCAGAAGAACATTGTTAGAAAGGATATATTTTTTACTCTGAGTGATATTCATTTAGCGCATATGTTTTGTTGTTGTTGTTACTAGAGGGATTTATCCTTTGCGCCAAGCCTAATGATTTAGTTTGATATCATCACATTTTTAAGGATTCCTCATAAAGGTAGCAGTAATGATATTTGGTAATGCTTATCTCTTTTATTATCAAGTCTGTGGCTACTTCCTCTCAAGCTAGATTTTTTTTTCCCTGTGAAATGTAGAATGAAAATGTAATAAGTCTTTTGTCAAGTTCTCAGGGGAAGTAGGTTGACTGAGTGAGTTTACACAAGAAACAGCATTTATTTCCTCTCTTTGATATAGCACATTAGGTTTATCAATTTGTGAATCATTTACAGAGTGATTGTCAATTTGATGGTTTAACAAGTCCATTTCCCTTGTAATAAATATTTGTATTATGTTTATTTTTATTCACCACAAGGTTACTTAGTGCCTGAAAGTCATATGGGCTTTCCAGAGGCAACTAAGCACTTTGTTAATTTGTATACAATTTAAGATTAGAATACATTGAAATTCTTGCAGGAGAGTGATTCATTGCACACTATTCAGAAAACTAGAAAAGCACTGAGTCCCACATAATTCTTTAAACTGTTTAATTTTGAAGAGCTGCAAACTAGCCAACTATGTGACTAATCAGATTCCCTCTTCTTTTTTTTTTTTAAGTTTTTATTTATTTATTCATGAGAGACAGAGACAGAGAAGGAGAGAGAGAGAGAGAGAGGCAGAGACAGAGGCAGAGGGAGAAGCAGGCTCCATGCAGGGAGCCTGACCGTGGGTCTCGATCCCAGGTCTCCAGGATCCCACCCTGGGTTGAAGGCGGCGCTAAACCGCTAAGCCCCCAGGGCTGCCCCAGATTCCCTCTTCTGGTAGGACATGAACTGAATCAGTAACTCCTTTTGCTTTAATAAAGATAATAAGAATAAAGCTATCTGTGATAGTTTGTGAATCCTCCTTTTTTTCCTAATCATAAATTTGCCATTTACATTTACTTAAGAGTCTTTATACAGTTATAGATAAATTTATGGACACAGATGGGCTACTGATACCAATTTCTTATACATAAATGGGTATATATGTAGACTGGGAGTCAGGTATACACTTTCAGATCTTTGGCTTAAATATTTCTGTAGGAGAAAATTTAACATATATATATGCGCACATACACACATACATACACATTCATATATGGGTTGTGTGGGAATTTATGAATTACAGACAAGTGGTATAACAATTTGGTGAAGTGTTCAAATGTTGTGTTATTTTTCTGTTTTTACTCTCATGGAATCCTATGGTTCTAGAGGGTGGTTCTATGAACTGAACAACATGATGGCAACCTCTGATATATGTGCTTTGTCTTAAAATAGTCTACTGTAAATAATAGAAGCTATGTTGCTTTGACATCTGATCTTCCTGTTAAGACAAAATATGGTGACTTCATTATGTTCTCAGGTGGTAAAAGGAAATTTTCAAATGCCCTAGGCAAATACTAGAGCACATGAAAGTCTTTACTTAATATAAGAAACTGAAGTCCCAGAGAATACATGCATCACTGAAATATTCTCACATTTCACATTAATTTCCATCCTTCCCATTTATTTCAGACTGAAAGATTTCCAGGAAATTTGGGGTACTGAAATTTTGCACAGTAGAGGAAAAATTTTCAGTGACTTTTGATTCTATTTTAGTCATTCAAGATGTTTAACGACCCTTGGTATCCGCAAGGAGAGAAATACTCCTCTCCTCACTAAGTTACTTGTATCTTTTCCTGAGTATCCTAGCCCTTTCAACTATTTTAAGAGGCAGAAGGAATAAGTAACAGATTATTTCCCTTTCACTTCTCACCCAAAAAGATAGGCACCTTTCTCTATACACAAGGCATATATGCTATACAAGTCCTTGTATTTCTTTCAACATAAAGTACTTCTCATAACAGCTGACTTTCTCTCTTGACTTAGCCTCTGTTTCTCATTCTTTTGCTAATTATCCTAAAGGTAAGCCCCAGCTAGATGCTGCCAGTCCATCCACCATTTCTTTTAAAAGTCAGATGGGGCGGGGGTTGCTTGGGTGGCTCAATCTGTTGACTCATGGTTTCAGCTCAGGTCATAATCTCAGGGTAAGGAGACAGAGCATCAGGTGGGATTCCACACTTAGCACAGTCCACTGGAGATCCTCTCACTCTCATCCTCTGCCCCTCATCCTGTTTGTCGTGGGTGCAAGTACTCTAAAATAAATTAAATAAATAAATAGATAGATAGATGAATTCCTTAATTTTTTTAAAAGTTAGGTAGAGAAAGACAAATACTGTGTGGTATGACTTTTATCTGAAATTGGGAAAAACAAAAACAAAATATATATATATATATATACACACAAAATAATTGAAAAGTGGTTACCAATAGCTGGGGATGAGGGTAGGGGAAATAGTACTCCTTTACCAACCTCTCCCTGTCAGTTCTAAGATGAGTAAATTCTGAGGATCTAATGTATAGCATGGTGACTGTAGCTGGTATTACTGTATCATATAGTTGAAATTTGCTAAGATAAAAGAACTTAAGTGTTCTCACCAAAAAAATAAATATCTGAAGTGAGGGGCATGCTAATTAACTCAATGGTAAGATCCTTTCACAATGCATTTGGATACCAAATAATTGTATAATATACTTTAAACATCTTACAATTGTATTTCTCAATTATCTCAAAGCTGAAAAAAAAAAGTTGCTTACATAGGTACGAGGAACCAGAGAAATAGAAGCAAGCAAATCAACGTCAAGAGTACATAGCAAATAAGAGAAATTATCAACACTGACATTTTGAAATTGAAGTTCTTGATAAACATCATACTTTATTCCTTGGAGTGCTATATTAACTTTTGAGCTATTACAGATCATTTTAAGACCAGTCTCCAGAAATGCACATATTCTCATAGACATATATAGTAAACGTATTCTTAGGGGAGCTACATATGTACAAAATTAAAACTATGTACAAAATTCAATTAAAATTGAATTTATGCATGCAAATTATTTTTTATATATGATAGCCCAAAATAATTGACATATGATGTTAAATTCAAATTCACAGTAAGAAAAAAAAAATTTAAAAAAAAAAACAAAAAACAAATTCACAGTAAGAATTTGAGAATTTTTCCCTATTTTTTTCTGATTTACATTATCAATTAAAATATTTAGTTTTAATTTCTATGTTAAGTAGAATGTATTACTTCCAAGTAATGCTTCGTCTCCTAATCCTAATTTTTTGCTACTCACCATTCTATTTTAATGGATTTACTAGGATTTTGTTATTTAGGTTTATCTCAAATATAAATAAGATTTACAACCATCTATTTGGCTTGAGTTCAGGTGCTTTGGGCAAAACTTTGACCCTAAACTTTCTTTTCCACTGGGTCTGCTGCCATGGCTCACCATCATGAGTTAACACATGGAAAGTGACAATATGTCAATAAGAGATATTCAAACTTCTGAAGAAGGCATTTTCTAGTCAAAAGCAATTAATGTGTCTCTAATAAGTTATATCTTCATATCTCCACAATTTTTTTCCTAGATATTCACTGTACTACATGAACTCTATATACTTTGTGATCAGTATCATTTCATAGAGAAAAATTCAGATCAAGTGAGAACTCCTTCAGCTTCCTACTCCCATCTATGCATCTGCACTTATCCTCATCACATTAAAGATTTATTCCATTTCTCTTCCTCCTATTCTGTGCTTAACAAGTAAATCTTTGCCCCACAACCCAAACTAAATTGGTCTTATCAAAGTCTCCAGCAAATCAACTTTATCAAATCTTATAGTCAATTCTCTTTCATTATCCTACTTGACCTTCTAATAACATTTGATGCAGTTAATCACTTCTTTCTTGAAATGTCTTCTTGTCTTTCAGGATACCTCACTATTCTGATTTTTCTCTTATTGCATTAGTGGTCAATTCTCAATCTCCTTTGCTGGCTCTTTCTCCTCTCCCCACAGCTAGATACTGGCTTCCTTCCATTCTCTATCTATTCTCACTCATTGTGTAGTCTCTTGTAATTACATGGCTTTACACTTATCCTGATAACTAGAATCTCTATCTTTACCTTATTTCTTTCTTTGTATACCATACTCGTATGTTGAACTGCCTAGTAGGCATATTTGCTTTTTTCTTTTTTAAGATTTTATTTATTTATCCTTGACAGACACACACACACACACACACCGAGAGAGAGAGAGAGAGAGAGAGAGAGAGAGAGAGAGAGAGAGGCAGAGACACAGGTAGAGGGAGAAGCAGGCTCCATGCAGGGAGCCTGATGCAGGACTTGATCCCGGGTCTCCAGTATCACACCCCGGGCTGAAGACAGCGCTAAACTGCTGGGCCACTGGGGCTGCCTGGCATATTTGCTTTGATGCTTAACAGTCCTCTCTAACCCATGAGATCTAAGAACAAATATCCCCAACATGGACCAATCCTGTGCCTCTTTCAAGCTTTCATTACTTCACCTCCTATTCAATTTTCAGGTTAATAAAATCTGTTCTTCTACTCAAGTGTCTATTATCACATTTTGGCTCCTGAAATCTATTTGAATCAAGATTTCATTTAAGTCATCAAGATTTTCCTTTTCACTTGCCATTCCTTCTGAAACATTATCTTACATGTCATTAAAGGTTAAGTTTTTTGCTCATCCTATCCTTGGATTGGGCTGGTCCTTGATTATTACAGTGTGGTTTTCTTTTATTTCTTATGCCTTTTGTTCTTATCCCCTAAATATCAATATTCCTCCCAGATCACTCTCCCTCCTGCTACACACTCAAAAGTTATTTCACTGTTATATACTTGGCTGATAATTTTGATTATAAAAATCCAATAGCTCTATTTCCTGATTTCTACATATATTTTCAGATATTGCTACATTACATTTTGTATTTATATAATGTTTTCTATGACTAGCTTTACTTCTTATAATCATTGCTATGTTTTTGATCTTCTCTCTCACTGATTATTTGCCATAGTGTCTCCTTGTACTTGTCCTGATCTCCACATATGGTTTAAACAACTATCCAAGCATATAAGTCAAAGACTCTGATAGCATCCTCAGTTCTGTTCTCTCTTAAAACCACCTGGTTCCCTTTCTCTCATATAATGTTCAGTGGATCATTACACTCTGTCAATTTTTTATAGTAACAAATGTCTGGGAGATTGGTCTCTTTATATTTCTATTTCCATTGTTGAATTCTGGCCTGAATCTCAAAGGATTTTTAAGTATTTTCTTTGCCTCCAGTTCCCTGCCTCTTTCTCTGTGCTTCCTACTCATTTTCTGTTCTTATGGCATTGATCTTACAAACAGGTAAGCCATTCTACTGGTCTCCCATTACTCATATGGTACATTATTATAGTGTCCAGATGTCTTAATATCTTGCAAAATTCATATGTAAAATCTCAGGATTTTCTCTTTAATTCTCCTACATTCCACCTTGCCACAGTGCTCTGCATACACTCTTTCCTCTGCCTAAAAGACATCACTTCTCCTTTGGAACCACTTTGACCCTGAGCTAAACAGTCTCCACCCAATTTCTAGTTATTGTCTCCTATTCCTTCATTCCATATTAAATCAAGTTTTTTTTTTATGTTTTCAATATATGTTGCTTACATAGTTATTTATGATAGTACTCACTACCAAATTTTAGATATTTGCTTAGGTCCTCTCTCTTTAGGCTGAGATGTCCAAGAGATAAAGATAATGAAGAGATAAATTTCTGAATCCTTTATTATGACACAGTTTCTGGCACATGGCAGACATCAAGTATTTTCTAGTTATAAAGTAAGTGGTAGCACATTATGTTCTTTATCAGCCATTAACAGCCTAGCTTCAAATAGCTCTTTTAGTAACCAGCCAGCTACTTAACAGGATTGAAAGAGTAGGAGACACAGTGTGGGATACTTTGAATGGAGAAAGGGTCTTGAATGTGAAAGAGTAGGCCAGAATGGAAGAAAAGTACAGGAGTAAAGGGTTCTGGTATTCAGAGATCAATACAATAGATGAGAATAAGGGAGAGAGAGAATACAGAAGAACAGGAAGGGAATCACACAGAGAAGGATGGAGTGGTGCTAATGAAACACTAAATGTGCTTTTTCTACTTCACAATCTCCCAGACTGAACTCAGTGGCCATCTTCACTTGAATGATAAAAGTCACAGTAGGTATCAGTGATTTACTATTCACTTACTTTTCTAGTTCGTTGCTAACCACTGAGTTATGATTTATCAAGTCAAATGTAGATAAAGGCAAAGACATCACTTTTAAAGCTGTATGACTTTAAGAATGGAAAGACTGATACATCAATTGATGGATCTTTGGCTATAATCCAGTCCTCAAACTACAGATGCCGATGTGACAGATGGCACGCTGAAACTCTCTGTTAGCCATGCATCGTGGGTCACAGTAAGAACAGAGAGGTCAAGGCTCAGCATTTGATGAAGTACTGTGCTGAAGTGCTCGGCTCTACTCATTGTTCCATGAGCACTGCATGCCTCATTGATTAGTAGAGTGGCTACATTAGGTATTTGTGATGCATTCTTTTATTTACCCATAGGATATCAGAGTTAGAAGAGGCCCCTTAGAGATTTTCCCCCCTTTTTTGTTTAAAGATGAAGAAACTCATGCAGAAAGTTAAATTTCTTATCCAATATTAAGGCCAAGTTAGGGCCAAGATGACAAGCAGAACAGTTGAAGCACAGTTCTCAATGTCATGGTCTCCGCATTGTTTTCATTTTCATTTATAGCATTCCACCATTTAGTTTCCTGTCTCACTCATCATCAGATCATTCACATCACATCAGTCATAATAACTATTCTCTAATCCCTTGAGAGTTTTTGGATGCAATTCTGAAAACAGTACCTTGATACCGGCAATGTAAACTTTTCATTTTGAAAAGGCATTGAAAAACTTCCCCTGAACTTTCAGTGTGTCATTTTTTGAAAAACTTTAATATGAGAGAAAAATTCTAACATCACTGTCTAACAATAATGCAACCAACTGGTTCCTAGATGAAAGAGATCCTAATTGTTAGAAGCCTTCAGAATTTTGGCCACTTGTCAGAGAATATCAGAGAAAACTTCTGTATTGGCTGAGGAATTTAACTTGATGCATATTCTCTGTTTAGAGATTCCGTGGAGGAAAGCCATCCTCACCCAATTCTCAAAATAAATTACTATTAATTCAAGTTAAGGTTATTAATTCAAATATGAATGAGGAGTAGGCAAGTGGTTCCTTCTCAGATGCTGTAAGGAATCTCCAAAAAATAGTCCTAACTTTAAGTTGGCTTTCATTTTTTTACATTCCTGTTATTCTGAAGATTAGGATAATTTGCATATTTAAATTAGGACTGGGATCCCTGGGTGGCGCCGCGGTTTAGCGCCTGCCTTTGGCCCAGGGCGCGATCCTGGAGACCCGGGATCAAATCCCACATCCGGCTCCCAGTGCATGGAGCCTGCTTCTCCCTCTGCCTGTGTCTCTGCCTCTCTCTCTCTCTGTGTGACCATCATAAATAAATAAAAATTTAAAAACAAAAAAAAATTAAATTAGGACTATTATTGGGAAATAAAATAAACCAACTTGATATGTCTTAGGCAAAATGGAGAAAGATGTTATAATGACATAGACCATGAAAGCCAATGACAGGAAATCAGCTGGACCACAGAATAGTAGAACCATAAAGTTGAAAATTGCAGTTATCTTTCTTAATAGTATCTCTTGTGTGCTTGTTTCAGTGTTCTTTGTCTCTATATTGGCTTTCTCTTGTCTAGTCCACACTGGGGAGCAAATAGTAGCCATTGGTCATTTCCCATGCTTTATTTACCTTCCTTTCTACAATCCCCAAACACTTTCCTAGGGAGAGAACTCTGAGCCTCTTCGGTCTAGTCCCATAAACTATAGCCACTGACTGAGTCAGGGTAAAAACTAAACTTAGAGCTATACCTGAGGTCAGGTGATAAGCTTTTAAGTAAGTTTCTTAGGATCCTGGTAGACACTCCAAATAGGTAACTTTACTCAGGTATAGTTCTTTTACCAGAGTATGCATTCTAGATATTAAGCCAAAGTCTCTTACATACAGTCCCAGAATCAAAATTCTAAAGAAAGAACTTTCCCATGTCATTAATATCAACCCCTCACTTAAAATCATTTGTAAATTAACAAAATAGAGTAGACCTAGAGTTAATTCCATTTCTTATCTCAAGCACTGTGGATGTCACGGGTGAAATGAACCAAATTTATTAGGCTTACTATGGCATAACATTTTTGACTTAGAGATGATCATTTAGCTTACATGAATCTCAGACTTCTGTCTGTGCTTGGATCAGTGGTGAGATGGAGAAGATATGGTACTGCACTAGTACCTGTAAGAGTATGTTATGAGTTAATACAAGAAATAAAAATGCTCTTCTTTTTGCCACTGAAGTGAAGATGTCTCAATTCCTTGACATTGAATTCATTTTCTTTGATAGCATATGCATGTATGTATGTTAAAACCAAAGCATTAAAACAAACATATAAAAGGTAAACTATTAATTTTGCCTGTTTGTTTACAGGGTTTTGTCTTGTAAATAGAAAATAATTCTTTTTTAAAGAAAGTCCATTTTAACACTATTTTCCCTAGAGTCTATTTTAAAAAGCCTTTCCACTTTAGAAAGCATATTTTAACATTTTTTAGAAACATCCTGAGAATAGTCTTTGAAGGTTAGAGAAGACATTAAGCTTTCAAGAGTTGGTATAGATCTATGCAAGGTCACTACTAATTTACTCAGAGTGGCAAACATTTAAAGCAGCTAAAGATGAATATAAACCAAGGTATTTATGTACAATATTAAACAAAAAGGAAGGAGAGGAACAGTTACTTTGCAATCTACCTCAATATATAAGGATAAAATTTCAATTTGTGTAGCAGGGTGATTTGCATAGGCTTTTGTTTTTGTTTTTAATTGACTGGGTATTTAGGGTTTTTTTTGTTTTTGTTTTTGTTTTTTAAATAAAAGGATAGGTTTGTTATTTTATTTTATTCATCTCTGATTTGTAGAGGACCTTGATGTTTTCTGGTTCCATAATACTGTTAGCAATGGAAGGAATTTATACTATCATTTACTTTAAAATAATAAATCAAAAACCATAAAGCAGTACAGAAAATTCTAAGTTTATAATCATACATTTGTTCTAAAACTTAAGTGCATAAAAAATTAGTATTTCTGATGATTCACTAAAGTTACTATGGTTTTGGTTCACACAGTACAAATGGTTCCTCAAATTCAGGGTGATAGCAACATTGAGGACATGTATTACTGATAGAAGAACAAAGAAGCCAAGTATCAGGGAAATATCCTGGGGCCTCAATTGTTTTGAGATTATTTTTTAGGCCGATTTGCTGGGTATAGAGGAATTCATTCTATCATCTATTTTTTGTATGCTTAAAATATTTCATAATTTAAGAAAAACATATTGAATTGACTCTCTACTCTGCCAAATAGAAGACTTATTTAGGCTTGACATTGTGATTATTAGGAATGACTCAACAGGAGAAACTTTCAAGTTATAACTGAAGACAGTTTAAAAACCTTATTTTTATTTCTTTCTTGATAAACCACTTGAAAGTTCTCTAGCTGTATTTTTAAAAGAAATTCTGATGCTCCTTTTTTTTTTTTTTATAAGGAAAGGAATTTGCATTATAAATTAGATAGTGAAACTTAACCCTTGCTACCTTCTCTGGGTTCATGTTTATTTCTTGGTAAAGTAGAATGGTCTACACTAAATGAAAATGATAATAGCTGCCATTTATTAGGGTCTTATTATGAACCAGGCCCCGTTCTTATGAATCATTTATCCTTAAATAGCCCTATGAGTTAGATATTATTACCTACCTCTACAAAAGAATTAAACACACACATACACTTAGGCAGAAAATAATTAATTTTTCCCCAGATTTATACAACTAGTAGGTGATAGATCCAGTGCTCAAATAAAGACCTGTCAGATTCCAAAATTTTTGCTCTTCCCCTAATAGATCAAGTGTCCTACCTGTGCTAAAACACCAGTAAGAACAAGAAATAAGTAAATGAAAGGGTTTTTTCTTTTTTTCTACTGGTTACTATTGAGTTCCTGGACAATAACTTATAAGTGCAGAGTTTAAATAAACACTAAAGAGAAGCTCTATTTGGATTTTCTGGAGAAAATGATCCCATTATAAAAAGGAGGAACATCTTTACATCCTAATACAACTGAGAAACAGGAAGCCTTCCCTTATAGAAAGAATGAGAGTGACAACTTTACCGCTTACTGAGATTTTTCAAGTAGTATAATTCTGACTTTCAAGGATATATATCATTATTGTTGCACTAGCATTTGAGTATTGACTGTATCAGCCACCATGTTTATTGCTCTACATAAATTATTTAATTTTGAGAACAAGTCCTTATAGTACATGCCAGTACTACCCTCCTGTATGAGTCTTAAAGAGGACTTGGAAGCTACTCAAAGCCACACATCTATTGAGAAGTGTAGGAAGGCATCCAATCACAAATATTCAGATTCCAAATCCCTTAGTCTGAACCATTATGATGCATTGTCTCCCATTCTGCAGCAATGTATATAGATGCAAAGAGAAAGGCTTAACAGAGAGAGACAAAGATAAGAGTATCCAGTTATTCAAGCTGTCTTTATTTACAAATCTGATTAAAAGCTACTGTACAGTGTTAAATTGTTTTTACTCTTTGATAACTCTGCTTCAAGAAATCTAGTTTCAGTTTGCCCGGTAACCAAAGACTACAAATGTATGCTGTGAAAATAATTTTAGATATTTGGAAGTTGTTGAAAACGGCCACATTCTTAGTTGTAAACTACCAATCTTTTTTTTTTTTTTTTTTAACAAGGTAATAATACTGTTGACATTTTCTTTGGAATGTGATATACTTCAAAAAGAGAGCAAAGTTAAAATTTAAGTTTCTCATACTATATGTCTAGATTTATTGCAATTCCTCTTTGTAGCCAAGTGAGACTTTAACTATAATCATGTGCTGAAAAGAGGCTGCAGGTTTTTTAGTCTAGTATTGTTATGTTAAAATGTTTAGGTCCATTTTCATGACTATAATTAAAAATATATATTAAAAAATTAAGAAGTTTCAACTGCAATTAACTGTGGCTCAGAGCATAAGGCAGTGAAGGATTTCTTGTTCTTGTGTAAATGTTGAATAAATGTTTAATTCCTTGGGGAAATAACTTGAATATCCATTGATCTTACTAGCACAGTAATTAAATATATTCCCTACGGAAATATACTTTAGTGTATTGAGAAGTTGCTTATTGTCTGTGCATCTTGAGCCAGGTATCTATTTTCTGGTTGTTAGCCCTGGGATTGCTCACTGTCCCTACCATTATTACCTACAGATGAAGGAGCTGTTTCTTTTTCTCTTTGAAGTTCATCTGTATTTTCCCTAAACATCCTTTCTGCTATTCTTAACAATCATGATTTTTAGAAAAAAGGGAAAACACAAAATATAGTGTTTTTAGGATTTATATTAGGATTTACCAAGGAGGGATCCCTGGGTGGCGCAATGGCTTGGCGCCTGCCTTTGGCCCAGGGCGCGATCCCGGAGACCCGGGATCGAATCCCACATAGGGCTCCTGGTGCATGGAGCCTGCTTCTCCCTCTGCTTGTGTCTCTGCCTCTCTCTCTCTCTCTGTGACTATCATAAATAAATAAAAATTTAAAAAAGGATTTACCAAGGAATTTCCTACTGATATTAATGATAGGAATTTTAAAAACTATTTAAAATTTCTTGATAGTGCTAAATGATTTCCCCAAATGAGAGTATGTGTCTGCATTATTCTTCCTTTTCATTCCCCTGTTGTATCCTATCTCTAAAGACTTTCAATTAACTCTGTTATAACTACTACTGGGAGAAGGGCATTGATAAAAAGATGCATTCCTTCCTTCTGATTTCATATTCTATTATCTAACATTCATCAGTTTTCCTATATTCCCGGAGCATAGATCCTCTGACAATAAGAGGTCATTTAACATTTAACATCATGATTATTAAATGCTGAGTTGATATAGGCTTTTATTCTAATACCATACTTCTTATCTAAATTGCTTGTGTTACCCCATAATAGGAAGCCTTCAATACAGAATTGATTATTGAATGCTGAAAACTTATGACAAGCACCAGCAATGTAACACATCCCTGCTTTTGGGGATATTACAAAGTGGATAAAGATATGGATAAAGATATGAATATGAAAGTACAGTGGAATTAAATAAGTGTAATCAAGAGAAAAGTAAATGAGAAATTCAGTAGGAGAAACTCCTCTTTTAGGAAAGAAGGCCTTTTGGAGGAATATCTAAAAGAGCCTTTCATCAGAAAAGTAAGAGAGAGTGCATAATTTGGAAAGCCTATTGAAAAGGTTGATGGCAGGGTAACAAATGAGGACATGAGAGAATGTGCCACAAGAGGACAGAATATGTTCAAAAGCTTATAAGACTTCTAGGTTTTACGCCAGCGCTTAGAAAGCTACAAAGAGCATCCTATCTACTCTTACAACAAGAATTTGGACAAACCGAAAATTCATGACTTTTTTTAATACGCATCAGGGATCTGAGGAAACAAGGTAATCAACCACCACAAAAATCTAAAGAAAAAAAGAGACAGAACTTGAGCACTTGTTTATCCAGAACAGACACAGAAGTACTTCAGTTAACAAGTTAGTAAGGGCTAAATGTGGGGAGACAATGTGGGATGTCTGGAGGCCACATAAGTAAAGGGATTTGGAATATTTTTTGCAGATCTTTTTGCCATCAACCCTCTGAGATGTTCACACACACACACACAAAAAAGTATTGAGAGTTTGGAGAAAGCTTCTGAATTAATGCACACCTGGGTGAGGAGAAGAGATACACAATAATCTGCCCAGATCTTCTTATCTCCCCTATGGAAAAATGCCCTATTCTCTGAGCAAAAGGGCATCAAAAACAGACAACCTTGGGCACTTATGAAAATCCAATGTAGCCAGAGGGGGAAAAAAAGAGAAAGGGAGAACACATAGGTATATATGCTGGGCCCAGAACTTGAAATTGAGGGAGGGTCGGAAGTAATGAGAAAATGATATGCAAATGGATAAGGAAGATGTGGTCTATATATACAATGGAATATTACTCAGCCAATAGAAACTACGAATATCCACCATTTGCTTCGCAGTGGATAGAACTGGAGGGTATAAAAAAATAAAAATAAACATAAAATAAAATAAAATAAAAAAGAACTGGAGGGTATTATGCTGAGTGAAGTAAGTCAATTGTAGAAGGACAATCTAATATGGTTTCACTCATGCGAGGAATATAAAAAATAGTGAAAGGGATTATAAGGGAAAGGAGAGAAAATGAGTGGGAAAATCAGAGAGGGTGACAGAACAGGAGAGACTCCTAACTCTGGGAAATGAACAAAGGGTAGTGGAAGGGGAGGTGGGCAAGTGGATGGGGTGACTGGGTGACAGGCACTGAGGGGGGCACTTGATGGGATGAGCACTGGGTGTTATACTATATGTTGGCAAATTTAACTACAATAAAAAAACATAAATATAAAAAATAATAATATACCTATTTATACTTAAAAAGAAAAGAAACGAAAAACAAAATGATATGCTTCATACCTTGGGACATGGTTTCTACCTAAGTCTGAATCAGAACACCAGGGAATGTGACTTTTCCAGGGTTGATTCATTATATAAATAGAATTTTTAAAATCATATGATCATAACGGATGAAGAAAATCATCCATTATCAATTTTTCAGCAAACTAAAGACAGAAAAAAAATATTTTAACCTGATAAAAAAGTATCTGTAAAATATCTACAAGAGATGTATTTAATGGTGAAAGTTTTTCGCTTAGTTAGGAACAAGTCTGCCTTACTCTTCTGTTCAACATTGTACTAGAGGTCTTAGTGTAATAATGCAAGGAAAAGAAATGAGGTATTTACATTGGAAAGGAAGAAAATAAAACTGCCTCTATTTATAGATGACAGAATTGTCCCTGTAGAAAATCTCAAAGGATCTACATTAAAAAGTTCTAAAATTAATGAGTTTAGAAAGGTCTCAGGATACAAGATCAACATACAGAAATTTAGTAGCTCTAGTATCTACTACTTAATAGTTGAGAAAAAAATTAAAGTATCATTTACAGTTGTGTTAAAAAAAGAAATATTTATCTATAAATCTAAGAATGCCAGGATCTATCTGCTGAAAACTACAAAACGTTGATGAAAGAAATTGAAGACCTAAATAATGAGAGATATGGTATCTATGTGACTCATAAGATTCAATAGTTTAAATGGAATTTTTCGGCCAAATTGATATATACATTCAACATAATCCCTGTAAATACTACAGCAGTCTATTTGTAGATATTGACAAGCTGTTCTAAAATTCACAGAAAGGAATTTTAGGAGAGCAAAAATAAAAAAAAAGGAAGAATCAAAGCTTGAAAGCTCACATGAAGATTCTAAGACTTATTATAATTCTGCACTAATCAGAGCAAGTGGAAAAACACATGGAACAAGAGAACAGAATAGAGAATCAAGGAAGAGATTCACCTATTTGCTGTTCATTTATTTCTGACAAAGATGAAATTGAATGTGGAAAGAATAGTCTTTTCAACAAAACACACTGGAACATTTACACATTTTTAACAAGCAGTACTGGAATATTTATATGTTGATAATAACAATAAACTTTAACTTCTATAATGTGTATCTCATATATCTTATACCAAAGATTAGCTCAAAATAAAATAAATATATAAAAGTATAAATATATTAGAAGAAAACATAGGAAAACTATTGTAATAATCAGTTAGATCGATAGTTTTATCTTCTTCCTTACCATAGGATACCAAAGCATGAAAAGACAAAGACTGAAATAAATTATGTGCGTCACATTTCTAAAAAAGTGCATATTTCCCAAATATTTAAAGAAGTCTGAAAGCTTAATAAAAACCATCACAAAAGCCATTAAAAAATAGGCAAGAAATTTAAACAGGTATTTCAAAAAATGATAGACTAAAATAAACATAGGAAAAGTACTCACAGCATTAGCAACTAGAAAATGAGAATTAAAACCACATTGAGATATGACAATTCACTTAATGGTTAAAATGAAAACATAGTGACACTACCAAGATATGGCAAGGATGTGGAACAACAGTAACTCTCATATACTGCTGGCACAAAAGTAAAACATATGGCTACTATAGATAACCATTTGGCTATTTCTCATGAAGTTAAATACACACTTACATACTGCCACACAGCACAACTTCTAGCTATTTACCCAAAGGAAATGAAAACTTATGTTCACATAAAAACCTGTACATAAGTATTTATAACAGTTTTATTCATAATCACCCAAAACTAGAAGCCCATATTTCATTCAACAAGTGAATGGATGAACTGTGGTAGTAGCCACCAAATGAATACTAGTAAGTGATAAATTGGAACACATTATTAATTCATGCAACAATATGGATGAAACTTAAATGCATTTTGAAAGCTTTGGCTAGAACCAGAAAGTCATATAATGTAGGCTTCCATGTAGATTATATTATGGAAAGGCAGGACTGTAGTATTGAAAATAGTTCAGTGCTTTCTAGCATTGAAGATGGGGGGAAATTGGTTAAAAGCGGGCAGCTCGGAATTTTGGGAGTGACCAAACTGTTTTGGTTCATAATAGTATTGGCAAATACGCAACTCCATGCATTTGCCAAAATCTGTAGGGACTGTGGATCAGAGTATATTTTGCTGTATGTAAATAAAAATAAAAACAAGATATAGAGATATAAAAGGAAATAAAAACTGTAACAGATGAACCTCACCATTACCTAAATAACAATGAAGTAGTGAAGAATATAATTGCCTATGTTTGAAAAACATTAATTTGACATCATACTGTAAAGATGAAAGACAAGAAGTGTATGCAAACATTGTACTCTATTTTTGTCACTGGGTTTGTGTTAGTAATTCTAGAACTATTTTATGTGTATAGTAGATTTCAACATATGTACTTATTTCCTATCTGCTGAATCAGAGGGACTAGAAGCAGTATCATTGTAACAATGAGCATATCTAACATTCAGATATTGGTTTCCAAGTGCCATCCTCAATGAAGCAACCGAGGCCAAGTTTGAGAAGTGGTTGAATATAAGTCAAATAAAATGCAAGACCAATTTTTAGCATCATGTGAATGTTAGAAAGGAGAAAAAAATAATTCAAAAAAAACGATAAGAATGTGGAAAAGACATAAGAGCCAATCTGTAGAAGTTGCCAGTGGCTAAAGCCCAACAACTATTCAACAATCTGAGCAATACATGATGAAACAACAGTATTGATTATAATCCCTAGAATAAGATAAACATCCACGAATTCATAGACCTATGAATAAATACATAGGTGAAAAGTGGAAAAGACAGTTTTTTAAAACAGAAAAAGTAATATAGGGCTGAGGAAAATAAAAAAATAACAATCAGAACTGATTTTTAATTTTTCAGGCAAATTCCACCAGTGGATGTGAAAGTTTGTGGGCAAATCTTTGAGGAGCAATAGTATATTTGCGGTCTCAAAATCTCTCTCAGATGTTTATCTATTACAAATGGAAAACAATTACTTTACCATGAAAAAAATCTTTAACCAAACAATGTTAAAATATATCAACATCATGTAATGCACTGTGATGTGATGCACTGAGAAGGACACATCACTTCTGTGATATTCTTGCTGAGCAACATCAAATCTCAATCTTATGAGGACACACCAGAGAAGTTCAAATTGAATGAAATCCCATAAAATAGTTGACTAGTATTATTATAGTATCACTATATTGAATGATATTAGAAGACTGAGAAATTGACAAAAAATAGACAACAGGAAAATGACAACTAAATGTAATTTGGGAATCTCAACCAGGTTTTGGAACAGAAATAGGGCATTAGTGTAAAAACTGGTAAAAACAGTTACAAACACTGTAGTTTCCATACTAGTGCTGTTAATTGCATTGCTTTAATGATTATGCAAGCTGTTAGCATTAGGGGAAGCTGAGGGAACAATATATAGGACCTCGGTACTCTTTTTGCAAATATTCTGAAAGTCTAAAATTGTTTCAACATAAATAAGCTAAAGCCCATAGTCAAAAGAGCACGAGATGCACTGAAAGACCAGTGAAGTTTGACATAGTTGGAATGTGAAGTGTGAACTATGAAGTACGAAGGGGGGATCCCTGGGTGGCTCAGCGGTTTGGCACCTGCCTTCGCCCCCAGGGCGCGGTCCTGGAGTTCCGGATGGAGTCCCGTGTCGGGCTCCCGGCAGGGAGCCTGCTTCTCCCTCCTCCTGTGTCTCTGCCTCTCTCTTTTTCTCTCTTTCTCTCTCATTCATAAATAAATAAATAAATAAATAAATAAATAAATAAATAAATCTAAAAAAAAGAAAGTAGGAAGACATGAAGCTAGAGAGTTAAGCAGAGACAAGATTATACAAAAATATACTATACACTCAGGAATGAGGAAGTATTCAGGGAGTTTTTGCAAGGAATTAACATAAAATTTGCATTTCTGAAAGTATACACTTAATGAAATTTACAGAATAATTTAGAAAGAGCCAGACATGATGATACAGAACCAATTGGAAATAAAGTTCACATGGGAGAAGAGAAGGTAGCAATACTGTCAGGATAGAGAAAACAGGATACATTTTAGGAGAATTTGGGGTAAAATAAGTAATATTTGTTGACTAAGAGAAAGGAAAGAGGAAGGCAAAGAGTCCAAGAGTCCATTCAACATTTCTACTTTAAAAGCATTAGGCATTTTTATGTGAACTGGAAATAATTATTTAATGAGTAATTCTTTTAAAAATTGCCCAATAATCTAAATTACAAATTCTCCTTCCATCTGGAGACAAGGTATTTACTCCTTCTCAGATATCTCTCCTTTTCTCAACACTAGTCCCACTTCTAAGTTGGGACCAGAGGTACAATAAATGGTGTTCCGAGAGGCAGACAAAAATGAATTCTACGTACGACAACAACAAAAAATTACTCCCAGGAAGAAATATAGTTTAGTGTTTAAGAGTCTTGTCCCTATAGCTCAACAAGGCTCCAAGGATACTCCCTCCACCTAGTTCATTATTTATCTTTAGTGAGTTTCTCTCTCCCACATTTCCTTTTACATATCTACAAAATGAGGATAGTGAATGTAGCTATTACCTTTGCCATCTGAGGTTTAAATATATAAAGGCCTTAGATCAGTGCTTGGCACACAGACACGAAGTAAATTGTATTATTCATGTGGAAGTTGTTACTGTTAGCTTGGTTGTGTTTACCACTTTTCCTCCTAAGTGCCTGCTTAGTCTGATATTTCATTTATGTCTTGAAATAGTTTGGCTGGGGGAAGGGAGCAATAAAGGGACAGTGTTTCAGTCATCATGTAATTATTTTATCTCCATCCCAGACTGCACAGGAAAAAATGGGTTATGTTACAAACAGTGATGTTATGGATATTAGCACTATGTATACATACCTTACTGGTATGTAACACAGTAGATTTTCCTAACAGACTATTATATATATATATATATATAATATTCTAGTAAAAAATACAAACAGAAAGATTCAAAAGCATAAAATCCAAGTGTGACTTTAAAGATGGAATGATGCAGTTAATATGTGTTATACACAGTACTTGGCAATTAAAAAGTACAGATATTTCCTTTTCAAAATATTCCTTTTATTATCAGACATATCAGAAGATATGTTACCCTGAGTAAAAGAAAGGTACAGGAGTAAACACAGATTTAGGGGAATTATTTAACCTTTAAGTATTTATTTTGGGATGCCTAGCCAATATTAGAATGCAAATATTGGGGAAGCGGTAGAAGGGGCAAGTCTAAATACAAGTTAATAAATTAGGCCAGTGGTATAGATTTAGAATACAGGACATAAAGAATAAATGCCAGAGATACCCCAGAATAGAAGGCAAACCCAAACTGCATGGCATTATCCCAAAAGGGTATGTACAATTAATAACAAGGCCTACAATAAAACCCAAGTGCATTGCTAATCAAACATGAAAATAATTATTTTATAGAACTAATGTTGTATCTGGTATTATAAATAGATCCTAATTTAGTGAATTCCAATTATTTAGTAAATATGCAATCAGGAATAAGCTCATGGAATGTAATAGCACTTTATATCCCATATTAATAATTGTTTTAAATATTGATATTCAATAAAATTTAGATGGTCATTCAACATTAAATTAAATGGCTCAATTTGGCCAACGTAGAAAATATCTGTGCTTTCCTAATACAGATTATTTTCTCTATTAGTTTGCATTAGTGATTTGGTAAATTCATTTTTATCTTTCATGAGAGCCTAATAACTATTAGATGTATTAATACAGAAATAAATAGGCATTATATAACCCATATAAAAAAAATAAAACCTTATTTTTCCAGGGGTTTTAATTGAGGTTTATTTCTGTAGCTCACCAAAAATGTTTTGAACAACTGGTGTTTTATAGGATTTTATAGTTATGGCCCTATTATACCTTACACCATTTGATTTGTTTTTTAAATTTGTTGAGCAAACATTTCTTCACATTTTCTTGTCCAGGCTTCACCTATCAGCTCACTTGACATTATCAGGACAGACTGAGCCTAAAAAGCTTCTTATTCTAAAAAAAAAAAAAAAAAAAAAAAAAAAAAAGCTTCTTATTCTGATTAGTTGCTTTTAATGAGACTCAAAAAAGTAATATATCTGAAAACTAAATAAGTGTTTGGGATTAAGACTACTTACAACTCAATCTTAACAAGATGACCAGTCTGAATTAAGTCCTGGTATATAACTGTAGGAAAGACATTTCTGATCTTTTCTAATATCAGAACTTAATATTTCCTACTTCCTAAAGTTAAATGAAACTTCACCAGTGTTAACAACACTTTTCTCCAAAATATAAGATTCGGGGATCCCTGGGTGGCTCAGGGGTTTAGCTCTGCCTTAGGCCCAGGCCGTGATCCTGGAGTCACAGGATCAAGTCCCACATCAGGGTCCCTGCATGGAGCCTGCTTCTCCCTCTACCTGTGTCTCTGCCTCTCTCTCTCTCTCTCTCTCTCTCTCTCTCTCTCTCTCTCTGTGTGTCTCATGAATAAATAAATAAAATCTTTTTAAAAATTTAAAAAAAAACATAAGATTCTAAGAGTTTTTCTGAAGCTTATGAAAATGAAATGACAAGGACATAGCTTTTACTTCTGGTGTCTAGAGGAAATGGCATTTTCTGAACATTAAAAAAACAACAGCAACTTTATTGTGTTAATATCTATCACCCATGGTTGTTCATCTTTGGAGTGTTTGAACAAAATTTGAAAATACCGATGGAAATGAAGAGAAGATTCATGGCTCACTAATTTATAGTCCATGCCCTGAGCAGAATTACTTTTTGGAAATCTAGTCAAAGAATAGTTCTGTGATCTGAGAGGTCATGCCACAAATTATATCATTGGTATATTTGAGAAACTATGGTGACTACTCCAATAATTTCCAAGGTGTTTTGTGTGTTTTCTTGGTTAGAGTTTCCTGATGTTCTTTATCGTATTTGCATCCTATAAATAAAAAGTGTTAGAGCCCTAACTGCATATTAAATCTCTGCAGGGCACTGAGGGATCAAGGTTTGCAGAACCTTGATGTTATCAAGTTTGCTAGCAGCAGGAACTGCCGCAGATTGTGCCATCTCAGCCATGCTCTGTGAGTTTCACACTGCTACTTCTGAAAGGCAAATACGATCATATCACTCCCTATTTAAAATCTTCCAATTCTCCCTACAGCTTTCAGGATAAACTCTTAACATGACCTACCTACAAGACATTTCACAATTTGGCTTTTGCTCACCCCTTCTCTCATCTTCCTTTTTCACTCCCTTCTAGCCTACAGATATGCTTAAATATTTTCAGGTCCCTGAGCAACACCATGTTATCCTCTCTGATTTGGGCCTTTGCATTTGCTGTTTGTTTGCCTGTTTTATGCCACCTCTAACCTTGTCTCGGTATGTTCTGTTTTTACCTTACAGCACTCATCATCCAATACTAAAGTACATGTTCATAAGTCTCTACCCCCATCTGGAAAGACAAGGGTAGTATCTTTCTTCTACAGTCATGCTAGCACTAGGTCTGAAACAGTGCCAAACATTTTAGAACATTTTCACAAACACTCATTCACCTGTTGACTGAATGAATCAATACATGAATGAATTAATAAAGTAATTGTCTCCTGAGTATAGGTCCCAGACCTTAACCTTTCCAAAATGCTATTGATCACATTTTGACCTACCCATGCCCAAACTCATGCTGGCTCTATCTTAAACCAGCTTTAGCATTTCATTCTTAGGGTAAGTCATCCATCCATCCACCTGGATCACATCAAAGCATAGAGGTGGGTTACAAAGTCTTCCCCAATCCATCACAGCAAAGCAGCTTTCTTTAGGTTACTCTATAAAAGCAAGCAAGCAAGCAAACAAACAAACAAAAAATAATTCTATAACTTAAAAGCTGATATTGAGATAGGCTCAACTTTTGACCTTCTGAAAATCTGAGGGTATGTTGTAGTACATGATCTGCTCTTAGTCCAAGTCATCTTACATGATCACTTAAGAAATCATTGCCTATTTTGAAGGGAGAAAATTTATTTTCTTTCCTCAGATTAATTCTTTGGAAACAACCTTCAAGATGAGGAGTTGTATGCAGAAAGTTTATTGGGCCTTGTTCTAGAGAGGAACACCTGAAAGAGAGTTTCTGTTTCTACAGTATTGGGTAGAAGGAGAGGTTGAAATGTGGTATGGTTTCCACAGGTATCTCAGTTGATCTCCACAGAAAGTTCTGGAGCTGGGATGATCCTTCCTAATGCTCTCAAGTTGAGGAAGTGTCCAGGTCTTTGTACTCCCTCGCCAATCATGTTTTTTGTTTTTTGTTTTTTACTTCACTTGAGTAAGATGCTAACTTTTGGAAAGGCAGCACTCTTCTGCTAAGGACAATTTTAAAACAGAAATTAACAGGATGCCATCAGCAGCTAACACCCTCAAGCATCGTGCTGGAAAATTTCCCAGATGGAGCAAAAATACATGAAGCAAATGTCCTGAGAGTCATGGGTAAACTGTAGTGGATACTGAAGTGGCTGCCCACTTCCCTCCTTTAGGGCAGAGACACTCATTCCAGGTACTGTAAGCCATGGCAATTCAGGCATAAATATTTTACCTTGTACAGGTCATTCATCCTTCTAGTACTATATTAGCAGCATCTCACAGGGTCCTTGCCAAGGTGGTATATCCTGTTTCATGAAGGACTGCTGTGTAGCAATAGAAATAGAATATTGTAGCAATAGAAAACTAACAAGTCTCCAAAACCTAAATATCTTAAACAATACAAATTTATTATCTTACACTTATGGATAGAGAGCAGAAGTCTAAAATGCGTCTCAATAGGTTAAAATTGGCCAGACCTGTGTTACTTTCTGGAATTTCTAGGATAGAACTTATGTTCTTGCTTGTAGTGCTCAATAATTCATCAGTTGTGTATAACACTGAGTGCTCATCACATCATGTGCCTTCCTTAATGCTCATCAGCCAGTTACCCTGTCCCTCCACCCACCTCCCCTCCAGTAACCCTCAATTTGTTTTCTATAGTTAGGAGTCTCTCATGGTTTTTTCTCTGCTCTAATGACTTCCCATTCATGTATGTCTCTAGCTTCATTATTCACCAATACCTAGCCCAAAGATTCATTTTCTAGTAATGTTTCTGAGTTTCTGTTTGATATAGCATTAAAATTTTATGCTACATTTTATTCAAGAATTGTCTGTGTGCAATTTCATTGACTATTAAGTATGATGAATAGGGATATGACCTCTGGGCACTATTCAATAACTGATGATAAACTGTGGATAGGATAGACAATAATAATACAACTCTTTGCCAGGCACAATAATCTGTTGAATGTCTACCCTATGTCAGGTGCCATTCTAGGTGTTTGGATAGTATCAATGAATCCAGCAGATACAGAATCCTGGCTGGGATCCATTTTACTGTGAAATCAATGGCTAAATGAACATTTACTATAATACACAAAGCAAATAATATAATCCATTAAAAGTTGATAAGTGTAAAGGAAAAAAAATCAAAGATAAAAGTGAATGGAGATGGGTAAGATAGATTGTAATTTTAGTTTTTGTTTGTTTTTTGGTTGGGAGTTTTTTATTGTAATTTTAAATAGATGATAATGGTACAAATCAATTAAAAGATACCAGCTAAGCAAAAAATTTAAGGAGATATTTGAATTAGTCATAGATATTCTTATCATGGGGAAGAAAATCTCTTGGCAGAAAAAAAAAAAAAAAGGTGTGTAAGTCCTATGGCAAGAATGTGCCTGTTACATTAAAGGAAGAGCAAGAAAGCTGATATGGAATAAGGAGAGTAAAAAAAAGATGATAAAAAAATAATGGGGACTATATCATGTTGGGTCTTACAGGCCATTGTAAGATCTTGCCTTTGGCGTTGAGTGCAATTGGGTGCCACTGCAGGTTTTTGAGCAGGTCATAACACAATCAGGTTGCTAAAATGATAAAATCCTTCTTTGTACAGAACGCTGAGGGAGGACAAGAGTGAAAACAATGAGACCTCTTAAGAGACTAAATTAGCCATTCAAGTTCATGGTTAATAGGAACAGTGTGATAGATGTGATCAAGTTCTAGGGTTACAGAATTTCCTGAAGGATTGGATATGCGGTGTGAGATCTGAGTGGCTGGAAGGATGAAGTTTCTACCAACTGAAATGGAGAAAGCTCCATGCAGATGGAGCAGGATTTGAGGGCAAAATCACATGTAGCAAATTGAATTTCAATTTTGAGATTTCTAATAAACATCCAGCTTTAGAGTAGGTACCTAGATAAAAGTGGCCTGTGCTATAGATATACATCTAAAAGTCATCAATATATAAATAGTGTTTAGTGCCAAGACTGAATACAATCACCAAGGCAGTGAACACAAATTTAGAAGAGGACCAGGAACTTAAACCTAAAAAATTACCAATGCTGAGAAAAGGGCCAGAAATGAGAAGCTCAGTAAAGAAAACAGAGTAGCCACCAGTTAGACATTTTAAAACTATAGTATACTGTAAGCCAAATAAAAAGTGAATCCCAAGGAATGTGATTAGCTTTGATAATGCTGATAAATTAAAGGATTGACTCCTGGGTTCAATACCAAAATTTTCTATAATAGTCAACATACGTTGTCTTGAACCCTCAAAACAATACAACTAATTTAAGTAGTACTGTATTTATTTTCAGATATAAATTTTAATCTTAAATTAGTTAAATTGCCTGGGTGAATATCAGCTTATAGAGCTAGATTCTGTAGACTACAATGCATGCTCATTTCACTCAAATATGGGTAATTTTTTTAGTAGTATCATTGAAAGCAAAATCATCTTTTTGTATGGCACCATTGAGAGTTCAAGGAAGAAACAGCTGTCTGAGCATGTCAGCTGGCTGTTCTATGACCTTTAATGGTACCATTTTCATGATTTTAGTTTCTAGATTTACATATTCAGAAATCATTTTTTCTAGTATTTGGTAGTTGATTATTTAGAGAGGTCAATATGTTGAACAAACACATGGATGAATATCAGAAGATGCATACTTACTTTATAATGGAGGATATAAAATTTTTCTCTTTATGGCAAACTCTCTTCTCTGTGACAAAATACCTGAGAGATTAAATTACATATTTGAATGTAATTAGTCGAGTTTTGATTGATAACAAAAGTAACGGGATGACTTTGGAGATATTCTTATCTTAAGTCCTAAGGAAGTCCAGGAACTATTATTTCCTTTTCTTAATACAGACATTTTTTTTTTTTTTTTTTTGTGAAAGGTATCAGGTAGACAAAGAGTAGAATCACATGGCAGTCAAGAACATTAGCTCTAGAACCAGACAATACTGGTTGAAATCTGAAACCATCTACTTGTAGAAATTTGAGATTTATTTTCCTTCAATGGTTCTTTGCCTTTGTTATATAAAATAAATACAGTTATTGTACCTTGCACACAGTATTACAACAAAGATAAAAGTAAATACTGTACACAATACATTTGCAAGTGTGATTATTTGAATTGGCTTGATAGAATCCAGGAGATTTCTTTCTCTGAGACATTGCTAGATATTCACTGACCAATTTCTTTTAATCTCAATTGTTTCTCATACTTTCAGATACAATGTCCCTCCTTTATTGGGACACTGTGTTTTATATATGTAAATATGTTAAAATGTTTCTTTTTTAATTTTTAAATCTAAGGAAACAATTTGCCTATCACCACTTTGTTTTGAATTTGTAAATTAAGTTAGGAAAATCTTTTAGTTTCTTTTTCTAGGACTATGTGCCTACAAGGGAGATGAAACAAGAGTCCCGACTAGAAGTACACATAAAAAAAAAAAAAAAGAAGAAGAAGAAAAAGAAGATTTGATTGAGGTTAAGTACTGGGGTTTTGTCTTTGTGTCAAGTGAACAAATTAAGTGTAGAAAGTGAACTGCTCACCACACTAGAAAATATTTTCAAATATTCTGTAAAGGAAGAGATAGTTATGAAATAACCAAGGAGAATGACAGTAGAGATTCTTTAGATGATGCAATGAAGATTTCTATGAAGCTTTTCTGCATGTTTTACAATGTCAAGCTTTTTTTTTACTATAAAAATGGGAGTAAATTATATGTATCTCTTAGTGCCTGCAGCAGCAATTCAATAAACTTGAACTGAAATAAATACATTTTTTTCCCCTAAAACAAGAATTTATACTAACTTTAGTCAGTGGCTTGAAGATCCAGATTATTCCCTCTGTCTCCTCCATCATTTTAATATGATCCATGCCATCCTCATGCTGGACTACAAGGTGATGGCTCATACTCACATTGAAAACAAAGAATGCTTGATGGAGGCAGAGATGGGAAGGAGGGGTGGGTGGTAATGCCTCTTGTGTCTCCTCTTAATTAGAAGAACAGATCCTTTCCCATGATCCGTTTCTCATTTTTACCCATGCTTAGGCTTCATTGACTAAAATTAGGATATCTTGTCCATTCCTAGCTACAAACAGGGCTGGGCAAATAGGCAACAAAAAAGAATTTGAGTGTAAATAGTATTCTTCCAAGCTAATTACTGAAAACACAGGCAGTGGACTAAGGCGGTGAGACAAAGAAAAGAAAGAGATCCATGAGGAGAACTTATCAAGCAAGTTATCACTGTGGGCAACTGAAGCTCTATCCTGCCAGTGATCTGTGGAAGACAGTGTAGAACACATATCAAAGTTACCCTAACTACCACAAGGAAACCAGGGTCTATACCTACCACTGATTGAAAACTGCTTATAGGAAGCACTTCTCTGTTTTGTGATCCTCCCAAACTCCCAGGGACAGGTAAAAGCCCACAGGCAGAGAGCCAAGGTATTTACAGGAAGAAGACTATGTAGGCATTGCTGCTATAAACATGGAGGTGCAGGTGCCCCTTCGGGTCACAATATTTGTATCCTTTGGGTAAATACGCAGAAGCGCAATTGCTGTGTTATAGAATAGTTCTATTTTTAACTTTCTCAGGAACTTCTATACTGTTTTCCAGAGTGGCTGCACCAGTTCACATTCCCGTCAACAGTACAAGAGGGTTCCCTTTCTCCACATCCTCTCCAACATTTGTTATTTCCTGACTTGTTAATTTTAGCCATTCTGACTGGTGTAGGGCAGTATCTCATTATGGTTTTGGTTTGTATTTCCCTGGTGCTGAGTAATGTTGAACATTTTTTCATGTGTCTATTGGCCATTTGTATGTCTTCTTTGAAGAAATATCTGTTCATGTCTTCTGCCCATTTCTTGACTTAATTATTTGTTTTTGGAGTGTTGAGTTTTGAGAATTTTTTTATAGATCTTGGAAAAAAGCCCTTTATAGCAGCAATGTCCACAATAGCCAAACTATGGAAAGAACCCAGATGTCCATCGACAGATGAATGGATAAAAACAATGTGAGATATATGTGTACATAATGGAATATTACTCAGCCATCAAAAAGGATGAAATTTTACCATTTGCAACTATGTGCATGGAACTGGACTTATGCTAAGCAAAGTAAGTCATTCAGAGAAAGACAGTTATATGGTTTCACTCATGGAATTTAAGAAATAAAGGGATCATAGAGGAAGGGAAGGAAAATGAAACAAGACAAAATCAGAGAGGGAGACAAACTGTAAGAGACTCAACTTAGGAAACACACTGAGTGTTGTTGGAGGCGAGGGGATTGGGAGGGTGAGGTAACTGGGTGATGCACACTAAAAAGGACACATGACATAAGTACTTGGTGTTATATGCAACCCATGAGTAAGTGAACTCTACATCTGAAACTAATGGTACACTCTATGTTAATTAATTAAATTTAAATTAAAAAATAAGCCTATGTAGATAGTGTAGAGTGCCGGGGGTATGAGATTGATGTCTCTTAAGCTTAAAAAGAAAGGGTTAGAGGTTAACACTGAATAGGAAGCTGATAAATCTAGCCACATTAGAGCATGTTATCAATAAATTGTGGGTGCAGTCTGTTGGGAGATGGTTACAGAATTGGACTTCAAAGTGTACATGGGGTGAAACCAGAGACTATGGAGGGACCCCTGCTACACTTGAGTTGCATGAATTCAAGATGTTTTGAAACATGTAAAAGCTTTGTCTCCATTTTAATATGCAGTATATTTAGTACCAATTTTGGGGGGACATTCAGACATGTCATAAGCATTTATCTATCTGAGATGATTTAGGCCTCACAGCTGGTTCTACAAATAAAGTATTTTATTAAATAACATAACAAGTATGTTTATAGCCCAATGATTGTGTAGCCTGCCAAATTTCTACTCAAGTAGCATTGTAATTTAACAAATCCATTTTTGGAAATGTTTGGGGGAAATTTTTAGGTTCATCGATTTTTAACATGTGATGTTGAATTTGCTTTTGTAAGAAGCCAGTCACTGAAATGGCTGGGATTTTGTAGAGATGATACTTAAATCTCCTTTACCTATCATTTTATTTTGTTTGATTTATATTGTGTGTGATTAAACTTGGAGGTGGGGGAGGGGGTCAGCCCGGGTGGCTCAGTGGTTTAGCGCCACCTTCAGCCCAGGGCCTGATCTTGGAGACCCGGGATCAAGTACCACCTTGGGTTCCTTGCATGGAGCCTGCTTGCTTCTCCCTCTGCCTGTTTCTCCCTCTGCCTCTCTCTCTCTCTCTCTCTCTCTCTGTTTCTCATGAATAAATAAAGAAAATCTTTTTAAAAAGCCTGTGAGGGGTGTATTTCATTGTGCCTCAGTACACTTCACTGATACAATCAGCAGTTAGTGCTTTTAATAAATAATTTTAAAAATCACTGATACTTCCATTTTGCCAACGGAAGCACAGATAAACCAGATTGTTCTCATATACCATGTATGTGTAGAGGAGCTGAAGAACAAATGGAAGTACATAACAACCTGATCTTTGTCACATACTGGAAATGCCAAAGACATATTTCTAGCTTTGATCTTTAAAAAGTATACTTCATTAAGCAAAGGGAAAATGTAAAGTTAAACCCATTGAATCCATAATCCTATATATTAGACTATTCAATGTTGTGGATTTTATATATTAAATATTGTCAAAGGAGAAATTGCACAGAACAAAGCTAAACAGACAAGACTTTATTCACATCTGCTTCAAAAGGAGAGAGAAACCAGAACTTGCTGTGAGCTCAACTCCATTGAAAAAAAAGGGTTGAAGGGTTTCTAAGAGCTGGAGTTGAGGTAAGGGTAGGTTATCTCTGTTTGCTAATTAGCCAAAGGAAAAGTAAACTTTCCACAATCTTCTTGAAAGGGGGTAACTTAATAACTTGAGGCAAAGGGTGCATCAAAGTTAGGCTCCTACCCTTCCACAGAGACTAGGAGGTAAGGACACTCTTTTCATTGACAATTACATTTCAAAGTGATGGCTCCCAGATCACTGTCCTGGGTTCTAAAACCAGGCGCTTTTAAAAAGACTTACATCGGCACAAGGGCAGAGAAAGAATTTGCAATTGCATTTTCTAAAGTAAATGCTCTGTGGAAGAGATCAGGGACTGGAGGCAGGAAGAAGTCTGTCCAAAGTTTGATCAAGCTGAGAGAAATACTAAGGCAATCTTGATCAGTTTTTAACTCTATAATAAAATTAGAGAATATTAATAATCTATTCATCAGATTGTTTCATTTTGTACTTAAAAATATACAAGAAAAAAATTTATTTAAATATACAAGAGATGGAATTTTATTCTCAAAAAATTAGGTTGTTTTAAGTCAGTTAAAGTGATATCTGCTTTACTTCTGAAACTGAGAATTTTTTTTAAAAGATAAATACATAATATCAAAAGATTTTAGTAAACCAAAGTAGATAATTTTTATATTCCTATTAGAGGTCATTGTGTCCAGAATGATTTAACACTTCACCAATTGAAATATAAGTCAATTAGGTGTCATTTAAATGTATAGAATGGAATAAGAAGAGAAAATAAAACCAATAATATTTGCCTACAGCCAGCCATCTTCATCTTGGTGCTTTCTTCTCCTTTAGACTTTGGGAATCCATTCATTCTTGTTTTCCATCCAGGCAATCTGCCTATTCTTTCTCTGTCCTCTTCTGTTTTCTGAACTTTAGATCACATATTCTGCCCTTAGTACATTTCTCATCTCATTCTAAACGCAATTTCCTGGAGCATGAATCTACTTCAATAATTGTAATTATCTCCTATACATTACTTGACTACAAGACGCATATAAACACTACCAATATTTATGGATTTATCTTTTTACATTTTGTCCACTTATCAGACCTCTCCACTAGTGTATCAACTATGTAATTTAATTGCAGCATACATAAATATGACCTCTCTGTCTTTTGTCCAGCTTTTCATTTTCCCTCAGTCTTCAATTATGACCCATATAAAAAGTTATCATTGATAGAAATCTTAGAGTCATTTTCAAATTCCTTACTCTTCAAATCTAATTGATCTCTAAATTTAAATATCTAGATAGATGGATAGATAGATATCTTCATCTTGGTAAACCTTATATTTCTTTATTATTTCTCCTCGGGACTGTTAAAGTAATTGTCTTCTGCATTATAGGTAAAAATATCATTCCAACTCAATTAATCATGACACTTTCTTGGATAAAGACCTTTAATGGGGATCCCTGGGTGGCACAGCGGTTTGGCGCCTGCCTTTGGCCCAGGGCGCGATCCTAGAGACCCGGGATAGAATCCCACGTCGGGCTCCCGGTGCATGGAGCCTGCTTTTCCCTCTGCCTGTGTCTCTGCCTCTCTCTCTCTCTCTCTCTCTGTGACTATCATAAATAAAAAAATTAAAAAAAAAAAACGACCTTTAGTGACTTCGTGTTGTTGACAATAATTCAGGTTACTTAGCCTATTATTAAGTATCTTTTACAATCTGTCCCCAAGATTTTCCTCTTCTATCTCCCTCTACTCCACTTACCGCATTTTACTGATTCCCAAGTTCAGCCACATAAAACACTCATCTATTACTCTCCTACCAAACACACACTAAACCACACATATTCTATGAAACTCTTAAGTCACACCATAAAAAATATCTACCCTTCAAGTCTTCTTTTACTCTACATGCAGAAAGGACTGTTCTATTTCTTCTTTGGCTGTAGCTCTAAAATGGCATTGATCATATTTAATATAATGAGTTATTCTATGACTATTTTTTTTTGTGGACAGAGATGATATTATATTTGTTTTGGACCCATCTCCCTAACCTCCTCAAAGACTCAAAGTGTACAGCACCATGCTACCTGGTGCCTGCTAATTATTTAATTGACTTAATAAGAGTGTATTGTATCCGTGGCCCTCAAAGAGCTTCCCGGCATGGAGCCTGCTTCTTTCTCTGCCTGAGTCTCTGCCTCTCTCTCTCTCTTTGTCTATCATGAATAAATAAAACCTAAAAAAAAAACAAAACAAAACAAAACAAAACAAAACACTAAAGGGAGAAGTACCATATGATCCAGTAATGCAATGGGGGACTTTTTGTGATAAGCTTTTTTCAGTGTATATGATCACTGAATTACTATGTGTACACCTGAACTAATAAAATACTGTATGTCACTTTGCGTATTTATCCAAAGAAACAAAAACACTAATTTGAAAAGATATATGGACTCCTATGTTTATTGCAGCATTATCATAATAGTCAAGATATGGAAGAAACCTAAATGTCCATTGATAGATAGTTCAATAGATAAAGAGGATATGGCACAGACACGCACACACATACACACACACAGAAGAATATTACTCAGCCATAAAAAATAATAAAGTCTTGCCATTTAAAACAACATGGATAGACCCAGAGGGTATTATACTAAGTATTATACTAAGACAGAGAAGGACAAATACCATATAATTTCAATTCTTAAAAAAAAAAAAAACTAACTAACAAGAACTAAGAAGAGAAACAGACTCAAATATACAGAGCAAACTGGTGATTGATGGAGTGGGGGGATGATGGAGAGATAGACAAAATAGATTAAAGGCATTAAGAGTTACAAACTTGGGATCCCTGGGTGGCGCAGCGGTTTGGCGCCTGCCTTTGGCCCAGGGCTCATCCTGGAGACCCGGGATCGAATCCCATGTCGGGCTCCCGGTGCATGGAGCCTGCTTCTCCCTCTGCCTGTGTCTCTGCCTCTCTCTCTCTCTCTCTCTCTCTCTGTGTGTGTGACTATCATAAAAAAAAAAAAAAAAGAGTTACAAACTTCTGGTTACAAGAAACAAGTTAGAGGCATGAAAATACAGCATAGAAATCTAGTCAATAATATTGTATTAATTTTGTAGGGTGACAGATGGTACTTACACTTTTTGTGATAAGCTTTTTTCAGTGTATATGATCACTGAATTACTATGTGTACACCTGAACTAATAAAATACTGTATGTCAACTATACTTTAATGAAAAGAGAAGAAAAGAAAAAAGAAAAAAGAAAAGAAAAGAAAGGAAAAGAAAAAAGAAAAGAAGGGAAGGGAAGGGAAGGGAAGGGAAGGGAAGGGAAGGGAAGGGAAGGGAAGGGAAGGGAAGGGGAACTACCATTTCACTAAAATTCTTCAATGGTTTCCAATATCTTTTGGCTACTGTGCAAATTTCCTTAGTATTCTGTAATGGGCCTTTCATGACATAAACTATGTTTAAATCCTCACTCTCTACTCTCATCCTCATAGATTTAGATTCTACTGAAAATTAAGGGTTTCTCTTCCTACATCTTCACATGTGCTTTCTCTTTTGCATGGATCAGCCTTTAATGACTCTAACTCTTCCTGATGCTTTAGGAATCAGCATCACTTCTTCGAAAGTGTCTTTCTAATATGGGTACTGAACTTGATACCCCATTTTATTTGTTCCCATAAAACCTTGTAATTATCCATGTCCACTTTTCCCACAGCATTCATTATTCATTTTAATTATCTTCTTGCAAATTAGAGAGTAGATATCTTAGACTATGGATCATGTATTTTTTATTTTTGCATTTCTAATACACATTTTTGCATTTCTAATGCATAGTAGGGCCTCAGTAAATCTTTGTTAAGTAGTAACTTTTTTGAAGCCAAAGTGTTTTGTAGGACTTGGCCCTTTTATCTTTCCAAATTTCATTACAATATATTCAAGAATCTTGATTACATAGGTCCCTATAACCAGCTTAAAATACTGCTAATATTTTGTTATCTACAGTTTGGATGGGTACAAATGATTGACAGGTTTTGTTATCACTCAATAATAGTGGTTCATATCCACTCCCAAAAATATTTCCTCAAAAGAAAAGCATGTAAGTGATGTTAAAGTAAAAAAAGAGGAGGTGGGGGAGGGTGCAATTTTAGATTTCTCATATAAGTAGCATCATGCAGTATTTAGAGCTAACAGCTATGTTTATGACATGGATTGTAGTGATGGTTTCAGAAATGATGCTGCTCTCCAGATTCATCAGGTTGTACATTAAATATGTACAGCTTCTTGTTTGTTGGTAATATCTCAATGAAGTGTCTGCTTTTTGTTTTTTTTTTTTTTTTTTTAAGGAATAAAGAGATGTTAGAAGATAAAAATAACAAATGTCCTAGTGGTCTGACCCTTCATCCAATTTACTATAACCAAGTTTTATTCTGGTTTATTTGATTTCCTCTTTTGATATATGAGAACAAAGGAGAAAATTACAGAAGGTCAGTTTGTAAAGGTTTCTGAATCCCTGGAACCCTCCAATTTCTAATCACGTGGCTCTACATAGACTTAATAAACTGTAAACACTTTTTTCCTTGATTTATACAGTTATTTTAGTGTTTTATAATACATAATCTATAGTGTTAAAAATAAGCACATAGATAAAATTTAGGGAGAAAGTAATTCACTACCTTCTCAAAAAATAATTTAAATAAGTTCACGTCTAAAATAATTTGATAATTAATCCAAACCCCTTATTTAACAACAGAGGACACTAAAAACAGCATGGGATCTATAATATGAACTATAGTATTCTTCAAGTAAAAGATGGACCCACAGAGCTGCTACACTAGCAAGCCCAAATGGTGTAGTCTTAATGCTCAAGGGTATATACTGAACCCTGCCTGCAACCCAGATCTCTGGGCCTCCGTTCAATCTCTACTGCATGTTTACTGCATGTAAAAGTTCTCAAACTTTCTCAGTCTAAACTGTGTTCCTTTCAATACCAGCATCTCATAAACATATTCCATATCCAAGATAACTCTTTTTGTTTAGAGAATCAATAATGTGCAAAAGATGTAGAACTTGCTTTATGAACCCACTTTCTAGACTTCATCTTTAAAAAATAGTGACTTTTTCTTTATTTCTAAATATAAAATTATATTGTCATATTGAATATGCTTATTTGAACTTTATACATCCTTCCAGGAATGCTGAAATATTTCTCTTCATCATACTGACAGCTTTAAAAATTCTCTGCAATATATAATGGTACCGCTTGTTTAAAATCTTTTGATGCTTTAAACTATAGAATGCCATTTGAAGTATGTGCCAGTTTGTAGTTAGCATTTTATTTCATATTTCATAAAACATAAAGTTAATATCTTTGGACATTAAATGATAGGTAGACTTTATTATTTTGCAAAACTGGTAGCTTCAATGTGTGCATTTTATGTGGTCAACAATGATTTCTGAAGGTGATCTGGGGCATGTGTCTAATGCAGAACTGATCTTGTTATAGGTGTGAGATTATCTTACTTTAAAACCCAAATCCTGCCATTAAATCACCGACATAGCTTTCATTTCAAATGTAGCCTCTAAATGCATAACACAACAGAAGGACAATTAAAGATAGTCATAGTCTATTATCATTGCCATTGGTTTTGCTAATGAGTTCTGTGACTTGTTTCAGAATCAAAATGCTACTCCTGAGAAAGCTTATCAACCTAAGTAAGTGAGTCTTTATCACTTTGCCCTTAAATAGATAGTGTTCTGCGCCTTTGAGTTTGGGGAGCAGTGCTAAAAGAAACTCTTTATAAAAGAGCTATTAGTCTTGTGCAGTCTAGGATTTGACAGCTCATGAGGTTACACAGACCATTACATTACCAACATCATTTCCAATTCCTTAGGCATCTCCTCCAGCACCTCTGGAGAAATACTTCAGCTCACTTGTTTCTTTCTTTCTTTTCCTTCCTTTCTTTCTTTCTTTCTTTCTTTCTTTCTTTCTTTCTTTCCTTTCTCTTTTCTTTCTTCTTTCTCTCTTTCTCTCTCTTTTTCTTCTCTCTCTCTCTCTCTTACTAATCTAAACATCATTGAATAAAAACATACAATCTTTGGAATTTTTCCACCTAAATGTCTATTTTTATACCTTGTATAATAACATTAGTATTTTAGTTGAAAAAGGAACAATATAAATAATAAAAAATAAATTATTTAGTTTGCTTTTACAAAGAAATCAATTTGTTTATTTATTGAAATAAAATTGAGTGCTTATAATCTTTTATGTAGCACTGTTATTATTTGTAATTTTAAAAAATCACTTATGTAATAAGCTTCTGAGCTTCCAAAGAGGAATAAATTAGGCACTGAAGTAAAATTTGAATATGGGCATTTTTTAAAAGGACAAATAGCCTAAGTGTATTTTTATGATAAAAATGACAATGTCTGACATTACATTTAGTATGATCTTATTTTTATTTTTTATTTTTATTTTTTTAAAGACTTTTTATTTATTTATTCATGAGAGACATACAGAGAGAGAGAGAGAGACAGAGAGACAGAGACTCAAGCAGAGGTAGAAGCAGGCTCCATGCAAGGAGCCCCATGTGGGACTCAATTCCGGGTCTCCAGGATCACACCCTGGGCTGCAGGCGGCACTAAACCTCTGCGCCACCAGGGCTGCCCTGATCTTATTTTTAATACTCTCTTATGTATTTCTAATATAAATGTCATCTACAGAGAGCCCCATAAGTTTAACATTTTAAAACAGCAGCAATATATTTCCTATTTTATATTTGAATTTTGTTTGGGGATATCATTGTATCAGAACATGTAGAATCTGGGTAAAAAATGATATTCTAACTGCTGTCTGTTGTAATTATTTAAGGGTATGTTTTTTTCATTGAGCAGAAGTTTTCACTAAAATTTTGTGCAATTTTTAAAGAAAAACTGGATATGTATTATTCACTGTGGTGTGGCCTTTCCTACAGGACAATGTTGTCTGTTATGATATAAAGGTTATAGATATGTTATAGATGTAACAGTGTTTAGAGGCAATGTGAAAGCTAATTCAAGCCAAATTGTGTAGTAATCACATGACTTTCCTTTTCTATCCTCGCTCACTCTCCCTCTGCCCAATGCCAAACATTTCATTACAGATATTTTCAAAATTGTTGGAAGTATACTTTTTTTAAAAAAAATTTTGTATATTTGAGAGACAGCACAAGAGAGTGGGCAAGCATGAGTCGGTCAGGGGAAGGGGCAGGGGGAGAGGGAGAAGCAGACTCCCCGCTGAGCAGGGGGCCCCACCCAGGGCTCCATCCCAGGGCCCCAGGATCATAACCCCAACCTAGAACCTAAGGCAGATACTTAACCAAGTGAGCCACCTAGGCACCCTTTGGGAGTATACTTTTAAGAACCACATAGGAAAATAGAGGAAAAGCAAAATTTCAATGCTTTGTAAGTTTCCATGGTATTATGCTGCTAAACATATATCAAGTATGTTGAGATGGTGAAAAGTCAGAGATTCAGAAAGATGGTTCTACACTATATCTTCTTATAACATTTCAAACTTCTTTTAAACATTAATTGTGACAAGAACAAATAGCATAAGATCTACCCTCTGAATAAATACTTAAATGTATGATGCAGAATTAGTAACTATAAGCTTAATATACAAGCAGATTTCTAGAATTTCTTCATTTTGCATGACAGAAATTTTATACACATTGAACAGAAATTCCTCATGTTACTTTAAGGCTATTAAAATATTATCACTTTAATGTAGGAGAGTTTAACTTTTTTTAGGGATATTCAAGAAACTGACTAAATGTCCTCATGGCCCAAAAGGAGAAACTCAAATAATGGAGTTTTATGTAATCCCAGTTGAGGGAAGGTGTTCATCTCTGCGTTCTCTTTTGAAGGTTGCTTGGATTTATTATCCTCCCTCTTTTGGTTTTTATGTCTTGGATTCTTATTTCATGGATCAAAGATTAGTGACGTCTTTGTCTCCAAGCTCCTATGGTGGCAATAAGAAATGTTTGTGATCTAAGAGAAACCCTAAGGAAAAGGAAAAAAAAAATCAATCAGAATATCTTTAAAGGAATAAAGTCCTCATAATTGTATTCAGTATTTGAAAAGTATATTTTTTCTAAAAAATATCAAGATAAAGCAATGCATTATTAGTATCACTTTATAATTAAGTATCCCATTGAGACTAAAAGTAAAATCAGTATATCCTTAGTAAATGTCATATCTTTATGTGGAATTTTCATATTGAAAGGAAACATTAACTCAAAGATCAGAAAGAATGAACTATTTTAGTTTCTAGGATTCTTCTCCTAAAAAGTTAGTTTAATCATTCATACTTTAATTTTGTGATTTTCTATGTATTTATATTCAAATTTGAAGAAAAAGAAGATTAAATCCGAGATTTTGTAAATTTGGCATATGGGTATCCATATCTTCTTCTTAGAAAACCTTAATTCCAATAAGCCTGCTTAAAAAAAAAAAAAAAAAACTAGCAGCTAGATTCCTTCCATTTTTTGGAAAGCAAATACATCAAAAAGAGATTACATAATTTCCTTCATATGTTGAAATTTGAGGCAAATAGTTTTTGAAAGGTAATTCAGAATGCTTCAGATTGACTAATTATTGACCTTGGATCTATTGTGGTTACTTTTATATTGAATTAGTATTTCAGGAAAACTATTAGAGTTACCTATTTTCTAACTGATAAGTATTCCTAATACAGATCAGGACATCTCATAAAGATTATTTTATCTTTTTATTTAAACTAACACTCCTTGTTGTCTACCTGGTTAATGCATGACTTTCTAATGATCTTTACTGCAACATTTTTATGAGTGTCTTTTAAGGAAATCCAAACAGACTTATATTTTTTAATGTCTATTCTGAGTTTACTATAAAAAAATAGTCAGCCACCATCATTTGGATTTGGCAGAGACATGGGCAGTCAGAAGAGAGGAAAAGATTTATACTGAAAAAAAGAAAGGCTTCAGGTAGGCTGATTGGGAGGTTCTTTTCTGAGGAAGCTGTATTGTGGACTAAGTAGAAGTAGGCATCCTATTTGATTGGTTTGGGCAACATACTTGGCTTTCTCAGGTTGGTCCTAAACCGGAAATAGGGACAAAAATTAGGGAAGTTTCATTTATTAATCAAGTCTACCTATTTAGACCAATTGTTCCAGAAGTTATTGTTCAGCTTCTGGATTGTCCCTAGATATAACAATCTGAGCAGGCTGGTTTCCTCAACTGAATATTGCAGATAAAAGGGTTCATTTCCAGGGCAGATTGTGCAGGTTGTGAGTCAAAGTTATATTTATGATCTGACCCTTATCTATGTGTATTCAGTCTCTTCATGTAATAAGAGCTTGATTAAGAGAAAGAGATTGGATTAAATGACCTACACCAAGATTCTATGACCTCCTTTTATGAATACAGAGAACATTGATCTGAAGCTCACATTAATTCATAGATCAATGGCAAATATAAAAGAATGAAAATGAGTTATTTTCTTTACTACAAAGATTAAATTATTATTCAGAGCATATTTATTTAAATAAAATTAATTTCACCAAATATCTCAACTACTCAACATCTGCAAATAAGTTTTTTCTTCTTTTCTTCCATACCACTGATCTCAGAAATAGTAGAAATCGTGCTATTAAAGACTACTAATTGCAAGAAGTCTTGAGTTGGTTTTTAAACACATTTGTCAAAAATCCAACTAAATGGAAATAAGTATTCATTTTTTAAGACATTTATTTAACATGTGCCATAGGAAAGACACTGTGTACACAGCAACAACAAAGTAGAAATCATATCTGCTCTCAGAAAAACTATATTCTAATGATGAAAGGCAGACGTTAAATAAAGTCCATAATGGATGTCTATATAGTTATGACTAAATCGATTATAAGTTAAGAATAAGAATGTTTATAAACTGCAACATAAAGCTTTTAGATATATTTAACTTATTCCTTCTAATTTAAAAATATTTCATCAGTTTGACCTTTATTGACATGTGACTTTAGGTTTCCTTTTCACAATATTTATTTGGCTCTTTTGATTGAGATATTTTTCAAGTAAAAGCAACACAATTCCAAACTACAAGTATTTTAAATAGTAAACACCTTCATTTTCTCAAATAACACAAAATCTGGAAACAGCTATCCAATCTGTTTTTATTCAATGGATCAATATCAACATCAAGAGTTCAGGTCTTTCTAGGGTCACCTGGTGGCTTGGGTTAAGTGTCTGCCTTCCTCTCTAGTCACGATCTCAGGGTCTTGGGATTGAGCCCCCATGAGGCTCTGTGTTCAGTGAGGAGTCGGCTTCTGCCCTTCTGCCCAGCTCATGTGTGCATGTGTGCTCTTTTTCTTTATCTCTCTTTCAAATAAATAAATAAGATATTTTAATAAAAATAATTCAGGTCTTTCTCTTCTATTCTACACACACAGGGGAGTGTGGAAGATACAGTAGATGGCTCACTCAGTACGCCTCTCAAGAACCATTTCCCTACTTTCTCTATAATAGAGGCTGGAAAAAAAAAAAAAACATTTTTCAGACTCTTTTCCCATGAAGAGTGCTTACGTGAAAAAGTGTTTTGTGTCTTAGTGAGTCACCACACCTCCTCTTCAGTCCTGCTTCCTCTTTGGACTGCTTTGATATGGAAATGTTGTCTGGTACTGTAATAACTTTCCTGTAATAATAGAGAAAAGCCAAAGTAATTTATAATTTCTTGCTCTTGATATCTTTAGAATTGCTGTCCCAAAGGCAGCAAACACCAACTTTCAGATTTTTTGTTGAATGAAAAAAGTAAAACTTTCAATATGTTTAGTTCTTTGTTTCTGTTATTTACAGAAATAAATATGAATGATATGAAATAAAGACAGAGCTTCTCTCTTTTACAGTATGTCTCTCTTCATGGAGACAAAATGGCTGCAACAGTTCCACAATCACATGAATATGTAACATTATTCAGGAAAGAAGAGAGAATATGTTCCTGTGCATCTCTCTTGCAGTAAGAAAAATCTCTCCCAACAGTTCGTCAGTGGACTTTTTCTTATTTTGCATTGATCAGGACATGGTTACATGACAATGTATAAAATGTCCGCTGCCAGAAGAAACAAGACCACAATGATAGGATTGAACCAATCATGATTTATTCTTGGGGCTGGAAATAGTGTCACCATTTGAGCTTATGGCCTTGCAGTGGATGGACATGATAATAATAGGCTCCTAAGAGCAGGTAATAGGCAGGCAAGCAACAGTTTTCACGGTGACTCAGGATATAGAATCTCTAATAATAAGGTCATAAAATTCCAGCACAGTGGTAAGGCCAGACTTGGCTTGACTAAATGAGGGCACTCTATTTGGAATTCAAAGTTCTTATTGAAAGATGGGCATATCATAGAAAGAGATAGAAAGAGAAAAAGAGAGAGAGAGAGTCCAAGAGAAAGAGAGGAAGAAGAAAAAAAAGGAGGGAGAACCTGAGTTGTTTTGAATGTAACAAAATTATTTGAAATGAACAAGTACAGAGAGTTGAGTTCTCTATTGCCAAGTTCTCTTCCATATTTTAAAAACCACGGGGGGGCTGGGGAGGGATAGAGAAAGAGAGAAAGGGAAGGACAGAAAAAGAGAGAAGGATGAGCTTTTCTACTCCATTTCTATTATAACAATTATATTTAGTGTCTTAAAGTTTTGGCTTGCTGTTACTGTTTCCTTTGAACAAAGAAATTGCAAGGGGAAAAAGTTGTTTTTTTTTTTTTTAAGACTTTATTTATTCATGAGAGGCAGAGAGAGAGAGAGAGAGAGAGAGAGAGAGAGAGAGGCAGAGACACAGGCAGAGGGAGAAGCAGGCTCCATGCACCGGGAGCCCGACGTGGGACTCGATCCTGGGTCTCCAGGATCACGCCCTTGGTCAAAGACGGGCACTAAACCGCTGGGCCACAGGGGCTGCCCGGAAAAAGTTAATAATTCACTGAATTGCATTGCCTCCAAGTTCCCTTCAAAATGAATCTATAGTTCCATAAATTCCTAAAATAATCTGAACTGCTTCTCTGGGTGAAATTTGTGACTTTCACATATATATAATATATATTATATGTGTGTGTGTATATATATATATATATATATATATATAATATATATATTTAAGATTTTATTTATTTATTCATGAGAGGCACAGAGAGAGAGAGGGAGAGGCAGAGACACAGCCAGAGGGAGAAGCAGAATCTATGTTGGAACCTGACGTGGGACTCAATCCCGGTTCTCCAGGATCACACCCTGGGCTGAAGGTGATGGTAAACTGCTGAGCCACCCGGGCTGCCCTATATATATTTTTATACTGTAGACAAACCATAAAGTTAGCATGATTCTGAAAAACTATACCAGTAGATGCAACTTCCTGGATAAGTATTTGGAAGTAAGGTGCAACTCTTAGATGGCTATATATGAGTAAAATATTCAATTTAGTTTGGATTATATGAATAGGTTCTTTGACTAATGACACCAGTTAGCTACTATATGTTATTTCTATTTCAAAGGAGAAATCGTCTTCTACCCATCACTATATAAAACAGTTTTTTAGAATTTACCCAAAAAAGTAGAAACATTTTTTTTTCTTAAAACATTGATGCCCCGTGATTGGTAACAGTATAATTTATACTACTGGTCTTCTTGTGAAACTTTATTCCTAATTTGTCAGCTAGTCAGCTCTGCTCTTCAGAGCTGTGCAATAAATTACAATAGATGTTCAGTACATTAATCAATTTGACATTTGTCCTGGAAAAATACAGAGAAAAATTGATAAGACTTTCCAGGTTTTAATGTATTAATAATAATAAAAATATAATTACTGATATTCTTCTAGACTTCTATGCTTTGGAAAGAATATATAATTTTTATCTTAATGAACACAATGTATTTAATAGAGAATTGATAACTCACAATGGACAAATAATTTAAAAATGGAGGTTAAATATTCTTTAAAAATCTAATAATTCAAGCTCTTTATTGTGTATTTTTCCATTATTAATTAAATATATTTTATTATAGAAAATACTGGAAGATAGGGGTATCTGTGTGGCTAATTTCGTTAAGCATCAGACTCTTAGTTTCAGCTCAGGTCATGATCTCAGGGTCCTGGGACTGAGCTCTGAGTTGGGCTGAGTGCTCAGGGAAGCTGAGAGCCTGCTTTAGGATTCCTTCTTTCTCTGTCTCCCTCTACCCCTTTCCCCACTTAACTTGTGCTCTCCCTCTGGTGCTCTCTCTTTCTCTGCCTCTCAAATAAATCTTTAAAAAAATATATGGAAGGTAAATAGATGACAAATACATTATATGAAATCCATTCACTAATATAACTTTCCAAGATTTTCTTCTAGCTTTGTTTTCTATGGATGCTATTTTTGTCCTTAGCCATGATCATTGTGTTTGTGTGTGCATAGTATTGTGCCCTTGCATGTACCCACGTGTGTCTGTGTATTTAACAGCTAGTAAAGAAACATTGTGTGTCTCTGGGCATACATGGTATGTTTATAGTACCCTGCCTACTTTATTTTTTATTTATTTTTTATTTTTTTATTTTATTTTATTTTATTTTATTTTATTTTATTTTATTTTATTTATTTATTTATTTTTTTATCCTGCCTACTTTAAAGTGGTGAGGCCATGTGACTTGGCCACTGGCTAGCCCCTTTGATGACCTGTAATTATACCTTTAGTATAAGTGAAAATTTAATATTTTCTGTGTTGAGAACACAAAATTTGGAGACAGTGTGTTATGGTGTCATAGTAGGGCCTACGCTGGCTGATATGTATAATATCCTACTTCTTCCCTCAACATCAGGACCATGGTAATTATGTTGTTATTTAAATTCTTCATTAAAAAATATTAGCTCAAACATAATTCACTTAAACAACATCTTATATTGAAAACTTAAGATCTTTTTTTACTACTAAGAATCATAAATTGATAGACATCCTTGTGAAATGGTATGTGTGTGTGTGTGTGTTACTGTGTTTGTTGTTTGTCTTATTTTTATTTCTTTAGGGATATTTTCCAGTTGGGCTAATATTGGGTCATATGCTTCCTGATGCATACTAGATAACTGCTTTCCAAAATACCTTACTGATTTTCATTTGCAATATCATATTTTACTCAATAGCATTCAGTCTATCCTTTTCAAATATTTTAGTGGCTTGATACATGAAAAGTACTAACTCATTGTTTAAATTAATTGTGGTTTTCTTTTAAGATTGTTCTCAGTTATATAAACCCATGGTTTAATGGCCTTTATGCACATGTCCTTAAATAAATTAATTCTTAATTTTGAATTTATATTAATTATCTGACAAAACTATTGTAATTTTATTTCTTCAATGCCATTCCTTTAGCAAGAGTTATCTGTCCAAATTTTTTTAAGTATGCTTTAAAAAAGGTTTGCTTCTGTATACATAATCACTGTGTGGCTCAGAATAAGTTACACTTCAAGCTCACTGTGTGTTAAAAGAAATAACTATAATATATGATATTGTAAACTCTATGGAAATTGATCCTAAAAATTAACTGTCTCTTTAAAAAAAAAAAGCAAACCTAGCTATGTGAAGATAAATTATCTTCTTAAAATAAGATAGATGATAAATTCAAGGTAGAGTAAGTAAGATATTATTAATCATAAAGTAACCTATAATGACCTATCTTATATGAACTTTACAGATATCAAAAATAAATTAAGTCTCCTTTTATTGGAAACTTTGGCATTGATACTAAATAGCTCACAAATAAAGTGATTTTGATGAATTATCTAATAGTTCAGCTTATAAATTAGCAATCCTAAAACATGAACAATTAATCACAAGAAAGTTTAGTTTCTTTATTTATAAAATGTAATTAATAATTGTACATATTTCTAAGTATGAGCTTGAGGATTATGTATAATAGTGTAAGTTAAGGACTTAGCATCATTTCTTAGAAGAATAAAAAGTTTGGATCTTCTGAGAAAATATTTTCCTTGCTATTGTTCAGTTTTAACTATTACATCTACTAGAATTTCTTTTTCTTCATGGCTATGTTCTATGGACATCCCTTCAAGAATCTTTAAAAATAATTATTTTCATTAGTTTTTCCATTAGTGATCATTTGCATAGATGGTTGAAATGAGTCTTCACAATGCATATCCTTTTGTTGTTAGGTGTATTTTCCCATCCTCGAATATAGACCTATTTTGTGTTTTGCTTTGAACAACTGAGTGTGGCAGAAGTCCATGGCCCCTAAAAAACAGTATTGCTTTCTTTTTTAAAAAGTGGTATCATCATTGAGGTAGCTTTGGCTAATGTTATGTGCAGATATGTTGAAGTCCTAACTTCCAGTACTTCAGATTGTGATTGTTGGAGATAAAGTTTTTAAAGGGTAATTATGGTTAAATAAAGTCATATAAGTGGGCCCTCATCTGGCCTAAATGGTATCCAAATAAAAAGAGGAAAGTTGGTCACATAAAAATAGACATTAGGTTTGCACAAGCACAGGGGAAAGACTATGTGAGGACACAGCAAGAAGGCAGCCATCTCCAAGCCAGGGAAAGATCTCAGAAAAAAAATCAATCCTGCCATCGTCTTGATCTTGGGCTTTCAGTTTCAAGAACTGTGATAAATAGGGCAGCCCGGGTGGTTTGGCGGTTTAGTGCTGCCTTCAGCCCGGGGTGTGATCCTGGAGACCCTGGATCGAGTCCCACGTTGGGCTCCCTGCATGGAGCCTGCTTCTCCCTCTGCCTGTGTTTCTGCATCTCTCTCTCTCTCTCTCTCTCTCTGTCTGTCTGTCTCTCATGAATAAATGAATAAAATATTTAAAAGAAAAAAAAGAACTGTGAGAAAAAATAAGTTTCTGTTGTTTAAACTACCCAGACTGTGGTACTTTGATATGGAAGTCCTTGCAATAACATAACTATCTTTTTGGAAAGATACAACTACCTAGAGTAGATGAGCCATTACAGCAGGAAGAAACCTGTAGACCAACTATTCTCCAAGTCAACACCCAGATGCTTGCAGAAAAACCATCCAACTGAAAACAGTACAAATTGCTGACATACAGAATAATAAGCCATTAAAATGCTGGGGTTTTTTAAAGATTTTATTAATTAATTAATTAATTAATTTATTATTTAAGATGGCAGAGGCAGGGTAGGGGCAGTGGGACAGAATCTCAAGCAGACTCCGTGGAGTTGAAGGTAGGGTTCAATCTTACAACATTGAGCCAAAATCAAGAATCCAATGCCCAACTGACTGAGCCACCCAGATACTCCAATGTTGGTTGTTTTAAATCTTAGAGTAATTTGATAAATAATAATTGATAAATAAGATATTTTACTAGGGATATGTAGCATCATTTTTGGTTCCTTGAGCTGAGCCTCTCCTCTCATTCAATGATTATTTTTTCAAACCACAAACATTTTTTTGAATACTAACTATATGTCAGACTCTGAAGTCAAAAAACTGAAGCTACAAAATTAAAATCTTAATTTTCTAATTCATCTCTTATTTTCTTCTATTTTAAAAATACCTTTCAGTACTTCTGCAATGGATGAATTACTATAAAAGGCCAACTTCAAAAAGCATGTGTGTGTGTGTGTGTGTGTGTGTGTAGCATGCTAAAGATATCAAAAAAATAACATACACCCCAGTACTTCTAACAACTACATTCATGAAAGGAAAACCACCAAATCATTACATTTCAAAACAATAAGAGGCATATTGGAGGCCTGTGTAGATTAGTATGGGGGCAATGTGATATTTTTCAAGAGAGTTAAGACAACTGAAAATGAAGCAAATTTAGATATCAAATGTTCTTTTTCAGATAAAGAGACATGAGCTGGTCATACTGAACAGAGGAAAATAATTATATTCAGTGAAATGAGTGGTGAATGTACATAACATGTTAGGAGATAACAGGTATGGTTCAGAGAATGGATTCTCAAGACATTAACATTGAAAGGTAGACTGGGTCAGATTGGTTCCAAGTGTCTTCATTAAAGACAGATGTAAGTACACTATTTTACGAATGAAGACACTGGGGCTCAAATAATGTGAAAGGGAATCTAGCATACTTACCAGTTAACTAGTGGCAATGGAGTAACACTTAGCATATGAAGTTCTACATATAATTTCATGATGAAAAATATCATTATGGATCAAACTAATATTATAGAATATTAGTACTCAATCTCTAGAGATTGAAACATGTAAGAATCCTTTAGGAGTAGATAATATACAACATCTTTAACTGACTTTGACTACAAAAAATGAGTAAGAGAAAACAATTCAGGGATATTTCTGACTTCGGTTTAAAACATAGGCTCAAATGCTATTAAGATATCTCTGTCTGTCTCTGCCTCTCTCTATCTCTCTCTCCCTCTATCCCTCTCTCTATGTCTCTCTGTCTCTCACCTCACCTATCGCCAATTTGAAATTCTTCTGTAGGCATGACTTTATTTTTTAAGAAGCCTTCCCAACATGGTTTCATTATGGCCTTCTGATCTCTTGATGCTATGTTCTTCCAGGTTCAAAAGCATGAGAAAAATCTTTAAGTCCCCACAAGAACACCTGAGGGGTATTCATTACACTGAGGTAGTTAACAGGCTTTGTGCCCACCCTAAGGGCTGGAGCTGAAATCCATATTTACAACTTGTCCTGACGGTGAGGTTAGGGGTGGTTTCCTCTTGTCTTAGCTCAGGCTACTATAACAAAATATCATAAAGTGTGGCTTAAACAGGGGGCATTTATTTCTTATACTTCTGGAGGCTGGAATCGAAGATCAGGGTGACAGTTGATTCAGTTTCCAGTGAGACTCCTCTTGCTACCTATGTAGATGGCTGTCTTTTTGCTGTGTCTTCAGAAGGTAAGGCAAGAAAGAAGGAGAGGAAGTGCCTTCTTATGAGTACTTTCTTATAATCTTATCATAGGAGCCCACTCTCATGACCACATCTGAACCTAATTACCTCCCAAAGTTATCATCTCCAAAACTCATCACATTGAGTTAGAGATTCAACATATGAATATTGAAGGGACATAATTCAGCCCATAGTATGCTCAAAATATAGAGAAACTCCAAAATGACAGGAGAAATAGAAAGGGATATAACAATATCTAGTAATGAGATGATCTAATGAAAACTATATTTTCTTAGGACAAAAAGAAGATTTTTAGATATAGAGATTTTAGTAAGTCTCTACTGTGGCAGAGATAGAACATGTCCTGGTAACCAGTCCAAACAAATTTTCACATAAGTAGACTGTCTCTCTATTAGAAGCTCGGGTTTTGGGGGAGTATCTATCATGTATTAGGTACCATATTAAACATTTCTACTACTAAATAAAAGTAGATGTTTTTGCAGTCTTTTAGCTCTATAAAAATATGATTTAATGAAAAAATTTCCCCAAAAATTTCATTTAATGGAACATTGATAACAAGATTGGGTTAGTAAATAGTAGATGGTCCTCTGCAGCAATAATAATAAGCATTTGACAGGTGCCTCTATTAAAATTTTTATAACATACTCATTGACAGATATTAATGTATTTTTTAAATCAGGTGAGAATAACATAATATCCAATAACTCTTTGTTATAGTGATCCTCTCCTTCACTCCCCTCAAAAAAAATTTTTTTCAATACCTCCTCTTATAACTGAAAAGGTCTCCAAAATGTCTCCCTTTTTAATGGCAGAATACCAATTTCACGCTAAATGCATGAGAGCCCTCATTCCATGGGAGCACATATCTATTAATCTTCCTTTTTTTCTTCTTATTTTTTAAACAGTAGGTCCATTTTGCATTGGATTTTCTTTTAGAATCTTTATAGTTTTATTTATAAGTTTTAGTTATTTATAGTTTTAGTTATATAAACCTCAAATATATTTACAATTATACTTGACATGTTATTTCTTTATCAGAGTTAGGAAGATGGCTAACACAAGCAACTTTCTGGCCAAAGAAATATACAAATGGAGAACAAAATTGTTTACTGAAATTATTTGCAAGTGATTGTGCCAAAACAGAATATTTTTGCATCTTCTTCTAGGGATTGTTCCTATGGTCCTGAATCATCATGCATGTTTCATATTTCAGATGATAGCCTGGGAGGGCTGGAGGAATGAGATTCTCCAACACTGGTCTTGGTGCTACTTTACTTTCTGCCCTTGCTTTCTGTTTACTAGAGATCCCCAACACCATTTCCTCAATTCTTTTCAAGTGAGAACTCCATTGCGAAGTGACGGAGTGGCAGGAGAATCAGGGCTGTAGTCCTAATGGGATGAAGTAGAATGTGGTTCTCTCATTTTTCTCTCTCTTAAGGGTCAGTGTATGATGCATACACAGTAGTAGTCAGTCATTTTCTCTAAGAGGCAAGATAAACTGAAACTCATTGTGAAGTCCTAGTTATTGCAATGAAAAAAATCTAATTTGCAATTTGGAATTCTCTTCAGGGGAAATTGCATCAAAATGGAGGAGGAAAAGAGGCCTGTTAATGCCAAATTTGAAATTTCCAAACTCATAGTAGTATACTGATTATTGAAAGCTCTTAAAAATACCCTTTTTAATGCCCTTTTATTTATTTATTCAAGCATTCATTTTCAATGCCCCAAACTAGACTAGTGAGAGAAACAACATGGAACACTAAGAAATAAAAATATCTCTACAGAGACAACTGGGAAACTATCAGGGCAAAAATTCTCCTGGCCCAACCTCACCAATGCTCCTGCATCACCTCTCCAAATAACCACACCATCTGCTCTCTCAACTTTATTGAGGTTCTGAGACTCTGGATGTGTCCCGTAGCCCATCTTGAAAAAAAAAAAAAGTTTTATTGTGCCATAACCACTCCCATTGTTTATGTACTGTCAAAGGCTGCTTCCATGCTACAGTAGCTGAGTCAAGTAGTTGTGATAGAGATCATAAGGCCTACAAAGCCAAAAACTAAAATTACTATTTATCCTTTTACAGAGAAATTCTCTTAGCTCCTGTTAGATTATCACCTTTGAACCTAATTCCACAAATGATATTATTTAGATAAATTTGGTTTCAAAAGCTATGAAGCATAAAGTACAAAATTCTTCACATTTTAAAGACAGAGATTCTGGTGGGAGAAGTCATTTAATCTATAGAATTTATTGAACAAGACAGAAACATATAAGCATCCTTTACATATAAGACTATGTAAAATAGGAAGGCATGTATTATTTTATGGTTAAAACTCTTGAGTAATCAGAAATCTTATGGATATGCATTGGTGACTGATGGCTGTATGCATTACACCAAAAATAAATATAAGCAACCTGAATACAGCAGTAACCTGATTATACTAGGATCTCACAAAGTTGTTTATTTTAGAACTCAGTAACTAAACATGAGAAATAAATGTAGGAGTGATGGACAGTTAAAAACCAACATAAAATTATTAAAATTTAATTATCTGTAGTTTGTAAATCAATGTCACATATTAACACTCATAGTAAAACATGTATGAGTAAGAGGAAATTCAAAAAAGAAAAATTTGAATCATATTAACAACAGTAAAAAGGTAGACAACTTTGGGAGAATGCAACTTGTCTAATACTCTATGACTTGCCCTTAAGCCTTGCCAACCCTAGACTGTGCTCTAGAAATCCCTCAGGGATTTCTTTCCCCTTCATCACACAGTTGTAATACAGAATGTTAGCAGAAGGCCAAGACTGTAAACTAAAAGGAATATGTGAACTTATCCTCACCTCAATACTCTAAAAACCATAAGACAAATAGTTTTTCATTCATTTCTTGAAGATTCCATTTCTTCCAATCATGTGACATTGTGTCAACTCCTTAACTTCCCTGCTTCAATTCAACATCCATGAAATAGAGAAAATTATAGTCCTAACTCAAGAGATTGTTGTATTAAGTGAGAGAATACAGACAAGGTGTTTATAAACTCTCTTTCCCTCAAGTTCAACAAAAGTACTTCCAAATGTGCTTAAATTAATTTTGTGATAGAAATATGAATATTATAATATGTATTTTTCCTGTTGACTGTTCCATCCAAATGTTCAAAGCATACATTAGTATCTTATTGCTTGTGTAACAAATTACAACAAACTGAGTGGCTTAAAACAATACAAATTTATTTTCTAACAGTTTTGGAGGTCAGCAGTCGTCAATCACAGTGTCAGTGGGGTCATTTCTTCCATCTCCTTCTGTAGGTACTAGGGAAGAATCAATTCCCTTGCCTTTTTCAGTGTTTATAGCCCGTCTGCTTTACTTTGCTCATGGGGCACTTCCCTTCCCTTCCTTCTAAGTACATCTCTCCAAACTCTGCTTCTATTGTCACATCTCTTCTCTTTGACCCTTTGACTCCTTCTTACACAAACCCTGGTAATTATATTGGGTTCACTCACATGATCCAGGATATTCTCAAGACTAACAATTATATCTGAAAATTCAGCTTTGCCAGGTGGGGTTACTGTGATGGTAATTTCATGTGTCAACTTCACTGAGCCACTAGGAACTAAAATATTTGGTATTTGTCAAATATTTTTCTGGATGTTTCTGTGAGGAAGGTTTTGAATGAGATTATCATCAGTAGACTGGGTAAGGCAGATTGCCTTCCTACTAATGTGGGTGGCCATCATTCAGTCATTGGAAGGACTGAATAGAACAAAAATGCTGACCCTCTCCTGAGTAAGGGAGAGTCCCTCCTGCTTGCTGCTTTCAGATTAGAACATCAACTTTTTTGTTGCCTTCAGACTTGAACTGAAACATCAGCTCTTCCTGGTTCTTGAGACAGCCAGTCTTTGAACTGGAACTGTGCTATCAGTTCTTCTGTTTCTCAGGCCTTTAGTTCAGACTACAACTAAACCTTTGGCTCTGCTGGATTTTCAGCTTGCCAACTCACATCACAGATCTTAGAATTTGTCAGCCTCCATAATTGCATGAACTTATTCCTTATAATCAATTTCTCTTTCTCTCATAGACAAAACACACACACACACACACACACACACACACACATTCTACTGGTTCAATTTCTTTAGAGAATTCTGTCTAATAAAGAGAACACAGAGAATAGGTATGGACATCTTTGGGAGGCCATTTTTTTCTCTCTGATTTTAAGAAATGTCAGGGTTATTTCTCATGTGCTAGCCCCTGCAAGACTTTCACTACAAATCTCTAGAGTCCTGCCACAGAAAACTATTTCCCTCTGTCTCCACTTCAATAGGTCAACAACTTAACCAATCACCCACTTCACAAGTGTGAGCACTCTTGTGCTCTGCACTGAGTATACCATTTCCATTAAGTTTCTTGGATCATGATTCTCATTATCGTTATCTTTCTCTCATTTCTTCTTCCAGAGAACTAGTGAATCCTCTCTAATCTAACCTTTTTTTGATATGATTTAATAGTTAATGTTATCTATCTCTTTTTCTCTACTTCTGTCATCATGTTATTCCCATCTTTCAATATCTGCTATTAGTTACTGTAACAGCCCCTAATAGGGTTGGCTCCATTCATTATTTTTCTCTCTCCATTCTAGTCTTCACAGCATCGTTACAGTAATCTTTTGACAATACAAATATAACTCTATCACAAGGACACAAATATAATTCTATCACGTAAGGCTCATAATCTTTTAGTGGTTACTTACAGTTTCAGTAAAATATTTGAGCCCTGGATGCCTGGGTGGCTCAGCAGTTGAGCGTCCGACTCTGGCTCAGGGCGTGATGCCGAGATCCGAGATCAAGCCCCACGTTGGGCTTCTTGCGTGGAGCCAGCCTCTCCCTCCCCCTGTGTCTCTGATTCTCTCTCTCTCTCTCTGTGTGTGTGTGTGTGTGTGTGTGTGTGTCTCATGAATAAATAAATAAAATCTTAAAAAATATTTGAGGTCTTTGGCTTGACACACGGGGTCCTTCAGAATCAGTCACCAGCCACTTCTTGAGGGTTATGCTCTTGTAATTCTTGCTCACCCATAACCCATGCATCCCTCATTCTATTCACACTAAACTGTTTATAATTCTTTCAGTGAGTCATGTCATCTCTTATTTTCAGGTTTCAGCACACTTTACCTGAAATACGCTTCCTATACCACACCTTTATCTGGCTAAGATTAACTCAAACACCTCCTTCTTGGAGAAACCATTTGAGACTGTTCTAGGCTTTCCTAGTTATATGTCTTTGTGCCCCCTTAAAGTCCCATTATATAAGTATACTTTAATATTACCTTTGCTTAGAAGACCTTTAAAAATGAGACAAGAAGCAAAAATCTGATACAAATTAACTTAGATAATGACTAAATGAATTATTTCACATAAAGCCCCACAAAATATGCTATTGTCAAGTCTCTGGTTCTTTCTTGGGGCAAATAATTGGGTTTTTGCATGCTTCCTTGTGTTGGCTTTATTCTCTGTACTGCCCAATGAATCCAACGTAATTACAAGAAATAATGAAACAAAATGTCTCCTTATTCAAGTCTAAAGGATGAGAGAGAAAACCTTTTCCCCATTATTCTGATTAAACCAACTGGACCAATGGCAGTTGCTAGAAGAAAACTATAATCTCATTCCCGAATTACTAAATCATAAGGTTACTACCCTTAATTTAGACCGGGGATTCTCCATGGTGAGAGCACTGATATTTCAGACCAGAAGATTCCATACTTTGTGCATCATAGATTATTAGCAACACTCTTGGATTGTATGCATTACATGCATCCCCCAGTTATAACAGTGAATAATGTCTTCAGAAATTTCCTAATATCTCCTGATTGGCAACACCACTGCCAATTGAAGAGCACTGGCTTGGACTCGTGAAGGCATACTTTGGATCACTAGCCTTTTGGAGGATTTATGGATAATTTAAGAAAATTAAAGTTTGATTAGAAGAAGGGAAGAATGGATGTATACTACCCAACAGCTGTATTGTAATTATCTTTTGTCTTTGACCCCTACTAGAAAGGACACTTCTAGAAGTTTTATTTTGTTTCTTGCTTCTCCTATCTCAAGGACCTGGCATACACTGTATTCTTAATACATTTTTTTTGAATTGATATATGAATTATGCATTGGAAAAAGGATCTCTTTAGTGCTTTTTCACTTCTGCTCAACAAGCATTATAACATTGATTCTACGAGTATCTATGCTTTCAATGGCAGAATGCTTTCAGGTTTATAACCAAAGATATTGAAAACACATTTTCCAACTATGGGGATAAAGGCAGAGCAATGAAGTAGAAGTGAGGGGTGAAGGAGAGGTGAAGTTACTATTTTTAAGCATGGAAAACTTGTTGTCTAAGGAAAGAAAGGAGAGAATTACCATGATGGATGTATAAATAAGAGAAGGCATCTGTCTAGACCAGTCACTTGCAAGTTTCTCTGATTTAGGAAGCAAAAGTTGAAACTGTGGCTTGTGACACAATATGCCACTACTGATTTTTCCCATGAACAAACTATTCCTAAATCATTTGTCCCAAGTCAAATCTTGCTGTATTTGGACACCTTGGACTACATGAGTATTTTCTTCATTTCAATCTGTAACTTAATGTAGACATAGCCAATAAACTATGAATTACCTTTTTCCTGGAGATTCACATTGAATCTAGTTGGGTTTTTTTTTTTTTTGAATCTAGTTTTTCTAGTAATAAGGCAATCAGTTTTCATTCTCAGGTTTTGAATTTAATTAAAAGGTTAGTACATGACAAAATAAACTATAATTGTATAAATATTTATATTTATGCTGTGAATATTAGCTTGTGGACATTTAAAGAAAAACTGAAATTCATTATAATCTCAGAGAAGAAATTCATGTAAATGAATGTAATGTTAAGATTGTATATCATATTTAGTTTATTCTAATTGTTGAATTTCATAAAATTTCACAAAATAATGCAATTTCATCATTTTGGCCAAGCATCTGTCTTGAAACCTAAAGCCATGTTGGCTTTCCTTCTAGGTATCTCTCTGGATCATTGTTTATGTGCCAAGCAATTTGTCACATCTCGAGTTTCGGCTTTCATTTAATAACTGAAACCTAAATGTTATGATCAAAAACCACTGGTCTGTTGCTCAGTGATCCATGTGAGAACAGTGAACTTATGTCTCTGTAAATTTGTTAGTCATCTATGAGGAAAAGCAATGCTGACCTCGTAATGTCAAATCCCATTTACAGTTGGTGAATAGGTTGGATGAGGTACTTGATGCCTTTTGAGTTGTATTAAGAAAAACACTTTAGTGTAGGGGGATAAAAGCCTTGCTAAATTAATGTGGAGATTGTAGCCTATCCAAATAATTTATGGTTGAATCCTATCTTCCAGAAGAAAAGAACACAGTTAATAAAGGTTCTGACTTGAGTAAACAGCTTCAGGAAACACATGTTTTTTAGTAAGTACTTGAAGTAGTAACTGTGACCTTCCACCTTCACTGTCTCCTACTTATAACCTTTTCTAAAATCTTATTAGTTAGAAACTGTTTATGGCTTCTGTCACTAGCAGGAATCCCAAGCTCACTGAAAGGACACAAACTGGATTTTAAGATCGTTTCATGTGTCTAGGTCGAAGAATTAGGTCACATAGCACTTTTTAGCCTGTTTTTTAAAAGCTATATTCATCAAGTCAAAAGCAGCATTTTTAGGTAAAACTACTTGTTATGCATTTTCGTGTTTTAATGTCATCAAAGGATAAAACAAGATTTGGCTTGAATTTATTAACTGTTTGCCAAGTTTGCTCCTGTGCTACATGTCAGTACATGATCATTCCCTCCATAATGGGAAAGAGGGTATTTCCCCCAAAATTGCAACCATGACATGTTTTAGAGTAGGAATGTCAAGAGAACAACATCACTTGATGCTGACTACACTACAGAATCTGGGCTGTAGATAATTAGAAAGAAATAGTGTTATATATAAATATTGTTTGATAGGGTTTCTATATTGAAAACCTGAACTGGGGATCCCTGGGTGGCGCAGCAGTTTAGCGCCTGCCTTTGGCCCAGGGTGCGATCCTGGAGACCCGGGATCAAATCCCACGTTGGGCTCCCAGTGCATGGAGCCTGCTTCTCCCTCTGCCTGTGTCTCTGCCTCTCTCTCTCTCTCTCTGTGTGACTATCCTAAATAAATAAAAATTAAAAAAAAAAAAGAAAAAGAAAACCTGAACTGAAATGTCTGTTTCCATTGCCTGAAGGCTCTCATAACTTCTCTGTTAGATAAATGCAGTATCCGGTCTTCTGTTTCTATTCCCTCCAAACCATCCTATACACTTACTGTGATTAACCTTGTGATTTGTAAATCCAATTGTCTTACTTTCTGTTTTAAATCTTTCTGAGGTTTGGGGCACTTGGGTGGCTCAGTGGTTGAGCATCTGCCTTGGGCTCAGGTCGTGATCCAGGGATCCTGGGATCGAGTCCTGAATTGGGCTCCTCACAGGGAGCCTGCTTCTCCCTCTGCCTGTGTCTCTGCCTCTCTCTCTGTCTCATGAATAAATAATAAAATATTAAAAACAAATCTTTCTTTGGTTTGGTAATGGCTTCACTTGTTCTGGTTAATGTCCAGACCTTTCTATGATCTGATTTCTGCTTTCTGTTTCCCTCTTACCATCTGTCATTGGTGGGCAAACTGAACCACTCTTCATTCTCCAAGTGCACCCTGCTTGTTTATGCCCCTGTTTGCTCCCATAGTTTTATTGGTCTAGATGGAAATCCCTTCATTCCTGTTCTTCTCTCAAAGTCAGATCAAGTGTCCTTCCAAATATTCTCCTTGGGCCTCTTAGACATACATCGTGTACACACACTTATTTTGGTGCCAGGTATCATAAGGATTGAAACTTTTTGTTGTTCTGTCCAACCCATTAGTCAGTGAGCCCCCTGAGGGCCTGGCCATAAAAGGCAAATGCTGGATAAATGTTTGCTGTGTGAAGGAAAGAACAAACCACAAAATGATGGTTGTGTGCTTTCCACATGTGCTTTTCTTCTCCTGTTGATGATCTGTCTCTGGTCAGTGGGAAGCCACCACATAGCCTTCAGAAAAAATGATTATAGCAGAAATGCTTATTGTAATGTTTATTTTTAACTGCCAAATAGACTCTTAAAAATGAAAGAGAAATGTTTTGAGGAAAGCCAGGCAGAGTTTATACCAAAACATTAGATTGGAGAGAAATTAGAGGAGGAGATAAACTACATTATCCACAGGCCCTAAGAGGACTGCATAGAAGTAACGGGGATGAAGATGGAAGGTGCACAACAAGGGAAGAGGGATGTGAACATTTGGGAACTTGGAGCGAGGACTGAGCGTGTAGCTTGGAACAAGTCATTTGGGCGGTGGGGGGATTGTGTTGGAGAGACAGGAGGCAGCTCTTCCATTCCTGCTCTTCTCTGCTCTCATTCTGTCCTTCCTGGGTCTGTGTCTGCTGCCCAGTTTCACCCCTTCACACAGAAGGCAGCTGTGGTATTGACAGGAACTCTCCTAACATCCTTTCCTGGGAGGGATACAAAGAGTAAAGTACACTTGTTTTATGCTAAAATGCAACACTAGGGAAGCATAAAGGAATGCCTCAACATGCGAGGTTGGTAGCATCTAATTTATATTTCATTATCTAAAAGGATATCTAAGAAGGAGTTTGAGGCTGACATTTGTCCTAGACGGTGTTAGTTGGTTTTTGTCCCAGATTTTAAGATTTGGACATTAGAATTATTACTGGAAGATTGTCAATATTTGCAATTTAAGCCCAAAGGCCATTGAGAAGGGTGGGCGCAGTCCCTTTCATTGCTTCGGAAAATAGGCTCAAAAAACATGATAACAAGGTGAACACTGGAGCAAATGCATTTGTATCCTCTTTATCTCAAGCACGGAGCCAATCTGGAACTCTAATTCCTTGAGAAGATGATAAATGTTTTCTGCCAGTCTTTCCAACTGAACAAACTCTGTTTGATTGGTATTAATCACTTCTGGCAGGCGATGCTCAAGCCTGTTCACTGCAATCTAGGTGAAAAGCTTGTCATCAGTATCACCTAATGAAATGAAAGAGTATGAGACAAAGGAAGGAATATTTCCATTTACCTAATCATCAGAGTGTCAACTTAAATAAGATAGGAAGTATTTATTTTCACATGAACAGTTTAAAATGCAAACCTTTAATAAAATTATTTTTTTCTTATTTTTTATTTAAAAAGAAAAATTTTTGAGGAAAGCCTTTCCTTATTTTTTTATTTAAAAAGAAATATTAAGCCAAATAATAATCTTATTTGTTTATGGTAAAAGGATAAAAGGACATTGCTTATTCTTCCAAACTCTCTGTGGCTTTAGAAAATTATCCTAAAACTAAGTTTCCCATGATCCAGAATACACATGTATAGAGAACATATGAACAAAGAAGGACCATCAAGGGCAGGGGTGATCTGGAAAATAGTCCTCTGTGGAACAGGTATTTGTGAATCCCTGTATTCATTTGTTGACACCTATTTCTCAATGCGATGATATCAGGAGGTGGGCTCTGAGAGACAGTTGGGTCATGAGGGCTGAGCTTTCATGAATGAGATGAGTGTCCATATAAAAGGGGCTCCAGGGACCTTCCTTGCCCTTCTGCTCTGTGAGGTTACAGCTGGAAGACTGCCTCAGACAAACTGGGAAGCTGGCTCTTCCTAGATACCAATTCTGTGGGTGCCTTAATCTTGAACTTCCAAGCCTCTAGCACTGTGTGAGAAATAGAAGTCTCTTTTGTGAGCCACCCAGTCTGCGGTATTCTCTTACAGTAGCCCGAGCAGACTAGGATAGACTTTCAGATGGTTAAGTAAGATTTAACAGTCTACAAAAGTATCTGAGGGACGCCTCGGGGCTCACATAACCCCAGGGTGCCAGGATCGAGTCTCGCATCCGGCTCCCCAGCGCAGCCGCTTCTCCCTCTGCCTGTGTCTCCACCTCTCTGTGTCTCTCATGAATAAATGGATGGAATCTATAAATAAATAAATAAATAAATAAATAAATAAATAAATAAATAATAAAAATGTATCTGAGTTCAAAAACCTCTCTTTGTCATAATTTGATTTTTTTTTTCATTATGCTGTGTCATATTCTCTGTAAAAATCTGTCCATTTAAAATGCAAAAGCCCCTGGGGCAGAGGGGTGGAGAGTTCACTCATTCACTTCTTAGAGTGATTCAATCTGATTGTCATCCTCCTAATACCTAGATAACAATAGCTAAATTGGAAGAATAAGTTTGCTTCCTGGAGCAAAACTCAGGCAGAAATTGTAGCATTTTATTTGATAAATCAATTTACTTTTCTGTCTTCTGTCAGAGAACTCATATATATTACTCTTTGAGTTAATGATTACTTTAAATTGTGGGTTAAAGGTGACTTAAGTGCATTCATTAAAATTGATATTTTCAGGGAGGAATAGAACATTTCTTAAAATAAAAACAGTTAATTGATGTTTAATAGGTACCTGTATTATTTTAGTGATTAATTAACTGTATTAATTCATAAGGTGTGCCTTGAAGCTGTCACTCACATTTGCAGGTTAACTCAAGGCAATCCTTTTGAAGCCAACTGTTTTGAAGTGAATGAGAAACTTAGGCAACCCACCTAGAGGACAGAAAAAGCAGTTTTTCGAGGATACTATAGTGAACTCAGCAGTTAAATTCAACCTCTTCTCTAAAGACAACATTGGGGTTAGCCTTACAGTGTTGACAGATTTTTAAATACTAAGTGTATGGAATTATGAATGTTAAATAATAAGAAAAACTTAAAAATCTAAGAACAACAACAACAATAAAACAAAACCCAAAAAACTAGATTTCACTTCTAGTAGAAAATAATTGTTCAAGATACCTTTTATAAGATTTCAGCTATCAAAAAAATAAAGAGTTCAGCTCTCAGTCATATGACTTCCTTCTTTCCTCTTGGCCCAGAAAGGACTTCTCTTTTCAGCATCTGACTTTCAGACATGCACCATCACCATTGTCTTAGGGCATCTCTATCCCAGTGTGGAAGTATTGGTGGCCCATTTTTAACCTGTGAAACCAATAGGAGTGATTCTCAACCACCAAAATTTCAAGTTTTTCAGGGACCTGTTCTTACACTTGAATTATTTTATGTTTGGATAATTCACTAGATAGAGTATTATTTTAAAAAAATGTATTCATTTGTAATCTAAAGTCCAGATTTGGATTCATTTACACAAGTATTCCTGAGGATTACAGGAAAGTTCTGGCAGGTACTAGAGATATTGTTTTGTGAAGAATTTAAATGCTGTGAGAATATCTATGTAAGGGCAGACTGACATATTAACACCATAATTAATGGTGTAGCCATCCAGGAGAGGGCTGGGTCTGTGAAGGACAGAAATTATTGTATCGCTTTAGCACACCCAAAAAACATTGACGTGGGAAATAGAGCAGCAAGACTGAAGAAATCTGGGCAGCCCTGGTGGTGTAGTGGGTTAGCACGGCCTGCAGCCCACGGTGTGATCCTGGAGACCTCGGATCGAGTCCCGCATGGGCTTCCTACATGGGGCCTGCTTCTCCCTCTGCCTTGTGTCTCTGCCTCTCTCTCTTTCTCTGAATGAATAAAGAAATCTTAAAAAAAAAAAAAAAAAAAAAAGACTGAAGAAATCTCACAGTGTGATTTCCAAACACTTAGACTGAGTTCCTCTAAAAATCAAGACTTTTTTTAAATATAGTTTCTGAGATTGAAGAAAAGAGCCTTAATAAATTCATAAAGTTAAAGAAGTGCTTTTGTTGTTTTTAAAATCTATCTGGTTTTACAACTAATATAAATTAATAATAAATACACAAGTCCTATGAAATAATAAGTATTTATTATATATCTATTATATAATGGAGTATATTACAGGTTTCTCCCAGTATTCAAAAGTACAGAATTCCTAGGAAACCTTTCATAAGCCAAAGTGGCATAAAGCAAAGCAGCGTTTATCCTTAATTTTTAGGAACAAAATTTGAGCATTCCCAGACCCCCAGAAAATAACCTTTCTTAGGCTTTTATGATACCTTAGGACACATCTTGCTAACAGATGCACAAAATAAATTAAGATAAAGAACATATGCTCACAGACACAGTTCAAAGCTATGGTAGCTGAGATACTGAGTGTAGTTCCCAGAGAAGGCTCTTCTTGGTGGGGCCAGTCTTGCTGTTCTGGCTTCTTCTCCCTCACTCTTCACCTTTCACTACATCTTACAAACCACTTTCAATCAATATAAAAACTGAATTCTAAAATGTCTCCCTATAATAGAATGCATCATTGTTTCCTGGAACACCCATCATTTTTTATCACATGTGCTATCCTTGGGGAAATTTCTTTTGACTCCTGCCTCTGCCAAAGTAGAAACAAGAAAAACCAGCTTCCCCAATTTTTGTGTTGGTACCTTGTCTGCAACAATTAAGTAGACTTGTTTGAAGGTCTGATTTAAAAATAAGCAAACTGAGGAGGGAAGTTCCAGACAGAATCAATTGTGTTCATTAGAGAACATGTCAGAGGTGCCTAGCAATAACTGTATGGTCAAGATCCTGCAAAGCAAGTAGCAGTGGCTCTAAACTCTAGTTCCTGGCAATACTATTTGCTACATATCATGACCGTCTGCAGCTTCAGTGGAAGAGGACTGTTTTCTCATTTGGTCAATTTGGTAGCCAGGTTCATAGCACTGTTACTGAAAGCTCACCTGGGAATCTGTCAATGGTTTTCTAGCTTTTTCAGTTCTTGAGCTACCTGATATATTTTTACAAAATTGCTTTCCTGCTTAATCTGCTGGTCAGTTTTTGTAGTTCCAATCTGAAACACATATAAGGGTTTCCTAAATACAAGTCTTCTCTCCATCCCTGCTAATGAGGGGTCCTGATTCCTCCTATCATCTCCTGATTGGCCTCCTTCTAGGTTCTTCCTCTTCTCCATTTGTCACCTCAGTTAATTTTCTAAATATAAACCTTATCACATCTATGCTTTTTGATTTAATACATGCTACTATAATAGTTTGACAACATTTTCTCATTTGATTCACTTCACCAATGTAAGAATCTCTCTCTCTCTCTCTCTCTCTCTCTCTCTCTCTTTCTTTTTTTCTTGTATTTGCTTTCAAAGTCTATTTGGAGCAAGTAGTTGGCCTTTTGGTTGCAAAGGTATGTCTGCAATAAAGGTTTGAGGTTGAAAAATACAATAATTGAGGCTTATTTTTTATACATTGGGTTTGTTTTTAAAATAAAATTAGGGGACGCCTGGGTGGCTCAGTGGTTGGGCGACTGCCTTCCACTTAGGATGTGATCCTGGGTCCTGGAGTCGCTGGATTGACTCCCGCATCAGGCTCCCTGCTTGGAGCCTGCTTCTCCCTCTGCCTGGGTCTCTGCCTCTCTCCTCTGTGTCTCTCATGAATAAATAAATAAAATCTTTTTAAAAAATTAAAATAAAAGTGGGTCATTGAGGAAGAATCCTGGGGAAAATAGGCTGGCATGATAAAGGGCTCAGCCCTTGATCATCTAGATTTTATACCTGACCTTGTCTTTGTCACACAGTATATTAGAATGACAGATGCCACCAGAGCAAAGATGACAGGAGACTGATCATAAAAAAACAGAACGCTAATTTATTAATTTAAATGATAAATAAAAATGCTGAGTGAAAGAAATATTTTCAGCTTACATATCAGCACATTCTCTCCCTGTAGGCAACCTTCATGGAAAGCATGACAGAAGGTTACTGGCTGCAGCTTCAAATCTGAGCAAGAACTCCTATCCCAATAATTCAAAGATTTCCTGGTCCCAGACTCTGACGACAACATATATGCTGACAGACTGTCATGATATTAGATAATTGATTTCTCTCAAAGAACTCCGTTTCCCCAGATGGTACGTTGAGAGGCCGGGTCAGTGTTGGTTCCTTGGAATTAGCACTTCTTGTTCATTTCTGTCTCTTTAAGGTGATGTCTGGCTATCTCAGTGAGGACCCACAATGTGCTGATTTTAGAGTTTAATTTTCAAATAACATTTTACATACTCTTCAGTTTTATTCTTGCCACCACCTGTCCTAAGGACATTAGCAGGTTTATGTTTAGTGTTCTAACAGCTGCCTTCTAATACAGTGTCAATTGCTTGTAAGTTCCTTTTTATGGTTATTCTTTACTTTTTCTTTATATTCGTATAGTTATGTAGCTTACTAGAAGTTAGTTATCAAAGTTAGAAGATAAAAATAATATACCTATTTTTACAAAAATCATGCATTTAAAAAAATTTTTTTAAATATTTTTTTCCATTAATTTCTAGTGCTAACCAAACAATTCTGGAATTCCTTTCTTCAAGAGAGGTGAAATTTAAGAGAGGTTTGATGAGGATTATTTGCCATATACTACCTAATTAAATTATCATGGACATTTTTAGCAGTAGACTCCACTATAGATGAGATCACTTAGATTAGGTAGTTGGGACAAGGCTAAAATACTTGGTATATACCTCTGTACTTTTGGTTCTTTAGTATCTATCTTTTAAAAAAATATATTTTATTTATTCATGAAAGAGAGAGAGAGAGACAAAGGCAAAGACACAGGCAGAGGGAGAAGCAGGTGTGGAGGCCAAGAAAATTAAGGCCATTCCACCTTAAGTTCAGTGTTAGCACAAGTACAGCCATCCCAGGCCATCCCAGGCCATCCCAGGTCCCTGTGAAGAAGAGCTGAAATTTATATCACTTCAGTTACAGGAAAAAAAAAACAGCTTACAGCTTAACGCCCTAGAAAGCCCCATATCAGAATGAGAACAGAGCTTAATGCCCTTGAAAGCCCCATATCAGAATGTAAACAGAACTTGAGAAATTCCTCCCCCCCTTCTGGAGGTCCCCTAGACCACCCCATAAAACTAATCTGGAACCCCCCTCGGGGTCCTAGTCCCTGCTCCGCTGTGTCCGGTACACCTGGACCCAAGCATGAGCTTGTTAATAAACCCTCGTGTACTTGCATCAATGTCGGCTCCTCAGTGGTTTCTCGGATTCGCAATCTTGACCACAACATGGGCTCCATGCAGGGAGCCTGATGTGGGACACGATCCGGGGACTTGAGGATCATGCCCTGAGCTGAAGGCAGACGCTCAACCGCTGAGCCACCCAGGTGTCCCCTTTAGTATCTCTTTAATCTACAATTTAAAATTTTGTGATTTATAACTCCATAATTTTAAAATCCATACTCTTTCACAGGCCCCAATATTTCCACAGAGATGTGCCTTTATTTTATTTTGCCACAGAGATGTGCCTTTATTATTAATTAATTCTTGGCTCCATCCCAAGTATACTCTTGGTTTTTACTCTTTCTATAATATTCAGAATTACATGACAGGCTTTCATTATTTCACTACATCTCTTTTTTTCTCCAGCTAATCATTACTAATTCTTAAGACATTTACAGAGTTATCATCTCATTTATGCTAATTTCAATAGTGTTACCTATCTAGTTTAATGTTATCTAGTGTTGCCTCTCTAGTTGAATGGCTTCTGTTGACTTGCTTTCCATTTACTATTTGTTCACTTTTTATTATTAAAAAAAGTATTTTCATTATAGAAAATTTAGAAGGTACAGAGAACTTCAAAGAAAAGAGAAAAAAATTGTGCATAATTCCAATGTACAGATATAACAACAAAATATGAAAAGGACTGCATAACACCTTTATAACCAGATGTAGCACTGCTTATATCTTACATGTCTCTATTCTTCATAAAAAGGTTTCCTTTAATTTCCCTCCAAAAAGCGCAGACTTAGTCTCAGAAAACAGTTTCTAAACAGACAATATATTCTCCTAGACACCCAAATTTTCTTCCTGTAATTTTGCTCAAAGGAAAGAAAGTACACATTGACATCTAGTCCTCTATTCCTCTATCTAGTCCATCTAGTCCTCTATCTAGTGTTCTATTCCAGTAGGTTGGCCATATCCTGAGAGTAACATTGCCTTGGCATGGTAATTGAAACTTAGGGTCTAGCATCATCAAAAAAGACCTTTTCATTTTTCTCCCCAAGTCTGTTTCTGTTTTTGAATAGTAGCCTAGTATAGGCTACTAGAAGTGATACCTGGATAAAGATGTTTAAAATAAAGATTATTTTCCCTTTGCGTATATATTCATTTGTAGTGTTTACCTGAGGAAAAGGCTCCTTATACTAACACTTCCCTGAAGTAGCTGCCTCTAAATTTCAAAAGGTTTGGCTTTGGAGGGGCTTTATTTAGTAGTCTAGAAACAAAACTGTAGTTAAAGACTGTTCTTGAGGTCTTATAGATTTTAACTTCTTTCCAATTGTATGGATTTACAAAATAAATACTTACTGAGCAACTACTATGTGCCTGACCCTCTGGTGGTTCCGAACAACAAAGGCAAACAACAGCTATCTGGGAACTAGAATGTAAAGCAGAAATTAGGTTAAACCTTATAGAAAAAAAAACAGTTCTGTCTTGATATTCTGGATTCAAAAACAAATAAAAAGACTCTTCTAGGTCAACTTTCCCTATTCCCACTTCTGAAGAAAGGAAATTGTGAATTAGGTAACTGTGATTTTCAAAGTGTTTATATTTCAGGTCTGATTTATAACACTGTTATAGGAGTAAGAAATGGCACTGGAAGTATACTATTACTAGGTACTTTTTTTAAAAAAAATTATTTATTTATTCATGAGAGACAGAGAGAGGCAGAGATACAGGCAGAGGGAGAAGCAACTCCCTGCAAGGATCTGATGTGGGACTCAATCCTGGATCCCAGGACCACACCCTGAGCCAAAGGCAGATGCTCAAACACTGAGCCACCCAGGCATCCCATATTGCTAGGTACTCTTATACATATTATAGAAATATGTGGATTTCATTCTCAGGATAACCCCATTTTACAGAAGAAAAAACTTTACCACAAGTTAAAGAGCTTGCTGAAGCTCACACAGCTAAGCCAATGGCAACTCTAGGATTTGAATCTAATTATTTTCACATCAGAACCCATGCTCTTAACCACAGTATTATCAGTAAACCATTAACTGTCCAGGAAGAGAAAGCTGAAATGCAGAGATAAGTTTGAAGGGGAACACAAGAACTATGAAATGTTGCCATCATTTAGCAGAATGGAAGGTCAAGTGAAGAATAAGGGATGATGTACTGTATATGCCAACTCTTTCTTTAGGCTAGATCTTAAAAACGGCCATAGGAAACTACCACTTACATGACATTGGCCAGAAACTGCTGACATAGTCTCATCTATCTACAAGGAAATCTGTGCAATATAATCATATTCTGGATGGCAATGTACCTAGCCAGCTGTGTTACTACTATGGATGAAAGACAAAATGGATTTATGGAGAAAAGAAGTAGTTTCTGCCATAGCTCTATGCTCTAACTCCACAGCATTATAGTGTGTTTTCCTGGAATTATTTTAAACAACAGATTAAATTCAGAAGACAAAATGCCTACTGTACACTATATATCTTTTTAAAAAAATATTTTATTGATTTGTTTATTTGAAATAGAGAGAGGCAACAGAGGGAGGGGCAAAAAGTGAGGGAGAGTGACAAGCAGACTCCATGCTAAGCTAGGAGCCCGATGGGGGGCTCAAACTCACAAACCTGAGATCATGACCTGAGCTGAAATCAAGAGTCAGAGCTAAACCAATAGAGCCTCCCAGGTTCCTCTATATTATGACCCTTTCATGTAAAGATTAATGTAAGTGATTTTACACTTTGAAAATTAGCAAGGAAATTAACAATATTTTAGTCATCATCTAAATACTGTGTATATGTACAGATAATAGAGAATAAAATAGATAATATATAAGCAGCTTATTCTATGGATCCTTTCCAGTCCCACCATGTCACCTTCTGCTTGAAAGCATCCAATGCTCTTCCATTTCGCTCAGAGTAAAAGCAAAGTTTTTCAATGGCTTACAAGACTCTATCTAATCCCATTCTTCTCCTTTCTATCTCCATTTCCTATTGCTCTTCCCTCACTCCTTCCCCCCCCCCCCCCCCCATATTCCCTGTCATTCCCAGAACAGCTGTGACACACTGGCCCCTGGGTATTGTGCTAGCAAGCTCCAGCGGAATGATGCCCCCAGATACCCCTGGAGCTATTTCTCTCCCCTCCTTCAAGCCTCTTCCATTTGTGTTACTCTCCCATGACCACCTTTTCAAACAACACTCATCTCCAAGCTGAGCATTTTCTGGCCATCTTCCCTGCTTTATTCTCTCAGCAATACTCGGTACCTTGAAGATTCTATGTCATCTCCTTGCTGTAAATTTCTTCTCTATTGTCTATCTTCCTCCACTAGAATGCCACTCTCAGGGAAGTCATCTCCGCCAAAGTTATCCTCTTAGAAAGAGGCTTGGCAACCAATAGTAACTCACTGAATAGGTTAGATGGTTACAAACGTGAGAGTAAGTGAGCCTCTTCCTCCACTAGTCAGTTTAAGTTACTAATGCTATGTTGTTTTTACTTTTAGCACTGGAACACATCTGTTGACTATTCTTCAAACATCTTTTAATTAAAATGGTCTCTATTTTTAGAACAAGTAAATATTTTAGAGCTCTGGAACCACAGAAACGCAAGAGTGATGTGTAATGCTCAGCACGGATACTTTAAATCTCAAAGCAGGTTGCCCAACTATTTTACCACCCCTCTCCATTTAAAGCCTGAGGGCTTACTCTCTTAAATCATCCACTTTGTGAAGCAGAAATGCTACTCCAGCCCCACAGTTTTGAAAGAGTTGCTTGAATTGTCTTTGTGTTCTACCGCATTGTGTCTCCACTTCCTTTCCTGATTTATTTTGCAGGGAAATCTAATTTCTTTCCTAAATTAGAGCTGTGTGCTGCCAGTTTTGATATTTTACTATCCACATTCTCATCAGTGTTATCAGCTCTAAACTTCTGAATCAAAAGCATCACAGAGAATTGTTTTGGAATATATGTTTTGATTGAAGTACCCTCTTATTTAAACATATCAAAATTAATTGTGCTTCTCATACAAATGTCTGTGTGTGTCTTTGCATATTAGATTGTCTCTTAAATGCTGGCAAGAATTTAAGACTCTGTCCTTGGTGATGACAGAATTGGACCTGACTTGAAGACTATTGCTATTTCTCTTATTAGCAAAACAATTGTTGCATATTTTCTGAGGGTATTTGTTTTAGTTCAAATCTTAAATAATATCCCATAAAGTCATATTATGACATTTCACGGTTTGACAGAATAGTTATTTATTGCAGGTAAACTCTCAAAGATTTCTGAGAGACATTAAACTATTAGATAACACCAAAAAAAAAAAAAAAGCATGTGTATTATTTGTGGCCAACTTAAGTTGCTTTTGAATTTTGAAGATAGAAGTGTATTTAGTTAATTATATCCATTCATGAGATTCATTTCTTTCTTTGGTAAATTTTTGGAAAGCACATAAGATTTGATATGTGTATATGTGTTTGTGTGTGTGCATATTATGCACATGTGTTAAGTGCAGGTTGTTTAAATTTCATTATGAGTGTCATTTGTGTACCTGGGTAGAATTATAATGGTGCACTACAAAATCTGCCTTACAGCTAGGAATATGAAATACCAATTATGTTCATCAGGACATCAATTTGTCATCATGTGCAAGGATATTTATGCAAAGGTTTAATTTCCTTTTCCTTTATTATTAATGATACTTTATACTTGACAGAAATTCCATCTTGAAAGCTTCTTAGAATCATTAATCCTCATGATATGTATGAAGTACTTAAGAATTCTTATCCATACTTTGAAATGGGAAAAGTAAAAAACAGCTAACACGGATAAGTAGTTTATGTCATAGAAAAGTAGTCTTTTCTATCAAAAGAATGGTTCACATAGAAAACATGGCTGAGCAGAAACAAGTTGATCATTCTTTATTTAGTTAGCCTTTTAATTTTTTCATATGTTTATGCATGTGTGCATAGAATAATTTATAGCTTCAGGAGAATCCAGACATTAACAGATTATTATCTTTTCTTTTGTTATGGACTAGCATCTGAATGTCTTTTCTTATATTCAATACTGTTTCAATAGTGAAGACTGTGCTAATTTTTAAAAAGCCCATTTGAGACATCTGGTCTATTTAGAGCCTCATTTCACATAATTATGTTTTACTTCAGGTGACTTTAAAATTTGTAATATTTCTATTCACTGTTTTAATTGGAGGTAGACTGGTGGCTTTTTTATGTTGTTCAGATCAGTTATTTTCCAGAGCTGAAAATAATTTCATGTAGAAATCAGACAAAATCCTAGCTATTAACATTCACATGTTACAATTTAAAAAAAAATGAAAATGAAATTTAGCAAAGAACTGATTCTAAAGAAAGGATGATGAAGACATTTTCTGGAATAGGATCCTGAAGGAGATTTTTAAAGATACAAGAAGTATTCCTATTAAAGGGGAGAAAACACTGAAAAATGAAAAGTATAGACCCTCATAGCTTAAAAAAAAAAGCATAACAAAGAATGATAAATGGCAGCAACCTATTTTTCATTCTGCTTTTGGTTATCATTTATTCAGTCCTTCTTTTCTGTTCCCTGGGCAATTTGTTCCTGCCTTTGCTAGAGCACTTCTAGCTCTGTAACTCATATCCTGATATAAGCCTCCCTGCCTTTAGCCTACAGGCAACCCAAGGTCAGGGACAGAATGCAAAGCATCTTCATACACTTATTTCTTCTACAGCACCTAGCAGATACTAAGTACTCAATAAACATTTGCTGAATGAAAGAGATAAAGGAAATTACTAGGATACAGAAAGTGAGCACATGCAGAGACATTTAATTGCAGTGGGAATGGTTGAGAAATCCCATGTTTAGTGCACAGCAAATTTTTTGCCCTCTGAGTCCCACATATACAAGCCTAGTTCTGCCTTCACTTAGCTATTTGAGTAACAGTAAATCTCTACAGGCTCCTTTTCTTTTGTTTATGATTTGTTTGTTTTTGTTTTCTATTCTTTTTCCTTTTCAGCCTCCGTTCTATTGTCTCCTTATAGCCTTAAAATAGCCTAGCAAGGGCGCAGGAAAATTCTGCTTAGCTTATGCGCCTTTCATAACTGAGACATTTACAAAAGGCAGATGCTGGTTTAAAAATATGTGTTTTAGTAGTTCAGAGAGTTGTAGAAGTAAATGTATAAGGATTTAAAGACAAAAAGATTTTTTAGAATCCTCCTTTTACTTTCAATAGCTCGTTAAAACAATTTTTGTAGCTGTAAAAATAGTATTTGGGCATAAATTTGTCAATCCTCTGCCTTTCTCAATAATTTTACCAACTCCTTTTGCTCTCTCTCAGATGATACTTTCACATCTCAGGATTTCCTTATCTCGTTACAAAGTCAATGAGATACTATTTAGCATTCATTTATATACCTTTTAGTATTTCTATATGTCATTTTTAGTTCTTCACAAATATTAGCTAATTTAAACCTCAAAAATCACCTTCAGGTAGGTGGTATGATTAACCTCATTTTACAGAAGAAAAAAACCTTGACATAAGTCATAGCTATAAAGCTAGTAATTATTAAAAATTAGGATTTAAAACCAGAGGTCTGACTTCAAAATTCAAAGTAATGCTATTTCTCAAATGCACTGCAACTTTTAACTTTTAAGTTAACACAAAGAAACTAAACATTTATGTTTTAAATCAAAAGAAATACTTTCCATACCGATCAATCCAGATGTGGCAATAAGCAAGTTGAAGCAGATTTTGACCACCCAATCCACTTAGCAGTAACCTTCCTCCTCCTGGAGGTATTTCTTTTAATCAGCTGCTCTCTGAAAACACATTCTTTTGTTTAGAATGTTTATGTACATACATTACTTCTTCAAGTGTCTTTGACATAATAAGAATTTGTAAGCCCTGATGTGGGGTTTCATAAAACGACTTCAGAAGACCATGAATGCCCTAATGGTAAATTCCCTGTAAGGATAATATTATATACCTATATATTTTTTTCTGAATGTATATCTGTAGCTTTTGTCAAATTCTCAAGTGACCTAAAAAAGTAGAAATATTCTGTTTTACATGCAATTAACATTTATTGAGGACATGTAAGGTGTTAAGTATAGTGTCAAAAAGGGTTTTCAATTTCATTAATTTCTTTTTTCAGGATTTATCCATCTATTTGATAGAGCACAAGCAGAAGGGGCAGAGAGGGAAGGAGAGACTCCACACTGAACATGGGGCTCAAGGTGGAGCTTCACATGGGCTTTATGTGGGGCTCTATCTCAGAACCCTGAGATTGGACCAGAGCCAAAAGCAAGAGTTGGATGCTTAATGAACTGCATTGCACAGGGGCCCCTCGATATTATTAATATTAATAGAGATTCTCAAAGGGCAGAAACTTTGTGGATCTTTGTATCCTGATCCTTAGCTTTTTGTCAAGCATTTAATGGCTATTTAATTAATATCTGTTTAATAAATTAATGGGGTGTGGGGTGCCTCAGTCTGTTGGGCATCTGCCATCAGCTCAGTCGCTATCTCAGGGTCCTGGGATTGAGACTGCCTCAGGTTCTCTGCTCAGTGGGGAGTCTACTTGTCCCTCTCCTTCTCCCTCTGTCCCTCTTCCCATTTGTGTACGCATGCACTCATGCTCTCAAATAAATAAAATATTTTTAATTAAATAAAAATTAATTGGGATCCCTGGGTGGCGCAGCGGTTTGGCGCCTGCCTTTGGCCCGGGGCGCGATCCTGGAGACCCGGGATCGAATCCCACGTCGGGCTCCCGGTGCATGGAGCTTGCTTCTCCCTCTGCCTATGTCTCTGCTTCTCTCTCTCTCACTGTGTGCCTATCATAAATAAATAAAATTAAAAAAAATAAAATAAAATAAAAATTAATTAATTAATTTGTTAATTAATAGAGTGTTTGGTGCCTATGTATGTATCATAAATGATTTGCACATGACTCTACAATCAACTCTAAATAGCAAAGATACTGTCATCAGTGCTCTACCTAATTACCAAAGAAAGCCCTCTACTTTCAACTGAGTCCTTTTAGGAAGCATAATAAAACCTATTAGTATCTTCTTTGACTAATAGAATGTGTAAATTACAAAGTGATTAACATTATCAATATGACATTTCTCCATTAATTATTATAGTTTGTCAAGAATCAAATATGACTATTTTATCAGATGTTTTATCTTTCTTTCTTAAAAATTTTCCTTTGATTTTTTGCCTTGACTTTTTTCTTAAATTTTTCTATTGATTTTTCTACAAAGAAATTCACAGATCATAGGTGTAACACCTATACTAAGTATAATACTTTGATGACTTTTGACAAATGTGCACACTCATATAGTCAATACCATATCAAGATGAAAAACATTCCTACACCCACCTTTTCCAAGCAGAACTTAAATTTTCTATGATAGAGTATTATTACCTTTCTAGAACTTCAAATAGATGAAAACATACAGAATGTATTAATCCTATCGGTCCTTTTTACTTATCATAATGTCTATTAAATTCAGCTGTATTGTATTAGTAAGTTTTGTTCCTTTTTATTACTAAGTATATTTCACTGCATGGACATATCATATATTTTTAATTTGTTTTCCTATTAATATACATCTAAGTCTTTCCAAGTTGGGGCTACAATAAACCTGCTGTGAACTATTGTACAAGTCTTTTTGAGAGTATAGTTGTCCATCTCTTTTGTATAAATGTCTAAAATTTGAGTTTGTAAATTTATTTTTAACCAAATTGAGAAATCTACTGGTTGAGTTTTGTTTCCATTTTTAAGCTGCCCCATTATCTTCTTTTCTTTTGGGTAAATTCAATGCTTTTTAGACTTTTTGATATTGTCATATAAGTCCCTGAGATTCTGTTTATCTTCATTCTATTTTTTTTTTTACTTTCTATTGGATACTTTCTATTGATCTATCTTGAGAGTTGTTCTCTCCTCTGTCATCTCTATTTTGCTTTGAATACTATACAGTGTTTAATATCAGCCATTACATTTCTTGTCTTTCAGAATTTCTTTGTTCCTTTTATTGTTCCTACTTTTCTGCTGAGCTTTTCCATCTTTTCATTCAGTATGAGATGTTTCTTTACTTCATTGAGCATAGTTAAATAACTGCTTTAATGACCTCATGTTACCTATAAACATCTGGGTCATTGCAGAATTGGCAGATTGTTTTTTCTGTATAATCTGTAGTTCTTTTTTTCCTATGAGAATGAATCAAAACTTCTTAATTCTTTGTATATTAATTTTGTACTATATCCTACATATTGCAGATTCTATGCTATAGATTTCTTCCATATTCTTCTGAACAGTGTCAATTTATTTGATTAGACACAAGCTGCATTTCTGTCTCCTGGAGCTCAAACCTCATTTTTCTTTTAAGTTTTTATTTAAATTCCAGTTCGTTAACAAACAGTGTAATACTGTTTCAGGTGTAGAATATAGTGATTCAGCACTTATATACGACACCCAGTGCTCATCACAGCAAGTGCCCTCCTTATTCCCCATCACCTATTTCACCCATCTCCATCCCCCACCTTCTAGAAACCATCAGTTTCTTCTCTATAGTTAAGAGTGTTTCTAAAAAAAAAAAAAAAAAAAAAAAAAGTCAGTTTCTTGCTTTGCCTCTCACTGTCTTTTTGTCCCTTTATTTGGTTTCTTAAATTCTACCTATGAATGAAATCATGTGTTATTTGTTTCTTTCTGATTGACTTATTTTACTTAACATAGTACTCTCTAGCTCTATCCACATAATTGCAAGATTTCATTCTTTTTATGGATGAGCAATATTCCACTGTATATATGTAGATGTATATCTATGCACATATATATGTATGTACTGCATCTTCCCTATCCATTCATCAGCTAATGGACATTTGGGCTGTTTCATAATTTGGCTATTGTTGATAATGCTGCTATAAGCATCGGGATGCATAAATCCCTTTGAATTAGTACTTTTGGATTCTTTGGGTAAATACTCAGTAGTGCAATTGTTGGATCATAGAGTTTAACTTTTTGAGGAAACTCCATACTGTTTTCCAGAGTGGCTGCCCCAGTTTTCGTTCCTACCCATTGGGCAGCAGCATTCCCCTTTCTCCACATCCTTGCTAATACCTGTTGTTTCTTGTGCTGTTGATTTTAGTCACTCTAACAGATGTGAAGTAACATATTACTGTACTTTTGATTTGTATTGCCTCGATGATGAGTGATATTAAATATATTTTCATGTATCTATTAGTCATCTGTAAGTCTACTTTGGAAAACTGTCTATTCATGTCTTCTGCCCATATCTTTTGGATTATTTGTGTTTGGGTGTTGAGTTGTATAAGTTGTTTATATATTTTGGATACTAACCTTTTATCAGGGTTAGTGATTCCTCTTCTTTGGCACTCTCTTTACTATCATTCCACTTTCTCCACATTCCAGCTCTATTGAAATAGAATTCCGGATCATAAGGGATTTCTGGATCATATGGTAGTTCTATTTTTAATTTCCTGAAAAATCTCCATACTATTTTCCACAATGACTATCAATTTATCAATTTACATTCCACTAGCAGTGTATAAAGTTTCTCCTTTCTTTACACTCTCACCAACATGTGTTTTTTTCTGATAATAGTCATCTTAACATGTGTGAGGTGCTATCTCATCATGACCACCCCACATTCTACATTTGGTTTATTTTACCAGAACTCTATCCTCCAATTCTTCAGACTACAAACACTGCAAGTTTTTTAAATCAGTTTTAACCCTGGAGCTAAATGTAGTAAAAGCAAGAACTCATCCTATAATGAATTCCACTCCTAGATTGTATCTTTTCTCTATAATCTGTCTTTTTTGTTGTTGTTGTTCATTTTCGGAAGGCTTCAGGTTGTATTTTTTTATTGGGGTTTTGCTTCAAGTTATAGCTCTTATCTCAGCAAGGGTCACTCTTGTAGGAGCTTACACAGCTAAAATTAAAATAGAACCAGTCAACAATACATGTTTTTATTTTTATAAAGATCTTATTTATTTATTTGAGAGAGAGAGAGAGAGAGAGAGCACAAGAAGGGGGAGGGGCATAGATAAAGGGAGAAGCAGACTCCCTGCTGAGCAGGAAGCCTGATGTGGGGCTGGATCCCAGAACCCCAGGATCATGATCTGAGCCAAAGGCAGATGCTTAACCAACTGAACCACCCAGGTGCCCCAATACATATGTTTTTTGAATATATACAGAAAGGATTTTTTTTTTTACATTTGTCAACATATTTACCCTTTATGGAATTTTTTCATGTATATAAGAGCTTTGTATCAGTCAAAGTTTTCAAACAGATTCAATGTGCTATAGATATCTTGTTGAGATATATATGTATATATGTACATATACAGAGATATAGAGAATTTTGAAGAATTAGGTCATGTGACTGAGGTTGGCAAAGTCTGAAATCTGCAGGACAAGCAAGCAAGCTGGAAACTCAGACAAAATATTTATGTGTCAGTCTTGAGACAGGTACCCAACTTCTTTGGGAAAACTCACTTTTTGCTCTTAATGCTTTTAAGTACTTAAGTGAGGCTCACCCACATGATGGAGGATAATCTGCTTTACCTAAAGTCAACTGATTGTAAATGTTACATCTACAAAATACTTATATAACAGCATCCAACCTAGTATGTGATTAACTAACTGGACATCAAAGCCTAGTCAAGTTGACAATAAAAGTAACCATCACAAGTTTTGTCTAGATTGACATTTCTTCATCCCAAAGAATTTCCATTAACATTTCTTAGTGCACATCAGCTGGTTGCAGATTCTCTTAGCTTTTGTGTATACAAATAACTTTTACTTTGCCATAATTTTACAGGATATTTTTGCTGGGCAGAATTCAGGTTTGACAGGTTTTTCTTTCATTTTAAAAATGTTCCACTAGCTTCCCAATTGCATTTTTTTCCTGATCAGAAGTCAGTTGTATTTATTTCCCTTTATGTAATATATATTTCTTTTTGAAAATTTCTTTGAAGATTTTTTCTTTCCCTCTTCCCCTCCTTTCTGATTTATTATTTTTCTTTTAGAAAATTTAACTGTGACATTGTTATGTTTATGTAGATTCTTTGTGTGTTATTTTGCTTCAAGTTCTTTTGAGTTTCTTGGAAATGAAGGATAGATTTTTATTTTGGAAAACAAAAATAAAAACACAATTATGTTTCTGCTCCTAAATATATAAATTCCTTGACTATTCATTTCAATGCCTTTATCATCTCTAGAACTATTACTGCCTTTTTTCCCCAGGTCATGTGCTCTTGCTTCTTCACATGCCTAACAATTGTGTGCTGGCTATTGTGGATGTTATATTGTTGAGAGTTTATATCGATGTCTTACTTTAAAGAAAATTGACTTTTATCATAGCAAGCAGGTGGATCATCTTGACTCTTTTGTGTTTTCTTTCCCCCAATGTTATTTTCAGAATAGGTCTATGGTAGCTCTGAGTCCACAGCGCTACTCCAAAGATACATTCTTTCTGGTATCTTATTTGAATGCCCAGTATGCTCAGTGCAATCTCCACTCTACTTTTTGGAACTTCTACATCACCCAGTAATATGTGACATCCAGAATTATGGCTTAGATCAGTTTTCAAATAGATGTTCCTTTCCATGCTATTCAGATTTTCTCCCTTCCTATGGGTAGTTTAGTATTTGGCAAAGACAGAATTTGAGGTTCCTTCTCTCTATAACTCCCATCCTTTTTTGCCACTTCTATTTACCACCACCTTGCTCAATGAAATAACCATGATCTCCCTAGGCTTTAGCACCCGGTTCTGTGGTCCATTTACTACAAGAGAGTTGAAACTGGCAGACATTTTGCTAAGTGAAACCAGACAGAAAAGACAAATACTATATGTTATCACTTATATGTGGACTCTTAAAGGAAAGAAAGAAAAAAAAGAAAGAAGAAAGAAAGAAGAAAAGAAAGAAAAAGAAAGAAAGAAAGAAAGAAAGAAAGAAAGAAAGAAAGAAAGAAAGAAAGAAGAAAGAAATAGAAAGAAAAAGAAAAGAAAGGAAGGAAGGAAGAAAACAAGCTGATTTCATAGAGAGTAGAATGGTAGTTGCCAGAGGTTGGAGGTGGGGATGGAAAGATTTAGATCAAAGAATACAAACATTCTGTTATAAGATAACTAAGTTCTGAGAATCTAATGTACAGCTTAATAATTATAATTAAAAATGCTGTGTTTATGTGTCAATAATATTTGAAATTTGTGAGATAAGATCTTAAGCATTCTCACAACACAGTCATAAAATAATTATGATAAAAATCAAGATATGAATACAATTGCATAAATACTGCAATCTAGATAAAGATGGCATTATTTAAAACCATTATTGTTAAGCAATATTATCATCACATGGTTTCACTTATTTTTTCATTGAGGAAACATACATTTAATTTTAAAAAGGTTGAAAAAAATTGTTTTGTAATGTGGTGGATATATAACATCTAAAATGCATGTTATTTTAATATACATTTTGATGTCAAAGCTCATTTCGATTTTTTTGAACAATGTTGTCAAATGTTATTTCAATTCATCTACATTTTACATTTAAAATATATAAATATCATATTTTGCATGTATATTTAATTATATTATAATTATTAATTTTTAGTGATGGTATTGTTTTTTAGTTACTCACATATTTAAACTTTGAACACTTCTGACTTTAGTAAGACATTTTAAAGTAGTTTTCTTTTTTGGACAATTCATAAAAATTTCATACACTGCATCTCCTTTAAGATTTTCAGGGAATATTACTTTTAACAACTGACAAATTATTCACTAAAGTTTGATTAATTAAACAGATTTGAAAGACCCCCATATTTTAAAAATTTAATAGAAATTTACACTGAATCAAAAAACTGTCATTGTCACTAGATCATTTTTTTTGATGGGTATAGAAAATGTAATATATTGGTTTTATTCAAATTCTATTCTAATCCTCTATTAGAATAATTGAAATTATTCAAAAAAGTTAATTCTGGTTAGGGAATTCATTTGTGGAGTTCTATTTCTGAATTATAACTTTTTTTAAAAAATCATTTAATTCTGTCTCCCTTAATGACTGAATTTAAAATTAACTTCAATTTTAAATTTAGTATTCAAAGGAAGAAGATAATTGTCCTTATTGACACTTACAATCACATGTAAACCACTTTAATATGTTTTTTTAATCAAAAATAAAGTAATATTTCAGAAATATCATCTTATTATCTGGTATTTTTCATGTGAACCAATTTTAGCTGTTTATAAAAGATCTGACTATGATGTTTTCAAGCTTAATGTAAAAGTCATTAGTGTTCTTTTTCTCAATGTCAAAATAAATTTCTCTAATTTCATAGTCTCAACAGCTATTTTACCTTCCAGATGTTACAAAAGAATAAAATATCAATAAGACTATTAGAAGGTGTTTAGGATTATAAGTATGTCTCTTAAAGCAGAATAAAATTATGTAATTTTAAATGTTTTTATATATAATTATAACTTCTGAAATAAATTCAGTATGTTAAACATAGTTTTAATTTTCACAGATTTAAAATAATAATCTTTTTTCTAATATTAATATTTCCAATATTTAGACATAATGACAAAATCTCAAACTGTAAAATATAAACTTTAGTTCTGATACACTTCAAAATATTGGAGACTCAAGGTTACTGAATCAAAATCAGTATCTTCTTAGTATGATATAAATGCCTTCAAGAGCAGAACAAATTAATCTAAAGGTGGAAAGGATCACAAGAGAATCTCTATTTTCTGGGTTTAGGCAGTAACATAGTGTAGCTATCCTAGAAACATAATACCTAAAATCAAATACATACAATACCAATTTATTTTTTAGTTTATTAATCTTACCATCTAGAAAATGTTTACATTTATGTTATTCAGAGAGCTGGAGTGATATTTTTATCATTCTATAATTAGGGTAGATGTACTCTCCTCCATACTCCAGTTTGAGATATAATTGATAGACCTCACTGTTTAAGGTATAGACCATCATGGTGTGACTTACATATAATGAAATGATTATCACCATAAGCTTAGTTAGCATTCATCATCTCACATAGATATAATAAAAAGAAAAAAACATTTTTTGTGTGGTGAGAAATCTTAGGAATTACACTCAACATTTTTTATGTATATCATATAGGTGTGTTAACTATAGTCATGCTGTATATTACATCCCTAGTAATGAATTAATCTTCCAACTGGAAGTTTGCTCCTTTTGATCACCTTTCTTCTAGTTCCCCTTTCTCCACCTCCAGCTCTGGTAATCACAAATCTGATCCCTTTTTCTATGACTTTGTTGTTTGTTTTTATATGCCACACATAAATGAGATCATACAGTATTTGTCTTTCTCTGACTTACTTCGCTTAGCATGATGCCCTCAAGGTTTTAACCATGTTGTCACAAATGACAGGATTTCAGATGAACTTTCTTAACAGTTTGAAATATAATTCTTATGCCATACATTTCACTTACTTAATGTGCACAATTTAATGGCTTTTTGGAAAAACAGAGTTGGACAAACATCACTAAAAGAAACTGAACACATTAGCAGTCTCTCTCCATTTTTTTCAATGTCTCCAGCCCTAGGCAACCACTAATCTACCCTCAGTCTCCACAGATTTGTAAATTTATATTTGTACATGAATTGTACAATATGAGGCCTATTATTGTCTGGTTTCTTTTACTTAGCATAATTTCAAGATTCATTCGTGTTCTAGAATGTACTACATTACCTTTTTTTAAAGATTTTATTTATTTGTTCATGAGAGACATGCAGAGAGAGAGAGAGAGGCAGAGACACAGGCAGAGAGAGAAGCAGGCTCCATGCAGGGAGCCCGATGTGGGATTAGATCCTGGAACCTTGGGTTCATGCCCTGAGGGGAAGGGTAGCTCAACTGCTACCTTTAGTAGCATAAAGATGTCCCTACCTTTTTTTTTTTTTTTGCCAAATAACATCGGCAAAAAATGTTATTTTTATAAACATTGTTTATACATTTATCAATTGAAGGACATTTCGTCTATTTTCCTTCTTTAACTGTTATGAATTATGCTGCTATGAACATTTATGTACGTGTTTTCATAGAGGTATGTTTTAATTTCTTTTAGGTATATACCTCACAGTGGATTTACTGGGTCATATGGCAGCTCACATGTTTCACATTGTGAGAATAGCCAAATCCTTTTCCGAAATAGCTACGGTAGTTCTTGTTCTATCTAGTAATGTATAAGGATCTCAATTTCTTTATATTCTTGTCAACACTTGGCATTATTTGTCTTTTTGATTACAGCCATCCTAGTGGGGAAGAAGTAGTAGCCTATTTCTTATTGTGGTATTGGTTGTATTTTTCTAATGGCTAATCACATATAACACTTTTCATGTACTTATAAGCTATTTGGATATCTTTGGGAAAATGTATATTCAGATCTTTTGCACATTTTTAAATTACATTACCTGTCTGGATACAAGTCCTTTACCAAATATATGCTCTGCAAATATTTTTTCCAATTCTATCAGTTGTCACTGCACTTTCTTGATGATATCTTTTGAAGCACATGTTTGTTTTTTAATTTAACTTCAATTAGTTGTCATACAGTGAATTATTAGTTTTAGAGGTTGATTCAGTGATTCATCAGTCTTACATAGTACCCAGTGCTCATTACATCATGTGCTCTCCCCAATGTCCATCAACCAGTTACCCCATTCCCCTACCACCCTCCCCTCCAGCAACCCTCAGTTCATTTCTTATGATTAAGAGTCTCTTATGGTTTGTCTATCTGATTTCATCTTGTTTTATCTTTCTTTCCCTTACCTTATGATCCACTGTTTTGTTTCTTAAATTCCATATATGAGTGAGATCATATGATAATTGTTTTTCTCTGATTGACTTATTTCACTTAGCATAATACCCTCTCCTTATATACCACATCTTATTTATTTATCTGTCAATGGACATCTGAGCTCTTTCCATAGTTTGGCTATTGTGGACACTGATGCTATAAACATTGGGATGCAGGTGCCCCTTGGGATCACTACATTTGTACCTAAAACATAGTAGTGCAAATGCTGGCTTGTAGATTAGTTCTATTTTCACCTGTTTGAGGAACCTCCGTATTGTTTTCCAGAGTGGCTGCACCAGCTTGCATTCCCACCAACAGTGTAACATGATTCCCTTTTCTCTGCATGCTTACTAACATTTGCTGTTTCCTGACGTGTTAATTTTAGCCATTCTAACTAGTGTGAGGCATTGTTTCACTGTGGTTTTGATTCGTATCTCCTGATACCGAGTGATGTTGAACATTTTTTCATGCCTATTGGTCATTTCTATGTCTTCTTTGGAGAAATGTATGCTCATTTCTTGATTGCATTATGTGTACTTTGGGTGTTGAGTTTGATAAATTCTTTATAGATTTGTATAACAGCCCTTTATCTGATAAGACATTTGCAAATATCTTCTCCCATTCTATTAGTTGTCTTTTGGTTTTGTCAACTGTTTCCTTTGCTGTACGAAAGCTTTTTATCTCTATGAAGTCCCACTAGTTCATCTTTGCTTTTGTTTCCCTTGCCTTTCCCTTCCTAGCAAGAAGGTGCTGCAGCCGAGGTCACAGAGGTTGCTGCCTATGTTCTTCTCTAGGATTTTGATGGATTCTTGTCTCACATTCAGGATTTTCATCCATTTTGAGGCTATTTTTGTGCACAGTGTAAGAAAGTAGTCCAGTTTCATTCTTCTGCATGTGGCTGTCCAATTTTCCCTGCACCATTTGTTGAAAAGGACTGACTTTTTTTCCATTGGATAGTCTTTCCTTCTTTATCAAAGATTAGTTGAGCATAGAGGTGAAGGTCCATTTCTGGGTTCTCTATTCTGTTCCATTGATCTATGCATCTGCTTTTGGAAGCACATGAGTTTTTTAATTTTGATGAGGTTCAATTTATTTTGTCTTTTATCATTTAAGCTTTTGGTGCTATACCCAAGAAGCTTTTTCAAAAGTTTTGAAGTTTTGTTTTATTTTGCTTTGTTTTTACCAAAGTCAGAAAGATTTACTGTTATGTTTTCTTCTAAAATCTTCATAGTTTTGGATCTTATTTTTGTATTCTGTAACTGGAGCAGGCACTCTGGAAAACAGTATTGAAGTTCCTCAAAAAGTTAAAAATAGGGCAGCCCGGTCAGCTCAGCAGTTTAGCTTAGCGCCACCTTCAGCCTAGGGCGTGATCCTGGAGACCCGGGATCAAGTCCCACATCAGGCTCCCTGCATGGAGCCTGCTTCTCCCTCTGCCTGTGTCTCTGTGCCTCTCTCTCTCTTTCTCTCTCTCATGAATAAATAAATAAAATCTTTTTAAAAAGTTAAAAATAGAACTACCACCCAGTAGTTGTCTATTAGGTATTTATCCAGAAAATACAAAAATACTAACCCAAAGGAATATGTGCACCCCAATGTTTATAGCAACATTATCTACCATAGCCAAATTAGGGAAATAGCCTAAGTGTCCATTGACTGATGAATGGATAAAGAAAATGTGGTATGTGTATATACAGTGGAATATTAGTCATCCATAAAAAAGAATGAAATATTGCCAACTGCAACAACATAAATGGAACTAGAATTATGCTAAGTGAAATAAGTCATCCAGAGAAAAACAAATACTATACAATTTCACTATATGTAGAATTTAAGAAACAAAACAAATGGGCAAAAGAAAAAAAAAAGTGAGAGGCAAAGCAAAAAGACATACACTTAACTATAGAGAACAAAGTGATGGGTACCAAAAGGAGGTGGGTGGGGGATGGGTTAAACAGGTGATGGGATTAAGGAGTGCACTTGTAATGAACACAGGGGGTTCTATGTAAGTGTTGAATTACTATATTGTACATCTGAAACTAATATTACACTGTATATTAATGAACTGGAATGTAAATTAAAACTTTTTAAAAATTGTACGCTGTAAAGAAGGGATACAATTTTTTTTTAATTTTATTTTTGCATGTGGATATCTAGTTGCCCATGCACTATTTGATGAAAAGACTATTATTTTTTGGCCATCATTTTTTTTTCTGCTTATTTTTTCTCTGGAACTCTTTTTTTTATTTTTTTAAAGATTTTATTTATTTATTCATGACACACACACACAGAGGCAGAGACACAGGCAGAGGGAGAATCATGCTCCATGCAGGGAGCCTGGGTACTCCATCCCGGGACTCTGGGATCACTCCCTGAGCCAAAGGCAGACACTCAACTGCTGAGCGACTCAGGCATCCTTGTCTGGTACTCTTATTATGTATATGTTGCTAGTCTTGATGATATCTGACAGATCTTTCAGACTGTTCATTATTCTTCATATTTTTTCTGTCTATTCTGCTTAATATACATCAATCTAAAATTAAGTTAGCTTTATTTTCTTCTGCTAGCTCAAATTTACTGTTGAATTTTTTTAAAGATTTATTTATTTGAGGTCGTTGGGGGCAAGATGGCAGAAAAGTAAGGTCCCCAAGTCACCTCTTCCCACCAACTTACCTAGGTAACTTTCAAATCATCCTGAAAACCTATGAATTTGGACTGATATTTATAGAGAACAGCTGGAACACTACAGAGAGAAGAGTTTGCACTTCTAACAAGATAGGAAGACAGATATATATATATATATATATATATATATATATATATATATATAGTATATATATATATATATAAGCTATATATATATATGCTATATATTATATATATAGTATATATATAGGAATCCAGTGGGAGAGGGACCCCCGTGAGGAGCTGGGCTAAGGCCGGGCAGTGAGAGCCTTCAGGACAGGAAAGGCCAGCCCTGGAGAACAGGAACTTTAAAAAACTTCCCGGATGGAAAGGCACTTGCAGGGAACTCAGGCAGGATCCCAGAGGAGCAGTGGAGCCCCCAGGTTCCCGGGGTCACTAACAGAGGAAGTGCGCCCTGGAGGAGAGCGCCCCACACCGCCGGTGGAGCTCGGTAAAGGGCTAGAGCGCAAGCCCAGGGGGGCCTCTGGAGCAACTCAGGTGGCGGCTCTGGGCGGAGGGGCTGCGCAGTGCCGGAGCGCGATTCCAACAGGGCAGGCCCTGGAGCCAAGGGCACCATGGGACACAGCCCACAAATCTGTGCTTCCTCCTGGACAGGCAAAGGCGGAGAGGGCACAGGACAACTAGGATGCTTCTGCCGCCTGGCATCGCTAAGCTGTGAAGATCAGTGCACCCTGGCCCTGAGCATCTAGGCCAGTGCAGTCTGGGAGCCGCTGCAGTTAATGTGGGAGGTGACTCTAGGGCTGGAGAGCTGGCCACTGCCACAGTTGTTGTTCCGCCTTGTGTCACCCTGTGCCTGGGAGGTGCCACAGGGAACAGAGGCCTCACAGGATAAACAGCTCCCAATGAGCCTTGAACCTGGCAGGGGGCTGGGTAGCTTCCCCAGGTGCACACACCTGAGAATCAGCACAGCAGACTCCTTCCCCAGAACCAGCTGGAAGGACAAGGCAAGAGCAAGTTTTTGACCAACCAGCACTGAAAAGATCCAGGGGGAAGTCAAGGGGTTTATAGTATATAGAACCAGAGGATACCCTGCCTTGTTTTTTGTTTTTTGTTTTTGTTTGTTTCTTTTTTCCCTTTTTCTCTCTTTTTCCTTCCTTTTTCTAGTACAACCTGTTTTTAGCCACTCTGCACAGAGCAAAATGACTAGAAAGAAGAACTCACCACAAAAGAATCAGAAACAGTCCTTTCTCCCACAGAGTTACAAAATTTGGATTACAATTCAACGTCAGAAAGCCAATACAGAAGCACAATTAAAATGCTACTGGTGGCTCTAGAAAAAAGCAGAAAAATTCAAGAGACTTCATGACTGCAGAATTTAGATCTAATCAGGCCGAAATTAAAAATCAATTAAATGAGATGCAATCCAAACTGGAGGCCCTAACGACGAGGGTTAACGAGGTAGAAGAACAAGTGAGTGACATAGAAGACCAGTTGATGGCAAGGAAGGAAACTGAGGGAAAAAGAGAAAAACAATTAAAAGATCATGAGGATGGGTTAAGGGAAATAAATTACAGCCTCAGAAGGAAAAGTCTATGCTTCATTGGGGTTCCAGAGGGTGCCGAAAGAGACAGAGGACCAGAAAGTGTATTTGAAAAAATCATAGCTGAGAACTTTCCTAACTTGGGAAGGGAAAGAGGCATTCAGATCCAGGATTTAGAGAGATTTCCCCCCTAAAATCAATAAAAACTGTTCAACACCCTGACATTTAGTAGTGAAACTTACAAATTCCAAAGATAAGGAAAAGATCCTTAAAGCAGCAGGAGGCAAGAGATCCCTAAACTTAATGGGGAGAAGTATTAGGTTAACAGAAGACCTCTCCACAGAGTCCTGGCAGGCCAGAAAGGGCTGGCAGGATATATTCAGGGTCCTAAATGAGAATAACCTGCATCCAAGAATACTTTATCCAGCAAAGCTCTCATTCACAATAGAAGGAGAGATAAAGAGCTTCCAAGATAGGCAGAAACTGAAAGAATATGTGACCACCAAACCAGCTCTGCAAGAAATATGAAGGGGGACTCTGTAAAAGAAAGAGGAAGTCCAAGGAAATAATCCACAAAATCATGGACTGAATAGGTATCATGATGACACTAAATTCTTATCTTTCAATAGTAACTTTGAACATGTGTTGGCTTAATGATCCCATCAAAAGACATAGGGTTTCAGACTGGATAAAATAGCAAGACCCATCTATTTGCTGTCTACAAGAGACTCAGTTTAGACCTAGAACACCTCCAGCCTGAAAATAAAAGGTTGGAGAACCATTTACCATTCAAATGGTCCTCAAAAAAAAACAGGGGTAGCCATCCTCATATCAGATAAATTAAAGTTTATTCCAAAGACTGTAGTAAGAGATGAAGAGGGACACTGTATCATACTTAAAGGATCTATCCAACAAAAGGACCTAACAATCATGAATATTTATGTCCCGAATGTGGGAGCTGCCAAGTATATCAATCAATTAATAAGCAAAGTTAAGACATACTTAGATAATAATATACTTATACTTGGAGACTTGAATACGGCGCTTTCTACAATCGATAGATCTTCTAAACACAGTATCTCCAAAGAAACAAGAGTGTTAAATGATACACTGGACCAGATGGCTTTCACAAATATTACAGAAATTTAGATCCTGGGGATCCCTGGGTGGCGCAGCGGTTTGGCGCCTGCCTTTGGCCCAGGGCGCGATCCTGGAGACCCGGGATCGAATCCCACATCGGGCTCCCGGTGCATGGAGCCTGCTTCTCCCCCCGCCTGTGTCTCTGCCTCTCTCTCTCTCTCTCTCTGTGACTATCATAAAAAAAAAAAAAAAATTAAGAAATTTAGATCCAAACGCAAGTGAATACACATTCTTCTCAAGAGCACACGGAACTTTCTCCAGAATAGACCACATACTGGGTCACAAAACAGGTCTGAACCAATACCAAAAGATTGGGATCATCCCCTGCATGTTTTCAGACCATAATGCTTTGAAACTAGAACTAAACCATAAGAAGAAGTTTGGAAGGATTTCAAACACATGGAGCTTAAGGACCATCCTGCTAAAAGATGAAAGGGTCAACCAGGAAATTAGGGAAGAATTAAAAAGATTCATGGAAACTAATGAGAATGAAGATACAACCATTCAAAATCTTTAGGATACAGCAAAAGCAGTCCTGAGAGGGAAATACATCGCAATACAAGCATCCATCCAAAAAACTGGAAAGAACTCAAACACAAAAACTAACCTTGCACCTAAAGGAGTTGGAGAAAAAAACAGCAGATCCATAGATCCTACACCTAGCAGAAGAGAATTAATAAAGATTTGAGCAGAAATCAATGAAATAGAGACCAGAAGAACTGTGGAACAGATCAACAAAACCAGGAGCTGGTTCTTTGAAAGAATTAATAAGAAAGATAAACCATTAGCCAACCTTATTAAAAAGAAGAGAGAAAAGACTCAAATTAATAAAATCATGAATGAAAAGGAGAGATCACTACCAATACCAAGGAAATGCAAACTATTTTAAAAACTTATGAGCAGCTAAATGCCAATAAGTTAGGCAATCTAGAAGAAATGGACGCATTTCTGGAAAACTAGAAATTACCAAAACTGGAACAGGAAGAAATAGAAAACCTGCACAGGCCAATACCCAGGGAAGAAATTGAAGCAGTCATCAAAAACCTCCCAAGACACAAGAGTCCAGGGCCAGATGGCTTCCCAGGGGAATTCTACCAAACGTTTAAAGAAAAAACCAAACCTATTCTACTAAAGCTGTTCGGAAAGATAGAAAGAGATGGAGTACTTCCAAATTCGTTCTATGAGGCCAGCATCACCTTAATTCCAAAACCAGACAAAGACTCCACCAAAAAGGAGAATTATAGACCAATATCCCTGATGAACATGGATGCAAAAATTCTCAACAAGATACTAGCCAATAGGATCCAACAATACATTAAGAAGATTATTCCCCATGACCAAGTGGGACTTATCCCCGGGATGCAAGGCTGGTTCATCACTCATAAAACAATCAATGTGATTGATCATATCAACAAGAGAAAAACCAAGAACCATATGATCCTCTCAATAGATGCAGAGAAAGCATTTGACAAAATACAGCCTCCATTCCTGATCAAAACTCTTCAGAGTGTGGGGTTAGAGGGAACATTCCTCAGCATCTTAAAAGCCATCTACGAAAGGCCCATAGCAAATATAATTCTCAATGGGGAAGCACTGGGAGCCTTTCCTCTAAGATAAGGAACAAGACAGGGATGTCCACTCTCACCACTGCTATTCAACATAGTACTGGAAGTCCTCGCCTCAGCAATCAGACAACAAAAATAAATAAAAGGCATTCAAATTGGCAAAGAAGAAGTCCAACTCTCCCTCTTCACCGATGACATGATACTCTACATAATAAATCCAAAAGCCTCCACCCCAAGATTGGTAGAACTCCTACAGCAATTTGGCAGTGTGGCAGGATACAAAATCAATGCCCAGAAATCAGTCGCATTTCTATACACAAACAATGAGACTGAAGAAAGAGAAATTAAGGAGTCAATCCCATTTACAATTGCACCCAAAAGCATAAGATACCTAGGAATAAACCTAACCAAGGAGGTAAAGGATCTATACTCTAAAAACTACAGAACACTTCTGAAAGAAATTGAGGAAGACACAAAGAGATGGAAAAATATTCCATGCTCATGGATTGGCAGAATCAATACTGTGAAAATATCAATGCTACCCAGGGCAATTTACACATTTAATGCAATCCCTATCAAAATACCATGGACTTTCTTCAGAGAGCTGGAACAAATAATCTTCAGATTTGTGTGGAATCAGAAAAGACCTCGAATAGCCAGGGGAATATTAAAAAAGAAAACCAGAGCCGGGGGCATCACAATGCCAGATTTCAGGTTGTACTACAAAGCTGTGATCATCAAGACAGTGTGGTACTGGCACAAAACCAGACACATAGATCCATGGAACAGAATATAGAACCCAGAAATGGACCCTCAACTCTCTGGTCAACTAATTATCAACAAATCAGGAAAGACCAGACTATCCACTGGAAAAAGGACAGTTTCTTCAGTATATGGTACTGGAAAAATTGGACAGCCACATGCAGAAGAATGTAACTGGACCATTCTCTTACGCCATACACAAAGACAAACTCAAAATGGAATGAATATCTAAATGTGAGATAGGAATCCATCATAATCCTAGAAGAGAAGACAGGCAACACCCTTTTTGAACTTGGCCACAGAAACTTCTTGCAAGATACATCCATGAAGGCAAGGGAAACAAAAGAAAAAATGAACTATTGGGACTTCATCAAGATAAGAAGCTTCTGCACAGCAAACGATACAGTCAACAAAACTACAAGACAACCTACAGAATGGGAGAAGATATTTGCAAATGACATATCAGATAAAGGGCTAATATCCAAGACCTATAAAGAACTTAGTAAACTCAACAGCAAAGAAACAAACAATCCAATCATGAAATGGGCAAAAGACATGAAAAGAAATCTCACAGAGGAAGACATGGACATGCACATGAGAAAATGCTCTGCATCACTTGCCATCAGGGAAATACAAATCAAAATCACAATGAGATACCACCTCACACCAGTGAGAATGGGGAAAAGTAACAAGGCAGGAAACAACAAATGTTGGAGAGGATGCGGAGAAAGGGGAACACTCTTGCACTGTTGGTGGGAATGTGAACTGGTGCAGCCACTCTGGAAAACTGTGTGGAGGTTCCTCAAAGAGTTAAAACTAGAACTGCCCTATGACCCAGCAATTGCACTGCTGGGGATTTACCCCAAAGATACAGATGCAGTGAAATGCCAGGACACCTGCACCCCGATGTTTATAGCAGAAATGTCCACAATAGCCAAACTGTGGAAGAAACCTCAGTGTTCATCGACAGGTGAATGGATAAAGAAGATGTGGTTTATGTATACAATGGAATATTCCTCAGCCATTAGAAACGACAAATACCCACCATGTGCTTCAACGTGGATGGAACTGGAGGGTATTATGCTGAGTGCAGTAAGTAAATTGGAGAAGGACAAACAGTATATGGTCTCATTCATTTGGGGAATATAAAAAATAGTGAAAGGGAATAAAGGGGAAAGGAGAGAAAATGAGTGGGAAATATCAGTGAGGGTGACAGAACTCCTAACTCTGGGAAACGTACAAGGGGTGGTGGAAAGGGAGGTGGGGGATGGGGTGAATGGGTGATAGGCACTGAGGTGGGCATTTGATGGGCTGAACACTGGGTGATATGCTGTATGTTGGCAAATTGAACTCCAATAAAAAATAATTAAAAATAAAAAAAGATTTATATATATGACATATAGAGTGTGCATGAGTCTGGGGAGAGGCAGAGGGAGAGAATCTTCAGCGGACTGAGCACAGAGACTGACATGGCGCTCAATCTCACCATCCATGAGATCAGGATCTGGGCAGAAACCAAGAGTCAGTTGTTTATCAGACTGAGCCACCCAGGCACCCTTTCTATATAAATTCTTTAGTGATTTTTTCACATTGATTATTATATTTTTCAACTCCAGACTTTCTACTTGACTTTTTAAATATATTTTATCTCTTTATTGATATTCTCTATTTGATGAGACCTTGTGAACTCTTTATCTTTTTAAGTAAGTTTTACTTTAGTTTTCTGAATATATTTATAATAGTTACTTTGAAGCTTTTGTCTATAAAACTTGACATTCAGGATCTCTCAGAAAGAAATTTCTGATGCCTCTTTTATTCCCTAGTATATGAGTAACACCTTTCTATTTTTTGCATGTCTCATTTGTTGTTGAAAGCTAGATATTTAAATTAATCTATAGTAGTGATTCTGGATACGCATCTACCTTCCTTTCTGGGACTTGTTATTATTGTTTGTTTCTCTATTTGTTTAGTGGGCTGGCTGGACCATCTGAGTAAAATTTATTTTCCCCACAGTGTGCAGCCTCTGATGTCACTCAATACAAGTGACATGGCATAGCCTTAGCTATGCTCACAATGGTGCAACAATGGAATGACAGGACTTTTTTTCATTGTGTCCTTCCTGATAGCTCTTAAATCACCTCTATTTACATCATACTTAGCTGTTAGCCTCAGTGAGTTGCCAGCTAATTTATCATTTTTCATAATACTCTGGGGCATAAATTTTTCCACAGTTTGATCCATTAAAATAGTCCTAGCCCCTTTGTAGAGGTAGTTTTTGAGACTAGACTTTGAGACTTGTCCTCACCCCAGAAAGATTCTTAGATTCTCTTTCCCTGGTTCTCTCTGGTTTATTCTAGCTACTCTATGGTTTATCTTGTCACTCTTATGAAAATATAATGATTTTCACATGCAGTAAGGTAAGGAATAATTTCTTAGAAGAATGGAATTATTTCCTGTCTAAAATGCTCAGGTATAGGACTATCAGTGTAAAAATGTAAATATTAGGGCAAACAAGATTATAGGATCTTATTTCGTTAATTACAGTAGCTAGTAATGTTAGTTAATCAATAGCAGTCAAAATTAGTCCTATCAATGTAAAACATAGAGTGACCTTAGAACTGTATTACAAATATTCCTTTCTATATACTACTTAACTTATTTTTACTGAATCCTATATAGAGGATGCAACAGTGACTATGACTATTTATAATTTTAACAATTTGTTATAGATTTATTGTTGTAACTTCATATATATAATATATACACACACACACACACACACACACACACACACACACACATTCAAAGCCACACAGTGGTCCTTTTAAGTAGATCATTCTAAATCTTAAGGAATTGTAAAGAAATAACTACATCATATATTATTCACATATCTTTTAAAAAGGTTTGACCCCTCTAGGTAGTAATAGAATTAATGATGCATTAATTTATAGAAAGTTTCATAGTGCCATTTAGATAAAACAAGAATGTATGACAGGTGAGTAAAGCAAATGCACTGCTTAGATATGATTTTTATTATAACTTGATGATGGAAGAGTTGCATTTTGGGATAAAATAAAATGACACACAAGCATAAAGTGTTACAGATGTGGACTAGAGAAACTATACAATTATTTTATAATTTTCTCTAGAAACATTTATTTAGCAATATTAACATCAAATACATTATGCAATGCCAGCATGCAATTAAATGCATTCTGGCTTTTAAAATTTTAAATGCATAATGATGTAGATAGAGTCTATAATAATTCAACTGTAGTAAACAAAAAATATGGTTAAGCATTACAAACTAAAACATCTGAAATTTTACCTTATTACCACATTAATGCTTTGCTGCAGATAGAATGTAGTTATAGTTGCTTGTTAGGAATAGTGCCGGTTGTTCAGAATAACATTCTGCCTCAGGTTGATCCTTCTTCTTCAAGGATTTGGTTCCCCATCCTGTGATTTGGAAAGCTTAGTTGACAACAAACCTTCAGATAATCAGTCCTTTCAGACACACTTACAGAAACCAAATTCATGAGAAAAAGTTCTGTAGCTAAAGTCAATTAATTTCTACTAAGCATTATACTTGCCTCAGGTAAAATGTAACTCTAAGTGGATTGGGGGCATCCACATTCCCAAAAGAAATAATCAGGTGCAATTATTTTGGATTAGTCAGGTGGCTTTGGCCTCAAAATCTCCATTTCATACATTAGAAATAAAATAGAAAAAATGTAGTGAAGTTACTATGTGTATGAATAATTCAATCAGAAAATAGAATGTGACCACGGATGAATTCATTACACCAAACTTCCAGTACTATGAAAAAAAAAAAAAAAACTACTTGTAATAATTAATGGAATTTTTAAAATAATGATAAGCGGATTCCAATTTCTAGAATTGTAGATCTGGATTATTATAAGTATACACATGCCTGTGAAATTAGCAAGATATGTACAATTGACCTAGGGAAATTATCAATTGCAGAGAGAGTCCAGCATCTTCCCTGTAATGCTCTACTATTAAGTTGGCTGTTCTTCCAAGTGTATATTTTCTAAGGCATCACTTTTCTTTTTATTTTTTTTTAATCTGGGAGATGAATTTATTTTTATTTATTTTTATTTTTTTATTTTTTATTATTTATTTATTTATTTATTTATTTATTTATTTTTAATAATATGAAGACTTCTAACTCTGGGAAACGAACTAGGGATGGTGGAAGAGGGGGAGGGCGGGGGGGTGGGGTGAACGGGTGATGGGCACTGAGAGGGGCACTTGACGGGATGAGCACTGAGTGTTATTCTGTATGTTGGCAAATTGAACACCAATAAAAATAAATTTATTATTGAAAACATTAAAAATAAATAAATAAATACACCAATAAAAATAAATTTATTATTAAAAAATCAAAAATAAATAAATAAATACACCAATAAAAAATAAATTTATTATTAAAAAATTAAAAATAAATAAATACACCAATAAAAATAAATTTATTATTAAAAATTAAAACTACTCCTCCATGAAAGACAGCACCCAAGTAGCTGGCATTACTGCCTTAGAGATATGTGTCTCTAAGCCAGAGGCTTCTTCAAGCTTCTAACTTTGATAATTACAACCTCTTCCTTTTGTTCTTATAGTCCCAGAGGTAATAGTTATTTCCTACAATTGTAACCTCTATGAAAAGTGTTATTACTTTTTGGTTAACTAATTAAAAATGTTATACCTAGTTAAAAATTCCTTATATTCAGTTTTCTTATTCAAATAACTGATGTGGTTTCTGTCTCATAACTGATAGGAAATTTTTTGCAGCAAAGAAATCATCAGATATGATTTGGGACTTGTATGAGTCGTATTATTGGTCTTTAATGAAGTGTTGTGTGTGTTTGTTTTTGGCAATGGGAAATGGAATGCTAGTAACCTCTAGTATGCATTATCATCATAGTTAAACCAATTATCACACATCTTATCGTGAAATGCTTACTGAAGCAAGAGCCTCAGCAGACCAAATAACTGTTGCACTTTTCAATTATGGAAGTACTGCTGACCAAAAGGTCCATGATGCAGATTTTCTGAGTGCATAGAAGTGCTTACAGAAACAAAATGATATGCTCACATCTTTATTTCTCAGGTCAAGTGACCATTGGGAAGCATATAGACCTATGACTCCCATAAAACAGGCAGAGCCAATATGGCTAAAACTAAACACAAATTTCATTGTTTGGGTTGCAGAATTGCATTGTGAGTTAAATTCACTGTTTTGCAGTTCTCTCACATGAGTATCATGACAACGACTGTAAAGGGCTGAGTATCTAAAGCCTGGAATGGGGAAGGCTAGTTGGACCCAGATGAAACTAGAGAACTTGAACTTCTCAGTTACTCTTAGCTTATTTTGCTGATGGAAGCAGCTTCCTTCCACTTGTATCAGGAGTCTTTCTCTGTTTAAATATCCCATACTAACATTATTTACATCAGTTTTATTGCAAATAGATGCTGATTTTACTTAAGAATAAGCCCCTAAACACATTGTTGTCACTAGGTCTATAAAGAGGGATAAATTACAGATTACATCATGTTCCATACGGGTGAGTACAAAAAAATGCTCAGGGAGGAAATAGCTTATGTGTCAAAATAATTTCAAGATTTCACTAATTCTTATCAGAAGAAATATGTGAAATATGCATGAGAATGTATTCTAAGGATGATAGATGAAGTAATAAGAAATAACACTAAGTGGAGTTGCATTTATTGATATGAATGTGCTTACCAAGGATCCTGGATTAATGTGTAACTGCACCTGGAAGTGGCTATAGGAGTTTACTTGGTTAGTTGACTAATGCTTGGACAAAACCATGCTCTGAATGTAATGAGGTTGAGATGCCACAACTTTTCTGGAATAATTAAGAGAAAGAAATTCAAGTAATTGAAGCATAAAGAATATTGCTGTGGATTTTTCATGTATAATACACATACCTCCTCTCCCAATACCTGCCCTCATAGGATTCAGAGAACCCTTTCATAGATTAAGATATTAAGAAATATATTAGTGAGTAAAGCATAAGCCTTCTTGAAATCCTGCATGTTAGCTGTCTTCTGTAGAACAAGCATGATGGTAGAGACAATGCAATAGAAATTAGCATTCTATTTTTTTTTTTTTTTAGAAATGAGCTTTCTAATTTATTAGGGATAACTCAATGCCAGATATTCGCTAGATACTGGGTGGGTAGAGCTTAACATTTTCTTTTCTTTTTTTTTCTTATTTTTTCCACTGAAAATAACACCAAAGATAACATGGTAATTAGAAAGTTTTGATCCAGGAGGATCCATTGGTGGTTAATTGCTCATGGTGTCTCTATAAATGAACATACAGTCTAGTTCCTAAAACTCAGTATGAAGATGTGGGGTTTGTTGTAATATTGCCTTAACATTGAAAGACAAATTTTTCACTTTGTACTGCTACCAGCATAAAACAAACAAACAAACAAAAAACAACTACAATGCTTGGTGGGTCTTTTTGGCTTTGGGAACATCATATACCCTACTTAGATATGATAATTTGAACCATTTACCAAGTAGCCTGTAAGACTGGCAGTTTTTAGTGGGAACCAAAGCAAGAGATGACTTAGCAGCAATTGTGGACTGATGTCCAGCTACTTTCCTACTTTTCCCTATAAACAAATAATCCAATATTGCTTAAAGTGTCTGTGGCAAATGGGGATTCTGTATGGAGCTTCTAATAAGGTCTAATAGAAGAATCACAGGGATGTCTGGGTGGCTCAGCGGTTGAGTATCTTGTCTTCAACTCTGGGCATGATCTCAGGGTCCAGGGATAGAGTCCTGCATCAGGCTCCCTGCAGGGATACTGCTTCTCCCTCTGTCTGTGTCTCTGTCTCTGCCTCTCTCTCTCTCTCTCTCTCTCTCTCTCTCCGCATCTCATGCATGAATAAATAACATCTTAAAAAAAAAAAGAAGAGTCCTGTGTGGTTTTTAAGAAACCCTTGTCCACTTTCACAAATAGCTGTTCTCCCCTTTAAGACATAGCTCCTTGCTTGCTGTTGAGCCCTGGAAGACACTGAACACTTAACTATAGTATAAGTAATTGTATGATTTGTGCTTCTTATTAGGAAATGAAGTCATCTGACTGACCAAGTCTTAAATTTGGGTATTTGCAGCAGCAATCAATCAGCAAAAATAAATATAAAGACTTATGCTTGAGGAAGTCTAGAAGGCACATGTAAATTGAATGAGTATAGGCTCAAACATTTTTAGCAATAATTTCTGTCATATTGGTTCTTTTTCTCCTATGGCGTTTTGGGGAGTTCCCTCTGACCCACTGACTAAGAGGTAAATTATCCAGGCCTGGTTAACCAATCAGCCATTAAAGCTTAATTCAGAACTGGCCTTAGGAAACTTCAAGGAAAGTTTGAAGGAAAATATTCTAGTGTCCAGAACTTTAAGTGTTACATTGACTGTTCACTTTGTCTAAACCAAATTATGGCCAAAAAAACTCCCAAATCTATATTAATTTATGGGTAGCTACTAATGGTTTTCCTGGACAATTAGAAACCTGTAAAGAATAGGATTGGAAAATTGATGATTGAGGTCTGGGTTAGAGATATGTGGATGGGTCTGTCAGAGTGAGTACAGAGTCTGAAAACAATTGTGTCATATCTGAATGCTCCTTAAAGGTCATCCACTTCAGAAGACATTCTTAGGTTGACAAAATGACACATTCATGGACTTCAGTCAATCTCTTTATCTAGCGACCAAATTCTTGCTATGTCCATGACAACCATAGTGGCAGGAATAAAGCTTACCATAGTCTCATTTACATGGATGTTCTTCATCATAATAATGCTAAACTTATTAGCTACTGCTGAGGGCCATATCTACCAAGAGTGAAGACCAATACTAAAATCTAGTAGGGAAACATTCCATGGAATTACCAAATACCTGATAACAGGCTCATTACACTGGAACACTTTTATCAAGGAGGGAGCTGAGTTTTGTCCTTATGGAAATAGACATGTATTCTGGATATGGATTTGCCTTGTTTACACTTAATTCTTCTGCCACTACCACCATCCATGGATTTATGGTATGGCTTATTCATCATCATGATATTTTGTATAACATTGATTTTGGTCAAAAAAGTGTATTTAATAGCAAAAGAAGACCAGCAAAGGGCTCTTACTTATGGAGTTCATTGGTCTTATCAGCAGCTTTCCTAATCCATTGATGGGAAGCCTAATGAAGAATCTATTAGAGTGCCAGTTTGGGGGAAAATCACAAACATTTGAAAAGATGGAGTTTTATCTTTTTGGTGCAGCATATGTTTTAATCACAGGCCAAAAAATTTTCTGTCTCCTATTTTCAGAATACATTGGCCTAGGAATCAAAGAGTGGGAGTGGGTCCTCTCACTAGCAAAATCATAGAGTTTTTGCTTCCTGTTCCCTCAACTTTGATCTCTTATGTTTTGGAGGTTCTCCTTTGAAGGGAGAAAGATTTCCACCAAAGATACATCCATGGTTTCATTAAATTAAAACTTGATACTGTCATCTGGTCCTTTTCTGCTCCATGCCACTGAACAAACAGATGATTACTCTAATCACTGGAGTGATGAATACAGATTAACAAAAGGGAAGTTGGTTGCTGCCAGAAAATGGGGACAGCAAAGATTATGTATGGAATGAAGAAAATTTGAGAAGATGTCTTATAGTACTTCTATGTCTGATAATCAAGTTAGTGGAAAATTTTAAAGAAAAAAATAAGGATTACTAAGATTTTAACCCCTTCAAGAATGAAAGTTCAAGAGTACCATACTAAGAAAAAAAGTGACCTAATCAGTTGAAGGCAAAAAATACCTGGAAAGAGTTCTAGAAAAAGGAAGTTATAAAGCATTGACTATGGGCTAAAGCCCATGGCTTAAGGGTGAAAAAAAAAGTGGAGTAACTAATGTAAGACTGAAATTATAAATATCAACTATTCTTTCAAGATCAGCTACAGAAATGAGGAATTCCTTGCTTTATATTTATATTGGTATTGATATTTACATATTTTCTTCTTGCATATTGTATGTATGTATTCATGTGTATGTGTATGTGTGTATACGATTTTCTTTTTCTATTTTTTTCTTCTCCTCATTACTTTATTCAAATTTTGTAGAAGGTTACATGTATAATGTAGTAACACAGTTTACCACTCAGGTAACAGGAGTATAATTCAAGGAACAAAATATGTAGATGTGACTATGACTAAAATTGAGGGAAATTTAACATAAATCAGAGATGGATAATAGGCAGTCTTCCAGACTCAGATACAGAATATTACACCTTTTTATTTCAGTAGAGTATAAGAACATCTTCAATTGAATGAATGATAGTTGTATCTTATCAAGTAGAAGCATAAGTTGTTTTGTTGTTGTAGGAAAGTTAAATATATATAGAAGAGCATATATGAAAGCTGAATAGCCAAAGAAGCAGACTATAATAGTTACTAAGACTTTTTTTTTAATTTCTCAGATTCAAACCTATCCTTGTATAATCTGCTCTGTGATGCTGGAGCTCAGATTCTACAAGCCAAGTATCTGCTTTGCTGGTTCCTTGTTGGCTTGTCAGTAGAGAGTGCTAGAAGAGCAGAAGGCTAGAGGAAGAAGAAGAGAGTTGCTCCTTCTCAATTGCTATCTTTCTGCTTGCTTCTGTGATCATTACTCTAATAATGATTTATCCAAGAAGCAGCAGTTCCTTCTTCTAGGAGATAGCAAATCCAGTTCACAGTTTTTTCCTCATGTACAGACCCAGCCTGATCTTGCCCTATACCAATACCAGAAGCCTGTGCTCCCTTTTTAAAGGTCTGGCCTGGGTACCAGACAATTCAGTTTTCTCCTCCAAGGTCAGAAACCTCGACACCATTGCCCAGCATCTTCTACTCAGAAACTAGAGATTCAGATCTGCAAGGCCCCTTAACTAGGTTTCTAAATCTTAATAATTCAAAATTGTTTCTTTTTCCCCTAGTCTTAGGGATAGTAGGTGTTTCAGTTTAGGGATGTTAAACTTATTGCTTCTTCTCATCTTTGAAGTGACATATGCAAAAATTCTCTGTATTCTCTCTATCCAAATCTCTGAGTGGTTTTTGTTTTCTGACTGAACCAAGCATACACAGCCAGCCACAAAAATATTGTTTCCATTTGTCCTGAAAGAAAGAATTTGGCCCGGAATATCTTTTTTTGTTGGCAGCCCATGTTTTGACTGGATGAGGGGTTTACTCCTAAACAAATCACATATAAATAAGAGTAATGCAGTGAAAACACCTGGTACCACTCACAACCACTTAATACCGTACTTTTGAGGAGGCCTATAGATGGAGCATCTCCTCCAAGGTTGAACACATGTCTGGAGCTGTGATTACAAGTCTAGAATAGGTCATCACTGCCTAACATGTAGTGGAACTTGGGGTATTTGATGACAAAATGTATGCAAAAGTACTTTATGCGGTACCTGGCCAGTGTCTGGTGTATTATTCTCTAATTGTTCCATCTTTCAGTTTGGTATTCATCTCTAGGAACATGTACATAATCACATATTTATTCCTTAAACTTAAAATAGATGAATGTGTCCAGAATAAAAGAAATGTTAAAGAATCACCAGCCATCTGTGTGTACTGTTGTCTGTTAACTATTGATGGTCATATATCCTGTGTGAAGCTGATCATAATGTTAATTGGAGATTGGATACTAGTGCCTTCTAGCTAAATTGCAAATAAACTAATTCTTTATCTGTCATATTTATTACAACTTGTTTGATGTCGATACCTCCAAGTTCCACACATGAAACAGGCATGACTTTTTATGATACTATGACTATGTCATGGAATTCTCAATTTTTAATACTGGGGTCCATTAACATCTATTTGTGGGTCCATCGAAATTAACAGCATTCACTTTACAACCTAGGAACAACAACAGCAGCAACAACAACAACAGTTTGCTACAACTCTGTCCCACTGTTCGAAAGGAATGAGCAGTCTTGACAAGTTTTAAAAGCTGTTCCCTTTTTTGCCAGAGCCATTCTTCTGAATGGACCGTATGCGGTTCATTTCAGATATATTGATTTCACTGATTCCACTGCAGTGAAAAGATAAGGAAATGGCATATCAGGGTTTAATTTCTCTGTCAGCGAAGTATTTAATAATTTCTAGAGGTTCTCCTTTATTGGATTTCAATCTTGGCTTCACTCGTTGAATTTATATAGTGCTTTCCCTCCTAAGAACACAGAGCTCTGTGCAAAGGCTTTGGAAATAGTAACATTTAATATAATAAAAGTGAAAAGACACACATTAAAAAAAAATGAGGCAGCCCTGTGTAAGCAGAAGGTAGGGATAAAACAGTAGGAAAACTAGGTAACACAAATTTGCAAATTCTCAGTCAAGGATGTTTGTGTAAAGTCCCTGAAAGATAGTAGAGGTAATAACTTGTGATTCCCCATGTAAAGAAGAAAAGGGATGAAGACTGTTAAATTGATCATGGTTTATCCAGTATCTGGTTTTTCATTTTGTGCCATTATGGATAAAACTTGATATGGAACAACTTAACTAGCAAGTATATCTACAATTCTAGACTCTCTAAAGTTTCAAGCTGTTAAATGGGAGAAAGAATTCAGTAGTTTTGACCTCTATTTATGCTCTTATCACTTTTTCTCTTTTTCTTTTTTTATTATGTTCTTTCATCCTCAGAAAATCCATTTAAATGTCAAGGACAGATGGGAAAGCAATAGGGCAGTGAAACCAGTTGATGCAATTCCTTCTTAGTAATTATGTTTAAGAAATATAAATTGGGAGCTTGTACCAAAGATTTCAAAATAATTAAATCCATGCAAGTGCTGTACAGAAGAAATATGACTTTCATTTAGTAGATTGTATTCCAAAACTCCTCACTTTCTTACAAACTCTATGCAAGTTATTGATAGATGATGATTAACTAATGTGTGAATTTAATATATATCATATTATCAGTGAGGAAACTTAATTCCTTATTTTATGTAATCACTCTTTTAATTAATTTTCAGAATAGTTATACAGATATGAGAGGAGGACACTAGTAATTATTAAATGTTTCTAAGTAATGGTCACTGTTCTAGTCTCTTGATGAAATTTCTTATTTATTCTTTACTAAAACCCTATAGATTTGGTACTTTTGCTTCTGGAAAGATAGAGTAGAAGTAGGGTGGGTTTTTTGTCTTTTTCTTATTCTTCCCACCAAATGCAACTAAAAAACCCTAGACATTATGTATAAAACAAACTTAAGGAGACTCTGAAATGAGGACAGATCTAAGAAATGACACGGTGGTAAGATCACTGAGTTTTCTTTTTTGCCACATTTCCCCAAAACTTAGTGCTGGAGAAGCTACCAACCCTGGAATGACAACTGTCACAGAAAATAAACAAACTAGGGACGCCTGGGTGGCTCAGCAGTTGAGCCGTTGGCCTTTGGCTCAAGGCGTGATCCTGAGTCCTGGGATTGAATCATGCATCAGGTTCCCAGCATGAAGCCTGCTTCTCCCTCTGCCTATGTCTCTGCCTCTCTCTGTCTCTCATGAGTAAATAAATAAAATCCTAAAAAAAAAAAAAAAAAAAAAAAAGAAAATAAAATAAACAGAATAGAAAACAAAGCTTGTTCTTTTTAAGTAAAGGACCAGGAAAAAAGGCATCCAAATAAGACAGACATAATTTAGATCAGAAATCTCCCATTTCAACCAAATACCACAGAAAAATCTGTGGTTCCATCCTCACCCCAGCAGCAAAGGCTAAGTGGGGAGCCATGCCTTCCATCTCCACAAGACTGTAATGAGGCACCCATCTTCCCTGCAGGGGTTATGTCAGAGAAGCCCAAGTAGGGAGCCAGAATTTTTCTTTTTTAAGTTTTGTTTTACTTTATTTTATTTTATTTATTTTATTTTATTATTTCATTTTATTTGAGAGAGAGCAAGTGAGAGAGCAAGAAAGCACCAGCAGCAAAGAGAGGAAGAAACAGACTCCCCACTGAATAGGGAGACTGATGCCACCTGGGGCTCCATCCCAGGACCCTGGAATCATGACCTCAGCCAAAGGCAGATCCTTAATGGACTGAGCCACCCAGATCCCCTGAGAGTCAGAATTTTTCCTCCCCCCTTTTAAGTGTAAATGAAGATTAGATGGAGAGTCTGTACTCTATCTCCACTCTGAAAACAAGGCACACTCCTTTCTGGGGTGGCATCAGGAGAAGCCTTATGGAGAGACAAGTTTTTACCACCAGCCAACATTAATGAGCCCTCCCTCTTCCATCAGTGACAGTGGAGATTATGTGGGGAGGAGTAACAAGATCTTCTTGTCCCTTTCAGCCAGGCTGGTTTCTATTGAGGCATACTGACAGCTGAAAATTCCACTCCACCCCTGTTCACCAATAATGAGGAACCTTCTCATCTCTAGGTGAGAAGGCCAAGAAGTGCAGGCCAAGAAAAGAATCTAGAATTCCATAGTTACCTGGAAGTAAGGAGGCAATACCCACCCTCCTTCCCCTCCTGAAGCAGTGTTGGAAAACTAGTTAATATAAACAAACAAAAAAGTTAAATGAGATCCAGAGTCTCATAATATAATACCCAAAAATGTCCAGTTTTCAACTGAAAATCAGCTGTCATATAAAGAACCAGAAAAATGTCAGCTTGAATGAGTAAAGTCAATCAATAGATATCAACACTGACATGCATGGCAGATATGGTGGAATTATCTGACAAGGATGATAAAACAGGTATCATAAAATTATTTCAACAGGCAATTATGAACAAGCTTAAAACTAATAAAAAGGAGATGTCTCTCAAAGAATTAGAAAGTATCAGCAAAGAAATAGAAGACATAAATAATAACCAAATATAGATTTTACCCCAAAATACTATTATCAACAAAATAAACAAACAAAACCACCCACAGTGGTGGAATTCAAAGCAGAGTGGATGTGGCTGGGAAAAGAATCAGTGAACTTAAAATATTAGAACAATAGAAATCACCTAGTCTTAACCACAAATAGGAAATGAAGTGCAATTAAAATGAACAGAGCCTCAGGAATCTGTGGGACAATTTTAAAAATATATATCAATCATGTAATCATACTCTATTAGGAGAAGAGAAAGAAGATGAGGTTGAAAAATTATTCAAAGAAATAATGGCTGACAATTTTCTAGATTTGGCAAAAGACACAAATCAACAGATTCAAAAAGCTGAACAAACCCAACATATTATAAACACAAAGAAATCCATCCCAAAATGTATCATAGTAAAGCTTCTGAAAACTAAAGACAAAGAAGAAAAATTGAAAGCAGCAAGTATAGGAAACTAAGGGCACTCCAATCAGAAATGAAGGAATAAATTTGTTCTTATTCATACATGGTATAATGGTTTGTGTAGAAAATCCCAAGGAATCCATGAAAATAATTCCTAGAACTAATTAGTGACTACAGTATGTTTGCAAGATATGAGAAAAACACACACAAATTGTATTTCTATATACTAGCAATGAATATATAGACACCAGAAATACAACATAATTCACGATCACTCAGAAAAAGAATACTTCTATGTAGATCTAACAAAGCATGTGTATAACCTATACATTGAAAACTAGAAAATTTTGATAAAAGAAACCAAAGGAGAAATAAATAAATGGAGAGATGGATTGTGTCTATCCATTGGAAGACTAAACATATTAAAGATGTCAATTCTCCTCAGATTGTCATACGGTTTTAACAAAATTCTTATTAAAATCTTCACTGAGATATTTTGTAAATTTGGCAAGATTATTCTAAAAGCTAGCTTTGGGGATGCCTGGTGTCTCAGGAGTTCAGTGTCTGCCTTCCGTTCATGTCGTTATCCTGGGGTCCTGGGATTGAGTCCCACATCAGGCTCCCCATGAGGATCCTGCTTCTCCCTCTGCCTGTGTCTCTGCCTCTCTTTGTGTCTCTCATGAATCAATAAATAAAATCTTAAAATATAAATACGTATAAATAAGCAAAAAGCAAAAACAAAACAAAAAGCTAGCTTTGTCCAAGGTCAAAGAGCAAGAAAAGCTAAAACTGTAATTATGAAAAAGGAGAAAAGAAAAGAAGAAATCACTTTGCATAACTTTGTATAACTACAGTAATCAAGACTGCATAGTACTGGTGGAAGAAAGAAACATAGATCAATAGAGCCAAAGAGAAAATTTAGAAGTAGCACTATATAGTTATAACCAACTGGTTTTTGAAAAAGATGTGAAGTCATTAAATGGAAGAAAGCTGGTACTTTTAACAAATGGAGATCAAGCAATCAGATTTCCATTTACCAAAAACCTTGACTTAAGCCTCACACATTATACAAATTTAACTTAAAACAGAAGACAGAATTCAATATAAAATGTAAGACTATAAAATTTTTATAGGAAAACATGAAGATATCCTTGGCACATAGGATTTGGTGAGGTATTCTTAGACGTAATATCAAAGGTATTATGCATAAGCAAATATATCAACAAGTTAGATTTCATCACTTTTGCCATGTTAAGAGGATGAAAAAAAGAACTTGCAAATAAACAAATAAATCTTTTAAAAAAACAAAATTCCAGACTTCCAGAAGGAAAGCAGGAACTCAACATAAACCAGACTATTTTACAGAGAATTTAGGTACAAAAGAGCCATTCTTTGTAAGAAATAGTGGGAATTGACTATAAGTCCAAGTTCAAAGATATCAGCCAAGGACAAACCTTGAGATAGCAATTTCATATCTACTATGTAAATTCTCCTGCACAACTACATATCCGCTTAGAATAGTTAAAATAAAGGTAGTGACAATGCCAAATGCTCGCAAAAATATGGAGAAACTGGATCATGTATACACTAAGAGCAGGAATGTAAAATGGTATAGCCACTCTAGCATACATTCCCCATATGACTCAGCAATTGTATTTCTACATGGTTATTCCAGAGATATGAAAACTTATGTACACACAAATATACACAATTGTTCATTACACATTTTTGTGACAGTCAAGAACCAGAAACAATAGATGTCCTTTAGCAGGTGAATAGTTAAATGAACTGTAGTACATACACACAGTAAATTATGATCCAGGGATAGAAAAGGATTAATACCTGCAATGACTTGCACAGATCTCAAAGGCACTATGCTGAGTAAAAAACCAGTCTCAAAGGCTGCAAACTGTAGGATTCCACGTATAAGGCATGTATGAATAACAATGTATGAACCTGTAGAGCATATTAGAGGTTGCCAGGAGTCATAACAAATGGATAGGGAAAGGGTGGGTGTGGCTATATAGTAACTATATAGCAAAAAGTAAATCTCCTAGGTAATGTATGAGTTCTGTACCTTGAGCTGCGGTAGTTTTGCCAGTCTACGTATGTGAGAAAAGGTCAATTTTCTAAATGATAAAGTCAATTTTCCAGTTTGGGTTTTGTGCTGTAGCATGTAAGATGTAATGCAATGAAGGGAAACTGGGTGAACACTACATGGGACCTCTCTAACTATCTTTGATCTCTGTATTATCTTTGTGAACTATAATTATTTCAAAATAAGAAGGTAAAAAATATGGACTAATAATTCCTCTCATTATTTTAGAGATGTGCAGATAGTACTATTTTATGGTTTGCCTCTCTCTTTTTTTCCTTGATGAATTTTGAAAGTGCATGCTTAAACAAGAGTGAAAATTGCTTTCCAGTTAACTAAAATCTGGAAAAAAGGGCGCACAATCTATATACATAAAGCTATTAAGAGTGTGCCCAATTTTTCATGTCTTAATCTTATATTACATACTAAACAGAGTAGGGCCTTTTTATACTTTTAAAAGACTTAATCCTCAAAATAAAGAAAAGTCCCTGAAAAGTAGTCATTGTCATTCTTATATTCAAAGGAGACCACAAAGTTTCAGAATTTAAATAACTCATTCAGGATTACAGAAAAAGATCTTTGTGACTTTGTACCATTTTCTTTACTCAAGTGAATATATACTTTCATATGTTAGTTGTAAAACTAATATAATTGTTTAATGTAATAATTATAATACAAACTATATGAGTTTACATTGCATATTATATCAACTAATGTAGTTAAATATATCAAGTGCTATATATATATATATTATTCATAAATTTTCCTGAGTTTACATATAAAAGAAATCTCTTGAGACCAAATTCAAATATTTGAAATTTACACTCCTCAGAGGTATTTTATTTTTCCTTCCAACTTTACTTTAGGAATTTAAAAAAATCCTAAGGAAAAAATTCTACTTGAAATACTTGAAAATTAAAATGCAATGACAGTTGCAGAATATACTTAAAGTAAATTATAATATATCAAATATTTTATCACAACATGGAAAATATAATGCTAAATTAAGTAACCAAAATTTGCTGTATGATTATAATTATGATAATGTATGGTCATATATGGATAAGAAGTGAAAAGAAGCAAGTATAACAGAAATGGTTGTTTCATTAAAATTTTTGAATTATAGCTGTGTCTTAAAAGTTTGAGTTAATGCTATTTTTTCAGTAATACTTTAAAATTTTTTATTTAAATCCAGTTAATTAACATATAATGTATTGTTACTTTCAGGTCAGTAATGCTTTCTAAAAACATATTTTAAATTTTTTAAAATTTATTTTTAAATATGTTGAAAGGTTATTAGTTAAATCAAGTTACCTATTTGATGACATTTAACTTAAGAGAGAAAATTGGTATAACATCAAATCCGTTTATTCTTATAGGTATACTTTTGTGTTTTGTGCATTATGCTACTATTCAAAAGAAAAATGCACTGTCATTTGGAAAGATTTGGGAAAAAATGTAAACTGATTTAGACAATGGTTAAAAATATGTCTAATTCAATGTTTGTTGAATAAACTATAATAAATATCACAAACACTTTTGAAACCAATAAAAAAACCTAGATATTTGAGATAGGATATTTGAGTCATAGTGGAATGGTACTCAGGAGTGCTCTGGATAGTTTTAGATCTCTTTATTCTATTACTAAGGTTACATAACCACTTTTGGTGAGACTTCATCAATTTTCATACAATTTATCTCATCTTACCACTGTTTTGTCTTTCCTAACTTTTCTTTCCTAGCTCCATAATTGAGAGGATTTGGTTTAGAAGTAAGAGTTTGGAAGAGAGAGAATATATTTACCTCTCTCTTCACTCTATTAACCACCACCTTGCATCTTCACAGTATAAACTCTCAGCCTTATGTGAATTTTTAGAGTTGAAAAGTAAAGGAATTTTAGGTTTGTTTGTTTGTTTGTTTGTTTGTTTGTTTTGCGGGAGGGGGTTTTGGGTAGAAGGTACCAATTATGTTTCTAGAACTTTTCTGAGGAAAGCTGGTACTAATGAGAATGAGTTTCAGAAATAATTTAATAAATTGCCCAGTTTTCTACCAATCATGAATAAGTATCTCTCACTTTCCCAAAGATAGAGAAATCTAAGCCTTCAATTGTAGGATATAAAATAAATAGCAAAATCTATCAAACGTTTCTTTTTTTTTTTTTAAAGATTTTATTTATTTATTCATGAGAGACAGAGAGAGAGAGAGAGAGAGGCAGAGACACAGGCAGAGGGAGAAGCAGGCTCCAAGCAGGGAGCCTCCAGGATCCCGGGTCTCCAGGATCACGCCCTGGGCTGAAGGCAGCGCTAAACCGCTGAGCCACCGGGCTATCCTAAAAGTTTCTAATTATAAAAGTTACTAATGCATGAAGGACTTTCTAGGAAAAGTACATTAAAAATTCTCATATTTCACCAATTTCTGAATTTAGTTTGATCTTTTGTGGCGATTTTTCCACAATAACACCATAGATTTTTTTCAATTACTGTCTCCAAGGGTAAAAATATAGAACATATATGTAAACCTTGCACTTATAATGGCATAGTAAGAAGGCATAAGTCACAATTGGGGGGAGAAGAGGGAGTATTTTACTGCAACAGGCAAAATGCCACCCATAGTTAAGAAAATACATGACTGTAAAAGAGTTTTATTCACAAAATTTGCTTCATTTCTCTTTGCTACTGTAGGTAACACTAGAATATAGAAATAAACTTGATTAACAAAAGAATAACAAAAATGAAAACTCAAATTTACATATAAATATTGAATTTTGATACAGCATCATTTTCAACAGATGTGTTCAATTACTTAACAAGCATATGTTATTACTTCCATTATACCAGGCCCTATGTTCAGTGTTAAGGAAAAAAAGAAAAAAAAAAGGATAGATGGAAATGATGTTTGAACTTATTTTACCTGTTAGAGTAAGATAGAAGACCCAGATGCCAAGAGATTATAATAAAATATAAAAAATAAAATAGCTTTATTTGCATATGCATATGGTTCTAAGGAGTGACAGAAGATAAAACAGTGTTTTGGGGGCATTACAAAAAAATATCATAGTGAAGAGGTGATACTTAAGCTGGGCCATCGAGGATAGGACTTCAATACAAATAATAATAATAATAAATAATCTGGGAGGGAGACAATTCCAGGAATGGGGCAAACTGTACTAAGCTGTATGACTATAAAAGAACCTAATGTGCCTAGAGTATGGTAAAAAGTTTCATGGACTGCAATGTAAGAGATCAAGTGGGAAGATGGTACAGAGTTATAGAAAATGAAGTTGAACAATATAGATCAAAGTTATGCTGCAAAATGTATGACTCTTTTAGGCCTTGCCAATTGTTTGCATTTTATTCTATATGCCTCTGGAATGTATGTCCCAATACAGTTCTAATACTGGTAAGTAGATGACATATTTGCATTTTAAGCATGATAACTGAAGTGGTAGCATAATGAGTCAAAGGAAACTAGATAAACTGGTTGTATAGAGATCTGCTAAAAGGCTGTTTTACAATATTTCAAGTGACAGATATGAGGGCCTGAACTGAGCAGCAGCAATGAGAGGAAAGAGGAGAGAACAGATTTTTAGAGACATATCTGAGATACATTTGACAGGCTTAAAGTGGAAAGACTTGATGAACAGTATTACCATTAAGTGAGTAAGGAATAAAAGCAGTTCCTTTCTCTGTTTTCACATTTCTTGAAATCAAACAAATCACTTTTAATTTCATTCTTGGGATTTGAAACACAATAGAGTTGCTCCTTTTTTCCAATTCACATGAGAGTCTTTCCCTGATGGTAGTAGGTATTCATGATAGATTATCAAATAAATTAATGAATCAGTGTAAACATATTGTGTACATTTATATTGGTTTTTTGTTTGTTTAAAATATAGGTTGTCAGGTTTTGGTTAAAATATTTGGCAATGTATCTCGGTTTCCAGCCCGATTAGAGGCTCCTTCATCATTAGCTATGTTGTCTATATTGAACTGCATTTCCAAAATGTTCTTTCAGCACATAACTTTGCACTATTTTTCTGAGGTTTACTGTCCTTTGTGTATCATCATGTTCCTAAATTGCAAGTGCCGGGTCATTAAGGGAATTAGTAAATTTATGGTTCCTGTATTTCACAATATTTATGAAAATTTTTTAAATGTCCATTTAATGTTGGTCACCAGAAAATCCTATTATTTTTTCATTCATATTGTTGAATATTTGCCAATTTTTATAGCTCATATTAAATACTACATTTTACAGCCTTTCCTCTCTTACCTAAATGTATATACTCTGTTACTCCTCTGAGTTCCCATAATCCCTGAGCCTCTCTTATTGAATTTACAAAATTCTCTATAATGTTTTTTTTAACTGTATTATCTTGAGAGTTAACTCTTTGAGAGTTAAGACAGCATCACATCCAACTGTTTATTTTCTGCGGATATTGGAAAAATCTTTTCTTTGAGACAATAAAGTGTGGACTTTGGCATTGAAAATAATTATAACTCCCAAGCAAACCAAGGAATATTCAAAATAACAATATAGTTCAAAATATTTAATGCAAGTTTTAAAAAAATAAAGACTGAAGTCATTTTATTTCTTGTGTACAGTATTAACAAGTAATATATAAGGTTATTATTTTAGGATTTGTACCTTGAACTGTTAAACCATTAAATTTGAAAACATGTAGTCAATGACAGTACTCTTGTAAGTATTGGATAATCCCCCTTGACTAAATAAAATATTACTCTAAACTTGTAATACCTTGGAAAAATGGAGTGTTATGATCCACTGAAAATACATGTCTTTAATTGGCCATGGATTGATAATTGAAAATTAATGACAGGTAGGCAACAGTTCACAGTATCATTCCTTGTACTTTTATCTATCTCTTCTAGGTTTTCATGGGATATTTAAAAAAATTTAATTTCTTTTAGAAAATTAGAAAAAAATTTTCTAAAGGTCTTTATATGATATCTCTGAATATCATTTTCTTCATTTAAATATATGGTTAGGATAGAGTGTCACTCATATTCCTTCAAATATTCTGGAATCTATAGCCCAGTTTATAAAATACAATTTTGGTAATAGCTATAATTTAGTAAGTTAAAGAAAGCATTATAGAGATACTCATTCCTATGTGGTGCTGAGAAGGCTTTAAAAATTTTATGTCAGCAACCCAGTAGTTAAATTATCCTCATATTATCCATATATGTATATACCCCTTGAAAATCATTTTAGAAACAGAATATTACATATAGATTTCACAAAAATGTTTTGGGTAACATACATTGGTTATTATTAAAGAAACAAAGAAAATTATGAGAATTAATAATTTAAAAGAATTAACTCAATAATGGCTTGAACACATGGAGGTTATACTAAGACAGAAACTTCTATTTTTATCCTCAAAATTGTTTCCTCTTCTAAATAGAAGTAATGCTAGGTTATACTGCCTCTGGCATCCTTGATAATAGTTATGTGATTGAATTCAAAGTTCTGCAGGTTAGAAGTCCACCATGCATGGCTGCGTTCTCAGCTCAGGGTATTATAAGATTGGAATAAATGCAATGGTCAGTTCAGTCTGAATTCTCACCTGGAGACTCTGGGGAAAACTTTTGCTTCCAAGATTATTTTCCTTGCCAAAATTCAGTTCCTTGATGTTGAAGAGACAAGGTTCTTGTCTACTTGCTGGCTAACATACAACAGCCATTCTCAGCTCCTAGAGGCCACAGGTATTCCTTGCCACATAGCTATCTCTATCCTCAAGTCAACAATGGGGTGCTTCAAGTCTCCAACTTTCTTTTCTGTAATTAGCTAGAAAAAAACTGCTTTTAAAGACCTCACCTGACCATGTCAGGCCCCTTGGATTATCTCCCTACATTAATGACAACTGATTTGGAATCTTAATTACAACTACAAAACTTTTCCTAACAAAACCTAAAAGTGTTTAATTTAATAATGGGGATAACATGGCCCTGGACTTTTGGGGGAAGGCATCTTAGGAATCTTCCTATTACACTCTGGTCATGAAAAATTTATTAAATATTGTTTGTATCCTATACTTTCTCCCAGAGGTTAATAATCTACACTCATGTATTTAATACATGCTTTAGGTTCTATAGTAAACAGATTACTTAAACTTTCTTTGTGACCAACCAGCCAAGTTTGTTTGTTTGTTTGTTTGTTTGTTTATTTGTTTGTTTGTTTAAATTCAATTTGCCAACATATAGTATAACACCCAGTGCTCATCCCACCAGTGCTCTTCTTAGCACCTGTCACTCCTTCCCTCCATCCTTCTCTCTTTCTGCAATCCTTTATTTCCCAGAGTTAGGAGTCTCATGGATTGTCTTCTTTAATTTTTCACCACTCATTTTCCCTCCTTTTCCTTCTACTCCCTTTCACTATTTCTTTTATTCCACAAATAAGTGAAACGATATGATGACTGTCCTTTTCCTATTGACTTCAAAGCAAATGGTAGGTATTCGTCCTTTCTGATGGCTGAGTAATATTCGGTTGCATACATATACCACATCTTCTTTATCCCATTCATATGTCATAGGACATTGTGGTTCCTCTCACAGTTTATCAGCCAACCTTTTTATCTTATTTACCTATTAGCATCTTGCTATCACTCCCTCAGTAGTAGCTACATTCTCTTTTCCAGGTCAAGTTTTTATAACAACTTTTTGTAACTGAAGCAAGTTACAAAAGGGTGGTTGAGAAAAATGGAAAGAAATTATCATTATTGGATGGTGATGATGATGATGATGATGATGATTAGCAAGATAGTTATTTCTTAGAGTTCAAGATGAAAGATTTTTCTTATCTTGCCAGGAAATTTCCTGTGAGCACTAACTATCTAGTTCCTCATCAGCCACAACTCACAATAGTTCAGTGCCATTATCATTTTAATAGCTACTATTTTTTTTTCATACTTTTACATTCTATGGTTGTTTTCTAATTTTACTAAATTTGTCATCTCCTCATTAAATAAAATTAAAAAAAACAGATTCTGAAATCATGAGTGTTTTAAAAGGAGTGTTTTAAAATTGTCTCAGGGACAATTAAAATTTTATTCTTGTCACAAATACTTTTAACGTGATTGAAATTTAACTTTAAATCTTTAAGTGTCATTAAATCTTTAAACCTTTAATGCCTTAAGTCTATGTAAGACTGAAACAAAAAAATATTTATTTATCATCAAAATGGTAGACTATATTGTTGTATTTAAGAACATGGTACTTTTTAAAATTTAAGTAAAATAATAAAACAGAAATTAAATGTGTCTTTACAGGCAGCAAATAAATATTTTGAAATGGAGAAACCCTAAGGCAGGGATGATTCTTAGATGGAGAACTGGATTTATCTTGAAACTGTTTTCTACTCTAAACAAGTGCCTTGCTCTATGTAGAAGTATTTTGTTGTTGCCCAACATTCTTACTGTTCCTTTTGGCCAATGAAGGGAAATGGTATCATGGGGTATATTATAAATCCTTTAGGGCTTGAATATTGGAGTAATAACTGATTACTGATGTATGGATGGCTTGACGCTCAAATAAGCCACTAATATTTTAGTTAAAAGCCAATTAGGATATAGTTCTTTTCATGTATATCAAAAAGAACAGCCTGCTACAATGAAAACTTAAAATCTAGCTTTCCAAATTTCTCAAAATGATTCATTGGATATCAACAAACTCTCAAAGTTTATTATACTGGTGTTATGAATTGTAACTATGCTTTATTATACCATTTTAAATGTATCTAAAGTTAGTCTTTTAAATGCAGATTAATTTTTCTTAAATTGCCTCTTGGCACCATGACAAGCATGCTTAGAAAGTCAAACAGGAGGTTAAGAGTAAATTAAAATCTGAAGTATTTTGCATACCACTTCTATCCCTTCCCTTTTAGAATGTTACCCATATTCAGCTGACAGAGGGGAAAATGAGGTCTAAGAGGGAGACTTGCCAGGTTTTATTAAGGTGAAGTATGTGGGATACATTGCTACCATTCAAGCACTCACATTTCTTCAGCTCACTCATCTGGCATGATTCCATTTTTATGTCCTAAACTCTATAGACTAAATGAATGCATGACTGCTGTATCAGGCAGCCTGTGCAAAATACTTGACTTCAGCAAATCTTTGACAAGCACCGTTCATTAATCTTTGTTTCATAATTCTCACCAGTATGCACACCCTGCCTTTCTGTCCCTATCTACAAGTAAATTGGTTTTTAAGAAAATGAAGAGGTCAGCAGAAGATGTTGGAGCACACATTTTTCTGTTAAAACCTATCAGTAGACCTGGAGAGCAATGTCAATGGTTAAAGTTAGTAGAACTTGTCCATATTTCAACTGAATCATCAATTTATATTAGCAATATTATTTTTTTGGATGAATGCAGTGACTAAAATAAACAAACTTGTGGTAAAAAGATGGAAAACTTTTAACCTACAGACATTTATGGCCTTAAAATATAGTCATGCAAGACATACTTCAACTGCAGAGAAATGTTAGGAATAGTATCTAATTTTCAGGTTCAAATAAAAGTTTCCAGAGTTTTCTTTTTTATAACAGTCAATTAGGTAACTTGGACAAACCCACATGATGAGACCAAATAGAAAATGTGGAAAATTTGTGTTGGAAGTTAAATAGCTACTGGGATAAAAAGGAGTTACAGAATCAGGATCTGAGAGAGAGAGAATGAGAGACAAAACTTTTTCTAAACATGAAAGCCTTGTTTGTCTTATTTGGCTTAGCATTTGAGAGAAAGTTTGGAGAGACTCACAAGAGTAAGAGGGTAACAAATGGAGTTCAGGACCTACCAGGCAGTAGGATCACTGATGAAAATAGGCACTATCAAGGAAAAGCAAAGTGCTACACACTACATGTACAAGTCAACTGGAAGCAAACCAACCCTTACTAAAACAGTAGCACACCTTCAAACTATCTCAAAATTAAATTGGATTAAGTTGTTTAGGTTGTGGTTGGCCTTAGATATTTGGCAGAAGAAAATAAAAATGCCCTGGGAAGACCTCAAATTCTTTCAGAGTTCAATTTTTCTCTACTATTTTCACCTACAATGTCTAGCACTCAACAAAAAATAATCATGCATTTAAAGTAAGATAAGTTGATATTAGGGACATACTCAGGAAATCTAGATGAGGAAGGCGTAGATTTTTAAAAATAAGACTATGCTTAATATGTTAAAGAAAATACAAGAGGAATTTAAAAACTCAGTAGAGACCTTGATCTTGGTCAAAAAAAAAAGGAAAATTTGTAGCCTTGACAATTATAAATAACAGAAATTAAGAAACTGACAATGAGATTAATAGAATAGTCAGAGCTAGAAAAAAATTAGAAAATGGAATTATAGGATGGAAGAACTTTCCAGAATGAATCATGGAGAAATTATATATATAATGTACAAGAGACATGGAAGATACAGTTTTTTAATCATGTTTTCAGTTTTGTCTTAATAGTTGTGAAACCATATAGTATTTTAGTTTTAATGTGTTTTTACTTCTAGATGATCTGATTTATAATTTAAGTTCCCTATCCCTTGCAAATATAGCCATTTATGTTAAAATAGTTCTTTACATGAACTTTATATGTTTATACCTGTTACATATATATATTAAATTTTTAATATACTATGTATTTAATTTTTACTATGCTATATGATAGTTTAATGTCCCAAATATTTTTGTGTGTTTATTTTTTTATTATTTTTTAATTTATTTTTTATTTATTTTTATTTTTATTTTTATTTTTTATTTTTATTTTTGGGTGTGTGTCTGTTTCTACAGTTAAACTTATACTAAATTTTTTTCTTTCTTGAGTGCCTTGATTGCTTTGATTATATTCATGGCGATTTGAAGGTATAATTTGAACCCTAAATAAAATGATGTCTTTGCCATTTGACTATGGTCATTGCTTGTAGAAGATTGCCTTAAATTAATTTTAGGGCTTGAGATTTCTCAGAAGATCCAGTTGAGCTGTATTTTGGCTGTTAGTTCCTCATGAAGGTTGGTCAACTCCCAGCTGACTCTGATCTTCAAAAAGGGATGGTTCTCTTTAAAAAATCACCAGTTGTGTGAGCATGGGCTTTTATTTTACTCCCCCAATATCATATTCAAATTTTCTAATCTCAACAATTATTCTCAGAGACAGAAATTTTCTTAGTTGTTCATCTCTCTGGGTTTTGAACTTGACTTCAACTTGACCCAGTAATTCTTTGTGATCTTTTCAACTCTTCAATGATTTTATTTTTTTTAAATATTCTATTTATTTTAGAGAGAGAATAAGCGGGGGCAGGGGGAACAACTGGGAGGAGGAGCAGAGAGGGAGAGAGAAGCAGACACCCCGCTGAGCAGGAAGCCCAATGCAGGACTTGATCCAGGGACTAAGGGATCATGACCTGAACTGAAGGCAGACACTCATCAGACTGAAATACCCAGGAAGCCCTTCCATGATTTTAAATGAATATTTTGTTCGCTAGGAGTCATAGTTTGAGGTTCGTTCTGAAAATTTACTCTATCAATATCAGAAACAGCAAGTCTTGCACAGAATTATTAAATTTTTCATTCATATATACATGAATATGAATATATTAATATGAATATATTACATATATGTTATACTTAATGCACATAAAATTCATTTTAGATTTTTATGCATTTGCTTCTTTTTCAAATCTATCTAAACCATTTTGATAGTCTCTCATACTTTCAGTTTTTAGATTTTTCTAAGCATATAAAATATATTATTTTTATATTATACATCTGGCAATTCCAATAGAGTGCTTTTGCTCTGATTATAAAATTTTTGTTTCAGTGAACTCACTCAGGATATCTATTTTACTGTTTACCTATGATTTTTATTAATCATCTATTCTTAAAAATGAATGTTGGAAATTATTTGAAGGCTTCACTTAAAGTTCTTTTTTTCCTGAGACTCTCTGTGTTGCTTCTCTCAGGTAGGTGGGGGCAACTTGCCTAGGAGTGATTTCAGGTAAATCTTTAGCTTATAGCTTGAGCAATACATAAAAGAGTAAATTCTGATTTCAAATATGCTTGACCAAAAGCTATGTTTAGGAAATCCTGAGAAATTTTTTTCAAAAAGCAAAATAAATGTTCCAAACATCTCTTTCTGCATTTTAGAATTTTTTATCTCTATCTAAATGGCAGTACAACTGTTTCAGAATTCCAATTTTATGAAGAATTTTCTGATTCAAAATCCTATTCAGTCATTGTCCCACTTCTGTATGGTACATAGCCAGTTAAAACAATAGCTCCAGGCCACATAAGGGTAAACAGATGCTTCTAAAACAAAGCAATCTTGTGCTTTATGTCTCTTGAATTGCATTTTCTTATAATTTGAGAGATCCTTATAATTTATTTTTCTAACAGCATGCATTTTTAGGCTTGAATTTTTGGATTTTATCTAGCATATATTGTGTCCCATATTGGGAAATTTTATTATGTGTAGTCTACTTAAAGTGGAAACATGATTGCCTCATGAACAAAGATTTCTTGAGATGGGACAAGTGAATTAGAATATCAACCTTGCTGAAATTTTCAATAATAGAGATGTTAGATATTTATTGGACTGCATTTTTTCCTAATATAAAACATCTTTTTATTTCCCCCTTTAGACCACAGCTATATGTAAAACCAAACTATTTTCCCTCTCTTGACATAGTAAAAAGCTACTTACCATTTCATTGTCAATCGTGCATTTAAAAAAATAAAAATTATGTTTATGATTTTATTTTAGAATATTTTCCTGAACAAAACAGCCTTCAAATTTGTGTTAAATAGTAATGGAAAAAATAGACCCAATGTATTGAATTTTACCATTTTGAGGGGATTACATTACTCATATAAGAATTAATTTTCTTATATAACAAGTACAAAGGGAGAGAATATGCATGACAAATTTGCAATGTTTTTCATGGTTCATTTGTTGCACAGGAATAACAGAGTGAAGATAATTCAAGTTCTTGCATTGTGTTTGGCCTTCCCAGTAAGTAATATTATCTCTTCCATTTTGTCTTTAGACTCTAGTGTATCTTTTATGTTAATTTATTATGTTTAATAGGTGAGAGGTTTGTGTTTTGCCTTAGAAAAGAACTGATAAAATTTGCATTGTACAATACCCAAGAGATGATGATGAATTTTTTTCTTTGTTCATTTTTATATTACAGTGTTTTGAAATGTATTATCGATGGAACTTCACACATAAATATTGCTTAAGAGATCATATTGTTCTTTGTTGCATAGTAATCTATTACATTATGAAAGCTTATAATTTTTGAATGTTATTATTTTTTGAATGCCGTTAATTATTAAAAATATACCTATGTAGAACAGATTCTAGCATATTAGCATTACATTTACATTTAAAACACAGAGGATATTAAGAATATAAATTAGAAAAAAAGAATATAAATTAGTATCTATCACATCCCCAAAGTCCCTGAAATTCACTACATTATGATAAATTGAAATGCTATTTGAAAGCTAACAAAAATATGTATACGAATCCTCATTGGCAAGATATTTATTTAAATAGATTGAAACAACAACAACAACAACAAAAAAAAAACCCAAAATACAAAAAACAAGCCAAACCAAAAAACAAACCAAAAAACAAATAAATAAATAAATAAATAAATAAATAAATAAATAGATTGAAACAAGTCTCTGTCTTTCTCTCTGCCTGGTAATAGGTATAGCATTTTTTTTATTAGAGATAGTTTCTATGTCTTTAAGTGGAATTTTTTTCTTTTAAACACCTTTTTAGATAAATAATCAAATTAAAAAAAATAATCAAATTATTTTTAATTTTCTTTCATTTATGTTCTTTTATGTGGACATTTGATTCTAATATTCCATGACTTGTATGATAATAATAGCTTACATTTATACAGACCTATATGATCTACAAAGCACTTAAGTTTTGGCATTATATTTCTCAGTTAGTATATTCACATAATACCTTAAGTAATGGAAAAACTTTCATACACTGGCATGCTGGTGGTGGTGGTGCATATAGGTAAAAGCAGGCATGTTTTGTTATTTCCCAGATTCCTATTCCACATACAGAGGGGGTCAGGCATTCAGATATTGCCTTTATATAATACAAATCACTCAGATTGATGGAATGTTTTTGATTTAAAAAATTAGGTATCATATAAGCATAAATGAAGAACAAATATTTTGCCTATTAATTTTTGCAGACAAAATGTCAGTTAATACTCTAAAATTTCTACAATAGTCTCTGTAACAGGAGAAAAAAGAGGACATTATGTAATCATAAAGGGTTTGATCCAACAAGAGGATATAGAAAATTGTATATATTTATGCACCTGCTGTGGGAGGACTTAAGTATTTAAAGCAACTATTAACAGACAAAAGGAAGAAACAGATGGTAATACAATAATAGTAGAGGATTTATAACACCCCACTTACATCATTGGATAGATCATCAGACTGAAAATCAACAAGGAAACAGTGACTTTGGATGATACACTGTACCAAATAGACTTAACAGACATATTAAGGCATTTCATCCAAAACCAGTGGAATATACATTCTTTTTGAGTGCACATGGAACATTGTCCAGAATTACATGTTAGTCCGTAAATGTCTCAACAATTCAAAAAGATTGGATTATATCATGCATCTTTTCTGACCACAATGGTATGAAACTAGAAATTAATCACAAGAAAAAACTCTAGAAAGGACAAAAATACATGGAAAATAAGTAATATGCTATTAAACAATGCATGGGTCAACCAAGAAATCAAACATGAGGTAAAAAAAATACATGGAAAAAATGAAAATGAAAACACAATGCTTAAAAATCTTTGAGATGAAGCAAAAGCTGTTTGGGGATGGAAGATTATAGCAACACAGGCCGACATCAAGAAGCAAGAAAAGTCTCAAAAAAGCAATTTAACTTTTCATCTTAAGGAGCTAGAAAAAGAACAAGCAAAACTCAAAGTCAGTAGAAGAAAGGGAATAATAAAAATTAGAGCAGAAATAAATGAAATAGAGAAAAGCAACAATAACAATAGAAGAGATCAGTGAAACAGTTTGTTCTTTGAAAAGATTAACAAAATTGATAAACCTTTAGTTAGACTCATCAAAAAGAAAGAAAGGAGAAGAATGAATAAAATCAGAAGTGAAGAAGGAGAAATAATAATCAACACCACAGAAATACAATGAATTATAAGAAAGTGTTATAAAAATTATATGCCAACAAACTGAACAATTTAGAAAAAATGATAAATTCCTAGAAACATAACCTTTCAAAACCATAAGGGTAAGAAAGAAAATTTGAACACCCTGATTAGTAGTAATAAAATTGAATCAGCAGTCAAAAAATTCCCAACAAACAAAAGTCTAACACCAGATGGTTTCACAGGTGAATTCTACCAAACATTTAAAGAAGAGTAAATGCCTATTCTTCTCAAACTATTCAAAGAAGAAGAAAGAAGAAGAAGAAGAAGAAGGAGGAGGAGGAGAAGGAGGAGGAAGGAGGAGGAGGAAGGAAGAGGAGGAAGGAAGAAGAAGAAAAAGGAAAATTTTTAAATTCATTCTACAAGTTCAACTTTACACTGATACCAAAACCAGATAAAGACACTACGAAGAAGGGAAAACTACAGGCCAGTATTTCTGATGAACACAAATGCAGAAGTCCTCTATAAAATATTAGCAAACTGAATCTAACAATATTTTTTAAAAAATCATTCACCATGATTAAATGGGATTCAATCCATGGATGCAAAGTGGTTCAATATTTGCAAATAAATCAACATGATACATGATATTAACAGGAAAGTGTAAACCCTTATGTTTGTTTCAACAGATGCAGAAAAAAACATTTGGCAAAGTATAACATCCATTCATGATAAAAACTTTTAACAAAGTGGGTTTATAGGATACACACTTATACATAATAAATTCCATATATGAAAAACAGCGAACATCATACTCAATGGTGAAAATATAGAGCTTCTTTTCTAAAGTCAGGAGTAAGACAAGGAAGTCTACTCTTACCACTTTTATTCAACATAGTACTGGAAGTCCTAATCACAGAAATCAGACAAGAAAAATAAATAACAGACACCCAAATTGGAAAGGAAGAAGAAAAATTGTCACTATTTACAGATGATATAATACTACATGGAAAACCCTAAAGTCTCCACCAAAAAAATACTTGAATTTATAAATGAATTCAGTAAAGTCATAGGATACAAAATTAATTTAAAAAATCTGTTTCATTTCTATATACTAATAATGAAGAAAGAGAAATTAAGAAAACAACTCTTCCTTTACAATTGCACCAAAAATAGTAAAATATCCAGGAATAAACTTAAGCAAACAAGTGAAATATTTAAACTCCAAGAACTATAAAATATTGATGAAAGAAATTGAAGATGAAGCAAGTGGAAAGATATTCTGTGCTCATGGATTGGAAGAATTAATATTGTTAAAATGTCCATACTACTCAAGGAAAACCTACAGATTTGATTCAATCTCTATAAAAATACAAACAGCAGTTTTCACAGAACTAGAATAAATAATCGTATGAAACCAGAAAAGACCCCAAATAACCAAAGCAATCTTGAAAAAGAATAACTAAGCCAGAATATCTCAATTCCAGATTTCAAGATATACTACAAAGCTGTAGTAATCAAAACAATATGGTATTGGCACAAAAATAGACACATGGATAAATGGAACAGGATAGGGAGCCCAGGAATAGACCCATGTTTATATGTTTATAAGGTCAATTAATCTGGGACAAAAAATGGCCCGAAATTACCAACCCTCTTTAATATAGTTTAGTCGAACTTTCGTTCATTGCTTAATTTTTATCACTGCTGTATCCTGTGGGGGTGTGGCTTAGCAAGGTGTCATGAGCTACTTTAGCGTGTGCTTGATACCCGCTCATTTAAATCGTTTGTGATTTTGAGGGCATTCTCACTGGGGCGTGGAGAATTGCATGTGTGAGCTTACTAAGGACCAGTAGGAAGGCTAGGACCAAACCATTGTGTTTATGGAGTCATGACTCATCTTGGCATTCTCAGTGCCTTGTTTTATTTATTAGGCTACATTAACAGGTGTTTTTATGATGTTATACATTGTGTTGTGAGAATATGGGTTTGAATTTTTTGTGAATTGAATGGAGGCGGTGGAGTCAAGGAAGTCCAATCTATAGATAGGTTGCAGATTTAGGCGTATGAAATTATTTTTGTTAAATTAACTAGGGTTATAATATAATTGTATGAAATTTAGACATGGCTTATGACTGTTAACATTTATTTAGTCCTGTTTTGGAGGTTTGGCTGGACACAAATAGGTATATTGTAAATAACAGAAGTTTATGGGGGGTAAGCGGGGTTTGGTATAGTTAATTTAATGTCTTGCGTATAGGCAGTAGGTGTATACGTGTGTATGTGTGTACGTGTGTACGTAAATCTGTATGTCCTGTAACCATTGACTGAATAGCACCTTGTATTATGCGCAAAGTTGATAAATGATAATGAATAAGCCCAGCTACAAGTTATTTGACTGCGTCGGGACCCTGACAGTCATATTCTCTGACTACAAGTTACTTGACTGAGTCGATGGCTGTTACGGTCATAGCTGAGTGATACCAAGTTCTCCCCCCAAAAAATAAAGATACCAAATGGATAACACCACAGTTATGTGTGATCCTGGGCTGATTAGTCAATAGTCCATCGAGATGTCCCATTTGAGAGGATTAGTAGGATTGGAATTAAGAGGAGACATGGCCCTGAAGTAAGAACCAGATGCCAGGTATAGTTTCCAGCTAGAAACCCCCACATGAAAATAGGCCTGGAGCAAGAAGAGGGACACTTCATGCAAGAATTGATGGTTTCTCAAGGCATGGTGATTAAGCCCTTATTGGACTAAGTGACGTGCAGTAAAGTAATTCCCTTAGAAAATAGGAGTTAGGTAGGAATTAAAATTCATGTCTACATGCAATAGTAATAATAATATGTACATGCTGATATGCATGAGGCAAACCAGTAATGCACGACGTATGTGGGGGGGGGAATTTTTTTTGGACTTATTGACATAGCACAATAGGGTTATTGAAATATATGAATAGAGGAGGTTATTATCAGGGAATAGTTTAAGAAGAATTTCAGCTTTGGGTGCTGATGGTGCTTCTTCCTTGAGTCTTAAGGAGGGTGATTTGTCTCCATTTTTGGTTTACAAGACCAAGGTAATTAATATACTACAAAGACTCTTCATTTTAGGAGATTGTTTTTGATAATGCTGATAGTTGGCAGCAAGACTAAGAGGGTAGTAAAGTATAGAATGGAGGCTACTTGACCTATAATAATAAAGGGGTATTCTACTGGTTGCCTTCCAATTCATGTTAGCGTGAGTAGATCAGCTGTTAGTAATCAAAATAGGCATTGACTAAGAGGACGAAATATTATTCCGTGTTGTTTGGATGTGTGGAGTAAGGGAATAATTGCTAGGATTAGGATAGAGAATATTAGGACAAATACACCTCCTAGTTTGTTGGGGATTGATCGTAGAATGGTGTAGGCAAATAGGAAATATCATTCAGGCTTGATGTGTGGGGGAATGTTGAAGGGATTTGCAGGGGTGTAGTTGTCAGGGTCTCCTAATAGGTCTGGTGAAAATAGGACCAGTGATATTAGGACTGAAAGGAGGAGTAAGATTCCTAGGATATCTTTAATTGTGTAGTAGGGGTGAAATGGGATTTTGTCCGAGTCGGATGTAATTCCTGAAGGGTTGTTAGATCCTGTTTCGTGAAGAAATAGGAGGTGGACCATTGCCAGCGCTGCGATAATAAATGGAAAGATAAAGTGGAATGCGAAGAATCGTGTTAGAGTTGCTTTGTCTACCGAGAAGCCTCCTCAGATTCATTCTACCAGGTTAGTCCCAATGTAGGGGATTGCTGAGTGTAGGTTTGTGATTACAGTCGCTCCTCAGAATGATATTTGTCCTCATGGCAGGACATAACCTATGAATGGCTATAGTTCTATAGTTGCAAATAAGAGAATTATTCCAATATTTCATGTTTCTATGAATACATAAGAGCCGTAGTATAGTCCTCGTCCTACGTGTATAAAAAGGCAGATAAAGAATATGGAGGCTCCGTTTGCATGTATATAACAGATGATTCAACCGTAGTTGACGTCTCGACAGATGTGAGTAACTGATGAGAAGGCTGTTGATGTGATGTATCTGATGTATAATGTATGGCTAAAAACAAACCTGTTAGAATCTGTAGAATCAGACACACTCCAAGCAGGGACCCGAAGTTTCATCAAGCTGAGATATTTGATGGTGCGGAAGATCAATGAATGAGTTGTTAACAATTTTAGCTAATGGGTGGGTTTTTCGGATGTTAGTCATTAATGTTCTTATAGTTGAAATACAACGATGATTTTTCATGTCATAACAATGGGAAAAGATAATCTCCAACACATTGTGGTGGGAAAACTGAACAGGTACATGTAAAAGAATAAAAATGGAACTCTTCTACCATACACAAGAATAAACTCAAAATGGATTAAAGACCTAAAGGTGAGACTTGGAACCACAAAATTCTTAGAAGCAAACATAGGCAGTAATATTTTTGACATTGACCATAGAAATATTTTTCTAGATATGTCTACAAAGGCAAAGGAAACAAAAACAAAATAAAACTATTGGAATCACAGCAAACTACACTACACTTTGGCACAGTGAAGGAAACCATCAACAAAACAAAAAGGCAACCTATTGAATGGAAAAAGATATTTGTAAAAGATATATCTAATAACAGGTTAATATCCAAAATAAATAATGAATTTATACAACTCAACCCCAAAAAATAGTAATAATAATCCAATTAAAAATGGGCAGAGGACCTAAATAGACATTTTTCCAAAGGCTTACATACAACCAAAAGACACATGAAAAAAATGCTCAACATCGCTAATCATCAGAGAAATTAAAATCACAAAGACATATCATTTTATACCTGTCAGAATAGCTGAAGTCAAAAACACTGGAGAAAACAAGTGCTGGTGAGGACCCAGAGAAAAAGGAACTCTCATGCACTGTAGATGGGAATGTAAATTAGTGTAGCCACTATGGAAAAAAGTATGGAGGTTTCTTAAAAAATTAAAAATAGAATTATTGAAAGGCCTGGGTGACTCAATAGTTGAGCGTCTGCCTTCAGCTCAGAGTGTGATCCCAGGGCCCGGGAAAGAGTCTTGCATTGGGTTCCCTGTGAGGAGCCTGCTTCTCCCTCTGCCTGTGTCTCTGCCTCTCTGTGTGTCTCTCATGAATAAATAAATAAATAAAATCTTTTTTTTAAAAAGTGGAGTTACTTAGTTAAGATGGAGTAGTAGAAGGACCCCGAGCTTGCCTTGTCCCTCAAACACAGCTAGATCAGCATCAAATCATTTTGAACAACTAAGAAATTGTCCAAGGATTAAGAAAACAATCTGCACAATTGGAGAAATAACATGGCAGATGTGAATTTTGCAGCCATGAAATGAGGGAGAGAAAAGCTGCAGTGCTGGAAGGGGAGGGACTCCTTTTTGTGGAGGGAAGTCAGGGAGATAAGGAGGGAGCAGGAGAGCAGCGCATTCTTTTAATGCACTGTTGAATTTGACTAGCTAGTATCTTGTCGAGAATTTTTACATCCATATTCATCAGGGATATTGATCTGTAATTCTCCCTTTTAATGGGGTCTTTGGTTTGGTAGTCCATGTAGCACTAGCCTCATAGAATGAGTTTGGAAGTTTTCCTTCCATTACTATTTTTTGGAACAGTTTCAGAAGAATAAGTATTAATTCTTCTTAAATGTTTGGTAGAATTCCCCCTGGGAAGCCATCAGCTCTGGACTCTTGTTTTTGGGAGATTTTTGATAATTGATTCAATTTCTTTGGTTATGGGTCTGTTCAAGTTTTCTATTTCTTCCTGTTTCAGTTTTGGTAGTTTATATGTTTCTAGGAATTTATACATTTCTTCCGAATTGCTCAATTTCTTGGCATATAATTGTTCATGATATTATCTTATAATTTTTTGTGTTTCTGTGGTGGTGGTTGTGATCTTTCTTCTTTCATTTGTGACTTTACTTATTTTGATTCACTTCAACAAAGTGGGATTTATTCCTGGGTTGCAGAGGTGGTTCAATATCTACAGATTAGTCAATGTGATACACTATATAACTAAAAGATAGGATAAAAACTATATGATCTTCTCAATAGATTGAGAAAAAGCCTTGACAAAATACAGCGTCCTTTTTATAAAAACCTTCAAGAAAGTAGGGATAGAAGGAACATACTTCACATCATAAAGACCAAATACAAAAGACCCACAACTAGTATCATCCTTAATGGGGAAAACCTGAGAGACTTTCCCCCTAAGGTAAGAAACACAACAACAATGTCCACTCTCATCACTGTTAGTCAACATAGTACTAGAACTCCTACCTTCATCAATCAGACAACAAAAAGAAATAAAAGGCATCCAGATCAGCAAGGAAGAAGTCCAACTTTCACTTTTCACAGACAATGAAGAAAACCCAAAAGACTCCACTAAAAAAAAAAAAAATTACTAGAACTATATGAGAATTCAACCAAGTCACAAGATTCAAAATCAACACATGAACCAAAATTTGTTGTATATCTATCCACCAATAATGAAGCAGTAGAAAATGAAATCAAGGAATTGATCCCATTTACAATTGCGCCCAAAACCATAAGATACCTACAAATAAACCTAACCAAAGAGGTAAAGGATCTGTAGGCTGAAAACTATAGAACACTTATGAAAGACACAAAGAATTGGAAATTGAAAACACAAAGAAATGGAAAAACATTCCATGCTCATGGATTGGAAGAACAAATATTGTTAAAGTGTCTGTACTGCCCAAAGCAATCTACACATTCAATGCAATACCAGTCAAAATAACACCAGCATTTTTCACAGAGCTACAACAATCTGTGTATGGAACCACAAAACCAAATAGCCAAAGCAATCTTGAAAAGGAACAGCAAAGCTAGAGGCATCACAATTCTGGACTCCAAGCTATATTACAAAGCTGTAACCATCAAGACAGTGTGGTACTGGCACAAAAACAGACAGATAGATCCACGGAACAGAATAGAGAACCCAGAAATGGGCCCTCAACTGTATGGTCAACTAATCTTTGACAAAACAGGAAAGAATATCCAATGGAAAAAAAATCTCTTCAACAAATGGTGCTGGGAAAACTGGACAGCTACATGAAAAAGAGTGAAATTGGACCATTCTTTTACACTATGCACAAAAATAAATTCAAAATGGATGAGAGACCTAAATGTAAGACAGGAAATCATTAAAATCCTAAAGGAGAAAACAGACAGCAACCTCTTCGATCTTGGCCACAGCAACTTCTTACTAGACATGTCTCTGTAGGCTAGGAAAACAAAAACAAAAATAAATTATTGGGACTTTATCAAGATAAAAGCTTCTGCATCTCAAAGGAAACAATCAACAAAACTAAAAGGCAACCAACTGAATGGGAGAAGATATTTGCAAATGACATATTGGATCAAGGGTAATATCCAAGATCTATAAAGAACTTATCAGGCTGGACATCCAAAAAACAAATAATCCAGTTAAAAAAAAATGGGCAGAAGACATGATTAGACATTTTTCCAAAGAAGACATCCAAATGGTTAACAGATATATAAAAATGTGCTCAACATCACTCATCATCAAGGAAATACAAATCAAAACCACAATCAGATATCACATCACACCTGTCAGAATGGCTAATTAACAACACACGGAACATCAGATGTTGGTAAGGATATGGAGAAGGGAGAACCCTCTTGCCCTATTGACGGGAATGTAAACTGATGCAGCCACTGTGGAAAACAGTGTGGAGGCTCCTCAAGAAGTTAAAAATAGAGCTACCCTATGACCCAGCAATTGCACTACTGGGTGTTTACCCAAAGGCTACAAACATACTGATTCAAAGGGACACACACACCCAATGTTTACAGCAGCATTATCAACAATAGCCAAACAATGGAGAAAGCCCAAATATCCATGACTGGTGAATGGTTAAAGAAGAGGTGGTTTATCTGGCATATTATTCAGTTATCACAAGAATGAAATCTTGCCATTTGCATGATGTGGATGGAACTAGAGGGTTTTATGCTAAGTGAATAAGTCAAAGACAAATACCCTATGAGTTCACTCTTAACTATAGGGAACAAACTGAGGGCTGCTGGAGGGGAGGTGGGTGGGTGAATGGGATAACTGGGTGATGGCATTAAGGAGGGCATGTGATGTAATGAACACTGGGTGTTGTATTCAACTGATGAATCACTAAACTGTACCTCTGAAACTAATAATACACTATATGTTAATTAAAGTTAAATTTTAAAAAGAAGAAAAATAAATAATTTAAAAAATGAACTCATTTTATCGAGATATTAAATATATGGATTTATATTATGAACATATTAAATACATTGATCTGTTTGGTATTTTTTTTTAAGATTCCTAAATATAGAAACAAACTGAGGATTGCCGGAGGGGAGGGGAGCAAGAGGAATGGGTCAAATGGGTGATGGGCATTAAGGAGGGCACTTGTTGTAATGAGCACTGGGTGTTGTATGTAAGTGATGAATCACTAAATTCTACTCCTGAAACCAATACTATAGTATATATTTTAAGTAAATTGAATTTAAATATTAATTAATTAATTTCATGTAATATATTGAGCTTTCATGTCTATCTTCATAAAGATTGTTTACATTATCAAAAATATGATTGTAAATAAAACTCATATTGTAAGATGGTGATTACACAATATTCTTTATAAAAATCCTACACTATCTTGGATTTTTTTGTTGGAATTCAGCCCAAGGGCAGAGGCTAGATGAAATAACCCTTTCTTTATTCTGCTGGGACAGTACATAAAAATCCAAGCTGTGCAGATGCAAAATATTCAGATATCTCTTCTTCTCTCCTTTAGTCTCATGGCATATTTGCTGTGAGAGAAGCAGACTAAAAAAAATAACAGGATTTGGATGGAAGCTCTTTTTTTCTTTCCCCTCCTCTTTTGACCCATAGTATCAGACACAAATCCAAAAGTTTTCAGAAAGTGTCAGAGGAGCTCTCTCCAGGGAGCAAAGTCTGTAGGGCTCAGAGACAGTACAAGGGCAACAGAGAAAGAGGGGCAAAGAGAAGTCGACTTCTTTTTCCCCTGGTTTGGGAGTTGAGCTGAAGCACCTAGACATTACAGATCATGTAGTTTTGTAGTGACTTTGCTTTTCAAGCTATTAAGAAGCTGCTAAAAGGCAAAGGTTAATAAACCCTCTTGCTCACTTCATATGGCTGACAATTACTTCTCTTACTTGTAAAATCTGCTAATGTTTTTCTTAAGTATTCCTTCAGTCTGTCTCATTCTGCCTGTTTTATTACCACTGCCCTAATGCAGACCATCATCAACTTCTGCACGGATTAAAACACCCACCTGCCCGCAGTCCTAAATCTTTCATTTTATTCCTTCACAGAAATACCAGAGTAATGTATCCTAAAACACAAAGCATCATAAAATCTATTGTTCTTGCTTCTAGTACGAAGTTCCAGCTCCTCACCATGAATGAAGCATCCTGCATGGTACAATGTGGGACCCAGGAAATCTAACAAATATCCCCTACCCCTGGACAAGCAGAGCAGGACACGCTCCATTTTGTGCTGCACCTGCCACCTCACGTAGAGCCCCCTCACGGCCTGCCTGCTGTACGGCGCTCCTTCCTCCTTCACCCTAGTTTAGTTACTAAACATGCCCGGATCAGAAACCAGCACACATAGGAATGCGGGACCTCTGACTTTTAACCGCCAAAAAATAAAAAATAAAAAAAACCCGTCTTTTGCCCGCCAAACCTGCACCCCAATTCTAACCAGAATAATAGGCCAGTTCAAATGGATACTTTAAGGTAAAATGTAATTCAATGGGCCACCTGCGCGTGGACCAGCGTGACTGTGCAGCTTTCTGCGAATCCCATTGGCCACTGGCCCTATGAAGCTGCTGCGCCTCTTAGCCTCGGGGCCCAAGTCCCTGCTCCTGTGTCGGGTGCGCTTGGACCAGGCTCCAGCTCGTATATAAACCCTCCTGTGATTGCATCGGCGTCGGCTCCTCGGTGGTTTCTCAGATTCGCAATCTTGGGTACAGCAACAGGGTGTTTGCTTAGGGAATAAATGGAAGAGCAATGAATGAAGAATTTAAGAAAACAAGGCACTATCTGGATTCCTGTCCACTTTTTCTTCTTTTTCTCTTATATGTTTCTTGTGTCCTTTTGCCTTTCACATTGACCTGTTCCATAGAATCACTTTCTTTCTTTGTCTTGCTAACATCTAGTCATTTTTTAAGATCCAGCTTACAAATTACTCCTCCCTTTCCCCCCTCTTCCCACAGCATTTTAACTATTGGGAAGCTCCTCCTATAAAGGTTCCACATCAACCCATGTACATATCTATCTTTGTGTGTCTAGGGCCATTGTACCGTACTCATTTACTGTACTCATCTGCCTCTATCTAGTCTACATTTCCTCGAGAACTGTATCATATATAAACATATATTTACATATGTAAATTCCAAGTAATCCTTTGAGTATTCATGGCTACCTTCATAAAGTTTGTTTATATTATTAAAATATGATTGTAAATAAAACTCATAATTAAGATGGTGATTGTAGTTATGATATATATATCATATATGACTATATCTTTGCTTCCTAATATGAAATCGACTCTTTTTCCTCATAATAATCATTACTTAATATATACACTTATGAAATGAATGTGTGATTGAATAAGAATTAATATTAAAGAGGCACTATATTTTCCTAATCTGTATGTGTATGTGTTGGGGGGATTATTAATGAAGACAATACCTTCCTTTTAAAATTTGCCACAATTAAAATTTTAATATATTTTGCAAAAATATATAAATATATTCAGATGAAAAATTTAATTTATGGTATATTTTATAGATATTGCCACTTATTGGTTTCTTTTCAGAAAATACCAAAGAGGTTGAACAATTTACAAATATACTTTAAGGAAAATCCCTATATGATCTTCTTAGGCTTTATTCAAAAGTCTGGCTTTTTTGTTTCTTTGATTGGAATTATGATTTTGTATTGAATTCATACATATATTTGGTCAAAGTATCTTCTTGAGTCATTTATATTATACTATTGTGCTGTCATATACATTAAGGATATAGGAACACATATGATAAATAATGTTCACATCCTGTTGGTTTTATTTGTAAATCGAGGCAGAAATAATACATACAATCAAAACAAAAATGAATAGTCTCTAGGACAGCAATGAATTCCCAGAAGGAAACAGAATATAAAGGATTACTGATATGATATTGAGACCTACTTTAGCTAGAATCATCAGAGAAGCTTGCTCTGGATATCAGGACTGTGTGTTGAGGCATGAATGTTAAAATGGCATAACCACCAGAAAGTATTGAAGAAAAGCCTACCAGGCACAGATACAGCCAGCACAGAAACCCTAGTTAAAAATGGATTTTGTGATGTGTGAAACAGAAAGATCAGTGTGACCAGAATGTGTGTCAATAGGGAAGTAGTAGGAGAAGATTTGGAGAAGCAGACATGTTAAAATGAGTAGTTTAGATTGATTATCACAGGACAAGCAATTGTATGGTTTTCATCAGTAAAATAATAAGAAAGATGTCTAAAACAACTTGCTTTTGGTTTAGATGTGATACATGGAAACTATAATGGAATGAAAGATGACTTCCAGCTTCTTGGTTTAAGAAACTGGGTTAAATGAGTGGTATCTTAAACAATAGAAGTTTGTTTTCTCAGTTCCAGAGGCTGGAAGTTCAAGATCAGGGTGTCAGCAAGAGGTGGGGTGTTTTGCTGAGTGCCTTTTTCCTGGCTTGTGATGGCTTCCTTCTGTATCCACAACCATCTTGATAGTTGTGTCCTCACATGGTGAAGGAGGATGCTCTGGTATCTCTTCTTTTTATAAGGGCACTAATTCTATTATGGAGGCTCCACCCTCTGACCCCATCTAAACCCAATTACCTCCCAAGTCCCTACTCCTAATATCATCACACCAAAGATAAGGTCTTCAACAAAATTTGGGGGACACAAACATTCAGTCCATAACAAGGAGAGACTTTGCAAAGAGTGGAGATCAAGAATTGAGTGAGAATAATCTTGAATTTGAGAAGTCTATTATTTAAAATGCAAGTGAATATATCTTCTAAGTGCTGTGTCAACAGACCAATTATGAGAACCTTAGGATAGCATAATACATGTTAAATTATTAATATGTTCTGTGATTTAATGTGTTACCTTTCTCAAGTAATATACTTGCATTTTAATGAGTTTTTACTAAATTTTCTTTGACCCAGATAAATTGCTCTAATACTCCCCATATATGCCAGCCACAGGACAAGCTGAGAGTTGAAAGCTGTGACAAGCAATAATCATGCTGACATGTATGGATACTCCACCATTCTACCCAAACAGAGGTTTCATTGTTATAGAATACAGTGGTCTACCTCATTTCCTTTCTCAAGTTTACTGCATCTACATTCATATTTACAGAAGGTAGCCTTGGGGAGTTAGAAGTCCCCACACATGCCCATTAGGAACATATTTTGATATAATATAAATATAAAAGATTTGGGAACCTATTCACTAATTTGGAGCCATCTGCTTTTACTCAATGAAACGAAAAGTAGGCTTCTACCCAATAATTAGGTAGATAAGGCATTATTAGAATGTTTTAAAATATCAACTGATAAAATGTTGAGGATGTGTAGCTATGCTTTTTTATCATTGTTCTCAACAAAGGAAAATTTATTCTCCAAATTGTCTACTTATTGGGATCCCTGGGTGGCGCAGCGGTTTAGCACCTGCCTTTGACCCAGGGCGCGATCCTGGAGACCCGGGATCGAATCCCACGTCGGGCTCCCAGTGCATGGGGCCTGCTTCTCCCTCTGCCTGTGTCTCTGCCTCTCTCTCTCTCTCACTGTGTGTCTATCATTAAAAAAATTAAAAAAATAAATAAAATATAAAAAAATAATAAAAATATAAAAATAAAAAAATAAAAAATTAAAAAAAAAACAAATTGTCTACTTGTTATATTTATAATGTCAGTCTACCTCTTAACTTCAAAAAAATCAATAAAATCACAGCAGTGACCTCGGGCATATTCATCTCCTATAGTGAAATCAATAATTTGGGACTCAGTGCTTATTGAAAAACTCTTCTGACCTGAGAAAAAAACACTAAGGGGAGGCCAGGAAAGAGGACATGAAAGATAACTTTAATGCTTTTTCCATCCTTACCTAAAGGCCTAGTTGACATTAGTAGGAAGATGGAATCATCCAAGGTTAATAAATAAATTTTGTTCATTTCTGGATAACATAGTATTATTTGTATGTCATGATAGTCTTCATTAAGCAAACACCTTCCATTTTACTTTTCTTATATTCATGCTCATAGCCACTATAACTAACAATGGCTGTATTATTTCACCCCATATACATTCTGTTAGGGTCTAACACTAGGATATTTAATATAGCTTATTAAAGATTGAATATGAAAATAGATATCCTAAAATTTTATAGGATATCTTGCAACCTTACTGAATTAAAACTAGAAAGATAATTAAATACAAAATTTTAGGAATTTAGAAACATGTCTTTTATTTTATACAACTGTTATCAGCTACTGCTTATAACAACCTACTCTAAAACTTTAATGTCTTAAAACAACAAAAACACCACCAACAAAAAAACATTATTTCTCATGAGTCTACAAGTTCTCTGGGCAGTTTTGCTGATCTGGGACAACCTCTGTTGATTTCAGCTGTGCCTGTTAAGTGTCTTGGTCAGCTACCTGACAGTATGGCAAGGGCCTGGCTATCTAGACTGGTCTTATCTAGGGTTTACTTATAACTAATTAGGGATGAATCTGAAATAGCTTCTTCAAAGTTGCAAGTAGTCTTTCAACAAAATTATATTATGCTCCTTAATTTTGAAAGAGCAGTGAGTAGGTATGTGTATGCATCTGGGGAAGTGTGCTTCATTTACAACAGCCAAATAACAACAATTAAAAAGTCAATCATTTCCATTTTGCATACATAGTACAGGAAAATTATGTGATAGAAGATAACTTTATGCTTGGAAGCCTGGACCCAAGAAGCTCTTGCCCTCAAATTTGTTTCAGTTATACTTAAATGAAGTTAAATATCCAGATCATCCTTTGACTAGTTGGTGGGTATACAATATTCACTTGATTGAATTGAGAAAAACTAGATTTCCAAAATTTTAATTGTCCTCCATGTTTTATAGGTAAGCCAACAGTTTTATAAAGCTGATATAATCTCGTTAAGTTTCAATAAATTTCCAGCAAATTAACTTATGAATTAAAAGAAAGTATTTCCAAATTACTTAATTTAGTATAATTTTTATGAGCTTGCACTACTAGATACCTTCCCAAAGATAATTCATTTTTCAAAGAGTGCAAATTGTGTAGTTAAAGAAAAAATTCACATGGTATCTAAAGAAGATAATGAACAAGTGATATCCCAAAAAAAGTTATATTATTAAAAAATCTTTTCTAATTATGAAAGTAATATATAAATTGTCAAGATTAGAAAACTTAGAAGTACATAAAGAACATGAAAAGCATTCATAATTTTGTAATTCAGAAATTAACCAAATTAACCATGGGATAATCTAATGTCCATAGAAAAAGAGCTAAATTGCTTTTTATTTCATTAATACTACTGAATGAGCATAACTCCCTTGTATATTTTTGAAGCATGGTTTTAATGCACAATCTCCAAAATATGGTAGGCAGAGAAAAATGTGTTAAATAAAAAATTTTCTTCATGTATGCAAAATAATTTGTCCTTTACTGGATCTTTATTTTTTAATGTTTATTTTACTCTTAAAAGCAAGGCTATGATAAAGCTAAATATATATGTATATCACTGAATACTTTCTTCCTGATACTGAATACTTCCTGATGAATTTCCGAAAGTGGACTAGTAGTCTATATCCTGTACCGCTCCAACCCAGAGTGTTGTCTTTCTGTCTCTGTCTACCTGTCTGGGTCTCTCACTCTTGTTCTCGATCTTTAACTGTATTTAATCCCTTTAAATTTGAGAATCCACATAACTGTCTTGAATTATTTTTTTCATTGTATTGATTATTAGTGAGGTGATTTTTTAATGCCATTTGTATTCTTTCTGTGGAAAATTACGTGTTTATATATGGTACCTTTTTTTGGATTTTCAAGCTTATGTAAAAAAGAATTATTCTTTGTCTAAAATTGACTTTCCCTATATATCATTTTTTTCTTTTTACATATATGCCTAAAATAACCTCCTTGCCTAGAGTTCAGAGAAGTCATATTATTTATTCTCTTTATGATAGAGACACTTATAAAATTGTGATGTTGCATGCATTTTTATTAGTATGTGTGGTAAAAATAAAAGCAAAGCAGAACCATAGAGTCAAACTAGTAAATAAATGATGAAATGAAAATAAGGATAGCTTCAAAACATAAAATGTCGTGCTAGCAGGTCATTGCACGTAAGAATTCATCTTGATGGGAACTGCCTACCCTGGTGCCTTTATTCTTCTCGTTGAAAAACTGTCACATGTGGCAGTGTCTTAGACAGCACATTATCATAAAACTTTGAGAATCAGACTCAAGACCAAAGTATATCATAGCTATTTCTCCTCCCTGAAGACCATTTGAAACCAATAGCTTCTCTAACTCTCCTCATCTCTTTAAGTATTACACACATTGCACAAGTCATAGACTACCTTAAATTGGTAAACCATCTCATTTTATTTCATATTTCGACAGAGATGACCCAAGCAGAGTTTCTTTATGAAGACTTATGCTTGAATAAGTTCCGCCAGAGTGCAGAGTCAGGAAGGAAATAGATTTGGGGGCTCACATTTATATCAAGGTCAAACTCATTAGAAATGAAAAAAAATAAATTGATATTTATACAGTAGAATAGTCCCTTTTATATAATCTTTTATGTAGAAATTGTTTTGTGACACAGCCTAGTTTATATTTCACATTTTTGTAACAACTTAGTGAGAAGGAAAGTATTCATTTGAGGAAATTCTGATTTCTTCATGTAATAGTAAAACAAATTCTCACTTTAATAATTGACGAGTGAATGATGGTTTGCTCATATTTTATAACATACTAAAGAACAAAATAAAAGTGAGAATATGTGAAAAGCAGTTTATGCTTCAATTGCTTTTTTCCCCCCACATACTAGGAAAGCATGCATTAAATTAGTTAGTTAAATACTAACTGGAAGGAGGGGGTCATAAACACTTGAAAAAATAAGACTAATGGTAACCTTAAGGTCAAATAATAAATTATTTTTGAAGCTTTTTGATATTCTCCTGTAACACTGGTAAAAGAAACTTAAAGTCTCTTCTATGAGGACTAGAATAGAGATCCTTCATTTTATTATGTTCACGTTTCTAAAAAAAAAAAAAATTGACGTTGATGCATTCTATTCAAAGTAGAATAGATTAGGAATAGCTGAACTTATTTACATTTTTATAGTCAAATTCACACATGGAAATTACAGAATACATAGGACTTTTCAATAAATAATGAATGCTCATTCATAAATAATAATTTTAGTTCTTATTTTTTGGAAGATTATGGGAGAATCACTAAGATCTAAAGTTATTTTAGGCAAGAATGAATAGACTATAATTTCAATAAGAGGTTGAATACTGATAAAAGAATAAAGCTCACTGAGTTTATTTAGCTTGGAAGTCAATCATGCAGACACAATGACAATTTATAGTTTAGGGTGTGTGCACACCTAACATCCAAGACAAGGTACTGTTTTTCAACTCATCATGAAATTTTGGATTAAAATGATTATTTTTAATGGTAGACAAGTGTAAAAGGGAAAGAGAATATATAACCCAAAGCTAATACATTTTAAAAAGCACAAGCCTGTAAAAAATAAAGCCTCAGTTCTCCAGTCTGAAATGAGGGTGACAAAAAACTAAAATAAATAAAAAGACAGCCAAACCTGAGTTCTTAAGGCAGGTGATAGAATTTCTTTTGGTGACATTGTAAGGGGTCAGATTAGGGTTATTGTTAAGAACAATTAAAAAAAAAAACTCTCAATAGTGTCTCTTGTTTCTGAAAAGAATTTATACTTATAATTTATTAATACCAATGCTATAAGATCTAGAATAACAGACACAAATTTCCCGTGATGTGGTAGGTAAGGCAGCAGACTGCAACCATGACTCACCAGTTGGGATTTTAAAGTCTGAGTTTCGCTTATCTTATTATAAATATCAGACTTACATAATTTTCATTGACATTTCAGCATTCTTTGGAAGGTATGTACAAATGTTGGAAAACAATTTTTTAAAATAATGATGTATCATACTAACATCAACTAATACATTACATTTTTACATTCTCTTTTGGAGGGAAAATTGTAAAAGTGGGTTTTGTTTGGAAGAGCCTAACTATCATTTAAAGCTGTAGAGACAAAAAACTCTGATTTGAGTGACAAAATAATTTATTGTTCAGGCCTGGACATTTTTGAGAATAAAAAGGAGCCACTAATATCATTAGATTTTATACATTTAAAAACACTTGTCTAGTGATTGCTAATTTTTAAGTTGAATAAACTACAAAACAGCTCCAATGAAATCTATGTTTAAAATGGTTTACATTTTTAATCATCTCTATCTCTGGTACCAGTTCACAGGTATTTTTTCTCAAGAATGAATTTTTAAAACAGCTTCACCATGACACAATTTAAATATTGTAAAACTCATTTGTTTGTAGTGTGCAGTTCAATGAATTTTAGTATATTTATGGAGTTGTACAACCACCATTGGAATCTAATTTTAGAACATTTCCATCACCTTAGGTTCTTCATTTGTTTTATTATTGTATAGAGTTCCTTTGTATAATGTATCAACTTTTATACATATATTCTGCTGCTGGTGACCATTTAAATTATTTGGAGAGTTGGCATCTATTAATATAGCTGCCATGAATATACTTGCATATATCTTCTGGTGAATTGGGGCACACGTCTTTTTGATATATTCATAGGAGTAGAATTTCTTGTTCATAGCACAAGAATTCACTTTCCTTAAGTAGGTAATTCCAAGTTGCTTAGCAAAATGGCTCTCTGATTTACATTCCTCTCTACAGCATATGACAAACTCTGATACATCATATATATGTTAAAATTTTAAACTTTTAGACACCCTTGATATGTGTGTAGTGATACTTGGTTGAGGTGTTACATTGCATTTCCCTTGTAATTGATAATATTAAGCAAGTTTCATGTTTATTTGCCCTTTGGATATCTTCTTTTTTTAAAGATTTTATTTATTTATTCATGACAGGCACAGAGAGAGAGAGAGAGTGAGAGAGAGAGAGAGAGAGAGAGAGAGGCAGAGACACAGGCCAAGGGAGAAGCAGGCTCCATGCAGGGAGCCCACTGTGGGACTGGGTCCCAGGACTCCAGGATCATGCTCTGGGCCAAAGGCAGGCGCTAAACAGCTAAGCCACCCAGAGATCCCCAGGATATCTTCTTTAGTCAAGTTTCCTCTCCATTTTTCTATTGGGTTGTCTATCTCTTCTTTATTGATACATTAGAATTTTCTCTATATATCAGGATAAAATATCTTGGTTGGTTGTATATGTTGCCAGACCTAATCTGTGGATCTTCATTATATTAATAGTGTTTTGGGAAACAAAAGTTCACAATTGTTATATAGTCCAATTTACATCTTTTTGTTTGTTTGTTTTACAGTTTAGGTTCTTTGTATCCTGCTTAAGGTATACTTTCTTAATCCAAGGTCATTGAGTATTTTAATATTATCTAGATATAGTAATTATTATAAATTTTGCTTTTCCTTACACAATTAGATCTATAGTCCACCAGGAATTTATTTATGCACATTGGGAATTAGGGCTAGTTACACTGTTTCTTTTCTTTCTTTTTTTCCCTCAATTTAAATAGTTAAGTAAATTCTATTTGCTGAAAATATTTTCTTTTTCTCACTGCTCTACACTGACACCTTTGTAATAATTTGGCAGTACACACACACACACACACACACACACACACACAGTTTTGTTTTCATTCTCCATATTCCACTCGTCTCTTTTTTTCTAGAGTCAAACTTCATTATTGTGTTTTGTAAATCTTAATGTCTGGTGGAGTAAGTCCTTACATTTTATTCCTAAAGACTTTCTTACATACTTTTAATCCTTTTCATGTCTAGGTAATCTTTTTAGGTTGATTTGTCATTTTCAAAACAAAAGCGGACACTTGGTATCTTTGTAGTATCATATCTTCTAATGCATAAACATCCATATTCCTGCCTTTATGTGTTTAATGTATCTAAATAATGTTTTATAATTTTCTTTTTTAAAAGATTTATTTATTTATTTATTTATTTATTTATTTATTTATTTATTTAATGTGAGATAGAGCAAGAACACAGTGCAGGGGCAGGGGAGGCTGAAGGGGAGGAAGAAATGTACTCCCTGCTGAGCAGGGAGCCAGATGTGAGGCTCAATCCCAAGACCCCAGCTGAAGGCAGACACTTAACCAATTGAGCCACCGAGGCACCTCCTGTTTTATAATTTCTTATTACAGATTCCCCAGGCATATTGGCTAGTCTTTTATTTTTAAATATTTTCTTACTGTTTTAAATGGTACCTTTTATAATATTTTATTTTCTAACATTTATTGCTAGTAAATAAGAATACAGTTGATTCTGTACTTAGGATCTTATGTAAAGCCACTTATTAAATCTAATGATTTTTCTCATTTAAAAATTTGTTTACATATATAAAAAATTAGAGTTCTTTTCAATACCTGTGAAAGTCTTTTTTTTTTCATTTCACTCTCAAGAATTACCTTTGCAATGCTGAATAGTAGTTGTAGCTATGTATTTATCTTGTTGCCAGATCACAAAGAAAAGTCAAAAAATTTTTTTTTAATTTTATATTTGTAACTGCTATTTTATACCTATCCTTTAAATGGCTCTATTAAAAAGCCTTTTAGTAGAAGTTTGCTAAGAGTTTTGATAATAAATAGATATTGAGAGAGCGGGGCAGGATGGCAGAAGAGTAGGGTCCCAAGGCACCTGTCCCGACCAACTTACATAGATAACTTTCAAATCATTCTGAAAATCTACGAATTCGGCATGAGTTTTAAAGAGAGAACAGCTGGAACGCTACAGTGAGTAGAATTTGCGCTTCTATCAAGGTAGGAAGATAGAAGGGAAAAAAAGCATCCAAGGGGGAGGGGCCCCACGAGGAGCCCGGCTAAGGGGGGTCCCGAGTGCCCCCAGGACAGGAAAGCCCAGGCTGGAGAAGCAGGAGCTTCCCCAATCTTCCCCGACGGAAAGGCGCTGGCAGGGATCTCGGGCAGGACCCCAGGAGGGCGGGGATGCCCTCAGGCTCCCAGGGGCACTAACAGAGGAACTGCGCCCCTGGGGAGAGCGCCCCACACACCGGGGACGGAGCTCCTTAAAGGGCTACAGCACGCGCCTCCTGGGCCCCAGAAGCAGCTCGGCGGCAGCTCCAGCGGTTCTCTAGCTGTGGCTCCACCGGGAGGGGGCTGTGCGTCCTGGGCACCCGATTCCAGGGGTGCAGGGCCTTGAGCCCAGGGTGCTGGGGACACAGCCCAGGATCTGGTGGACCCCCGGGACAGGCAGAGGCCAGGAGGACACAGGACAGCAAGGATGCTCCTGCCACCAGGCGGCCCAGAACTGTGCAGATCAGCGCCCCCCCGCTCCCTGAGCATCCAGGCCCCTGGGGACTGGGAGCTGCGGTAGTTACTGTGGGAGCTGACCCCAAAGCTGGAGAGCTGGCCGCTGCCACTGCTATTGCTCCTCCTGGTGTCATCTTGTACCTGGGACTGAGCAGGGGCCTCACAGGATAAGTAGCTCTCACTGAGCCGTGCACCTGGCAGGGGGCTACGCAGCTCCCCCAGGTGCACACACCTGAGAATCAGCACAGCAGGCCCCTCCCCCAGAAGACAAGCTATAAGGACGGGGGAAAAGCAAGTTATTGACCTAGCAGCACTGGAAACCTCCAGGGGAAGTCAAGGGATTTACAGTATATAGAAACAGAGGATACTTCCCCTTGCTTTTTGTTTTCTGTTTGTTTCCCCCCGCTTTCCACCCCCCCCCCTTTTTCTCTCTTTTTCTCCTTTTTTCCAGTACAACTTGTTTTTGGCCACTCTGCACTGAGCAAAAGGAAAGGAAAACTAGAAGAAAAAACTCACCACAAAAGAAAGATTCAGAAAAAGTCCTCTCTCTCACAGAGTTACAAAACTTGGATTACAATTCAAAGTCAGAAAGCCAATTCAGAAGCACAATTATGAAGCTATGGGTGGCTCTAGAAAAAAGCATAAAGGATTCAAGAGACTTCATGACTGCAGAATTTAGATCAAATCAGGCCGAAATTAAATATTAATTAAATGAGATGCTATCCAAATTGGAGGTCCTAAAGACCAGGGTTAACAAGGTAGAAGAAAGAGTGAGTAACATAGAAGACAAATTGATGTCAAGGAAGGAAGCTGAGGAAAAAAGAGAAAAACAATAAAAATATCATGAGGATAGGTTAAGGGAAATAAATGACAGCCTCAGAAGGAAAAATCTATGTTTAATTGGGGTTCCAGAGGGCACCGAAAGAGACAGAGGACCAGAAAGTGTATTTGAACAATTCATAGCTGAGAACTTCCTTAACTTGGCATGGGAAACAGGCATTCATCTCCAGGAGATAGAGAGATCCCCTGCTAAAATCAATAAAAACCATTGAACACCTCAAAATTTAATAGTGAAACTTGCAAATTACAAAGATAAAGAGAAGATCCATAACCTTTACGGAGAGAAGTATTAGGATAACATCAGACCTCTCCACAGTGACTTGGAAGGCTAGAAAGTGTTGGCAAGATATATTCAGGGTCCTAAATGAGAAGAACATGCAACCAAGAATACTTTATCCAGCAAGGCTCTCATTCAAAATGGAAGGAGAGATAAAGAGCTTCCAAGACAGGCAGGAACTGAAAGAATATGTGACCACCAAACCAGCTCTGCAAGAAATATTAAGGGGGACTGTGTAAAAGAAAGAGGAAATCCAAGGAAACAATCCACAAAAACAGGGACTGAATAGGTATCATGATGACCCTAAATTCATATCTTTCAATAGTAACTGAACGTGATGGGCTTAATGACCCCATCAAAAGGTGCAGGATTACAGACGGGATAAAAAAGCAAGACCCATCTATTTGCTGTTTACAAGAGACTCATTTTATACATAAGGACACCTCCAGCCTGAAAATGAAAGGTTGGAGAACCATTTACCATTCAAATGGTCCTCAAAAGAAAGCAGGGGTAGCAATCCTTATATCAGATAAATTAAGGTTTAACCCAAAGACTGTAGTAAGAGATACTTAAAGGATCTATCCAACAAAGAGTACCTAACAATCATGATTATTTGTGCCCCGAATGTGGGAGCTGCCAAATAGATCAATCAATTAATAAGCAAAGTTAAGACATACTTAGATAATAATACACCTATACTTGGTGACTTGAATTTAGCGTTTTCTACAATCAACAGATCTTCTAAGCACAGTTTCTTCAAAGAAACAAGAGCTTTAAATGATACACTGGACCAGATGGATTTCACAGCTATTACAGAACTTTACATCCAAACGCAACTGAATACACATTCTTCTCAAGAGCACATGGAACTTTCTCCAGAACAGACCACATACTGGGTCACAAATCAGGTCTTAATTGATGCCAAAAGATTGGGATCATCCCCTGCATATTTTCAAACCATAATGCTTTGAAATTAGAAGTAAATCACAGGAAGAAATTTGGAAGAAACTTAAATATGTGGAGGTTAAAGGCCATCCTGCTAAAAGATGAAATGGTCAACCAGGAAATTAGGGAAGAAGTAAAAAGATTCAAGGAAACCAATGAGAATGAAGTTACAACCATTCAAAATCTTTGGGATACAGCAAAAGCAGTCCTGAGGGGGAAATACATCGCATACAAGCATCCATCCAAAAATTGGAAAGAACTCAAATACAAAAGCTAACATTGCACCTAAAGGAGCTGGAGAAGGAACAGCAAATAAAACCTACACCCAGCAGAAGAAGAGAGTTAATTATTATTTGAGCAGAAGTCAATGAAATAGAGACCAGAAGAACTGTGGAACAGATCAACAAAACCAGGAGTTGGTTCTTTGAAAGAATTAATAAGATAGATAAACCATTAGCCAGCCTTATTAAAAAGAAGAGAGAAAAGACACAAATTAACAAAATCAGAAATGAGAAAGGAGAGATCACCAAAAATACCAAAGAAATACAAATGATTTTAAAAACTTATGAGCAGCTATATGCCAATAAATTAGGCAATCTAGAAGAAATAGACACATTTCTGGAAAACTACAAATTACCAAAACTGGAACAGGAGGAAATAGAAAACCTGTAAGGCCAATAACCTGGGAGGAAATTGAAGCAGTCATCAAAAATTTCCCAAGACACAAAAGCGCTTCCCAGGGGAATTCTATCAAACGTTTAAAGAAGAAACCATACCTATTCTACTAAAGCTGTTCGGAAAGATAGAAAGGGGTGGAGTACTTCCAAATTCATTCTATGAGGCCAGCATCATCTTAATTCCAAAACCAGACAAAGACCCCACCAAAAAGGAGACTTATAGAGCAATATCACTGATGAACACAGATGCAAAAATTCTCAAAAAGGATCCAACAATAGGATCCAACAATACATTAAGAAGATTATTCACCATGATAAAGTGAAACTTATCCCCGGGATGCAAGGCTGGCTCAACACTCATAAAGCAATCAATGTGATTGATCATATCAACAAGAGAAAAACCAAGAACCATATGATCCTCTCAATAGATGCAGAGAAAGCATTTGACAAAATACAGCATCCATTCCTGATCAAAACTCTTCAGAGTGTAGGGATAGAAGGAACATTCCTCAGCATCTTAAAAGCCATCTACGAAAAGCCCACAGCAAATATCATTCTCCATGGGGAAACACTGGGAGCCTTTCCCCTAAGATCAGGAGCAAGACAGGGATGTCCACTCTCACCACTGCTTCCATAGTACTGGAAGTCCTCGCCTCAGCAATCATACAACAAAAAGAAATCAAAGGCATTCAAATTGGCAAAGAAGAAGTCAAACTCTCCATCTTTGCAGATGACATGATACTGTACATAGAATACCCAAAAGCCTCCACCCCAAGATTGCTAGAACTCATACAGCAATTTGGCAGTCTGGCAGGATACAAAATCAATGCCCAGAAGTCAGTGGCATTTCTATACACTAACAATGAGACTGAAGAAAGAGAAATTAAGGAGTCAGTCCCATTTACAATTGCACCAAAAAGCATAAGATACCTAGGAATAAACCCAACCAAAGAGGGGAAAGATCTATACCCTAAAAACTACAGAACCCTTCTGAAAGAATTTGAGGAAGGAACAAAAAGATGGAAAAATATTCCATGCTCAAGGATTGGAAGAATTAATATTGTGAAAATGTCAATGTTACCCAGGGCAATTTACACGTTTAATGTAATTCCTATCAAAATATCATGGACTTTCTTCAGAGAGTTGGAACAGATCATCTTCAGATTTATGTGGAATCAGAAAAGACCCCGAATAGCCAGGGGAATATTAATAAAGAAAACCATAGCTGGGGGTATCACAATGCCAGATTTCAGGTTGTACTACAAAGCTGTGGTCATCAAGGCAGTGTGGTCCTGGCACAAAAACAGACACATAGATCAATGGAACAGAATAGAGAACCCAGAAGTGGACCCTCAACTTCATGGTCAACTAAAATTCGATAAAACAGGAAAGTCCATCCGCTGGAAGAAAGACAGTCTCTTCAATAAATGGTGCTGGGAAAATGGACATCCACATGCAGAAGAATGAAACTAGACCACTCTCTTACACCATACACAAAGATACACTCAAAATGGATGAAAGATCTAAAGGTGAGACAAGATTCCATCAAAATCCTAGAGGAGAACACAGGCAACACCCTTTTTGAACTCGGCCACAGTAATTTCTTGCAAGATACATCCATGAAGGCACGGGAAACAAAAGCAAAAATGAATTATTGGGACTTCATCAAGATAAAAAGCTTCTCACAGCAAAAGAAACACTCAACAAAACTAAAAGACAACCTACAGAATGGGAGAAGATATTTATTTGCAAATGACCTATCAGATAAAGGGCTAGAATCCAAGATGTATAAAGAACTTATTAAACTCAACAGCAAAGAAACAACGATCCAATCATGAAATGGGCAATAGACATGAACAGAAATTTCACAGAGGAAGACCTAGACATGGCCAACAAGCACATGAGAAAATGCTCTGCATCACTTGCCATCAGGGAAATACAAATCAAAACCACAATGAGATCCCACCTCATGCCAGTGAGAATGGTGGAAATTAACAAGACAGGAAACAACAAATGTTGGAGAGGATGTGGAGAAAAGGGAACCCTCTGACACTGTTGGTGGGAATGTGAACTGGTGCAGCCACTCTGGAAAACTGTGTGGAGGTTCCTCAAAGAGTTAATAATAGACCTGCCCTATGACCCAGCAATTGCCCTGCTGGGTATATACCCCAAAGATACAGATGCAGTGAAATGGCAGGACACCTGCACCCCGATATTTCTAGCAGCAATGTCCACAATAGCCAAACTGTGGAAGGAGCCTTGGTGTTCATTGACCGGTGAACGGGTAAAGATTTGTTATATATGTATACAATGGAATATTTCTCAGCCATTAGAAACGATAAAACCCACTTTAGCTTCAACGTGGAGGGACCTGGAGGGTATTATGCGGAGTGACATAAGTCAATTGGAAAAGGACAAACATTATATGGTCTCATTCATTTGGGGAATATAAAAATTAGCGAAAGGGAATAAAGGGAAAGGAGATTAAATGATTGAAAATATTAGTGAGGGTGACAAAACATGAGAGACACCTAACTGGAAAATGAACAAGGGGTAGTGGAAGGGGAGGTGGGCAGGGGCTTGGGGTGACTGGGTGATGGGCACTGAGGGTGGCACTTGGCGGGATGAAACTGGGTGTTATGCTCTATGTTGGCAAATTGAACTGCTGTAAAGAAATTAAAAATAAATAAAAATAAAAAATAAAAAGTAAATAGATATTGAATTATTTAATAAATTATAGGTGCATTTTTGAAATGATTGTGATTTAAACATTAAAAAACTATACTCCTGAGTGTATTAATTCTTTTTTTTTTAATTTATTTATGATAGTCACACAGAGAGAGAGAGAGAGAGAGAGAGAGGCAGAGACATAGGCAGAGAAAGAAGCAGGCTCCATGCACTGGGAGCCCGACGTGGGATTCGATCCCGGGTCTCCAGGATCGCCCCTGGGCCAAAGGCAGGCGCTAAACCTCTGCGCCACCCAGGGTTCCCCTGAGTGTATTAATTCTGATGTACTTATAATATTTACTGATAATGTGCATTTTTACATTTATGCTCATGAGTGAGATTTGCCTATAAATTTTTCCTTTTTTGAGTTGTAGTTTCAAGCTAATTCTGGCTTATTAAAATGGGATAGGGGTTAGACTTCAGGAAAAGTGTTGAATTTGGCATTATTTCTTCATTTTAAAGTATATAACTCCACAACCGTGTTAGCTCCCCAGTAATATCAAAGTAAAGGTCCTTTGTTCAGATTTTATAGTTGGTCACAGTGTGGAAAATTCCTCCATTCTCAGGATCCAGAGGTTATATATAAGAGCAACCAATATACACCAAAATTCTTAAACATATGCAAAATAACTTGATCCAGCAAATCCACTTATAGAAAATTTTTCTAAAGAAATAATACAAAGCTGTTAAATGTTGTAAATAGAATGATGTTCACAAGGACATAAATTTGTACATAAAATAATTTTTGGGTGCCTGGGTGGCTCAGTAATTGAATGTCACCCTTTGGCTCAGATTGTGATCCTAGGATCCTGGGATGGAGTACCGTATCAGACTTCCCATGGCGAGCCTGCTTCTCCCTCTGCCTATGTCTCTACTCTCTCTATGTGTCTCTCATGAATAAATAAATAAAATCTTTTTTAAAAAGATAATTATTTTCATTCCAGTATTATTAGAATAATAAAATATAGTAAAAAGTGAGTATATCTGTTAACAATGAATTAAGTAATTTTATCTTTCAATGATAGATAAATGCATCCAATAAAACTTTGATTATATATATATGTATATTTCTAATGTTAAGATAGCATTGCATAACTGGACAAAGCAGATATAAAGTGACATGTAGATTAAAAACATTATTTAAGATGTGGCAATGTATATGCATTAAAATGCTGACACATTATACAAAAATATTAACAATTTTTGTCTGGATTGTGAGATTATGGATGATTGTGACATTATTACAGATACTTCATATTGTTATTGATTGTGACTTTATTAAAGATACTTCATATTGTTATTTATTTCATTTATACAATGTATTATGATCTCAGAAGATCAATAAAGCTCTTTATTTTTAGAAACTATGGTTGAAAATGTATCATTTTCAAGACAAATTATTCCTTTTCATCCCTGAAATGATAATTAGTATTACTTTGTAGATGTTACAGGAGATCAAAATTTGGTTCAACATAAGAAACTACTTTTTAATAACTATAACCTACCAAAAGTAGAATGGGCTGCCTTGTGATAGTCTACTCTTTCTAGTCCATGAAATGCTTAGAGTCTTTGAGAATTTTAGTTATGGTTTCTACAGAATATAGAAAGAATCATATATTTATTTGCTAGAAAGATTAAACTCTTAATCTTCTTATTTTAACATGTACATATAAAGTTATCACATGTAGTAAATACATATATGCATATATACACATATATTCATACTTACATATGTATATCCTCTCCTATATTGCTTAAGTAAATTTTCATAAAATGTGCACAAGAACTGAAATCAAAATAGATTTGGTAAGTTCTACCAAAATATCCAATGAGATATCCCCATTTCTATACCTTTTCCTCCCCTAAAAAATGGAAACAGAACAAAACAAACAAAAAAAAAAAACCTTTTACCCAATGAAATATTAGCAAAACTCATTCGACAATATGTTAAAATGATCATTCACCAGTATCAAATGGGATTTATGTGGGGATACAGTCTGGTACAAGATTCACAAATCAATTAATGTAATATATCACATTATAAAAACAGGATAAAAGATAATAACCATCTAAATAGATGCAGAAAAACCACTTGGCAAATTTCAACATCTTTTCATGATAAAAACCTCTCAACAAAGTGGATTTAGAGAAACATACTTTAACATAAAGATATATATAAAAAATCCCACAGTTCATATCATTCTCAATCACAATAGATTAAGAGCTTTTCCTCTAAGATCTGGAACAAGAGAAAGATATCCACTCTTGCCACCTTTATTTAGCATAGTACTGGAGGTCTTAGCTATAACAATCAGACAAGAGAAAGAAATAATAAAAGGCATCTATATTGGAATGGAAGGAGTTAAAATGTCACTATTTACAGATGACATGAATTACACATAAAACAAACAAACAAATTTAAAGACTCAAAAAACTGTTAGAAGTAATCAATGAATTCAGTATAGTTGCAATATATAAAATTACTATACAGAAATTGTGTTTCTATACACTAACAACAAAGTAGCAGAAAGAGAAATTAAGAAAACAACTCCATTTACAATTATGTCAAAAAGAATAAAATACCTATAAATAAATTTAACCAAGGGGGTGAAAGCAATTGCACTCTGAAAATTATAAAACACTGATGAAATAAATTGAAGGGAAAAGGGAAAGTTATTCCATTCTCATGGATTTGTAGAATTAATATTGTTAAAATGTTAATACTATTCAAAGTAGTTTACAGATTCAGTGCAATTCCTATCAAAATACAAACAGAATTTCTCACAGAACTAAAACAGAATAATCCTAAAATTTGTATGGAAACACAAAAGACAGCAAATAGCCAAAGCAATCTTGAGAAAGAAAAATAAAGGTGGAGTTAACACAGTTCCAGATTTCAAGATATACTACAAGCTGTAGCAATTAAAACAGTATGGTACTGTCAAAATAAACCAGACACACAGCTCAATAGAATAGTCTAGAGACCCCAGATATAAACCCATGCTGTTAATCTATGACAAAGAGGCAAGAATATGCACTGAGGGAAAAGATAGTCTCTTCAATAAATGATGCTGGGAAAACTGGACAGCTACATGAAAAAGAACGAAACTGGACCATTTTCTTATGCTATACACAAAAATAAACTCAAAATGAATCAAAGACCTAAATGTGAGACCTGAAAGCATAAACTTTCTGGAAGAGAATATAGGCAGTAATCTCATGACATGAGCCATAAGCAACATTTTTCTAAATAGGTCTTATAAGGCAAGGGAAGCAAAAGAAAAAAAAAAAAAGAAAAAAAGAAAAAGAAAAAAACTGTTGGGATTACACCAAAATAAAAAGCTTTTGCACAATGAAAGAAACAACCAACAAAATGAAAAGGCAACCAACTGAATGGTAGAAGATATTTGCAAATGGATCTCTAATAAAGGGTTAATATCCTAACTATATAAGCAATTTATGTAACTTCATACTAAAAAGTAATAATAAAATAGTAATCTAATTAAAAATGGGCAGAGGATCTGAATAGACATTTTTTCCATAGAAGACATACAGATGATCAACAGATATATAAAAAGATGCTCAACATCACTAATCATAATGAGAATGCAAATCAAAACCACAATGAGATATCACCTTACACCTGTTAGAACGGTTAGAATAAAACATGTAAGAAGTAACAAGTTGGCAAGAATGTGGAGAAAACGGAACCCTTTTGCACCATTGGTGGGAATGTAAATCAGTATAGCCACTGTGGAAAACAGTATGGAGATCTCTCAAAACACTAAAAATAGAAATACCATTTGATCCAATAATTTCAATTCTAGATATTTAGCCACCCTGCCCCTTGCTCCCTAAACAAGGAAAACATTAATGTGAGAAGAAATGTACCTCTATGTTCATTGTAGCATTATTCACAACAGCCACAATAGGGAAGCAACCCAAGTGTCCATCAATAGATGAATGAAAAAGGAGTGATGTATGAATGTATGTGTGTGTGCGTGTGAGTCTGAGGAAATATTATGCAGCCATAAAAAGGGTAAAATATATATATTTTTAATTTGCAACAACATGGATGAACCCAAGAGGGTATTATGCTAAGAGAAATAAATCAGTCAGAGAAAGAAAAATACATATAATTCCACTTTTATGTGGAATTTAAAAAACAGAGCAAATGAATGAACAAACATCAAAAGCATAATCAGACCTAAAAATACAGAGAACAAACTGATGGCTGCCAGAGTAGGGGGTAGAAGAACAATTGGCAAAATAGATGAAGGAGAGTGAGAGATACAGGTTTCCAATTATTGAATGAATAAATTATGTGAATAAAAGTTGCAGCATAAGGAATATAGTCATACAGAATAAGGAGTATAATGATATTATAATAATACTGTATGGTGACAGATGATAGCTACGCTTGTGAACATAATTTTAAGATATACAGTTGTTAAAAAAAAAAAGATATACAGTTGTTGAATAACTATGTTTTACACCTGAAACTAATATAACGTTGTGTGTCAACTATAGTCAAATTAAAAAACAATAATAATTTTTAAAATAGCTTACAAACTATTATAAGTATATAAAAACCATGAAGGCCTAGAAATGTATTTGCTTGCTTTTTTATTTTCTTATCATTTAGAATGTTACTTTGTATTTATTGAAAGAGGTTTGGAGTTAAACAGATTTTTAAATTTTTTATTTATTTATTTTTTAAAATATTTTATTTATTTATTCATGAGAGACACACAGAGACAGAGACACATACAGAGGGAGAAGCAGGCTCCATGCAGGGAGCCTGATGTAGGACTGGATTCCAGGCCTCCAGGATCATGCCCTGAGCCGAAGGCAGATGCTCAACCACTGAGCCACCCAGGCGTCCCTAAACATATTTTTTTAAAATAACATTCTTATACAAATATAAAACCATATGAAATAAACTTGCAATTATATAAAAAAATAAAACCCTAATTGAATTAGTGAAAAAATCATATCTATACCATGGTCATGACTATGCTATTTCATATATATTTATACACACATATATATATATATATTTATGGCATAGAAAGTATGAAAAGGAGGCCTTCAAAGTTGACGACAGTTGTCAGCCTCAGAAATAGAAATTTTCCCCCACTTTCCTGTAATGTAAAATATTCTATAATAGATATATATCATTTTTAATTTAAAAATAGTTTTTAAAATTACAAACAAAAGAAAATTATTTTAAGAAGCCATTGGTATCAATGAACAAATAAAACAATCTTTGGTTTGTTTGTTTTTTTCTGTTACAAACAAGTGACATCACAATTAGCATTAAAGGTGTCTTCACTGTGAAAGTGTAAAGATCATAAACTATACAAACAACTATATGACACTTCACAGCAGACATACTAAGATTGGGAACACAAAGAAAATCTACAGGATATGATCCAAATTCATTATATCCTCTTTTTCTTCTATCTTCTGTCTGCATTGTTTTACATGAGAAAGTGGTAAATTTTAATCAGAGAAAAGTCTCAATAAATACTTTAAGAAACAATATATTCACGAAAAAAAATGAACAAAGGTTATTGGAGGATGAGCCAACCCATTTTCATCTGTATTTGTCTGGTATAAACATCCACACACTTGACATATATTTGCTAATCTTCTCTAATATTGAATACTGTAAAATAAATTTACAAAAACTTCTCACAAACTGTTTAGAAATTGAAATGTAGGATCAGGCAATGCATTTAGAGTATAATTCATGATAAGTCTTTAGAAAAATAGATAAATTTTCAGTTGAGGTGAGAATATAAATAAACAGAAGAGATAATATTTTGATAACCTCAAAAAGAAATTTAGAAAGGAAAAGGAGTAAAGCATTAACACTGATTTAGAAAAATATTGTAAAGTTGATTTGGCTTTCAGTTTTCTGCTTTTAGATTACATTGATTAGATTTCATACGCAAACAAGCAAGACTTCATAATGGTAATCTTAAATGAAATATATATAAGTAGAACAGGAAAAAATAAAAATGTAAACTTCTTGCCACAGGTAAAATGAGATCATTGTTTCAATAATATACTGCATATATTTTATTTACAACCTAATTAAGACAAATTATTCTTATATAAAAGTACTATCAAAAAGCATAGACTTAAGTTCATAGTTTGCGAAATCTCCAATCTTCATCCAAATAACAAGTGATAACACGAGACAGCCTGAAACATTCATTTTGTCAATACTGTTTTTTAAAAAAATATTTTATTTTTTCATGAGAGACACAGAGAGAGGCAGAGACAGAGGCAGAGGGAGAAGCAGGCTCCATGCAGGGAGCCTGATTCAGGACTCCATCCCAGGACCCAGGGATCCCATCCCAGGATAACGACCTGAGCCCAAGGCAGATGCTCAACCACTGAGCCACGCAGGGACCCCCTAATCTGTCAATACGTTTATATCTATTTTAGGAAGAAATTTAATTAGCACTCATCATCAATAAACATTAGATTTGCCATATGCCAGCAGTGACTTGAGAATTTTCCTAAGTCCCTTTGTTATTTTGAAGGTGAGATTATTTGCCAAAGAGCCTGTGCCTATGTGTATGCCTGTGCCTATGTTACCATGTGCACCTATGCATTTTGAGACATGGAGCAGCCTCTTTTGTATTCAGGGTAGGAAAGACTGATTCTGTTCCCTGCCTCATTCCCCTCCTAGCTTGGATCCCCCCTTCTGCCTTCTTCCTATAGTTCACGGTGGTCTTTCTAGATGCAGGTATTCCTGAGCACACTTCCTATGCTTCTGGCCTGGACAGGGGAAGTTCCTTTCCACCCTCCCTCATCCTCGTGTATCTGTAGACCCAAGCATCCTAAAGGGTCCTAAAGACTCTGAGCATCAGAGTCAGCTCTCACTGAAAACCAAAATTAAATTCAACTGCTCAGATTCTTTCTCCTTTCAAGACTCAAGGTGCTCCTTTTTTTTTTTTTTTTTTTTTTTTTTTTATCATTGGCCTCACTAAAAGGAAATACAGGAGTATGGTGTTTAGTGTCATTTGTGTCTATGATTGGGAGTGACTTTTCGTGCTCTTTCAGAAAACAAGAATGGAAGTGATGTCTTTACATGTACATACTCTTGCCTAAAGAGTTGTCAAAATGCAGCTCTCAAATGGCCAGGATGCTACAGAATCGACTTGGGGAATCCAAATTTTGAACAATAGAATAGAAAGTCTAATATCAGGGGCATCTGGGTGGCTCAGTGGTTGAGCGCCTGCATTTGGCTCAGGTCTTGATCCTGGGATCCTGGGATCAAGTCTCGAATCAGGCTCTCCACAGGGAGCCGCTTCTCCCTCTGCCTCTCCCTCTGCCTCTCTCTGTGTGTCTCTCATGAATAAATAATAAATAAAATCTTTAATAAAAGAAAAAGGAAAAGCTAACAAGAGCAACTGTTTTTTAGAAATTATTATTTTGAAAAAAAAATCACGGTAGCTACTGCATACAGAAATGTTCACTTAGACAATTGTAGCTATGTCATTGTGATGTAAAGTACTTCACTTTTTTCACTCTAGTCACAGAAAGAACTGAAAGCCCTGCTTTTAAGGCATTTTCTTAGTGTGAGCTGTTCAATACCGTAGCTTCTAGCTACACCAGGCTATTTTAGTTAAAGTAAAATTCACTAAAATTACATGAACTTTAAAAGTCAGCTTCTCACACTAGCCACATTTCAAGTGCTCAATTGTCACATGTGGCTACTGTATTGAACAACTCAAATATGGAATCTCCCTACTGCAGAAAGTACTACTCAGTACTACTGAACAGTACTGATCTAGAAATAATCTAATGCTGTATTTGTAGTGTTTTATATACCTGTAACCTGTACATCATAATGCCCAACAATTAATGAAATTCTCAGTGGGTTTGTTTTTGCTACTCTAAATTTTAAGCAATAATGCTTACTTAATTGGTTTTGTAAGGTAGTTAGTGTTAACCTATTCAAAGAACTCTATTGTTTTATCTAAGTAGAGCAAGACCCAAAACTCTTTACTAAGGCGATAAAACAATAAGGGTGAGGAGCCATGGACTCTGAGGTCAGGCTGCTTAAATTGAATTCACTTTCTGCCTAGGTAAATATAGACAATTTAATATTTATGTGCCCCTCAATTTCTTACCTGTGAAATTATGTGAATAAATAATATTATCTCTTAGTACTTAAATTTTTAAAGTGAATTTTATATTACAAATTTATATTTATAAAATGCCTAGATGTTAGAAGATACATTTAGTGGTAATTAGTATTTTAATTTTTTGTGTGTACCTTGTGTCATACATGAATACATATATATATACCTGTTTTTACAGATCTCCAAAAATAGGTACTATTTCAAACATTTTGTGAAAATGCATAGAAGGCATGATGCAAAGTTGTCATCATTAAGATTTTATTTTGATTATTGACTTTTAATTCTACGTCTGTGTGAGATTCTGAGCACACACTTATATATTACAAGTAAAGGAAACTGTTGAGTATCTGTATTTGAACACTGGTTACTTTTAGCATTTCTTTCCTTTGTAATATCATCTAAAATTATTGCTTACATCTTACTTATGACAGTAAGATGGTATGGAAAGATAGGAAATTTTTTAAAAAGTGATTGTAGATCTACAATGAAAATTGATAATCATTTACACTTTGAGAGACAGATGCACTTCAAGTGGATGAAAAATATAAACTTTATATTAGTTAAGCCTGGTTTCAAATTCCAGCTGCTCCACTTACGCACTACACAATAATGGGGTAAGTTACTTAAACTTTTGAAGTCTATTTTTATCATGCAGAAAATGAATATTTTAAGTGTATCGCCAATAGGGTTGTTATGATATAAATGTCTGTAAAATGATAAAAGCTACATTTAGCATACAGTAGGTGTTCAACAAATGTAAGCCATTATCATGTTATTTGATAATAGTAACTTCCTTTGTTGTATAAGTACTTAAACATCTGAAGATTTTGATTTTCTTATTAAAACTGAAATGAATTTTATCTTTGTCTCTAGTTGGCTGTGTAATCTTGAAGAAATGATTCAGTGTCTCCAGTTCTTGGTGGAAAACAAAGCAAGTAGATACACTACTCCCTAAAATTATTTCTGAGCCTATGGTTTGTAATCTGAACATAAACAAAATTGAGACCATTACAAGAAATGATGTGATATGATAGTCATGGGGAAAGCTGAATATATTTAGCCATATTTGAAATTGAGTGCATCAAAACACAAACTATCAGTCATAAAAAGCCTGGTGATCACTTCATATGACTTGCAAAGCATACTAGGTTTTAGCATTTTTCAAGACTTTTCTCTTAACTCGGTCTGCTATTTGCTTTTACACTAACATTACCTATGACTCTGGTAGAGATAGATTTGATATTATGTCTAAGGACATACTATAGAAGAAGCATCAAGCACTTATAATTTAATAAGAAACTAGAGAAAAGTTTATACAGTTTTACTGGTATCTCTGAGGCAACTTCCTATAAGCAGCACCCCTCTAAGAAATTTAAGAAAAAAAGCAAAAATTAAAGGTGGAAGCGAAAATATAATCTTTATTTCCAGTAGAGATTATACTGAAAATCAGAACTTCTTTTGAGAAATAATTCGGCTTGTTTAATAATCCTATTTTTTTAACCCATCAAGTTATAGAAAAGTAACAAGGAGTGCCAAGATAAAAATGAAGAGATGAAAGAATAAAGCAGAACTGTGAACTCGAACTTGTGACATCTAGAAACACTTCCAAGAAGAGAGTTGCCATGTCATTCTTGCCCAGGTTATACTTTATAAATTTATAAATATAACCATTCAATCTATTTCCTTCCAGGGGCAAGAGAGGTAATAGGGCTAAGAGAAAGCCACGTGTGTTTAGGAAAGCAACCAGATCCAACAACAGTTGTGCAAATTTTTCACATTTATCGTTCAATAAAATGAAAGTGGATAATTTAATCTTCTTTAATTGTTAAATCAAATAGAAAGGCCTAGCAAAAGAGATGAAGACACATGTTTTTTGTGGTAAGATTAGTTTCAGAAGGGAATGAAGAACAAAAATTTGCTTTCATATTTCTATTCCTCGATTGATCCACTATTGTGCTCTGCAATTTTTTAAATAAACTTGCAAAATATTTTAAAGTGTGTTTGTATACCCCATATTTCCAAAATGATATTTCCCTTGCTGACTTTGTCTAGTTGACTAAAATGAAATAATATATACATATTTTTCCTATATACACCTACACAGGTATAGAAATTCCTATAAATACCTATATATAGGTATTTATTGTGCTATAAAGGCCCAAATTGAACTACACACCACACATCCTTTTTTTGTCAAAGTTATGCCATTCTTATAGGAAGAAATTCACAGAAAACCTCATTATTTTGAGTTTGTTTTCTTTTGCCTTGTTTCCCTTCACAAAGCCACTAGCAGGAGATCCAGTTGTTGGATATCTACCAACAAAAACTGGGCTAGATCTCTACAATTCAAACAAAGGCTGTAATTAAATACTATTATGGTTTATTCTCCATTCCTGTTAGAAAAGTTGGACCTAGCAATAAAAGACACTTTTTAAATTTCTCAATATTATTTAGCTCAAATTCTTCTTTAAGAAATAGAGAAGTTGCAGCTCTAGATATGTCTAACTAGTAAGGACAAATAGATATGACCTCTGTTTCACCTTATCAAGTCTTCTGTAGAGAAAAAGGGCTAAAGCACATTAAAAAATCCTTGCAGTTCAGAAAACATAATTGAAAGGAAGTTTTTGGAATTATGTTAGCAAGATGTAGAGAACAAGTCCTCCCAGCTCATACACCAAAAATATTAAATAAAACATGAAGATAAGACATGCTTTTGCTTTAAATTGATGAGCTGGAGGGAAAGTACAGAAAACAATTGGAGGTCAGAAATAAAGTACAGTCCTGAAGGATGAAGGGATCCCGAGGATCATTTACCCAGATGGATATGCCAAACCCTAGTGACTTCTAGCATGGCATTAGCAGGATATGCACATTTGTGGGAAAAAAAAAAAGACAAAATCATGAGTCTAAGGGAGATGAAAGGTCAGGTCGGAAGCCTTTTTCTACCACACACACACACATACACACACACACACGCACACACACACACACACACACTTCCCTGAGTCCTTAGTGAGCAAACCTGGAAAAAACTAAAACATAATAAAGGTCTTGATTTCCTGTGTTGGTCTTGGCTCTAGGTATAACAGGAAATTTTTTTTTAATTTTCTTTTTTTATCAATAGTTATCTGGTTGGTTTGTAAATATTATGTTGGATCTTAAGTCTATGAAATCTGCCTACAGATTTTGTCCTATGGCAGAATTATAAGTAAATTAAAGATGAACACAATTATTATATATAAAACATTAGACTGATTTATAAAAATGATTCAATGTATAAATCATTTTGGGAGAAGATCTGGTTTGAATAAAATGCTGGCTTTGTTTGATAGAAATACTATTAGTATGTTGCCCCAAATTATACAGTTAATTAGAAAATATCTCAAGGAGATTTGGAAATAATAAATGTATTCATATTGCTTTTGTGGGTTAGAAAGTTTCATCTAGAATAAAAGTCTACTTGATGTCATTAGTTTGGGGGATACTGATGTATTGAGGACTATAACTCTTGAATAATAGAGTAGTTCATTCTGTTTTTGCATTTTGAGACTATGATTTATGCATGTCCTTGTTCTGGATAACACTAAGCATTGCTCCTTCATTAGTGGTTCCCACTGAAAGTTATGTTTATATTCAAAAATTCTGCCCTGGGATGGATCATATTGTGTGAGAAATAATTACAGGGCAAAAGTGAAGAGCCACTGCTTAAAATGTATTAGAAATTATCTGCTTGATGTGCCTCCCAGTTTCCATAGTGTGATTCTGTCTAATTATCCCTGGGGATCTGCTAGGCTCTCTGACTATTAAGCAGATAATTTTTTTAACATTGGGAAATATTTATTTTAAACTGTATAGTTATATTGAGCCTGATGCTATAAGAAGAGTATTTCCTAATAAAACCATTTAACTATTTAAGGGCACCTGAGTACTATAGGTTAATTTGATCTATCAATTGATGGCACAGAAACTATTCTGTTGCCCTGAAACATGGCAAGAAGTGATAAAGTTAAATTTCTCTTACTTCCAGTGTTGAGGTTGTTGCTTCCAACAGACTATACCTAGGAGACTTAGTTATTATTTCAGATATACCAATTATTATAGCAAAGCTTTACAAAAGTCCTGGTTAACCTCAGAGAAGATAGGTTGATAGATTCAAAAGAAGTTCAACCCAATTTACATATCTGATATCTGCATGCACAAATAGCTCTCATTGCTGTATCTGCCTAGCTTCTGAAAACATTTTCAAAAAGCTCTCCTATTTAGTTTTCTGCTAATGAAGTGCCAAAGCAGTAGTGGCTGCCTTTATCATCTATTTATTCTGGGTAGTTGTTAAGGTTTTAGAAGCATTTTGAGTTCAGCATTTTTGCACCAAACTGGTAACCTAGAAAGTACATGATTTAAAAGTAGAAGACAAATGTTTCTACCTAAATTGTTTTTGAGGATAAAGGATAGTTTACAATTAACTGTTCATAAGCATATCAAATATTTGAAAAACTGTTAGTACCTTATTTAGAGTATATGTGTGAAAGACAGTATAGGAATAAGTGGATTTATTGAAGATAAATATTGAGAAGGCAATAGAAAAGCTTTAGAAGTCTCCAAATTAAATGCACACTTCAGATTCATATGTGTGAGGAAAAAGAGAGTAATTTTAATAATAAATAAAAAAATTTTAATAAACGTATCCTTATTCAAAAAAGTGGATTTCAGGAAGCATTAAAAAATACAAACAATATAATCAGAATTTTTTGCTTAAGAAATGCAACATGTTAAACATGTTAGTATCATGTCAAAGGCTAAAAAAAAAACCAAAGACACAACTAGAGCACACAAAATCAATGATTAGCACACAAAATGTGGCCAGAAGTCCCGGTACACTTGCAGATTTTAGCCACAAATTTCTCCTTGAGCATGTTAACAACCAATGAGTATAAGGAACCTATAACATGTGTCCCAGTGTTCCAAAGATGAAAACTGATTTCATGTGGCTATGAATACTCTTATCGATAACATATGAAATAAAGTTTTCCTGTGTATTAGGAGGAGTTATATGGTATTGTGACAAAATCTTAACATCATAATTATAATAAATGCAGTGATGAGTTTTAAGGGATTCTATTTTTCATAAAACTATCCAATGGTCCATAGTATACAACACATGCAATGAAATAAGGTAAATTCTAGGTGGTGGGGATTTGAAGCAGCATGGCCCTTGTATACATTCTTTGGGGGCCTTAATGCACCAAACCAAATTAAATTAGTCACAGTAGTATTTTCCAAACACTCTTCTCTGGATCTATGGTTGGTTAGGGTCTCAGTAGCTGAGATCAGGGTTCCCCACTTTGACTCCAACCAAAGCCATTCCATACTCACGTTTATTACAGAGTGATATAAAGTCTTATTTGAAGAAAGGGCTTCAGTTCAGTCAAGTCTTGTTAAGTAATAAATAGTGGTGAATTTATGCATTAAAGAGATTATGCTCTTTGAAATGTGCCTAAAAGCAGATCTATGTTGTGCTGGAAAATAACTGAGGCACATATTTCGACATTCAACTAAGCTTAGAGTAGACTTCACCTTCCTTCTAAAAGTTGTTAAGGTTCAAATGAAAAATGAAAAAAAATCCATGAATAAGGAGATGACCTTTCTGAAAAGAAAAAGTTAGTATCATGCCAACTTGAGCTATGTGTCACACAGAATTTTTTAGAATTTTTACCTGAATGATACTGAATCTAATTCAATGTCTGTCTTGTCAACTAAATAATATTGGTAAAATATGTTATCCACTGTAAATTCAGCTAGACACTAAAAAGTTACTAGAGATGTATCCATAGTTTGTCGAATAAGTCAACTTTTTTAAAAAAGATTTTACTTATTTATTTATGAGAGATTGAGAGAGAGAGAGAGAGAGAGAGAGAGAGAGAGAGGCAGAGACACAGGCAGAGGGAGAAGCAAGCTCCATGCAGGGACCCCGATGCGGAATTCGATCCTGGGACGCCAGGATCACTCACTGGGCCAAAGGCTGTGCTAAACCGCTGAGCCACCCAGGGATCCCGAATAAGTCAACTTTCTGAAGAATTTGTTTACCTACAAAAAATTGGGGATTATCTAGCTCAAATAATTATTCCTCGTGGTAGCAAGTGAAGACCAGCCTCATTTCGCTGCTAAGATTACTTCTATTTCAAGAAAATAATGATTTGCATACACAAGGTGGAGGAAATTTCTCTTCTCCACGTGGAGGTATGTATATTTCATTTATTAAGAGATATTACCAAAATTTAATTTGGTAACGGAATTTAATTAACGGAATTAAATTTAATTTAATTTAATTAACGGAATTTTAAATTACAGGATCCCAGAACACTTTTATGTCTTATTCCACATAGTGAATCCAAGAGAACTTCTGATTCTGAGTATGTGTCGGTATATGGAAACATGTATTCTGTATGACCATCCGAACAAAAAGCTTTATTTTGAAACCCAAGCTTTGAAAGTGCCCTTCCTCCTAAAGATTTAAGGAGGAAGTGGCTTAAATAAAAAGAAACTGGCATATATTTTCAAGTGGGTGCCTAATTAGAACATTTCTACTTTGGGGGTAAAGAGATCAATGTGGAACCATGATCCCTCAAGAAGGATCAGAGTTACAAAAGTAAATAAACTGGTGGATTTGGGAGCTCACCATTCAAAAATAGAATTCCTTAAAGTCATTAGAGACAAAGACCATTATCCGGGATATTATTGAGTGGATTTTTAAAAACCAACAGTGTTTTTCAAGGGTGCATTGTTAAAAATCAATCAGAAAGTAGCCTTTGGGAACACCTGGGTGGCTCAGCGGTTGAATGTCTGCCTTGGGCCCAGGGCATGATCCTGGGATCCAGGATGGAGTACCACATCAGGCTCCCTGTGCTTCTCCCTCTGCCTGTGTTTCTGCCTCTCTCTCTGTCTCTCTGTCTCTCTGTCTCTCTGTCTCTCTCTGTGTGTGTGTGTGTGTTTCTCATGAATAAATAAATAAAATCTTAAAAAAAAAAAAAAGAAAGTAGCCTTTGGACCTTGGGCATTTCCCTATCAAACTGTGAAAACAATCTCCACAGACAACATTCAGGATCTGACTCTCCATGGCCTCATTCACCAAATCCACACCTTAATTAACCATGCCTTAGTATCTGACATCATTACCAAATCTGAAGAGTAAATAGAGTTTTTTTTTTTTTTTTTTTCAGATAGCTCTCCCATGCTTGAGTCAGAGTGAAATTTGATAAAATCCTTGGTGGCCACTTCTGAGTTTTGATGTCAATGGTTTCTATCAGTATTCTTAGCTGTAGGCAACAGAATCTGACTCTGATTATTATTTAAGTAGAAAATACATTTTTAAAAACAGTATGAATAGATTAGAAGGATAGTTTAAGCCTGGAGTGCTAGGTACAGAAAAATATGCAGAAAAAGGATATGCTAGACTGCAGTCAGGACCTTAGCCAAAATCATGCCACAAAACAGAAGAGATCCCTAGCACTGCATACTGGAGAATGAAGCTGCTATGGACATTATAGGATGCCTCTGGGAACATGGCTCCTGTTGCTCCATAAATTAGCATGAGTCTCTTTTACAGCCAACATTGCCCATCAAAACTCATTCTTTGCTGTCCTTTTGTTGTTTTGTTGGTTGTTTAACATTCTTCTGTCAGTATATTTCAATTCAGAAACCATAGAGGGTGTTTCTGGTGTAAAAGTGGAGGTTCTTGATGTATCCTGGATGCAGAGAAAGATTGAAAAGCAATCATATGGCATTTTTAATCTCAAGTAAGAGATAAGTTCCACCTCTTACCAAAATACCTAATATTTAATGAGTGCATCTTCAGTGTTAGGCACTGTTGTATGAGTTTCATAGTATGGAAAATTCATTAAGTTAGGAGAGATTCAGGCAACTCCATCAAATATGCAAAGAAGGGTGAAACAGTCACTTTGCCCATTCCAGAACACATTCCAAACAGTATGGTAGATAGAGAGGAAATAGTTTTGGAATAATTTATAATATTGGTTCCCAGAGTAAAAAATAAAAGTAAAATTCTCCTTAAGGTGGTCCAATATATCAAAATCAGCACCAGGAACTTTGTTCTATAAATACTTTGCTGAAGAATTTTGTTTGGTTGATGTCATCAGAGAATGCCCCATGGAAAGCCAGATTTGTCTTCCTTCATTCAATCACTTCAGAGAGAGTTCAACAACCAGCTGCATCCTGGTATTCAAGACCCCAGAGAGCAGTGACATTTACCAAACTGCAGCTTCAGCTTACTATCAGAGGATCATCAAAACAAAGCAAACAACTCATCAACCCCCTCCACATGTTGAAGCCAGTACCATAGAAGTAAAATATGAGTATTGTTACAGATTATATAATGTCAATATGTTTTTCTCTCAGCCAGATTCTCATTCCAGCGTCTGAAAAAGGTAGAAGTGTTAGGATACCAAGGACAGAACTGAGAGAGAGATTGAGAAAGACTGAGGAAGAGGGGTGGGGGAGGGGGAAGGAAAGGAAGGACATTAAAGAAGACAGAAGAACACAAGAGATTCTGTTGCCTACAGTTAAGAACACTGATAGAAACCATTGACATCAAAACTCAGAAGTGGCCACCAAGGATTTTATCAAAACTCACTCTGACTATACAATATTAATGCCTCAGAAAACTCAAGCAGGGGATAGCTATCTGAAAAAACTCAACTCTTCAGATCTGGTAATGATGTCAAATACCAAGACATGGTTAATGATGTCATATACCAAGGCAGTTGCTGTAATTATGATATTAACAGTGACCCAGCACGTAGATTAGAGAGCTAGAATTGATTTTTGTGTTTCAAGAGTGAATATGGTGAGAAAGTGCCGATCGCCAGGGTGCATGGAGACCGTGTGATTAAGAGTTTCAAGAGCATTTTTATTTGGTTGCTGTTTATGTATCCATACTTCTAAAAATCAGATCTCTTGTGTTCTCTTACCATTGTATTCCAATCCCTACAATAGTTGTGATTTAATAAATATTTGTGAATATTTGTGATAAATATTTGTGATGAAATTATAATAATGATGATGATGACAATGATGACATTGAAATTGTTTTGTGGCAAATTATTCCTCTCACTTTTTCTGGCTTCATTGAATAAAATACATGGGCAGCCTGGGTGGCTCAGTGGTTTAGTGCTGCCTGCAGCCCAGGGCATGATCCTGGAGTCCTGGGATCAAATCCCATGCCAGACTCCCTTTGCATGGAGTCTGCTTCTCTCTCTGCCAGTGTCTCTGCTTCTCTGTGTGTGTGTGTGTGTCTCATGAATAAATAAATAAAATATTTTTTTAAAAAAGAATAAAATACAAAAGAGTAACTTTTTGCAAATGCTTTAATCATAAGTCAGTAACAGGTAGCTCAAGATATTTGATAGAAAATTTTAATACTGGAGATAGTCTTGCCAGGCACAAGTGTGCAGGGAGAAGAGAAAAGAAGTTGCTACAGAGGCATGGCTCTTAGAGGCTAGAAGGGAACATGGAAAAGCTGGAGGATAGGAGATCTAGTCTCCTCATTCATCTGCATCCTCAACATGTCTCAACTCCCTGGGAGAATGGAAGAGAAATAGAAGAAATGGAATTATTCTTAATTCCTTTGTTCCAATCCCAGAATACTCAGAAATACCAGGAATAATTTTAAGAAATCATGAGAGAGACTCTATGTGTGTGAATGTGTGTAGAAATAGTAAAGACAGTGTTGGAGTTTTGGTAAAATAGTAAATTCAGAGGGGATAATTGTCACTCAATTTCTGGATACACAGACAGGCAGCTTCTTTTGGTCATAAATAAAGAGTATTCGTGAGAAAGAGAACTCAAAAAAAAAAAAAAAAAAAAGAGAAAGAGAACTCCAGGTGTGTGTACTAGACCCAGCCTAGCCTAGTAGTGTTTAATATATACAAATCTGTATATAAATATATAACACATACATATATGTGGCTGTATATACATATATAGTACATACATAAATACATACATATATAAATCAAATATATTTAATATATATAAATCACTGTATCTATTCACTATATATATAGAGAGAGAGACAGAGAGACAGAGACAAAGACAGAGAGAGACAGAGAGCCTATTCTGTTAAGTGAAAGGAGAGCATTTGCCAAAAACTAACAGTTCAGAGTTAGGAATGTAACTAAAATAGTATGAAAGTTACTTGAGAAAAGTCCATTGTGCAGGGTAAGAAGTCAGTGAAGTGCAGAGTCATAGTAAATGTCATGAGAGATTAGCCCTAGATTTTGGTGAAAACAATGCTTTCATTTGTCTTCAGCTAACATTATTTCACTTAACTTTTCAAAATGCTTGGAAGAGAGATGCTACACTTCTCTTTTCACAGATGAAGAATTAACATGCAGAGAGGACAGCCACATATATGGTGAAAACCTCACCTTTGCTACTATAGCATTACTAACATTTGTGACATAAGAAATCACTGAGGGTGTTTAACATATTGTTTAACTGCAGGATACAGTTTTATTACTTTATCCAATGATTCCTCTTTAACTTTCAAATTGCTGGTTGAAAAGCAAAGTTCAACAGAATTGTCATTTATTGCTGTTAGGATGTGAATGGTCTACACATTTTGGAAGAAAGTTGGGCAGTTTCTTACAAGCTAAAAATAATCTCACCATATGATCCCACTGTTGTGCTCCTAGATAAGTACCCAAACGATTTGAAAACTCATGTTCATACAAAAGCCTGCATAGAATAGGATCGTATTTAGTGAGAAAAAGAAAGGAGCTATCAAACCACGCAAAGATGTAGAGTCATTTTAAATACATATTGCTAAGAGAAAAAAAAGAACAATAAAAAGAACTAGTCTACTAATCTTCCCAGTACACACCCTTTATAAGACCTGAAAAAGGCAAAACCATAGAAAGAGTGAACAGATCACTGGATGCCAGTGGTTCAGGCAGAGAGGGAGGATTGAGTAGATGAACTACAGAAGTTATTTTAGGATGGTGAAACCATACTGTACAATACTGTAGTGTTGGATATATAACTATGCATTTGTCAAAACTTATAAAACTTTACTGTACAAGGGGTAAACCTTAAAGTAAATCTACTAATTAAAACAAAACACTTGGAAATCTGGGGATCCCAGGATGGAACATGGAGTGTATGAAAAGTCTCCATCTCTATTTACAGACATGTACAACCTCCCTGAAGGAGATGGGGGATAAAGATGCTGACCTAAATATCTTTGAAAATGAGAAGCATCTATAAAAGCAAAAGAAACTGTATCTAAGTACTGCAGTCTGTTGATAAAATTGCTTCCCATAAAGGTACTGGTCAATAACTCTGAAATCACTATATATATATATATATATATATATATATATATATATATATATATATTAGAATTGAATAAATAAGCAAATGGATATATGTGGTAGGAGTCAGTCTCACTGTTGTTCAATTCAATTAGAAATGTAATTATCATATGATCCAGCAATTCCACTTCTGGATATATAACCAAAAGAAATGAAAACAGACTGGAATAGATCTTCATACACCGAGGTTCATAGCACCATTATTCACAAGAGCCAAAAGGCGAAAGCAATCCAAGTGTTCACTGGATAAATAAAGTGTGATATATACATATAATGGAATATTATTTGATTTTTAAAAATCTGACACATAATACAATAGAACTGGACCTTGAAGACAGTGTACTATGTGAAACAAGCCAGTCGCTAAAAGTCAAACCATAGTTCCACTTATACAAAGTATCTAGAATAGTCAAACTTACAGAAACACACAGTAGAGTGGTGGTTGCCAAGACCTAGTAGGAGGAAGGAATGGAGAGTTATGTTTAATGAGTATGGAATTTCAGTTTGGGAACTTTAAAAATGTTGTGGATGATGGTGAAGATTGCACAACAGTGTTTATGTACTTAATGCCACTGAACTGTATACTTAAATATGGTTAAAATGGGAAATTGCATGTTATGTATATTTTGCCACCATAAAACGAATAACAAAACCTTAACTCGTGACATGAAATTGTTGAAGAATCTGATAGGTACGTTTAGTCTCCTGTTATGGTCCTGGTTACTCAAAGAGATTCATGTACTTAAATCCCTAGAAAAAAATGGACTCAAACATTGATATTAAGGTGCAGTGATTTTTCTAAGAAACTGTAATTCTGTGAATAAGGAAACAAAAGAGAACATAAAGTTTAAATGTGCACCAGCAGATAACAGCACTCTCATTAGTAATATAAGAAAAACACACTCCATTAAACAAGTTCATTGCCCTCTTTGATACCTCCACCTGCACCTTAATCCATATTATTGCTTGCATCAATCTTGAGTCACACCGAATCACTTAAGCCTCTCTGAGCTATGCTTTCTGAGTCTTACCACTGTACACTTCCCTCACATAGCATATTTGTTGCTCCATGAAAACTCTTCTGGCAAAAGGACTATTAAGTTTCACTATTGCTTTTATTCATTAAGCTATGATAGTGAGAAAATAAAAACAACTAGTAAAAAATAACAAAACTGAATAGCTTATCTTTTGTAAAGCCACTATTCATTGCAGATTGGAAATTTTATACTAGAAATCTTTTTAAAAGTCTAGTTTTGATTACTGTTGTAGAATAATTTTATATGGCAAAATGCTGACATATAGCCATATATGTGTGTGTGTACCATTTCTTCCTCCTAAAATTCGCATAGGAGTTTCCAACTTCAATGGCACTGGTATTGCATTCTCTAATTGCATGGAGATGGGAGCAAGCCTGTTCTTCCATATGATGTGTGTTAAACAGTGGTGACTCTCATTCTATCAAAATAAATTTACCCAGAGGGGAGTACCTCCTAAAAATAACCCGATTCAGAAAAAGATTCATAAAAACATGACCTTAATGAATAACTCTTCAATAAATACTTCTCATGGAATCGGGAAGATTCAGGATTTCTTGTGCACTCACTTAAGTAGTTGGAAAAGATGAATAAAATTATGGAAAGTAAAAAAAAAAATTATGGAGAGTGGGCCAGATGGCATATTTGAAACCCAGTGGAATCAACAGATGGAATGCTGCTATTTTGCCCATTTATCTATGAATAGAAAATAGGTACAGGGATGGTCTTGGAGCCTGTTAATAATAATGATTTTCCAAAGATCTCCTCTAGTTTCTGTGGTTGGTATGTGGATCAGTAGGTACATATTTGAGGTAGCTATATTAAATTAAAGTAGGAAAAATGAGTAGAAGGCAGTTTGTCATCATCTTTAAAGATTACTTCTGAAAAACTGAAAAAAAGATGTACCAATTTTATATAATTATGAGGAAAAAGCAAACTATGAAAATTTTTGAACTAATTAGCATTCATCAGTATAATATTCTGTGGAATATTCTTCGTGAGAGCTGTGACCGAGGTGTCGTGTTTGTGTATGTGAGAGAAAATGAAAAACAGAAATCAGATAAGAAGGGAGGACTCTTCCTGAGACAATAAAGTGGTTTTGAGAAGTAAAGATCTGGTGGGTTATACGACTTTACCACGTAAAGTATAGTTTGTATCTTCAAGGACATTAGTCCTTTTCAATTTGTATCTTGAGGAGAGGGTAGTGACTTTCAAATTTGAGGGTTTTTTTTTTTATTTGAGGCTGATAGATTTTTGTTGTTTTTGACTCAAATGGCACAGAGAACCTAAAATACACACACACACACACACACACACACACACACTTCATCACATGATACTTACCCTTACTATAAATCATGCACTTTGATAGTTTCTGTCATATTTTTATTCTATTCCAGTTTCTATTTAAATGCTGGTTGTGATCCATTAAATTGATTTTATGACTCATTAATAGGTTACAAACACAAAAGCATCACTATAGAGAATATGATAAATTAAAATGATTTCTGCTGAAGTGCTCATCCTTAATCTTCAGTATTTTACCTCTTCTTTTTAGACATTTCTGATTACCAGTCAAAAACTGCCCAAATAATCTTTTCCTCTCATTGAACACCATAATAGTTACACTACAATTGTACTGTTACAGTTTATTTTGTAGCTCTCTGTTCATTTAAGATCAACTTTTCCCTAAACTAGAGACACTTGCTAAAGAGTCAAGCAAATTATTTAAGTTGCAGCAAACAAACTGCAAGAAATGATGTTTCTTCTGTTAAAAAGAAAGCCATGGGACCAATATGGAACCACTTAGGTTAAAGCTACCACTCAGCAAACCAAGATTCAATTCACTCTAACCTAATTGCGGCTTCAACCGCCCCCTCCCCACCTCCGCACCATAACCTTTAATGGCTCAACATGGGAATTCCCTGGTCAGCACTAAGCAATGTATTGATAGCCTCTTTCCATTCCCCAAAGGCCGGTGACCTTACCTAAAACAATGGCTTCTTTGCTATGATTTCCTTTCATCTGTTCCCTTCTTACCTTTAAAACCCTTTATTTTGTCACCCTTTGAAGCTTTCTGCTCTTGCTAGATAAGATGCTGCTATTCATGGATTCACCAATCCATGAATAAAGGCAATTAGGTCTTTTGAAATTTTTGAATTTTTGTTGTTTAACACTTCTAATAAACTAACATCTTCTTGCATCACATAAAGACTGGCCAGAGTAATGGGAAGCAAGTTTCAGACAGTAGTCTTCCTGTACCTTGCCATTTGTTGTTTCCTCGAAGTTCTAACTTTAAGGGGGATCAAAGTGTGAGATGAGCAAAGCATGCATTTCGGCACTGATCTCCAACCCTGAAGACCTGGCAATCCAGGCAAGCGTGATTCACACTGGTTCAACCTCCCTTCCCTTTGCCTCCTCGTTGTGCTCTAGTATTTTTCAAGTTTAATTCCTTCTTGCTGCCTTGCTTATCATTGTGCTTTTACATTAACCTTCAGCTCAGCGGTCCCAGTGGGTATAGCTCTGTTACTTGAAGCAACAAGCAACTTTTTCTTTCAAGTTAGAAACTTTTTGTACTACTTTTTGATGAAAATAGTTCACTGCTGGAGACTGCTCTAACTCCCCCATAAGACTTAGTCCATGGTCCTGGATTTTCAGAGGCTTCTCCCACCCCTAAGGTGCTTTTGAATAGGTTGCTTTATTCTGTTATCTAGAGGTTCCCTTCAAAATGTTCTTGTAAAGGTTGTGTATGTTTGCACCTCTTGAAATCTTTTGACGTGTAGCTTGACTGAACACAGTTAATGGTAAACTGGAATCAGGGTTAAGACTCAGGCCTTAACAAAATTAAAGAGATAAAATAATGCAATTGACCACTTGACTATTGTGGTCTATTGATACTAAATTGTGCTTTTTAAGTGATATTTTCTTACTGTTTATACCCAATTGCCTTATGGCAGGGTATGCATTGTGCATACCATTAAGCGTGTGAAAAATGTACATTGCTGTGAGTTTTATTATCACTCTAAACTTTATTCATGTTTCTTTCATGGTTCATAGCTCATTCATATATAATCTAAAAATTACTTAGAGATTGACGTATAACTAGTAATTAAGGAGCAACTTCGTAATGAATAGGACTCTAGAGCCCTAAGTTCTGGATGTGACTCACCCAAGAGTGTGTTGCATTACATTTGGGCAGATTATTTTTAAAAAAATCTTGGATCCTTAGTTTCACTAAATGAACACTAAATTAGGTAGGATATATGATCGTTACAGTGCATTTCTAGCAAGAACAGAAATAGAGATAGAAATAGAGATGGAGAGAGATTTGCTTCAGCCACTGTAGTTTAGAAAGTAGTAATAAATGGGAAGGTTAGCAAGCAAGCCAACAGACCAGTTTCAGACACTGTCTGAATAAGTATTAAATATTCTGGTTGAAGTTTATCCCTAATGAATCACAGTTTAAATCAAACAAATCAAATTTAGATTTTACACAATCGAATGAATGTAGACTGGGTGAGAGAATTGAACATTTTAGGTTCTTGCTTTTTGTTTCTTTGTTTTGTGACTATTGCTTTTCTTTAGGTTTATTCTTACAGTTTTAGTGTAGAAAATTAATAAATTATTCACAATATCTGGTTTGAATTCTTTGGAACAACACAATAATCTATCCTCCATAGGTTTCCCCATAGTTAAAGGGAAATACCCAAAGTGCACATTATATAGCAATATGATTATAATAAATTATTGCAATGTCTAAAAATGGAATGTTAAATATGTAAAACAGGGCAAAAAGATGGTTTTAAATATCTAAATAAATAGATTTTAAAGTGTTTAGGACAATTAACTTGAATCAAGGAGAAAAACAAACAAAAGAACACTTTAATATTCTTCCAAATTATATTTTAGAAGGTAATTTAGATAACTAGTTCACACATTTGCAATATTTTCAAAATGAGTGGAAATATTTAGACAAGCAACATTATTTTTAAAATGTCACTAATACAAACTACTCAATTTATTTGGAGTCAGTTTTAAATTGCAATTTCTATTTTCATGCCTCAGATCCCTTAAAAAGCTCTGCCACTGATGTCAGGAGAGGTTAATTGTATCTTCATATAGTGATGTTATTAAAGTATTTAATATTCAAAGATCTGAAATCACTTTCAAATACTTCAGTCTTGGCAACCTATACATGTTTCCTTTTTTTCATTATAAAGCAGACTTTTCTACAGCATAAAGTTATATTAACAGTTCGTGTTCATCTAATTTTTTTTAAGCCTTGGGTTTTCTTTTTTTCCTACCAAGAGTTTAGGTTTTTGTTGTTGTTGTTGTGTCACTCTATTCCTAAAAAAATAGTTTATTTCCTTTAAAGGTGGTGTTTGTGAGTTTTGGCTTCACAGAATTTGAGATTTTTTTCTGATTATATTTTACTAATTTCCATGACAATACTAGCACTTTCCTCTTTGCCTTCCTTAGCTTCCAAAATAGTAATTGGCAGATGATATTTACACTTGCTTTTAATGTCACCTAACTAAATGTAACTTAACATAACATTTTGAAAGTATAGCAGGTCAACTGCCCAAGCTATTTAGTAGAGTGTGAAATGGAAGTCAATGTCCAACAGAGCAGGTTTGATATTAAATTTCTCATATGAAGAAAACATTACAAACGGAGGGTCTGCAGAGGTAGGCCTTGTAATTTCCTCATTGCACAGGAGGTGATCTGAGAGGAAAGGTAAGAAAGAAGAATTTTACACACATAAATGAAAATAAAATGAGAGAGAAGGAAAGGACCACGAGAAAAGAAGTGGATGTTGTTGAAGTATGTGCAACACAAATGGCACTTAGGAAGTGAGTGCAGTTTTTGTTAACCTGGGTTACCCACTGGCATTGATTGGCCATAAGTACTAGCTCCTCAACCCCTGTCAGAGCTAATAATGGCACTAATTCCTAGCCAGCAGCAATAGTAATGTTCTCACCTGCTAATCATCATGGTCGTGTTGGCACTGGTTTTTGAAGCAGTGGAATATTTGGGACATTACAGGAGGAACACAACTCAGAGCATATTGTAGAATAGTCTAGGAAATATTTGATATGGGCTTAAGTTCACACAAATTTGCAACCCAGCTAAGCCAGGACAAGAAGGACATATAAGCCCAGAGTAATCACGACTTGTGAGCAGCTCACCTCATTTCTGCACAGAATATTTCATTGAGCTCCTATTCCTTTTCAACAACTATCAGTTTTGTTTCTTCAATCCATACTTAGTATAAAAGTCTCTCTCCACCTAGAAATGCTTTTTCTTTGAACCATTTAAAGTGTTGGAGTCTCTAGCTAAAGGCCACTTCTACACATTTCAGTTTATAAAGTGAACACAGGCATACTAATTATTTTTGCAATTTTATTCTCTTTAATAAGGTCCCCTAAGCATTGCTCTGATTTCAAAAGGATAAAGATGTATCCAGGCACAGAATTAGGAAAAAGTCTTGTTGATAAGTCCTTGATTCCAATGACTCAGCTTATGTTAAGGTGTGGCAGTTATTGCACTTTAATTAACATCTTCAATGTCAAAATATTTTAATTTCTGATTATACATATAAATCTCTGCTGCTCACTTCTTTGTTATTTATTATATTCAATTAGTTAACAATATCTATTGGTTATTGATATTTGGTTCTGTATTTAATAACAGATGCATAATGTTAAATATATATTTTTAAATACGTGGACTCAATACAATTTATCTTTATTTTCTTCACCATTTATGCATTATTTTTTTAAAGAAAAGTGTAAACTTTGGGGATGAATATTTGTAATGTCCTGTTTGTGTATATTGTTGTTACTATTTTCAGTGAAACAGCTGAAACTGTGAACATTTTTTTAAAAGGTTTCTCTTTTTTTTAATTACTTGAGTAAAATAATAGAAATATAATCACAGGTTGTTTCTTTAATATAGGCAAAGTCTATGCTAAAAAAATCTACATAGAATGATTCAGTAAAAATGACAGACCAATTTTAGGAAATAATAAGACAACTGAAAGAGAATGGGCTAGGGATGCATGGATATTTAGATAACTAGATTGATTTATACCTTACCTGGTTACATTTTCATCTGTTTTGAAATTTAAATTGACTAAAATGAGTGGAAGCTTATATGTAAAAATGTTAGATTGGAGGGAAAATTAATATATTTTACACATAAATAATATTAAACATGTTTGTCCAGTTCTGGGGAATAAATATCTTTTATTTTTAAAATAAATTTAAAAATATATATTGACATGTTATTTTGATTGGTGAATTGTGTGTTTTTTAAGGATATGCTTTTTTGAAATAAAACTTGTATGTTTATACGAGGAAATAATATAATTCTGATCAACTTTCTAATTTAACTTACCCAACATTGAGCACATGCCTTTCCTGCAGTGTATGAATGAAAAGGAGGCATTTTTAGGTTACTTTTCCGAGTTCATACACAACAAAATCTAGTGATTATAAACACTTGCCTTCTATAATTTCTGAATAAATCCTATTTTTAACTTCTATTTATAATTTCACACTTACATTTAAGTTGAGCAAAAAAGTGTATGTTTAAGAAAATACATTCAGGTAAGTCAATGAGGTTTTATCAACACTCTCCCTTATGAATGTTTAATTAGATGAACCATTTATACTTCAGTAAATTAATGCAAATAATTTTCTAGTGTGCTGCTTAATATTTAGAGTTACCTGTAAAATTTACAGTTTATCCAGAAGCCTAAAGCAATTTTACTGATTTGTGCATATCTGAAAGCAAATTTGATTAGGAACAGTATTTTAAGAGTTATATACATTGGCAGGCTAAAAACTTCAAATGCTTTCATAGCTAACACGCATTTATGGCCAGCCTGCTGATATTGTTTTATTCATATATTCTGTCTTTTTCTGAAGAAAATTGTTGGTTTGGGAGATGGTAAGGGGCAGGTAGAAAAGGAAACCTGTAGCCATTTCTTATAAGCAGATTCCAGAAATCTGTGCATACTTCACCCTACAAAGACATTTTCTATAGGATCATAACATTTGCCAATCACATGACAAGACTCTAGTACTCATTGTGGACCTTCTATGTCTTGTTTTCCAGATGATTTAATTTAAAACCAGTGTACAGACTCTTCCTCAATCCTAGACTCTACAAGCAATCTAGGAGGCAAATCAGTCTTATGTCAGCTGTTAAGTTGATCTTTTATCTTGCTCAGTACCTAGATCTGGTATTCTCTCTGCTAAATAAACTCTGGTTTGATTCTCTTTTTGTGTATAATTTCTTCTGGACTGATAGCTCTGTTTGATATATAATCCCTTCTTTCTAGAAATTAGAGACCTTTCCCTAACTCCTGACCCATTATGAGATCTCCTTAATTCTACCTTCCTGTGAGTCTGAATCTTAGCCTTATCTGTTGATAAATTCAATCCCAATGTTCAGACTTTTTGGATTCCTCATATTATCTATTGATGAGTTTTGGGCCAATTTCTTGAAACTTTATATGCCAGAATAATTCTTATCACCAGAGCTATCATTATAAGACAGAATAACACAAGAATTTGAACAATTTGACCAGGTTGGTGGATGTGGAAATCCATTGAAATAGTTAAATGTTTTATCATCATAAAATCAATGACTCCATTAAGAGCATTATGGTCCTTTATTTTTTTAGAAGATTTTATTTATTCATTCATGAGAGACACAGGCAGAGGGAGAAGCAGGCTCCATGCAGGGAGCCCAATGCAGGACTCAATCCCGGGACTCCAATATCATAGGAGATCTTAGGCCCTGGGCCTAAGGCAGGTGCTAAACTGCTGAGCCACCCAGGGATTCCCCCATTATGGTCCTTTAAATCTACAAAGCCATGTTGCAATATTCCACTTTTATAATTATAAATTGATGATTCTCCTAGCTCAGTATTATGTATTCCAGATTCATTATACCTGTTATACATATTTGGCAAACAAGTTAGGATCTTACAACATTTATCTTGAAACATATTATAAATCTACTAAGTGCTAGTCATAATTAGACACTTTGAGTAAATTTTTTTTAAATGCTAAGAATATATGGCCCCTTCAGGAGTTTTTAAACCTAGTGGTAAGGTACAGCATAAAAGTATCTTGGTCCAATGGACAACATCAGTTTAAATACAAGGGAATTATAGAGTTAGCTATTCTAATTTAATATAAATATATGCTTAAAATAAAGGATTTGAAAACTTATGAAGGCTAAAAATCCAAATAACTGGGGAATGGTTTATGCAAGATTGTATTAGGCAAACTTTACAGAATGGTGATACTGCTAAGGGTTAGGGGCATTGTTATTCATCAGAAGTCAGCATGGATTAAAAAAGATTTATGAAAATATTGTTGTAAAAGTTCCGGCCTTAGAAAGTTCATAGGAACAATTTTATGTTGAGAGTTATCTTGCCATAGTCTGAGTGGTATCAAAAATACATGAGGAGCTTTATGCTGAGTGACATGACATCAGAACCTATTACTGGCTTTGAGAGTGATTTAGGATTAGGAAGGATATTGTAAAACAAGAAGTTATACAAGTAGTCATTAGTCAAACATAACATTAGTGTGACGGAAACCAGATAGAAGGATGCATGGGATATTTTAACTACATTTAAAACTGAAAACCAAAATATTGATAGAGAATAAATAAGAATAAATGACTGGGGAACAGCCTTTCATAATGGCATAAGTAGCTTCCTCTGTAAAAATGTTTCAGGAAATTGTATTTGCCACATATCTGAATTTTGCCTTATCTAATAATAGGATTTATTTTTGTATGTATGCTCAACAATTTTTTTTTTGAGACCATCAAGCCCACTCTGAGACTTTAACAGCTCTTTTAGGGACACCATATTTTTAGAGTGAGACTGCCTTATACATAGAGGAAGTCAAGATTCCAGCCACACAGTATTATTACTTAATTCAGTGAGATGAGAATTCAAGGAATTCTAAGGCTCTCAGCATTTCGTAGGTTTTTAGTCTTTCCTAAAGTGGTTCCAGCTTGATGTATAAATCTCTCCTTCACAATTGCAGGCATAGCTAAAATTGTTAAAATGAGAAAATTTTATCAGAGTAAAAGCCAAAGTGAATATATATAAATAAAATTTTATTGTATAAATAAAATTAAATTTAAAAATTATCTTTTTACTGTATTTCCTTTGACCACATCGTATATCAGTTTCCTGTCCCAGCAACATGGTGAGATGGTGAAAGAGGACTGCCCTCCATTAACATATAGAATTGTGCTCAAAAGAAGATACCCATGAGTATGAGAAAATGAGAGGCCTTAAAGTCAGAACGGGAATCCTGCAAAGTGATGTTACATAAACACAAACAGTACTGGACCAGGTATAAGCAGTAGGGGTGATAGGCTCAACTTTCAATACCCAAGAAAATCAAATGTTTTGGCCAGTCCAAACACAGAAGGTAAATTTGTACTCCATTTATCCAAGGAAGAGATGAAAAAAAAAAAAAAAAAAGAAGAAGCAAAAACAAAACTTTGCATCTATCTAGATCACTGTATTTACCAAAGGTAGGAAAAGATAAAAATATCAAAGCCGGGGATCCCTGGGTGGCCCAGCGATTCAGCGCCTGCCTTTGGCCCAGGGCATGATCCTGGAGACCCGGGATCGAGTCCCATGTCGGGCTCCCGGTGCATGGAGCCTGCTTCTCCCTCTGCCTGTGTCTCTGCCTCTCTCTCTCTCTCTCTCTCTCTCTCTCTCTCATGAATAAATAAATAAATAAAATCTTAAAAAAATATATCAAAGCCCCTGCCTTTTGTTACACTCTGATACTGAATCCAATTTATATGCCATGTTGCTGGTCTCCTAAATTCAGAAATTAATCATTTAACTGTGGACTCGTGAAAACTGTAGGATGCCAGAGAAAAACGGATGACAGCAAATTCTGTAAAAATTCTACTACCTAAGATACGCATGATCACACAGGAAAAAAATTCTTCTTTTTTTCTTTTAAGATTTTATTTATTTATTCATGAGAGACACAGAGAGGAAGAGCGGCAGAGACACAGGCAGAGGGAGAAGCAGGCTCCATGCAGGGAGCCCGATGTGGGACTCGATCCTGGGACTCCAGGATCACACCCTGGGCGGAAGGCGGCACTAAACTGCTGAGCCACCCGGGCTGCCCGAGATTACGGTTTTTATTTTTAGCTCATCTCCATTAAGGATTTTAATTTTGGGAGATCCCTCGGTGGCTCAGCGGTTTAGTGCCTGCCTTCGGCCCAGGGCGTGGTCCTGGAGACCCAGGATCGAGTCCCACATCAGGTTCTCTGCAGGGAGCCTGCTTCTCCCTCTGCCTGTGTCTCTGCCTCTCTTCCTCTCTGTGTCTCATGAATAAATAAATAAAATCTTTAAAAAAGAAAAAAAAAACTTTAATCTCACGGGAAAAATTATGCTCCTGTAGTGTCTGCTGACATAACAAAGGAAAAGAATTAAAATTTTAAGAAGTTATGATAGTAGTACAACCTGTGAGAAATAATAAAATAAGAGTATTTCATTGATTACACATAAAACGGGGCTATAACGTGGGCTATAATGAACAGATTTTTATTTTTATTTTATTGGAGGACACTTTTCCTTTGAACACTAGAATATATGGCATAACTGGTGGTGGTACTCATAAGACAAATTTTGCCTTGATTGTTATTATTAAATCTTAGCTTTTGTTGGGAAGATTAAGTGTGAAATTCTAAGTATCTAGTATAGTTCCTACTGTGGAGTCAGTACTCATTAAAGCAGTAGTTCTTTTTGATTTTGTAAACAAAATTTAAAATATATTGCAAGAGGTATGCTTACTAAGTATTTTAGGAAATTTCCACTAAAATAAAATGCATCCTAAAATAGAATTTAAATGGTGGATGTAGATTCATGCTCCTGCAGTTCTTTATTCCCAGAAACTCCATGGTGCATATCAACATCCTTAGAGCATAACTACCACTTCCTTTTTCTTATTCCAACATTGCATTGTAGCACCTGTGCCTTACTGATGTCTCTCTCTAAAATTTCCTTTTTTCAAACTTAGAAGTACTGTATAAATTCCTTTTAAAAAATAATTTCTACCCCCTTTTGGTCTCATAAAAATGATCGTACTAAAATCCTCATTTTAGGGGCACCTGGGTGGCTCAGTCAGTTAAACGTCTGCCTTTGGCTCAGGTCATGATCTCAAGGTCCTGGAATTGAGCCCCATGTCAGGCTCCCCACTCAGTGGGGAGTCTGCTTTACACTCTCCCTCTACCTAATACTCACCTTGCTTGTGCTCTCTCTCTCTCTCTCTTTCTGCCAACTAAATAAATAAAATATTTTAAAAAATAAAATAATAAAATGAAATCCTCATTTTAGAGAATAATGTAGTCATTTTTAATTGCTGCATAGCAAATTACCACAAATTTATGTGCTAAAAACAATATATATTTGCCACCCCACAGTTTTGTATGTCAGAAGGTTGGGTACAGCATGACTAGGTTTTCTGCTCTTGGTTTTGCAAAGCTAAAACTAGTGCTTAGGTCAAATTGCATTCTCATCCAGAATTCAAAGTCATGTGGTTGTGTCAGGTGATTTCAGGACTGAGGTCCCCATTTCCTTACAAGCAGTCAGCTGTTGGGGGGGTTCATTCTTAGTTCCTATATGCCATCCTCATCTCTTGGCATGTGGCCCCTCAATCTTCAAAGCTAGCAATAGAAAATTCCCCTTATGAATCAAATCTTCAATGCCTGGAAGAGCCCTGTCTATTCTAAGGGTTAACCAGATCTGGTTAGGCCCACCAGATGGACTTCTTATTTTCAATCACCTGATTTGGGATCTCAATTACAGCCACAAAATCTTTTCACTGCAGCACCTAGATTAGTATCTGATTAGAGGGAGAAGCTAGATATACATCAGAGCATGGGAATCACGGGCCATCATAGAATTCTACCTTTCACAATTAAAATATAGCTCAGAAAAAAGTAATGTGTTGAAAATCATATGATTGGTAAAAAAAAAAAAAGTACAGTATTAAATTCTGTATAATTTTGTTAATGTAATCTCACTGTAATACACTCTCCCTTTCTTTTCCCATTATCTTCTGGTGTACCTCAGTTACTCAAGGAAATTACATACATATTTTTTCTTCTGTCACTCCCATATTTTTTTACTGGCTATTTTTTTTTACTGGCCTCTCTACCCCACTTCAAATTTATTTCTTTATTATTTACTCAACATAGAGGCTAAAAAAGTGAGAATGAATAAAAGAATAACTAACCAACTAAATAAATGATGCTTATTCCATCGGCCCTTGGGAGAACAGAGAATAAGGACTGAAAACTGGAAGCAAGAGTATTACTAGGAAGCTATTTCAGTAACATATGCAAAATATGATAATTGCTGAGAGTAGAATATGAGTGGTGAGGAAGAGATGTACCCAGATTCTGGATTTACAGGTAGATTGGATGTGGTATGTGTGAGAGAGAGGTCAAGGACAGTAACCAGGTTTTTGGCTTGAGTCTGTGTTAGAGCACAGACACTATGTTCAAAGTCAAGAAAGACCCAGGGATGGGTAGATTTTAAAAGTGAGTTATGTAAAGAATTCAAAATTTGAATATGCTGATTCTGAGACTTCTAAAATTTCAATGTTGAATATGCCATTGTGTATGGGAGTCACCAAGCAGTACTGTGCTAGAGATATAAACTTGGGGGGAGGTGGTCTTTGGCATACAGAAAGTCTGTTAAGCCCAAAAGTAGTTTAGATAACCTAAAAATGGCAAATTTAAATAGAAAATATAAGCTTCTATGAATTGATTCCAACATTTAAGAGGTTAGAAGGATAAGAACAAAATAACTCAATCAGAGAAAGACAAATATCATATGATCTCACTCATATGTGGAATTTAAGAAATAGAAGAGGATCATATGGGAAGGGAGGAAAATATAAAAACAAAATCAGAGAGGGAAACAAATCATAAGAGACTCAATCACAGGAAACAAATTGAGGGTCAGGGAGGGGATGGGGTTGGGGGAATGGGGTAGCTGGGTGATGAGCATTAAGGAGGGCATGTGATATAATGAGCACTGGATATAAGATTGATGAATCACTGACATATGTCTCTAAAACCAATAATACATTATATGTTAATTAGTTGAATTTAAATAAAATTAAAATTAATAAATAAATATCAACATTTAAAAGAAGTTGAAAAAAATAACATGTTGTTGGCAGATGAATTAAAATAGGTGCTGAGATGTGACGCCTGCATGGCTTAGCAGTTGAACGTCTGCCTTCTGCTCAGGGCATGATCCTCAGGTCCTGGGATCAAGTTCTGCATCGGGCTCCCCGCATGGAGCCTGCTTCTCCCTCTGCCTACATCTCTGCCTCTCTCTCTCTCTCTCTCTCTCTCTCTCTCTGTGTCTCTCATAAATAAATGAATAAAATATTTAAAAAAGAAAATAGGTCCTGAGAAAGTGACCATTAAACATGATAATGTGAATGTGATTGGAGAACAATTTCAGTGGAATAATGAGAACCAAATGAATTCATGAGAAAATGGGAAATCAGGCAGTGGAAATAATGAATATACACAGTTTTGTTGAGGAGTTTTGCTATAGGTAGAGCTGAGAAATGAAATTGAGACAATAGCTTAGGTAAGAAGTGAGAAAGATCATTTTTTAAAATTGGAATTACTATAGCATATTTGTAATGCTTATGAGACTGAGAAAATAGAAGGGAAAATTGGTGACACTGGGGAAGAAACAACTTCAGAATTGATTTCCTTGAGTGAAGAGTAGACATGATCCATTACAAATGAAAGGGTCATCTTAGATGGGCACACTGATTTTGTACAAGGAGGGAATGCTGAATGTATAGGTTGGTAGCTTGGTGAGAGACCATGTAGAATTCCTCTCTTTATTGCTTAGTTTTTAGTTATCTATCTATCTATCTATCTATCTATCTATCTATCTATCTATCATCTATCGATTGATATATTTCAGTTATTTATATTTATATATACATATATATGTATCTGTACATATCTGTATCTGTTTATATCTGTAAAATCTGTGGTAAATTATGGTTCACTATGAGAAATAATACCTCTAAAAGCACATTAAATTCCTCTAACTAGTGTTTGTCTTTACTCAAGTTTATCACACAAGATAAATATCCATGTGTAGATTTTTAGTAACTTCTAGAAATGAATAGGGAATGCAACTAGCAGCCATTACCTTAACATTCAAAGAGGAAAGTATCTTTGTTAAAGGGAATTGATTATTAATGAACTGATAATGAATAATATAATTATACTACCTCCCCCAGAATAAGCTAGGGGTATAGAAAATCTGTCTTTACAAATTTCCACAACGTAGCAAAAAGGAGAAAAATTCCAGAAAGTTAATCTGAAGACAAAGTGGAAAGTGCCATGTGTGGAGCCTTGTGGATCAAAGGATAGATCATGGTTACAAGCAATTTCCTAGTTTGGCTAGAGAATTATGCAGTGAGAAAAAGATTCACATTATTCTTTAAGATAACATGAAACTCTTTCAATTTTATACTCTAATGGTCTTAGTACCTCTCAAAATACATTATTTCCTGTGCCCAAGAAGCTGTTACATATTTGCTTAGTCTAAAGATATGTATGTTTTTTACATCACATTCAATATAAAGCTTGTATTAAAAGGAGACTCTGCAAATTAAGAGAGTCATCTTACTGACTTTTTAGAAAACGAAATGACTGTATGCAGGAAAGTAGTTTTTTTTCCCCCAAGATTACAATTATAAATGACATTGAGCTCCACACTACTTTCATCATTTTTTTCATTAGAAATACCTGTAATATGATCTGTGATTACAAATTATTAAGCCAGATTTTAACATACCAGACATACATTTAGTGATCTCCTTTCAAAGGTGATCATTATGCTGCCCTTTCTGAAATAATATTTAGAAAACACCCTTTGAAATGGTCTTCAGGGGGTGCCTGGGTGGCTTGGTCAGTTTAACAAGTGACTGCCTTTGGCTCAGGCCATAATTCCAGGATCCCGGGATAGAGTCTCGCCTCAGGCTCCCTTCTCCATAGAAAGCCTGCTTCTCTTCTCCCTCTGCCTGTCACTCCCCCTGCTTATGTGCACCCTCTCTGTCAATTGAATAAATAAAATCTTTAAAAAAAGATATGATCTTCAGGATCTTTTGGAAAATGACAGCAGTGAAGGTAGCATAGTTTTTGATCTTCCCTAATCTCCAAATATAAGCATAGTGACTACATTATATTAAATACATCTAATCAAAATTTATAACAAAACTAGATGAAAAGATATTCCTAAGAACCACAAATTGTAAGTAGGTAGCATTAAATTGGCAATATATAACAACTATGCATTATGTCCACTTGTGCAAAAGAAAACAGATGGAATCAATGGGTGACTGATGAAAATGAGAACACAAAACCTCCAAAAAGCAACAAGTATGTACTGGAAAGCATATACGACCACCTGGAATTTGGTGGCCAAAACTGGAAGGGCTGTTGTTCATTCCAATGGATGTGTATGCATGTGTCCATGGCAACATGTGTCTGAGGCTAGCTGAGCATCATATATCCTGTGAACTCTCGAAACTGACTAGTCAGTGTTCTCTTCTAGAAGGGGGCCCACAGTAAGTAGAAACTATTTAGAGTAGAAAGAAATCGAGCAGGATAGGAACAGCAGAGATGAAGAAATGAAAAGATCTTATTGATAAAAAACTAGAGCTTGGGACAGAGCCAGGAAATGTCATAAAATAAGCCATTATCATTTTTAACACTATCCAAAACTCAAGTAAAGGCAGAAAATCTATCTGATTCAAGCATTCTTAGAATTTAGGTAAGCTAAAATTACATATAAGGGCACCTGTGTGGCACAGTCTGTAGTGTGAACAACTCTTGGTTTTGGCTCAGGTGGTGATCTCAGGGTGGTGAGATCACGCCCTGCATCGGTCTCTGCACTCAACATAGAGTCTGCTTAAGACTCTCTCTCCCTCTATTATGCTAAGCAACATAAATCAATCAGGGAAAGACAATTATCATACGGTTTCACCCATATGCAGAATTTAAGAAACAAAACAGAGAATCATAGTGGAAGGGAGGGAAAAATAAAACAAAATCAGAGAGGGAGAGAAACCATAAGAGACTATTAACTATAGGAAACAAACTGAGGGTTGCTGGAGGGCAGGTGAGAGGGAGGTGTTACTGGGTATGGGTACTAAAAACAGCATGTGATACGATGAGTGCTGGGTATTATATGCAACTGATAAATAACTGCTACCTCTGAAACTAATGATCTAGTTTTATAAAGTAATTAATTGAATTTAAATTAAAAAAATAAAGACTCTCTCCCTTCCTCTGTCCCTCCCCCTTCTCTCTTTTTCTCTTAAATAAATAACTCTTAAAAAATAAAATAAATAAAATTATGTAATATGAACAAAAGAAGTCAATATTAAATCCAACCCAAGTACTGTAAGGCAAAGAGAAATAAGGAAGAAAATAAGTTCTCTACAGCAAATGAAAGGGAACCAGAAAGGCTCCCAAAAGACATACTAAAACTATATTGTACTGTTTCAAAATGAGCTGAAAAATATCAAGAAAAATGATGTAATGCATAAAACATAACATTTTTAAATGAGAAAACTTTAAAAATGAGGTAGCAGACTCAAAAATGAATTAGAAATAAAACATTTTATATATGAAAACTAAACTAGAATGTACAAAAAAGGAAATAAACACAACAAATACAGCCCTATTAGAAATATAAGCTAAAAAGAAAAAAAAGTAAGAATAAAAAAAAATAATGAAGAGATAAGGATTTGAGAGAAAACAAAAAAATATTGTAGATAAGCAAGTAAAAATCAAGAGAAACTGAATCTCAGGAGCCTTATTCACAGTAAGATCTCTTCTAAATTGGTAAGTCAACCTTGAACCTGAACCCAATATCATTAGAGATGGAATTTATAGGCAGTTCTATAAATGAATGTCTAAATGATAGAAAAAGTATGTAATGTTTTAGACAGAGGGTAGATTAGTTGCTTTTAAAACATGGCTATAATCTTTTTGACATTTTTCCTGCTATAGACTAAATGATTGTGCCCTTGCAAAATTCCAATGGGTAAACTTAATCCCCAGCGTGATGATATTTGGAAGTGGGGGCCTTTGGAACATGATTAGGTCATGAAGGCAAATCCCTCATGAATAGGATTTATAAAAGAGACCACAGAAATAGCCCTCTTTTTTTCTGCCATTTGAGGATACAACCACAAATGATGGTCTAGGAACTACGAACTAGGAAGCAAGCTCTCACCAGACACTGAATATGCCTGTCCTAGACTTCCTAGGCTCTAGAACTGTAAGAAATAATTTTCTATTATTTAAAAGCCACCCGGAATATGGTGATTTGTTATAGCAGCCCCAACAGATTAAGATAGCACCCATAAAGTTGGGTAAACATCTCCCATCTTTAATTTGGGCAGGTTTGTAATTGCTTTGACCATTGAGTATGAGAAAATGTATTAAATCTTACACCTTCCTTTAATTCACTGGGATTAACAGAGTCCTCTGTCTTCATGTAAGATATCCAAAGCACTGAAACCCTCGTCCTTAGGGAGAACATGTAGATGTTCCACCAACATTTCCAGTCAATCCTGGCCCTAGTCATCTATGTCCAGCCACCAGATATAAGTGAAAAAGGTATTTTAGTCATCTGTTTTCTGTCCTAAAACATCATGGAGTAAAGAAGAGCTATGTCCTCTGTATCCTTTCCAAATTTCTTTCTCACAAAATCTGTTGATAAGCATCAGTATATGTATGGGACATCATCACACAACCTAGCAGATTTTCTGGAATTTAAACAAAAGGAAAACAAATCTTTTGGATATCTAAGGGGAAAATGTGACTTGTGGAAAAGAAAATTAGATTATCAGGCTTTCTAACTTTATTTCAGAAGAAAATAGCATAAATATATAAGGTTCTCAAAGAAAGAAAATGTGATAAGCTATTTATATCCAGTAAAGCTGACCTCCAGTTATGAAAGTCATAATCTGTTATCAGCACACAAAAACTCAGGGATTATAGTTCCCTTGTTTTTCTCCTAATACATGTGAATAAAGCTTGTAGAGAATGAGCTTCTGAAAGCTAAATGAACTGTCGAAAAATGACTGGGGAAACACTGATGTAAAGACATGAGAGGAGTAAGACATACACACGTAGATGTAAAACTAAGGTTAGGTGAAGAATAAATAGGAGAGAGTATAGTATTTAATGAATATAATTGATGATGTAAATATAATAAAACATTAACATACACAGGAGAATAAGGAAAGCGTGTGGAAAAGCATGAAAATGTTAAAAACATTAAATTAAAATTAAAAACATCAAAATGTTTTTCAGTAATCATGATTGATAACAATAGTATTATTGTTGCTTTTCTGAGTCTGCTGTATGGGCAATGTCAAATAAAACAAACAATTATCATCTCCTGTGTCCTTCAGAACCACGTTTCTTAGTGTGGAAGAAAGAAGATCCAGATATATTCGAAATGAGTTTGAGTTTAGAGCCTAGAGTCAAATTTGAACTGAAAATAGTATGAACTCACAAGACATTTTATCTTAAATATATTGTGTTAGGTATTTATTGCACTGCCTGAAACTGCACCTGAAAACTTAATGGCTTAAAGTAATCATTTTATTAGCTCATAATTCTTTGGATTAACAATTTGGACTCAGCTGGTCTTTTGGACATCATCCATATAGTGGAGGTCAGCTGACAGTTGAGGGTGGGCCGGGTGTGCTCCAGGATGGCCTCTCTCACACCTCTGGTACTTGGTTAAATTTCCCCCCGAACCCTGCTTCCATGTGTTTTCTCCTTCTCTATGAGGTAAGCCCAGGTTCCTGCCCTTGGGATTTTAGTCACCAAGAGGCTGACTAAATTATAAACATTCACTCACATCTACTTCAGGTAAATAGGAATAAGGAATCAAGCATTCATCCTGCCTTTCCTACTAATGTACAACCAAATAATAGGTGAGGGAAAGCATTTCTTTATAAAATTATTCTAGTTAGTAAATGAAAATAAAATGAAAACATTATCACCATTCTGCAACCTTCAATCAAATAGAGGATCTAGGCATTGGTCGGCAACTGATGCTAACATCAAAAAGAATCCAAACCAGTTAAGATATGCCTCCTGAAAAACAAAAACAAATACATATACACACATACCACCACCCACAGTCTTGCCAAAGGGATCAAACTTATGTCTGACCAAGTCTCTGGACCTAGTGGTCAGTTTGCAAGAAGTACAGAGGACAAAGTAGCATTTTGTACTGTACAAAAAGCATGCAGTCTACAGCATCCAGATTGTGAGAAACTCTACAGGTCAAATGGCCTAAAGATTAACATTAAAAAATTTAAGACAAATAAAAAGGTAGAAAACGTCCCTGTAGCTTAAAAGAGACTTAAAATATGTATTATTATTTAAATAGGCATGACTAAACAATAATGTCTAAAATGCACACTTGAATGATAAAAATCATAAAGAAAGGCAAGAACATTTCTGATGATAAAAATCAGCAGGGTGGAGGGCGGCTGGCTTGCTCAGTGGGTTAAGTACCAGACTCTTGATTTCCACTCAGGTCATGATCTCAGGGTCAGGAGATTGAATTCTGCATCAGGCTCCATGCTGTGGGTGGAACCTGCTTAAAGATTCTCACTCTCTCTCCCTCTGCCCCCATACCTGCTCATGCTCTCTTGCTCATTCTCTCACTCTCAAAAAAAAAAAAAAAATCACCATAGTGATTATTTTGGAAGGAGAGCTGAGTTTGTGATCAGGATGGAGAACATAAGGGCCCTCTGGGGTGCCAGGCTCAAATTTCTATTTTTGACAAGGAAGAATGTTTGATGAGTTTTAGGACAGTGATGACATGAATATATTCTTTATGAGTAAAGACATAGAAATTCAACAAATCTATCACAGACATTCAGGCCAATTCTCCAAGAAAAATTCAAAATGCTTTTTTTGCAAAGTACTAGTGACTTCTGAATAAACACACAACCTTTAAAGGTGGCTACTTGGGAGGTGCTTGTATGGAGATGTGTATATTCTAATGTTTACTTACAAATGCACAATGCCTTATACCTTCGTGTTTATTTTCATTATGACTTATTCAGTGGAGAAATTTTAATCATCTGGTATGAAAGGTGAGAAAATTTTATATAGAAATGTGCAATAAGATGTTTTATTTACTAACAATATGTTGTTAGAGTTCATTTCATATGTGTATACACACATATACACACATGCACTATCTAAAGCAAGCACTATGTATTTAAAAAGTGTTTTTGAGAATAAAATAAGAAAATGTATGAGGTCTAGACATTTTGAGCAATGGTGTTTAAGGGAGTGGAACCATATAACAGAGAGGACATTTGATTGACAGGCTTAGGGATGACTCAACTTGTGAAGAGAAGGATAACAATAGTGCTTCAAGCAAACTTTCTATTTCTACTCGGATTATTTAAGAAATTCAGGCAAAATTCAAGCAGTTGCTTCAACTGTTCACATCACCTCTGCAATAGTATGAGTCTACCCTGGGAAAAGGAAGCACACTGATTTAATAACTGACAAGGATGTAGGATATGTAGAAAAGTACTGGCGATTGGCAATAAGGTGCTAATGCTCTGATTTTGATTTTCTATAACTTGAGGAAAGTATACATGTAAGATAATTATTTTTGACAATCTAAAAACAACTTTCTCAATTATGCTAATATTTCAATTAAATGTGAATGTAAATAACCAATCAAAAGCCTTTGAGTGTTAAAGTTTCATTGTTAATAGCACTGTATAATCCAGAAATCTTGAAGTAATTTATTGTATAATAGTATAAATACAACCTCTTTCAAAGCAGTACAGTATAAAGCAAAAGGGATGTTGTCTTTTGAAATATGTTCAAATAAGGCAGAAGAAAAAAATCTTACAAAAAAATGAAAGAGAGAGACAAAGAGGCATATAGCAAGAATTTCTTTAATAGAATTGAAATTGGTTTTCCCTAGATTTAAAACACTAAGGAAGGTAATGAACTAGAAAGACTCTAGGCCAAAATCAGCTAGGAGGTTATTGCCATGAATCTGAGTTGTCATTCCATCCAGGGAAAATTCAAGGATATGAGACTAGATACACTCATTTGACTCTAATCTTAATGTGCTTAGACCTAAATGGCAACCAAATTAATGCTTTTGAGTAGGAGTCCCTTCTTATTGCTTCTGCATCTAGGCTTGAAAATTGTATGGCTCCTACTTCTCATCTGTTTTCCTACTCCTGCTAACTCTGATTACAAAAATTCCTTTTTGGTTAAATTTACATTATCTTCATGCATCTATGCATTTCTCTTTCTACAGGAATAAATGCTGATTTACACAAAAATGAACCCTTCATTGCAGAAGAAAAAAATATCTTGGGAATGTCTTTAGCAAGCCATACTATCCATGACCACAGTAACACTTTTGTTAGACATCTCCCCATTATCTGGTAATTTAAGTGATGTATTTCATTGTAAGTTTTAAGTTAGCTTCTTTGTGCTTCTAAATTGAACTATATTCTTCCAAACCATACATAATCTGGTCATCTGAAATAGCAATGGATGAATACATATTTCTGTATTTGGACTCATATAAGTTATATTGGACAACAGATCAGCCTTAGTCTATTTTTTCTTACACATATGTACACATATGTATGTATGGAGAATGTTGGTCTAGATGTTAAGTAATATAAATTTATATAAATATGTAATAAAATATTAGTTTTACTTGCATAATGAACAAATTAGTCTTCAGTTTCATCATATGCAAAGTGGGTATGGTTGCTGTGCTTATTTAACTGGGTTTCACTTGTTCAAAAACACACACACTAGAAGAAATGCTTCAAATGAATATCTAAATTTGCTAAATATGCACTATAGACAATTTTTTCAGGGAGATAATAACTTTCAAGACTATCTTGGTAAAAAGGAAAATTATTTCTGTATTGTTACAAACACAAAATCTTCTCTAGATACACATATTTATGTTTGAAAACAGTTATTACCACATTTGTGCAGTCTGCTTTTCTTTAATGTAATAATAACATAATTACATAATATACAACGTGGTACAATAAGTAGCACAAATTATTTCAAGTGGGTAAGAAAGAGATTAACCAGCCAAATTCAGTAAGGCAAAAGTCAGCCTTTAGTCTAATATATTTTTTCCTTATGAAGTTTAAACAAGTTCATGACATGATTGTTGGAAGCTGTTTAGATTTGCTCCCCATTAATGAAAGTACTTCCAAAAAAGAATACACTAAATGTTTCACAGCCACTTAAGGCTAACTCCAAAAGTTTGGCTGCCTCTGTGGGTCTCCAAACTGTCTCTTGAAACCAGACTACTTTTGGAATGCACCATTAATCCTGGTGAGATAGCAGCAAACTTGTAATTCTAAACACTTTTACAATTTTACTATTTTTGGCCCCTGAATGGCTCAGTTGGTTAAACGTCTGATTTTGGATCAGATCATGATCTCAGGATCCTGGGATTGAGTCTTGCATCAGACTCCATGCTCAGTAGAAAGTCTGCTTCTTCCTCTCCCTGTCAGTGTCCCTCTGTTTTTCCCCCCACTCATGCCTCTCTATCTCTGAAATAAATAAAAATCTTAAAAAATATTTTTTACTACTCAATAGAATAGTGGTTGCCAGGGACTGAGGGGTAGGGAGAGTGGGGGAGATGTTGGTTAAAGGGTGCACATTTCCAGCTATAAGATGAGTAAAACCCAACATGGATCAGTGGAACAGAATAGAAAACTCAGAAAGGGACCCACAACTATATGGCCAACTAATCTTTGACAAAGAATGAAAGAATATCCAATGGAAAAGAGACAATCTCTTCAACAGATGGTGTTGGAAAACTGGACTGTGCAACATGCAGAAGAATGAAACTAGACCACTTTCTTACACCATACAAAAACATAAATTCAAAATGGATGAAAGAACTAAATGTGAAACAGGAATCTATCAAAATCCTGGAGAACACAGGCAACAACCTCTTTTATCTCAGCTGCAGCAACTTCTTACTAGACACATCTCCTGAGGCAAGGGAAACAAAAGCAAAAATGAAGTCTTGGGACTTCATCAAGATAAAAAGCTTCTGCACAGCAAATGAAACAACAAAACTAAAAGGCAACCTACAGAATGGAAAAAGATATTCACAAATGATATATCAGATAAAGGGCTAGTATCCAAAATCTATAAAGAACTTAACAAACTCAACGCCCAAAAAAACAAAACAAACAAATCCAGTAAAGAAATGGCCAGAAGTCATAAACAGACATTTCCCCAAAAAAGACATCCAGATGGTTGAAAGATACGTGAAAAAATGCTCAATGTCACTCATCATTGGGGAAATACAAATATAAACCACAATGAGATACCACATTATGCCCCTCAGAATGGCTAAAATAAACAAGTCAGGAAACAATAGATGTTGGTGAAGATGCAAAGAAAGGGAAACCCTCCTACATTGTTGGTAAGAATGCAAACTGGTGCAGCCACTCTGGAAAACAGTATGGATGTTAAAAAGTTAAAAATAGAACTATCCTACAACCCAGCAGCTGCACTCTTAGGTATATATCCAAAGGATACAAAAATAGTGATTCAAAAGGACACATGCAACCCAATGCTTGTAGCAGCAACCTCCACAATGGCCAAAATATGGAAAGAGCCTAGATGAATGGATAAAGAAGAGGTGGTGTATGTGTGTAGTGAGTATGACTTAGCCATCAAAAAGAATGAAATCTTTCATTTGCAATGATATGCACAGAATTAGAATGTGTTATGCTAAGCAAAATAAGTCAGTCAGAGAAAGACAAATACCATATGATTTCATTCATATGTAGAAGTTAAGAAACAAAACTGATGAACAGAGGGGAAAGGAAGCAAAAATAAAATAAGATAAAAACAGAGAAGGGGGTAAACCATAAAAGACTCTTAACTATAAAAAAAAAAACAAACAGGGCAGCTAGAAGGGAGGTCGGTGGTAGGATGGGGTAATTGGGTGATAGGCATTAAGGAGGCACTTGATGTAAGAAATACTGGGTATTATATACAACTGATGAATCACTAAATTCTTTCCCTGAAACTAATTCACTATATGTTAACTAACTTGAATTTAAATAAAATCTTTAAAAAAAAGATGAGTAAGATCCAGGGATCTAATGTACAACACAGTGACTGCAGTAACAAATACTGTATTACATACTAGAAGATTGTCATGAAAGTAGAGCTTTCACCATAACAGCAACAACAGCAGCCAAACAATAATTATGTGAGGTAAAGGATGTATTAACAAACCATGTTGTGGTAAACCTTTTCCAACATATGTTAATTAAATCATATATTTTACACTTTAAACTTATGAAATGACATAATGTTATAGGTCAATTTTATATCAGCAAAGCTGGGGAAAAATCCCATAATTTTACCACTCTGGATATTCTGTAAGGCTAACTCCAAAAGAAAAAAGTATATACCTCAATTGTATTAGCACCAAAACATTTAAATGATGACTGCTTTGTATAGAATTTTCCCAGCTTGTTTCTCTGAGTTGATTTTCATCCACCTAATTATAGGAGTTTAGGAGACAATAAACTCATACAAATCAATATAACAACTAAACAGATGAAAAATGGTAAAGCAAAAACGTGTACATGTTATTATAACTATCCAAGTTAAAAAAAAAAAAAAAAAAAACACTGCTCTCTGCTAAAATTATCCCACTTGGAAAATCTCATTTTAATGGCTCTTCTGTCATAAGAAACAGTCTTTCAAAAACATTTTTACACAAAATATACTCAATAATGCAGACACCCACACCCCAGTTTCTAAAGGACCTTAATGAATTGATATTGCAGCAGTAAACAACAACACTTCTGGTTACAGAGTTCTCACACAGCTTCAAGGCCACTGCAGCACTTTACAGGAGAAAGACTTTGGCAAATAAACTCCTTGGGAAGCAACAGATCTATTTTGTAAAGTAATGCAAAAACTTCTATGATTTAGTTATATATTGAAATATTTCTACACTCTCATTTGTTAATCCTTGAAACAACAAAGAAGGAAAAAATAAGTTGACGGGAAGCCTTGTGAAGTGTTTTCTTCAGGTTTTTTATTCTTGCCTTTTCATTAAAGAAAAAATACAAAATGTGCTTTCATGAGACCATTGAATTAAAGATTTAAATGGAAATTATTTTTAACCTTTTATGCAAAGATAATTTTAAAAGGAATAAAATTATATCTTTATAGATGTGTTATTTTATATTCAGAAATTAATGATTTCTGGACTCTTATTAATGTGGAGGTTAAGAAGATATGAGTGTGTGGTGTGTGTGTGTGTGTGTGTGTGTGTGTGTCCGTATGTACGTGTTGAGGAGGGTAAAAATAATAGACAAATATTTCTTACAGATACTATTCTAGAATTTTATCCAGCTAGTCCTGAATTACTAATCAAACCTCACTGCAGTTGAAGTAACTTCCAATTTCCTTCCTATCTTTTGTGAGGCTGATTAAATTTAGCACTCATGATATATAGACTTTTAAAACAGAGGAGCATATTTGACATGAAGCAATTAGACTAGGAAACACCAATAGATTTTTTTTCTCACATTTTTTCCCACACATCTCTGTTCTAATTTCTAGAGATAGATATATTTTACTGAAGGGGCTCCATAGGCCATGTTCCTTTATTGAAGAAACAATGAAAGTGATGACACTGACCCCTTCTCAGGCTGACCAGGGATAACTGGCTTGCTGGTATTTCCTCTTGGGAAAAAATCCATACCAGAACGAAGAGTTCTGAGACAATTTAGACTTCCACTGAAATCACAATAGAAAAAAAGCTTAGGCCACATTAATGGATATTTATAAATTATTACATATCCAAACAGCAGGAAATGGGTTCTTCGCAATTGCGTATGGATCATACACCAAGAATGGGCAATAAATCAACTCACAGAAGTTTAAAAGAATCAAAATCACATAGAGTATGTTCTTTGACCATGATGCCATTAAATTAGAAATCAGTGACAAAAAAATATCTGGCAAATCTTCAAATACCAGATTTTAAACAATCTACTCCTAAGTAAGTCATAGTTTTGTAGAATAAAACCCAATGAGTGTTTAAATGATATTTCTAAACAAATAATAATGAAAGCTCAGTATTTCAAACTTATGGAATCTCAGGTAGGCAATGTTTTTTTAAATGCTTCTATTACAAAAAGGAAAAGATACCAAACCATGCTGCCATTTGAAAAAGATATTTTAATAAAGTGGAATTAATTAAAGAAAATAATAAATAAAAAAAAATAATAGTGGGAATCAATGAAATACAAAATAGATAAATATTAACTAATATAAAATCAATAGTCAAAATTAGTTCTTTGACATGGTTAATAAATTTGTTATATTCTTTGGAAAATTGATCATGAAAAATAAAAAAAGAGAAAAACACACACAGTAACCAATATCATAATAAGAGGGAACATCATTACTGATGATATTAATATTTAAAATATTATAACAATATTGTGCCAATAAAATTGACAGGTAAAATGCACATATTCCTTAAAAATCACAACTTACCAAATCCAAATAAAAAAATAGAAAATCTAAGTAGCCCTATATCTTTTGTTGACATTTTTTAGTTAAAAAAAAAATACAAAGAAATACAATACAAAATACAAAGAAAATTCTAGAGACAGATAGCTTCACTGATGAGTTATATAAGGCATCAGGAAGATATAATATGGTATCATGCGAAGCTTCTGGGAGACTATAAAAGGGGAGAACACTACCTGACTTGCTCTTTTGAAGCCCACATAACCCTGAAACAAAAGTCAAGCCTATGACAATCAAAGACAAATGCAGACTGGCTATTCCTCATGAACATAATACTAGTAAATTGCATCCAACAATGTAAAAAAGGATAATACATCATGACCAGATAGGTCTTATTCCAGGATTGTAAAATGGTTTAACACTCAGAAATGAATTAATGTAATCTATCTATTTTTAAAAATCATATAATGACATCAATAGATACAGAAAGCATCATTTAACAAAATTCAACACTGATTCATGATAAAAGCTATTAGAATTTCCAGATCAAAAAGTAGGGAGTCATATAACAACCTGCAGCTCACATCACATCTAATGGGGAAATATTGAACACCCCCTCTATCTCAATATTGAGAACAAGAAAAAGATGTCTCTTTTTAACATTTCTACTCAACAGAGATACCACATCTGTCTAAACACTTCTTAAGGGTGTGATGTTCAGTCAGGCACAATAGTGGTTACTCGTGGCCATGATTTTCTCTAGTTACTACAGCAATTTTATTCCAAAAGTTTCTAAGAAAATTTAACCTGGATTTATGTCAGATAGGTGAATCATAGTGTATTGATGAAAAAGTGCAGGTTCTCCAGTTTTCTAAAATCTACACTAATGGTAAATGAACCACAAGTTTAGTGTTTCCCTTCATTACATGACCAGATCAATAAGCCTTTGCAAAGCAAATCAGCTTTATATTATTATAACAGCAATCAAGCGAAACAGGTTAAAACTTTATAATTACAATTAAATTCTTTTGAAATTTCAGCATGATACATGGTGATAATTCAAAACATGTGCTTAGAGTAGAACAATTTGCGGAGATGTAACAGGAGATTTTATGGCATCAATAGAGTTTTATTAATCATAATTTTGTAAAATTTTATAGGGAGGCATATAGTAATCTCGGAACTGATGTGACAATTATTTATTTTACAATAGCAGAAAAAGTTCTCACTGACACTCTAGTAGGAATCTAAAAGGAAAGAAGATATTGTAATAGCACCTTTTTTAGGATAAAAGAAGAAATAAACACCATACATGAGAAAAAGCCAATAAACATTAACTGTAGCACCTTTAAATAAAATTAGAAGAATAATTTGAGTCACAAAGTATTGTGCTAATGAATTGGAAAGAGTGCACTGTTTAATTTTATGAGTGTCCTTCCCCGATCTGATTAGGGTCATTCATTCACTTTCCCTTGAGCAATTAATTAGTTATTGAGAAACGACCATATGCCTGGTACTGTGTTTGGTAGTCGAAATTGGAAATAGAAAAGTAGACAAGACCCAGAATTTCTGATCCAGTATGAGAAATAGAGGAGACAATTGGTAAATCATTATACAATCACCATGTAGTAACTGTTGCAATTATCTGAACAGATGTTGTGGGGTATCAGACATGTCATGACTTCACCAAGGATCCTTTCTTACAAGCTTGACTTGAAAAGTCAAGGTTTGCATAGAAAACTAGAAGTTTGCTATGTGAGAAGGAGAAGGAAATGCACTCCAGAAAGAGAAAAAAAAAATGAGTTTTTAAATGAGACCTTGCTTGTTTGAGAAATGTTGAAAAACTCAAGAGAAGTGAGGTCCCAGGTCCTACCTTGAAGCAAGCAGGTGGAGAGGGAGGCTTTGGGAAATAAAAAGAAGACACGAAGCTTGAAAGAGAAGCTTAAGCAAGTTTTTGGATAATGTTAAAGCCTAAGCCAAAGTGGAATTTATCCCATCGACAAGCAACACGGAAGAGCTACTTTAAAACAGGAAGTTTGGCATTATTAGGGACTTTTATCTCTAAAAAGTGCATCAGCACATGCTAAAGAAGTTTCAGTATCTCCATCCAGAATTTTGTTGTTTTAAGTCATTCAGATGCACAAATGAAGAATCAGGCACAGATTAGTTTTACACTCTTGCTACTTGACAAATTATGTTTTTAGAAAGACCTTTATGTGGCAATTTCTCAAATGGATTTGACTAGTGAGAAACTTGTAGGAGGGTGGCCAGTCAGGGAAATGAGAAACTAGACTTGTACAGAAATAATAGTGGCATCTACAATAGAATTCCATACTATCACAATGTACATGAGCACTGCTGACTTTTGAAATTAGATACATAGCATAAAAATGGCTATGACATCTGTAATCCTTTTATACTGTTTCTGCCTTTTTTCTTTATCAATTCCTCTCTTTCCTTTCCCTGTATGGCTAACCACTCATCCTTTATGCTAAAAGAGTGTAAAAATGATCTGTGCTTCATTCTTCATTTGTGCATCTGAATGACTTAAAATAACAAAATTCTAGATAGAGGCACTTTTTAGAGATAAAAATCCCTAATAATGCCAACTTCCTCTCATTCTCTATTTGACTTTGGTGAAGGAAGAAAATTATATAATAAGAGTTTTATGATTTTCTCTATAAGAAGGATAATTTTATGCTCTTGTAAAAACAGTAGGATTTATGTGTATATTTGACTGGGATGCTGGTGCTTGCTACTGATGATTTTGTCAACAGAGGAAAGAGATAACATTAGAGATTCCAAACACTGAGGGCTTTTTTTTTCCTAATTTGCAGTTTTAAACCAAGTTTTGAAAAATAATGTGCACATCTTAAATTGCTGAGGTCGCTTTTAAAAAATTCTGCAAAGCACAATGCTTGGCAAAATAAAAGGCATAAAGTGATGCTCATGTTTGAGGAAACAGTCTGTTTTATGAGGGAATTTCAACAAGACAATACCATGATCAGAATTTCAATAGTTTGATGGTCTGTTCCTTTCAAATTCCAGCACCAGCAGGTTCTAAAGTTGGCAAGTGACTTTGGTCTGCTATTTTGCAGGAACCACATTTAAGTCAGGGAGACCTGTTTATGTGCCCAGAGATTGTGTCATTCCTCGGGGAGTGTACAGCCCTCTAGGTATAGGTGTGAAGAAGGGGGAGAGAGGTGCATTCTCCCCCTGAGGCTTATGACAGGCTGCTGTAGCCTCATGCAGCCTGGTAGCAACCCTTCGCTTAAGCATATGTAACACCTCCACCTCGGTGAAAATAGGGGAACAGGTTTCTCATCTAGGTATCCTACCACTTCAAATAGTCTTGAATATGGTAGACACTTAAAAACTTTATTCAGTCAAATTAGTCCAAATGCCCAGAGTGTTTAATGCATGGTACATTTTCCTGATCTTCTCAATTGCAAAGTTATGTTAAGAGGGATGCCTCGAAGGCAAAATAAAACCCGAATATTTTTTAATGCAGTCTTTGAGGAAAGTGTGGGGAAAAGCTGGGCCTTGATGAACCTTTGATTGAATTATCAGTCCTGCTGCAAACTAACTGGAGGCAAGTTTCCTAGCCTCGTTCAACCTCAGTTTTCACATCTATAATTAAAGTGACTGATTCTCTGGAGATTGTGAATTGTGATCATGGACAAAAGACAGGGAAAGAGGGAACATTAGTTTTGTGTACACACACACACACACACACACACATGACACACATGACACAGAAGAGTATTTAACCTCAGGACACTTTAGGCCATGAAACCTCTACCTTCCCCCTACTTCTTGCCACCGACCCCCCTGCTTCTCTGCCACAATGAGACATGAGTCTTTGAGGAGGGAAGTGCCCTGGTTAAGATTATCCTTCATATTGCAAGTGACACAAAGTCAGCTCTATCCAAAGCCATAAGCTTCCATTTTCTTGCTAGTCCTACATCATTTACTCATTTTATATCATAATAAAGTTGAGATTGCTTGTGACATTGAAGATATAATTTGGCCAAGTACAAACAAAGCCCCCAAAATTGCTGAACTCGAGGGTGATTACCCTGTCAGCTGAGGTATGGGGGCAGGTTTGGGGATGATGAGTTATCACAATATTCCACGGGCTGAATGAATCTCCTCCCTGTTCGTAAGGAGTAGATAGTGACATTTAACTCATTGCTTTGTTGTGTCAACACGTATGTACTAGGTTTCTTAACCTTACCAATATATTTTCACTTCATATTATACCACAGGTATAAAAGCTGCTTATGTTCCAATTAACATTTAATTGAAATGTTTTATGGACATATGAGAAAAAGCACGAAAAAATACATAGATGGTACTCTTAGACATATTTCTGTCAAAAATGACAACTAGAAAATAACTATCCAGTGACTTCAGAATCAAATTCACACTGTAAACCTGCACAAACACTCTTGTTACACCCTCAAGTCATGATTTATAGTAGTTTCCAGGCACTGTCAGGATATCTAAGAACTAGAAAACTTTCTTGCACTTTTTCAAAACTATTGTTTCAAATCACAAATATTTATTACTAGAGACACTAGAAGTCCAGGGGTCCCCTGCATCCCAGAGAAACCTCTGCAAAGAGATGGCATGTACGTGTGCTTCTCAAAATTTAACGCATATCTGAGGAACCAGCAGATCCTATTAAAATGCAGATTATGGTTCAGTAGCTCTGGGACTGGGCCCTAGAGTCTGGAGATATAACAAGCTCCTGAGGGAGGCTAGTGCTAGTGGCTAGGGGAACACACTTTAAGTGGCCACAGTATAGACTCTTGACTTCCTAGGAAACACTAACTGCTGGCTTCTTGCTGCATAAACCACATTAAAGATGTGGTTGTGGTGGCTTGTTTGGGCAGGTGCTATATCTGGTGATTATCACTACTAGCACAGTGCCTGGCCAAGGTAAATATCCCTGCGTATTTGCTGAAATACTAATCTAGACTGTCGAGTTTGATATAAATGAGGGCCCGGGTGTGTGGCTATCATAACTCTGGTAAAGTGAACCTGTGTTAAATAGCAGTTCTAGTAAGAACTGGAAAAGGTGAGGAATCATTTACAATCTCTAATGAAATATCTTTTCAATGTAAAAATATCTCTTTTCAATGAGATATTTTTCTCTGGTTAATTCAGGTGTTAATTCATACCACATAATGAGAAGCAAATTGAACTTTTGGACTATGAACGTGGAGACTTCTAGCTATAGAGTTATTTTAAATTTTTTTTTAAGATTTTATTTATTTATTCCTAAGAGACACATAGAGAGAGGCAGAGACACAGGCAGAGGGAGAAGCAGGCTCCATGCAGGGAGCTCGATGTGGGACTCAATCCAGGGACTCCGGGATCAAGCCCTGAGCTGAAGGCAGAAGCTTAACCCCTGAGCCACCCAGGCGTCCTCTATATGTGAACTTTAAATACCACATTAATGTTAATATGTCAGTATCTAGGCAAACAGAGATTTCCTATTTGTATTTCATGTTTTAAAGAAACAATTTATTAAACACTTTACATCCTATCAAAAGAGAATTTCCAATATAGTCTCATAGTTATGGATAAGAAACTCCATAGATTTTTAGGAGATAGAACACAAAACTTTTCATTTGATCACATAATGTAAATGAGGGCCATGTAGATAAATCTGCCCCCAAATGTTATGTAGTGGGAATTTTTATTTTTCCTAAACAATAAACAGATATAGCAATAGTATGAAAAGGAGTAAATATTGGTATAATAGCCATAAATACATGTTTTTAGTATTACTGACAATTTCATAAATTTGAGACAAGATTAAAAACAGAATGCGAATTATGAAAGGTGTTCATTTCTTTACTGCATCAAAAGGAGTTACAATAAACGTGATTTTTAATTTGTCTTAAAACATAAAAAAAGTTAAAAAAAAAAAAAACATAAAAAAAGTTAAACTTATTTAGGTGGTTCATTCATTCACTCATTTATTTTAATTTAAAAAGGGACTGATAAACGGACTTTAAGATTCCGTGACAGTTCCTTTCCTGACCATCCTCTACCGCTTCTATTTTAGATCGTAGAGAAAGGCTCCCTCTACTGGGCAGATTGTCCGTGATGTACATGGAAAACCTTTGAATGACCCAAATTCCGAAACCCCGAAGATGAAAAATATCTGGCACTTATAAGGAGAGCTGTTGACTGAGCGCTATTTGTAATGCTCCGAAGACAAAACGAATCAGGTAGGCAGTAATACCGCGAGTCCTTAATATTAAAAAAGTCAGTTCTTTTCCCTGCTGCTGATTACCGGCAGGGACGCGTGGGTGGCTCAGCGGTCACACCCACCCCACGTGGGCTCAGCGGTCCCCGCTCTGGGTCAAGTCTCGGATGGGGACCCCGCAGGGAGCCTGCTTCTCCCTCTGCCTGTGTCTCTGCTTCTCTCTCTGTGTCTCTCATGAATAAGTAAATAAAATCTTTTAAAAAATGATGTTAAAAAAAGATAGTAGCCAAGAACATTTATTTAAATATTAAATACTATATTTTGCAGCAATTATTCCCCTATTCTAAGCTAACTGATATCACAGAATGTCTGCTTTCTTTTTCTGAAATTCGGAGGTCTAGATTACCTCCAACTGAATAATATTTAATTTGGACCCATACAGTTTGTCTTTCCAGCTAACTTATGCATTTCCCGAAAGGGAGAAATATTTCCCATATTCCTAATTTAATACTCAAACTTTTTAACACATTCAAATGACTTTTATGACTTTTGAAAAATTTAATCCTGCTGGTTGCACTTTTTCTTTCATTTCCAAATTGTTTACAATTCAATTTCAAACCTGTTAAAAAAGAGAGTTTATGGATACAATGGAATATTCCTCAGCCATTAGAAATGACAAATACCCACCATGTGCTTCGACGTGGATGGAACTGGAGGGTATTATGCTGAGTGAAGTAAGTCAATCGGAGAAGGACAAACATTATATGGGGAATATAAAAAATACTGAAAGGGAATGAAAGAGAAGGGAGAAATAATGAGTGGGAAATATCAGAAAGGGAGACAACATGAGAGACTCCTAACTCTGGGAAACGAACTAGGGGTGGTGGAAGGGGAGGTGGGTGGGGTGGGGGTGACTGGGTGACAGGCACTGAGGGGGGCACTTGATGGGATGAGCACTGGGTGTTATTCTATATGTTGGCAAATTGAACACCAATAAAAATAATTTTTTTTTTAAAAGAGACTTTCTTATTTCAATGCTAATATGTACCTACATTTTAGATCATATATAGAGCATACTAAAGGAATTATTTTAAATTACTCTCATAGTGTATCTTTTTTTCTTATTTATAGTTTTTTCTCTTTTTAAATCTTGTTTGCCATAAAATCAAGATTTTCTTAAAATTATAACTCAAAAATTAATAACTTGGAAGATCTCAGGTTTTTGTTCTACTTGCCAAAAACAATGATATTTTTTTTTTTATGTTGAAGAAAGAAAAAAGAGTACAAGCATGGGAACTTATTGTCCCAGCAAAATTCACATAGTCATTACTTGGCGGATTGCCTCTTGAATGTCAAACCGGAGCTTATTCAAGTAGAACCATCTCAGTGATGCCTTTTAGGGTTTATAGGACCAAACTTTTCCTACATATGGCATCCTTCAACATTACCTCCACAAAAAATATTTCTGTACTCAAATTCAAATGTTGAATTCTACCTATCATTGTGGAGCTAATAATTTTTCTTTTTGAATTATATTATTTTTTATTATTTTTTTCTCTGGCTATTTTACAATCCATCAGTAGCTAAACTCCTAGAATATTAATACATGTATTTTAAATTGAATTACATTTTCAATACAGTCTTTTGGAAACTTATAGATTCAGGGTTCCTCCGTCTTTCTCTAATCTTTTTTGTTTTTTAAGATTTTTTATTTATTCATGAGAAACAGAGACAGAGAGAGAGAGAAACAGAGAGAGAGAGGCAGAGACACAGGCAGAGGGTGAAGCAGGCTCCATGCAGGGAGCCCGACATGGGACTTGATCCCAGGTCTCCAGGATCACACCCTGGGCCAAAGGCAGGTGCCAAACCACTGAGCCACCCGGCTGCCCCAAAAAATATCTTTAGAATATATGAAATTTAAGTGATCCAGTCTTAGCATTTTGAAGAATCCTAGAGGTCACCTAATGCAACCATTAGTTAGTAAATCAATCCTATACCATTTCTAAAAAAATGGTTATCTAGCTCATACACAAACACTTTTATTAATGGGTAGTTTATAACTTTTTCAAGATATTTATAGGGAGATACAACTTTTAAAAAGTTTATCTAATGAATGGATAAAGAAGATGTGGTCTATACATATAATGGAATATTAATCAGCCATCAAAAAATGAAATCTTACCATTTGCAATGACACGGATGGAACTAGAGGGTATTATACCAAGCAAAAAAAGTCAATCAGAGAAAGACAAATATATGATTTAACTCCCATATGGAATTTAAGAAACAAAACAGAGAAGCATAGAGGAAGGGAGGAAAAAATAAAATAAGACATAATCAGAGAGGGAGACAAACTATAAGAGACTCTAAACCATAGGAAATAAACTGAAGGTTGCTGGAAGGGAGGGGGAAAAGGGGGTGGAGTAACTGTGTGATGGGCTTTAAGGAGGACACGTGTTGTAATGAGCACTGGGTGTTATGCACAATTGATGAATCACTGATCTCTCCTTCTGAAACCAATAATACATTATATGTTAATCAATTGAACTTAAATTTTTTAAAAATCAAACTTCTTAAAAAAATTTATCTGTATGTTACATGAAAAAAAAATGCCTCCTTTTAACTTCTACCCATCAGTCCTTTTTCTGTATCTTGGAAAGCACTGGTGGTCTTTACTACTCCATAATTTCTCATGTGATATAACCACAAAATATTCTATTCTGATTACCTTTTTCTGAATGTGTCTTAGTTTGTTATTATTTTCCTAAAAGTCTACTCTTAAGAATTGAGCAATTTGGGGGGCACATGAATAGCTCAGTATGTTAAAGTTTGCCTTTGGCTCAGGTCATGATCTCAGTGCCCTGGAATGGAGCCCCATGTCTGGCTCCCTGCTTAGCGGGGAGTCTGCTTGTCCCTCTCCCTCTGCCATTCCCACCACTCATGCTCTCTATCTCAAGTAAATAAATAAAATCTTAAAAAAGAATTGGGCAATTTGTCACATGAAGTCCATAAAAATAGGACATATAGAAAAAAATGGATTCTTCATTAACACAAAATCTTTAATGTGCATATTTTGTATATATTTAAATGTGAAAATATATTTATAACATTTTCTTATAAATTAAAAAATAAATAATGCCACTACTTAGAACATCTTACTGGTTATGCTCATAACATTCCAAAAAAATTATGTGAAATGTGGGCTATTGGGACAAGGCAGCAGTTTATAATTAATTATGAAAGATATTGTGGGATTTTTAAAGAGATTCATCGTTTCTTTTAACTAAAAATAAGGCTTCATATACATCATCTACTTCCCAGAAGTCACTCTGACCAGTCTGTGTGCCACCTCTATAAATATTGTAACTACTGTTGCTTTATAAAAATATTTTCTCATGAGGAGGGCACTTGGGGGGATGAGCACTGGGTGTTATGCTATATGTTGGCAAATTGAACTCCAATAAAAAAATAATAAAATAAAATAAAAATAAAAATACTTTTTCTCATAAGTGTTAATATAACTGCATATAAATAAAGTGTATGATGATGAAGAAAGAGGAAATGGAATTATCTTTGAGATTTGAATTGCTTTCACATTTACATTTAATAATTTCAGGTACATAAGAAATAGTACGTTTACCTTTTAGCCTTTTCATTTTTCAAATAAAGTAAAGATAAATCTGTTTCCTGCTGGGAAAATTTTCAAAGAAGTTATAGAATATTCAAAATACTTATGGCCAACAATTGTAAAGATTTCCTTCTCGAATAGTATGAGGTAGTTAGCAAACTAATCATTTGATAGAGATTATAGTTTTTTTCTATAGGAAATAGGTTTTTAGATCTAAATTGTCAGTGTTTCACTGTCTTTATTTATTACTCTGATCATCTATAGATATTACAAATCCCCTTGGATGCAGAATTTCAGGAAGAAAAATAATAGCTTCCCAATGACTGGATGAACTTACAATTCTTCTGTTAAGTAACACAATTTTACCAGTATTTCTGTCTCTGTGACATAGGTAAATCCTGTTAGAATTCTCTTTTTGGAAATGCATACTAAACATATTTATAGAATATCATTGCTCTTTAAAAGTAAATGTTCATAATTCTTTAGTTTCTTATAATTATTTTAAAGCATTGTCACTGACTATGTGAAGCTTGTCCCTTTCATGTGTATGAAAAAGAAATGTTGCTCAAAATGGATCATAGACTTCAATGTAAAATGTAAAACTAGGAAACTCGTAGAAGACAACATAGGAGAAAACTGAGATGACTTTAGGTGTGATGATGACCTTTAGATACAACACCAAAAGCAGGATCCCTGGGTGGCGCAGCGGTTTAGATACAACACCAAAAGCACAATTCATGAAAGAAATCATCGATAAGCTAGACTTCTTTAAAATTAAAAACATCTGCTCTGTCAAAGACAAGAGAATGCAAAGACAAAGTCCCAGACTGGAAGAAAATACTTGCTAAAGATACTGCTGATAAAGGATTCTTTTCTCATATATACGAAAAACTCAAGATTCAAAAATGAAAAAAAAAAAAAACAATTAAAAAATGGGCCAAGGAAAGAGACACCTCAACAAAGATCTGCAGATAGCAAATAAGCAAATGAAAAGATAACCCACATTGTACGTCATCAGGGAAATGCAAATTAAAACAACAAGAAAATATTACCTCACCCTTCTAAAATAGCCCAAATCCAGAACACCGACAACACCAAATACTGGTGCGGATGTGGATTAACAGGAACTCTTGTTCATTGTGTGTGTGTGGGGGGGGGGGGCATTTAGGAAAACGGTTTGGCAGCTTCCTCCATAATAGACCATACTCTTGCTACGTGATTCAGCAATTGTGCTCCTTGGTATTTACCCAGAAAATTTATGTCCAGACAAAAAGCTGCACATGAAGGTCTTTAACCCCTTTATTCATAATTGTTAAAGCATGGCAGCAACCAAGATTTCTGTTAGTAAATAAAAGGATAAATAAACTGGTACATACAAACAACGGAATAGTATTCAGCATTAAAAAGAAATGAGCTATCAAGCTACAACTTTTTTAAAAAATATATTTCTTTCTTTATTCATGAAAGACACAGAGAGAGGCAAAGACACAGGCAGAGGGAGAAGCAGGCTCCCTGCAGGTACCCCGACGTGGGACTCTATCCCGGAACTCCAGGATGCTCTGAGTGGAGGGCAGAAGCTCAACCACTGAGCCACCCAGGCGTCCCAAGCTGCAGCTTTTTGTGGAAACTTAAATGCATATTACTGAGTGAAAGAAGCCAACCTGCAAAGGTTACATACAATATAATACCAACTAAAATCCTATTGTTTAGTTACAAAGCTTTAGCATATCTAAACTTCAACACAGGAAAATTATATGAAAAGAGGCTATATCTAAACTCAAATTAAAAATATTATTTTGAAAATCAATTTTCTGGTTTAAAAATTTCCCCAAGACCCGAAATATCTTTTATTTATAAAATCTCTTTAATTTCTAAGGGTATTAATTTCTTTTCTTTACATATAGTGACAAAAATTAAGTATTGATAAATTAAAACATCATAGGAAAACTAACATTTTTTGAGTAATGCCTTCCAACAACAAATGGTTATAAAATCCTGAAACTATATGAAATTTCTGAAGTGGTGAGACATTCTAACTCTAATTCCTGAAATACTTACTTCTGTGTTCCCTTGTGGAGATATATGAGCCTTAGTATACCTTACCTCAGGTGAATGGTCATTTTAAGGAAGATAAAGAATATCCACATAATAGGAAAAATCCTTTTCTTTAAGTGGGATTTTCCAATATCTGATAATTATCAATAAGCTAATAATTAAATTATCATTGTTATCCATGGTGAAAAAACTCAAGCCTAGAGCAGAAAGGTGCAATAACCTTATACATTGCTTATCTTTGACTGATTTATCTCACTCACCGTATTTATAGCTTCATTTCTGGATATATTACTTTCCTTGCATGAGCAGAGCTATAAGTGATAATCAAAGGCCATTGCAGTGCTAAACTGAGGAAAAGGTTTCATGTATGGTCATTACTTAGCTGATTTCCTCATGAAACCTGATGTCACTCTCTAGCCTCTCTCCAGAAATTAATTCCACATGATTGGAAACTCATCAGCATTTTGCATTAGCTGGGGCATGCCTGAGAATATTAACTTTGGAAATACATATTCCCTGTTTAAATTACTACCTTTTCTGTTGGTGCAGTGAACACTGACTTAGCAGAATTCTCTCCTTGGGACTCTTAAGAGGCACTGTAGATACAGAGAAAACCAAGAAGATTGTCAACTGAAGAACCTCATACCTATAACCCAACCTATGAAGTAGAGGCTAAAGGAAGGCATTTTTGTTCACATGAATAAGTGAACCTACATGGATTAAATCTACACGGATGATGAGAATTGCATTTCAGAAACAGGTGTTTCAGTGTCGCTTTGCTTGTATTTGTTTTTAAATCACTTCTTTTTGGCCACATTTAAAACATAGCTTCAGAAAATCATTATTGTGCACTTTTTCAAAAGTTTACATCATATATATCGGCTTGTGTTTAAATTTTATAAATATTTGAAGATAAAGGGGGACTATGATTTATATTATTCATGAGCACAGAAAAGAAACAAATTAAGATGCATGAATTCTGAGAAACAGGGAAGGAAATTTTCGAAAGATTATAACATAGTACTAAATTTAGAGACAGTGATAGTGTATAAATTAATTTTGCTTGAAAATAAGAAGGAAACATCTTTTTCTCAGACTTCTCTTTAAAATGAGAAAGCATCAAACATTTATAAGAAATAATTTATGAAGATTATCCTTCTTTAATAATGATGAACAACACTAATATTTGCTATAAGATGCTATTTTAGCTCACCATGCCATAACCAATTTTTTTTATTAATCTATTTTGCTCTGGCATACATGATTTGCTTTTTGTGATATATGATTATATAAAGGAATAAGGCATATTTTAGGAGACATTTATTATATTTCCAAAATAAACTTTGAATATCATGTCAAGATAGAAACTGATTTAGTGCTGGATGAATAACAGTGTAGCAAAAATACCTATTTTGGCTTTGCAACTTTAAAAGTCTTTGAAATAAAATTTGAAGTTAGTTGACTCATAGGCTTATGAGGACTTCAAGAACGTTTTGCAGACAAGGCAAGTGTTTTTAATCTTTTTTTCTTGCACATGTAACTTAGATATTCAATAAGCTGTTAGAATATTAAGTACTATTTACATGGAAACAGTCACTAATAGTTCTTAAAACAATTTAATAGACTCAAATTATTTTGGCTAATTTTAGCAATGTATAAGGACTGATGGTGTGAGACAAATCACAATATTTTAACTTCTAGGGAGCTGAGCTGATTACAGAACATTGTGAAGATATTTCTACTTGTACCAAAAAAACTTTCCCATTATTAAAGCATATTTTTTTTGTCTTTAACAATGCTACACTGAAAGGTAAAACCAAAACAAAGATCCTCCATTAAATCCTGCTTTGATAAACTCTTAGAGGAAAAAAATGACACACATTCCTTTTTCTCTCTATTATCTCTACTTCTATCTCTCTATTAGAAGAGCTGAGGAGATTGGTTTCCATCAGTAAAGCCCACATGTATCAAGATAATCTTTACTATATATTTAGATTTTGGTGATGAATTGTGTTGTTCTAAAAATTATGTATTTGCCAGATTTTTCCCTCATTCAAAGACCAATAATTATCTTACCCAAAACAAAAACACTTATTTGAAAAGTTATATGCACCCCTGTGCTTATTGTGGCATTAGCCAACCTGAGTGTTCATCCATAGATGAAAACATACAAATCATACACACACAATGGAATATTACTCGGCCATGAAAAAGACCTTGCCCTTTGCAACAATATAGATGGACCTAGATGTTATTAAGCTAAGTGAAATAAGTCAGACAGATAACAGATGCAACATAATTCCACTTATATGTGGACTCTAAAAAACAAAATGAACAAAAAAGCAGAAACAGACCTGCAACTACAAAGAACACAAACTGATGGTTGTTAAAGAGGAAGAGGGTGGGAGGTTGGGAAAAGTGGATGAAGTAGAGTGGAAGGTATAGGCTTCCAGTTACGAAAAGAAGAAGTTGTGAAGAGAAAAGGGTATATAGGCAATGATGCTGTAATAGTGTGATATGGTCACACATGGTAGCTGCACACTTGTGGGAACATAACCGATAGATTTGTTGAATCAACCTATGTTGTAAACACCTGAAACTACTGTACCATTGTTTAACCATATTTCAATTTAAAAAAAATAAGCAAGGAGCCAACTCTCAGTTTACTTTAAAAAGTTTTTAATTAAGTATGATTAGAGTCCCTTAAATAGTATGAAATTTCTTTTATGCTTACTTGTTTGAGTTTATCTCATCTGCCAAGAAAGAAAGGGATGTAAGATACTTAGGCTAATAGACTCTCATCTACTTTTAAAAATATTTTTAAATAAGTATTTAAATATTAATGCTAATTAAATTAAATATAAACATCAAAATATTTTTAAAATATTTTAGGCAATTCAGCTTCACAGCACATTTTTTAAACAGCATGAGAGAATCTTATTTGAAATTGTCATATAAGAAATTCTGTGTGGTCTTAATTAGCACCACTAAAATGTCTTATTTCTTGAGTGATGGGTTCACGTTTGCTTTATTTCTTTTGCTTCATAATTTGTGTATCATATAATTAGCTATTTCATAACAAAATATTGGGGGGGAAAGAATCTTATTTAACTCAAATTATTGACTTGGAGCACAGTGTCAATGCTGTTGTTTGCTCTAGACAGCCTTACACACAAGTTACAGATTATACTTTCTTCAATAAAGAGGATAAAAATTCCATGTCTTTCAAGGATTTCACTTTAGAGAGAGTTGCCTATGGAGAGCTTTACTTAGCTCCGTTCATACATAGATGATAGAAAAGAAGTCCTCTTATTGATAGTTCCCATTGGAACAAAAAAATGAAGGCAGAAGAGTGGTATTAACTTAGAAGGATAGGACAAATAATTGTAAGATATTCTAGTTACAATCAAAACAGCAGTATGATTGGGATACCTGGGTGGCTCAGTGGTTGAGCGTCTGCCTTCGGCTCATGTCATGATCCCGGGATTGAGCCCCACATTGTGCTCCCTGGGGAGCCCGCTTCTCCCTCTGCCTATGTCTCTCTCTCTCTCATAAATAAGTAAAATCTTAAAAAAAAAAAAAAAAAAACAGATTCTGGAACCAGAGTCAGAATTATAGTAAATTTTTAGAGTTCTATGTCAACTTTGACCATCCATGCTTCTAATCTCAGTCACTTCTTGGTTCTGTAACCTTGGGCAATCATTGAACCCACCTGGACCTAGGTTTTCTCATTGGTAAATGGGAAGAATAATAATAGTATTTATATTATAGACTAATTAAAAGGACCAAAGGAAAGAACTTATATTGGTACCTGAAATAAACTATGTACTATAATAACAGGTTTAGGATTTTCTCAAATTCTGTTTTTTTTTTTTTCACTCCTCAACCCTGAGAAATTTACCCAGAGAAAATGCCAATAGATTACAACAGATATTGTAAGTGATTTTATTTTACAATGCACTTTTTAAGAGATTGCTTTAATGTCCTGTACTTGAAAAAATACATGCTTAATATTAATTAGAAGTTATCGCATCCATACATATCATATATATATGATAATATATATTTATATTTGGTACCATCCACAATTTCAGGCATCCACTGGGGGTCTTAGAACATATCCCCTGTCTATAAGAAGGAAACTACTATATGAATTAAATTTCTATTTGTGACAGGAAAACAATGAAACTTCAATATCACTTAGTAAAACTTCAAATAAATAATATTTCTTCATTCATTTGATCATTAGTCTGATATTTCCCTGCTATTTAATTTCATTACTTTTATTGCTATTGATATAATGCCATCCTTTACTTATTGTTATCCTGTCACAAGTGATGTTAACAACATGGTATCCATTTACCAACTCTTGAGATTTTACAATATGTAGAAACTAAGCTTTTCCTTCATAAGAGGTTTATAAAACTAGAATTATAACATATTTGAGAGTTACATGTCACCTTTGATCTACTTTCTATTCAAATAATAGTATATGTTAATTTTACTTATGATATGCCAGAGACTTATTTATTCATTCATTCCAGCCACTCTACCTGGGAGTTTCACTTGTGAAGAACAAGAGATTTGGGTTTGGGTATCTAAAGTCAGAAGTGGGATCTGTATTGAGTTGCAGGGTTAGAAAGTCGCACTGAAATTGAAATATTAGCAGATGCTTTTTTGCACTAAAAATTAAATTGTTTGCCATATAATTAGCTTTCTATGGTTTAAATATTTCCAGATTGTATATAATTTCTCCTTTTGATTCATTTATCCCTTCTTCAATTCACCCTCTTAGAGAAAAACATTCATATTTGGAATAACTCATCTTAAACCTTTGTCTGCCACATTGTAAAGAAGGAGGGACAAGTACCACTTTCTTTTCACACCTTGGCCAGGTGAGTAAATGGAGATTTTGATGGTCAATACCCATGTGAACAGGAGATTTCCTGAGCTGTGATTGGTGTCATCATCCTTAAATGTGCAGGATTAGAGCACATCTATAACGGCACCATATAACACATTTAAACATTTTTAAATATCAATGATCTTCCCTCAGCTATTATCCATATAGAGGATATTCCACATTATCACCTAGAAGTGATAGAGTTGTGAAGGTAGTCTTACATTTGTAAGGAGAACCAATCAAGAGCTGTTTGATAGCTTTCAGAAGAATTTTTCTCTTTAAATGTGCTTAGAGCCATTTGTAAATTTTCTTTGAAAACCCAAGTCACTAAAATAATTAAGCAAAATATAACAAATACATATATATATATATAAATTAAAGAGAAACATTCTGAATATAAATTCCATCTGGGTCCATGCACTTAGAGTCTAGCTCACTTCAGTCAGTACTGCCTAAACACATATGTAGGTTGGACCCACAGATACATATCTTACACATAGATAAAAGTGTTTTGTGATGGTTACATAAAGTTATAAATGGTAAAAGACGTATAATAGTGTTCTTTTGAAGAATAATTAAATTTAGTCACATTCTTCTATACAAAAGTTGTTTTTTATTTTAAACATAAAGTTGTGATTATCCAGGCTGACCTCTCAGCTTCTGGTTGATGTCATTTTTAACCATGGATATAAATTCTCTAAAGAGTAGTTACTGATGAAATAGTGCAGTGTAAACCAGGGTGTCCACTTAATGCAGTATATAATCAAATAATTATTTTCATATATATATATATATATATATATATATATATATATATATATTTCAATCACAGGGCCATCTGCACATGAAAATCGGAGCTTTTGTAATCATGTCGTAAAGCATCCTTCTCAGTGTAACACATATTTAAACAGAGGTAAAACAGAAGCTGTTTTTCTTAGTAGAATCACCAGGGATATCCTGTGTTCCACACAGCTGTGGAACCAATGTATGTATTTGTTCAAGAAGGCCAGATTACATTAAGGGCAAATACAACAATCTTCAAAATGACAGAAAGAGTAGCTGAGAATTCATTTTTATTTCAGGTAAATTTAGTGCTATAACAGTTAAAAAATATAAGATGGGCAGGGTAAGGAACCATAAAATATGTTTTTAACTGTATGGTTACATGCTATAATCACAATGCTGCATATTGTACATTGCTACTTCTCTCAGAATAGGCTACAAAGAATCTACTACTTTTTATTAGTATCCTGTGTCTTGAGCGGGTTCTAAACAGTGCGTGATTTTTTTTTTCTTGCCCTAGTCTCTTTCACTTTCAAATATCTTGATTTGTATAAGAAATAATGTGGTCTTCCTGCCCATAGACTAGGGACTACATTAGCTATTTGTGCACATATCTCACTTAATTCTTAATGTAATCCCATAGGTGTTGATATATAAAGATAATAACATTCAAAGACTTTAGAGGATGTGGATCAAGGTCACACAGCAGTTATAAGCACCAAAGTTGGGATTTGACACTCAAAATTTCTTTTACACTATGTAGCATTTCTAAGTGTGTTAATTTTTTTTTTCAGAGTTCTCAGTTGTCATGTAGTCATCTAGTAACTCAACAAAAAGTTATGGGACAGATGTTAATCTAAACTTATGTTTTAAAACTTTTTAAAAAATTTTCTTGAGGAAGTAAATCATTCAATAATTGGCCTTCATCGATTGCCAATTATTCTATTTTAATCTTCATCTATTCAACAAGTAGAGATATACTATGTCCTGGGCAGTGGGAGTATACATAATGATACACTTGTCTCCTAATAGACTTATAGTTTAAAAGGAAAAGAAAAAACCTACACAAATATATTTTGTAATAACGCTATGCTGGAGGTATACATAAGATATATAGAATCATATGAGAAGCTATAGTGAAGTGTTGAGTTACTAAAATGTCAATCCTGAGTGAAGAGTCCTAGGGAGCAATAGGAGTTAGCTAGATAAAGATGGGAAGAGGAACCTTTCTGACTAAAGAGATAAAAATAACAAGGACTTGCATTCAGAGAACACATAGCGTAGGTTATCTGGAACCCAGAATTTGGGAGTGGGTATGATGAGGTATGAGGATGTCATAGTGCTATGGGGGAAAAAAGGAAATAGCAGTTCCATATTTCTCTTTTTTTAATACATTTTTTAAATTTTTATTTATTTATGATAGTCACAGAGAGAGAGAGAGAGAGAGAGAGGCAGAGACACAGGCAGAGGGAGAAGCAGGCTCCATGCACCGGGAGCCCGACGTGGGATTCAATCTCAGGTCTCCAGGATCCCGCCCTGGGCCAAAGGCAGGCGCCAAACCGCTGCCACCCAGGGATCCCCCATATTTCTTATCTTGATACTTCACTCTTGTTAGAGAACCAAAATAATTGGTCTAATACAAGTTTTAAATAATCAAGTCAATGAAAATGAAAATATATGTATTAGCAAGTAAGAGGCACTGTTCGGTGCAATGGATCTTAGCCTAGGCAATTTTTTCCACTAGGAGACATCTGACAATGGAATGTTATAAAATAGAATGACAGAATTATAGAATGATTGTTGGGTAGAATGGAAAGAGTGCTAAAGAAATCCCTTCCACAATGGATGACTTCTATATCCATTCAATAACAATCCCTAGTATATTTCTGGTACTAGAAATAAGAAAAGCAAGAAGCAAAATAAAACCTCAAAAAAATGTTCATTCTAGAGGACAAAGGCCAATAAGTAATTATTATATGGTTAGTGGATACTCTAAATTACTTACCCAATATCTATATTTTCTTCCGCCCTTCTAAATAGAACCCTGATTTTCATTTTATCCTCCTCTATTAAGTCATGATTCCTAATGTTCTGATTAGTGTAACCCAGTGCTTCTCAACTAGGGGAGATTTGTCCCTAGGGAACATTTGACAATATCTAGAGACATTGTTGATTATCATGATTTTTATCATGGGGTGGCATCTATTAAGTATAGGACAAGAATGCTACTGAACATCCTACAATGCACAACAACCTCCCCTACAACAACAACAACAACAACAACAACAAAATTATTTGAATCAAAATGTCAGTGGTATGGAGGTTGAGAAACCCTAATGTAATGGTAAAGAGCATAATCTGTCTGGTTTTGAATTCATTTCTACATATCCTAGCTAAGTGACTTAAAGAAGTTTCTCTTCTTTTTTTTAATGACTTTATGAAGGTGTAGTTAATATCCAAAGAACTTCAATTATTTATTGTCTACAATTTGATGAGTTTGAACATATGCAAACACCCATAATACCATCACTCTAATCAAGCTTAACCAACACCTCCCAGAGTCTCCTTATGTCCCTTTGTTTCTGTTTGCTTTTGTTTTTGTGGCAGAAACACAATATGAAATCTACCCTCTGAACAAATTCTGAAGTGTATAATACTATACTGTTAATTATAGCCACTATGTTGTAAAGCAGATCTCTAGAACTTTTTCATCTAGCATAACTGAAACTTTACATCCATTGAATTTCTTGATGATGTACCTAATCTTTAGTGCTTTGTTTTCTTCATCTATAAAATGCTTATAATAATAGTTCCTATTTCACAAAATTATTTTAAGTGACTGGCATACAAAGCACTCAATAAATATTAGTTAGTATTAAGTTCTTTAAGAATCAGGGAATGGGGGGATCCCTGGGTGGCTCAGCAGTTTAGCGCCTGCCTTTGGCCCAGGGCGCGATCCTGGAGTCCCGGAATCAAGTCCTGCGTCCGGCTCCCTGCCTGGAGCCTGCTTCTCCCTCCTCCTGTGTCTCTGTCTCTGTCTCTCTCTATATATGGCTATCATAAATCAATCAATCAATTAATCAATCAATCTTTAAAAAAAAAAAAAAAGAATCAGGGAACTTACAAAAACCCGAATCAAGGTAATTTGAAGTGCAATGTGCCAATTCAGTTCCCTTATATACTTTTCAGGGCTCTATCCAGTGTACTTGCTTTCATTTGAAGTTTACATTTTGTTGTTAGTCCAGTTTTTTTTTTTTTCACTAGACTACACTGGGTGTAGAGAAAGCTACAATTTTTACTCTTATAGTAACTTAAGTTTGCAAACACACTTGATTAATTTGGATGTTTAAAATTGTGAATCTCTAGGGCTTGGCCAAAATGTATCTTTTACAAAGTGAAAAAAAAAAAAAGTTTTGCTAACCATTCAACATATCACTGGAGATTATTTATATTTTCGGGAGTTAAATTTTTCAAGCTTTTTAAAAAAAGATTTTATTTATTTATTCATGAGAGACACAGAGAGAGAGGCAGAGACATAGGCAGAGGGAGAAGCAGGCTCCCTCTGGGGAGCCGGATGCGGGACTCGATTTCAGGACCGCAGGATCATGTGAGCCAAAGGCAGATGCTCAACCTCTGAGTCACCCAGGTGCCCCAATTTTTCAAGCTTTTAAAAAAATCCTTATATAAAATAATATGCCAATTACAAATACTTCATCTACTTCATTCAATTAGAGCAAAATATCAAAGGACTTCCAGAAAAAAAAAAAACTTCATTCCTATTCCTTAATGATTCAACATTAAAAGGAATGTTGGAACTGCATTTCCCTGCATTGTACATGGAACAGTAAATCTTTGCTTTACTTAATCAAGACTTAAACCAGGAAACAGCTACATATACATAATGCGTGTGTGTGTGTAAACCTTAATTATAATATCAAATATATATTTGATATTATAATTAAGGTTTACATTTTATATATATAAGGTTTATATTTTAAATATATAAAATATACATAAATATATATTTGATATTATAATTAAGGTTTATATTTTATATATATGTACACACACATATATATTACATATATATAATGCTTTATTGCTAATTTTGCAAAACAAATTTTAAAGGTTATAAAATACAGTCAGATGCTAAATAGTAGTACTGATAACATCCTTACATGTATTTAATATTTGGATATTAAAACTTTTATATTTTAATTTTATGTTATGCTTCAGAACCTATGGAAATTAGATTTAGAAAATGTTAGGAGAGGGATCCATGGGTGGTGCAGTGGTTTGGCGCCTGCTTTTGGCCCAGGGCGCGATCCTGGAGACCCAGGATCGAATCCCACGTTGGGCTCCCGGTGCATGGAGCCTGCTTCTCCCTCTGCCTGTGTCTCTGCCTCTCACTGTGTGCCTATCATAAAAAAAAAAAAAAATGTTAGGAGAGTTTACATATAAATATTTGTCTGAATATATTATTGTTTTCTATGAGTATCATAATATTATTCAGAAAATTTGTTTTTGGAAAAGATCTCAAATTACATTTAAAAATTGGGATTGGACTATAAACATTGTAAATAAACAAAAGTAATTGAATAAATGTTCTTTTTGGAATGAGGCTCAAACCTCAAGAGCTATAAAACAAACAAATAAAAAAAAAGAAACCTGTGTGCCATTTAATATTTTTAAGTCTGAAATAGAATCATCATTTTTTGAATTTTGATATTATAATTAAGGTTCTTCATACACATGGAACATAATATGATGTGTAACTATATAAACAATGTTGTACTCTCCCTACTTTTTTTAAAGAACAATCGTTTTCTTCTCCCTTCTCTTTTTTGGCTTTGCTTTTTTGTTCTTTTATCTTCAAAACAGCACCATTCTATACCCCTGCCTCTCTCAGGAACTTGTTATCCTCATAGTATGGACCTTTCCTTATTCTCTTCATGCTTAATCTTACATAATAGGGATGTTTTATAAATGCTTGCATGCATACACATAAACGTACAATGGGTTTGGGGTCCACTGGGCATTTTACACAAATGTGTATATTTTTCACTCTCCTACACCTTGCTTTTTTCGCCTGACTACTTTCTGGTTAACTCACAGACCAGTTACTTCAGTTGTTCACCTTTTCTTACAGATGGTCATTCGGTCTGTTTCCAGGTTGGTTACTACCTACATACATATGCATATACTTGTATTTACGTGATACCGTTTTGTTTTCCACAATACAGAATCCCAGAATGATGGTGAAAACTAATGCAGAATTATTTGAGAGGTGTTTGTGAATATGATAAAAGTATTAATGAAATTAAGGAGCTGTCCTCTGGAGTAGGAATGCTACACAGCTTAAAATAGACCTTAAGTAGCATAAACTTCACTGTATTCAGAAACCAAATAACAAATGTGAAAACAGTGAAGTTAATTTTAACTCTCTCCCCTAAGAAACTAGAGAAAACCCTTCATCTGCTTTGTATGTCTGTGAACGGTATTTTCCTGAGTCCCGTTACCGGGTCCTGCTGCTGTTTTTGTAGCATCCCTTCACCACTCTTCTCTCGGATTCGTCTGCACTAGTGCTTGCCCCTGTGATTTACCGAAAATCCTCAGCCTGTGTTTGTACTACTGCTACATATTCATAGGAGGCACAGACCAGTAGTAACTCAATGCTGACCCTTTGCCTCCCTATGATATGCTCAGCAGAAGGTGGAGCACCAGGTACTCCTGAGGAAACGCTTGTCCCTCCATCCGCATCCTCCTTCTGCTCCGCTCTCTGGGTCTCTCTTGCTCATGGCCTCTATCATCTGCTTTTGCTACTGCAAAGGGAGGTTTCTCCCCTGCCAGCTGTTTGCACAAGGAGACTTTGCTCCAGACTGAGTCTGGAGTGAAAGCTCCCTTCCACGGACACAAACACGGGCTCATGCTTCCTGTGGGAAGGGATTATACAGTCCCTGTGGCTGTTTAATGACTAAATTGATTCATAGGTGTGATGTTTTTGAGAAGCTTAGATTATTTTATTTTAAGCATGGAGGGGTTTACTCACTATTATCTCTGGTGCACAGGCCAGTCTTGAGCACAAAATAAGCATCCCATGAATGTTGAGAGTAAATGAATGAATACTATCATTTTGAAGGCTTGGATTAGCCTTTGAAATCAATTAGAAAGAAATTTCAAAGACCAAGAGACAGAACTTGGCATCTTCTCTATTATCCATCTCAAGACAATGCCAAACAAAATAAAATATACTTTCTGAATGTATCTTCCTTGCTGTGGAGATCAATTTCTTTCTTTAAATATCCAAGAGTCTATCATTATTTGTTCTATGGGCACACACAGAGGGATGTTCTAGCACTCGTTGCTAACACAAGTTAGAGATTGCTTAAAAGAGGGAATGTCCTCACTTCTTTTGCTAATTTTTTTTTAGGGCATACATGATGGGCACAAAAGAAGTTCAATCATAGTCCCATTACCTTTGCTGAGGCAGGCCCAGTTGGCATTTTTCTCTACCAGACACGTGAAACTTCAGATTAGGAGCAATTGGGGCAAAAATATTTCACAAGAATTTTGCAAGGTTAATGATTATTTCTCTTTTTGAAATATTTATTATTTTTAAGTTTTTTGGTACTTGTATTTATAAATACCAATGATTTCCCCAAAAAGACATAAAACAAACAGAAACAAATTATTAGTTGTTCTGTAAGAATCAGAGGTTTGTATGACTGCAAAGGAGAAATAGCCCAGGAATGTCTCAGGCAAGTTCTGTATTCATTTGTAAATTACATTTATGAATTCGATGTATTTCTAAAAAATATATACATGAATAAAATTTTCTAAATTGAATAATATTTCAATGTACTTAAGATTCTTATTGTTAGAGTTTGGCCAGGAATGTCTTTGTAGAACTGATTATTTCATTTATCTTCATTAATAAGTGTACTTATTTGTGTACTAGGTTTCATTTAAAAAGACAAAACATACCTATACATTATTTCTTGCACCCATTGTGTAATATAATTGCTTTATGTGTTACTTTTAGAAAGTATAATCTCAATATAATCGGATTAATTCTGTTATTATAGCCCTCACGACCTCCTTATTAGAATAACGTCCTTAGAAACCCATAGTTTGAAATCAACTACAATGTAGGATCTAAAAGTCTACTATCATTAACTTTAGACCTCATACTGCATAGAGTGATAGACTATACTTTGTAGGTGCTTATCTGATATTTGAGCCAACCTTGATTTTTTCTTCAGCAGCATGTCCAGTTCTTTCCCCCAGATTGGAAAATACAGTGACTCAACTCTTAGACTGAGGAGAGTAAACTATCATACTCTAACACTTCAGAAGAGAGGGACGACACATGTACACGTGTATATCGGGGCTCCATGTTCCTGGCTAACCGAGCGAGCGGAGATTTACAGCCAGACTGACGTTCCATCCCATGTGTTCCCCGAGCTGGTTAATGATGGCCATGAGCAGTAGGAATGTGAATCCAGATGTTCTGGTCATGGACAGCACTCACCTCCCCACCTCCACCCCGGTTAAAGAACAACAGGAACATCTGCAAAATGTGAAGAGAATCTACCTCACATGCCACTGCACAGTGAGCCATCGTCAGCCCTGAGAAACTCATCCTGGCAAAGCCTTACCATCTGAAAGCAGATCTTTCAGAGTAAACCGTTGATTAAAGGGATTGTAACCCAGGGTCTTGTGTGGGCAGAGCACTGACTGTTTGCTCACTCATTCACATCTCTGAGCTGCTGTTTGCCAGTACCACGTGTGCTTCAGAGGACGAACAAGGCCGATGGTGTGAGAGTGATTATTATCAGCACGTTGGCCTTAATTTCAAGGATCCCAGCCAAAGCAAAGTGCCAGTGAGAACATTTTTCTTCTCAGTTTAAACAGACATGTCTTTATTTTAATAAAATTAGCCAAATTAACTGCAAGTTATTTGTTAGCTCTGATTTGATTATATATACTGGTATCTTTTCCCAATCATCAAAGCAAAATAAAAAATAATTTATACGCAAAAAAAAAAAAAACGTCCTTAGAAACCCATAGTTTGAAATCAACTACAATGTAGGATCTAAAAGTCTACTATCATTAACTTTAGACCTCATACTGCGTAGAGTGATAGACTATACTTTGTAGGTGCTTATCTGATATTTGAGCCAACCTTGATTTTTTCTTCAGCAGCATGTCCAGTTCTTTCCCCCAGATTGGAAAATACAGTGACTCAACTCTTAGACTGAGGAGAGTATTCCTACATGTCTTTTTAACATGTAGTTAAACTACATGAGGAGACAATTCCTACATGTCTTTTTAACAATCTTGTTTGCAACAGTGTTGCAAACAGGTTGAATATACCCTTATAGGTGATCTATTTATATTTGTGAAGAATTAGTATGACTTTGAGAGATAAAATTTGATGTATTCCATCTTCCTTAAAATATATTAAAACATAAATATAATACTGAAACCTAATCACCATTATGAGAACTAAAAGGGTAAGAAGATTAGGAGAATAATCAGATTCTGTATCCTTGAGAAAATTTACATTCTCTGTGATTTTTATGGTGATGTATGCTGTCATGTTTTGGAATATTTAGCTCATGTTTTAAAGCTTATTAGCCTCATAATATTTTTGACCCCTTTGTCTTAACTCTAGGAATAGAACCAGTAGATAAATCCATATTCCATATTAGAACAGTCTCTGAGGGTTCATTGAAGCATTCATTTTCTCTTGCTGTTAATGACAGGAAACTGAGAGCTGAGATTTCCAGAAACATCCTCCATGATGCAAAAGTTTAAAACAAGGATCTACAGGGGTACCTGGGTGGCTCAGTGGTTGAGCGTCTGCCTTTGGCTCAGGTCGTGATCCCAGAATACTGGCATCGAGTCCCACATCGGGTTCCCAATAAGGAGCCTGCCTCTCCCTTTGTTTCTCTGCCTCTCTCTGTCTTTCATGAATAAATAAATAAATAAAATCTTAAAACACAAAATAGAACAGGGACCTACAATCAAGTTAGATGTTCTTTATAATATCGGAATTGACCAGAATAGGCTGTAAAAATTGAGTCCAAGCAAGATGGCAGAAGAGTAGGGTCCCCAAGTCACCTGTCCCCACCAACTTACCTAGATAACTTTCAAATCATCCTGAAAATTTATGAATTCGGCCTGAGATTTAAAGAAAGAACAGCTGGAATGTTACAATGAGAATAGTTCGTGCTTCTATCAAGGTAGGAAGATGGAAAAAAATAAAGACATAAAAAAGCATCCAGGGGGAGGGGCTCCCACAAGGAGCCAGGCTAAGGGGGGCAGCAACTTCCCCCAGTATAGGGAAGCCCAGTCCAAGAGAAGCAGGAACTCTACCAATCTTCCCAGACAGAAAAATGTTTGCAGGGAGCTCAGGCAGGATCCCAGGAGGGGCAGGGATGCCCTCAGGCTCCCAGGGGCACTAACAGAGGAACTGCGCCCCGACAAGAGCAAGGACACTCCTCCTGCCAAGTGCCCTGAGCTGTGCAGATCAGCGTCCCCTGCCCCCAGAGCATCCAGGCCCTGCAGACTGGGAGACTGGGAGCTGCGGTGCTTACTGCAGGAGCTGACTCTAGAGCTGGCCGCCGCCACTGTTGCTGTTCCTCCTGGTGTCACCTTGTACCTGGGACTGAGCAGGGGCCTCACAGGATAAGCAGCTCCCAGTGAGCCCTACACCTGCCAAGGGGAGGGGCAGCTCCCACAGGTGCACACACCTGAGAATCAGCACAGCAGGCCCCTTCCCCAGAAGACCAGCTGGACGGACAGGGGAAAAACAAGTTATTGGCCAGCTGCACTGGAAAGTTCCAGGGGAAATCGAGGGATTTACAGTATATAGAATCAGAGGATACTCCTCCTTGTATTTTGTTTTCTGTTTGTTCCCCCCCCACACACTTTTTTTTTCTATCTTTTTCTCCTTTTCCCAGTACAATTTGCTTTTGGCCACTCTGCACTGAGCAAAATGGCTAGAAGGAAAAACTCACCACAAAAGAAAGAGAATCAGAAACAGTCATCTCTCCCACAGAGTTACAAAATTTGGATTACAATTCAATGTCAGAAAACCAATTCAGAAGCACAATTATAAAGCTACTGGTGGCTCTAGAAAAAAGCAGAAAGGAATCAAGAGACTTGATGACTGCAGAATTTAGATCTAATCAGGCCAAAATTAAAAATCAATTAAATGAGATGCAATCCAAACTGGAGGTCCTAACGACGAGGGTTAACAAGGTAGAAGAAAATTGAAGATAAATTGATGGCAAGGAAGGAAGCTGAGGAAAAAAGAGAAAAACAATTAAAAGATCATGAGGATAGGTTAAGGGAAATAAATGACAGCCTCAGAAGGAAAAATCTATGTTTAATTAGGGTTCCAAAGAGCACCGAAAGAGACAGAGGACCAGAAAGTGTATTTGAAAAAATCATAGCTGAGAACTTCCCTAACTTGGGAAGAGAAACAGTCATTCAGATCCAGGAGATAGAGAGATCCCCCCCCTAAAATCAATAAAAACCGTTGAACACCTTGACATTTAATAGTGAAACCTGCAAATTCCAAAGATAAAGAGAAGATCCTTAAAGCAGCAAGAGACAAGAGATCCCTAAACTTTATGGGGAGAAGCATTAGGATAACAGCAGACCTCTCCACAGAGACCTGGCAGGCCAGAAAGGGCTGGCAGGATATATTCAGGGTCCTAAGTGAGAAGAACATGCAGCCAGGAAGACTTTATCCAGCAAGGCTCTTATTCAGAATGGAAGGAGAGAGAAAAAGCTTCCAAGATAGGCAGGAATTGAAAGAATATGTGACCACCAAACCAGCTCTGCAAGAAATATGAAGGGGGACTCTGTAAAAGAAAGAGGAAGTCCAAGGAAACAATCCACAAACACAGGGACTGAATAGGTATCATGATGACCCTAAATTCATATCTTTCAATAGTAACTCTGAACGTGAACGGGCTTAATGACCCCATCAAAAGGCGCAGGGTTTCAGACGGGATAAAAAAGCAAGACTGATCAATTTGATGTCTACAAAAGACTCATTTTAGACATAAGGACACCTCCAGCCTGAAAATAAAAGGTTGGAGAACCATTTACCATTCAAATGGTCCCCAAAAGAAAGCAGGGGTAGCCATCCTTATATCAGATAAAGTTTATCCCAAAGACTGTAGTAAGAGATGAAGAGGGACACTATATCATACTTAAAGGATCTATCCAACAAGAGGACCTAACAATCATGATTATTTATGCCCCGAATGTGGGAGCTGCCAAGTATATCAATCAATTAATAACCAAAGTTAAGACATACTTAGATAATAATACACTTATACTTGGTGACTTGAACACAGCGTTTTCCACAATCGACAGATATTCTATTCATCTTCAAAGAAACGAGAGCTTTAAATGATACACTGGACCAAATGTACTTCACAGATGTTTACAGAACTTTGCATCCAAATGCAAGTGAATACACAACTTTTCAAGTGCACATGGAACTTTCTCCAGAATAGACCACATACTGGGTCTATTCTGAACCGATACCAAAAGATTGGGATCATCCCCTGCATATTTTCAGACCATAATGCTTTGAAACTAGAACTAAACCACAAGAAGACCAAAAGGTCTGAACCGGTACCAAAAGATTGGGATCATCCCCTGCATATTTTCAGACCATAATGCTTTGAAACTAGAACTAAACCACAAGAAGTTTGGAAGGGTTTCAAACATGTGGAGGTTAAGGACCATCTGGCTAAAAGATGAAAGGGTCAACCAGGAAATTAGAGAAGAATTAAAAAGATTCATGGAAACTAATGAGAATGAAGATACAACCATTCAAAATCTTTGAGATACAGCAAAAGCAGTCCTGAGGGGGAAATACATCGCAATATAAGCATCCATCCAAAAACTGGAAAGCACTCAAATACAAAAGCTAACCTTGCACCTAAAGGAACTGGAGAAAAAAAACAGCAAATAGATCTCCCAGCAGAAGAGAATTAATAAAGATTTGAGCAGAACTCAATGAAATAGAGACCAGAAGTACTGTGGAACAGATCGACAAAACCAGGAGTTGGTTCTTTTAAAGAATTAATAAGATAGATAAACCATTAGACAGCCTTATTAAAAAGAAGAGAGAAAAGACTCAAATTAATAAAATCATGAATGAGAAAGGAGAGATCACCACCAATACCAAGGAAATACAAAGGATTTTAAAAACATATTGCCAATATAAATTAGGCAATCTAGAAGAAATGGATGCATTTCTGGAAAACTACAAACTATCAAAACAGGAACAGGAAGAAATAGAAGATCTGAGCAGGCCGATAACCAGGGAGGAAATTGAAGCAGTCATCAAAAACCTCCCAAGACACAAAAGTCCAGGGCCAGATGGCTTCCCAGGGGAATTCTGTCAAACGTTTAAAGAAGAAACCATACCTATTCTACTAAAGCTGTTTGGAAAGATAGAAAGAGATGGAGTACTTCCAAACTCATTCTATGAGGACAGCATCACCTTAATTCCAAAGCCAGACAAAGACCCCACCAATAAGGAGAATTATAGACCAATATCCCTGATGAACATGGATGCAAAAATTCTCAACAAGATACTAGCCAATAGGATCCAACAATACATTAAGAAGATTGTTTACCATGACCAAGTGGGACTTATCCCCAGGATACAAGGCTGGTTCAACACTCATAAAGCAATCAATGTGATTGATCATATCAACAAGAGAAAAACAAGAACCATATGAACCTCTCAATAGATGCAGAGAAAGCATTTGACAAAAAAACAGCATCCATTCCTGATCAAAACTCTTCAGAGTGTAGGTATAGAGGGAACATTCCTCAGCATCTTAAAAGCTATCTACAAAAAGCCCACAGCAAATATCATTCTCCATGGGGAAACACTGGGAGCCTTTCCCCTAAGATCAGGAACACGACAGGGATGTCCACTCTCACCACCACTATTCAACATAGTACTGGAAGTCCTCGCCTCAGCAATCAGACAACAAAAAGAAATCAAAGGCATTGAAATTGGCAAAGAAGAAGTCAAACTCTCCGTCTTTGCAGATGATGTGATACTGTACATAGAATACCCAAAAGCCTCCACCCCAAGATTGCCAGAACTCATACAGCAATTCAGCAGTGTGGCAGGATACAAAATCAATGCCCAGAAATCAATGGAATTTCTATACACTAACAATGAGACTGAAGACAGAGAAATTAAGGAGTCAATCCCATTTAGAATTGCACCCAAAAGCATAAGATACCTAGGAATAAACCTAACCAAAGAGGTAAAGGATCTCTACCTTAAAAACTACAGAACACTTCTGAAAGAAATTGGGGAAGGAACAAAAAGATGGAAAAGTATTCCATGCTCATGGATTGGAAGAATTAATATTGTGAAAATGTCAATGTTACCCAGGGCAATTTACACGTTTAATGCAATCCCTGTCAAAATACCATGGACTTTCTTCAGAGAGTTGGGACACATAATCTTCAGATTTGTGTGGAATCAGAAAAGACCCCAAATAGCCAGGGGAATTTTAAAAAAGAAAACCATAGCTGGGGGCATCACAATGCCAGATTTCAGGTTGTACTACAAAGCTGTGGTCATCAAGACACTGTGGTACTGGCACAGAAACAGACACATAGATCAGTGGAACATAATAGAGAACCCAGAAGTGGACCCTCAACTTCATGGTCAACTAATATTCAACAAAGTACGAAAGACTACCCACTGGAAAAAAGACAGTCTCTTCAGTAAATGGTGCTGGAAAAATTGGACATCCACATGCAGAAGAATGAAACTAGTGCATTCTCTTGCACCATACAGAAAGATACACTCAAAATGGATGAAAGATCTAAATTTGAGACAAGATTCCATCAAAATCCTAGAGGAGAACACAGGCAACACCCTTTTTGAACTTGGTCACAGCAACCCTTGCAAGATACATCCATGAAGGCAAGAGAAACAAAAGCAAAAATGAATTATTGGGACTTTATCAAGATAAAATGCTTCTGCACAGCAAAAGAAACAGTCAACAAAACTAAGAGACAACCTACAGAATGGGAGAAGATATTTGCAAATGACCTATCAGATAAAGGGCTAGTATCCAAACTCTATAAAGAACTTATTAAACTCAACAGCAAAGAAATCAACAATCAAATCATGAAATGAGCAAAATACATGAACAGAAGTTTCACCGAGGAAGACATAGACATGGCCAACAAGCACATGAGAAAATGCTCTGCATCACTTGCCATCAGGGAAATACAAATCCAAACCACAATGAGATCCCACCTCACACCAGTGAGACTGGGGGAAATTAACAAGGCAGGAAACCACAAATGTTGGAGAGGATGTGGACTGCACTGTTGGTGGGAATGTGACCTGGGGCAGCCACTCTGGAAAAGTGTGTGGCAGTTCCTCAAAGAGTTAAAACTAGACCTGCCCTACGACCCAGCAATTGCCCTGCTGGGGATTTACCCCAAAGATGCAGTGAAACGCCGAGACACCTGCACCCGATGTTTCTAGCAGCAATGTCCACAATAGCCAAACTGTGGAAGGAGCCTCGGTGTCCATCGAAAGATGGATGGATAAAGAAGATGTGGTCTATGTATACAATGGAATATTCCTCAGCCATTAGAAACGACAAATACCCACCATTTGCTTCAACATGGATGGACCTGGAGGGTATTATGCTGAGTGAAGTAAGTCAATCGTAAAAGGACAAACATATGGTCTTATTCATCTGCGGAATATAAAAATTAGTGAAAGGGAATACAGGGAAAGGAGAGAAAATGAGTGACAATATCAGTGAGGGTGACAAAACATGAGAGACACCTAACTCTGGTGAAAAGAAGAAAGATATATTCTCTTTGAAACAAACAAGTCTCTTATGCTTTTTTTGAATAAATGAATGTAAAAGTGTGGATAAGCAAATGACACAACATTTAGAATCGAGTGTTTGAGAAACCAAAGAAATAATTCATGCTCTAATTTTGACAAAACTTCTTAATAAAATTAATGTGTTTTCTTATCATAATTTTAAAAATTTAAGATGACAAAATAAATGTTCAATGTGTCTTGAAAGAAAATGGAGGTATGTAATGTTAAATGCAACCAAAGAGGGAGATATGGAAGTCTAAGTACTTAGAGCTTTGTTAGTTTTCTTGATATCTTCAAAGTGCGGTAGTATTGAAGGATCCCTTTCATTTAAACTAAAATTCTTCTACAGTGGAGGCAAACTGTTTTCAGTTAGGATACAGAAATCCTTTTAAAGTAGTAAACTTCATTTTTTTATAATACAGTATTCACTAGGCAACCTCCTCATTTGTCTGAATAAACCTTTTTACTTGGAAGGGACTATGGTGAGCAGATGCCATGTTCTCCTACCCAATAATAAATTATGAGCATTCTGGCTTTACAAATCAATTTCTTTTAAGTGTGATCACTGAGAATGAGAGACTTATCACACTTGTATACGCCGAAAAAGTGAACATCTGAATAGTAACACTGGGTCATGGTGAATCTGTGAGGCTGTTAGCTCCCAAGCAAGGCGTGGCCCGAGCAATCAGCTGACTTTACTTATCATGGTATTATCTGGAGGTCTAGGGAGTCTGCAAATTTCAAAGCGGTACCCTCGGATTGCAGAATGGCAGTGAAAGTTCTCACAAACTATGGATTTATGGGGCCAGTATGCTACAGAATTTAAAAGCCCACAGCTTAACAAGTAAAGGGGAGATTGGAGTTAATACATAAATTAATAAAGATAAATATCCATAGATTGTTTCAAAAGACAGATAATTAAAAGCTTTTGGGGAGATTTGGTGAAGATGACAGAAAAGAAAGATCCTGAGGTCACTTTGTCCCATGAACAGAAATCTACAGCTACACGTCAAACAATCCCCTCTGAAAAGAACCTGAAAGCTAGCTGAACAGCACCTTGGCAGCAAATGTTAAAAGGGTTACACTGAGACAGGTAGGAAGGATGGAGACACAGTCTTGCAAGAAACCCCACTCCAGGCTCTGCAACCCTCAATTGGGAGGATTCTCATACTGTGGATCTTGTCCCTGAGAAGCAATGAATTTGTGACCTACATTAGGCATCCCAACCCTCAGGAGCTGCACTAGAGAGATGAACCTCCGTGGTATCTGAACTTAAAAACTTATGAGGCTTATTTCCAAGAGAATCATAATGCATAAGGAATGGAAAATATATCCTTAACCGGCTCACACAAAGACCCACTTGCCCTGGGACCCAGTGCAAAAGCAACAGTTAGAGGGGGCTTAAAACATGCAAAGATGCTTACTTGTTATTCTTAATGTGTCTGCTGGAGAGGTAGGAATCTGTTGGGACTATCTCCAGGGCTGGAGGCAAGAGCGGGCATCATTTTTACATCTTCCTTCTGCCTTGTTGGTTCCGGTGCTGGTGGATGTTATTTTTTTTTTGCACCATCCTTCTAGATCACTAGCTTTAATGGGAGCATGATCCCCACCCGTCCCCCCCCACACACACACACCACAGCTTCAGCCTCGCCCACTTCACAGCAGCCAGCAGGCACCTGCAGCCCACACTGGGCATGACCTATTAGCACCTGGCTGTGAGGGCTAGAGAGGATTGTCTTTCTAGACTTCAAAGTCTGAAACAATCACAGAGACAGTCCTTTGTAGATTGCCACCAGGGCAACTGAACAAACACCAGACTGAAACATACCCTCAATCTTCATGTGAAAAAGGCCTATTTCTTGTCCTGGAGTTTCAGGCTGAAGGACAGCCCTCAGGTCAACTACACATCCAGAGGCTAGAGAGGCACCCTCCCCGCCCAGAGAACATGGGCAGGAAGGCACCATATTAGTTTCCTCCTTCAGCCTCTCTGCAGCTTGCTGAGACTTCCCAGAATGGGGCTTATACACACCACAAAAGCCACCATCTTTGCAACTGTCATCCAGGAGACACTTCTAGCTCTCCTGGTCTGGAAGTGAGCAGGGTTTACAACTGCAGACTTCAAAGACTGTATATATTTATACTTTAAAACTGCTGCGGAGAATCCTGCTTACAATTAGCCTGAAACTAGGCAGTGTCTGAAATCCTTTCCTTTGGAACAACACTGAAGGCACTTGGCACTCTCTCAACAACTGGGACCTAACAAGACCTAACATTGAAAATCACAAAGGTCCAAAAACCTCAAAAGCCAGGACAAGGTTGAACAGTAAGTTCAGAAGATAAAGAAGGGTGCCTAACAATACATATACACATGATGAACTACTACTCAGCCACAAAGAAGAATGAGGCCTTGCCATTTGCAACAATATGGTTGAACCCTAAGGATATTATGCTACGTGAAATAAGTCAAGTAGAAAAAGACAAATCATGTATGATTTCAACTTATAAGTAGAATCTAAAAAACAAAACAAATATATAAAACAGAAAAGATTAGTAGTTACCAGAGGAGAATAGATTTAGGGGGAGGTAGGCAAAATAGGTGAAGGGGTTCAATTTTATGGTGATGGAAGGTAACTAGACTTATGGTGGTGATCTCTCTGTAGTGTATACAAATATCAAATTACAACGGTGTACACCTAAAATGTATCACATGTTACCATGCTACCAATTTACCTCAATTAAAAAAAAAAAAGGCTTTTAATACCTCTGAGACGGATAACTTGTGTGATGATAGAAAAGCAGAATACTGAGCACTGAGTAACAAGGAAAGCTGGTTTGGTTATAACACAATTCCAAATTATCTAAACTTGATTTTTTTCTTCTCAATTCTCTGATTAAGGCCATTTTGAATGCCCCAGTGTATTCAACTAGATTTTAACCAGCAATGTGTTTTATTTTAAAAGAATTTCTACCCATGCCTTTGTTTTGGATCATAGAAATCAAGCGATTTTTTTTTTTCAACAAAGAGGACAAGAAAGCTATTGATATGATATCTTTCCTGTCAGTACTGTTTATGTAAAACAAAATAGGATGTTTTATTTTGAGTTACAAAATCTAATTGTGAGTGTGACTCCATAGTCCTCCTAGAAAAATACCAGCATTACACTATAGGAGACATTTAGCTGGGTTCTATGTACAAATGTAATGATGTGTGTGTGTGGTCTCTGGCCTTGGAACTGGATAAAGCTAGCAGTTAGTCCCACTGGGATGAAATCTGTGTTCTTTCCCTTAGCACAATGTCTAAGATGTCATTTAATCAGTTAGTATAGGGACCTTAAAAGGGGAGATTTTCAAAAATAGGACACACAAAGAAGATACAAAGGTGAGATTGCAACTAAGAAAATTGGGATCATTAGTAAATTTCCTCATAAGTGAAATGCAGGAATTAAGTTTACAACAGATCATATTTATTTGTCACTTGAGGATTAAAAAAATTGTGTTTTTCCTTCTTTGGTAGTGAGGGTAACTTGAAACTGGTATATGCTCAAGACAATCAGGATGTGATCAGATGACACAGCAGCTAAAGGAAAAGACTTTGGCCATGATTATTTGACTCATTTGATATGGTTGAAGACTCACACAATTAAATGAGCAGAAAATAAAATAAATTTACAGAGCCAAGAATGTGAAATCTAAACTGGGTCAGGCCTGTTTGTGGGAGAGGGGGAGACCCAGGAGATCAGCCAAGCTCAGAGGCTGGCTGGAGCAGTGTATACAGGCACAGTCCAGTAGTCCTAGTGGTGCTAAGACGGGAAGTACTGGAGCAGTGGTTGCCAAAGGAAGTTCCATTTTTCATTACATAAAAAGCCCTGTGGTGTTCAGCAAGGGTGTGTAGACAGGGCAAGTTTAAAGGTTCTTTCACACCTTAAAAGTCCCTATTAACAATAAATAATTTCTCCTAATATTATTTCTCCAGGACGCAACTTATATCTGGAAGATCTTTCAAGTGGAGCTTTTGTGATCAGATTCTTAACTATGTCTGTGTACGTATCCACCCTGTCAGTCACTGGCATTTAACAATAACATAAGAGACGTACGTGTCAGGGCCCCTGGGTGGCTCAGTGGTTGAGCATCTGTCTTTGGCTCAGAGCGTGATCCCAGGTTCCCAGGATCGAGTCCTGCATTGGGCTCCCCACAGGGAGCCTGCCTGTCCCCTCTGCCTGTGTCTTTGCCTCTCTCTGGGTCTCTAATGAATAAATAAAATCTTAAAGAAAAAAAAAAAGAAGGAGAGATGCACGTGTCTATGACAGAAATGCCACCAAAAGTGTCAGGCTTCATCAAGGTGGATCAAGATGAGGACATGTACACAGTGGGATGGTCTCACATCTCTGAAATGGTGCTGCTGCTCGAGCCACATAAGACCGATTTTTAAATTTTCAAGATGTGGATTTATCTCGCAGAATATAGCATTGTTTCTATCTTTCTCACTCTTTTACTGAAGTTTTTTCACTGCCCACAAAATAAATGGTGCTTAATGTCCTGTCTTAGTGTCCTGGGGCTGCTGTAACAAAGTGTCAAAAACCAAGTGACTTAACAGAAATTTATTGCTTCACAGTCCTAGAGGCTAGAGGTCTGAAATCAAGGTGTCGGCAGAGCTTTGCTGCCTCTAACAGCCTAGGGGAGCATCCTTCCTTGCCTCTTCCAGTTTCTGCTATTTGGAGTAATCCTTGGCATTCCTTGGCTTATAGATACCTCCCTCCAGTCACATGGCCGTCTGCTCCATGTGTCTCCCTATTCTCTCTCCTGTGTGCATGTTTGTCTGTGACCACATTTCCCCTTTCCATGAGGATTCCAGCAATATCAGATGACAGCTCACTGCACTAGCCTCATCTAACTTGAACTTTACCTCTGTAAAGACCCTATTTCCAAATAAGGTCATATTCGGAGCCACTGGGGCTTAGCACTGTAATATATCTTTCTGAGGGGGAACCAGAACCCCATAAGGGACTTCAACATGGTTTGTGGACGTATATTGTCATACGCTGTCTTTGCACAACGGCATGTTACTTTGTGAGTGCTTCTTGCAAGATTCCAATGTGGTAAAGTAACTGTGACTGAGTTTACAAAACTTCTGTCTGAAGAATTACAATTTTAGGTATAATGACTGACCCAGAGGACAGAGACACAATGTTTTCTTTCTCCTTTGGCTTGGGAAGGTCCAGAACACAGTCTGTGTTCAGTACCACCAACAGACAAGACAGTGGAAATAATGTTTAAGATACAGCAAAATGATAGATAGATAGATGATAGATAGATGATAGATAGATAGATAGATAGATAGATAGATAGATAGATAGATGATAGACTACAGCAAAATGGAGGACATAGAGTATGAATAAGGTTTTTCAAGGAGTAAGTCTGTCATTCTTACCATGTTGCCGCTCAGACAAAATTTCATTTTTCATGTCAATTTGGCAGCTTTGTTCAAAAAGAAAGTCTGACCTGACTTTTAAAGTTACTACGAAGAGAACTTTGTTTTATGTTAGACATAAATGGCTCTAATATTAAAAGATTAATCCCTTTTGCCTCTAAACATATGATTAACCATAAATTATCACACTAGACCTGATCACATCTTTCAAAAGCCTATTAAAAAACAAATTAACCTTTTTCTCTCTAGTCTGAACTCCCTTGTTAATATGAAAATCAGGAGCAATTCAGGACTCTTAGCTTTTTGTTATCCCAGCCACATTCCTTTGTGTTTTTCAAGTTGAGTTGTGACTGGAGAGTGAGTCATACCAGCTTAATTAATTTAGTTAAGAACCAATTAAAAGCAGTATTTTGAGCATGAGAAACCTTGTCTGAAGTGTTTTGAATTTGATCAGAAGTTTGCTCATTACCCAGGCTTCTATATAGATGGCTGTGCCATGGTGGGGGAGGACACTTACTGGGTAGTCATCCTTTAATTTCTAGTCATAAGTGAATTTATATGAGTTTTCAATTCTAAAGCAGGTGCAATTTATACATACTCTCATAAATAAATACATCACATCAAAAATTATTATCAAATTTCTTATTGTAATAATAATGTAGCAAGGCTTATGAGCAACTAATTCATATATTTTCTTCCTCCAGTAGACTAAATGATCTAAACATGCACTGTAGGAAGAAGATTAAAGGGAGATGTATTCTTTCTGTATCCTTCCCACCTCATTAATTTGGGCTGGAGCAATGTGACATAGTGTATCTTTAAAGGAATATGCTCTCTAAGAGTACTCTGGTTTAAAGCAATCTGATCTTCAGATTTTTTGCCCTGTGGAAGCAGACATGTAGACAAAGTACTAATACATGAATCCCTTTGTCAGGTTCCACAGGCCTCTGTATGTTACTTGTACATATGTATGAGGCAAATTCAGCAAACAAAAACTGTGTATTAGGAAAAATGGGAAAAATATTGGACAGTGAATGGGCTGACTTAAGGCTGCAGTTAGCAAATGTTTTCCAAAAGGGACTAACAGTATTTTAGGATTTGTGGGCCAGATATCTCTGTATTTGGTCTCTGTTACAACTAATCAACTCTAGAGTTGTAGCATGAAAACAGCCATTGATAATATATAACTAAGGGACATGATGATGTTCCAATAAAGCTTTATTTATAGAAACAAGAAAGACTGAATTTGACCTGCAGGCCATATTTTCCAGCCCTTAATGTAGGATATAGTAATGCTGCTCACTTTCCCCATCCTAAAATGAGGTTAGATTAAGGAAGCTGTATGGACTATCCAGCTTTATAAACCAAAATGGTCTCTAGAAATACTTCCAAGCATAGCTCTAGGGTCAGACAGCTGATTCTCCAGTGTCCTCTTTGGGAAAGAAAAAAAAAATCTCAATGAGAGAAAACATAAGAACTTATTTTCCTTGTGTGTGGGTATTATCTAGATTAAACCTGAGAACTGAGAACAGTTATGAGTTTAATACCTTTGAATTCCTTATCCTCTAGAGGCCATAGCTCTGTTTAGGGGAAAAAAAAGGTAAATATAACTATTTAAAAAGATTTCAAAAATACTTACTTTGAACTTAAAAATAAACTTTTCAAACTTGCAGATGACAATCTGAGTATTAGAGGTTTGAGTGCTGGTAGACCACAGGCTAGAGGGTGGTTTTCAGAAACACTTTTTTTTTTTTTTTGAAAGGGTAAACTTCACTGGGAAAATTCGCTTTGTTGGAACACCTCATTAGCCAGCAATGCAGAAGAAATGGGGCATTGCTCTCTATTGATTTGCTACCATAGCCTCTGTAAGTAAACGTGGCTGCAGGCAGTTCTGCAAACAAGAGAATCCCTGTTTAATTGTTGCTTGAGTAATTTTTCATTATCATTACTAGGGGATCAGAATTTCAATTTTTACCTGATGTTACTTTAAATATACCCCTTGTGTAGTGTATTGTCCATCATATTAGAATCAGTCACCAAGACAAGAATATCATCAAATGTACACACTAATTCCACTGCAGTACGACTCAGAACTATAAATACACAAGTAATCAGCCCTCATTACTTATTTCCACTGGGCTGAGGTAAGTGCACGTATACATTTCACATGTTTAGACTATAACACCTTTATTTTGAACCCTATCCTTAATGAAGCTCCCTGGCATAGTTCAGAGTAACCAGAATTCTATATATTTTATCTGCAGGTCTCCACATGAGTTGGAACTGTTCTCTGTGAGATTATTCAAATAATGGCTCGACTGGAGTCTATTCACAGAATTTTCCTACCTTAGGCTTTTTCTTTTCTTTTTTTTTTTTTCCTTAAACATAGGATCTATTATTAATATCCTTTCAAGGGATACAACAGAGTTAGCTATATAATTTGATCTATTGCCTTGTATTTGTCAAAAGCAGCAGTATATGTAAAACCAAATTAAAATGCTATTACTATATATTTAACCAAACCAGTAAATATTGAGTATTCATGGAATCTTTATATTTCACAATAAGGAAGAGATACAGAGAATAATTGAATTAATGGATACTCTATGGCACATATTTTGGATCTAGGTTTATGTGACTAAATTATACAAGCCACAAAGTCTGGTTCACCCTCCCAAGACCTCAAAAATATTAAATTTATATTCTTGTCACTTTATTACATAAATGCCTCTGGCCAAATGTAGACTCCTGCTCTACCAGAATGTTTTCTTTATTTATCCTACTATATATATTTTTTAAATGTATCCTGCTAATATATTTTGCTTGTGACCCCTTTCACTGATAATACTTTAAAAAGTGAGGTGATTCGAAGAAATCTACTCAGCCACTTGTTTCATTACACAGCTCTTCAAAAGCTTGGCTCTCATAATCTTAAAACTCTCATTTTTACGAAAGTTCCAGATGTAGGACAAATATATACAAATTTGTAAATTTTGAAATAACGGTTAAAGATTATATCTCTAAAGAATGTCAAGTTATTTGAATGCTTATTTAGGTCTTTGTTCGAGATAGCCTAAAATTCTTCAAATTTTTCAGTCCATTTTAATTTTATAAGAATTATTTAAAGACTTTAAAGTTCTCTTGAATATTCTGAGAAGGAGAGGGTACTATTAAAGGAAAAATAGGTAGATAGATAGATAGATAGATAGATAGATAGATAGATAGATAGCAATTACAGTAAAAATTGAATCAAGCTGGCAAGGGGAAAATAGAACAGTGAAAGTAGAGTGATGTAATCCTCACTGATACTTTTGATAAGGAATGTCCTTAATATTGCCTATGGATGCAAATATACTTCAGTTTACAAATATATTCCATTCTACTCATTCTTCCTCATTCATCATAAAGAGTAGTGACTTTGAAAAAAAAGAGTAGTGACTTTGGCCTGATTCTATATCTTATGATTGTTTTCCATTTTGATATACCTGTAAATAAGCCACCTTCACATCCTCAGAGATGTTAGTAATCCAATATTTGAAAGAATGAAAATAAAACAAAGGGAAAAAAGTGATTCAAAATTCTTATCTTCTAGACATCTCTAACTTTATAGTGTTTTAGTGCATGTATGTGCATGTGCGTGATAATCTTTTTGCAGCTTTTAGCTGGTAATCTATCTGTCACTCTGACTGGATTGACCAAGAGCTCTACACAACCATAAATGGAGAGGATGAAAGGCAAAGTGAGATTTACAGTCTTGATGCTGAAGATAAAACAAAAGAGGCTGAGAAAAAAATATTGTCTGTTAGAAAAGAAATTATTTCTGTTGGAGTATGTCCTTTATAAAAGGTATTTTTATTCTCTCTATTAAAATTGTTCATCACCAATGTTCTTTGGGATTATATCACCCAGAAAAACAATGCTTGAGGCAAAAGGTTGAAGATTTTCTTAACAAGAAAAAAGCACTATGAGATTTTCAAAGGAAATACAGAATGTTTCTCTAATAAGCACATTAATAACTTGCAAATGTGTTGTCACATTTAGGGCAATAATTTATAGTACATTTCTCCCTAAATATAAGAACTTCTGCATTAATTTAAGGAAAACATAAAGAAGAAATAAAAACTAAACAAAATTACTTGTTGAAAATAGTTTTAAATTTAAAACTTAGTTAATTCAATTCTTACACTGACTACATGTTGACAGTTTTTCATAAACTACTCAGTTACTTTACACATATGCTTATATCTTAAGTCAGATTTTTGAGTTATTTTATGTCACTTTTTTAACCTTTTTGTTATCATACAGTAGTTGTTGGTTTATCACTCAATTCCACTGTAAATATACATAATAAAAACTTGCTTATAAGCAGTTCAGAGTATCTTACATATTGACACATATCACCATGCTATAGAGTAAATAACACAATTTAAATAATAAAAAGTAATAATAATCACCAGTGATAGAAAGACTGCTGCTATGATTACTCCTGTTATTTTTTGAAGGCATTTTAAATACTGTGTGTGAGGCATACATTAGGAGAATTTTGGTTACAAGTGTCACAAACCAAACACAAGCAGAATCAAGCACAAGTGACATATACTGAAAGTATACTGGTATGGAAAGGACTACTCATGGTTGTTCAGAGTTCCAACTGCCATTTGCTTTCCATATAACTTCAAACAAGTTAATCAACCATTCTGTGTTCCAATTTCTTCATGTGTAAAATGGAAATTATAATATCACCTATCTTACAAAGTTATTGTCAGAATGGGAGAAGATATTTGCAAATGACATTTCAGAAAAAGGGCTAGTATCCAAGATCTATGAAGAACTTAATCAAACTCAACACCCCAAAAAATAAGCAATCCAATCAAGAAATGGGCAAAAGACATGAACAGAAATTTCTCCAAGGAAGACCTACATGTGGCCAACAAGCAAATGAAAAAATGCTCTGCATCACTGGCCATCAGGGAAATACAAATCAAAACCACAATGAAATACCACCTCACATCAGTGAGAATGGCGAAAATTAACAAGACAGGAAACAACAAATGTTGGAGACAATGTGGAGAAAGGGAAACCCTCTTGCACTGTTGGTGGGAATGTGAACTGGTACAGCCCCTCTGGAAAACTGGGTGGAGGTTCCTCAAAGAGTTGAAAGAGCTACCCTACAACCCAGCAATTGCACCCCAATGAAACCAATCCTGGGTATTTACCCCAAGTATACAAGGTACCTGCACCCCAATGTTCATGGCAACAATGTCCACAATAGCCAAACTGTAAATTACAAATTTTTTTAATTTAAATTCAATTTGCCAATATATATTACATCATTAGTTTCAGATGTAGTTTTCAATAATTCATCAGTTGCATAGAATACCCACTGCTCATCACCTCATGTGCCCTCCTTGATGCCCATTACCCAGTTACCCCATCGCCCTGCCAACCTCCAACCTCCCCTTCAGCAACCCTCAGTTTATTTCCTAGAGTTAGGAGTCTCTCACAGTTTGGTTTGTCTTTCTCTCCGATTTTTCCCCATTCTGTTTCCTTTCCTTCCCTTATGGTCTCTTGAACTATTTCTTATATTCTGCATATAAGTGAAGACTTATGATAATTGTTTTTCTCAGATTGACTTACTTCACTCAGCATAATACCCTCCAGTTCCATCCATGTAGATGTAAATCGTAAGTATTCAGCTTTTCTGATGGCTGGGTAATATCCCATCGTTTTTATACACCACATCTTCTTAATCCATTCATTTGTCAAAGGACATCGAGGCTCCTTCCACAGTTTGGCTCTTATGGACATTGTTGCCATGAATATTGGGGTGCAGGTGCCCCTTTGTTTCACTACATCTGTATCTTTGGGTTAAATACCCAGTAGCACTGTTGCTGGGTCATAAAGTAGCTCTATTTTTAACTTCTTGAGGATTGGGAGAATAAATATTGTTAAAATGTCTATGCTACCCAGAGCAATTTACACACTCAATGCAATCTCTATCAAAATATCATCAAAATTTTTCAGTTGGGACAAATATTCCTAAGATTTATATAGAACCAGAAAAGACTCCAAATAGCTAGAGGAATGTTAAAAAAAACTACATTATATTTCTATATCTTAACATTCATTTCCAATGTGCTTTTAAAAATATTTTAAGGTAAGCCTTAATGAAGTATAACAAATGAAAAAGATTTATTCAAGAAAATCTTCTAAGACTTGGTAAGAACTACAAAAGTCTGCATTGTTCCAAACAAGTCCTATACCCACCCCCAAATCTCCTGGCTCAACAAGAAAGAAACTCCACTTAAGTTTGTATACCCAAAAACACAGGGTTCTCTCTACTCCCAGCCCCCAGTTAGAGGGCAAACTTCCTAAGATGGGCAGGGCATCAGCAATTTTCATCCTCTCCCAGCTACCCATTGCTGAAGCTAAGCTCTGTGTGCCACTGTGGCTGAGGGTTAGGGCTCCTTTCATCCATTCAGCTCCTACTTGTAGACAAGCACTATTCTGGAAACAGTATTGCTGAGAATAGTGGGGTCCTGAAAACCTTTGCCCCATCTAGTGAAGTTAGGGTGATACACTGAGAGAGGCAAGCCCAGGCCTCCCCCACCCTCCATTTACCAAGTGCTCAGTTCCTAAAGTGGGAGGTTGCTTAGAGAAAAACATACCATGGTTCTCATGACCAGGGTAGTGGCTCAGAAATCTTGCTCAGGGGAGAAAAGCAGAATACAGAAGAGAGCCCCAATCCTTCCCCCAGAAAAGTGGACTTAATTTACAATGGTACTTGGAAAATATCAACCCTAAGGACACTCAAAAACAGTGAAAGCTGTAATGAAAGGCAGTCAAAAGGAGATTGACAGACTCCTCGGAGATGGAGGATCAGCTGTAGGTCTGTGAGTCTGTGGAAAGAAAGAATAAAAGAGACAGCTTAAAGGAGCCTTCTTGGGTTCTATAAATTGGAACCATTGGCCTCAGATGCTATCCCTTCAAAACCTGGATCAGTCTGCGAATCAATTTATACCTGAAGGCATTGTTGAAAACAATACTGCAATCAACCAGCAAATATAGTGGGTTTAACTGTTGGGTATGGTCAGGGGTGTGTGAGCCCTGAGACATAACCAAACCAGTGAGAGAGGGAAGGTTGGGGAGGTCAGAACACAAGGCTGCTACATTATCTGTTGATTCTCATTATTCATGGTAGTTATATTCTACAAAGTCACCCCAAACATTGTATTAATGAATACTGAACCCTTTGCTCCAAGGAGAAATACAGGAGTAAGTTCTTGCATTTTCAGCCTCTGGTCATGACATTTTTGTCAATGCAGTTCAACCGTACCATACATGTGTTTCTGTTTAAAGACACCTTATTTAATATATATTGTTGATTCATAAACATTGGACTCACAATCAACAGCATACAACTCGTACATGAACAAAGCTCATCTAACACATGTTTTTTCTCCTTAGGGCACATCACAGCCTCCTTCAGCACTATGCTTGGAGCCATTTTAAACAGCAAAAATCACCAACATAAAGTACAATAACACAGCTCTAAACAAATTCTGAGAAAGACACTTGTTTATAATATAAGAGTGGAAACAGTGAAGAGAGAGCATCAATCACCTTGCTTGGTCTCAATTGGGCACATGCACATTGGGTGACTCAAATTTTTCACTGTTCTGTGAATATCCATGAAAGATCCCAAAAGCACGGTAAGTCTTGAGTACAGGTTACAAATAAATTTTAGTGAAAAGATAAATTCACAAATACTGAATCTGTGAAAAATGAGGATCAACTATATTATCTAAAAGGTCCATTTTCCAACCAAAAAAATTGTAAGACATACAAAGAAACAAGTATTCCCCGAACACCAGAAAAAACAGGCACTAGAAACTGCCTGTAAAAACAAATGGATGCAACATTTAAAATACAAAGACCTGTAAGCAGCCACTATAAATATATTCAAAGAACTAAAGGAAACCATGACCACACAAGGGAAGGAAGTTATGATGGCAATGTCCGTTAGTACTGGGTTATAATTGAGCTAAAAATAAATATATGTCTGGCTAGTTTCATTTTGTTTAACTAAGAATAAGTCATGTTTTAATTTGTAGAGCAGGTCACTGAAAAAACATTCTTTGATATGAATTTATTCCAAACAATATATGATCTAATTATATAACTCATGTGAATGATGCTTTTCCTCATTAAGCCTAATAAGATAAGGTGAAATAATTCACAATGTTGTAAGAATGCATCACTGTGCACATTAATATAATATGAAAAAATGTTGAAATGGAGCTTGTTTTAATCTGTTCAGGCTGTCCTAACAAAAATATCATAGACTGTGGTGACTTACATGTTAGAGATTTATTTCTGACTATTCTGGAGGCTGAGAATTCCAAGATGGAGGTGCCAGCAGCTTAGCTTTCTGGTAAAAACTTCCTTCCTGATTTGCAGAGAACACTTTCTTGCTGCATTGTCACATATTGGAGAGAGAGAAATCACCTCTCTAGTTAGTAACTCTTCCTAGAAGGGCACTAATCTCATTCATAAAGGCTCCACTCTGATGACCTAATTATCTCCTTAAGGTCCCACTTCTAATTACCATTAGGACTTCAAAATATAAATCTAGGGGAAGGAGAGACACAAACATTCAGTCCTTAGCAAAGACTATCAAACATTCTGTAGAACAAAGGAGAAGAATTGTGATGACAATTTAGAGAAAAGACAGCCTTCTAGGCCAAGAATAGCATGCATGCACAAACTGAGGGGGAGTTCCTACTTTGCTCCAAAAATGTTGCTCAGCTTTAAAGTTGCTAGTGAGAAAAAGACAATCTCTGTTTTCATGGATCTTTCGGTTATGAGGAAGATAACCATAAAAGAAGTAATCATGAGTGTAATGTGTGTTAGGAACCCCTTGGGAAAAAAATAATCCATGAAAAAAAAAAAACAACAACAGAAGCAATACCCAAACAATTGAATTAAAAATTTAAAAAGTTAAAGAGAAAGAAAAAGACTGGTATAAAGCCTTCATCATTTCCCACTAAGTACCAACAAAAATTTAGTTCACTCAGACACAAAATATGCATTTCTCATATATCATATGTATATCTTCTATTTAATTTATATTTCCACCAAAAAATTATGTATAATAGTACAAAATAAGACTTGTTTAAATTTTCCCTGAATTTCTCACTAAACACAAAAAACAAATATTTTCAGACATTTGAGGAAAAAAATGTTTTGATCCAATTACTTATTCCTTTGGTGCCCAATAGAAAAAGATTCTTAAATATGTAAAGGTTCAACAATTACTACCATCTTTAACCTCCATTTTAAAAGTAAAGTGATATAAAGATAGTTAATTGGAACATATATTAAGACTATTAACCAGGATTAGAAAAGTTGTGGTAAAAGGTAAAACCTTGTAAAATAGTATGAAATTAAAATATTATACAGCTGTTCATATTACATATTCAAAAAGTTTTAAGTGACCTGAAGAATAGTAACAAAGTCTAACAGATATCAAAACTTCCTATGTACCAGGTATTGTTCCAAGGATTTTACATGTATTACTTCATTTAATCTTTACACAACCTCACTTTGGGGTTACTTTACTTTTGAGGAAACTGAGGTACAAAGATGTTAAATAAACTATCCAGCCACCAATATGATGTTCAAATAAAAGCAATCTAACTCCAAAATCCACTCTTCACTACTTCTCATAATATGCTATTAAGTGTGTGTGTGGGGGGGGAATACAGAACACAGTATTGTCCATATGGGATAATTTCCATATCATTTATTTCAACCAAACTTTATAAAGGCCTGCCAAGAGTCAAACACTATAAAAAAGTGGCTATAAAAAATATGATAACCACATATCATATTTTAAATATTTTATTTTAAATTTTATTTTATATTTTAAATTTTCTACAATTAGAATATATTAACTGAGAGAATTTTATTTTTATTAAACAGAAAAGTACAATACAAAACATTTTAAAAGCTTGTGTATCTTTCTTTCATAATTAAGTGATTATCTCAATTTTGACTTTATGTAATTTTTCTTAAAAATAAAATATTGCAAATAATCTTTAACCCCCTTCTTTCCAGTAAAATTTTAATTCCATCTCTCCATAGGAATGAGGAGAGAGGGGTAGGTTGATGGTCATAATTTAATATAATACTTTGTAATCCTTTTATTTATATTTTGTCTATGTATAAATATTTCTTTAAATACAAAGAGGGATTGTTTACATATTATAAAACATGAAATCCTAATGCAGCTTGATTTATTCACTTATTTTCTTGAAATATAGCCAACTTGATGCATGTAAAACTACTTTATTTTTAATTTTTTTGTACAAAGTATTCCAAGTATGCACTAATTGTACTCTATCCATTCTCTTACTGATGGGCATTTAAGTTATTCCTATGGTTTTTTAACTATAATTAATGCTACAATGAACATCTCTCTGTACATATAGTCTTGTACACATCAGGAAAGATTTCTCTAGGATATAAATCTGAAAGTTAGACTTCAGGATCATCAGACACATGCAATGTTTTCCAATTTTAATAGCTATTACTCATATCTGGTTTCCAATTCCATACCTAAGGAGCCTGGAAGTCACCACTCCATCCTAACAGCAAATAAGAAAAAAGTTTTAAATTAAAAAAAAAAAAAGCTTGGTGGAATTAAATCTCTACAATTCTTCGTGGATTCATAAAAGAACAGGGGACACAGGGCAAGCCAATGCCACCAAGACTGGAGAGACATGTAGGCAAACAGGGAATCATAGCTTACCTGGAACAGAGGCTCCAACCTACTCTAGCTGCTTGTCTCCCCTCAGTGTGAAGATGAGAAACACTTTTGAGATTTACAGTCCACAGGCAGAGGCTAACTAGGAGTCTGAGACCTAACAGTCAAAGGATTACAGAATGCTTTCCTTCCCCACCAACTACCACATTGTTAAAAGGCCTATTTATAGCAGTTTCTTTGCCCAATACCTTATGTTTGGCTATTTAAAAAATTTTTTAATTAAATTTTAAAAAATTACAAGGCATACCAAAGGCAAAAAACACACTTTGATGAAAAAGAACAAGCATCAGAACCAGACATAACAAGGATGTTGGAATTATCCGACCTGGAATTTGAAACAACTATGATTAATACGCTAAGGGCTCTAATATGCAAGACGAGATGGGCAATGAAGCAGAGAGATGGAAATCCTAATAAAGAACCAAAATTAAATGCTAGAGATAAAAAAATACTGTACCAGAAATGAAGAATGCCTTTTTATGGACTTATTAAGTAAGCATATATATTATTTGCATATATACACATATGTGCTCATTTATGCTTTTATGTATAAGTTACAAAGGATGGGAGGAAGAGAGACAAAATATTTTGTTATTTTAAGATATTTGTGCTAACCATGAAGTGGTATAGTTTTATTTGATATAATATTTTGGATTAGCTGCAAATGTATTTTGCAAATGTTAGGACAACTACTAAAAAAAGTAAAAGGGAAAGTATAACTGATAATGCTCAGACAAGAAAGAACATGGAATCATCATATGCTCATTAAAAACCACAAAAAGCAGAGAAAAGGTGAAAAAGAAAAACAGACCCTACAAACAAGAACAAAAATAAAACAATAACAAGCATGGTAGATATTAATCCAACTATATCAATAATCACTCTGAACGTCAATGGTCTAAATGCACCAGTTAAAAGAGAACGTCAGAGTAGGTAAAAAAAAACAAGACCTGACTATATGTTGTCCATAAAACACCCACTTTAAATCTAAAGACACATCTAGATTAAAAGTCAACGGATTCAGGGCCATATCCCATGCTGATACTGACCGAACAAAAGCAGGGGTAAGTGCATGCATTTCTAACAGTGGACTTCAAAGCAAGGGAAGTTGAGAGGGAAAAAGAAGCACTATCACTACGGGGATTAAAAGTCTGTGCCAATGTGGACACCCACCAAGCAAATAAGCTCCGATTTCACCATGTCATCAACTCTGGGTAAGTCATACGTCTAGACATGATGATTGATCTTTCTAAATTTTCCGTCTTTTTTAATACTCTTGAGCTTGAACTTCATTCTATGTACGTACCAGCAGTTTCGATTTCTTTGAAAATCTTTTTTACTCTATGGTACAGGATAGTTTCATCTTTTCTCTTTATTTTTGGAATTCTTTAGACAATTGTGTATACTAATTGTTGGTCAAAATATCACAATTATCTTTTCTCAAAGATAATTTTCAATTTTTATTACAGTACAGTTCTACAGAAAACTGTAATTTTGCTGTTAGCATGTTTTATATTATTATAAAATTATCCATGTTTTGCTATCTATATGTGTTGTCTTTTGGTGGGGGAGGGTCTTATTTAAGGTTTTTTTTTTTTTTCTTAACCTGAAAAATCTTCCTCCTACATTTTTCTCATAAGAGTACTCAGCTATAAGTTTGACATTCCTTTTTTTTTTTTTTTTAAAGATTTTACTTATTTATTTGAGAGAGAGAGAGAGAGAGCAAGAGAGAGAACTGTAGGGAGAGGCAGAGGGAGAGAGAGAGAAGCAGACTCCCTGCTGAGCAGGAAGTCTGATGCAGGTGCTCAATTCCAGGCCCTGAGATCATGACCTGAGCCCAAAGCAACACTCAACAGACTGAGCCCCCAGGTGCCCCTAATTGACATCCCTTTGAAAGTAGTGTACTTCTCTATGTATGGCGTTGAAGTACCAAAATACCTTATGTCTTTATTTTCTCATAGAAAGCCAGTGGACCCCAAACTATTGATTTAAAATTCCCTTTGTTGTTCTTCTTGCAATCCCTACACATTTGAACACCATCCATATAATTGTGGATTCATGTCTGTGATACCTCTTTCATTTACTCCCTGAAGCAATAGTACCCTGTTTTATACACTATAGTTCAAGTCTTGATATCTGATAGGGCAAATTTTCTTGTAAAAATTTTGTGGATAGCTATATTCCTTCACTATTGCACCAGTGAAGTATCTTAATTATAGACCACAGAATACTGAAAGGGGGATTTATTAATATATTAGATTGTGGGATATCCAGAATGAGCAGGCAACTTGGCTTGGAGACTGCTAATAGGGTTTGTGTTTCCTGTTTGGACCCTGCTGGCTAGTTTTATTTGTTTGAAAATTTTAGTTATGAATTTAATGTCTTTATAGATGGAGGGTTATTTGGATTTTAAATTTTTTCATGTGTCAGTTTTTTAGATTTTTTAAAATAAATTTGTGTATTTCATCTAAATTTGCATTTTTATTACAAAATGATTTAAAATATTCTTTTATTACCATTTTAGTGCCCATGAATATGCATCAGTAGTATTTCTTTCACTTTTTAAGTTGAATAAAATTACCTATTTTTTTCTGTTATTTCTATCAGTTTTTATATATTTTTGATGGTATCATTGGCTGCATACAATTTTATGACTCTACCTTAAATTCAATTTTTTGATTGATAGTAATATTACTATAAGAGCTTTATATTGGCTATCATTTGCCTGGTGAAAGCATTTGTCACTTTTACCTTTTTATTCTTTCTATATTAATTGCATATTTGTTTAGGGTATGTTTTTTGCAAGTATCATATTGCTAAAGTATAAAATATAATAACTTCTGATAATTTGTATATTTTAATTAATAACTTAAAGCCCGTTTTTACCTTGTGATTACTGATCTATTTTCACTCATTTCTACTATCCCCTAATATGTTTCATCTTTTTATCATTTTTTTCTTAAATGCCTTATAGACTTCTCTTGGATTTTTTCTTACTGTTTTGGATACTACAGATTTTATTTCTATTATGTTATCTACTACATTTAATAATTTATCAAACATTTACCTTCATAATTTGTTGGACTTAAGGATACTCAGTACATCAATCCCCCTCTCTTAAAAGATGTGAACTTCGGGTCACCTGAGTGGCTCAGCAGTTGAGCGTCTGCCTTCGGCTCAGGTCGTGATCTCTGGGTACTGGGATCGAGTCCCGCATGCGGCTCCCTGCATGGAGTCTGCTTCTCCTTCTGCCTGTGTCTCTGCTTCTCTGTGCCTCTCATGAATAAATAAATAAACTCTTTAAAAAACGAAAGATGTGAATATCATCTACCTTTAACTCATTAGCTACTAATTTTTATGATGATGATGATTAAATTGATATTTTCCAACTTGTTCTGACTAATTTTTAGTTTGCATTACCTCCGAGTTAAATTTCTAGATTCAAGATACCTTACTCGTTCTTCTCCTAGAATCTGTAAATGGTAAACTATACCTGAAAATGCTGCCCTTTTTTTTGAGTGACAGAATTTAGAATATCAACTTGACTGACAGTTATTTTACTCAACAATTTGAAAATACTAATCCATTTTTTTCTGTAAAAAATTTTTAATAATAAAATTCTATTGCATAAATGACATCTATAGATAATTTAATTTTACCTTCTGAGTAACTTTTTTTTTTTTTAATCACAGTCTTTATTTTCAATTCAAACTTTCTGAGTTTGGATGTATTTTTACTTTTTTTTCAATACTGGATGTATATTTTCTCTTTCAGGATTTACTTTTTTTTTCAATTCTTGAAAACTTACAGACATTTTCTTTTTGAATAGCACTTCTGCATTCTGTGTTTTCTACTTCTGGAGCTTTTATTAGACATCTGTTGGAACACCTCAATCTCCTCTTCATTTCTCGAATTTATTTTCATGTTTTAATTTTCTCATCTCTATTTATAATTAATTCTGTTTTCAGTTGTGACCAACCTAACCTGTGTCTCTTCTGTCATATAAAAAAGAATTTATCTATATCTACATATAGATACAGATAAGATAGATATAAATAGATATAACTATATCTATATCATCTCCTATTTGCTTCTTTTCAATTCTTTCTGGTCTTGATTTATGTCTACTTTTCATTGCTTTATAAACTGTGATTCTTTTTTTAAGCTATTATTTCTACTTTTATATTTCTGGGTTCACTATCTTACTTATTTTATGTCCTTTTCAGATTGCTCATTGAAATGAATTCATTGAAGTTAATTCGTTGGAATGAATCATCCCCTTTATAGAACTTTCTAGCTTTTGTTCCTTTAGTGTTCTTAGTATGTTATGAAATGGAGAGTGCAAGCTCATCTTGAGAGTTCCTTCTCACTCTTCTCTCCTTCTTCCTCTTTTTTTATTAACTCCTTCCCTCCAACCTCACATTTATGACATCCCCTTCATATCTAGAAGTATACTTCCCTCTGCCATACAAGTGCATAATGCAACATAGAAGTATGGTTTTCCATTTCAAACTCTGACTTTATGTTGGTAAACAGGGCTCTCATTGTATGGAGCTATTCTTGATTTAGTTTTATAGCTTATGCATGGTATGACTATGGTCCTGATCATCTGGCTTTTCTTAATTTCTTATTCCTGGAACAGCAGCTTAAAGCTAGATGTAAACCTAAGGAATAATTGTAGGCATTTAATGTCCTTCATAGTCAACGAGAACCCACACTAGTTCCAGTTCTCCCCAGAAGCATGGTTCTCCTCACCATTTATAAGATGTTTCTGCATCCTTTTTCTAATCCGCAGTTCAGCAGATCTGTGGCTTCTGCTGCTTCTCACTGTTCTATGTTAGGTAAACAAATATATCTTATTTTATTTTTGACCATGGTTATATATTTTTAAATATTCTTTGGCATATGTTTCAGCCATCACTGCTATAAATTTCAGTAGAGGTTTGGTTATTTCTCTGTGAATTCATAATATGATTTTGACAGGAAGAGTACATATTTTTATAATAGAGGTTCAGTGGGAATGGCTGGAGAGGAAACTGAAAAAATATATGATCAGAAGGCACAAATGTCCATAAAATTTACGTCTCTGCATATGTTTTCCTTTTAAACTGTACAGTCCTCTGTAAATTATCACCAAGGAAACCACATGCTATTCTTTTGATTTCAGAGTTCATTGTCTAAGTTATCATCATTTCCTAGTATGATATATAATCCTTTGCACAGCAAATCATTTTAAATGGCATATAGATATTAAAGAAGAGAAATCCATAATATGTCACTGTACTATATATTTATTATCTTTGGCTTTTATTTCTTATCTGTCTATTCTTTTCGGTGATACAAGTATCAGCTTTAGAAACTTGAAACATATTTTCAGTTTATCAAGTAAGAGTAGATTCTGATGAATAGCTTCATGCAAATAAAATGTTAAAATAAATGATTGGTTAATTATCCAGAAGAATTATATATTAAATCATTTTGAAAACTATAATTGCAAAGTAGACCAGAAATTTGTATCAACTCATTAGCTAGCACACTTCTTTCTGATTGGGAATCCAAATTAAGATGAGAAAACTGTTAAGCCAGTAAATATTTATCAAATAAAATTGAAGTTTTTACTTCTTTTGTTTTACTTGTATGGTTAACTGCCAAGCATATAACAGCTTGTTAACAAATATTTTTCATTGTCCTTACTTCTTACCACAATCATTTAGTTTTTGGAGTTTATATAAACGTTCTATAGTGATTACCTAAAAAGTCAGGTGACATAACGACATCAAAAACAAAACACTGAGTATCAAAAGAGTTTTGAAGACTGTGTATCACGAGTTACAACCTGCCATCTTGAAAAAAAATGGCAGCCTAAATTTTTTGACAATTTTTAGTAAATTTTAACGTTTTAATAAATTTTTATGCTTTATAGGTTGCAGAGATGGTATTTTTTCAGAAATAGTAAATTTTTCTTTATGGAATCTCTAATGAATAAGTCCAATAGTTAAAAATAGGAAACCAGAAAGTTTTAAGAGACATATGGTTGCATAGTTATGCTTCCTTATCCCATCTAGTAGTTATTCTTTTAACATTACATATGTTAATGTAATGTTTCATATGGACTCTGTCTCTTTATTGAGTAGTGTTAAAGTAAAAACATAACAATACAATATAAAAACACATTCTTTGTATAAGCTTTGCATAAGCTTACAGATGGCATTCAAAAATGTTAGATAAGCTATTCATCATCATCATTTGGGTTAGCTATCTGCCTGTAAAATGTGTTAATTTAACAGAAAGATGACTCCTCTCCTTTAATATTTTCTTCATTTCTTTTCTCTATTATCCATAGAATTGATCCAAACCATTTTTTGAAAGGATTTGCAGTAGAAACTCACAGTTACATACACAAATTGTGATAAACTATAGGCCCAAACCATGCTTCCTACCAAAATAATACATGCATGGATTGAAAGCTGACATGTGAGACATATTTGCAAATAGTGTGATATACTTGCATTTTAGTTTTTTGCATGTTGAAATATTCAAACAGAAAAAAAAAACAGAAGAAAATTTTGAATTCAACTTATTTTGTGATTTTACATGAGTAAAAAAAAATATTTTAACATTTGTGTGAGTTTTATTTGTTTTATTTTTAAATATCTTCTTTTAGACTCAAAAATCTCTAGATTTCATAGAGCTTATTGTTTATTATTTCCTAGAGTTAGGGTCCTTGCAGAAATTTCATCTGAGGATAAATTTGTAATTGTATGTTAGTCATAGCCATTAGTTAGAGAGATATTGTAGTGATTACTACTATAGTTCCAAAAAACAGAATATTGAAATTTACCACTCTGTTCCAAAAGATAAGATTTTCTGATTTAAATGTATGTTGTGTTGGCAAGTTCATAAGTTTTATAAGATATAGAAGTACTGCTGTATTTAATATGAGAATTACTAGATGAAAAATGAACTCCTGCTTTTCTATATTAGCCCATCATATTCCCTGAAGAAAAGGACATGTCCCCTTCACAAAGGAATATTAAACTATTTAAAGAGACTTAAAAATAATCTATCTGTATCTCATCTCCAATTTAAGAATTTCTTCTTCCAGTTCTAATAAATGATTTAGTGTCTACTGAGGCACTTCCAGAGCTGTGAGCTCAGATAGCTCTAGTCTCTCTCAGATAGTAATTTGAACATTTCTCTTTATTTTTTAATTTTCTTCCCTGTAATATATTAATTTATTCAACAAATATTTATGGAGCATTGTTCTAGCAATAAATAATTATGGAGTTTGTTTCTAAGAACCTGTAATCAAGTGGTAAAATTCTCTCATTGCTGTTAATTTTGACCTCTACACAGATAGAGTCTTATGGGTATTTGAAGGAATGTGTGCATCTAAGTTTCTCTGTTATAAGCTAGAAATCTGTAGGGCAGTAAATTGTTGCTTCAGTGACTATTTCCAGATCTCATCATCTTTTGTAGTGTTACCTTAATGTTTCTGGTTTTGCCATCCTCTTTTATAGACATGGTACTGATACTTATAATTGGAACTTGAGTTGTTACACCCAAGTGAAAATAAGTAGAAATAGTTTTGATTATTTTAACAGAGATATAGAGCCTTATATGTTTTCCTTTGGAATGTTCAGTCTTACTATTTTGAGTCTATTGTTTTATATGACCAAAGATATTTTACTTTATCTACTCTGTTCAGAATAGGCCATCTATAGTTTTGCTAAATTCTTTTTATTTATAATCTGATATATTTATAAAAACAAGGTAGGGTCAGTGTCAAAACCTAAGCTATATAATTATAGATCTCTGTGGATCAGGATATGGAGCCTATAGGGGGAAAATGGTGTACATATATTTTAAAGAAAGTTATTTGGAGCTTTAATATGATATTTAAATAGGCCTTGAGACTCTACTCATCCCCAATATATTTTAAAACTATTATTCAAAAATGAATCAATAATCAAATATATTGGATCTGAGATTAAACTAGTACCACCAATCCATATATTGTATTTTACAGCTTTGTTTTAAGGCATGATTTTAGTATTATATTTACTACCTACAGAAAGCAATTCCTTACTTAATAGTAAAAATTTTAACAGAAAAGAAACATAATGTAGACAATTTTTTAAAAAAGGCAAAATTAAAGAATACTTATTCCTATAAGGTGTGAAAGTATTTAATCAACCTAGGGAAACTTGTTTGAATTAATGCATTCATTTATACATTTTTAATGAACCCATGCCCCTTTAACCACAACAATCTGAAGTTGGAAAATATTTTTGTTGAAGTTTTATAATATTCTTTCCAGAAGATATGTTATGTCTCAGTAATCAAATTCTTCAGCATAGCTTCATAAATTTTACAAGTAGCTCTATATTTTAATTTAAAAATGTTCTGTTTGGGGATCCCTGGGTGGCTCAGCGATTTAGCGCCTGCCTTTGGCCCGGGGCGTGATCCTGGCGTCCCGCGATCAAGTCCCGCGTCGGGCTCCCTGCCTGGAACCTGCTTCTCCCTCCTCCTGTGTCTCTGCCTCTCTATGTCTATAATAAATGGATAAATCTTTAAAAAAAATTAAAATGTACAGTTTTAGCAATAAAAGCCTAACTTTGATGTTAATCTATGTTATTTACTCTTCCTTATTTGACTTTTCTGTTTCCGTAGAAACTTTTTTGTTTATTATAATGGTTAAATCTTGTTTCTCTTCTACTGTTAGCCAGTAAGTTCTATGGAGTCATGGACCATTTCTATCTTGTTCTCCATTATATCCCCAAACCGGAGCGGAGAGTATAGCATATAATGCAAGAACAATCAGTATTTTTTATTGAATTTTGGGATGATATGAATATGAAAGATCTGGGAAACTGAGAATTGAGAATCTCCGGCAACTACAGCTTGATTTTGGCTACATTTCCCTCCTGAGAAAATGACAAAGGTAGATGGAATCATTTCTAAGGTGCAGCTCAGGTCTGGGGGTTTTATTACTTCATTTGTGAACTAGAATTGGCATGTACTAAAAATATGTAGAATGTCCTCTCCCAAAAGACCTCATTAAACTTTAAGCCAGGCTTGACAGGCATGGATGTTAGGAGAGCCCAGGTGCTGGCTTCAACACTATATCCTTTTCAACAATATATGAGCTGCTTTCCACTGCAAGGAAACATACTACAGCCCTTCACACTTGCCTTCCCACAGTGGAGGGGCAGCCGGGCATTTCCTGGAGAATGAGCACACACTCTGCAGTGGGTACAAGGATCTGGCTCATTTCTATGGGAATTAAGAGTAGCTACAGTCTCGCTGTGTTTAGGGCATAATGGATTCCTTTAATTACACATCTCCAGGGCTTCCTTAGCTGCCAGGAGACCCCACTCAAGTGTTCAATGAAGGAAACCCTCTTGATTCAAAGATTCAGGATATGCATATTTGAATGCCCACTGTATCCTGCCCCCCTGGTGCCACTCTAGCCCTCTGTTGCCTGCAGATGCCCGGCCTGGCAAACACTCTCCTTGTTCAAAAGGAGATTAGCAGGTGTTAAAGACCACTGGCTCCTAATCAAGGATTTCCCCTAATGTAATCAGAAAATGAAAGAACATGGGAAAGGAAAGTTATACATAAAAAGTAAGCAGCTGCTTGAAGCATTTTATGTAGGAAATAGATACTCATGGATTTTTGATGCACAGAATCCCTTAGAAGCCTTTCTGTAAAGACAGGAAACTTCCTGTAATCTGAGCATGAGACTCACTTGCCAGGTCCTTTTGTCCCCCTGAATTGAACTATTGTACAATTCTATAGGCTACCATTCATGCAAATATGAATTGGCAATAGGATGTTCAGCATAATTATTATCCATTTCAGGTATCAGAATTGAATCTCTGTGGATAACCAAGCAAAAAAGAAATGCAGAATTATTCAGAGTAGATACCTTATCAAGATGTAATTTATTTGAGACTGAATTCTCTGAGGTTGTTAGGACGATTATTTGCAATGAAAATATGCAGCCATACTCAAGTAAAATATAAGTAACTTATACCTGGCATTATTTTTCTGTTTACTCTTTAGAATAGTATTCTTTTTTTTTTCTTCCTCGATATGTTTTTCTTACATACATCAATGCACTTTAGAAGTGTCTTTCAGTAGAAGAGTAAATTTTGCCTTGGCTTAAGAGAATGCAAGTGTATTTTCAGAAAGGAGCAATTATTTTTAGGACTTATATAATTAAATAGTAGAATGAATGGGGAAAACAGCTTTTAAGAATCCATACTGCTTCCCACCAGTGGATCAATATTCAAGTATTCTTTTAACCATGTTGTTCTCTGCATATGGTTTATCAGTATTTCTCTATGACAGCCCTATTAAATTAAGCCCATCGTTTTAGCCCACAAAGCTCTCCATAATGTGACCTATTGCCAGGCTTTTAACCTTAGTCATAATACATTTTCATTTGTGGTGAGTTTTTCCTTCTAGTCGTTTTGCTCAGTGCAGAGTGGCCAAAAACAAGTTGTACTTGATAGAAGCGCGAACTCTTCTCACTGTAGCATTCCAGCTGTTCTCTCTTTAAATCTCAGACCAAATTCGTAGTTTTTCAGGATGATTTGAAAGTTACCTAGGTAAGTTGGTGGGGACAGGTGACTTGGGGACCCTACTCTTCAGCCATCTTGCCCCGCCTCCGGAATGGCTCATGGCCAGCTCCAGGTGCATGCTCCCAATCCATAATACATTTTCAATATTATTATTTTGCTCTAGTGAAATTTGCTCTTTTGCTCTCCATTGCACATATTATGGTCATATCCACCAAGATAATTTAAGAAGGCCTGTGGCATAGCTCAGAGGAAAATGTGTCAATTTTTTTATTCATAAATGAAGGATTTAAAATCAAACCAAATCCATTCTCTTTCTTCCTAGCTTATGATGCTTGATTCTAAGACCGTATATAAAGAAGATCAAGATAATCAGAAGGAGAGAATCAACCTGGTTCTGATATGATTCCATTAGAATTCACGACAGTGTCTTCAAAAAACTGACTGACTCATATACATAGTACCTCATAGAGAACTGCAAGGAAACAATTCAGCCTTCACTTGTCCACTTAGGGTGACTTATGACACAGTTAAATAAAGTGTGTGCATTCTACTTTTTATAAATTATATGGATAAGCACAAATTACATCTTTTTAAAAATTTAAAACACATTTCAAAGTCTTAACATATAACAAAATTTCCTGTGGAAAAAATTCATTTTGTATTTATTTGTTGCCACTCATTTTATGATTATGTGCATTTCTTTTTTTTTTTAAGATTTTATTTACTTATTCATAGAGACACACAGAGAGAGAGAGAGAGGCAGAAACACAAGCAGAGGGAGAAGCAGGCTCCACACAGGGAGCCCAACGTGGGACTCGATCCGAGGTTTCCAGGATCACACCCTGGGCTGCAGGCGGCGCCAAACCGCTGCGCCACCAGGGCTGCCCAGATTATGTGCATTTCTTTAAGAATATATTATACAACATTTCTCTATTGTAAATAAAAAAGTCATTTTTCAGTATGTATTAGATCCCAGGCATGACTTTTTTTGAAGGCACTTATTTTAATATTCGTATTTTCTGCTGTTGTAGATATTACTACACTCATTTTATACACAGAAAATCATGTTCTGGGAGTTAAAGTGGATTGTATGTTTGCCTATTCTTAAATGTCAAGGTCATGATTAAACAGATCTAACTCCAAAGTTTGTATTCTTTTCAATATGTTAGCAATTAACATTAAGGACTCTGGTTTTAAAATATAATTGGTTTACTGTTGTCTATAGAAAGGGTTGATCTCCACCCTGTTGAGTAGATATGTTTTGTATATTAGGGCCTTGCTTCTATTTCTTGATCTTATTCCTTAAAGAAATAAATGCCATAACTCCATAAAATGCAGTACTATCCTATGGCGATTAAGAAAAGGACTTCTGAAATGCAGGAGTCCCATAAACTAACAAAGCATCTCCATGCATATACTGTTTCTTCTATTACCTAAAGGCATTATATATGACTTTTTTTTTTACTGTGTAATTATCTATTTCATATGACAAAGAATGACACATTTCATGGTTATCAAAGTGCACATTCCAAAATCTCTTTCTATGGAAATAGCTCTACAAATTTTCTATCAGTATTAATATTGCATCAAAAGTAAATCCTACTTTTCTAGACGGTGATATTTAGAAACATTACATAAGTTAACATGATGACTGTCATCTTTAAAATGTTTTTGTGTTTATGTATATATATATAGAGTTGTATTTATGTATATATATATAGTTGTATATATATGTATATATATATAGTTGTATATATATGTATATATATATGTGTGTGTGTGTGTGTGTGTGTGTGTGTGTATATATATATATATATAGTTGTTCTTGGTGATTTTCTGGACAACTCTTTGATGACAGTTGGAAATACATTTTATTTGACATTGGAAGTACATTTTACCCTATACATGATTGAACTATGAAACCTGCCTAAAATCTGCTCAATTTGGATTTTAAACAGTTTTCTCTTTTGAAATTAGTAGAAAACTGAATAATGGAACATATAGAAAATCAAGAGCTGAAATGAGTCATTGATGAATAAATCCAATTGTTCACAATATCTGTACTCAAAATTGTGTTGGTGTCTTATTCAAAGAGAAAAGGAAAGTGATTTTTAAAACTTTTCTATGTAGTTAGTAAAATGTTAGAAGGTTAGTAAAATGTTAGAAGGTATCAGCCAATGGAGTCCTAACTTTTTTTAATGTTTATCTGTGCTGTTAAGCCTTTCTAATAGCTACTAGGCTTACATTTTACCTTTATTTCAATAAAACTAATAAAATACCAAGATCCCACTATGTCAGGTAGTTGTGCTGCTTTATACTCTTATTCTTTTTTCTTATTTATAATGATAATACTATTTCAATATACTCATTAGAGTTTGTTGTTCTTTAACTCTGTAATATAGAGCCTCTGTATTTCTCTTGAAATAAAAATTAGATGAGATGACTTATTTTTAAAAGCCTGAAAATAAAAATCATATACCTCAATAAATAGTAAGATGCAATCACTTTCAATTCCTGTGTCATAGTCAGTTTGGGCTGCTATAGCAATTTACCATAGACTCTGTAGTTTAAATAATAAACTATTTTTCAAAGTTCTGGGCACTGGGAAGTCCAAGATCAAGGTTGATCAATCCCATGTCTGGTGAGGGCCCATTCCCTGCTTTGCTGATAACCATCTTCTCATTGAATCCTCACATGGCAGAGAGCAGAGAGAGAAGCCAGCTGTCTCATATCTCTTTGTATAAGGGTACTGATCCCATTCATGAAGGTTTCACCTTTATGACCTAATTACCTCCAAAAACTCCTAATATTATCACATGGGAGGTTACTATTTTAAATATAAATTTTGCACGGGGAATGCCTGGGTGGCTCAGCAGTTAAGCGTCTGCCTTCTGGCTCAGGTTGTGATCCTAGAGTCCCAGATTGAGTCCCACATCAGGCTTCCCACAGGGAGCCTGCTTCTCCCTCTGCCTGTGTCTCTGCCTCTCTGTGTCTCTCATGAATAAATAAATACAATCTTTAAAAAAAATTTTTTTGCACAGAACACAAATATTCAGTCCATAAAAACTTGTAATAAATATTATTTTGAGAATATTATTATGTAACATTTAACAGTTTAAGCTCTGAGGGGCACCTGGCTGGCTCAGTGAGTGGGGCATGCAAAGCAAGTGTTGGGATTGTGGGTTCAAGTCCACATTAGGCATAGGGGTTATTTAAAAAGAATTTTAAAAATATAAATAAAAGTTCAAGCACTGAAATTTATGCCTGGGTTCCAATCCTGGACTTTTAATTTACTATGTTGGCTTTGTACCAAGCAGTTAACCTCTCTGTGATTTAGTTTCTCCTCTGCAAAAGAGAAGTATTAAATAAGTATTAAATGGGTTAATATGAATCAAACTCTTAGAGTAGTAATTTTGAAAAATATAAGCATTCAGTAAATATGTGTTATTATTATTACTTATCACTTCTATTTTTTTGAAAAAAGGAGAATCAGGGAAAAACATGGAAGTGACTGGCCTTAGTTCCTCTACTAGATATCCTACTACATTTTTTGTCAAAAATTTTATCAAGGGTTGTCAAAAACTTGAGTCCACAGTGGTACAATGAACAAGTAATGAATGTTTTGGAAGCAAAATATCCAGATACCTCTGAATGTCCATTGTATACACATTGTTGAATTGTATATCATTCTTTAACATTCTGAGTACATAAATTTCTACTGTTAACCCTAAAAGTAAAAGAGCCAGTTATTTTACCAGATAATGGGCTTATGGGGAATAACAAAGCAATTAAAATTTAGGACATGCATGCTATGAAAGCAAAAACAAGCCTGGAGATCAAAATAGAGGAACATATTTTTATAGACAAAGGGAGGAAGTTAGGAGGGGCTCTTTTGAGTGAAAATCCATGGAGGGGAAAGCAAAAGTTGAGGGTGATGATGGTTTCTCAAGTCATGACTGATTTAAGACATTTTCTTATTGGCTATGCTTGTTGCTCGGCAAAGAGAAATCCTTCCTTTCTCCTGCTGGAGCAATAAAGTAGGGTTCTTTTTGTTGGGAATGCAAGGTACATCTACCAGCGGTAAGGAGAGTGCCCCTTCTGGCCTCCTGTCTCCATTTTAAATGAGATTTCCTTTATTCAGTTTCATATGTATGTTGATAAGATCATTTTAATGCTCTGATCTTTACATAAGAAAGTGTCAAGGTGGCAGACGTGGGCTTCCTTTGACTGCTGAATGGAGCCAACTGAGATATGCCAATACTGGAGCAGAAACACAAAAGGATGGCCTATAAATAAAAGTCAGTATGGAAGAAAAGGATGAATGTGAATGGTGTGAAACAGAGTAAAGGCTGTGTCGAAGACTCAGAGTGTATTCCAGAATGAGGCAGCATTGTAGTAACTAAGGTGTGTAATATCACCTTACAAAGCAGTGTGAAAATTTAAGGGCAAAATAACAAAAAAATATCAGCTAGATTTTTTATATCTCACTATAAGTTAGTCACCATGCTAAGCACTCACTTTACATGCAATATCTAAATTTTCCTCTCCAGTAAGCCTATAAGGTAGCCATTTTATAGATTATGAAATAAAAAATATGAAACCAAGAGACAATAATTGGCAGAAGTGAGGTCAAAATCCAAGTTAAACTCAACACCTGACCATCTCAGATAACTGAGGACCATAGGAGTAGGTAAAAAGAAATGTCTAATTGGACAAGTCAGTTTCCAATAATGCAGACTAACAGATGAGACACATGAAAAGGTCAATGATCAATTGTCAGGGTAAGTTAGTAACTGGAAGATCAAATTCATGTCAGTGAGTGTATTTGTTTCCTATTGCTACTGTAACAAATTACCACAAATATAGTTATTTAAAACCATACAAATTTATTGACTTACAGCTCTAGATGTCAGAAGTCTGGAATGGGTCTCACTAACCTAAAATGAAATATCTAGAGGCTCTCAGAGACAATGCATTTTCTTGCTTTTTCTAGCTCTGAGAAGTTTCCTGCATTATTTGGATCGTGACACCCCTCCATCCTCAAAGACACCAATGGTCAGTTGAGTACCAAATCTCATCATTCTGACACTGACTCTTCTTTTGCCCTATTCCACATTTAAGGACACTGCAATTACATTTGATCCTGGTAACCCAGGATCATCTTTTTTTAAGGTCATCTAACTAGCAAACTGGATTCAATCTGCTAATTTAATTCTCCTTTCCATGTAATATAATATATTCACAGATTCTAAGGATTAAGATGTGGACATTGTTGGGGGATTTGTGGAAGGGTATTAATCTGACTACCACAGTGAGGAAACACAAAACACCATGGGCAGGACCCAGGCACCAAGAAACCTAAGTTAGTTGGAATTCATCAATATAAAATCATGTCTTACAGGCCAGTATAGTATAACCTAGGGATGCCTCCACATTCCTCTGGGGTAAGTTACTGAAATAGAACTCTTAAAGCTTTGCTTGAAGACCTAAAGAAAGATATGCAAACCAGAAGTCAATAAACACATTTTGTTGAGTCCTATCAGCACTTCCACATTCAAGTTATAACTGGGATCTTTATCTGCATTCCTGTAATTCTCTCACTTTGTTAGAGCTAAATAGTGGTACCTTCCTTTATGGGGCATGTACTTCTTCAAAGATCCTACTACTCGCCTACTGTTACCCTAACCAGTGGCTCTGTGTCAATTGTTATTTGTCAACACTCTTTTTGCATTTAAATTTGTATACAAAAGAAGTAATCTTCAAGAGTGGAGAAATAAAGGATGATCCAGGAAGGCCATGATCTCAAGAAAAATGTTAGTGCCTTTTTCTCTAATAATAAATGTGAATAATGAGGAAAGAAAATGTATTTCATAGTCAGCCTCTTTCATTCATTCATAGGACCTATTTGTCACCTATACCAAGTTTTGAGTTTGTGACCTTGGATCTATGTGAATAGGTGTGCCTCCTGGAGAGTCATACCTAAAATAGAGTGACAAATTAGGCCTGGCTATAATCTAGCCTTTCCAAAGAATAGTTTATGAGAATGACCATGTACTAATTTTACCAGTTAATTTTACCAAGAGGAGTGGGACTGAATGTTTTTATCACACTACATTTCTTTACTAAAAGTTTTTAATACTCTTGTAACATGTTTCATAATTGAGTCATGAAATAAAAGTGATGTCTGGGTCAAAAGCTAGACTATTCACTCAGAAATATAGCTGAGGAAAATATTTAATGAGTGAATTTAATAATTTGATGTAATGTAAACTAAAACGAGTTTTTTTTTATTTTGCACTTTTTAAAGGTTCTATTTTTTATTCATGAGAGACATAGAAAGAGGCTGAGACATAGACAGAGGAGAAGTAGGCTCCCCACAAGGAGCCCATGTGGGATTCAGTGGACCCCAGGATCATGCCCTGAACCAAATGCTCAACCACTGAGCCACCCAGGCATCCCTAAAACCAGTTTTAAACAATAAGAAATAAGGATGAGAAGGTAAGAGAGCTAAAGAAATATACTAAAAATAAATCCTTTAAAAGCAATCCATCAAAAATATCCATTACAAGTTATCTACTACTCTTAGGCACGCAGATTTAACGTATCTATCCATTCACTTTTTAGGAATTCATGCAAGATTTGGTACATGGATAATAAAATTTATAAACTCTAGTATTTCATATCAGGCAAAGAAAATATACACTGTATTTAATTATGAAATAAATATACTGACTTTAGAGTCTCCTAAAATCCAAATGATATCATGCAGTGTGTTTTTTTTTAAATACCTTATTTCATACCCATTCTTGAATGAGTAATTGAATTTCATATTGTAGATTGACACATTTCCTTTTCACAAGACATTCTCTTTTCTTTTGTCATTTGTTGTTATTGAGGTCTACCTCATGTCAAATTCCCAATCTGGGGGGGAGGGGAGGGGCAAGATGGCAGAGGAGTAGGTGCCTCAACTCACCTGTCCCCACCAATTTACCTAGATAACTTTTAAATCATCCTGAAAACCTACAAATTTGACCTGACTTTTAAAGAGAACCAAGAGGATCACCCTCTAGAACCCCTCAGGTAGACTACATTCTCCCTTCACTACAACTTTGTCACCACCACCATCTCCCAGGCCCCTCCCCCTTTTTGTTCCTCCTTTTATTTCTTTTTTCTGTTCCTTTTTTTTTTTTTCTTCTCCTCTTCTTTAGGATTCCTGGCCCTTTATTTTTTTACTACTTTTTTTTAATTTCTTTTTCACTTTAGTGGTCCTTTTATTTCATTCTGATCTCTCTTTTCAATTTCTGGTCTCTGAATTCACCAGAATCATCTAGAGTGAAATTTACTAAGGTCATGGTTGACACAGCCAGCTCATACAGCCACTCTGAACTGAGCAAAATGACTAGAAAGAAGAACTCACCACAAAAGAAAGAATCAGAAACAGTACTCTCTGCCGCAGAGTTACAGAATTTGGATTATAATTCGATGTCAGAAGCACAATTATAAAGCTACTGGTGGCTCTGGAAAAAAGCATAAAGGAATCAAGAGACTTCATGACAGCAGAATTTAGATCTAATCAGGCCGAAATTAAAAATCAATTAAATGAGATGCAATCTAAGCTGGAGGTCCTAACGATGAGGGTTAATGAGGTAGAAGAAAGAGTGAGTGACATAGAAGACAAGTTGATGGCAAAGAAGGAAGCTGAGGAAAAAAGAGAAAAACAATTAAAAAACCATGAGGAAAGGTTAAGGGAAATAAATGACAGCCTCAGAAGGAACAATCTATGTATACTTGGGGTTCCAGAGGGCACCGAGAGGGACAGAGGGCTAGAAAGCATATTTGAACAAATCATAGCTGAGAACTTCCCTAATTTGGGGAGTTCAGATCCAGGAGATAGAGAGGTCACCACCTAAAATCAATAGAAAACATTGAACACCTCAACATTCAATAGTGAAACTTGCAAATTCCAAAGATAAAGAGAAAATCCTTAAAGCAGCAAGAGACAAGAGATCCCACACTTATATGGGGAGAAATATTAGATTAACAACAGACCTCTCCACAGAGACCTGGCAGGACAGAAGGGCTGGCAGGATATATTCACAGTACTAAATGAGAAGAATCTGCAGCCAAGAATACTCTATCCAGCAAGGCTCTTATACAGATTAGAAGGAGAGATAAAGAGCTTCCAAGATAGGCAGAAACTGAAAGAATATGTGACCACCAAACCAGCTCTGCAAGAAATATGAACGGGGACTCTGTAAAAGAAAGAGGAAGCCCAAGGAAACAATCCACAAACACATATTAGATAAATTAGAGTTTATGCCAAAGACTGTAGTTAGAGATGAAGAGGGACACTATATCATACTTAAAGATCTATCCAACATGAGTACCTAACAATTATGAATATTTATGCCCCAAATGTGGGAGCTGCCAAGTATATCAATCAATTAATAACCAAAGTTAAGACATACTTAGATACTACACTAATACCGGGAGACTTCAACACGGTGCTTTTGGCAAATGACAGATATTCTAAGCACAACATCTCCAAAGAAACAAGAGCTTTAAATGATGCACTGGACCAGATGGACTTCACAGATATTTACAGGACTTTACATCCAAACATAACTGAATACACATTCTTCTCAAGTGCACAGGGAATTTTCTCCAGAATAGACCACATACTAGGTCACTAATCAGGTCTCAACCCATACCAAAAGATTGGGATTGTCCCCTGCATATTTTCAGACCATAATGCTTTGAAACTTGAACTCAATCACAAGAAGAAATTTGGAAGAAACTTAAATACATGGAGGTTAAAGACCATCCTGCTAAAAGATGAAAGTGTCAACCAGGAGATTAGAGAAGAATTAAAAAGATTCATGGAAACCAATTAGAATGAAGATACAACCATTCAAAATCTCTAGAATACAGCAAAAGCAATCCTAAGAGGTAAATATATCGCAATACAAGCATCCCTGAAAAAATTGGAAAAAAAACTCAAATACACAAGCTAACCTTGCACCTAAAGGAACTGGAGAGAGAAGAGCAAATAGATCCTACACCAAGCAGAAGAGAGTTAATAAAGATTTGAGCAGAATTCAATGAAATAGAGACCAGAAGAACTGTAGAACAGATCAACAAAACCAGGAATTGGTTCTTTGAAAGAATTAATAAGATAGATAAACCATTAGCCAGCCTTATTAAAAACAAAACAGAGGGATGCCTGTGTGGCTCAGGTCTTGGGCACCTGCCTTCAACCCAGGGTATGGTCCTCGATTCCTGGGAATGAGTCCCACATCAGGCACCCTGTATGGGGTCTGCTTCTCTCTCTGCCTATGTCTCTGCCTCTCTCCCTCTTCTCTCATGAATAAATAAATAAAATCTTTTTTAAAAAGAGAGAGAAAAGACTCAAATTAGTAAAATCATGAATGAAAAAGGAGGGCTCACAACCAAATATTTTATTTGGTTATTGGGAAATACAAAGTATTTTAAAAACATATTATGAGCAGCTATATGCCAATAAATTAGGCAATTTAGAAGAAATGGACGCATTTCTCGAAAAACTCAAACTACCAAAACTGAAACAGGAAGAAAGAGAAAGCCTGAACAGGCCAATAACCAGGAAGGAATTTGAAGCAGTCATCAAAACCTCCCAAGACACAAAAGTCCAGGGCCAGATGGCCTCCCAGGGGAATTCTATCAACTGTTTAAAGAAGAAACCATACCTATTTTTCTAAAGCTGTCCCAAAAGGTAGAAAGGGACAGAATGTTTCCAAACTTGTTCTATGAGGCCAGCATCAACTTAATTCCAAAACCAGACAAAGACCGCACCAAAAAGAATTATAGACCAATATCCCTGATGAACATGGATGCGAAAATTCTCAACACGATACTAGCCAATAGGATCCAACAATACATTAAGAAGATTGTTCACCATGACCAAATGAGATTTATCCCTGGGATGCAAAGCTGGTTCAACACTCATAAAGCAATCAATGTGATTGATCATATCAGCAACAGAAAAAAAAAGAACCATATGATCTTCTCAATAGATGCAGAGAAAGCATTTGACAAAATACAGCATCCATTCCTGATCAAAACTCTTCAGAGTGTAGGGATACAGGGAACATTACTCAACATCTTAAAAGCCATCTATAAAAAGCCCACAGCAAATATCATTCTCCATGGGGAAACACTGGGAGCCTTTCCCCTAAGATCAGAAACACAACAAGGATGTCCACTCTCACCACTGCTATTCAACGTGGTGCTAGAAGTCCTAGCCTCAGCAATCAGACAACAAAAAGAAATCAAAGGCATTCAAATTGGCAAAGAAGAAGTCTCCCTCTTTGCAGATGACATGATACTCTACATAGAAAACCCAAAAGACTCCACCCCAAGATTGCAAGAACTCATACAGCAATTTGGCAGTCTGGCAGGATACAAAATCAATGTCCAAAAATCAGTGGCATTTCTATACACTAACAATGAGACTGAAGAAAGAGAAATTAAGGAGTCAGTCCCATTTACAATTGCACCCAAAAGCATAAGATACCTAGGAATAAACCTAACCAAAGAGGTAAAGGATCTCTACCCTAAAAACTACAGAATACTCTGAAAGAAATTGAGGAACACACAAAGAGATGGAAAAATATTCCATGCTCATGGATTGGAAGAATTAATACTGTGAAAATGTCAATGTTACCCAGTGCAATTTACACATTTAATGCAATCCTTATCAAAATACCATGAACTTTCTTCACAGACTTGGAACAAATCATCTCAAGATTTGTGTGGAATCAGAAAAGACCCCTGAATACACAGGGGAATATTGAAAAAGAAAACCAGAGCCAGGGGCATCACAATGGCAGATTTCAAGTTTTAATACAAAGCTGTGATCATCAAGACATTTGGTACTGGCACAAAACCAGACACATAGATCCATGGAACAGAATAGAGAATCCAGAAATGGGCCTGCAACTCTATGGTCAACTAATCATCGACAAAGCAGGAAAGACTATCCACTGGAAAAAAAGACAGTCTCTTCAATAAATGGTGCTGGGAAATTGAACAGCCACATCAGAAGAATGAAACTAGGACCAGACACAAAGATAAACTCAAAATGGATGAAAGATCTAAATGTGAGACCAGATTCCATCAAAATCCTAGAGAACACAGGCAACACCCTTTTTGAACTTGGCCACAGCAACTTCTTGCAAGATACATCTATTAAGGCAAGGGAAACAAAAGCAGAAATGAACTTTTGGGACTTCATCAAGATAAAGAGCTTCTGCACAGCAAAAGAAAGAGTCAACAAAACTCAAAGACAACCTACAGAATGGGAGAAGATATTTGCAAATGACCTATCAGATAAAGGGCTAGTATCCAAACTCTATAAAGAACTTATTAAACTCAACAGCAAAGAAACAAACAATCCAATCATGAAATGGGCAAAAGACATGAAGAGAAATCTCACCGAGGAAGACATGGACATGGCCAACATGCACATGAGAAAATGCTCTGCATCACTTGCCATCAGGGAAATACAAATCAAAACCACAATGAGATCCCACCTCACACCAGTGAGAATGGGGAAAATTAACAAGGCAGGAAACCACAAATGTTGGAGAGGATGTGGAGAAAGGGGAACCCTCTTACACTGTTGGTGGGAATGTGAACTGGTGCAGCCACTCTGGAAAACTGTGTGGAGGTTCCTCAAAGAGTTAAAAATAGACCTGCCCTACGACCCAGCAACTGCACTCTTGGGGATTTACCCCAAAAATACAGATGCAATGAAACGCCGGGACACCTGCACCCCGATGTTTCTAGCAGCAATGTCCACAATAGCCAAACTGTGGAAGGAGCCTCGGTGTCCATTAACAGATGAATGAAGAAGATGTGGTGTATGTATACAGTGGAATATTACTCAGCCATCAGAAATGATGAATATCCACCATTTGCTTCAAAGTGGATGGAACTGGAGGGTATCATGCTGAGTGAAGTAAGTCAATTGGATAAGGACAAACATTATATGGTCTCATTCATTTGGGGAATATATAAAATAGTGAAGGGGAATAAAGGGGAAAGGAGAGAAAATGAGTGGGAAATATCAGTGAGGGTGACAGAACATGAGAGACACCTAACTCTGGGAAATGAACAAGGGGTGGTGGGAAGTGAGGTGGGTGGGGGGATGGGTTGACTGGGTGATGGGCACTGAGGGGGACACTTGAGAGGATGAGCAGTGAGTGTTATGCTATGTTGGTAAATCGAACTCCAATAAAAAATATATACAAAAAACAAATACCAATCTGTTTTTAGAAAATCCACCTTTTTCCTAAAGTTGTTTTTAAGAGTGCTCTTCTATATTTTAAGTTCTTCTTTATATGACTGGGTAGAAGATTGATGCTTATTTAAATTTGGGGGGCAGGCTGTGCTACTTCCTTTTGAATCCATGTTTCTTTCTTTAAGCATTTTAAATGATCAGAAATAACCTCTTTAAGTATTACTTCTCCCCTCCTTTTCTTTATGCTTGAAAGTTCTAAGACACATGTAATAGCCCTTTTTTGTTTTTTGATTATTATTATATTTTTGATCTGTCTTGAGCATTTTCCACACCTGTGTCTCCCTGTATTTAAATCTGGGTAATATGGCCACTGAGGACATCAATTATTTTTTTCATTGTCATTGACTTATTGGGGTTTTTTTATTAAAATGATGACAATGTTTCTAAAATACAATTTACTTTTCTTAGTTTTTTTCAAAGCTACTTGTTTTATTTCATGTTCTCCTATTCTTCTTATTGATTCACGTGTCTTATTTAATCTCTTGAGTCATCTAAAGCATGTCTATGTTGCCGTGTTTTCAAACGGTTCCTTCATCTCTAATTCTGTGGAGGTATACCTTAATTTTTTTATTTTCATTAACCACTTGTCCTTTCATTTTTTAAATCTGTTTTTGTCATCTTTGTCCTAAGTGATATTGTTAGCTCTTGTTCAATGAGACCTGTTTTCTGTGAGAATGCTGTTATCCCTGAGTTGTGAAAGGTTTTGGACAGATGATTTTGTTTACTTCCTCAAGAACCCTAGGGATGTAAATATTCTGTTTTATGTTAATTTCTTGGCTTCAGTTTCTGCACCATACTGTAGTATTAATTTGGAACCTGCAACTCTGTATAACACAGGACTAGACTTCTATATTTCACCAGTGATTTATTTCTCCTATACATGGCTTTGATTGATGTCAGATGTCTATGCCATTCACCTGGCCTACAAGCGGAGCTTTACAAGTCACTTTTCATGGTGGAACAGCTCCTCAGAGTGTAATTGTAAGACCTGGCAACCACGTGCCAAATTGAGGATGCATGCCCTGTCTTGAGCTAGATCCAATAAGACCTGGACTCAAGTACAAGATTCACCTGTTCTCCCTGGCATCAGCAAATCTCTGGTATTGACTTTATTCTTTGTATTGAGAGCTGTGTATTTCCATTTATTTTCTCTGAAAAATGTATTTAAATATTGATTTATTTTTTCATAAATTACTAGACATTTCTATTAGTTAATAAATGGGATGGTTTACAGCAAATATAATTAACCAATTGCTGAAGCTCCTAATCCTGTTGGTTCTTATGAATTTATATACTTTTTTTGAGCTACCTCCAATAAGTTAAATGTTTCTGGTTATCAAATTGGCATTTTATTTATATACTGCCATTACAACTATTTTAAGAAAGAGTTAATATAATTCAAGAAATCAAGTAGTTGTTTTCTTAAAGCCCTGACATATAAACTATTAACTGTCCCTGGAGGCAAATGGATAAGGATATAAGCCCTTTCTGTATCAAACAAGTTTGTGAGATATTGTTAGAGTTACTTTGATATTCTCAGAACAATGGAGTACTATATATTAGTACTTATAAAGAGTTAATGAAGTCGCCGTAGGTAAGTGGCTACACTCTGTAGGCATCAGATTACTCTGGTTTACTGATTACAAAGATAAATGTAAACTGTAACTCTAACACCTAATACTTCAAAAGAAATATATAAATATGGGCACATTCATATATGTACATGCAGGTCTTAGAAAGACAGGTTTTCCCCACTTTCTGAAAGTAGCGTGCACTTATAAAACTTTTTATAAGCCAAAATGGTAGAAAACAGAAAGTATCTCCTGCTTTCTGGAGTTCACATTATTCCACTTTGCTTTTATGAAAAACCTATATTAGTACCTGTTTTCAATAACCTAAGGAAATCTGAAGAGGATTTTCACTTTTATGAGAAAGATCTATATTATTATGGTAATGGCTTTGTTCGTAAAAGTAAAAATCCTCTTCAGATTTATTTAGGTTATCGAAAACAGGGATAATGTAGGTCTTTCATTAAGCAAAGTGGCATAATGCAAACTTTCAGAAAGCAAGGGATACCTTTAATGGAACTATCTTAATCTGCATTAATTTTGAAGGAGAGGCTTTAGAACTATCGAAGGAATGCTGTATTTAAACTTAAGACTATTACAATTCTCTTCCCATTGGTCTCATTATAGAACTTCCCTTCATTTCAAACTCTAGCCAATTTCCAATAAAATGATGCTCATTTAGAAGCTATGTTATATATCATATAATTGAACTAAGTTCCACATGGTTAAAGTATGAGATGGTTTAAGCCAAGTGTACTGACAGTTAATTGTAATATATTTTTTAAATGAGCGTGTTCTTTTCCTTCATCTACTTCTCCACAAGTTTACACAAGATTAAAGGCTCCCCACACCAAAAAGAAAAAAAAAGGCGCTCATAAAGCTAATTGGAAGAACTACAGAGTAAACCAAATACAACATTCTTATTAAGTTAGAAGTAGTCAAATCTCTCCATCTAGAGAAAAGATTAAAGGCTAAGGAGAGGGATCTTGAAGTGCTCTTGACACTAGGATGCCCGCAAGTCCCAAGGACCAAGGCTGGGCCCACGTACATAGATATAAATGTAAGACTATAACAAACAGATTTTTGCCAGACAAGGAAACCTTCTACATCATTTGATACTTACACTTTTTATATAACCCTAAATATTTTTGATACTAAGAAAAGGTTCAAGCTGAATTAAAAGGCTTTACTCTCCTCAAATCTAGAGACAGAATAAAGATGAAATTAAGCAGTTTAAAAATGATGAAACAAGTACCTATGTATATTTACACAGTTATTTGGATTTCTTAAATTCTCAATCTACTCATGCATGGTTTCACATGTATGGTGATTAGAATGTCACTGACCAAAAAAAGGGTATCACTGAGATAAGTTCTTTAAAGTTTTATTAATATAGAAAAACCATCAGTGAGAAGAATGCTATGGGCTTTTAACTAGGTTAATCAAATTATTTGCGCATTATACCTGATAATTTTCACTCAATATGCATTAGTCTTCAGGTTTCTGAAATATATATATTCCCATTTGTTTTATATATATATTTATATATATACATATAACAGCAAATATATATATATTTATATGCAGCATCTCCTGTACACATATGAGCTTACTAATTAATAAACTTGAACTTGAACAGGCCATGAGTTCTTTGAGTCTTATTTTTTGTCCTAGCATACCTCATTTTACTGTGCTTTGTTCTACTGCACTTCATAGATACTTCACCTTTTTGCAAATTGAAGGTTTGTAGCCACCCTGAATGAAAAAACTATATCAGGACCATTCTTCCAATAGCATTTGATCACTTCATGTCTCTGTGTCACTTTTGGTAATTCTCACAACACTTTAAAGTTTTTATTATTATTATATTTGTTATAGTGATCTGTGATCAATAACATTTGAGGTTACTATAATTGTTTTGGAGCACTATAAGCCACACCCACATAAGTCAGTGAACTTAATGGACAATTCTGTGTGTACCGACTGCTCCACCTACCAGCTATCTCCTCATCTTTCTCCCCTCCTTGGGCCTCTCTATTCCCTAAGACATAATATTGAAATTAGGCCAGTCAATAACTTTATAATGGCCTCTAAGTATTCAACTGAAAAAAGAGTTATATGTCTCTCACTTTAAATCAAAAACTAGAGATGATTAAGTTTAGTAAGGAAGGTATTTCAAAAGCTGACATGGCCAAAAGGTAAGCTTCTTGCACCAGTTAACCAAGTATGAAAGCAAAGGAAATATTCTTGACGGATGTGAAAAAAGCGTTCCTCCGTGAACATACAAATGATAAAAAAGCAAAATAGCCTTATTGTTGGCATGATGAAAGTTTGAGTAGTCTGGGTAGAAGATCAAACCTGCCACATCATTCCCTTAAAACAAAGCCTAATCCACAACAAGGTCCTAACTCTTCAATTCTGTGAGGGCTGAGAGAGGTAAGAAAGCTGCAGAAGAAAAATTTGAAGCTAGCAGAGATTAGTTCATAAAAATCAAAGACAGAAGCTGTCTCCATAATATAAAAGTGCCGGTGAAGCAGCAAGTGCTGATGTAGGAGCTACAACAAGCTGTCCAGAATATTTGACTAAGATCATTAATGAAGGTGGCTCACCAAACATAACAGATTTTTCATTGTAGACACAATGGCCTTCTACTAGAAGATGTCATCTACAACTGTCATAGCTAGAGAGAAGTCAATGCCTGTCCTCAAAGTTTCAAAGGACAGGCTGACTCTCTTGTTAGGGCTAGGGTAGCTGGACTTTAAGTTGAAACCAATGCTAATTTACCATTCAAAAATCCTAAGTCCTTTAAGAATTAGGCTCAGTCTACTCTGTCTGTGCTCTATCAATGCAATAACAAAGCCTGGAAGACAGTACATGCTTTTACGTGGCTTACTGAATATGTTAAACCCACTCTTAATGCCTACTGCTCAGAAAAAAAAAATTCCTTTCAAAATATGCCTGCTCATTGGCAATGCACCTGGTCCCCCAAGAGCTCTGATAGAGATGAATAAATGGATGCATGTACTTTTCATGCCTGCTAACACAACATCCATCCTGCAGCCCACGGATCAAGGAGTAATTTTGACCTCCAGGTCTTATTATTTAAGAAATACATTTTTTAAGGCTACAGCTGCCATAGATAGAGTAGATAATGATTCCTCTAATGTGTCTGGGAAAGTGAATAGAAAACCTTCTATAAAGGATTCGCCATTCTGCACGCCATGAAGAACATTTGTGACTCACAGGAAGAGGTAAAAAATATCAACATGAATAAGGAGTTAGGAAGAAGCTGATTCCAATCCTCATGGATGGCTTGGAGAGGTTCAAGACTTCAGGGAAGGAAGGAACTGCAGATGTGGTAAAAATAGTAAGAGAACTAAAATTAGAGATGGAGCCTAAAGATGTGACTGAATTGCTATAATCTCCTGATAAAACACGAATGGATGGGGTTTGCTTTCTATAGATAAGCAAAAAAATAAGTGGTTTCTTGATACGGAGTCTACTCCCTGTGAATATGCTATGAAGTTTGCTAAAATGACAACAAAGGATTTAAAATATTGTATAAACTTAGTTGATCAAGCAGTGTCAGAATTTAAGAGGATTGAGTCCAATTTTGTAAAAAACTCCGACTGTGGAAAAATGCTATCAAACAGCATCACATGTTATAGAGAAATCATTCATGAGTGGAAAAGTCAACTGATGCAGCAGACTTTACTGTTGTCTTAATTTTGGAAATTGCCACAGCCACCTCGGCCTTCAGCAGCCACCACCTTGATCAGCTAGCAGCCACCAACATCAAGGCAAGACTCTCACTAGCTAAAAGATTGACTCACTGAAAGCTCACAGGATGGTTGGCATTTTTGTGGAATATTTTTTTAATTCAAGTTATGTACATTGTTTTTTAGACATAATGCTATTGAACAATTAATAGACCACAGTAAAATGTAACACTTGTTCACACTGGGAAACAAAAAGAAAAAAAAAATTCATTTGACTTGCTTTATTGCAATATTCACTTTATTCCAGTGTTCCAGAACTGAGCCTGCACTATCTCCAAGGTCTGCTTATAACAGATTTCTTATCTTCTACTTCATATGTAATGAATGTGTTTTGCCTCTAAGATACGATGTGATCTCTACTCTTCAAACTGGATAGTAATTGCTGAATCCTTACTCGTGATCTTTCGCATATTCATAGCTTTGTTCAATAAATATCAGCTGCATGAGCAAACGAATGAATGTCAGGCACCATTAGACATTAGTAATCAGAAATGAAAGACAAGGTCCTTCTCTAAAAAATCCTAGAAACAGATGAAGGAGGTGGAGGAGTAAATAATCTTTTACACTGTGATGGTTCCTACATTAGGGAATGTATAGAGAAATGAGATCACATTGAAAAAGAACTTCACCCAGAGTGTGATGGGGTACCAGGAATGAATAAAGGGCCAGTCTTTACCAAAAGCCTCTAAGAGAAAGACATTATTAGACACAGACTTAAAGGCAAGAAGAGGTTTGCTAAATAATAGAGAGAAAGGAAGTTTCACATAAAAGAAACAAATAGCTCCAAGAAAGCATGAAAAAGCCAAATGAGTTTCTTCAAGAGACTCTACATGGTTGGAGCCTGGGGAGTGGGAGCAGTATGGAAATCTGAACAATGAGATTACAGACATGGCAGGAGGCACATCAGGAAGCAACTGATAGATAATGAATGGAAATTTGTTAAATGAATTCGTTAAATGAATTTAAACAAAGGAATGACAAGATAAGACTTTTAATTTGTAAAAAAGAACACTTGAGTTGCAAAGCACAGACATTGGAATGAGGAGGAGTAAAACTGGACATGTGAAGTGACAAATTTTGGATAATCCTGGCAAAAAAAATGACAAGAGCATAACTAAGGCAGTGGCAGGAGAGGCCACACCTGTGTTGGTGTCATGAGGGGTGAGGGAGAAAGGAAAGGTTCTGTTTTTAGTGGCTACTTGCTGATGATGTTATTCACAAACAGGGAATATAAGAGTAAAAAGAGATTTGTGATAAATATACTGTATTAATTAGAATTATTTTTGGTGGGTAATGACAGAAGGCTCATCATAATAGTAATTTAAATAAGACAAGAGCTCATTTCACATCAAAAAACAATTATATGTCCATGGCTGGCTTAGTTTTTCATGAGGGTGGGAGATTAACACTCCTTTGATCTTGTTGCTCTGCTTGCATTTCCTAAGCTTCCAGATCTAACTCATATATAGTATGTTTTATCTGGCTCCATGTCCAGCTATAAAATGTGCATTTCAGGGGTGCCTGGATGTATCAGTCAGCCATTTGCCTTAGGCTCAGGTCAGGATCCCGGGGTCCTGGCATCAAGCCCACATCAGGCTCCCTGCTCCCTGTTGATGAGCCTCTCCCTCTGCCTGCTACTCCCCCTGTTTCTGCTTGCTCTCTCTCTCTCTCTCTCTCTCTCTCTGTCAAATAAATAAATAAAATATAAGAAAACAAAACAAAATAAAATATACGCTTCATCTATGTATGAAAATAGTTGGAAGGAAAAACAATAAGGTAGGGGAAGTTTTGCCTATGTTGTTTAAAGACATTTCTGGGAAGTTACACACAATTTCTCCTTCCATCCCACAGTCCAATACTTGGTCACAAGGCCAAACTTTTCTGCAAGAGGGCCTGGGGAATGTTGACTTTACTCTTGCTGGTCACGTGTCCAGATATACTCTGAATATTTTATTACTAAGGAACAAGAGACAAGTAGCTATCTTTGCTCCAGCTAAGCAACTCACCAAAGTTTGAAAGCTTGTGGAGGTCCAGGACAGGATTTCATAAAAGTGCCTGAACATGAGCGTCTAGAAGTCAGAAGAGAGATCTGCGATGAAGATAACATATATGCAGTGCTTGAAAGGACAGAAGTTAAGAAGATAACAAACAGTGGGAGAGGGCTATTGACAGAACCCGCGAATATCTCCTGGCCAATTACTTTGAAGTTCTCTATCAGTTTCTAGATCTCTGTTCTCTGCCCATTCTCTTAGCTTAGATTACTTTTTCTTAAATCCTGTCTTGCTTGTTGAGAGTGGTTGTCTCAGAACTTACAGTGCTTGACTCTCTAATCTTCTTCAATTACATTTGTTATGGTAGTGTGTATACTCGAGTGGATTTAACTATCACCAATATGCTGAGGACTCTTCTATTTCTATCCCCATTGATATAATCCTCTCTTTAGAGGCTATGTAACATCTGCCTAGGATATTTCTATTCAGATCCCTCATCTGCATCTGAAATCCAGTATGCCTTTTAAAAAAATCTTTCTTGTCTCTCTCAGCATATAACATCATTTCCCTGAACTATTTATAGACACATGCACAAATCCCCACTATCTTTGTGTTTCAAATAATTGTAATATGTCCTTAGATGTTAACTTTTCTATCTTGCCAAACAAGTTGAAAATTCCTGTGGGAGGTGGGGAGAATGATAACTCTTGCTTCATGTTATCCTTTAATATGTTGAATATAGAGCACATATACAAAATTAATGCCAATGATTATCAAATAAAATGACACAAATATGGATCCTAAAAAGTGGTACAAAAAGAATAATATCTGGCAAATTTCCATCCGAAATCACTGGACTGTCATAGTAGAAATAACAGAATATATCTCTTAGTAACTAGCTTTGTTTTCAATAAACGAGTGACACACCATGAATATTCCTGGTAGCATTCTCCTCCTTATAGGAAGTATGCTCGTATAGGGAAATGGAGCTTGGTGTTGCTGGGCAAAGCAAGTTCATCACACTAATACCTTATCTAGGATTCACATTCATATGGATTCATTTTGCATCAGTATTAAAAAATTACTTTTCATTAGTCCATCTCTAAACAAGTACAAGTCACTGCATAAGAGCCTAGGAAGAAAGTCTAACTACAAATACTCCTCTGATACTTCAGGAGCTTCCAGTTTGAGAAAGAAAACAAGGCACACAAACAGGGAATATAATCCTTGTTTGTTATGAGAAAAGTACCCAGAGTAAGTAAGGTAACAATTTGATGGAAAGAGTAATTTCTGGGGCTAGGAAAGACTGCACCAAAAATGTGAGGTGGGACCCAAACTAAAGATTCTGTTTGACAGAGATTTTGGAAAGGGTCTTCTAAGAAGGACAAATCATGTGAATCAAAATGTGAACACAGACAAGGAAGCTAGTTTGGGAAGAGTGACTAAGTCCAGAATAGTCATGCCTGCCATTCTGTGTAGCAATTTTCTTTTTTTTTACCGAGAACAACAGCTTTTAAGATTTTAGTACTTTGATTATTAAATCGATAATGATATTTCTTTGAAAGAAGACAGCTCATTTAGTCTGTGAGATCCCAAAAGGATTTCCAAAAATAATATATTATCCATCCATTTATGAGTTTTCTTTTTTTAATATTTTATTTAAATTAAATTTGCCAACATATAGTATAATACCCTGTGCTCATCCCATCAAGTGCCCTCCTTAGGAGTTTTCTTAAACATATGCTCTGAGTGTGTGTGTGTGTGTGTGTGTGTGTGTGTGTGTGTGTGATAATACACCACTGCATCACTTCTAATGAATATTGGATGACAAAAACTTTAAAAATATTTTCTTTGCCTGATTATATGGCATCTAAGAAAAAGAATGATGACACATCTGAAATAAGGTGAGTACACATCAAAAATAGTTAATTATAAAAGGAGGCAGTACAAGGTAATAAATACTCTTTAAATGAAAGTACTAAAGATATTGTCAGCCAAATTTCATTATTAGTTAATTCCACATGACTCTCTGGCAAATCAGCTACTCATGTGGAACGTCTATTAACTTTAGCAGGTGTTATGCATAACTAGCTTAGGGCAGATTCTAGTCCACTGAGTGCAAGTATAACTCTTAAATTGATAAGCCCAAGTGGAACTCCTTGCCATATTAAAAGGGATTTATCAAAATTAATTAGAACTTTCATAAAAGGGCTCCAGAGTCCAAAAGATTGTTTTCTTTTCCCCTAATTCAAACCAAACTACATGTACATATAGTATTTTTACAAAATGCATAACTCATTTCTAAGCAGTAATGTATTTCTATTCCTATTTGGCCATAAAGTTCTCTAGAACTCATCTCAGTTAAAATTTATTAGCCTTTTTCAGGTTTTGACTGTCCCACTACTTCAGTGGCAGTTGTTATATGAGTTTTGGTCTAATATCACCACCCTACATTTTAGTTTTGCTGCTTAAAATTATCAAAGTATTTTGGTCAAACATGAAAGTAGGCTCAGTATACTTGGAGTCAAACAGTTTTTATGATTTTCTAGATTCCATATTTCATCTGGAAAGATGTTGAAAATATTTGTGATAGCAGGCAGACAGATATATGAAAGAACAAGAATACAATAAGATAGATTTTATATGCAACAAAACATACATAATAGGTCAGCTATTTGTTCTATAGCTTAATCAAATCCAGTTTCCTACCTAATGTGTGTTATAATTTTTCAAATTTTCTATCTCATCTTTTCTATTGCTAGCAGTAAACATATTTATTGGATACCAAATAGCTTTAAGACCCTTTTGATAGTTTGGAATCAATAAAAGAAATACAATACAAAATCTCTATCTTCAATAAAAGAAATACAATACAAAATCTATATCTTCTGGAAGTTTAGCTATAGATTAGAAAACAAGGTACATTAGTGGAGAAGTTCATTTTGATGCTGTTATAAAATGCAGTGTGAGAAAAAACCTTGTATGATTATGGAAGTTATATGCATGCAGATGTATGAAACCTTGATTTTATTTGCCTTAGCATAATTAAATTTCATTAATTTAAAGACAATTGCAGCTTATTTTCTATTTCATAAGTCTTGTTCATTTTGATTATTATTTACCTAGATTATACATTAATGAAATAATTTGAGAGCAGTTATTTTTAAATCTGAGGTTTAAAATAATAAATTAAAAAGCCCTTTAAATATCTCAGGTATTTCTTCTCATGTTTATAAATTTAGGTTCCAAAAAATAATTGCAACCTAGTTTTTATTCGCCCACTTTCATTTATTATGTAATATCTTTAGAACTGCTATGCTTTAATGCTAACTTATTTTTCAGCTGAAGGGAAGGGTTGAGCTACTTTGTTAATGACAAAAAAAAAGTGATGATTACTTTGCATTTTTAAGAAGTGCATACAAATCTTTTAATCTCTGCCTACACCCATCAGAACAATTGCCTTCCGATGTAATTATATTCAAATTGCAAGCGAGATAATAAGTATCTTGGAATTTAACTTGATAAATATTCATTTGCCTTATAGGGAAAAGAAATGAACATTCTCATATAATTAGCTGCGTATTTTTAAACCATCTTTTATTGAGTTTTTTGAGGTATATTTTATGTATGCAAATCTGCTAATTTGTAAGGTAAGGGAGGTAAGGAGGATGGAAAAACTGAGGAATCAGAAATATTCATTCCCATCCTGCCCTCCTTTCTGGGGACTAGTTTTCCTCATTACAAGAGAGAAATCATTCCTTCCTCTCAACTCAAATGCTTTGTTTTAGTGAACCTAAGCCCTTTATTATAAAACCAGACTTCTCTTTCTTCATTGCTATCGAAAATCCTTGCCTTGTCTTTCTTTCTTTTTTCTTTCTTCCTTCCTTTCCTTCTTTTTTCTTTTTTTTTTTTTTTAATTCTACAGATCATGAATTCAGATACTAGTAAGATCCCTTGGGAGATGTCCGAGGGACACACAACTTCTTCATAGCTTCAAGGTCCACAGACTGAGCCGGCACTGCCAGATTTGCAGGTAGGCCAAGCCATACATTCTCCAACCTAGTACACAACTACCAAGACATGAACTCTTTTTCAGTGGGGTAAAGACTAGACATATGATATTTCATATTTTAAAAATTTTAAAGTGTCAGCAGTTTGCAAACCGTGTGTACACCTATGATCAGATGATGTCCCACATAGCCAGGAGGTACATTTTGCAGAAGAGGATGCTGAGAGGTTGGATGAGTGGCCAAAGAACCCACAGTGGGCACAATGGAACTGACAGGCTGGGTCCAGGGCTTTCTACAGCTTTTTCTTTCCAACACTGTTGCACTGAAATATTCTGTGAGAGAATTGATTTTTAAAAAATTGCATCTATAATTAATCAATTTCTTATGAAAAATGATTTGATGGAGAGAAGATGAATTTTCTTTCCAAATTTTTATAGCTTCACCTTCCATGAACTCTATAAATGCCTTGATTTGCTGTAGTTTTGTATTTCATCTGTCCTCAGATTATATTTTGCTTTCACTCCAGAGTTACAATTTATGACATTTTTAGCACCCTCAAAATTTGGTTGGAGTTATCATAATAAATTGATAGATATGGTGTATGTAGATATTGCACCTAAATTATATTTTATGAGATCAAATTAGTTATTGATAAAATAAATTAATATGAATGATACATGCATACATTACAGATTGGGTTTAGTTTTAAAATTATAATTTAAAGAATATGTACCCTAAGAACATTTTATTAAGCTCTTTTTACTTGAAAAAAGAAAATAGGAGTCTATTTCCAGGTAATAGTATTTCACTGTGGAAACTTAAATACTCTCCACCCTGAGTGGGTAGAAAATTAGTCCCAGAAAAAGGATTCCATTCTTGTATTATAAAGTGTCTGATTTTAGAGGATTGCACGCTCAAATTCCAAGCTTAAGTTCAGAGATTGTTGGCTTTACTTTTAATGAAAAAGTCCTTAGAAGGCTTGTTTGTAGTGGTGGTGAAAAACAGATTGAACTAAAAGCACTTTATTCCTGCAGAGCTGAGATCAGCACATGCATTACTCTACCCATCTATCCAGAAAATATGTCATACTCAGTTCTGCAACTTAATAACATCCCCCCCCAACCCCATGCCCACCCCTGGGGCTCCATGGGCACCTGAACAGGTTTCAAGCTCCTTTTATCAGACTCTGCAGTTAACAGGCTTTGGTGAGACCCCTCAGAACCTAATGAGCCTGAGAAGGGAAGCTGTGATTCCCGGTCGAGATAAATGGAAATATTTTCAGACTATGAGTTGCAGTCAGAGTAAATGCTGCAAACGAACAAAAGAGTCTTCAAATTGACAATCTTCGGGGTGGGAAAGAAGCCACTTTAAGGGTGAGATTTCATTTCGACTACTACTTGGATTTGCTTCATTTTCTCTGACATTTTCACACAGTCTGCAGTGACATCTGCTTGTTGCAGTGGTAACAATGGTTGCTGAACTGCTCGGTTAAACTGCACAAACCCAGCATTGCCGCCATTCGCTTTCAAATAAGCCGGCTAGAACTCATGAGACTGCTGTTGTTATGACAATTATTATTATCATTATTTTATGTTAAAGTCATAACTTTCAAAGGCTGTGCGCAAAAAAACACAAGCTGAATACCATCTGGAGTAGGATAATGTAGATGACTTTAATTTTTTCTTTACATTTAAATCTTACTTAAACATTCACATTTCTGACACAAAGTTTTTAATTATTTGTTTTTATGCTTTTAAAAAATATCCATTATGGAGGAATTTGATGAGAAAGGCAGAGGAAGAAAATCATTCCTAATCCTGCCACCCAGAGATAGCCACAAAGAGTTTTTATTTCTATCCTTCTGAAGCTTTTACCCAAATGTTATTTTTCAACTGGAACTTATTCTCTGTTTAAAGAAACATATTTGAAACTTCTGTATTGTGCAGATCATTAGCATATTTGGTAAAGAGTGGGAATTGTGGAACATAGTAAATGGAATATTAATTATAATAATATCAAAAAAATTTCTTAAGAAGCATTTTACCTGAAAGGGAGTCCCCTTGCACTGATAATTATCTATTGCTTTGCAGTTTTGTGAGTTATTTTACTCTATATAAGATAAAATGTTCATATCTTACTTCCTTCTTTATAATAATGATACATAAGACTATATCGAATAATCCTTGTATCACTACATTAATAACAAGTCGAAACAGCCTTCAATCTTACTCCCTTGTTACTTGTCAGCTATTTCTGCTTACCTCCCATACAAAGGCAATATCCTTGGTGTGTGAAAAGGAGGATCATATAAACAATAAGAGAATCTCAAGAACATGATGCTTCGTCTGTTTTGAGTAGTAGAACCTCTGTATAGAGCAATTAAACAACAGGAAAATAAATAAATTAATTAATTAATTAAACAACAACAGGTAAAGCCTAGAAGAAAGAAAGAAGAAAGAAAGAAAGAAAGAAAGAAAGAAAGAAAGAAAGAAAGAAAGAAAGAAAAAGAAAAGAAGGAAGAAAGGAAGGAATTCCTTCATGTTGCTGAAGCAAAGGGCCCCCATGTGAGCTCACGTCCTGGAAGGTTACAGTAAACTGTAATTTCCAGACTGAAGCTTCCAATACCAATGAGCAGTTACTTGTCAAACTGGTGGATAGCAAAGGCTGGCAGCTTGAGGACTCCTCTTACCAAGGTTGTGGTCCTAAGTATATTCTGTAGGAAAGGCCATCAGACACTCTCCCTGCAGGTTTAGCATTGGCAACCCTCTCTCTACCTGGAGCACACTTTTATGAGATTCACATCACTCACTCCCTTACCTCCTTCAAGTCTCTGTCAAATGTCACCTTGTCAGGAGGTTTCCCCAGCACTCTAAGATTTCAGCCCTCCTCTGCTATGTCACATTCTATCAGCCATTCTTACTATATTTGTCTCTTAATTACTTAAATCTAGCTAACCTACACTGTATTTAATTATTTATTGTATTTATTGTTTTCTTCAAGAAAATCTCTAAAGGCAAAGATCTTTGTATATTTTGTTCACTGCTGTATGCTCAGAGTTTAGAAAAATATCTGACCCACAGTAGTCACTCAGTAAGTAGTTTGGAATGAAGAAATGAGTTGGATTTTATGCCTCATTCCTCTGAATGCATACCTACAGTTGATTTGGTAATATTGCCACCAAAGTGCTATGTATACAATTTTCCTTTTTCTTTTTTTTTTTAATGAAATTGAGATTAGCTAAGGAATTAGCAGTGACTGCCATTTGTCACAGACTCTTCTTATAACCTAGTCCTATAAAAAGTTCAAAAACAGTCTTCATATTTTTTATTATCTCTTAAAGACTAAGGCATATATTTGGATAATTATTTAATAATCTAGAATAACCATTACTATAAAGTAATTTAAAATTTAAAATAAAGTAAAAATTTCAAATATTCATCCTAGATAATTATTATGCACCCCCTAATATTTGTTATTAACTTGTCAGAGGAAAGAACTATTTTCTTCCCCCTAAAACTGAAATGTTACCTGACAATACAGTTATTTAATCTCATCATCACCAGATAAGTCATAAGAAGAAAAAAAAAGAATAAGAATAACCAGCTAACAATCATTATGGAATAAAAACAAACCTGAATTGAGGGCTATGGTATGCTTTTACTATGCAAAAAAAAAAAAAAAATATATATATATATATATATGCTAAACATTACATATATACATGCATAGACTCTAATCCACACCACCAAATACCACATTAAGTGATGCTATTATTATCTTCATTTCATAGCTGAGAGTAACTTCTCCTAAATTACCAAAATACTCTAGATTATTTGAACCCAAGTGTCTAATTCCTAAGAGTCACAATGCCTTACCGGAGGTTTATTAAGTGATTAATATGTATTAATTCACTTCATATACCTATTATTCCGAGCATGTAGCTATATTCCAGACGAAATCAAGAATTTACAGACATTCATTAATTTGTACAAAATTACATAAATGAGTCTACTTTAGATCTGTGTTCTTTCCACTGTACAACACTAATTCTAGAGGGAAGAGAAAGTTTCTAGCATAGTCTAATTTAGTGTTCTGACTAAAAACCAAGGGAGAAGAATTTCCCTAACTATATTTTACAAAGCTCGTCACTTCTGTCCCACTGGTATTTTCCCACAATGTTATGATGTGATGTGACACTAGTGCCATCAAAACATCAGCATGGAACATAATTCCTGCCAATTCCCAACTGCTAGGAAACATCATGGGTGTGAGGATGGCATCCCAAAACAAGTACCTTGTTTCTTCCACAAGAGTTGTGTCTAGGAGTCACCATTCTATTCCAAAACTTCAGAGAATGAAGAAATACCTTTTTCTGACCTGGATGCAATCATACTACTCATTACAGTTAGATTTATATTGACTTTTTCAAGAGAAAATTGCATACCTTTGAGAATATTATTTTTAGAATCATGTATTATGAATGGATAACTGACCTTAGGTGGATGTTCAAAGCCTTGATGAATTAGAAATATTCCATGAAGCTAATGCAGTTTTGAGCAGCATTAAATAATTCATGCTATGTTTTAATAGTTAGTTCTCTCTTTAGCATGAATATTCATAGTGTATGTGATGGGGAAAAGAATCAGTTAGAATTACTCCAACCTCCTGGGAGGAAAACCTAGATTAGATGATTGTCAGAAAGTGGAAGTTGGGCAGCCTGGGTGGCTCAGCGGTTTAGCACCATCTTCAGCCCAGGGCCTGATCCTGGAGACGTGGGATTGAGTCCAACGTCAGGCTCCCTGCATGGAGCCTGCTTCTCCCTCTGCCTGTGTCTCTGCCTCATTCTCTCTCTCTCTGTGTGTGTGTGTCTCTCTCTCTGTGTCTGTCATGAATAAATGAATAAAATCTTAAAAAAAAAGAAAGAGGAAGTAAAGCATTAATTCTTCAATTAAATAAAAGAATTATATAGGCTTACATGTTGGCATAATCAGCAGTACTGTAAATCAGGATACCTGATACTGTCATTTGCTAGTTGCTTATCAACCTTAATTTGTACCTTAGTTGTTATCAACCTTAATTTTTTATAACATAGAGGGAAACACTAAATGTTATTTTAAAAGCATTTTATCTAGATCCTTAAAATAATTTCCTGAAATAAAGTGTTATGAGAATATAATTTTAGATATTGAACATTCTATAATGTAGCATAAATAGCAAGTAAAATTTTAGATTTTAGATTTTTGTGCACATGCGCACACATATACACACACATACACACACAGCTACAGTATAAAAACCCTTATAAGAGTTAAAGAGTTCACTGGACAAAATTAAAGTCTGTGTGTGATTTGATCAGCATTTAAAAATAGAAAAGGGTGTTTTGTTTTGTTTTGTTGTTTTGTTTTGTTTTGTTTTGTTTTGAAGTAGGCTCCACACCCAGCATGGAGCCCAATGCTTGAACCACCCTGAGATCAAGGCCTGAGCTGCGATCAAGAGCCAGACACTTAACTGACTGAGCCACTTGGTCCCCCAGGAAAAAGGTTTTGATTTGTAATTTGATTAAACAAAAATTCATTGACTACTTACTAACTTCAAGGTACTTTGTGAAACACTAAAACATATGCATGAATAACAAATACCATATATCTAAAGCCAGCTTATATTGATGACTACTCATTTACTCAGTTGAGAAGCTCATCCAGTAAAACTTAAGAGGACAGCCCAGGTGGCTCAGTGGTTTAGCACTGCCTTCAACCCAGGTCGTGATCCTAGAATCGACTCCCACGTTGGGCTCCCTGCAAACAGCCTGCTTCTCCCTCTACCTGTGTCTCTGCTTCTGTATCTCTAATGAATAAATAAATAAAATCTTTAAAAAAAAAAACTTGAAAGAGACATAGATACACACAAATTTTTGATTTATCACAGTCTAGTTACAAGTAGCCAACTCAGTATTGCCCACCAGATCTATAGCTCTTTTCTTGTAGATTCAAGAAGCTTGTTTTTTTAATATATTGACTTAAAAAGTACTTCAATTTTCTATTCGTTCCAGCCTCTTCAAAATCACAGAGGAAGCTCTCATATAAAATAAATAAATGACATGGCGACATATTGGTCTCATAACTCCTTTTATGAAAGAAGCTCAAATGCTTTTATTTTCATTCAAAAACACTTGTTAACTTTATTTTACTTTGAGTGGTCCTTTCAAAATTTATTCTAAAACTCATACTGTCACTATTGTTTTCTTTATTATTTAAAAACAAATTTTAAATGAATACACTTTGATCCCAATTTAGATTTCTTATCAGTCATTATCATTGGCATTACACAAAATATAAAAATATGCACAAGATTTTAAATAAATGCTAACTAAAATTATAATGAATGGTTGCATTTAAACTATGCAGGGCTTACATAAAATAGAACAAAACATGACTGTGGTGAATTTTAGCCTCTTAAAGATATAATGAGAAGGGTATAATTTCCTTTTGTCTAATAGTAGAATTGCCAGGCAAAATTAAGTCATTTGAGATAGGAAGATAATTCTGAATTCTCTAAAAGTGACACAAATCACTATATCAAGCAGTACTTATGGAATGACCTTTTGTCCTAAGCACCTAAATATAGTATTCATGTTAAAAAGCATTCATCCAAAACTAATCTGAAAATCTATTCCATGGTGCACAAAATGTCTGTGCTCATGCCTCATGTTTTACTTCAAAACTCTCTTGGCAAAACTTACCTAAGCAACATTAGGATCAAGAAAAACTGAAGAGAAATCGGGGCAAGCAGAAATGGGATCCCTTTCATTTTGAAAAACGACCTCCATTTTCCATTGTGTTCATGTTCTGAAAACACTTCCCTGCATGCCAATTATACAGCATTGCATGTATTTTATTTTATGAACATGTGTAAATATGTGCAAAGTACCATTCCAGAATTTTTTTTCACTAAGGATTTTATAAACTCTGCTATTGTGATGAGTGATTAGCTTGCACCATCTGGTCCCCTGGGTGGTCAGCTCATGGTTTGCCCCATTTCAACATGAGTGAATCTTCCTAGGTTAGGTATTGGCAGCTGACTCATTTGGAAACATGAGAACAGAAGTGGAAGACAAGTAGATATTCTTCAGAGAATGGGAGCAAACTTTGAACATACTGTATAGAGGACAAGAGAATGAGTAAAGACCTATGAACAAATCCACTAATGATTCCAGATTCAATAAGTCAGGTAGTTAATAGAATAAATAGGATGTGATTTATAGGACATCTGGCATGTCTACATAAGTACTCATTGACAGTTCGTTGCAACAAAATCGCATTTAGCTAAAAGGATATATAAAATCCTCCACAATATGTTTGAAAAGATATATTTCACCAATGAAAACAAGTGAGAAATAAGGAGTAGTGTTGGGAATTCTATATACACTTTAAAATTTTCTTGTAATTTCTTAACATCTAGACATGTCATGTATAATGATTCAAAATACCTCTGGGTGTCAGTCTCCCCAAATTCCAGTTTCCAAATTGAGTTTTCTCCACTGAGTAATTTGAAGGGTTTTTTTTTTCTCATAAAGTAAATCATTTTTTAAATGGCTTAAAGCTTGTCCAAGGATGATGAGAAAGCTCTTATTCTTCCATCAAGGAAGCTTTGTTTCATTTCTCTTTTCACCTGGGTCACTGGCCTGAGGTCTGTAAAAATTAATTTTTTTTTCTTTTGTATTTGATGTAGTTGAAAAAAAAATCTGTCATAAATCTAGTATCAGAAAACAGAGTGCATGTGTGAGTGTCTATAAATGTGCATACAGATATATCAAATAACACTGTATACATATATGCACATTGTTTTATTCATATTTAATTAATTGTAGTAGAAATGGATTAGAATTTTGCTTGCATGTTTTTAACATAGTTGCTCCTAAGTTGAATATTTACAGTGAAACTACTGAATTTAGGTGATTTATTTTCTAGATGCTTTCTACCTGGATGGTGGGGGAAATTTTAATACAGTTTCCCTTACAATTGTATTTCCTAACAAGTGAAATTTTCAAAGATAATTTTGAGGTATTAAATAATATCATGACTTTATTATTTCTGCTTTTATTTTGTCTGACTTTTAAGTATTTGCTTCCCAGATCTTTCCCATGCAACAGTGGATTTAAGGATACTTTTTATTCTATAATTACCATGAAATCACTATTCTCTTGGGGAAAAGTCCCAAGGAGGTCTATTTTGTTATTGCAGAGCAAAGCCTTCTAAATTAAATTTCTTTCATTGATTTATCTTTCAGGCTTAAAGTGAAGCAATGTCAATGACATCCTACTAGGATGACAATTCCAACCTCACTAGGAATTCTGTTTCTGTTTCTAAATCTCAACACCTAGAACATATCTGTGCACATAGGAAACTATGATAAACACTTATACGCTTGAATAAAACTTTAGAACAAAAAGCTGTATTCTCTAGAGGGAAAAATGAAACAAAAATAATTTTGTTCAAATTTTCAAATTTCCTCATTCCCCTCTTCAGCACCCTGATTGTGTGGAGGTGTGTGAGTGTGAGTGTGTGAGTTACTGAGTGTTTTCCATTTCTACCTGCTAGTGAAAGCAAGATGACATTTGCTATGATCTCACATCTTCTTTCATAAGCTTCAGTATTTTTACCTCTTGCACTAGACTCTTCTTCATCTCTGTGGGTTCCACCTACATTGATCTCTCTTCTGGGCTAGCAAAATGGCTTATTAACTACTCTTTTTGCCATTGCAAACTTACTTTGTGTGTTAAAATTTCTTTCTAAAATAAAGATAATTAATTACATAAATTTTTTCATTGAAATTTTTTTTTGGTTCTCCAATGACCATAGTGTTATGTCCAAAATAGAAATGATATTGAAACCTCTCTTTCCAGATTGTCTGCCTGTCTTTTCAACCCAGGCTCCAATGATGATAACTAACTAAAATTTCTGTATGAGATATGCACGTTTGTTTGCTTTTTCTTTTCTTTCTTGTTTTTTAACTTGACTACATGGAGGTACACTACATACCCTTTACATTTGTTTTTGCCTTCATTTTTATTTTTTTTTACATTTTTTGATTTAAATTCAATTTGCCAACATATAGTATAACACCCAGTGCTCATCCCATCAAATGCCCTCCTCAGTGCCCATCACCCAGTTACCCCAAGCCCCTGCCCACTTCCCCTTCCACTGCCCCCTGTTTGTTTCCCAGAGTTAGGAGTCTCTCATGTTCTGTCTCCCTCTCTAATTTTTCCCACTCAGTTTCCCTCCTTTTCCCTATAATCACTTTCACTATTTCTTATATTCCCCATATGAGTGAATCCATATGATGTTTGTCCTTCTTTGACTTATTTCACTCAGCATGATACCCTCCAGTTCCATCCATGTTGAAGCAAATGGTAGGTATTTGTTGTTTCTAATGGCTGAGTAATATTCTATTGTATATATAGACCACATCTTCTTTATCCATTCATCTGTCGATGGACACTGAGGCTCCTTCCAGTTTGGCTATTGTGGACATTGCTGCTATGAATATTAGGGTGCAGGTGTCTTGGCTTTTCACTGAATCTGTATCTTTGGGGTAAATCCCCAGCAGTGCAATTGCTGGGTCATAGGGTAGCTCTATTTTTACCTTCTTGAGGAACCTCCACACAGTTTTCCAGAGTGGCTATACCAGTTCACATTCCCACCAATAGTGCAAGAGGGTTCCCCTTTCTCCACATCCTCTCCAACATTTGTTTCCTGTCTAGTTAATTTTCACCATTCTCACTGGTGTGACATGAGAAAATGCTCCATATCGTTTGCCATCAGGGAAATACAAATCAAAACTAGATACCCTTTAAAATCTCAGCTCTAGTGCCACCCCATCTGTGGCATCATGCCTTCTTATACTGCCCAATACTTTTATATACTCTTTGACAGCACATTTCACAATGTCCTGTACTATTCATTTACACATGTCTCTATACACCAGGCTGTGTGAAGGGTCCATTGGACAACCTTGTGGTCTATTACTCTAGTCTCATAATTTACAGGAGTTATATATTTGTAGAATCAATGAAAATATAACTGTATTTTATAACCTATCAAATAAAATATGCACAAGGAAATTATGTCTTTGTATATTACTTATAATACATCTAATCTATTCATATAAAATATAAACATGTTTTATGAAACCATCATGAATGATTAATTTACAGGAGTTATATATTTGTAGAATCAATGAAAATATAAATGAATTTTATAACATATCAAAATATACACAAGGAAATTATGTCTTTGTATATTACTTATAGTAGATCTAATCTATTCATATAAAATATAAACATGTTTTATGAAACCATCATGAATGATTTATAGTGGTGACAGTTTGCTAATTTGCTTAAATCCAAGCATAAAGAGAAGACTAGCAAAAGTTGCCTGCTTCTTGGTTGATGAGGCAAAGTAGCACTATTCTAGACCCTTGCTTTCAAAATATTACATACTGAGAATTGCTTTAACTTACAAAACTAATATTTCCAACACATCCTCTAAGACAATTTTTAAGACCAGAGGTATTACTGTCTTTGAAGCCATAGGGGAGAAAAATCTATGATTTTAATTTTCTACTTCAAGTAATAGGCAAAAAAAATGTTCATGGGTTTATTGTGGGTGAAGTGGGGAAACAAGGTAAACAAGTAAAGAAGCAGAGATATTTGTTGTGAGTATTTGTTTTGAGTTTGTCATTTTTTAAAAATGCTGACAAATACAAGTACACAGAGCAAGTGCACATGCATACACATCCCGCTGAGAAAGAAGAGTTAATATACCTGAATGTAAGTTTCAGCCAAATGGATTTGGGAGTAGATTGAATATTCAGCTTTATTTTCTTTTTATTTAAAGATAGTAAATGGATGATTAGTTACTATTACTTTTGCCCCTTCTCAACACAGACTCAACATTCTGATGCTACAGTGGTTCATGAGTTGCTAACCAACACAGATTAAAAGGGAGCATATGCAGGGCATGGCCTGAAAAGTGTGAGGCAAAATCATTACCTTTTAACAGCTGTGATTAAGACCTTCTGCACATATACTGTGAGAGGGGTTAACTGCAGACATTCATTTGTTATAGTAGTCATTCCTTGGAAAACTCAAGATGTTGTAGCCATCTTAATATTCTTCCCTAGGGTCAGAAGCAGTCTGTGTGGCTGAGACGGACAAAGAAGGTTTAGGAAGAACCAAAGACTAGTAAATTTGTCTTTGAAGAAATTGTTGACAACTTTTCACACATTACCACCTCATAGACTATGTTCGTTTTAAATGAACTGCTTGACATTTTACCAAATGACAGTTTTCCTAAAGACTTATTTCAGTTTAGATAGAAATTTACTTTTCTGTCTGTCACCACAGTGATATTTATTTATGGAAAGTGGATGAAGTTTCTCAATTTCAATGAGTAAATTCTCAGTGGTAAACCTTGTCTTGTGTGTTTAAAGTCCTTGAAAGTTTTCTTTGGAGTTAGTTGTTAACCTATTTGATAAATTGTATCAATTTCATGTAATTATACTTCAGAGATTATTATAAAAAATTGTATTATTTCTCTCATTAATTAGAAACCAGCTTTCATGTAAGCATACATAATGGCATTCTAAATATATGCTCATGTTGATAACTACATCTGATGTTCTACCTTTTAATTGCGATATATATATCCATATAAGTAATCCATATCTATTACTTGTACATCCATATAAGTAATCAATTGCTATATGATCAATAGGTCAGGACTCTGAGCATAAAACAGGCAGTCTGAGGGAAGAGGTAAGTAGAGCAGTTGGTTGTTAAACTTTTGCTACCATACCACTGAATGTGTCCTATTGAGGAGAAACACTCTAAGTTGTAGTCTATTATACTTTGTTACATGTTATTTTAAACATACCACTTCAAACCACACACACTCACACAAATTCTTAAGTATCATGGATAATCACTGTTTTGAAGGGTCAAAGCCAATAGCTACCAATAAGAATTGCCTGAGCACCAGGCAATGTTCTGGGCCTCAAAGACATGCATTTTGTATTTGTTCACATTTTGTATTTGATAGTTTAGTGAGCAACTCCAAATTACTTCAAGATTCTAATAAATTCACTGGGCAAATATTTGGGAAAGGATGAGCTCTCTAAACTCAGAAAAGTGAGTGAAAATCAACCTATCCAAATCCCAAAAATGATGCCTAAACCCAATGTCTATCTTTCAAGAAGTATTAGGTAGGATTTTGACTGATTCTGTACCTTGTTTGATGGCCATAAGTCAGATTTTCTATTTGTTAATAATAAAGTGCTTTAAAGGCACCTGGATGGCTGGAGTCAGTTAAGCATTCGATTCTTGACCTCAGCTCAGGTATTAATCTCAGGGTCATGAGTTCAAGCCCCACACTGAGCTCCATCCACACTGGGTATGGATCCTACTTAAAAACAAATAATAATAATAATAATAATAAGAAGAAGAAGAAGAAGAAGAAGAAGAAGAATGAGAATAATAAAATGTTTTACAGTTACCCATACAATATAGAAACAGTTTGTTAATATGTTTTAAAAATTGACTTCCATAGAAAGATCTCAGGTAAATCTAGAAAATCTGTACTTCACATACAACAAAGTGGCATCACTTAGACTTCAGCAGAGAATAATTGAAGTCTTTAACAACAACTACATTCTTCAAGCAAGATAAATAATTCAAGACATAAGAATAAGAATAATTCAAATAATTCAAATAATAAGAATAATTCAAGACATAAGAATGCTCAACTGATTCTGCTCCAATTCTTTTGTATTTTATAAAAGTGTTTTTAGCATTTTGTTTAGTGCTTAAAAGTCATATTATTATTTTAGAACAAATTAGAATTGAAAATAAGATCAACAATTTCCCATTACATCTATACACCTCTCTTCTTGTAATTTTAATAAAATATTTTATCACATTTAATAAATTTATTTTATCTTTAAATGGTGACAGAATAGCTTTGAACAAAAGATTAAAGGATTAGGATCATTGGTTTTAAGTAATATTGCTCTGCATTACCAGGCACCTGAGAGCACTTGAGCTTGGGCACATAAGCCCTCTAACTATATCTATTTAAAATAACGTACGGAATGGCATCTCAATAAAATTGAGGTGAATTGAATTAATTAATGAGAAACAGCAAATGCATTTGACAGTCTGATCCTATTGTTTTTTTTGAACCTGAAATAAAGGGATGCATAGCCCTAGAGTTCATTGGTGCAATCATAATCTAAAGCATGGGGGGAAAGTTAATATTTCCGTAACAGACAAAACTTATTAATATGTTCTTCCTTGTTTTATCTTGGGGGGAAAAGAAAAATAATGTTCAAGATATTCCTACTATATGTCCAAAATGGAAAGAAGTGGACAGGGGGTTGGAAGAAGAGAAAACACTTAATTCATTCAAGCTCTCCTTGTGAGGTTGAAAAGAAAATTGACTGTAGTTTATTAGTGCTTTCCAATAAATACTCAAGAGTTCAGCTAACTGAAAACTATTGATAATAGTGGAATCAATGGTGCAGTAGGATACCCTAATGGGTATTGTTGAAACTTTTAATTCTTATTATATAGTTTATTCTTTCAAAGGTTATTTGATGGAATCATTGTTGATGACTATCTTTCAAGCCCTGCTATTTAAAGAATTGGTTTATTGAACGACTTTGAGGGCAAAAATCAGTTTATAGATGTCTGCATTGTGATTCATGCGAAAATATAAGCATGGGAGGAAAAAGCACATAACCTACATAATGTTTAAATTCCTTCCACTCCTTTCCAATCGATGGAATACATCTAAGCTCCAATGACCATGTTTCATTAGAAGTGATTGTAATTAAGAATTTCAATAGGCTAACTTGTGATTGAATCACTCAATGAGCTGTTTATGTGTCATATAAGATTCAATCCAAACTGTTTAAGCTGTACCTTTGTTTGCATTTTCACTGCCAGTTATTTAAAATGAATTAGAAAAAAAAATAAAAAAAAATAAAAAAATAAAATGAATTAGAAACAAGAATTATCTTGTATAATTTACATATGCACACCCCTAACCTCATCTTTCTGCTTTGAAAGAACTAGTTTTAGCAAAGGAATCTGTGGAGAGGGAAAAACTGCTTCTGTATCAGAGCAGGCAAGAGGATAAATTACAGAAGCAGCCAAACTTAATTAAGTTTGAAAAATCTTTTAAGAAGACTCAAAGATATGCATACTTTTTCTTACATTGTGCTTTTATTTAAAAGTAAATATACATACACATATATGTGTACATATGTTTCCAATTAAATATTAGAAATATAAGCATTTTAACAATATCTTAAGGATTTAAATGACCACAGCAGTTTAACCCAGTAAATTTGTATATTCTTACTATATCCTTCCTTCAATTCAAAGACAATCTGAGGATATCAGGTGTAACTACAAAGGTATCTTTTGGAGAAAACTGAAAGTTTGCAATTTTGTTAAGACTATCATTCTCAGATTACTTTACCATTCAGAAAATGAAGCCCATTCAATCTGTCCTTAGATGATGCCAGGAATCCCCTCTTACAGGAGAAGTGAAAGTAATAGTAGAAAGAAATCCAGGCAGGGAATCTGAAGATAAGGGTTTTCATGTTAGCTGCACTGGTTATTACCTGTTCATCTCTGGGCCACTCACCCAGAGATGCACCCAGAAAAGCATCTGTAAACTTGGAATCACAAAGTTCTTAAGAGAATCAAATAAAATCATATGTGAAAATTCCTTGAAAACCTTTGAATTTGTGTTAAATGGTAGAAGTTTGTTGTTAGTAATATTAGTAATAATTTATAGGGAAAAGCAAAAATCTTCACATTTCTGAAATGTGACTATTGTCCTGGTGATTAAAACAATGTGACTGAGGTTGGGAGATCATCCTTCTCTTGGCTTGCCTCATTTTCCTTTCTGCAAACATAAGGTTAGTGCAGGTGGCAGCATATTGTGAATAAAATATGCCTGGTTTAAAACTGAGCAATTTATATGATTTAAATTGAGAAGAACACAAAATAAAGATCTTATTTCTAAAAAGCATTTGGATAATATATCCAATAATTAAAATAAAGATGTCTAATGTGCTAAAATAAGCTTAACATTTAACAGGAAAGATATTTGAGGATCCCTGGGTGGCTCAGCAGTTTAGTGCCTGCCTTCGGCCTAGGGCGTGATCCTGGAGTCCCGGGATCGAGTCCCGCATCGGGCTTTCTGCGTGGAGCCCGCTTCTCTTTCTGCCTGTGTCTCTGCCTCTCTCTCTCTCTCTCTCTCTCTCTCTCTCTGTCTGTCATGAATGAATAAATAAAATATTAAAAAAAAAACAAGAAAGATATTTATTATCACAGGTATCAGGTATCACAGGTATTTATTGAGTCCTGGCCACATGCAAGACACTACGGTGATCACTTGTGTGCATTCTTTCATTTAATCTGCATCATATCCCATTGATGTTTATAATATTATATATTACCTCAATTAATATTTGTTTTAACTCTATAAGTGTGATAGTATCATTACATCGATATAATTATTATGAATCTATTACTTAAAGAGTCTAAGTAATTCTCCCAAGGGTATAAGGCAAAAGTTCATTTTGAGTATAGCTATTCATGATGCAAAAACCTGAAATCACCTCTAGCACATAGTCCATGGACTTTTGTCCAAAAAAAAAAAAAAAAAAGGTAGCTGGATTTAAGTGAAGATAAAACTGGGACAAACCTAGGTGAATTTCAAAAATTCACCTTATTTTCTATGACTTCCATGTGGCAGGTGGCAGGTGACTTTTATCATCTAAGAAAGTATTTGGTAGATTCCTTTTCAACCTTCTGGGATGCTAGTTTTCAAGAGTAGTAATAAAATACAGGAGTAAGATTAAGTATGTTGAAACATGGTTTTAAAAATGCTCTAGTATAATCAAGACACTGTGGTATTGGCAAAAGAATAAAGAAATAGATCGATGAAACAGAATAGAGCCCAGAAATAAACTCATGTAAATATAATCAACTGATCTTTGACAAAGAAGCAGAGGTAGTACAATGGAGCAAAAAAATCTCTTCAACAAATGGCACTACAACAATTGGACCTCTGCATGCCAAAAAACAAAAAACAAAAAACAAAAACAAAAACAATCTAGATACAGATCATATACCCTTCACAAAAATTAACTCAAATGGATTACAGACCTAATTTTAAAATGGAAAACTATACAACTTCTAGATGTTAACATAGGAAAACACTTAGATGACTGTGGCTTATGGTGATGACTTTTTAGATGCACCACTAAAGGCACAATCCATAAAGAAAAAATTTATAATCTAGAAATTGAATTAAAATTAAAAACTTATGCTCTGTGAAAGACACTGTCAAGTGAAAGAGAGGACTGAGTCACAGACTAGGAGAAAATATTTGCAAAAGATACTGGCAATAAAAGACTGTTATCCAAAATATAAAAAGAACTCTTGAAACTCAGCAATAATAAAACAAACAATCCAACTCAAAGATAGCATAAAAGCCTTAATAGGCACCTCACAAAAGTAGATATACAGATGGCAAATAAGCATATGGAAGAATGCTCCACTTCATCTGTCATCAGGGAAATGCTCATTAAAGCACCGCTACACACCTATTATTATGCTCCAAATCTGGAACACCAACACCACCAAATGCTGAAGAGGATGTGGAGCAATATCAAGTCCCACACATTGTTGATGGGAATGTAAAAAAACACAGTCACTTTGGAAGACAGTTTGGTGGTTTATCACAAAATTAAACATACTCTTCCATACAATCCAATGATTGTGCTCCTTGGTATTTACTGAAAAGAGTTGATGTTCTTTGTCCACACAAAAGCCCACCTATGCATGTTTTAGCAGCTTCATTCATATTTGCCAAAACTTGGAAGCAATCAGGAGACCTATTAGTAGGTGAATGGATAAATAAACTGTGGGACCTCCAGGTAATGGAACATTATTCAGAAATAAAGAGAAATGAGATATCAAGTCATGAAAACACATCAAGTAAACTAAAATGCATACTACTAAGTGAAAAGAAGCCAATCTTAAAATGTGTAAACCATATGATTCCAACTATATGACATTCTGGAGAAGGCAAAACTTGGAGACAAAAACATTAAAGGTTGCCAGGAATTAGGGGTGGAGAGAGATGAGTAGGCAGAGCACAGAAGACTTTTAGGGCAATGAAAATACTCTGTATGACATGGTAGTGATTGATACATATCATTATACACTTGCCTATGCCCATAAAATGTGCAACTCAGGAATGAACACTAAGGTAATCTATGGACTCTGGGTGATGATCATGGGTCAGCGTAGATTCATCCATTGTAATGAATGGATCACTTTGGTGAGGAAAATTGGTAATGGGAGAGGCTTTTGATGTGTGGGAGGAGAGGGTGTATGGAAAATCTTCGAATCTTCCCTTCAATGTTGCTGTAAACTTTAAAATGCTCTGAAAATGAATTCTTAGTTTTTTAAATGCCTTAGTAAAAATATTGTGTTACACGTATGTCATGAGAAAGAAAATCTACAATATGACTGGTCAGCTCTCTGGAGGCGTTTTCATGCTAATTTTATTAGACACAACTTCTCAACAATGTTTACATCCATGCAAGAAAGTTCTTGAAATAATATAAAAGTGGAGTCCCAACATTTCTGTTATGTCTCAGATAAGATTCCAGTTTTCTGTAATTAATCTAATTTGAATCTTCTAGGCCTTCATTCCACATGCACACATAAAACAGGACAGAATTTGCTGCCAAATCTTTTTTTTTTTAATTTGATCAGCAATGAGTCTATCCTAAGAGGCTATATTTAATATACTGTCTATATCTTAGTGTTTGGTTTTTACCTGGCATCCATGGAATTCTAAAAATTGACTTAGAGATTCTACACTGGAGTAACATTAAGTAGAAGTAAAATAATCTAGTCTAGATAGCAAATAACCCTATGAGCTCTTCTAGGCCAGCTCTGAAAATCTGAAAAACAGGTAATTTGCTGTAGCCACACTCATTATTTGCTCTGTACCATCAAGCTTCAAAGTTTACCTTATCAATGGAGAATATGGCCACTGAAAGTGGTTGGCTGGTGCAATGGTTTTAACCAACAACTAATTCAAGGGAAATGTTACCCAAATGTGTGAGTGTATGTATATCATATATCATATATCATATATTATATATTATATATTACATATTATACACTCAAGTTTGATATGCTCTCTAAGAACACTAAGAGAGGAGTGCCTGGGTGGCTTAGTCAGTTAAGCGTCTGCCTTCCGCTCAGGTCATGATCCAGGGTCCTGGGATAGAGCCCCAAGTCAGGCTCCATGCACAGCAAGGAATCTGCTTCTCCTTCCCTCTGCTCCTCCCCTCTGCTTGTGCTCTATCTCTCTCATAAATAAATAAATAAATAAATAAATAAATAAATAAATAAAATCTTTAAAAAAAATAGCAGATTTTTATGATATCTTCCAGTCAAAATGCTTTGAGTCCATCTGGGTGATTTGTGAACAACCTATGTTTTAAAATTTGTTTTTTTAAAGATTTTATTTATTTTAGAGAAAAAAAGTGAGCACATAGGGGGAGGAACAGAGGGAGAGAGACACATAGATTCTGCACTGAGCACAGAGCCCAATGCGGAGCTCAATCCCAGGACCTTGAGATCATTACCTGAGCCAGAATCAAGAGTCGAACACCTAAGTCATTGAGCCACCCAGGTGCTCCAATAATTTCTCTTTTTTTTTTTTTGAGCATTAAAATTAAATCTAATTTAAATCATTATAGTTTAGTATATTTTAAAAAGTAAATACCAATATACAGAGTAAAGTATCTGGGCTGCTGTCTTTGTTGTTGTTTGTTTTGGTTTTATATTCACTGAACAGAAACCTTAAGTACTTTTTCAATCATATTTTGAAAAGACTTTTCAGAATAGAAATTATCTAATTGTAACAATCACCGTGAAATAAAAATTTGTTACTGGACATTGACCATTACATTCAATATAACACTGTTCTGTTAATCTAATCTAAACATATTTAGCTTTCTAAACAATGTCCCTAAAGCAATCAAGAGGACAAGAAGTCACATTGTTGTCCTAAGTGGAAAAAAAAAAGCAATGAATAAAACCCAGGAATACTGCTAGCCTGTTATGGAAATATAAAATCATTGTTATGACTTACGTTATATCTGACTGACTGATCCAGATGCCAAAGGAATGCATGAGTCAATAAGACAGACTGTGTTTTCTTCTACTTTCAGGGTCCCATATTGTCATTTCTGATTCCTTATCTGTTTTGTTGCTAATTAATAGTTCTCAAACCATTCTATAACAAATTTCTTCATTCATTTGCACAGATAGTTCGATAAATAACTGAGTTAAGGTAACAGGTTCTGAATCTTTATCAGCTGTTTAACTCGGCCTGAAGTTTTATAAAGAATAATAACGGAAGAGAGCAAATAAATTAACTCAACCTGCAAATTTAAAAATGTATAAAAAAGACTTTCTTAATAAGCCCACAGAATACATCCCAATTAGCATCAGCAGAATAAAAGAAGCATCACAATCTATACCTTGAAGCAGAATGACCAATGAAGGCAACAGCAGTGTTATAGCTATGGCCAATTTGTTGTAAAACAGTCCCACTCTCCAGTGATACATCAATGGTATAGACAATGATTCTTAAGCTTTCCAGAGCATCAGAGTCATTTGGAGGGGTTATTAAAACATAGGTCACCAGGCACTCCCCTAGAGTTTCTGATTCAGGAGGCTTGGGAAAGGGCACAATATTTGCCTTTTTAGCAAGTTCTTCAATGATGCTGATGCTGCTGGTACAAAAATCACACTTTGATTATAAATCATTTGAGTTGTGCAGTCATGGCTTTGAAAAGATCTTAAAACTATTTAATCCATTTCTGTAATTCAAATTTTAATCATCCCCAATGGGGAATCCAAGCAACTACCATGTGTTGGACTTCAAGCTAGATGCAAATGATATACTGGTTAATAATCCCCTTTAAGAGGTCCATGGTCTTGAGTGGGAAAAGCAGATGCAGAGGATACATAGAGCATCCTCTATATAGTGTTTTCTTTTTTTTTTTTTAAGATTTTATTTATTCATGAGAGACAGAGAGAGAGAAAGAGAAGTAGAGACATAGGCAGAGGGCGAAGCAGGATCCCCACAAGGAACCCAACGTGAGACTTAATCCCCAAACTGGGATCACACCCTGGGCCAAAGGCAGATGCTCAACTGCTGAGCCACCCAGGTGTCCCACTATACAGTATTTTCAAAGAAGGATGCACGGAGGATTTAGACACTAAAGATCTACTAAAAACTATGTAATAGCAGAGCAACATGGTCAAGACTGAGTTCTTATATTTATCACTTTGCTATGGTAGGAAGCAGGGAAGTGAGTCAGAAAATGATTGCAAAAATCCAAGTCAGAAACAATGATGGTGTGTAAAACCCTTCAATTTTTCCACATTGCTTTTTGCATAAAATAACAGTTTCAAAATGGTGAAAAATCATTCTGAATGACTGGTACCAACTTACCCACACAATCTTATCTCCTTGATTTTGCTACTCTCATCCACACTTGATCACAATACAATATTTAAATTTAGTTCTGTGGAATCTTTTTCAGTCCCTCAAACTCACACTAAACTTTTACACTATCTCTTTTTATACCAGAACAACACTTTGCCATCCTCCTCACCTAATAATCACTAATCACTAGTTAATCACCAATATTTTTTTTACAATGCAGCTGTCTTGTCTGCATGGACCCATTCCTTACTCTATCCTGCCTGTCTCTCTGGTTTGGGCAAGAGCTCTTTGCTCATTTTTCCATATATTTCACTATAGAAGCTGCCTCTTTAGGGCAGAGGCTAGGATCTTTTATCAGTAGTCTTCAGAAATCCCAGCTCATAATAAATACACAGTAAATATATGCAGTTTTAGCTAAGTAATAAGAGCCTATGAATGGGATGAACAGAGTAATGGGCAGACATATAAGAGAAAACACTGTCAAGGCACCTGGGTGGCTTAGTGGTTGAGCATCTGCCTTCCGCTCAGGGCATGACCCTGAGGTCCCGGGATCAAGCCCTCATCCAGCTCCCCATGAGGAGCCTGCTTCTCCCTCTGTCTGTGTCTCTGCCTCTCTCTCTGTGTTTCTCATGAATAAATAAATAAAATACTTTTAAAAAGAGAGAAAAAACACTGTCGATTGCGATGTCAGTGTAGCCAAGAGTTGGAAGGAATGATCAAACAGTTCCAGAAAAAATATGGACTTAAAAACATCTAGTAGTTTTATCTATGAATGTTGTTGACCTTGTAGACAGTAATAGTAAAGCAGGGTAACAAAGACAAAGCCAATACTAGGACCTGGAGATTCCTGCATATTTTTATGTAATATTTGGTTAATTCAATATTTACAACAATTGTACAAGATAAAACCATTAGTATAGTTTTACAGATGGAGTAAGTGAAGCAGAAAACTATTAACTGGCCAAAGTTCACAAAGCTAGAAAATGGCAGGGGCATCTGGGTGACTTAGTCTGTTAAGCCTCCAACTCTTGGTTTCAGCTCAGGTCCGGATCTCAGGGTTGTGGGATGAGCCCCTCATTGGGCTCCATGCTCAACATGGAGTCAGTTTGTCTCTTTCCCTCTGCTCTCCGTCCACCACTCTCCTCTCTCTCTCTCTCTCTCTCTCTCTCTCTCTCTCTCTCTCTCTCAGGTAGATAGATGATAGATAGATGATGATGATGATAGATAGATGATGGATAGATAGATAGATAAAATCTTTTAAAAAAAAAGCTAGACAATATCAGAGTTAAACATGGAACATCTGGCTCTAAGAAACAAGCTTCAATCTAATTTGTGTGATCCCCCTCACCAAGCACAGACACACGTACACACACACGCACAATAGTAAGTAAAGGAATAAATGAAAGAAACACTAGCACCCGCACTGAGCCTGCTCTGCACGCCTTGTGGTATCTAAAGGTTCCTATCTTCCGTTTCCTTCTCCTTTGCAAGTGCATTGATTTGAACTTATCCTATTGAATATCATTATAGTTTTGAAACATATCTCCATTTTACCTAATTTAATTTTGGTTATAACATTTGTTGTTCGTCAAAACATGTATTGCTTTCTACCCGTCCACAACACAACATCAACCGAAATGTAACAGGTATGCTTTTCTTCATCCAAACCACTATGGATTGTACTAAACAATGAGGATAACCTCAAAGATGTTTGACTGACTCGTTTGATGACTACATCCCTGCTTGTTTATAAACGAGGGAGGTTGTTGCAGTTTGGAATCGTTCAGCATGTGTATTAAGAGAAATGTAGTTTAAGTTATTAAGTCATTTTTATCTCAGATTTGGAATTAAATCAAGAGTGATATACATTGAATAACTTTCACAATGTTAGCAGAGTTCTAGAGTTCTACCTTGCATGGGTTTTATTAAATAGAGCCTCACTTTTTAGAAATAAGATGCCTATTTGTGAGTGTTAGAAAAGGATGTTCTTTCCTTTTTTTCTGCTCCTTGTATATAGCAAATAAAATAATGTAAAAAAAAAAAAAAAAAACCTAAACTCACAAAGCTTTTCAAGATCCAACTGTTGACATGACTTTAGACAATCCTATTACCCATGGGTGGGGAATAGGGGTTCAGGAAGAAGTGGGGAGGGGGAATGTGAAGACAAGCATGAAGTCCTTTCTGTTCTGTGATCTTTCCACTAGATGTCCAGGGATAATAGAAAAGAGATATTGTGTTTAAAAATAATCTTGATAAGTGATTTTTTTTAATTGGTAGGTAGGGATAGTTGAGAATAAAATGAAGAATCACTTGTAAAAAGCTACAGACTCTTGGTGGAGACTGAGACAAATATACTCAGTGACCAGAATTCAACAGATACCAATAATATTAAGATTTGGAAAGAAGAGATGCAGCCCATGGAACTCCAGAAGATGAAAGGTTTACTCTAATCCCTTTATGAAAGCAGACTTTCTACAGAGAGGAGCTTTTAGTCCTGGGAGCATGAAATTTACAAAGAAAGGGTGTTATCCTCCCATACACACATTCTTCTGCACCATCTTCCTGCACTGTACCCTGAAGATAGAGAAGATCTCTGAGGCTCTAGTGAGAAGACAGGTAATATCTGACGTGATACAAAGAGGAAAGTGATATAGTGAAGTAACAACTTTGTTTGACATCGGAAAAATTTTTTTTCAACATTCGATTCCATCATGCCCACCATTTAATAAGTCCTTGAGACTTTGCCTAAAACAGCATGCTGGTAAGAGAGAATTGCTAAAAATAGTATACTACAGTATCTGTCTTCAACAATCCTTTGCAAACTTAATTTCACACTGCTCTCAATATGAACTATGTTCACTAGTAAGAGTTTACTTACTACCCTTCAAATAAAAGTTGGCACAACTTCATTTGCACAATTCTTATATTTAATATATACTCCTTTCAAATCATCTTTCCTCTCCCAACTATTCCGATATCACAAAGACTTAATTTTTTCTTTCTCTAAAACTCCTGCCACTCAGTCAGAACCAGTCATTGGGGAAGTAGAAGGAAGGAGTTGTGTAATCAGCTGCCTTTCCGTGTAGGTATCCCACATTCCATTCAGAAATCCTTAACCCCAACTTTACTAGTTGGTTAGTAACTTATAAATAAGGATCAATGAAATATTATTGTTTTAATTTGATTTTAAGAAATGCTTCCTTTGCTAGATTTCTTTGTCTTCCTGACTGAGTGTTTGTGTTCCCCAAAATTCATTCATCGAAATCAAATCCCCAATGTGATATTTGGTGGTGGGGCATTTGGAAGATTAGTAAATCATGAGGCTAAAGCCCTCACAAATAAGATTAGTGGGGGAACCTGGGTGGTTCAGCAGTTGAGTGTCTGCCTTAGGCTTAGGTCATGATTCCGGAGTCCTGGGATCGAGTCCTGCATCAGGCTCCCAGTAGCTGCTTCTCACTCTGCCTGTGTCTCTGCCTCTCTCTGTGTCTCTTATGAATAAATAAATTTAAAAATATATTTTTAAAAAATGAAATTAATGCCCTTATTGAAAAGACCTCAGAGAGCTTCCTTGCCCATTTGTCATTGTAAGACATTCTGTGAACTAAGAAATGGGTCCTCAGCAGACACTCAATCGGCATCATCTTGGTCTTGGACTTCCCAGTCTCCAGAACTATGAGAAATATATTTCTATTTTTTATAAGCCACCCAGTCTATGTTATTCTGTTACAGCAGCCTAAATGGACTAGGACAGAATACAAAGAATGATTTAAATTTTATGTATTTATTTATTTTAAACAGTGTCTCTAAAAATCGACATTGGTATAGTCCAGTGACTTTATTCTGATTTTATTACATATACATGTATGTATTTACATATGCTTATGTGTGTGTGCATTTAGTTCTATGCAAATTTATCACATGTGTAGATTTATGTAACCACCCCTGGAGTCAGGAGATAGAACTATTCCATTACCACAAGGATCCTTTTTGATAGCCACATCCTTCTCTCCTTCCACCTCTCAGTCTTTAATTCTTGGTAGACACTAATCTACTTAGTATCGCTATAATCTTGTCAGTTCAAGAATTTTATAAAAATGGAATCACACATTTTGTGACCACTTAAGATTGGCTTTTGTCACTTGGTATAATGCTGTTGAAATTGATCCAATTATTGTATGCATTGGTAGTATATTCACACATTACCAAAAATTCATTCAGAATTGATCACAGAGTTAAATATCAAACTATAACTTTTAGGGGAAAAAAGATACAGATAAAACTTGAGGAACTCAGGCTAAGTGAAAAGATCTTAAACTTGACAACAAAATTGTTTTCCATAATAAGGGGGAAAAAAGATAATTTGAACATATCAAAATTTAAAACTTTTGCTAGGCAAAGATCTTGTGAAGAGAATGGGAAGACAAGCTACAGACTGGGAGAAAATATTACAAACTATATAACCGACAAAGATCTTGTATTTAGAAATTATAAAGAACTTTCAAAATTCAATAGTAAAGAAACAAACTATCCAATTAGAAAATATCAAATTACATGAACAGATACTCCAGTGAAAAGAGTACGCAGGTGACAGGAAAGCAGCAGAAAGGTGTTCACTCAATAGCACCAACCATTAGGGAAATAAAGATGAAAACCACAATGACATATAACTACACAGTTATGAAAATGGTAAAAACAAAAACTAGTTAACACCAAATGCTGACTAGGATGGAGAGAAACTGAATCTTTCATACACTCATGATGGTAATATAAAATGCTAAAGCCACTCTTCAAAATTCTGTAGTAGCTTTTTTGATATTTTTAAACATCATAAGACATTAAAATTATTCTTTAGGATCAATATACAGTTAATATTCTAGTATATTTGCTTTCCTATTGGCTCTCTTGCTTTTCATTCATTCTTGCCAATTCTACTTTTCTATGAGATTGTGTTCCTTCTGCTTAAAGAATTCCAATTAGTGTTTACTTTTTTTAGTGCCTATCAGATGGTAAAAACTCCCAGATTATTTTTTTCTAGAAATGCACTTATTATTTTTTTTTTCATTTTGAAGGCTATTTTTGAAGGATATAGAATTCTAAGTTGGCTTTTACTTTCTTTTGACATTTAAGGGATCAAACCAGCTTCTAAAAAATGTTTGTCAACACCTTTAGACAATTTTGCAAAATTGCCAGCCTTTTAAACTTCAATTAGGGTCAGAAGAATTTCTATCTCTGTCTCTGTCTTCAATGAATCTATTTCACTGGAGCAAGGCAATAAAAGAAACCGTTTCCTCTAGTACTCACATAGTAGCAGCAGAAGTGATGGTTTCTTTGAAGGCCAGTTTTTAGATATCATTCCTTCAAGTTTTGTCTTGGGTCTACTTCCCCAGTCCTCCAAACAATTCAGTAGCTTCACTGTAGCTTTTTAATGAACTCCTAATTTTTCAGCTAGAATTGTGTTTTATGGCTTCAAATAAAAACCCTTGTTGATACCATTTCAATTAGCCTCAGCAACTTACTAGGCATTTCTTTCCCGTCTTGAAATGTCTCTGCTCTTGACCTCTGCTTCTCTAATCTTACCACTCCACATCTTAGTTAAGCCTACCTAGATTTCAGAGCAAGTGTATGTGACACTCATTTAGTGATCTCTCAGTCTATTGATTTTCCTTTCTCCAATACATACCATGATTTATGGCATGTTTACAGTACTTTGATCAAGGTATTCAACCTCTCAATAACAGTCAATATCTCCTTGTGGAAAGCAATAATCACCCTATATATTATCTACCACCATATGTTCTTTTTTTTCCTGATACATTTTTTTCATGATTTCAAATATATTTTTATGGTTTTATTATTTTTTTACTCTCCCATATATTCTTCTGGATTTTAAAGTTGTGCATTATACATTTTCTCAAGACATATCTATATTTTCTTCCCTTGCTCTTAGGCTTTCCCTGGATTCTCTGAGCTCACTAATTTCCTCCCTTCTATCAACTATCAACTTTTAAAGTGGAATCCTAATCATCAACAAATGTAATATTTGTATTTTTGGTTTATGTAGCCTCTGGCAAAGAATCTTAAAGGCATCACACCAGATGTTAAAAGATGCTAGAAAATGACAATAGATTTTTCCAAATCTTTTCTCAATTAATTTTAATGATTCTAAATAGAAGTTTATTATTTATGTAGTAACTGATAAAAATATAAAAATTAATACTATTTAATCAGTTTATTAGAGAAACCATTTTTATATGAGAAAACATAGGTAATAATGGAGAAACATAAGTTATACAACGTATTTTGAGTTTCTTTCCAAATAATTTAAAATAAGTTCTACTTTCTTCACAAACGTCATTGCTTTTTACTTGCTCTGAATTTTTTGCATTGCTCTTTACTTGCTCTGATTTTTTTTTTGCATTTAAACCAACACCCCCAAATTTAGTACTTGATTATGCATTGTCTTATGTGTTGTTGCTTTGCATGTGATGATTTCATTAGAAGAGTAGAGAAATAGAAAACAAGCTATTTTTCTTCAGTTACTCCAAAAGAACTTGAACCAAGAGTTCAGTAAATGCTTGTTTATTTCCAAAAATGGTGGGAAAACTAATAGGGAAATCCATCTAAAAGTGAATATCAAAATTCTAAAGTGAGGTAATAAAATTACATTCTTGAATTACTCTATTATAACTGTAGGAACTGTAGGAAAATGAATATGGAAAATAAGTAAACATTATTTGAATAAAAGCACAAAGTATTTATTAAGGAAAATAATTAGAGATCGCAAAATTGTTCTCTCTTATAAAAATGCTTAGGATTAGTGCGAAATATTAAAACAGACAGAGAGCATTACGGTGATAAGAACAATGCGAGGTAATTTAGAATTCAGAAAAGGAATATGAAGTAAATGACACAAAAAAGGAAAATTCTGATGAGCTGAACAAGGTTACAGAAAGTATACAAAGAACAGAACTGAGAGAAGCTCATACAAAGAAATACTAGGACAAATTGAAGGTCAAGCACCAAATAATGTTTTACTAACATATGTTTTGATTTGAAAAGAGATGGAAAAACAACAACAGTACATGATCACTACACCCTCAAAGGCAAGGGAGGTAATTAGAAATAAGGCAATTGAAAAGTCATAAATAATAGACATATTTTTACATATTATTAAAAAATGATAGGGAGCAATGGGGAAATCTTTCAATGTCCCCTTAAGATACTATTAACAAAATATAGTGTATCTTTGTTCCTCAAATAATTACAAAGAAATGGAAGATACACAATGGAAATACATGTTTCTGACAAAATAATTTAACTTCTTTTTTTTAATATTTTATTTATTTATTCATGAAAGACACAGATAGAGAGAGAGGCAGAGACACAGGCAGAGGGAGAAGCAGGCTCCATGCAGGCAGCTCGACTGGGACTTGATCCTGGGTCTCCAGGATCACGCCCTGGACTGAAGGCGGCCCTAAACCGCTGAGCCACTCAGGCTGTCCAATAATTTAACTTCTTAATTTAGAAACAAAACAAAACAAAAAGTTTAAAGGGTCCCAACATTGAGGTTTCAAAGCAAAAAAAAGTAGAGTATAAATTTTTATATTTACACAAAGTAGGAAGACCCCAATTCTCAGTGACTCTTAAAAGTATTGAAAACACTTTTTCAGTAATGACATATTATGTCAGCATTGAATTTATAGGTATATTTTTAATTAAATATTTCTTTTTTCCATTTACAGAATTTTCTACACCCCCAATGTTACTTGAAACAATATTATTGATCATACAAAGTTATTTTTCAGTGTATGCTTATAATTTTTACACAAATGTAGCATATGATATGACAAAATAACTAATTTGCCTCATCTGTAATGATTCCCTAATCTGTGCAACTGCCTAATCTTCAAAAACTTCAATTTTTAAAAATGGCATTCTCCAGCAGACCACTAGATGTCACTCAAGATAAGGTTTCCCCTTTAGTAGCCCAACACCCCTTCAGCTTTTAATCAACTCTGGGTTCAGCATTCTTATTTGGCAAATTTTATGTTGTGTTCATACCCATTTAAATTTCATTATTTCCCACTGTGAACCTACAGATGAATATTTTCACATATAAAAAAATAAACCCCTAGGATTAATAATAATCTTGATTACATATGAAATATGTAAAATACTGTAGAAAAAATAAGGTAGAGGTCTTTATTATGGTGAAGATTCTGTGGACTATGGAAATATCTGGAGTATAATTTTCAATTTCCAGTTAAGCTTATACGATTAATAGAAATAATTTTAGAAAAAAATAAATCAGTTTTACCAATTGTTTCATATCATTGATGAATAAGTTTTTATTGTTGCATGCTTCAATATTTCATGCTTTACCTAACTCATGTTTTTAAATAGTGATAATCCTATGAGAGAAATTACTGAATTGGTGTAGGTTTATACTATTTTCTTCCAACATTTACTCATAGTCTTCTTTGCATTGAACAAGGTCTTTACTTTCTGATTTTCCGGTAGAGTGCTGTGCTTGTTCCTCAAGGAATGGGAGATGTGCTCACAAGCTCCCATGTTGATATACAGCAGGGAGGTCTTGAATAACAGGTAACTCTTCTTATTTCAACTACCTTCCTTAAACTAAAATTGCCTATTAGTTTTTTTATAATTATAGCTTGCAAAAAGTATTTTTAACAGTAAGAATGGAACTAGCCCTAGAGCACTCCATGATTGATAAATTTGTCACTGCTATTTGACAAATATCTCTTGGAAATAATACTTTTTAATAGAGAGAACATTTTGTCTTTCATAAACTTATTATTTCCTTATTATGCCCTAAAACTAGGACTTTTTTTTATTAAAGTATAGTCTCCCAAAACATGACCTAATATCTGAGATTAAATTTGGCACTTCAGAAACGTATTAATTCTTTGAGTCACCAGGGCATCAAGCAAAGTGAGTGTTTCATTGTATGAAATAGTACTCCAGGGACTGAGTTAGTCCTCCATACTGTCGAGTCCAAAGAAAAGCCTCATGTATTATTAATTGTAACTGTACACAGTCAAGTTTTACTAGGGAAATAGAAATTGGACAAGTGTTCAGATTTCCCTATAAACTTTGGATACGTAACTCCAGCAATAAAATAGCTCCAAAACAAAGAGCAGTCTACAGTCAACAGTCAATCTGGAAAAAACATTTGGGTACACATGAGACAATAACTCCATTAAATAAATAAAATTCTCCAAGGCCAGTAGTAAAATAGTAATAAAAAACAGTGAACAAAAGATGAAAAATAAATAAGCTCACTTTTTGGAATAATGATCTAAAACATATAGTACATTAAGCTGTCTAAATTTAAAAATTTTAACCATACCTAGCACTTTTGAACACTAAAATAATATGCATGTGGGTCTCTTGAAGAAAAATTTTAAAGAGCTGCCACAACTGGTAAAAATTATTAACACATTGCTTATTGGTCTGAAATAGTTTCACATAATGCAACATGGAGGCAAAGGCTGATGGATCTGCCTTCGTGAAGATAAATGATTAGATAAAGCAGAGATTTCAACATGGTGCTACACTGTGATCTTCATTCTGCTTGGCCTACAGAGCATAAGTAAGTCATTGTTTCTGTACTTTCTGGAAGACATTATATTGTAGTGGGGTTGGGGTCAATTTTATTTTTTGAAAAAAAAATTTATTTATTTATTTCATAGAGTGAGCAAGAGAGAGAGAGCACAGAGGGAGAGGGAGAAGCAGACTCCCCACTGAGCAGGGAGCCCAATGCGGGGCTGTGGATCCCAGCACCCTAAGATCATGACCTGAGTCAAAGGCAGATGCTTAAGTGACTGAGACAACTGACCTAGCGGCCAATTTTCAAAAAAGGTAGGAGTGTGTCTTTCTATGCCAGTATATCCCCACTATTCTGTGTTTTGTTGTTTGGTTTGGTAATTTCTGCATTTTATCCTACCCCACAAAAGCATTCACTTTCTTGGCTGCCTGCTCCCTTTCGTCACTTAAGGAAATTAATCTGATCAGTTGATGCACACGGAATGGCTGAAGAAGGAAAGTACTGTTTTTTGTGACCATTTGTTTCAAAATGGTGGAATTTTGGTTGCCACCAGGAAAAATATTTGGGGGCAGAAGAGTATTCAAAAGCTCTCTAGTACTTCAGCATAGGCTATGCAAAAGCTGTTTTCTTCAAAGGTATTAAATGATTTACAGCAAGCTTACTTTCAAAGAGGACTTAAGATGCTTCACGTGAAATGGCTTAAAGAGTAAACCATTAACGTTTGGATGGAAATGTAAGATTCTTTATCTATTTTTATTTTTATTTATTTTTTTATTTTTTTTATTTATTTTTTATTTTTATTTTTTTTATTTTTAATTAATTTTTATTGGTGTTCAATTTACCAACATACAGAAAAACACCCAGTGCTCATCCCGTCAAGTGTCCACCTCAGTGCCCGTCACCCATTCCCCTCCAACACCCGCCCTCCTCCCCTTCCACCACCCCTAGTTCGTTTCCCCGAGTTAGGAGTCTTTATGTTCTGTCTCCCTTCCTGATATTTCCCACACATTTCTTCTCCCTTCCTTTATATTCCCTTTCACTATTATTCATATTCCCCAAATGAATGAGAACATACACTGTTTATCTATTTTTAAAAGATTATTCATTTTAGAGAGAGAGCACATGTGCACACGGGGGAGCAGGGGGAGGGTGGAGACAGGGACAGGGAGGGGGAGGGGGAGAGGGAGAGGGAGAGGGAGAGGGAGGGGGAGAGGGAGAGGGAGAGGGAGGGGGAGAGGGAGAGGGAGGGGGAGAGGGAGAGGGAGGGGGAGAGGGAGAGGGAGGGGGAGAGGGAGAGGGAGGGGGAGAGGGAGAGGGAGGGGGAGGGGGAGAGGGAGAGGGAGAGGGAGGGGGAGGGGGAGAGGGAGAGGGAGAGGGAGGGGGAGAGGGAGAGGGAGAGTTCTCAAGCAGACTCCCCGCTAAGCATGGGCTCCCTCCCATGAGCCTGATCACGACCAGAACCAGAGTCAGGAGTCGGACACTCAACTGAGTGATACACCGGTGCCCCTGGAAATTACTGTCTTACAAGATTCAGGAGCAGAATACAATTTAACATTCGGATACCACACAATTACGGCAAAAATGAAGGCAAAGCAAGATAGTGCCTCCTGTACGATGACATGTGCTTCCGGCTCTGAACTTGCAGAGTTTCCACCTAGGGACGAGAGCACAGGCAAAGCCCGCAATGATGAAGAAAAAGAAACCAATATCTCTGGTTTCAGTGCTAGATATTCGGGCGAAATGGATAGACAGCAGAGAATGTTAGAATTCATAACCCAAGGATGACTTCACTGTAATCTATATACACAGAGAATGAGTTAGAATTGCTTTTACTCTCCCACCTTTAGTGAAAGAGTAAAGAAGGAAATAAATTAAACATATTTGTTTAGGGTGCTAAAAATCTTATATGAAGTATGTATACTTGAAGCATACTATTCTATTTTTAAATGAAATTTAAAATTGCCATTTCAGTTTTCCTCTTTTTTTTCTCAGTTCAAAGATTTTCTTTCTCCATTGTAAAGTCGGCATTTTTAGGCTTTTCCTATGATTTATCACATAAAGCAATACAGTAGCCTAGGGTTTTGAACTAAGATGTTTAAATTAATTTGAGATGCTACTGGAAAGGGTCTGGGAAGGTCTGATGTACCTAGAAAGTGTTTATAGCTATCTTCTAAAATTGTTTTGTTTTCTCAGATTTTGCAGAATGATACATTGCTGAAGTCCAATAGCTCAAATATCTGGGCACATTTATCAAGACGGAGCAAACCCAGCCTCTGCTTTTGGCATTATCAGAATCCTCATGGACCTCATCACTTCTAGGTCGTAGCTGTAAATGGCCTTGGGAGAGACGATTTCAGGGACATCAGTCAAGATTTTGTCTTGAAACATAATGGTAGGAGATTAGAAATAATTCATTACCCCAGTAAACCACTCCACCTGGCTTTACTAATAATATAGTTTTTATAAGGCAATTTCCCAGTGTTACATAGACATATAAAACTCACATGGATTGTTTTTTTCAAACCCATACTTGGGTATTATAAAAAATGGCTAACTGGTATGAAGACTTGAAAATAGAAGAGTGAATTGGGGAGGGAGTTTTAGAAATATGTATGTGAAAAAGGAATGGCCTAGTTACAAGTATACTTAGAAAAATATATACATGTGTGTGTGTGAAATTAATGAAACAAAGTGTGTTAGAGTTCCAGAGTGCCTGCTTATAAATTGCAGGTTTGTTATTAATGAAAATAGAATACCACAAGGTCTCCAAGCATGTCAAAAGCAAGCCTCAGTCATCATAACCTTCTATAATCAATGCAGATTTAGGGGTTTTGAAGGATTTTAGTTAGTCCCCATGCACATCTCCAGAAAAATATACAAACATACAAGGTGTGCATAATATAGCTCAGAGGACGCATTTTTATTAGGGTCCAGATTTGTTTATGAAGGCGAAATACAAACTTATTAAACTATCTTTTTATTCATTCCACAGAGGAATGAACAGAAATTCATTCTAGTAACTCTACTCATTCTGCTCGAGAACATGTCATTCAAGTAATGTTTTTGGACCTCTTTCAACTATGACACTTTCTGTCCTCTATATTTTGCTAGTAATAAAAAAGGAATGCAAGTTATAAATATTTATATATAAGATATATTTTTAATATGGTTTAGAGAGAAAATTTATAGATGCATGATGTAATCTACTTCTTGGTTTTTAAATACCTGCATGTTAATAATGCTGATATACCCACTGTTAATTTTAAATATCATGCAAAGCCATATTTAGCTAATAATAAATAATCTTTTGGCCCTTGATAAGGAGGATTTTTCAAAAACGTTTTAAATTATTCATTAGGAAAGTACCTTGGCATGCTAATGAAAATATGAAAATGAACTATAATTTCATCCATATATAGTTAATTTAGAAGTTTACATTTTAAATGTAGGACATATCTATGGTGAATTGAAATTTATTACAAGGCAACAAGACTTAACTATTTTATAATCACACTTTTGTTTATTCAAGTAAGCTTAATGTGCCCCAACTAATACTTGCGTACAAGAACACAAATATAAATAAAACTAGGATCTTGTTTTGGATTGCTTACAATTCAATCACAGACACTGACATGTAACATATGGTTAGATTGGGGGGTATTCATGGAATATAGTGATATCACAAAGGAGGAAAAATTGGTTTTGTCGGTGTCAGAAAGAGGGTGCTTATGGCAGGCTTCCCCCCACCCCCTTGCCACCTCCACCCCAGCAAAGACTCAGAATGAACTAGGGAGGTAACATTGTTAAAGGTACTCCAGAGAGAACTTTGCGATGGAGGCATCTAGGAAAGCACGTAAATCCGATTGACACATAGCTGGAGAGGGAACCAGGGGAGGCTGAAGGCAATACTGGGAACAAATTACATAAGACCTTTTGTAGTCTGCCCAGAAATTTTGAATTAGTTCTACGAAAAGTGGGAAGTTACTGAAGATTTTCAAGCTCACAAATCACCTATCCCTGCAGTTCCAGACAAATAGTTGTGGTGCTATGGGAAGAAGTTGGATGAGGAGCGACATGCTTATTATGGAATATTTCAGTTTGGAGAGAGACAATATAGAAGAAAATTACAGGATTCATAGTTGGGGATTCTGTGTTTGCAATTTGGTTTAATAGTTGATTAGCAGGGCGCCTGGGTGGCTCAGTCAGTTAAGCATCTGCCTTCAGCTCAGGTCATGATCCCTGGGCCCTGGGATCGAGCCTCACGTCAGACTCCCTGCTCCATGGGGAGCCTACTTCTCCCTTTTCCTCTGCCTGCCACTCCCCCTGCTTGTGCTCTCTCTCTCTCTCTCTGTCTCAAATAAATGGGAAAAAAATAGTTGACTAGCAGCATAACCTTGGGCAAGTCCCTAGTCCTTTTGAGACTTACATTTTCAGGTATGAAATTGTGATGAGTGGGACCAACCCAAAAAGTTGTGAGAATTATCTGAGGAAAATTAATGTGTGTATGCCAGGATAGTTATTAAATATTAGTTCTTTCCTGTAAAATGATCTTGACAATTTAACTACTAATCTGTGACTAACATGATAAAATTTATTCAATGTTTTAAAAGATCTCCCATAGCCACAGGTATCCAATACCTGATTTAAATATTTATAGTTATTACATTTATAATAAAGTCATGCACTTTTTTCTAACAGCTAAAACTGAATACCTTACAAGTAGCTTAATTTGTTTCTCCCTTTTGTTGTTCTTATTGTTTAGTTTTTATTTCATAATCATAAACTTAATTCTGTAATCCAGCTAGATAGACTTGGAAGGGAGTAACCAAAACAGGGATCCCACACAACTGCTGGGAGAGCACAGAGAATATAAATTACCGCCAGCAGATGGGGATGAAGGGGCGGTCTGAGCTAGGAGGGAATGGTCTCGTAGTCAGATAAAACACAAGTCAGACGTCTTAGATTTGTCCAGTCAGCGGTGGTGCTCTGGCTGGTCTTGCCATCCCTAGACCCAGTGCCTCGGTGGCTTGCACAACATCCCCCCCCTCCCCTTGTGCGAGAGCACAGGCGCGCCCTGCGAGCACCCAGTCGAGGCAGTGCAGACGGGGACCTGCTGTGCTGGGCCCAGGCTTTGCCGTGTGCCAGGTGCCAGGTGCCAGGTGCCAGGACCCACGTGCTTCAGGGCGAAATTCTCGCCATCAAACTTCTCCCCACAGATGCACCTGCCGCCAGTGCCGTCAAGGCCTGTCAAGTCACCACCCCAGCGCACAAATGCCGGAAGGATGCTGCGAAAGCAGGAGACCTAGTCACCCAGTCCTTTCTCCGCAGTGCGCAGAGCACGGAAGTTCCCTGTTGTCTTTGGAACTTTGCAAACAGCTCGAAGGAGATACAAGCCAAGGGCTCAGGGCTCAGGGCTCAGGGCGTCCTGGAAGAACGGGGTGGGGGTGCCCCTGGCTGGGCAGTGCCCCGAGCGGTGGCATCTGCAAGGTGGCCTATTTCTTCATCTTTAGCTTCAACAGAATGAGGAAAATGATAATGATCCTCTTCTGTGAAAATGCTTATGGATGTGAAGATTTAAAAATTGTTCTTATGGGATCCCTGGGTGGCGCAGCGGTTTGGCGCCTGCCTTTAGCCCAGGGCGCGATCCTGGAGACTCGGGATCGAATCCCACGTCGGGCTCCCAGTGCATGGAGCCTGCTTCTCCCTCTGCCTGTGTTTCTGCCTCTCTCTCTCTCTGTGTGACTATCATAAATAAATACAAAAAAAAAAAAATTAAAAAAAAATTTAAAAAATAAAAATAAAAATTGTTCTTATAACTGCATATTTTGAGGCCTAACTGCAAACTTACTGAATCAAAATACCTGCATCTGGAACCTTTATATTGCATGTTTAGCATTTTAATAATTTTAATATTCAGCTGTATTTGAAATCCTCTACTCTCTCCTCCTCTTTTTTTTTTTTTAAGGATTTTTCTTTTCTTTTCTTTTCTTTTCTTTTCTTTTCTTTTCTTTTCTTTCTTTTCTTTTCTTTTCTTTTCCTTTTCTTTGTTGTTGTTTAGCTTGTATTCATTTATTCATGAGAGACATAGAGAGGCAGAGATACAGGCAGAAGGAGAAGCAGGATCCCTGCGGGGACCCCGATGTGGGTCGCGATCCCAGGATCCCCGGTGTCACGCCTTGGGCCACAGGCAGATACCCAACCGCTGAGCCACCCAGGTATCCCTCCTTTTCTTTTTAAATCTCAGAACTTAGGATCCACATCTAAATTTATTTTAAAGATTTCTACTGGACCTCTTTCAATTATAAGCCCTCCTTTATTATTATTATTTGTAAGGTGTAAGTGCACAACTCAGCCAGCCAATAAGCACAGCCTTGTGCCTCACAGATGTGAAATAAACGTTTACTTAATCTTCCACTTCATAGAGCACTCACTGTAAGGAGGATGGTTCCCTAGTCAATATCCATTCTTTTGGAAGGTAAAATAAAAAAGAGTAGCACTCTGACTACACTCATTGGAAATGTTAACCTTGTAGCAAATTAATATTTTATTCTTTACTAGTCTTTCAGTACAGCACAGTGTTTAAAATGTCAGCCTTGTAACATGAGCCTCAAATCACATGGAAGTGTGTTTAAAAATCATGGCCCTGTGCCCTGTCTCCAAACTATAGAATCTGTATCTTGTGGAAGGGAACCACATACCAAATTTTTATAAGCATTCAAGATGATTCTTGTAAACATAATGTTTGCTCATCATTGGTCTAATTCCTATGACTCTTCTCTGCTATTTGGTATATGTGCGCATATATATTCATATATCATGTATACATTAGTAATTTTTTTACCTAAATAATATTATCCCGTTTTCTTCTCAGAATACTTGCCTTTTTTAGTCTGATCTGCATTAAATAGTGTAACATTCTTCCTTTCTAACTGGCTACGATCAGGCAAACTTAAGATTGATTTGATGGATGTCAGGGACAGAAAGACTGAGTATCCAAATTAAAACAGAAAACCAAGAAATCTCCCCCTCGACTCTAGGACCAACAACAAATCTGAGTATCATGTATCTATTGCCAATTGTTTGTTGATTGCCGTTGGATTAACAGTTAAAGTTTACAATGATACTTTTAAATTTCTGTATTAGTGGAAAAAATCTTGAAGCACATAGGCCATATCAGGCCCATAAGCATATTTTGTTTGGCTTGCACATAATTTTTAAAACAAAATTGGTTGTTGAGACTTAAAAATCAGAATATTTAAAAAGAAAATTTCACATTTCCAGTCTCGCTTTAAAAAATGGTAAATCTAAAATATCTGTGCCTATGTAACATTATTGAACCTTAGGTTGTCGTTTTTCCTAGGTACTTAAACTTCAGAGAGCCTTGTTCAGTACTGGTCCACTTCAACTCATTTACTTGTCCAGCTTCTATAGGCATGAGAGTTTGCAACTCTTATTCTAGAAATGTGATCTAATGTCAACTACGCCATCTCAAAAAGCAACAGCAAATAAATGTGTGTTGGTTGGATATAAGAATGAATGAATCTGGAAAAGTAGCTACATTTAAAAGTTTTAAGTTATAACTGTGAAATTAGATGGTCACAATTTGTTAAGGATCTCTAAATACTGAGCCACCTAATAACCAGGGAAAATAAGTTATGTATTTTCATTTATTATAGAGTTTAATACAAAGATGGAACTCAATTTCTAACCACAATAATCTTTCTGTCTTCTAACAGGAAATTGGGCTAGAAATGTCTAACTCAAAGTAAAATCATCCTGCAGTCTTCAAACTGTTAATGCTAATTATTCCTATACTTCTCTGTACTTCCCTGATTAAAAAACAAACTCTCAGACTTGTATTTTCTAAGGTCATATTCTTTTTGATTTGGGGAATAAAGCATCTGATTCCATAGTAATCACAAGTTATGTCTCTATCCTATTATAATTTGCCATTTGTTCAAGTACAATTTTTGCTAAACTAGTTTCATTTGCAAAATAAATATTTATCATCCAAATTCAGTATCTTTCCAAAAAGATTCATTTAAACCATTCTGTTTGTCAATAAACAATAGTTTGAAAATGTGCTGAAACAATGGCTTACATAATGTTCCTCCTTTTCTGTTTTCTTATTGGCTTTTTCACTAAAACTGTGTTTTCATCAAAATGAAGCAAAAGACTGTGATTTTTTTTTAATTTTAAGAGTGTCAGCACATACTTTCCTAGGTAAGAATGCTATCATATTATGTATAACATATTATATATTTTACAGAATATATCTTCTAGGTTCTAGTGATCCATTAACTCAAAATGCTACTGAGTATGTAAGTTGGCTTAGGTCTTTTATAGGAATTAAAGAAATGGTATTTCTTAAAAGGAATTTTTATTTATTTTATTTATTTTATTTTTTAAAGGATGCAGACTGAATCAGAATACATTGAGGCAATACACACTTGTTCTGGGAATCACAATTCAAACTCAGAGCTGGCACAGATTTGAGGAATATGCAGGATTCTTATCCAAACCATGTCTGGTATTTATCCAGGTTAAAATTTTCTTTTCTTTTCTTTCTTTCCTTTTTTTTTTAATGTGAGAAGAATGCAATAAATGATGCATTTTCTTTTCACTCTCCAGTGTTCAAGTTAGAAGTTCATATAAGTTGTATTCATTCAATTTATTTCTTGACTTAGCTTAATATACCTAGCGGACTTTGAAAACATGGCTGAATAAATTTATGAATGAAAATTGCCAAGTTCTAATCCTGGCTCTTACCATTATTTTTCACAACCTTTGGAAGAAAATCAATCCCAGTACGTGCAAAGAAGAAGCCATGTAGGGACACAGGAAGAAGGTAGCCATCTATAAGCCACTAAGAAATGCCTCACAAGAAACCAAACATGTTAAGACCTGAATTTTGGACTCCAAGCCTTCAAAACTGAGAGAAAATACATTTCTGTTGTTTATTTAAGCCGTATGGTCCGTGGTGTTTTGTTATAACAGCCTGAGCTGACTAATACACCTGCCTACAAAGCTATAACTGAAGGTGCCTCCAGGGTTTCCCAGGGATCAACTGATCCTGATGAGCTGTATTGAGAGTGAAGCTTTTGGGTAAGAATTTGAAGAAGAAGTTAAATTCTAGTGGCTAAATTCTCTAATACTAGAGTAGTGCATAGGAAATGTCAAAGTCATGTGAAGGTGGGGAAGAGTGTTGAGAACTTGGCTAATTCCACTAAATGTTTTCTTTATGTGCCATTTGCTAAATTATAAAATGTATTTACACTATCAATTACCTCTACTTAATTATCTGCAGCAGTTGTCATAATTAGAACTACCATTCTGAGGGTGTCTTATGTACCACTCATTGAATTTTAGCATTTTACTAAACATTACAGCAACTTCCTAATACAGACATTATTAACACATTTGGCAGATAAGGAAACTAAAGCTGAAAATGATGAGGTTTTTTTCAACAACATGCAGTTGGAGAGAAAGCTAACAGTCTAATTTATTATGATGTTTAAACAAAAGACAAATATACAGAAAAGGCCTAGTATAACTCTAAGGTTTCAAATGAATATGTGAAAATATATTTTCCTCCTTTTTTTATCTTAATTTTGCTTTGTTTTCTGGAGAACCCAGACTTATTCTATTAGCCTATTATATACATGTTTGGGTCAGTTTTGTCAAAAGGACCTTTGTCCATATGTGACCCTATTACAGCCACTGTAAATCAGAGTACAAAGTCTTGTATTCTTAATAGAGTCTTTTAAGGAGTCTCACCTAGCCACACATTCTTATAAACCATTCACCTAGCTGGCAGTGGGAAGAAACAACTAATCACTTTGGATGAAGCTAACAAAAAGCTGCTAAGTGATATCATAGTATTAATGGTCTGACAATTAATGACATTCTTCACTGGAGTTCTTTGTATCAACAATAAAGAACATGATGAAGCATATTACCTATTACATATTTCACTTTTTTTTATTTAAAAATTTGAAGTTTTATATAGAAGCTTTAAAGATAGTCTTTTCATTTCTTTACAGATTCATTCCCTTAGTTTCCCACAGAAATTAGTGGAATATGTTTTTAAACCACTAGCTAATAACGCAAATTCTGCTAAATGTGGTTGTAACATCATATCTGAGATATTTCCCCTCTGTTTTCTTACTGGTTTTTATGTTTCTGAGTTGGAGCTCTGTTCTTATTCTTTTATGTCAGTTTAAAAGGAAAGAAACCAAGTGCCAAATTGGAAGTCAACAACTGAAAAGAAGGAATTTGAAGTCCTGGGATCAGAGAGGTACTTCAGTACATCTTAACAGATTTTTGTGCTAACCTATAAACAGAACAATGGGCAGGAAAATATGATTTATATACACATCAGGAAAAATCATTTATATAATACTAATGATGCTACATCAGTTCATAAATTTGAAAGACAGACAACAAAGAAATTTTTATTTCCTTTGAGGAAAGTAATGCTTAGCAGCCAGACATGGCCCAAGATCAAGTGCACTGAAAAACAAAATTGTTAAGCTTGCACAAAAAAGCCAGAGAGGTAATGTCTTCTGGTGAATGTCACCATATGTATACATTTGTAGGTGTCTATGTGAGATTTTATATGGGTATGTAACTATATGTCACTTTTTTTAACAGCTAAAGAAAAAAGTTATTTCAAACAAAGGTGGGATGTCACCAACAAATCTTTTTAGGTCAGCTTAAAAATATTAGCAAAGTCAACAATATAAATTCTTACCAGAAATCGTAAACAAAAGTTTTTCTTTACCTTTTAAGTTGTTTAAGAATTCTGTGGTTAAAAAATAATTTCCTATGTTTATCAGGTCTTTGGTTACTTAAAAATAACTGAGACTTAATAGTAAAAGAGCTCAATTTTACTCACAATTACATAACCTTTTATAGCTGTCTTTGATATCTTCTGTTGTCACTTTGGCTTGATGTATAATTAAATATTGTCTCATAAAAATAAATTCTTATCATAATACACACCACAAACTTATATAAACACACACACACACACATTGATGATGATGATGATGGTAATGATGAAGTGAGAGGAAGAGAGAATGATTCTGTAAAACTGAACTGAACTCCTGAACAAGTCCTTAATTATTTTGGTATTAAAATATATTTAATAATTTAGATTGGTTAAGATGACAGGAAAAAAGCAATTCAACTGTACTAAATCCATCATATGACTGTGAATATTTTGAGTCTAAAAGCAGTCAGAAATGATGTGAGAAGACAGCAGTATAAACATAGCACAAGGCTTAAAAATTAATGAAAGGTCAACTGTTCAAATGGAAAACTGAGAACATATCTGTGGGAGGAAGTAATGCTTCAGACAGATATTTCACTTGAGGTAATTGAAGACTTCTCTATGTGACCTGAATCTACCTGACAGATTGTCACATTTTGAAATTTCTTCTTTTATATTTTTCATGTTTCTTTTCTTATCTTTGTCCTTATTGTGTTTTTGCAAAGATACATATGTTTGCTTTTTTCAAGTAGTTTTCTCAATGCAGTGATTTAATTTTCTATATCTGAATTTAATTTGATGGCAAAGAGGAAGAGAAAATTAAAACCGAATGCATTTCTTTTTAGTTTGCTTTATCTGGAGCACACTTATTTTTAAAAAAAAATTAAAAGGAGACTGTAAACTAGAGGTTTTTAATTACTTGCCCAAGGTAACACAGCTAGTGAATAGTGAAACCAAGAGTCAACCTCAGGCACTGTGGCACCAGAATCCATGCTCTTGACCACTTCACTTTACTATCCTTACAGAAAAATCCATAGACTTTAAAGAAGAAACAATGCTCGAGATGATTGTTAAAAGACTTAGGAAAAAAAATAAAATAAAAGACTTAGGAATGTTATACATTGAGCAAAAGATGAAGCACATTTTAGGCTGAGGAATTGTGCATATGGAGAGCATGATGGCTTCACAGACTCCAGATTGTTTAGAATTAGACTATAGAATAAGCAGAAGAGAGAAGTATGAGATACAGCCACAGATGAGGGTAGCTACCCACAAGCGATTGTGTCACGGATCATGATAAGGAGCTAAGAATCCAGTGTTAAGGTGGTAGACCACAAACTGAATAGTTAGGGGTGACAAGAAATGGGGCCAATATAAGCATCTAAGGAACACTTTTGATCTATGGCAGGTGTCTGCGAACTTTTTCTTTTCTTTTTTTTTTTAACAGGGGCAGATGGTATATATTTTAAGCTTAGTGAAAAACAGGCAAATCAGAGATATTGTGCTGACCCTTGATCTAAGAGAAAAAGCAAAAAGCTGGGATAAGGCAATAGTTTCTGGTAAGGTTGATGTCAATTGTGGCAAAGAATCAACATTAGATTGAGAACTTACTAGAAGTTTAAATTTTAATATTTTGGGATTGATTGAATATGGAACTTGGCAAAGAAAGATGAATGTGCAATGCCTCTGAAGAGTGTTTAGGTGGCATATTATTCCTCTCCTTCCACCTGCCATGAGCATGCCTGCACATCACACAAGTACACATGTGCACATGCACATTTGAAATGGAAATCAGGAAGTCAATAAAATTAGTTCTCATTGATTTCACTTTGACCCTTGTAAAAGTTTCTCAAATGCTTCTTCTGAAATACCCTCTTTTGCCCTGGCCTCAGTGATGCTGGATTTTCTTCCAATCTCTGAAATTATCATATGTGTAGCTTGAAATACCACTAAGATCCCTTCTAAGTTTACTTAAGACTGAATCAACTCAGAGATAATAAGACAAATCAGCAAGCACAAACACTACTTTCAAGAAACTTGGCAATGATAAAAGTAATGTAAAGAAAATAAGGACATTTTTAGTAAACTAGCAAACTAGATATCCAGAGAAGCTTCTAGTAAGAATATCTGTTTGTTGGATGAAATTAATAGCAAACTCAAATAAAAAATTAACAAAAATGCACACACACACACACACACACATGCATACACACAATTATCTTCTTTTAACTGTATAATGGAGTATCTGAGAAATGAAGAGAAATTCATAGGAGTCAGGGCAAAAAAAAAAAGAATTTGCAACAGTGGCTCTTGTTTATTCTGAGTGACCTAGAGCCTGGCTTTAATGGGTCTGGCCTTGTTCCTGTGAGGAAGAGGTATGACACTTGAACCCTGAGCAAGATAGAATGCTAAATTGGAGACCCCAGGATTTGACATGTATTCTCAAGGGCCAATAATTTCAGAGAGTGAACTAAAAAAATGAATCCTGACACATTAGGAATTGGCAGAAATACTTGTTTACCTCTCTGGAGAGACCTCTGCTACAATTATGCTGAAAACCCCTATGAAATGAAGTGCTCTTTAATTGGCATGATACATATAATCCTCCCAACTTGAATGTCATTGTAATTAAGTCTGGAAAGCTCAGTGTCCCCCATTCATAAACACCTTTAAGAGTAATCTACAGAAAGCTATAAGGAAGAAGCAGAAAAGAATACATTAAGCCGTGAACCAGTAAATCAATAAATGACTTTTGAAGGCTCTGAGCTTCTAGGACCTTTGAACATCTGTCACATGCATACAATCTTGCTAGTGATTTGGAGTCTATGGAAGGTGAAAAACAAAGCATTTTCCTGACAACAGCTCAGCTTCTTTTTCCCAATCCACCTGGTGTGTGATTGCCATTCCTAAATCATGCTGTGCAAGATGAGACTTCTCATTTGGAAGTTGTCTTCTGTCTTATCTTACTGGTATTGTAATCATAACTTATCTACACCATTGTAAACTTTTCTTCACACATCTTTGGCTTTCCCTGATGACTTAAGTCAATGATTCTCAACATTAGCATCAGTATAAGCTGGTATGGGCTAAATTATGTCCTCCCAATATTCATGTATTGACACAATCCCCAAGTACCTCAGAATGTGACTGTTTTGGGAGATAGAGACTTTAAGGAGGTATTAAATTAAAATGAAGCCATGAGAATGGGCCCATATCCAATCTAATGGTATCCTAATAAGAAAACGAAATGAGAAAGCTGCACGCACAGAGAAAAGAACATGCGAAGGAACAGCAAAAATGTATCTATCTTCAAACCAATGAGAAGGGCCTCAGAAAAAACTAACTCCACTAATACCTTGAGCTGAGATTTCCACACTCCAGAAATATAAAAAAAATAAATTTATGCTGTTGAAACCACCCAGTGTGTGATATCTTGTTATGGCAGCCCTAGCAAATCAATATACCTAGGAACTTATTATATATGCAAATCCTTGGGTTCACACAAAATCTATTGAATCAGAAATTCTGGAGATGGAGCCCAGCAATTTTATTTTACCAAGATTTCCAGATAGTACTGATACATACTAATGCTTGAAAATCACTGATTTTATTCTATGTTGGTGAGGAATGAGTTAATGATATAATCCCCAACTCAGTTCATTGCAATAAAATTCACAAAGTGTCTCATTTCCGTCTTAGTATCACCACTCATTTCTCTGTACTTTTACATCAATAAATGCTCCTAGGGGGTCAAATACTTATCAGCACTCAGATGTTTATGGAGAATAAAGATATATATATATATATATATATATATATATATATATATCTTTATATATAACTTCAAATAATTTGTGTAGATGCTGTGCACTCAAGCAGGTGCAGCATAACTCCCTACTCCTTAAGTGTGGGCTCTTCGTAATGACTTCCATTCAAAGAGGACAGCATGGAAAGGGAAAATTAGTCATTTTATAGCTGCTTGACAAACAATGACAAAAACTCAGCCAAGAGATCAAGATTAACATCAACAGTGATGTCATATTGATAGTAGGTACACTTGCTGTGATGTGATAAGATGGCACTTTACCTGTGTGTTCTTCTTCTAAAAACCATAATGCCAAGAATAATCATGAGGAAAACATCAGACAAATCATAGCCAAAGTACATTCTATGAAATAATCAGATCAATATTTTCAAAACATCAATATCAACAAAAAGGGAATTCTCAGAAACTAAAACTACCAAATGGAGCCTAAAGAAAAATGAGCACCAAATGCCATGTGATATCCTGGATAGGATCATGGGACAAAAAAGGACATTAGGTTAAAATCTAAGGACATTTTTTAAAAATGGAAAGTTTTAGTGAACCATAGCTTTAGTTAATAATAATGTACTGATGTGCGTTCATTTATTGTGAATATTGTATGATATTAATTTTAAGATATTAATGATAAAGAGAACTAGGTGTGGTACATATGAGAGCTCTATACTGTCTATAAGTTTTCTGTAAATCTAAAACTATTTTAATATAAAATATGTATTTAAAAAGAGAACTTAGAATTTAGCATGAGAAAATTGTTTTGCAAGCAGAAAAGCACTGTATGAAATGTAAAGGGTTCATATTATCAGGTGCCATTAAAAAAAATAAAAACAAAATGTTATAACCAGTGGGAAGAGAGAGCTCCAGAGAAAGCTCATGGTGAGAGGTGGGAAATGGAGGAGTAGGCGTTTAATAGCTGTATGACCTTGTACAGGAAACTCAATATCTCTGAGGTATCACATCATGATGTCTTTCATGACTAATTCAGAAGGTTATATTTTTTGAAAAGCATTTGGGAATTAAACACAAAATTTGAGGTGATGCTATTATTGTGATTTTTTAAATGTTGTTAATATAATTAAAAATTCCCGTGGAAAAAGTAGAGTATTTGATGAGTAAATCTGGGAGAAAAAGGCATTACAATGGAAAATTGAACAAGTATAAAGGAAGGAGGGATTAAAGGGCAATGATAAGACCATTCTGGCTAATTTGAGTGAGTTCTATACAATCATCCTTATCTGTATTCATGAATTTATTTGTGGAAATTTTACATCCCATATTTAACATTTCTGAAATTAATCTAGGCATATAATAGGAGATTTGTGTTATTGGACATCATCCTGGCTGTTGTGTGAAGAAGGACTAGGGAGGGACAAGATTGAAGGTAGAAGGACTGATTCAAAGGCTGAGAGCCTGCTATGGTCACCAATACAAGAGATGAATAGAGCCCTGCCTACATTTGTGGCAGAGGGATCAGAAAAAAATTAATGGATTTGGAGCATAGGTTGGAGATAGAATTGGCAAAATTTGATAACGCATTGGATTGGAGAGTGAGGACAAATCAACAGTCAAGGGCAAATACTAGGTAGTGTCTGTCATTTACTGAAATAAGAAAGAAAGGAGGAGAAAAAAAAGCATACAGAGAAATACCATATATATTTTTGGATAGGTTGGGTTTGAAATATTTATAGGACATTCAGATAGAACGGTCTACTGTGTGCTTACCTATAGATCTAAGTGTTAAAAAGAATGGTACCAGACAGAGATATACACATGGGAGCCTGTGAGCACATAGAATAACTAACAGTTGAAGATTGGGCAATGGAGGGGATCATCAGAAGAGGCCACTAGTGTGAAATGAAAGAAAATCAGGCTCTGACGGACAAAGACATTCTACAGATAAACCTTAACTCCTGGTTAAAGCCTCATCTATTTAGCATCCACAGTATTGTCCCATTCAATGTCACGATGCAGTATAAGTCAGATTAATGTGTCTCAAACAAAAATGTCATCTTCTTAGCCTTCGCCCCAGAATGCTGCTCTGTCCTCTTGGAATGTCAACATTATTTGAGCTAACAATTCCTTTATTTATTCACATGTTTATCAAGACAATCACTTAGTAAGTGGAATCTCATTGAGGAGATTCCATAGGATGTCACTGGGCTCTTCATAACCCATTTCATACAGTCACTTCACGCCACCTTACACTCAGTGATGTATCTTTCAAGCTCACAGTCACTCATGCTTTGGGGTTATCATGGACTCTCAACTCATCTATCTTGCTGGAACAGTCATGTAACATTTAGCCCCATTCTGCTTTTCACTGTTCCTTACTTTTGTGTGTGCATGTATGTCTTTAGGTAGATTTTAAGTATCTAGACAGCTGAGACCACTCCCATTTTTCAGATCACCTAGCAAACTGTCTTGCCACTAAGAATTTGTTGTCTCACTGATTATAATTTCCTGACTCAAACAAACAACAACAACAAAAGTTTTGCTCACTAAGGAAAAGTGAGAAGCATGTGAAAACTTGAAAGGGCTGTTCAAGAAACAAGTTTGCTGTATTTTAATTCTTCCAATGGTGATTGAAATGGTAATTCTATAGTAGGCCATCTTCCTTTGTTAGTGAAGAGTAAAAATAAAGTTTTTGTACATGATAAAATGTATTTTCTATTTTTAGCTTATAGCAAATAAAAATAGTTAAAGAGTTAGACATTTTAAAACCATGCTTTTTAGGTTTTCTTCCAATAACCACAATATGTATAACACCTTTTGGTTGTAGATTTTAAGAAGGTTTTCTATATCTGATTTAATTGCAAGTTCCCTTGCCATTAACAGGTTTAGAGAGACATGGTCATGAATTTCTACCTTCAAGTCAGTCAGTGCATACTCAGATATGACAGTTTGACCTCCAGAAACACCCTATGACCCTGACTTGGTACAAGAAATGGTTGGCCATAGAAATCCGAATCCCTCCCCTACCCCAGCAAAAATGAACAACACTTTCTCCTTTGAAATGTCTCCCAACTGCTCCCATACAGCCAGCCAAAGACTACCAAGTATACCTGAATACCAGGTTGAAATCCCTCCAATACCGCCCTTCTCCAAATCCCACCGTAATAGAGTAATTGCTGCAATTAGAAGAGCCTTTGTCAAACTTTCCTGTTTTATTTTAAAATGTATTCTCCTTGCTAGTACCTCTGAACCTCTGCAACACAAGGGTTCCCTCACCATACTTATTTGTGAATAAGTATCAATTGATAGCTTTGTGTCAAACTTATTTTGTCTTTGACACTTAGTAAGAAAAGTAAGTGTGCTATACTGCATTTTAATATATTATTTTAAATTATCCAAGATAATATTAATACAAATTGTTGAGAAAATATAATTCACCCTAGAAGAGATTTTGATGATCTTTTAGGTAGGAGATATCTTGCTATACATTCACTGAGGTGCATTCAATGAGTCTATTACATATTGGATTAGGACTAAGTTCATAGTCCTCTAATCATTTGCAACACAGACAAAATATCATGGTGACATTTTCCTTATAGTATATCCTGATGTTCCTGAGAATGTCTCTGGAGCATTTTCTGCTTTTTGATGAGCTTTGTTACAGTCTGAGATAATGGTTTTCGTTCTGTCTAGAGATAGGTTTCCAGGCTAAACCTTTAATTTTGTAGCAATTGAAAGGTGAACACCTTCTGTTAAGCAACAGAAGGACTATATTGTGGTAATAAGAATCCATTGCACCTCCACTGGGTAATGTTTAAATATAAGGAGCTTGGCATGTCAGTTACCTGGTGTAGAAGTTAATATGAAAGAGTTTAACACACATTTATTCTTTTTGTTTTCTCTAGCTTTTCAATTGCATCCCAAACAACAAACTGTTAACCTTTCAGGGCCTAATCTATAATTCGTATTCTGGCCAACAGTTGATTTACTTGACTGAAAGTTGTGCTGATGTAAGGAGCAAAGGATCAGGCATTTAATGGATACGTAACTAAAAGCTCAACTCCATGAATTTAAATCCATTTTACAATAAAAGAACTTATGATAAGTTTATGGCAATAAAATGTCAAGATGTTAATAAGAATTGGCATATTTCCATGTGATTAAATGACAGAATTACAGCCCCAAATGCCACCTTTTTGTTGGAAATGCAAGAAACACACTGAACAGATGCATTCAGAAGGATAATCATTGTAAAGACATCTGTCTACACTCTATAAATCATTCCTTATAAAGTCATTGGTAATTTATCTCTCTACAATGCCTCTTAGACGACTTTGAAAATATGGCATCAGAAGAGATTAGAGTTTTGTTTTTTTTTTTGTTTTGTTTTGTTTTGTTTTGTTTTGTTTTTGAGATTAGAGTTTTGAAACAAGGCCTCCTCATTTGCTTTTAGGGGTGCTCCCACTTGATGAAATGGACAACCTTGCAGATACTAATATACTCTGTTTTTAATGAAAACATTTAAGAAGTTAAATATAGATACCCCTTCTGTCTCTTTTGATGGGTATAGACTGATTTTAAAAGTATATAATCCTGGATAATTTATTTATTTTTAAAGACTTTATTTATTTATTTATTTATTTATTTATTTACTTGAGAGAGACAAAGATAGCAGCGGAAAGCACAAGTAGGGAGGACAGGGAGAAGCTGACTCCCCACTGATCAGGGAGCCCCATGTGGGGCTCGATCCCAGGACCCCTGGATCATGATCTGAGCCAAAGGCAGTTGCTTAACTGATTAAGCTACCCAGGCACCCTAGTATAGTCCTTGCTAATTTAAATCAAGGAGATTATGTTGATTCTTCAGTAACTCCACAAATCTGCCCTCTGCCTTCATTATTTTCAGTTTTTGTAATCAGCATTTATTGCTTTTAGCTCCTTATTACTTCATCAGATTATAAAATCTATGACATCAGGAATCTTGATTTTTCTCTTCACTGTGTCTTATAGAGTCTACCAGAGAATTTAATAGTTATTTTTTTAAAGTAGAATGAATAATTAAAGTCTAAAATATACTTTGGCACTGTAATGATATACTTGTGTTCTTACTTATGTTTATATGTGAGACTCTCCACTATGCATTTGTTTGATTTTACATTCTAGGATGTTAGTTTTTGAAGAGGATATTTCCATTCTGAACACATCTATGTTTACTTGATTTCCAGCCAGTTAGTTTATTTTTAAAAAAAGAGTCAAAATGCTTGTTATGCTGTACATATAACATAGAATTAAATGTTTAATTTTTCCCCCTACTGTCTAATTGACAATTGTAGATTTGTGTGGACATAATATGACCAACCCCATCAGGTTAACAGAGCCATCAAAGGAGGCCTAGTGGACCCAGAATACTCCAAGGCCATTGTCTGATGATTAGCACAGAACAGTTTGTTGCTGATATTGTCAAGAGTCCTCTCTACTCCCTCAACTCAATTTCTCGCTTCATTGCTCTGAACCCCTATGGGGCATCAGCAGTTGAAGGGATGTCAACAAGAATACTCTTGTTCTCTCAGGAATTCAGTACAAGAGGAGAAACAGCTACACAGCTGGGCAAACTAATAGGTATAGAAGTGTGTGACTTAGTGTTTAATAAATGCATGAGCTTTTTACAAGACCTGGTGGACCCTCCTCAGAATTACTGAATTTGATTGATATTTATAGAGTTGACTTGAGGTAATTTTTGCTTAAAAACACAGCAATAGATTTTTTTATTAGATGTGACAAATGTTTAGTTCATTGAGAACCCAAATATAAAGCCATATTTTGTCAAGTATTTCTGTAAATATAAAAAATTTTTGAGAAAAAAATTCAGATAAATGCCTTAATCATATTCTATTTTGTGTATATGTGACAGTGTTTATGAATAGTTTAGGCTCCATAAATGAACAGACAGTGGCTCTGCACTTATTTTCTGTACTCCTTTTAATATTGATTTATTTAAATACTGAGTCTTAGGGGCTCTTAATCCTTTAAAGAAGGATTGCAGGACAGCAAACAACCTATGACTTGAGGAGTGAAAATTTATGGAATGCAAACTTGCTATTTCTACTCTAGAGTATAACTAACTACAATTTATCTGGCTGGAGCATGCAGCCATTATATCCAGTCATTGAATGGATCTTATTTTAATGTCACAGAAATTTTTACCTGAACCCTCTTCTAGGTCCCAGTGGTTTAAATGAAAATCATCATGGCCCATTACTACTTCTGTCCCATATCCACAAAGAGATGATCATGGCTGTGTGGCGAGGGTTGGCTTTGCCGCTATGAATTGTGGCCTAGGACCCATCCTCATGTCTTCTAGAGAGAGTTCATTACTCAAATTTCAACCACCAGTAATTTCTTTCTTTTTACTTGTAACAGGAGTAAAACTGATGCTGAAACATATGGGATATGCGACTTATTGAAAAACAGGTAGAACGTGTTAAAATCTTCTTGGGAGGCTCTGCCTTGCAGAATGGCGCTGAAATAAAAAAATGAAAGTGACAGCATTTTGCCACTGCCACTTCAATTGCCAAAACTCCCTTTCAAAAATATAATATAATAAGAGTGTTGGTCCAAAAATATGAAAGTGCATCTATTTTATCAATTCAAAAAATATTTTTCAAGCTACAGCTGGAGAATATTATGTGAATACTATTTTATACTAATTAAACCCACTGGCAGCAGCAGATTCCTTTTCTCTGGAATCATTGCTAAAGCCTATTTAAAGTATTGGAACATTTTATGAGGTCAGGAAGAATTAGACTGTATATTTTTAGTTCCCCCACTCCACACATGCTATTACCATTACTGATAGAATCACAGAGGCTATGTCTAAAATATTTAAGGCAACTTACTTATGACTTTTGTTTACTTGTGTGTAGGAAAAAAAAATCTTTACGCTTCTTATACTACAGTTCCCTCCTCATTTTTAAGGCAGTTTTGAATTGGGTCGAGTCCTGAAATTAGGAAATCGCCTAGGACCAGCCTTAAGTAAAATTTCTGATAAGTGCAACGTTTTCCTCTTGCTCTCCTTTCTTTCTCTGTTTCCGATACACCTTGCAGTAGCCAGGCATTCCTTTCTTTACCTGGTGTTTGGGCTTCTCCAAACCCAGGTAATTTCCTGTGATGTGCTCCATTTTTTGAAAGGACCACTCTTTCCTTCCTTTTGCTGCTCATGACCTTCATTAAAATGTTCGTGTTTTGAAAATATGTTTCAGTGAGTCAGAAGAAAAGTAATTGGGGAATCCCTGGGTGACTCAAAGGTTTAGTGCCGGCCTTAGCCCCAGGGCATGATCCTGGAGTCCCCGGATGGAGTCCCACTCTGCTTCTCCCTCTGCCTGTGTCTCTGCCTCTGTGTGTGTGTGTGTGTGTGTGTGTGTGTGTGTGTGTGTGTGTGTCTTTCATGAATAAATAAATAAAACCTTTAAAAAAAGTAATTGGATTGAAAAGTGAGTAAAAAGTGAACAATCTCTTGAAGTGTTTGAATTTTTTATTTGCATAAATTATCGCTCATCAGCATGGGTAATAATTCTTTTGACAGAGGGTTAAACTAAATTACTTTTTAATGTCCCTTCCTCCACAAGATATCAGAAAATAAATAAACAAAGTGAGCTATTAAAGAGTTTGGGAACATAATTTGGATAGAAGACCAGAAAAAGCTTAACAGGCATCAATTATAATACTTAGACCACTACTCAGTTGCCTTCTCATGAAACCATCCCTGCCTGGTGTTTTATGATAATAAAATAGAAGATGAAATAGGTAGTAGTCAAATTCCGAACTGGAAAAATGAAAGTGAGTAATAAAACTTAGTAAAACTTCGCACAAACACAAATAGTCCTCATACTCTTCTCAAATATGTTGAATGCATATTTGTCATAATTTTTCCACACTATGTTCAAGGTGTAGAGAGTGATCCAGCTTAATTTAGCGTTAATAGTAGCTTATCCTTATTGATGAAAGTTTTTTAAAGTAAGGAAACATAAGTTCAGGGATAAAAAATAAATATTGTTATTTATAAGCTTATTATTTAACTTTGCAGCTGTTGTAACACTATATGTAGGGAATAGTGTTACAAGGGAATAGTAAAATTTTGTATTAATAGATCCTCCACAGATCAGTGATACAAACAGTACATTACAGCTTTTTACACATGTGAAATACCAAACCTTTGACATTACTGATGAGTTTTATGACCAGAGCATTGTATCTCATATAAAATCCACAGTTGAATTGCTTTGTTTATATATTTTCAAATCTTCCTACCCCACCCCTCTGGCCTGCTAGGCACAAGACATACATGCTTGCATTTGCAGGGAGAAAAGAAAATTTGCAATTTGGAATCATAATTTGCTTTGAATTTCTATTAAACATTGAAATTAAAAATAGCTCCCTGTAGGTCTGGATAAACATTTGGTTTGTTACTTTGCTTCCAATTTTCTGTTTTGGGAAAAAAATTAAAATAAAATTCTTTGTGTTCTAAACAATGGCTTAGTCATGCATAAAAATACTCAGTAATATATGAAAATTATTATTTGACTATACCTTGTTAATTCAAAGTTGCTTTCTCAAATACTGTGTTAAGAACCCCCTAGAAGAATTTAACATTTTATTTGTTTGGGAATACTATCACATACTGAATTACTTATCAAACCAATGACTTAATTGTTTGATAGTATTTTCACATCTGTTTCATTGTCATAAATGGTTTTTCCTGTGTAATGCATTGAGCTTTTTTCTACTATAAAATAGAAACTAAAACTTTTTAAAGCTAGGGCGTCCTACAATCATATCATACGTGAAGGAACACAGCTCTTTAGTTAGACAACTTGGGTTTAATTCTACTTCTGAACCTTTTGACTATTTACATCTCTGTTTTTTTCAACTGTTAAATGAGAAAAATAATACATATCTTAGGTCTTCTAATGCTGTTAGAGATTTTTAAAATATAATATATGAAAAGTTTTTGTGAAGTGCTGACAAAAATTAGCATCAATAGTGTCCCATTAGAAATAGGGAATGATAAGATGTCACTATGTCAGCCCTCCGTATTAATCTAGAGCTTACAGTGGGCAAGGCAACAATGACCAATGGAAGCAGAGCCTTCCACTAAGAAGCTTACACTAAGGTGAAAAGGTCTAAAGATACAGACACTATATATAAAGATAAAATGTATTTCAGTGAATAACAAATGTTATATACTAAATTAAATAGAGTGATGTGGCTATTTATTAATGCATATGAAGTCAAAGTATTACTGATTTGGATAATGCCGCCCAAGATCTAGCACTTTGTGCTTGGGTGGCCTGAAATTGTATGCTGCTTACTTCATCTATTCTTACATACTTCTACTGGAAGAAATTAGTGATTTGAAATTATCTATGCATATCTATGAATATTATCTTGCTTCTTTCCCATGTTTTATAATTGAGGACTTATGACTTTTGATTCATTGTGTCTAATCCCCCAAGGTTGACACATTAGTCCCATTTTCCTAAATACATAGCATGATTAAAATCTTTTATTTTTTTCAAGTATAGTCTCCATTTTTTTTCCAGAGAACAGTTTTTCTTCAGTACTTAAGGACTAAGCTCATTCCATGGGCTTTGGTGGAGGTCATGAGGCAGTACCTGGAGGCCTAGATCAAGGTAGAAGTGTTCAGTTCTTCACGAGAGTGATTCCTGACCTTGCTGTGAATGGCACACTCACACAGTGATGGAGTTTCACATACAGCTTGGGAAGTGCATAAGTCTCAACGACTCATGCTTTGGCAATGTCCCTGACCATGGTGGCCTCCACTACATTCCAAATATGGAACTTCTTAATGGCTTTGGTCTTGGGCACGCAACTGGCACAACTGGTACAGTAAATAGGCCCCAGGTGGCCAGGACCCTTTTGGCACACCCATTATGCCCTCATTTCTTGGTCATCTTGGAAGCCAGACTGGAGAGAATGATTAAAATATTTAAAATAGTCTTCCAGGATACAACTTGTAATATTTATAATATTTATAATATTTATTGGAGTGATGGCTATGGAATCAGGATTAATCCTCCTATATCTTTTGACCAGAGAATGTTGGAAGACTTTCCCAGTTCACTCATTCATACTGTCTGTTACATATTTAAAAGGTCTCCTAATCAATAACACCAAGGACAGAAAGAAGAGTGAGGGCCAGAAACAGACATTTAGTATGATTTGTTAGCACCTAAGAAACAGAGACTATAAGAATTCTAGTAAGAAAAACATGATTTAAGGTAGCCAGAAATGAGATCATGTGCCTTCTGGGAAGATTCATAACCTGTTACTACACCTAAAGAATATGCTTTGGGGACCTAATCACTTATCCTGGATAATTCATGCAAAATAAAAGAATAAAAAAGAAAAATATAACTCTATACTGTGTCAGTTGATAAATTGTTCAACAGTCCATCTGGAAAAAAAAGTCCATATAAATCAATTGGAATTAATTACACCTTGTCTTTAAATGTGACTTTATAATACCCAGTAAATTGTAAGTGATGTTAAATATGATCCATTTGTAAAATGTTTGTCTTAACTTAAAATCTAACGTCATTTTTTTCACATTTTTTAATTTGAAATAATAACTTTTTGGGGATAGACCAAAATACATAACATTTTTCTTAAATTTCTCATTTTGTTACATTAATTCATCCCTTCCTTATACAACTTTTATTGGCCATTCAATTCTTATTTGTAAAGGAAACTTCCTTATTAGGAATTTTAGAAACGAACACACACAAAAAAATTTACCTGTCTAAAATTTTGCCATTCCTTATGTGTGTTCTCGAAAGCCTTTTTTGCAGGCTAAGCCATCCACTTGCCAAAGGAGTTGTACCCTGATAAATCTTATTTTGTGATTATAATGTGACAGAAGCTCAATGAAAAGAAAATTTGAGCCTCATAAAAATAGAATCTGTAGTGAGGAGATGAAGATAGCCTTGTAAATGGCTGTACACACACACAAAAATGGAGTTGGAGCACTCGGACAGCCTTTTGACTCTTATTTTTTAGAAATAACATCTTTGCTGAACAATTTCCTCAGCAAAAAAAGCAAGTGCATATTGTAGGGCTGGAGGTTTTTTCCCCCACTAATTTAAAATCCACTATTTAAATGATTTTGTCCCACTTTGTTTCTCTCCTTCCTTATTTTAAAGACAAATATTTTCATTTTTACTTTCATAATAATAATGTGAACATATTTTTTAAAAGTAAAATATCAGTTCCTTCTGAAAACTAAAAACAAAAACAAAATAACTCTAGTTAAAGCCCAGAACTCAGTACTAGACAGTAAAATCAACAATGAAATAGAAAATCTCATTCTTATTCTTTAACTCTTTGATTTCTTTTCACTATCTCTGCAATAAGAATGAAAATACCCAATGTTCGACAACTGCAAAACAGACTAGAGTTCTAATTATTTGTATAATGCATATATCTTCCTACATGTTGAGAGTGAATCCAAAAGGATAAATTGATATTTTTGAAGATATAAATAGATAAATGCTATTTAAATAAATTGTATACTTATATGCATTTGTGAAACCTATTATGCCCCAGTTAATCTATGGGGTGAAAATGATTTTTCACATAAACCATTTACTTAACGTAATGCTCTACATCTACTGAATGTAGGTCCTGAAGTTGAGATGCCTATTTAACTGACATGCCAAGGAGATGGTATAATTTACATTTCTCTCCTATGGGGGTTCTTTACCAAATCTGTGCTATGGTAATATGGTTGAGATATTTCATTCAAAATTAATATTGCTTACCATCACCTAATGTACTTGTGGTTTTAACTACTACCACAAGATATGATGATGTCCCAAAGAGAACAGGGCAGAGAACGTGCTCCACCTCAAATACCCTTGGGCAAAAAAGATGGTGGCAAGAAAATAAACTTGAGCATTTCTTCTGCACTCTATGAGAGTTATTGCAAAATATCAGGGATAATATAAATCGTTTGAGTTAAGAAGCTTCTTTTTTTATTTTTTTTTATTTATTAATGATAGTCACACAGAGAGAGAGAGAGAGAGGCAGAGACACAGGCAGAGGGAGAAGCAGGCTCCATGCACTGGGAGCCCGACGTGGGATTCGATCCCAGGTCTCCAGGATCGCGCCCGGGGCCAAAGGCAGGTGCCAAACCGCTGCGCCACCCAGGGATCCCCAGTTAAGAAGCTTCTTACAGCACAATGTGGCCCTGTAAATTATACCAACGGGTGACATGGTGACAGGTCGATGAAAAAGAAAAAAAATTAAGAATCAGGATATTAAATATGGAAGTCTTTAGCAATTATCTAGTCCAACCTGCTCATGTGAAAGGTGCATAATCTGAAACCAACAAAGGAAAATGGAATCTCATCATCCCTTCAAGAATAATTACTATTTTGTTGACCATTTATTATGTGCCAACCACTTGCTAAATGCTAAACATAGCACGGTAAAATAGGAATTTTGTAGAGGAGAAACTGAAGCTTATTAAAGTTAATGTAAGCTGTCCAAGGTCACAGAGTTGTTATGAAGTTAGGACTTAAATTTGGCCCTGCTGGACTCCAAATCTTATAGTCTTTTTATAATTTAGCTATAATGCAAATTTCTGTAGCATTCTAATCACGTAGCTCCTTTGCCACAATGATACACGTGGGTTAATGTGTGACTGAGCCACCTGACTCACACATGGGCTTGTGCACTAACAGGAATAATTTTCCTCAAAAGCCACAGTCAGGTGGGGGATATTAAACAATGCAAAACAAATAAAAAGAAAGAAATTGAACAGAGACATTCAGGTTGTAAGCAGAAATCCTGTCACTTATTGCAAGCTTATTTTAAGCAAAATTGACATTATGTATTAATTATAACATTATGCCAATGTAGAAATCAAATATAGTGACATTCTCTCTGCTTTTTACCGTATAAACCTCCACATTTTATCTCATTGGTGGATCCTGAGAGAAAACTGCTTTCTATTAAAACTAGGATCTTTACCTTTCTTTTGTTTGTTTTGTAATTTTTTGTGGGATTTTTAACAGAATCAAAATGTATTTAGAAAGAGTACAAGTCTATTTCCTTCTTATAGGTAAAAATTGTTTAGTTATTTCTCATCAAACTTGAATGAAATCAATCAGATTGACTCCCATTTGCTAACAAAACAGAGGCATTAAAATTCAAAGAATCTTCTATCTAATAGCTCCCAGAGACTTTAAAGTTTATTTAATCAGCCACCTTATTTTTTGGATGAAGAAATAGGCTCAGAGTGATTAACAAATTATTTTCAATTATTTTCCCTCACAATTATACTTAGTGATAGAGTTGTCAAATGACTGTTCAACTCCTAACACAGTCTCAACATGTTTCCACTGAGCCACATTCCTCTCCATAATATTGTAATTTCTATAAAGCACTCTTAAAAAATAAGAATTTAAATAATGAAGGAAATAAGACAGATGACCAGAATCCAGAGAATCAGGGTATTCAGCCAACAAGCAATGCCATTTTGCAAAGTTTAGAATGTGGCTAGTTAGAGGCTTTGTAGACAACAGCACTTCCAGGGTGAAATGGAGAACCCTAGGAAGAAATACATTGAAAGGTTGCAATGTTATGCAGTGATTCTGACTTTGACCACCCAAAGTCAGCACAGACTCCACAAGCTAAGGGCATAGTGCCTAACAAGACTGCCCTCATGTCTGCTCCAAGTTTGGGGATCTCCTGTCTACCTGCATTTCTGATTAACTGATTAGAATTTGAGGCATAATCGATTGAATTTTTGGCCACAAAACTGAACTTGATCCCTAGATCCTCTCTCCTTCCCAATTGTCAGGATATCAGGCTGATATATGAGGCTTAAGGCCCCAAATCTCTAACCACATGGTTAGGTTTTTTGATAGGACTAGTCTCTATTCTGAACCATCGTTGACATAAATTCAGGTGTCGTCCAAGGGCCCATCATCAATAACGAAGAGATTCCCATAAGTTGGAAAATCCCAAGGGTTTAGAGTTTCCTCCCAGGAACCATGAACAGAGACCAAATTCTTTATTTTACAAAAAAGTGTACATAATGAATTAAGAGGAATATGTTTTTCTTGCCCCATAAACCTACCATGATGCTAAGAAACTATTTTACTCATGGTAGTCATAAATAAGGATGAGTACTACTCTACAGACCATGTACAATTCTTTATACATTAAGTACTTTTTCATTATTGCTGTTCCAAATTTTCAAACACCTCAGTAAGTTCCTTGAGTTTCAATCTATTAAAAAGTGGGCACCTGGGTGGCTCAGTTGGTTAAGCCTCTGACCTCGACTCAGGTCATGATCCCAGGGTCCTGGGATCCAGTCCCAATTTGGGCTCTTGCTTAGCCAGAAGTCTGCCTCTCTCTCTCCCTCCACCCTTACCTTTCACTTGTTTTCTCTCTCTGTCTCTCTTTCTGTCTCTCTCTCACTCTCTGCCTCTGTCCCAATCTCTCTCTCTCAAATAAATGAATAAAATCTTTAAAATAATAACAGAAAAATAAAACAAAAATCCAAGATATTAAGGAATGGGTAAGTAGTGTTTACTACCAGTCACACATATCACTGAAACAGCCAAGCACTTAGTTCAAATACACAAACATCCCTTCAACCACAAACAACTGACACAACCCTGAATCTGACAAAATCCATTAACTGAGAAAATTGTAATTATCCTAGTAATTAATGGCCTGCAAAAGGCTTCCAGATGGCATAGACAAATACACTTAATTATAGTTCATCATTCTTGCTTGTACTTAGAACATCTAGCATTGTAGGACAATTCTGAAATTATATAGTTATGAATTATTGTTATGCCATATGGAAAGGCAATTTTGATAGAACTGCACATTTAAAATTCTACTTATTCAACAAACACATAACTTTAAAAATTTTGTGCCTATAAAAATTTTAAGTAAAAAAATCTATTGAACTTGCTTGGAGTAACCAAGTAAATGTGTCTCTTCCGTGATAGCACTTATTTCTCATGTTATATCAATTGTCACGTGTCAAATGATTCTTCCTCCAAAAAAGCTATGGATTTCTTTAGGACCAATTATCCTTTAAATATACTTATTTAATAATTTTTGGTAGCATCTGTGAAAACAAAATATAGTGAAAAGAAGTTTCTGGCTTTTTGATATTTCCTTGTTAATCTCTTATAAAACCAGTATGTAATACTTCATTGGAATGATACATGAAAAATGATAGAGTTTATCATAATTATTTATAAATACCATTTGTACTATTGTTATTAGGCCACCTGACTGGAATAAAACAAATGACAGTGCATCCTCCTGTCATATACCATTCTATCACCATTGATAAACATGACACAGGCAGAAGGCCTGTGGAGAAGTCATAAGTAGGACTAAGCCATCAAAAGCATCCTGTATGTACAGAAACTTTCTCATTGCATTTTGATATTACTCATTATTGCTCAGGCTTAGTATTTTAAATGATGTTTGAGATAAATTCAACATCCACTTGAAACAAGGCACTTTGTAAGTTATCCCAGGCATGCAGTATAGTTTGAGATCATTAAAAACACTAGATAGTCATCAGGGAAAGGCAAATCAAAACCATTTCACACCCTCTAGGATGAATATAATAAAAAGACAGACAATAACAAGCTTTAGAGAGCATGTAGAGAAATTGGAAGCCTCCTACAATGTTATTGGAGATGTAAAATGATCCAGAGAAATACGTTGGAAAATAGTATAGCAATTCCACAAAAGCTTAACCAAAGACTTATCACATGACTCTGTGATTCTACTCCTAGATATATCTCCAAAAATGAAAACATATGTCCATATGAAAACTTGTAAACAAATTTACATTATATTCATAAGAGCCAAAGTGTGAAAACCCAAGTGTTCATCAACTGATGAGTGGATAAATAAAATGGAATATTATTTGGTAATTAAAAAATGTTAAAATACATGTTACAATACGGACAAACCTTTAAAACTTTGGTAAGTGAAAAGAAACTAGACACAAAAGAACAGACATTTAGATGATTCTATTATATGAAATGTTCAGAATAGGACAATTTGTAGAGGCCAAAGTGGTTGCCCAGGACTGGAGGAAAGTTCTATAAGATACCTACCATTGCATATGGAGCGTCTCTTTAGGGTGATAAAAAGTTTCTAACAACACTGATTGTGGTGATGATGGTTGTACGACTTTGTGAACATGCTAAAAATTACTGAATTGAGCTGTTGAACTGAGTGAATTATATAGTATTGAAATACATTTCAATAAGGTGGTTATTTTTAAAATATACATATTTCCTACAACTTTCTTTTAGAATTAATGTGCTTAGAATTAGTTGGTAGTGAGTTCACTGTCATCTTCTCTCAGAATACATTTTAACATAAGAGTGTATATAATGAATCAAAAGTAAGAGATCAGTTATCATTATGGTGGTATTAAATAATGAAACTCTAAAATAATTTTTAAAAATAATGGATGAAAAAATAATTTCAAATAAGAAATTGTCATTGTAGAGGGGTGGATGCGGATAAAGGACAAAGCTTCAGGATAAAGCAAATGTAACTCCAATCACTTTAATATAATATTCTGTAGTACCAACCAATTAGGTTGCCTAAAAATGGAACATCCGATTAAAATGAATCCATTTGGTTAAAGAAGATGAGGTCTATGTATACAATGGAATATTACTCAGCCATTAGAAACAACTAATACTCATCATTTACTTCGACCTGGATGGAACTGGAGGGTATTTTGCTGAGTGAAGTAAGTCAATCAGAGGACAAATATTATATGGTTTCATTCATATGGGGAATATAAGAAACAGTGAAAGGGATTAAGGGGGAAAGGAGAGAAAATGAGTGGGAACTATCAGAGAGAGTGACAGAACATGAGAGACTCCTAACTCTGGGAAATGAACAAGGGGTGGTGCAAAAGGAGGCAGGTGGAGGGAATGGGGTGACTGGGTGACGGGCACTGAGGGGGGCACTTGACGGGATGAGCAGTGGGTGTTAAATTATATGTTGGCAAATAGAACTCTAATAAAAACATATACAAAAAAATAAATAAAAATGAATCCATTTGGGATGGAGATAGAGTGAGGGGAGTGGAATATAATCAGGAGCTCTTCCGTCTATATAGAAAGCTTAATTTCTTAAAATTCTCTTAATTTTTTCCCTTCATAACACTTTCATCAAAACTTTATTTCATTTCAAGTTCTCTCAACCACACCCTTTCATTTACTCACTAATATCTACTGAGGCACATACTAAAACTTATGAGCAAGAGGGGCAAGACGGCGGAAGAGTAGGGTCCCCAGGTCACCTGTCCCCACCAAATTACCTAGATAACCTTCAAATCATCCTGAAAATCTACGAATTCGGCCTGAGGTTAAGAGAGACCAGCTGGAATGCTACAGTGAGAAGAGTTCGCGCCTCTATCAAGGTAGGAAGACGGGGAAAAAGAAATAAAGACACAAAAGGCCTCCAAGGGGGAGGGGCCCCGAGGAGCCGGGCTGAGGCCGGGGCGAGTGTCCCCAGGACAGGAGAGCCCCGTCCGGGAGGAGCAGGAGCTGCACCAACCTTCCCGGGCGGAAAGGGGCCCGCAGGGAGGTGGAGCAGGACCCAGGAGGGCGGGGATGCCCTCGGGCTCCCGGGGACACTAACAGGCACCTGCGCCCCGGGAGATGCCCCCAGCTCCCTAAGGGCTGCAGCGCGCACGGCGGGACCCGGAGCAGCTCGGAGGGGCTCAGGTGGCGGGTCCGAGGAGGGGGCTGCGGGGCGGGAGCGCGAATCCACCAGCGCAGGCCCCGGAGCACAGGGCGCCGGGACACAACCCAGGATCAGGCCTCCCCCGGGACAGGCAGAGGCCGGGAGGGCCCAGGACAGCGAGGACGCTCCTGCCCCGAGCTGAGCAGATCAGCGGCCCCGCCCGGAGCCTCCAGGCCCTGCAGACGGAGAGCCCCAGAGCTACTGCGGGAGCTGACTCCAGGGCTGCAGAGCTGGCCCCGCCACTGCGGTTGTTCCTCCTGGGGCCTCACTGAGTGAACAGCCCCACTGAGCCCTGCACCAGGCAGGGGCAGAGAAGCTCCCCCAAGTGCTCACACCTGAGAATCAGCACAGCAGGCCCCTCCCCCAGAAGACCAGCTAGACGGACCAGTTCCAGGGGAAGTCAAGGGATTTACAGTATACAGAATCAGAGGATGCTCCCCCTTGTTTTTTTATTTGTTTGCTTCCTCCCCTCCTTTTTTTTTATTTTTTTTCTTTTTTTCCTTTTTTCTTTTTTTCTTCTTTCTCTTCTCTTTTGTTCTCCTTTTGCCAATACAACTTGGTTTTGGCCACTCTTCACTTAGCAAAATGACTAGAAGGAAAACCTCACCTCAAAAGAAAGAATCAGAAACAGTCCTCGCGCCCACAGAGTTACAAAATTTGGATTACAATTCAATTTCAGAAAGCCAATTCAGAAGCACTATTATAAAGCTACTGGTGGCTCCAGAAAAAAACATAAGGGACTCAAGAGACTTCATGACTGCAGAATTTAGATCTAATCAGGCCAAAACTAAAAATCAATTAAATGAGATGCAATCCAGACTAGAGGTCCTAACAACAAGGGTTAACGAGGTGTAAGAACGAGTGAGTGACATAGAAGACAAGTTGATGGCAAAGAGGGAAACTGAGGAAAAAAGAGACAATTAAAAGACCATGAGGATAGATTAAGGGAAATAGATGACAGCCTGAGGAAAAAAATCTACGTTTAATTGGGGTTTCCAAGGGCGCTGAAAGGGCCAGAGGGCCAGAATATGTATTTGAACAAATCATAGCTGAAAACTTTCCTAATCTGGGAAGGGAAACAGGCATTCAGACCCAGGAAATAGAGAGATGCTCCCCTAAATTCAATAAAAACCATTCAACACCTCGACATTTAATAGTTAAGCTTGCAAATTCCAAAGATAAAGAGAAGATCCTTAAAGCAGCAAGAGACAAGAGATCCCTAACTTATATGGGGAGAAATATCAGATTAACAGCAGACCTCTCCACAGAGACCTGGCAGGCCACAAAGGGCTGGCAGGATATATTCAGGGTCCTAAATGAGAAGAACATGCAGCCAAGAATACTCTATCCAGCAAGGTTCTCATTCAGAATAGAAGGAGAGATAAAGAGCTTCCAAGACAGGCAGGAACTGAAAGAATATGTGACCTCCAAACCAGCTCTGCAACAAATTTTAAGGGGGACTCTTAAAATTCCTATTTTAGAAGAAGTCCAATGGAACAATCCACAAAAACACAGACTGAATAGGTATCATGATGACACTAAACTCGGATCTTTCAATAGTAACTCAGAACGTGAATGGACTTAATTACCCCATCAAAAGGCACAGGGTTTCAGACTGGATAAAAAAAGCAGGACCCATCTATTTGCTGTCTACAAGAGACTCATTTTAGACAGAAAGACACCTACAGCCTGAAAATAAAAGGTTGGAGAACCATTTACCATTCAAAAGGTCCTCAAAAGAAAGCAGGGGTAGCCATCCTTATATCAGATAAACTAAAATTTATCCCAAAGACTGTAGTGAGAGATGAAGAGGGACACTATATCACACTTAAAGGATCTATCCAACAAGAGGACTTAAAATCATCAACATATATGCCCCGAATGTGGGAGCTGCCAAATATAACAATCAATTAATAACCAAAGTTAAGACATACTTAGATAATAATACACTTATACTTGTTGACTTCAATCTAGTGCTTTCTATACTCGATAGGTATTCCAAACACGTCTCCAAAGAAACAAGAGCTTTAAATGATACACTGGACCAGATGGATTTCACAGATATTTACAGAACTTTACATCCAAATGCAACTGAATACACATTTTTCTCAAGTGTACATGGAACTTTCTCCAAAAGAGACCACATACTGGGTCACAAATGGCGTCTGAACCGAAACCAAAAGATTGGAATCGTCCCCTGCGTATTCTAGGACCATAATGCCTTGAAATTAGAACTAAATCACTAGAAGAAGTTTGGAAGGACCTAAAACATGTGGAGGTTAAGGACCATCCTGCTAAAAGATGAAAGGGTCAACCAGGAAAATAGAGAAGAATTAAAAAGATTCATGGAAACTAATGAGAATGAAGATACAACCGTTCAAAATCTGTGGGATGCAGCAAAAGCAGTCCTGAGGGGGAAATACATCGCAATACAAGCATCCATCCAAAAACTGGAAAGAACTCAAATACAAAAGCTAATCTTAAGCCTAAAGGAGCTAGAGAAAAAACAGCAAATAGATCCTAAACCCAGCAGAAGAAGAGAGTTAATAAAGATTTGAGCAGAACTCAACGAAATCGAGACCAGAAGAACTATGGAACAGATCAACAGAACCAGGAGTTGGTTCTTTGAAAGAATTAATAAGATAGATAAACCCTTAGCCAGCCTTATTAAAAAGAAGAGAGAGAAGACTCAAATTAATAAAATCATGAATGAGAAAGGAGAGATCACTACCAACACCAAGGAAATACAAACGATTTTAAAAACATATTATGAACAGCTATACTCCAATAAATTAGGCAATCTAGAAGAAATGGACACATTCCTGGAAAGCCACAAACTACCAAAACTGGCACTGGAAGAAATAGAAAACTTGAACAGACCAATAACCAGGGAGGAAATTGAAGCAGTCATCAAAAACCTCCCAAAACACAAGAGTCCAGGGCCAGATGGCTTCCTAGCGGAATTCTATGAAACGTTTAAAGAAGAAACCATACCTATTCTACTAAACCTGTTTGGAAAGATATAAAGAGATGGAGTACTTCCAAATTCGTTCTATGAGGCCAGCATCACCTTAATTCCAAAACCAGACACAGACCCCACCAAAAAGGATAGACCAATATCCCTGATGAACATGGATGCAAAAATTCTCAACAAGATACTAGCCAATAGGATCCAATAGTATATTAAGAAAATTATTCACCATGACCAAGTAGGATTTATCCCCGGGACACAAGGCTGGTTCAACACTCGTAAAACCATCAATGTGATTCATCATATCAGCAAGAGAAAAACCAAGAACCATATGATCCTCTCATTAGATTCAGAGAAAGCATTTGACAAAATACAGCATCCATTCCTGATCAAAACTCTTCAGAGTGTAGGGATAGAGGGAACATTCCTCAGCATCTTAAAAGCCATCTACAAAAAGCCCACAGCAAATATCATTCTCAATGGGGAAGCACTTGGAGCCTTTCCCCTAAGATCAGGAACAAGACAGGGATGTCCACTCTCACCACTGCTATTCAACATAGTACTGGAAGTCCTCGCCTCAGCAATCAGACAACAAAAAGAAATCAAAGGCATTGAAATTGGCAAAGAAGAAGTCCAACTCTCCCTCTTCACCAATAACATGATACTATACATAGAGAACCCAAAAGCCTCCACCCCAAGATTGCTAGAACTCATACAGCAATTTGGCAGCGTGGCAGGATACAAAATCAATGCCCAGAAGTCAGTGGAATTTCTATACACTAACAATGAGACTGAAGAAAGAGAAATTAAGGAGTCAATCCCATTTACAATTGCACCCAAAAGCATAAGATACCTAGGAATAAACCTAACCAAAGAGGTAAAGAATCTATACCTTAAAAACTATAGAACACTTCTGAAAGAAATTGAGGAAGACACAAAGAGATGGAAAAATATTCTATGCTCATGGATTGGAAGAATTAATACTGTGAAAATGTCAATGTTACCCAGGGCAATTTACACGTTTAATGCAATCCCTATCAAAATACCATGGACTTTCTTCAGAGAGTTGGGACACATAATCTTAAGATTTGTGTGGAATCAGAAAAGACCCCGAATAGCCAGGGGAATTTTAAAGAAGAAAACCATAGCTGGGGGCATCACAATCCCAGATTTCAGGTTGTACTACAAAGCTGTGGTCATCAAGACAGTGTGGTACTGGCACAAAAACAGACACAAAGATCAATGGAACAGAATAGAGAATCCAGAAGTGGACCCTGAACTTTATGATCAACTAATATTCATTAAAGGAGGAAAGACTATCCACTGGAAGAAAGACAGTCTCTTCAGTAAATGGTGCTGGGAAAATTGGACATCCACATGCAGAAGAATGAAACTAGACCACTCTCTTGCACCAGACACAAAGATAAACTCAAAATGGATGAAAGATCTAAATGTGAGACAAGAGTCCATCAAAATCCTAGAGGAGAACACAGGCAACACCCTTTTTGAACTTGGCCACAGTAACTCCTTGCAAGATACATCCAAGAAGGTAAAAGAAACAAAAGCAAAAATGAACTATTGGGACTTCATCAAGATAAGAAGCTTTTGCACAGCAAAGGATACAGTCAACAAAACTAAAAGACAACCTCCAGAATGGGAGAAGATATTTGCAAATGACGACAGATAAGGGGTTAGTTTCCAAGATCTATAAAGAACTTATTAAACTCAACAGCAAAGAAACAAACAATCCAATCATGAAATGGGCAAAAGACATGAAGAGAAATCTCACAGAGGAAGACATAGACATGGCCAACATGCACATGAGAAAATGCTCTGCATCACTTGCCATCAGGGAAATACAAATCAAAACCACAATGAGATCCCACCTCACACCAGTGAGAATGGGGAAAATTAACAAGGCAGGAAACAACAAATGTTGGAGAGGATGTGGAGAAAAGGGAACCCTCTTACACTGTTGGTGGGAATGTGAACTGGTGCAGCCACTCTGGAAAACTGTGTGGAGGTTCCTCAAAGAGTTAAAAATAGACTTGCCCTACAACCCAACAATTGCACTGCTGGGGATTTACCCCAAAGATAAAGATGCAATGAAACACGGGGATACCTGCATCCCGATGTTTGTAGCAGCAATGTCCACAATAGCCAAACTGTGGAAGGAGCCTCGGTGTCCATCGAAAGATGAATGGATAAAGAAGATGTGGTTTATGGATTCAATGGAATATTCCTCAGCCATTAGAAACGACAAATACCCACCATTTGCTCTGACATGGATGGAACTGGAGGGTATTATGCTGAGTGAAGTAAGTCAACTGGAGAAGGACAAACATTATATGGTCTCATTCATTTGGGGAATATTAAAAAATAGTGAAAGGGAATAAAGGGGAAAGGAGAAAAATAAGTGGTAAACATCAGAAAAGGAGACATAACATGAAAGATTCCTAATTCTGGGTAACGATCTAGGGGTGGTGGAAGGGGAGGAGAGTGGGGGATGGGAGTGACTGGGTGGCAGGCACTGAGGGGGGCACTTGACGGGATGATCACTGGGTTTTATTCTACATGTTGGCAAATTGAACACCAATAAAAAATAAATTTATTAAAAAAATAACATACTTATGATAAAATGAATATTTTGTAAATATTTATACAGCGTTGTGCATTGTTCAGATTGAGGGAAAAGACTCTTCCAAAATTCATAGGTAGAGAGAAGGACCAACAAATGCAAGGCAGGGAGATTCAGGGGGGTTATTATCTTGTTAGATGATGGGAAGGCGCTACTTATATAGGAAAATTAATAGGGAATAAAAATGTAAAAGGAGAAATAAAAGAAAATAGGTAGGCTAGATCAACACCAGGGATGAACGAAGTAGAGTTTCATGTTTGTTGGTCCATTAAATGCACACTAAGTGTGTTCCTGAATTAGTCATTTCCAGATATGATTGGCAGTTCCAGATATGAATTGTCCAGTTAACTGGGCAGTGGGGCTGGACAAGATGCTCTAGCTGTCCTATCAGGGAGCACTCAAATTCTGAATCTTAGCAAATGTACATGATAGGAGACATTTATTTGCCTCTTAGAGCAGTTTTTAAATTGTGTTAGGGTCCATTCATAATTTTTTAAATTTGGAAAACAGAACAGAGTGAAAAATGCTAGTGAGAATGAGAATATCTAACACAAATTTGTGCTTATTTACTTGGTACAAGTAATTTTTTAAAAGTTTTTATTATGAGATCATGTATTTTATCATAAAACATAAATGTTGTGTGTTTTATAAATGTTTAGCAACAATTATTTAACTGGAAACCCATATAATGATTAATATCAGGGAAACACTAAATCTTTTCCTACATCTTTGGCTCCAGATCATCAATAAGTTAGACCTTTTCATCTTCTATAACTTTTTATACTTCCAGATGTTCATATACACCAGGAAAAAGTTTATAGGGTAATATTCTAATTATTTATCCCAGGGTCAAAGAAATTAACTTGTTTTCGGTTATTCTTTTTAGAGCAATGTGTAAAATATGATAAATTAATGAATGGTGCTTTCTTAAGATTGGATTAAAAAATCGGTTAAATAGTGTTGGTGATATTTTAAATGAATAAAATTGAAAGGAATCCTTATGGTATTTCTAACATATTTGACTACTAAGTGTTTCTAGATGAAATACAATGTCTCATTTTTACCACATTTATTCCAAAGAGAGGTAGAAGATTTAAATACAGGTATATGAGACATATATGACACTTAACAGAAAATACCACCCAACTTTATATATTCTTATACTTATATATTATAACATTAGCTTGCTATAATCCTTACCATTAGTGGTAGAAATAACATACTAAGTTTATTTTGGAATTACCATTAGCATATCATCACATATATTCATGGTTAGCACCTATGAAAAGGTTTGTTCTTTATTAGCTTTTATTTGTTTTGCTTTCAAGAAGAATAAAAAAGAATGGATGTTGAAAAATTGTCTTCAGGAACTTCAATGTTTTTAATTATTTTTTCTTTAAATATTTTAATATTATAAGCAGCACTATCTTTTTTATTTACATTGAATTTAGTTAACATAGTGTATTCATCAGTTGCATCTAACAATACTCAGTGCTCATAAAATCACACCCCCCCAACACCCATTATCCATCACCCCTTCCCTCCATCCACATCCCCTCCAGCAACTCTCAGTTTGTCTCCTATAGTTAAGAGTCTCTTATGGTTTGTTTCCCTCTCAGTTTTTATCTAAAATAAGATAAAATAAAATAATTTTCCTTTCCTTCCCCTGTTTGTTTTGTTTCTTAAATTCCGCATATGAGAGAAATCATAGGGTATTTGCCTTTCTCTGACTTATTTCACTTAATGTAATAGCCTCTAGTTCCATCCACGTTCTTACAAATGGCAAGATTTCATTCTTTTTGATGGCTGAGTAATATTCCATTATAGATATAGATATAGATTCACACACACACACATATATAAAATATATATATATTTAATATATATATACATATATATATATTTAAAATCTTTATCCATTCATCTGTCAGTGAACATCTGGGCTTTTTCCATAGTTTGGCTGTTGTGGATATTGCTGATATAGACATTGGGGTGCAGGTGCTGCTTCAGATCACTACTTTTGTATCCTTGGGTACCTACTTATTTTTTTTTTTTTTGGGTACCTACTTATTAACAAGGAGAACTTTAATATTTTCAAGCCCTTTCTGCCCTCCACTGCATATAATAAATACATATTATACTTTGTCTATATAAGCAAAACACTTTTATGGGTATTAGAAACCTGAAAATGTACTAGCAATAAATCTAATACAAAACATACTGCCCAAAGTGATTTTTTTCTCAGCCACTAACTTAATTCCTTCAACTTCCATATTTAATGTATCAATATTTCCCGTGGGTTCTACTTTCAAAATACAGCCAGAAAGTCGATATTTCTTATCACGTAATATAAGCTTCAGTTTGAATGACTGAAATCACCTTCTGTAGTATATAATCATTATCCTCATAGTAATGATTTATTTGTATTTAATTTTCTTTATATTTAAATTTATATTTAAATACAAGTCACATATCATTTTCCCTAAAATCTTCCAACTACTTCCCATCTTTCAATATTCTAGCTGTTTTTGAATGGAACATGGTCAATTTAAGCATTGCATTTAAGAATTTAAGAATTCTAAAAATTATTTAAGGTCAAATCTATTAGAAATATGAGAACTCCTCTTAATTTTATACATATTTGGAAAATTCTCTAATACTACTTAACCCATTGTTTTATTTGATCCTGAAAAGCACCACTTGGCTCTCTGCCATGGTACATAATGTTCCAGATCACATGGGCTTGTTTACATCTTTTTTTTTCTTTTTCTTTTTCTTTTTTTTTTTTAAGAGCAAGAGGGGCAAGCAGAGGGAGAGAGATAAATTTTTTTTAGATTTATTTATTTATTTATTCATGAGAGACAGAAAGAGAGAGGAAAAGACAGAGGCAGAGGAAGAAGCAGGCTCTCTGCGGGGAGTCCAATACAGGCAGGACTCGATTCCAGGATTGCAGGATCACAATCTGAGCCAAAGGCAGATGCTCAACCACTGAGCCACCAAGTGTCCCAGGAGAGAGTCTTAAGCAGGCTCCACACTCAGCATGAAGCCAGACCTGAGGCTCCATCTCATGACCCTGAGATGGTGACCTTAGCCGAAATTAAGAGTCAGTACTTAACCAACTGGGCCACCTACCCAGGCTCCCCTGGGCTTGTTCACATCTTAGATCCTTTCCTTTGGCCCCAGCCACACTGAGAGGCTGGTGTTCCTTCAAGAGTTCAAATGTGTACATTCCCTCTACATCAGTTTATTCTCATTTTCTTGGAAAGACCTCCAACAGACCATCATTCTTGCATTCAAAAATATTCATTAACTTCTTTCTGTGTGCCAAATATTATAATAGGTGAAAACATATCAATTTATTTACTTCCTGAAGCTTAGAATCTATTAGCAATGATAAATAGTCATTCAATAATTCTCTATAGTACTTCAGTTATAGTTTTGCTTAGTAATTCCCAAATAATACATGCTCTCTTTGCAATATAATTTCAAAATTTTAGGAATAGTCAGTGTAAGAAAGTTTCATTCCATTTTTGATATTTGACCTCTGACATTTTTCATGTGCACCCTCCTTTTTTTTTTTTTCATTTCCCCCAACACTTATAGATGGTGATAAGCCTCCCTTGACTGTACAGGGGAAGTTTAAACTATGCAAATCCTGGCCTTCTTGGCACCTTCTAACTTCAATTAAAAACAGAGCCACCTGCCTGCAAATCCACTCTCCTGCCCCTTTTGTTTCTATTCTGGGCAAAAATTGAGCTCTTCTCCTTAGAGAATCCTTTGGTTATTTACTAGGTTTCTTTTACTTTCTTTATTCATTGGTAACTATGTGTCCTTCATTCCAACCTCTATAAATCCATCAGAGGATGCTTCCTGCCCTAATACAACAATTGATACTATGCGCATGATGCCATGGCAACCATCACTGATGTGATGTAGCCTTAGTTTCTCTCTCTTGACTTACTAACGGGGCTTACTTACATACAGTTCAGTGGGCTTAAATAGGATCAGTTAATGCTCTGCTTATATATTTATGCTCTGGGTTGTGTTCCTTTATGTTTGTTTGGCTAGGTTTTGCCTCTCTTAAATTTGTCTAGCCTAAGCTGTCCCTATGAGTGGGGGAAAGTGGCAAAGAGCCTAATGTTGAGTAGGATTAGAGAAGTAAAAAAGAAATGAGAGGCTGAGTTGCTTAACAAGCATAGTGTCATTGTGATTCATCTAACCAGGCACTGACTCCTGTATTTCAGGAATAGTATACTAAAGGATAATGGATCACCTAGGTGGTCACTAGCTACAATGTGGCATCCACACCTCAATGGTATAGAACTGCAAGGTTAAACATAAAAGTTGCTATTCTCCTTTATTTCACAATATTTTGATCCACATTTTGATTCCCTCATAAAAGAAAAAAATAATAAAATAAAAATTTTCTTAAAATATATGTAATTACAAAGCATAGATAAAATAACAAGAAGTAAAGAAAAAAATGTGATAATGATCCAAATTTGGTACAAAACCTGAATAGTCTACATATCATACATAAACTATGCAGACAAGACCTCCACCACATCTAGTTGTCCCGTGGAATAGAGATATGACATTTATTGATTATAATTTTTCTACACACAAACACAGATCTTTAGAAATACATATATACTGCATGTCTTAAAGACACTCGTAAAAAGTGAAAGAATGTAAATTATTTTTCTCTAGTGGTATTCTGGTCAAGTCAAGTAAGTAAAAAAAAAACACACATTTCTGACTTGGTATTTATTTAATTTTGGATCGAAGCAGTTTAAATTAAGTTTCATTGAGATGAGCTCAGTTTCTCCTTCAAAATAATGACTACCCTGCAATGGGTTTTACTGAGTTGAAAGATGTCTACAATATGCATAACTGGATACATACATAAACATTTAAAACTTCTATAGAAGTGCAATTTGAGCAGAGAGAGGAAAGAAAATAAAAAGTAGCAGATAATTTCTTATTAAACTTATCCAGAAAGGGCATGAATTACAACTTTAGGGTGCATTTACCACTAGATTAATGGAAATTTATTCACAAAACTCCCTAGGAACAAAGTTGAGCATATACTATTTACATTTCTCATTTTACAAATTATAAGTTTATATGTGTCAGTAAGTTATATACTTAAAAGACCAGCAGGCAAAATGCTAATAAGAAATAATCTTTTGATCTTGTTTTGATGTTTAGTTACATGTAGAGAAACACAGGAATTTAAAATGTTTATATCAAACCCAAAAAGTTACCTCGCATGAGGCAATTGAGACTATACTTCCTCACATCGTGATACCACAACTCTAAGCTAAAATTGTACTCTTGTTTCTATTGCAAATATAGCCCTTATTATTCTTCTTGATGTTGAGAAGGGTATTCCATATCAGTTCTTCTGCATGTGAAACAATTCAGGAACTCATTTTAAAGACCATTTCAATCACTTTCTCCAAGATTTTTAAAAACAACTCTAGCTTTTCTCTTACCTTTAATATTGCCTCTATATAAAAATTTCTTCCTTACAGAAAAGTTATTAGATAAACGGAAATATATTTTAAATAAACTCTTCAAATCCCAATGATGTTGCAATCAAAGGAATACTTGTATAAAAAGCTTTGATGAGGCTAACATAAAATAAAAGATGCACATAAGTACATTTCTATCTTATCAAGAGATGGGTAATCCTCTAACTTTAAAATTTATCTACAAGTTAGCAAAAACAAAACAAGAAGTTGGTCTTGAAATCATTGAGAGAATCTATTGATACTTACATTTGATACCATTTTGATTTGTTAAAATATGGTTAAAACCCCAAACCTACGAGTTGATCTTAAAAGTTAAAATATGAATTACAAATTCTTACCAGTCACCTTGGGAACATAAGGAGAGACGCGATTGCCATTTGAGAAAAGACAGAAGATTGTTATCAGCTTTTTGTAATCTACTAGCAGGTAACAATCCCAGAAATATCTCCTTTCTGAGATGGTTCAAAATGATAGAATGGAAGACCTGAAGTCACCTTTTCCCCAGACATAACAAATTTACAGCTATGTATGGAATAATTTTCCTGTTGAAACGACCTGAAAAGGGGATCCCTGGGTAGCGCAGCGGTTTGGCGCCTGCCTTTGGCCAGGGCGCGATCCTGGAGACCCGGGATGGAATCCCACGTCGGGCTCCCGGTGCATGGAGCCTGCTTCTCCCTCTGCCTATGTCTTTGCCTCTCTCTCTGTGACTATCATAAATAAAAAAATTTAAAAAAAGAAAAGAAAAGACCTGAAAACTAGATGAACAATACCACCATAACAAAAGGCACATCAAGAAGGGTAGGAGAGGCAGACACAGCCTTACCTGGGATGCCACCCAGGAGGTGGTGACCCCACAAATGAAAGCAATTCCCAAAATGGAATACTTTTTTCAGGGATAAAGGACTTGTACCCCATACCAGGCACCTTTTCCCTGGAGGGCAGTACTAGAAATACAAGCCCACATAACATCTAATTTTGAAATTCAGTGAGGATTAAGACCAAGAGAGAACTATAAAGAACAAAGATCTCACTCTTATTGGGCTAACACACAAGCTCACTTGCCCTGAAATCCAGCATAAAATCTACAGAGTGAAAATCACCTAGACTACATGTGAAGGAAACTCACTAATTTTTAAGTGGTGTGGGAGAGGCAGGTGCATGCAGGGAATTTATTCAAGGATAGTGGATACCATTTTTGTAATTTCATCCTAACTTGCTGGTAACATAAGTACCATTTCTGCTTCCATCTCTTGAGCCTGCTAGCACCTGAGGATATGCTTTGCCCACCTTTCACTACTAGTTGAGCACCCTGTGCCCAGTGCACTCTACACAGAGATTGAGCTGTAACCAGAATGGAGGGCACCCCAGTCCTGACCTTTCCATGCATCAAATGAACTGCAACTAGGCTGGGCAAGTGCCCTGAGCCTCATCTTCCCCACACATCAGACAAGCTGTAACCAGGACATTCATTTCTTGAAAAAGAATGTACCTGGAATATTCTCTAAGACAGCTCACACATTAGATCACAAAACAAGACCCCCCAAATTTAAGAAGATTAAATCTTTTTAAGCATCTCTTCCTACCACAATGGTATAAAACTAAAAAATCAATTACAAGGGAAAAGGTAGAAAAAACACAAATGTGTGAAGACTAGGCAACATGCTATTAAACAAAGACTCAAAGACAACATGCTACTAAAAACCTAATGAGTCAACAAAGAAAGCAAGGAAGGAATCAAAACATACCTTGAGACAAGTAAAACTGGAAATATAATGTTCTGAAATCTTTGAGATATAACAAAATGTTGTTACAAATAAAAAAGTTATTCATAATTCTCAAACAATCTAATTTTACATTTAAAGGAACTAGAAAAAGAAAAATAATTTAAGGAACTAAAATTAAATTTAAAATTAAATTAAATCTATGTCCTTTAAATTTAAAGAAACTTGAAAAAGAAAATCAAAGCCCAAAGTTAGTAGAAGGAAGGAAATAATAAACATCAGAGTGGAAATAAATGAAATAAAAACTAAAAACAAAATAAAAAAAAAAGAAAAGATCAGTGAAATTGAAAGCTGTTGCTTTATGTTTTTTTAAAAGAGCTATTTATTGGGGCACCTGGGTGGCTCAGTCAGTTAGGTGTCTGCCTTTGGCTCAGGTCATGATCCAGGGGTCCTGGGATAGAACCCCCTATTGGGCTCCCTGCTCTGTGGAAGCCTGCTTCTCCCTCTCCTCCCTACTTCTGCTTTCTCTTGCTATCTCTGTCTCTCTATCTTAAATAAATAAACAAAATCTTTAAAAAATAAAAAAATAAAAATAAATAAAAAATCTGTTTCTCTAAAAAGATAAACCAAAACCATAAAACTTTTAGCCAGACTCATCAAGAAAACAAGAGGAAAATAAGCAAAATCAGAAATCAAAGAAGAGAACTTGCAATTAATACCACAGAAACAAAAAGAGGTCATGGGAATACTATGAGCAATCACATGCCAACAAATTAGACAATCTGGTAAAAAAAAAAAAAGGCAATAAACTCTTAGGTGCACAAATCTTCCAAAAGTGAATCATACCAAAATAGAAAATCTGAATAGACTGATTCCTAGTAATAAAACTGAACAGTAAAAAAACAAAACAAAACAAAAAAAAACCTTTCAACAAACACAAGTCTGGACAAGATGACTTCACAGGTAAATATTACCAAATGTTTAAAGAAGAGTTAAGGGATCCCTGGGTGGCGCAGCGGTTTGGCGCCTGCCTTTGGCCCAGGGCGCGATCCTGGAGACCCGGGATCAAATCCCACATCAGGCTCCCGGTGCATGGAGCCTGCTTCTCCCTCCGCCTGTGTCTCTGCCTCTCTCTCTCTCTCTCTGTGACTATCATAAATAAATTAAAAAAAAAATAAAGAAGAGTTAATACTACCTTTCTTAAATTAATTTAAAATTTTGAAGAGGAAGGAACACTTCCAAACTCATTTTTACAAGGCCAGCATGACCCTAATGCCAATACCAGACAAAGATGCTACATAAATTAGTGGCAAGAAAAAACATAGATGGAAAACTCCTCAACAAAATACTAGCAAATAGAATTTAACAATATATTCAAAGGATCATGCTCCATGACCAAGTGGGATTAATTCCAGGAATGCAAAGATGGTTTAATATCTGCAAATCAATCATATGATAAACTGCATTAACAAAATGAAGGATAAAAATCATACGATCATCTCAATAGAGGAATAAAAAGCACTTGACAAAATTCAACATCCATTTTTGATGAAAACACTCAACCAAGGGAGTAGAGAGAGAACATATCTCATCATAATAAAAGCAATATATGACAAACCCACAGCTAACATCATACTCAATGGTGAAAAGTTAATTTTTTCTTTAAAATTTAAAAAAATTCATGCCACTTTTATTCAACATAATATTGAAAGTCCTAGCCATGGCAATTAGACTAATAATCATAATAGGCATTCAAATTGGAAAGGAAAAAGTCAAACTGTCATTATTTGCAGATGACGTGATACATGTACATGACATGACACTGTACATTCAAAACCCTAGAGTCCATCCAAAAACTATTATAATAAATGAATTCACTAAAGTTGCAGAATACAAAGTTAACATATAGAAATCTGTTATGTTTCAGGGTACCTGGGTAGCTTGGGTCATGTCCCAAGGTCCTGGGATCTAGTGGGATCCTTGTGGAGAGCCTGCTTCTCCCTTTGCATATGTCTCTGCCTCTCTCTGTGTGTCTCTCAAAAATAAAAAAAATAAATAAAAAGTATTGTATTTAGAAATCTGTTATTTTTCTATACATTGATAATAAACTATCAAAAAGGTAAAATAAGAAAATAATCCTATTTCCAATTACATCAGAATGAACAAATGTAGCCAAGGAAGTGAATGAACTGCACTCTGAAAGCTATAAGAACTTGATGAAAGAAATTGAAGACAACACAAATAAAAGGAAATACATAGTGTGCTCATGAATTGGAAGCATTTATATTGTTAAAATGTTCATTCTACCCAAAGCAATCTACAAATTAATGTAATTCCTATCAAAATACCAATGGCTTTTTTCACAGAATTGGAACAAATAATCCTAAATTTTGTATGGAACCACAAAAGATCACAAATAGCCAAAGCAATCTTGAGAAAGCACAAACTGGAAGGAACATGCTTCCTGATTTCAGGCTATAATACAAAGCTATAGTAATCAAAACAGTATGGTACTGGCACACAGATTCATCAATCAATAAAATGGAATGGAGAGCCCATAAATAAACCCATACTTCCTTATATGTCAATAAATCTGTGACAAAGGAGGCAAAAACATAAAACAGGGAAAAGATGATCTCTTCAATATAAGTGCTGGGAAAACTGGACAGCCACAAGCAAAAGAATGAAACTAGACCACTTTCTTAGACCATGTACAAAAATAAACTCAAAATACAGTAAACATTTAAATATAAGACTTGAAACCATAAAACTCCTAGAAAACATAAGCAGTAAGCTCTTTAACATCAGTCTAAGCAATATATTTATTTTGGATATGTCTCCTTTTGTAAGGGAAACAAAAACAAAAATAAACAAATTAGACTACACCAAACAAAAAAGCTTTTGCACAGTGAAGGAAACCATCAACAAAACCAAAAAGCCTACTGAATGGGAGAAGATTCTTGAAAATGATATATGTTTGATAATGGATTGATATCTAAAATATATTAAGAACTCATGCAACTCAAAAACAAAACAAAAAAAAAAACAATTCAGTTTAAAAATGGGCCAAGGACCTGAACAGACATTTTTCCAAAGAAGACATACAGATGGCCAAAAGGCACATGAAAAGATGCCCAATATCACTCAGCATTAGAGAAATACAAATCAGAACTACAATGAGGGGACACCTGGGTGGCTCAGAGGTTGTGCGTCTGCCTTTGGCTCAGGGCGTGATTCTGGAGTCCAGGGATTGAGTCCCCGGTCGAGGTCTCTGCAGTGAGCCTGCTTCTCCCTCTCCCTATGTTTCTGCCTCTCTTTGTGTCTCTCATGAATAAATGAATAAGAATCTTAAAAAAAAAAAAGAACTACAATGAGATTTTTACCTCACACCTGTCAGAATGGCTAAAATTAACAACTCAGGAAACAACAGGTATTGGCAGATGTGGATAAAGGGGAACCTTCTTGCACTGTTGGTAAGAATGCAAATCAGCATAGCCACTCTGGAAAACAGCATGGAGGTGCCTCAAAAAGTTAAAAATAGAGCTACCCTATGACCCAGCAATTGCATTAATAGGTATTTGCCCAAAGGATACAAACATACTGATTTGAAGGGGGAGAAGCACCCTGATGTTTTTAGCAATATTATAAATAATAGCCAAGTTATGGAAGCAATCCAAGTGTCCATTGACTGATTACTGGATAAACAAGATGTGGTTTATATGTAGAATGGAATATTACTGAGCCATAAAAAAGAATGAAATCTTGCCATTAGCAATGACATGGATGGAGCTAGAGAACATCGTGCTAAGCAAAATAAGTCAGAGAAAGACAAATACCATATGATTTCACTTATATGTGGAATTTAAGAAACAAAATAGATGACCATAGGGGAGAAAAGAAAAAAGAGGGGTAGACCAGAAAACAGACTCTCAACTATAGAGAACAAACTGAGGATTGTTGGAGGGGAGACTGGTGGGGAATGGGTTAAATGGGTGATGGCATTAACAAGGGAAGTTGTTGTGATGAGCACTGGGTGATGTATGTAAGTGATGAATCACTAAATTCTACACCTGAAACTAATATTACATTGTATGTTAACTAGCTGGAATTTAAATAAAAACTTGAAAAAGAAAAAAAAACCTTCAATGAGATATCACTTTATACCTGTCAGAATGGCTATTATCAAAGGGGTAAGAATAAGTGTTGACAAGTTTCTAAAGAAAAGAGAACTCTTGGGCACTGTTCGTGGGAATGTAAATTGGTGCAGCCAATGATCTGCAGTTCCTTCAAAAAATTAAAAATAGAGCTACCATATGATCTAGCCATTCCACTTCTGGATATTTCTATGAATAACACAGAAATACTAATTTGAAAACATGTATGTACCCCTACAGTCAATGAAGCATTATTTATAATAGTCAAGATATAGAAGCAACCTAAGTGTCCATTAATAGATGAATGGATAAAGAAGATATGATAGATAGAGATATAGACAGACACACACAACGGAATACTACTTAGCCATAAAAAAGTTGAAATTTTGCCTTTTGCAACAACCTGGATGTACCTATAGGGCACTATGCTAACTGAAATAAGTTAGAGAATAATAAATGCTATATAATTTCATGCATACGTGGAATCTGAAAACAAACAAACAAAACAAAAATAGACTCAGAAATACAGAAAAGAAAATGGAGGGTCCCCAGAGGAGAGGGGAGTAGGATGACAGAGGAAACAGGTCAAGTGGTTTAAGAGGTACAAACTTCCAGTTATAAAATAAGTAAATCGTGGGGATATAATGTACGGCATATAGAATATAGATGATAACACTGTTATAACTTTGGTGACAGATGGTAATTAGACTTATGGTGATCATTTTGTAAGGCATAAAAATATCAAATCACTATCTTTCACTCCTGACACTAGTATAATATTGTATGTCAATTATGATCCAATAAAAAAGGAAACTTCTCAACACATGTTGACAGTGAGTCATCTTTTAATAAGAGCAAAAATACATTTCTAAGCACCCATAGATTATTTCTTAGTTAAGATTCTTGTGTTAAGGGGATCCCTGGGTGGCTCAGCAGTTTAGCACCTGCCTTTGGCCCAGGGTGCGATCCTGGAGTCCTGGGATCGAGTCCCACTTCAGGCTCTCGGCATGGAGCCTGCTTCTCCCTCCTCCTGTGTCTCTGCCTCTCTCTCTCTCTCTCTCTATCTCTATGTCTATCATAAATAAATTAATTAATTAAAAAAAAAAGATTTCTTGTGTTAAGAACCCACAGTTTTCTCAGTTGCCTTCCCAAACACTAGAATCCTATTAACTCCAGTTTATGTTCATATATCTCAATGTAAAAGTTTAATATATATGTATATATTAAAAGTAAATATATATATTATATATATATAATATTATAAATGCACCGTTGAGCAAACAGTTAAATAGGCTTTCCCTTAACTTTCATGTTTCAGCAAGAACTTCTAAGTAAATCTTACATGTTAACATTTTAATGGAAGAAAAAGAAATGGTTTTGTGAGTTTCTAACTTGAATCAGAAGATATTTTGACATTATTCATGTGGAAAATATTTATGTGCAAATAACAAACAAATAAAATTAAACCATGTTGTTTTGGTAACCACTTCAGTGTATTGTATGACAGTGTTTGGTAACTGATGTATTATGTGCCAATTGTTTTTTTCCAAACAGCTAAATATTTTCCATATATTGTTTCTTTTTCCAAATAAAAAAATGCAGACAGCTCTAGAGAGTTTTGGAAATAAAAAAAAATGTTTTTGACCTTCAGATCACACAATTTTATTAATATTCAGTAACATGAACATCCAAAGGACAGCCATCAGCACATTTTCTGCATTCCTCTGACTTACTTTACATGAATAAAAAATCAGCCACATATTCAAAATGGATGAAACCTTGTAAAATATTACATGCTTTTCTTAAATCACAGATAACTGAGAAAAAGTACATTAACTAATAATTCTCCACTCTTCATATAAACAATGTTACAATCTTCTTTAAAATAGTCTTTTAATTTAACCATTACAATACTTGGGTAATAAACGCCTTAAAAATAGTCACAAAGATGCTCTCAAATTTAAGGTGCAATGTATAAATTCCTACGTCTACATATGACTCAGCTATTTACACGAGCTCTCTCTTAAGTAGAGAAATTATCAACAGCCTCAGAATCCAATGTCTGCAGTTGATCTACTTTTTAAAAGTCATACTTTTTATTTACACTCTAAGTGTGGGATTGGGCCCCGCATCAGGCTTTGCACACAGCGTGAAGCCTGCTTGAGATTCTTTCTCTCCCTCTACAAAAAATACAAACAACAAAAAACTTCGCTGGGATACACAGGCATTGGAGCCCAGAGGAGCAAGGGCTCATCAAAAAAACATGTTAACTATGTATTATAGTGAGAAAAAAAAAATCCTATGCTTTCTTAAAGCATTAATAAAAGAGCCTGCAGCCTGTCAGGTGACTTCTAATATATTAGGAATTAAGGAGTACCAAATCAAGTTTGTTCACTCACTATCCTTCTGAATTTAAATTATTGAAATTTAATATTATGTGTTGGGCAATAGTTCCTATTCAAAATGAAAACTTAGCTGAAAATGGTTACAGAACTACAGTATTCCTGAGTTGGAGGACTGAAAAATCAACAAAGGCTTTCAGAAAGCAGGAAAATTGTCAGGTGTGACTATTTTACTCAAATTGTCCTTCCATCCCCTTTGGGATGGAAGGGGTTAGTTCCTGAATCTGACTCTAATAAGGAATTTAAAAAGGGTCTATTCTATAGACCAAATTAAGCCCGTAGGTATGTTTTCTTGGTAGTCATAGTGTTATTATACCTGTGTGTTCCTTATTCTTGTGTTAAATTAAAATTTCTTTAGGAGAATCATACATTAACCAATATGCACTGCCCCACCATTTCCTACTATGTTTCATACAACTCAATTTATACAATTATGTTTTTTAGCATCCTCTCTGGCTGTAGAACATATTCTACATAAACTATCCTAACTCAAATTTGAAATATTTTCTATAAAATCTGAGAAGTTCTTATCTAAGAATTTAGGTTAAGATGGTTTTGGAGTTCCATTTATACCTGAGCCAGTTTATACCTGATTTGCCTACCTTGTTGCTGTTTGCAATGCCACAAATTTGAAATTTGCACAATTTCATGCCTCATATTTTATGGTGTACTATAATTTAGCTTCTCCAGGAACAGGAAGCTTATATCTTTTAAGACATTGCTTGGATAACAAATAATAATAATAATGGTCAGATAACCAAAATCTGAATATTTTTGAGTCTGAAGATAATAAGCATCACTATATCTCAGTTGAGCATATAAAGTAGATATTTGTCACACTGGGACTAGAAGCCTTTTGTTTGGATTTTTGAAAGTCAGTTGCCCATGAATATCCTTTGGACACCCAAAACTAAAGAGTTTAACCGATTTGCTGTTTAGAATTGAAATACTTTACCAATAGCCCCTGCCGTGAATGAAATTAACTTAGATTACAAAATCTACACTCACAGCAAGGGTCAAGGGCAAATCACATCACTGTTTGAGAGTGTCTCCTGTGAGCTGCAAGCTAGTATGACAAGAAAACAGAGAAGACATGAGGGCAGAAAACAAACAACCACAGAAACCACCGAAGCAATAACTACAAAAAAATTATGTGTATGCAGCCTTTAAATTCTGACTCATTGAAGAGACTGCTGACATTTAATTACAACCCGATCCTTTATTTGAGTAAGATTTTATTTGCGCAGTTTTGTAGAAATGGCTATACTTATAAATTTCAAGAATTTTCTAAGACACTAATCACTCAGCTTTCAGTATTTATATCCTTCTTATCGTAAATTAAGAATAGGGACACCAGAAGGAAATGTACAATGTGTTTAGTGCCCTCCTGTTGATAATACAACAAGCAGAAACAGAAACAATTGTACTAATTTATTTTCAAGAACACCATAGGGCAATTGCTTACGCACACGTGTTTCCACACACATGTGCATGCACACACGTCTACACAAGACTTGTTTTGTAAATTATATTACCCTTCTGGACACTAGTTCTTATTGCTAAACTAAATCAGATTTTTTATAGTTTTTAGTGACAATTTCCTGTTTCAAACACCATCTTACTAATAGGATAGAAATGCTTACCAATGGACTAAAAAGGTGCTGTCCCTCCATTAGAAAAGAACTTTACTATAGCTTCCTTCCCCATCTAGTTGTTTCCAGAATTTAAGTGCTGTTTCCAACAGCAAGGCTCAAGGATTATGTGCATCAGAATCTTCTAGAATGCTTAATACCAATGCATTTTTCCCAAACATCCATATCTCAATCTCTGGGGTTAGGCAGTGAACACTCCATGTGATCTCTCTAATTTGAGAATTGTGACTTTTACTATAAAACTGCAGAAGAAAAAAGGAAGAGCTATCATCCTACCATTAACTAAAAAAATGTGATGAAAGTAAGCCACAGTATGCCTTCAAGTAAAGTTTTAATGTTAATTTGTCATAAAACTTTCACTCATTCATTTATTCATACTACCATGATGCTACTACTGGTCTTTCATTGAGTTCATAATTACATTGCATAAGTGTATGAAACACATATTTTTATCTCTAGATATTTGGCACAACTATAGATCCATGAATCTTTACAAAAACTATCTCCCTTTGAGTTTCTTGGGTTGCAGATTAGGAACTACTATTGCAAATTATAAGTAGTTTCCTTGACCACTCTTGACCAAGTAAGAACATTTATCCTTTTCTATTATCTATTACCAGTCATAGTTATGCAATGTTCCTATAACAGAAAGGAAGAAAGCTGCTCTAGTGTATGTTCATCCATGAGTTCTCTCAAATCTAGGAACAATCAGGAGAACAAAGTCAGTGCTTCTCCATTATAAACATCAATTTTTAGAATTCTATTTTGCAAAGCCCACCTACAGAAATAATCCTGGAATCAAGTGATTCTGTTTCAGAAAGATAGATTTGCATGGTTAATATCTTAAAATAAAATTAATGAGGGGTCCCTGGTTGGCTCAATCACTTAAGTGTCTGCCTTCGGCTCAGGTCATAATCTCACAGTCCTTGGATCAAGCCCCACCAACTCGCTACTCAGCAGGGGAATCTTCTTGTCCCTTCGTGCCTCCCCCTACTCATGCTCTTCTTCCCTCTCTCTCTCAAATAAAGAAAATCTTTAAAATAAATAAATAAATAAAACAAAACTGATACATTTTCCTTGATACGTCAGTCCATGCTTGTTTATAAATTTTATAAGTAGAATAAAATGCAGTAAAATATAATAAAATAAAGGTGGCTTCTATCCCTACCACTCAATGATGACCAATGTTATTTGGGTGGATTTTCTGGAATTCATGTATTTTTTTTCTTTACAAAGTGCTGACATACTATGAGCATTTATTTTTTTACTTCATAATATATATCTATATTTTCTACATTATAGATTTATTATTATAATGAAAATGGTTACCTAATATTTCATAATGAATATCCTACCACAATTTGCTTAAGACTATAACATTTTTAAGTATTTACAGGATTTCCAATATTTCAAGGTAATAAACGACAGTGAAAAGAATCTTAGCCTTAAAGCACTGTATAAATTTTGAATTGTTTCCTTTAGGCAAATTTTTAGGAGTAGAAATATATGATCAAAGGGCATAAAATATTAAGGCTTTTGATACCTACTTAGAAATTATTTCTCAGGGATTTTACTAGCTTTATGGATGATGACATGAAAATACATGTCAGAATCTTTAAAATGCCTTTTTTATTGAACTTGGCTATTAGGCATTCATAATACAAATAATAATGAATAGGCTAAAATATTTAGGGTTATTGATAGACTTTCATAGGAAAAATCCAACAATAAAGGTTACCTAAAGATCAGAAAAGAAGTTATGTAATATTTCATAACAAAGTATCATTGAAGCAAAAAATATACAATAATTGTTCTTGATAGTTTTAGGTTAAAAAGTTGGTAATCAAAATGTAATACATATGGTTTTATATATATAAGTTACATATATATGGTTACACATATATTTCTACATATGGTAAATATAATATAATATAATATAATATAATATAATATAATATAAAACAATAATTTGTAAATACTATATGTATACATATGCCTGATAGGAATGCACATATTTTTAAATGTTATTTTTAGCTCTTTATATATATATATATATATATATATATATATATATATATACACACACATATATATTGTATGTCAAAAATGGATATTATAATCAGAAAAAACACATGCATAAAGGTGTGCTAATTTCATTTACACAAGCCTTGGGTGAGAATGTCATTTTCCATAGCTTTGCAAACCATCACTCTATTTTTAAAGCTAAATGTACTTTTAAATAATTATAGAAAACAGTACTATTGGTATGCAGATATGTTTTCAATTTGGGAAATCTTGCTGTTACGAAGTGCTTTTCTTAAAGGAATTTGACAGCTTTACCCAAAAAGTAAAAATTGAGGACTTCACCTTGGCAAAACATATTTGTAAGAATGAATATTGTGATACTGGTTAAAGTGTGCTTTCTGAGGAGATGGCATCAGACAGGCTGTGTACTAAGCGATCTGATGTCTGATGAGAGGATTTGCTTCATTGACTTTGCAGTATGTCTAATAATCCCAATATTTTATAGCAACTAAATTTTGACATTTGTAGAACAATTCTATATGTAGAATAATGCTTTATTACCCCTCGAATGATCTGACTGTTGCTAACAATTCTGAAATAAAGATGCCATAAAAATAAGTAAGATATTAAGTACATGACACAAGAGTATAAATTTTTTAGGAATACAACTTCAAAAATTACTTTTGGAAATATGTTATATTTTAGATACATGATAGTTATCATCTCAAATAAAAATATGGTATATTCAGTGGCATTAATTTCTATTCATAATTACTAAAGAATATTATTAGACCATGCCAACATAAGTTAAAATCTACTGATACAGGATCTACATCAAATAGTTGTGAGCCTAACCTCGTGCCCATGAATAAAATTTTATGCTCTAAGCATAAAGTGGAACATGGCAAATCAGCTGTTTCCTTTTTCATCTTGAACTTATTAGTGATTATAACTATTTTTGCGATGTTCTTGGGAAACAACTGTACAGTTTTCAAAAACCCATCTGCAGTTTTACTTTGGGGATTCTACGAAGCACTAGTAGAGCTTTCCACAGAAAATGCTGAATAGATTATCACTTATTTCTTTTGTATAATATATGATATTAGCTGTCTCCATGTTCTAAGACATTTTAATATTCATATGGTCACTTCCCATCATTTTAAGAAAAGGTTTTCCTCTTAGCTAAATAGTGAAGGCCCAGTGAGTTTTTCATATGCACCAGCCTTTGTTCATAAAAGAGAGTATATTGGCAGAGGTTTGGGGAATAATAACAAGCTCTTTTTACTGGGCAAATATTTCAAAGGAAATATATTGTCAATATCATCCTTAAATATGATGAGTATTTTAAGTATTACTACTCAAATTTTCATTTGGGGGTGTCTTATTTTACAAATGCGTGTCATTTATGTTGAAGCCACTTAGAACTGCTTTCACTTGCTGCTTCCTCTTCTCTAAAGAAAAGAGACTCTACCCTAGACAGGAGAGTTTGAATGGCAGCTAATAGCCATTCTACGCCTCTAAGTTGTACACCTGTAAATCACTTCAAATTGCTTCCTGATTTTAGGGGCAATTAATGCCTAAAGTTAGTGTTAAGACAACAAATATTTAACAATACCAAATACATTTTACTCAAGATAGATACATAAATAATAGAACCTGTGTAGGTACAAGTGCTTTTAAAAAGCACTGGCCACAATGTAAGTGCTGCAAAAATATAAATACCAAAACAATGTGAGATAGCTAGTTAGAATTTTAAAACCTCACATTATAATATTTTCCATTTAGTGCTTATGGTGCTTCACTTGGGAGACTGTGACTCTAGGGCAACAATCATATCTAGTTTATTCTAACCGGGAAGTTTCACATTTTAAGAATAGCAAAAGGGGCCTTGAAAAACTTTGCAACGGATTAGGTAATATAAAAGTACTACACACTGAATTTGTTTATTTTTTTAATTTTTTTTTTTTTTTTTTTTTTTTTTTTTTTTTAGTCACAGAGAGAGAGAGAGGCAGAGTCACAAGCGGGCTCCATGCACTGGGAGCCTGACGTGGGATTCGATCCGGGGTCTCCAGGATCACGCCCTGGGCCAAAGGCAAGCGCTAAACCCCTGCGCCACCCAGGGATCTCTGAATTTGTTTATTCACAACTTTTTACTTATTAAATGACCTAAATCTGCTATTCCAATTCACTACACTGGCCTTTTAAAAAGGACAAACTATGGGTATACCACTAGATGGCAGGAAAAGATCAGAAAATTTCCATTACATACTCCACATTAAAAAGTATGTATAGTGAGTGCACTTACATAATATACGTTAAATCCTGATCTAGCTATACTTTCATTTATCAGTAAAATGTGCCTTATAAATTTGATACAAGAATAAAATATTTTCTCTGATTATCCTTATTCCTTACTTGACCAGGAAGAGCCAAGTTTTTGTCTAAACAGAAAATTAGGAAAAGCATCAGACTGAGCTATTAAACACTGGATCCAGCTTTACCTCCACACCTGGCATGCCCTGTAATCCTTAGTAGGCCAATACCTCGATGCCAATAAATAGGTGAAAAAAGTTTGGTGCCTAAAAGTTCTCATGGAAGAGAGGAGAATGATTTCATTAATACATGAGTGATTTTTTTCTACTTGCCTGTTTTAGAAAAGCTTAGATAAAATGGGGTTTGGTTCAATTTTATACTATCATAACCTTGCTTCTTTAAGCCTGAATTTTTAGAGTTCTCCTTACATCCATGTCTCTAAAAGGTCTTCATATTTCTTACTTCCCCTCCTAAAACTTATCGCCTGTTACTTATCTTCCCTCCTTCTCTCTTATTGGGACTGATGAGATAAAAGAATCAGAAACTTAGTATTTCAGAATTAGTTGGGCAAGGACATCTTCCGTTTTTCTGAATTCTTTAGGACTTAGAAAAAAATTGAGGTTATTGATTTAAAATTTGGTGTAAATAAATCATACTAGGTGTAAGGATGACTTTCACTGGGTGGCTGAGCAGACATTTGGGAAAATTTTCTAAAATTTTTCTAAAAACCGGCTATTATTTTTTTCAAATATCTACAAACATCTATAATGTCAAGCCAAATACAAGCATACCTATCTACCTACATACATACATAAGTTTGAGGCTTTGAGTCCTCATATCTATGAATGTTAATCTTCATTTCAAGTAGATAAAACCTTTTTACACCTATGCTTACAAAACACTGGAACATGGCTTCAATCATAAGTGTACACCACAGCTAACACTCAGAAGTCTTAGAGTTCTTCCTGTTTATGCTACACCTTTGGCACTACCAATAATGTGTTTTTAAAAAATAAGTATTTTTGGATGCCTGGGTGGCTCAGTGGTTGAGCATCTGCCTTCGGCTCAGTTCGTGATCCCGGGGTTCCAGATTCAAGTCCCAGATTCAAGTTCCGCATAAGTCTTGCCTCAAGGAGACTGCTACTCCCTCTGCCTGTGTCTCTGCTTCTCTGTGTCTCTCATGAATGAATGAATGAATGAATGAATGAATGAATAAATAAATAAATAAGATCTTTAAAAAATTTCTCTATCTTAAAAGTAACATAAGTATTTTTGAAGTCTTTCTCATCTAATGAGATTGTAGGCACTTTGTGGGCTAGGGCAGTATCTGGGGCATTTTCAATTTCTAAACATTCTTAGCATATAGGCATTTAATAAATATTTATGGGTTCATTACCTTATTATACAAACTCAGAAAAAAACAATTCTTCTGATGCATACTCATTTATATTCTGTAACCAAATGTTTTCTCTAACCTCAGGAACTACTATGTTCTTAGTACTTATTATCTTGTTACTACTATCTTTTGACTCTTTAAGAGTAGTTTTGGATAAATGGTGTTTGAGAAACATTAACCATAAACATTCTGAGTGCAGAGCCATAAATAAGGAACCTGTAGTCATACTGAGGCCACTAGAAGCATCTGATTCTTGGGGTTCCTAGTTCCTAGACTTTTAAAAACTTCTGCTGTTTATCAATAGGTTAGGAGAGACAATTAGGCTTAAAAATATCAGTGGCCTCTGATTTCCAAGGCTGAGCAGGAATTCCCTTCTCCAGCCCCCCAAACCAAAAGTAATATCCAGATTATTTATTGATTTCTACCAAACCGCATCTGAATATTTTTTTAGTCTACTGTTCTATCCCCCACCAAGGGATTGTTTCCTGTCTGGTAGTCTTCAGCATAAGCACGTATTTCCCAAATCTGTGTAATATACCTAAGCACAGTCCTGAGGTCCAACAGTTCCACTTCTCAGAACGCAGGAATACTTAAAAATACAACAGTTATGAATAATAACAAAATGATGATGACAATTCATCAATATGAACTGATCTGGTCCGCCCCATCCTGTCCTAGGAACATATGGGGATGTCATCACTTGTGCTAGTAGTTAAGATAACAACCTCAAAAAACTGAAGGACAAGTTTTGCACCACTATATTGTCTGTAAGCTGGAATTGTGTGCAGCTCTACCACACAAATCTTTCTCACTTGGGTTTCAGGCTAAAGAAGCACCCCTACCTCCATGTCAGCGAAAAGGGAAAAGCAGACAACTTCACATTTTAATGGGGGCATATTTTTATGATTTAATAATCTCTGGCATATAATCTGTTTTTTCCTAATGTTTTGAATTTGCTCCCTTAATGTGTTTAGATTGCTCCTATAATCATCCAGGGTAATTAATCCTTACTGCATATCAATCTACCAACAGCTGGAAAAAATCCCCATTCATTCTTTCTTCTCAAAGGAAGAACTTTTAGTGAGAAAAACCATAGATATAATCTACATAATATTTTCCTGAAAGATCTATGGATGGTGTCACTTTAATAAGAATAAACACAACTCTCTATGGGCACATTTTACGTTTTTTCCAGATAAAATGATATCTGAGAGATTTGAAGATAACAGAAAGGAAAATTCACCAACTAAAGAAACTATATCACTGTCCTGCCAAACTTCAAATGATATGCTAGTTTTTGTTGTTGTTCTTGAAGTAGAAGGAATTTAGCAACTATAAACTTAGTATTTTTTAAAGATTTTTCTAATTTGAGAAACTTCCTACCTCCTCTGCTTTGATAGGATTGTCAAGTCAGAAAAATATATCCTTAGCATCAATTAATCTTATGTTTCCTGTTTACCTCCTAAGCTTTATTTGATGTCCTTTGAACTTTCCACCTTTCCACACATTATTTCTTATAATAAGAAACTACATACAAGGGTTTAGTAAAGACTCTAATCAATGTTTAAGAGAAATATTTTCTTTTCCTTCACATTCTATATTTTCTATTAATATATTTGCTTCCTTAAAACACCATTGCTAAGAAATATACTGCTTATGGCCCATGGTGTTCTCAATCTTATTCTTAATTGTCCCACAGTTGGTTCCTGACTTTACTCACATAATGCAGAGCAAATATGGTAAACACTGCCCCCTGAATACTTTGTCTTTTGTTTCTCTATTTTATATGTTTATTGATATTTTCTATCACTTGACTTTCAGGGAAAGTTCAAATTCCATTGAAGGTAGTTGTAATGATAACCAATGGTATCGTCTGTCTACTCATTGGCATACACGCACACACACACACACACACACACACACAGTATCATAATGGCTTAATTATCTAACTCTATTTTGAGAATTTATCAGTTTAGGAATTATCTCTTATGAAATAATTCCTCCAGATGTTGAAGAGAACATAAAGGAGTGATGGGACAATGTCCTTATCCATAAGGAGGTTTAGAGTTCAATAACTGTGATATCCCGGCAGAGAAAAGTTATTTCTTCCTCTTTCTCTTATTTCCTGCCAAGTTTTCCTCAGCTTTTGAGCATTTCTATGGCTTTTGTCCAAAGAGATTTTGCTACATAATCAGTGTAAAGTATCTTCTGAAAAGGATCAAAATATATCCCTATGAGAACGGCTCCTGAACACACTGGTCAACAGTTTGTTGATTGCCTTCCCCTTCAGAGAAGAACACTTGAGGCAATACATGAAAAGGATTGCTAAACTCAAGCTTAGGTAAAGATGCCTGGTTATTACCAAACTGAAACTTGCTGTTATTTAATTGGATTGGCCATGAAAGACTATCCTTCTAGAAATCTTCTAGCTTTTGTAGTAATTCATCTGATATCTGCCGTAAGGTTAAAAAAAAAAAACTGCACAGTTTTGACTATGAAATTAGTTAAAACACCTCTCCAGTCTTTCATAATGGCACTACTGGATTTAGGGAAGCACAATCCTTTGTTCTGAGAGGCTGTCCTATGCATTACAGAATATTTAGCATCCCCGTCCTCCAAGTAACAAATGCCAGTTGCTCCCTCCTCCCAGTGATTATTACCACTAAAGCATCACAATTATTTTACTAAAACCTCTTGGGGGTGGAAGAGACATTACACGCCCTGAGAATTGCTGCTATATGATTTTTTCTATTAATGTAAAACATAATACTGTATATATTATACATTCCTATATTTGAAACATATATACAAAATTAAGCAGAGGATAGTTCCAAGAAAACATAAATTCCTAAATATTACTATTAAAATGCTCAGATGTGGTCAAACTTGGATTCTGAGCTTCTGAAGAGAGGTATTCAAAAGCATGTTTACTTTAATAAAATGCCTTAGACGTTTCTAGAAGCAAGAAGTGTCAAAATGCTTTCTAGTCCACGGCCTAACCTCATCTCTCAAATTAGCACTAGTGTTCTAACACCACTAGACCCATCTTAGGGAAAACCCTAAGGGATGACCCTTTGTCATCCCTTCCATTCTAACTGGAATAAATGAAGTGCAAACAAAACTTAAACCTAAGTCTCATTCTTAATGATGAATGCAGTCAAAAAACTTCTTTGGCTGCCGATGCCGTCTCTTAATTATGGTGTTTTTGATCTGTCATAAATATTTCTTTATACACTTTATTTCTAATATCCCACTAATCTTAATCAAAATAATCAGTTCCTTTAAACACATTTTAATATAAAGTAATAGGATATTGTGTGATTTAATCATACTATTCATGAAAGAACAATGACATTAAACTAGAATTCATGGAACATGACATATTGTGTCCAACAGGTTCGCTTTTAGGTCTCAACTTGTGATAGAGTGCCATCTTGGATGGAAACAGATCTGTTGTGCAATTCAAAGATGTCACTACTGGTACATATGGTGAAACTTGCCATTGTGTCACAGAAAGAATAATTTTTTTTTTAAGAATAAAATTTGTTGGGCTAAATTTATTCTTCAGAGAGCCTCACTGTTTACCCCTCAGTGTTTACTTTTTTTGATATCAAATCGAGAATTGAATGAGTCAAGGAATCAAAGTTAAACTGTCCAAATTAGGATCCTATATTCTTCTTTTTTATTATTTATGAAAGAGAGAAGCTGCACATGCTGCTTTGCCTTTTCTATTCAAGAACGTCATGAACCAAATTCCTGACTCCAGGAACTTTAACTTTTCCTGTGTCCACTTTCTAGTAACTCCTCTTGCCTGCAAAATCGTATTTGGAAATTAATAAGATAAACTTGCTCTCAGAGTCTCTCACTTGTGATATGACCTTACTTTTTCTAATTCTCATGTGAGTGAGAGGGGGAAAATGAGACTTTGAAAATCTCCCCTAATACATTCCAATTTTTCTTATTCCCATTGCTTTCTTTTTCTACTAGGATTAATTCATATTCACACTACTTTCATTCTATCCTCCATCCTCAGTCCCTGGAGATCAATGTGAGCCCTCATAACAGATTGGCAGCTGGAGGAGCCAGTAGACAGGTATCAGCTTGTCATTCTGCACATAAGCTTGAGTTAACCAAGAGTAGAAAATCTTTCCAAATATGTCTGAGAGTATGAAAAAATGTGGTTCTTTCATGCTTGAATAACTGAAAGGTAGCCAAACTACTTCTATCCAACTTAGAATCAGACTGAGAATAGCATGATAAATTTTGACTCAAAAGTTAATTTATTCAAAAGGTTACAGAGCACTTGAAATCAAAGAATTTAAATAGGGAATGCCTCTTGAACATCTGGAGTATCCTTGCAAGAAAAGTGAAACTGATAAGGAAATATATGAGAAAGCAAAGAGATATCCAGTTAATTATAAATTCTGTTCAATAGGTGTATATATGGAAATAAATTTCTCTTATCTTTTTGTACCTGTAACAGACTCACATTCGTCCAAAATTTCATTTTGAAATATGTCATCTGTGCAAATGTCCTTTCCAATTCCTTCTTTGGTATAATTTCTGTGGTGCATTTATTAGGTGACATAAATGAAAACATTTTAAGTCCCTGTGGTGAGTTTTTAGAAATACTTTTTTTTTTAAATTTTGATCCATTTTGAGGAAGATTCCTTATCTGTTGTCTCAGTAGACATTTTTAGTCTCAGCTACCATTCTGGAAGAAGTGAGAGTTTGTGATTGTGCCAATAATTCAAAATTTCAAAAGATCATTAAATCAGTGTTGTATAATTTCCTAGAGAAATCACATACCTTCACTAGACACTATGTGCAAAGACATGAAAATATTTCTATTTCCATTGATTGTGGAAAATATTTTTTGGTTTTGCAACTCATTATCTATTCCTTCATATGTTCCCATATGCTGAAACACTATGCATAATGAGCTGACTGGAAAGTAAAACAATCAGTTTAACATTGAAAATAAGTGCCAAATAAATGGCTCTTGCTCAGAAAATAAGTAAATTTCCAGACTTCAAATCCTGAGGTTAGATACTTATACAAGATAAGTGGGATCTTGGGAAAAATCCAACTGCTGAGGTTGTATTACTTCTTCACCTCTTGTTTCCTTCTCGTTGCAAAATAGACTCAAATTCATAATGCAAACACATACTTGCCCTTCTAGTTTTATATCAGGATAAGCTGTCCAAAATTTGTAGTGAAATGCCTTTTAACATAAAAGAATGGATAGAAATATAGACACAAAGAGTAAACTTGTTTATGCCTCAGGCTTAGTTTGATGTCTGAAACATGTGTGAAAACTCAAGAGCCTTGTAAATGTTGTTACCTCCACCTCATAAACTCCATCTCCTCGTCCTCCAAGAGAAATGTATTATAATGATCCTCATTGTTAGCCAGTTAACATTTTAGTGGTTAAAATGTAAATGAAATACTAGTGCTAGAGCTAGAAGAACTCCGTAATGGAGGTATTTTTTTATTCTATTTGAGATATATTTGAATTTTTCTTTACAAGAAAAAAGTTCAACATGTCTTGCTTTCATCTATGTGTTTACTTCACTTTTAATAGCTGAGAACTGTTGCTTTCTAGAGAAAGCTCACATTTTAGAACAGCAGTGTGTGTAAGGCAGACCTCAAGGTGTAAGATCTACAATCACTTCTGGACAAAAATGCAGTCAAATATTAGCAAATGTTATTTTTCTAGTTAAAATTATATATTGGCAAAACAACATATTCAGATTTGAATGATAGATTGCTTTTATTTCATTTTCCTTTTCCTATTTTTATTTGTATTATAGAGGCACTAACATCTAGTTTTTGTTTTGTTTTTTTTTTCAGCTGATATCAACTGCAATAACTGAATGTACCATAAATGTTATGACCATGTTGTCTGAATTTCTACATCATTTCTATATTCTTTGGAGCTGTTAACTACTGTTGAATAACCAGACATCTGTTGTTAAGTTAGTTTTTAAGAGTCAATATTACCAATATCACTGAACATGCATATACATAACTTCTGCTATGAATTTCTGACTTTATCTTAAGGATAAATTGCAGAAGAAAAATTATTGAATTAAAGCAAGTTAACAGTGTGCTGAAAGTTGTACCAATTACCCTGCCATCAGCTAGCTTCTCTAATCCTCATCATAAGACATTAACAGTTTTTAAAGACATTAATTTTAAAATGGATTGGAGAAATGATAATTCTTTTTGTTTACAGTGTTGTTCGGATGAATCTAAACCTTTTTGTCATTTAAAAGCAAAAAGGACAACAACACACCAATATAAGTCTAACTACTTAATTTCCCTAATTTAAACGATTTCTTGAATTTTTTTCCATTTAAATAAATTCTTAATTTCCTCTTTATTTTTTTTTTTTTTTTTTAATTCCCTCTTTAATATCTGCTTCAAAGAAGGGTTTTCCCCGTGTAAAACCCCGGTCAGTAAACGTGTGCCACAGGTTAATAAAAGTTAATGACTACACAGCTTATGGGGATATTGAAATAGATGTTTTTTAAAAATAGTTTATTTTGGGGATCCCTGGGTGGCGCAGCGGTTTGGCGCCTGCCTTTGGCCCAGGGCGCGATCCTGGAGACCCGGGATCGAATCCCACGTCGGGCTCCCGGTGCATGGAGCCTGCTTATCCCTTTGCCTCTCTCTCTCTCTTTCTGTGACTACCATAAATAAATAAAAAATAAAAAAATTTAAAAAAAAAAGATTTAAAAAAATAAATAAATAAAATATTTTAAAAAATAGTTGATTTTGTGGTTTATCTATCTCTGCATTCAGTTATAATGTATTGAGTAGCTTCTATGCCCCTATAGGTAATACCCTATGTGCAAGGGCTTCCACGGTGCACACCAGAAGAATCCGTATGTCCCCAAGAGTAAAATTCCAAGGATAGTAAGCTCCCTCGAGTGACACAAGCTTTGCCTCCGCTTAGGTATTCAAAACCGGCAAAATGTTAGATCCTTAGGGAACTGCTGGGTTGCTGCTGTCACCCTCCTGACGCACTTCTATACAGAAGGGGTGGATCATCGGGGGCCCCGACGGCTGTCCGCCCCCCTCCCTGGCTACACGGATAGCACAGCAGCAAAGAACCTGACGCCTCTGCAGGTAAAAATCAGAGTATTCTGGGTACACGCTGGAGTGCCCCTGGGTACACGCTCGAGTGCCCCTGGGTACACGCTCGAGTGCCCCTGGGTACACGCTGGAGTGTCCCTGGGTTCACGCTGGAGTACCCCTGGGTACACGCTGGAGTGTCCCTGGGTACACACTCGAGTGCCCCTGGGTACACGCTCGAGTGCCCCTGGGTACACGCTGGAGTGCCCCTGGGTACACGCTGGAGTGTCCCTGGGTACACGCTGGAGTGCCCCTGGGTACACGCTGGAGTGCCCCTGGGTACACGCTCGAGTGCCCCTGGGTACACACTAGAGTGCCCCTGGGTACACGCTCGAGTGCCCCTGGGTACACGCTGGAGTGCCCCTGGGTACACGCCTGGAGTGCCCTGGGTACACGCTGGAGTGTCCCTGGGTACACGCTGGAGTGCCCCTGGGTACACGCTGGAGTGCCCCTGGGTACACGCTCGAGTGTCCCTGGGTTCACGCTGGAGTGCCCCTGGGTACACGCTGGAGTGTCCCTGGGTTCACGCTGGAGTGCCCCTGGGTACACGCTGGAGTGCCCCTGGGTACACGCTGGAGTGCCCCTGGGTACACGCTCGAGTGCCCCTGGGTACACGCTGGAGTGCCCCTGGGTACACGCTGGAGTGCCCCTGGGTACACGCTGGAGTGCCCCTGGGTACACGCTGGAGTGCCCCTGGGTACACGCTGGAGTGCCCCTGGGTACGACGTGTCAGAAGCCGCCCCCGCGGGCCTCCCCGCGCCCCGCGCCCCGGACGGGCTGTCCGCCTGCAGACAAGCGCTGTATAAGGTCTTCACTAGCTGTTAAACAAGTCAATCGCCTATCAGCGATTATAGTCATAGAAGTTAAATGTTTGGGCCAATTAGGAAGTGAAATTTCCTCTGCACGTTCGCGGCCCGTGCACACGCTCTATTCCTGCCGCCCACGCTCCTGCAGAGCCGAGCTGCTGACTCAGCGGCGCGTGCGCACGTTCAGCGCGGATATTCCGTCCTTTATAACGTGACTTCTCTTGTTATTTCTAGCTTTTACACTACTCTACTCTACATTTTTAAACCAAAGGATAACTTGTTAATAAGGTGATTAGAATTTACTCCTCAATGTAATATGTATTCTACTCTACTTTCTCAACTTTCCTGTTATGACTAAATCAAGTGTATTATAGCTATTTCTTGATTTACTGTCCACTTTTTTAAAACATCCATTCAGGAGAATGTTATGTTCCAGACCGAAATCATTTTAATTTTTAAAACTCTACTGCTTGAACTTTCATTATGAATTAGAAAATAAAATTCCCAAATAATAAGCAAATACTAGATTATTTCAGAGAAATACTCTAATTTTGTCAAATAGACCAAAGCAATCAGAATGACCCAATAATGTACATAAGAGCCAATATTCCCAGGTTGTATCAGAAGCATTTTTTTTTCACACATTCTGATATCACTTCACATTAATAGTTCATGCGTACTGCTTAGTGGCGTGATAAACAGAATTCATTCATCCCTAAAAACTAAATCATTAACCTACAGTTTCTGAAAAGGCAGGAAAAGACAGCACCCTTAAGACATGAACCATCCCGCACCCTTTAACATTTTAAATGAAAATTTACAGCAATTCTCCTGGCTCATGGTCATTTTCAGCACTCGGCTCCCTGATTTCTCCTTTGCTACTCCAGTTACCATTTTGGGGAATTCAGTGTAGATCCAAAATCTTTGATCTCTTCAACTTCTAACTTTATTCCCTCCTCGATTTTGTCCTCGCTAGGAAGCGTACCTCCAAAATCTGCATTTTAATGATCCCATTTCACTACCATATTCTGTCTTGTTTACTTACTGAAGTAATCCTACTCCAGCTAAACTTCAAACTTTCACAGGCCCCTGAGAGTTTGACTCTACTTTTACACTCTCTAAAATCTTTCTCTTTACCTTTCTCCACACCCCTGTCTTACTGCTTTCTTTACCCAACTGAGATTCCAGAGATTCCTTAGATGACTACACAGCACAATGACCCATGCCCTGCGAACACTCTTGTCCTCCTCTCCCTCTGACCTACTTGCTGACAAACCCCCAACCGTGGTTCAATTTAACTATTCACTGACCATCTATTCAGCTATATATGCCTGGAGGAAAAAATGCTCTCTGCTGCGTGGACTGATCTCACTTTAAATTTGCACTTACACATTTCTGATGGACACTCAGTGCATGTAACAATTCCACTGTGCTTCCCCAAGCTCTTAAGGTCCTATTTCATACATTTTCTTCTGTCTCCAGACACTTATGCCACTTTTTCTCACTCTCCACTGAAGATATTATATCAAACGTCATTGAAAATCATCTGTTACTGTAAGAGTGGATCTTATCTCCCTCAACCACATTCACTCATTTGTCCGTACCTGTAATCAGTCTTCTTCCTCTTGCTACGAAGGAAAAGGCATCTGCTGCGATGTAAGCCCAGCTTCTCCTAGGTAGTCTGAAGAACCCCTTCAGTGTCACCCATTTATTGGCTTTGCTTCTTATAATTATGATTTGTCTGTAGTTATAGAACCTGCTCCACGTCTTCAGTTCTCTCCTCAACCCACTTGAAATGGGTTTCAATCACTCCTCCGGTTTACTGAAATTGTTTATTAAAATGTCTATAGAGATCTCCATGTTGCAATATCTAATCTAAATAACCCCTTGACACAACTGCCAATTCCCTCCTGGGCAGACCTTCACTCTTTCTGTGGCACCGTATTCGTCTGATTGTCTTTTTTAACTTGCTGCCACTTTTCAGGTGTCATTGCTGGTTTGAAATGCTGGATTTCTGTAGGCTTCTTTTAATACATGTCTTTTTTCCTTTCAGCTTACAATTTCTCTTTGTAGAATATTTAGATTTAGGCCTTGAAATGCACTGGCACATTGTCTCTGTCTCAACCTACACTTTGCACCTCCTTCCCTGTACATCCTACTGTCTACTGTCTATCTCGGCACATGTATTTGAGATACAAACTTCAATACTCCATCATGCAGGAGTTTGAATCGTCTTCCCCTCCACCAGTCAGGTAGTCCTCTCAACTGCCACCTTTGAAGGGCTTACCCTTGTTCTCTCTGTTCCCACCCGCACCCTCCATCCAGCACATCGTTTCCATTGACATCACCTCCAACATATATCTTGGCTCTTTCTGCTCTTTACAGCTAAAACTGTAATTCAAGTCATCACTGCTCACCTGATTTAAAGAGTGGGCAAAACAAACTTTTAAAAGTCTAAACATACAATTTTATTCCATAGTCTCATGAAAACCACATTTCTTTTAAACTTTTTAAATATTGTATTAGTTTCTTAGGGTAGGCATAACAAAGGACCTCAGATTGAGTAGCTTAGGCGATAGAAATTTATCTTCTAAGAGTTCTGGAGGCCAGGAGTCCATTATCAAGTGTCGACAGCTGTGGTTTCTTCTGAGGCCTCTCTCCTTGACTTCCCAGAGGCTACCTTCTCCCTGTGCCTTCACATAGTCTTCCCTCTGTCCATGTCCATTCCACAATTCTTCTCTTTTAGGAACACCTTTTAGGTGTTCTTTTAGGAACACTTTTTTTTTTTTTTTTTTAAGTCAAATGTTTTAATGGTGCAATTAAAGTAATCAAGGGTTCAAATATACTTTTTCAATATATTAGTTTCTTTAAAGTCATGTTCAGGCAAGGTGCTGTTTAAAAAACCACTATTAGCTTTGTCCACAGATGTTATCAAAAGTTATCCACGGTAGTTCTGATGTTGAATGCAGCTTTAAACAATAAAAAATTGTGTTTAAAGAGTACTTCTCAAAGCAAATTACATAACTAGGGAGTCCCAAACTTATAAACTAAAGATTCTGACACAAATGCACAAAATAAAGTTGGCAACATTAAAGAAAGGTCACATGAATTTTGAGATAATGTAGTGTTTAATGTTGAGCAAACTTGGTCGTGACTCTCAAAGGTGATAGAGTTCTGTTTTGGCTGTCAGGAGGAAACTGCCCGCAACCTCAAAATACAAATCAGATTAACAAAGCATTTTAGATGTCTATATAAAGCACAGAGCACATAGGAAGTGCCAGATAGAAAGATATGGCTCTGGCTTTCTGCTCCCACCTCAATCCATTATGTGCAGTATTTGACATTTTCACATATGCTCGTGTCTCAGGAAAACATTTGGGATTAAACATTTGGATTAAAGCCCTTCCTAATGATCTCATTTTAACTTAATTTCTTCTTTTAAAACCCTATCTCCAAATGCAGTCACATTCTGAGGTACTAATGGATAAGACTTCAACATCTAAATTTTGAGGGGACATAATTCAGCACATAATGGATACCTTTTGAGGAAAAGTCAGATCTGTGTTCCAATCTAGTTTTGCCACCTTTTCAAACCTTGAAGAAGTTAACTTAATCATAATAATTGTTTCATTTTCACTGAGGTGATAACTAATAAAAGCCACCTCAAAGGATTATCGTTAACATTAAAGGGAAAACATTAGGAGACTATAATATATGCTTGTCACACAAGAAAAAAAAAAGGAATCACAATGTGCTTGTCACACATGTGATCATTTTATATTATAAATTAGTACTGTTCCCCTGTCTTTGTCCTTTTTATTGTATGTCCTTCCCTATTTCAAAGTGTGTGTTTGTGTGTTTCCCCATTATCTTCTAACAGCAGAAGTTTACATTATCTTCATATGAAGAGTAAAGGTAGAGTAAGTGGTGCAGTTAATTACGCAGAACATTGGCTCAGCATGCAGCCACTCTCTCCCGAACACTGAGAGTCCTGCTCACATGCTACAAAACCTGTCTAGGCCGCAGTATTCTCTGTTAACAAGTACAGTGTCTGCCTGTTTTGAATTGGCAGTCACGTTAGAGTGAGCAAGAGTGAACTGTCATTGAGAATCTCCTGTGTTTCCTTTAATCTGAAAGATGTTAGAAATGAATGAAATATGGTCTCCGACCCTAAAGAGTAAATAATCCAGCTCAGGAGTAGGAAAGCATTTTTTTTCTGTAAAGAGCCAGATAGTAAATATTTGAGGCTTTGTGGCCCACAGGGTATCTGTTTCTAACTACTCAATTCTGAAGTCCTGATGCAAGAGCAGTCATGAACAATACACAAATAAGGGTGACTGTGTTCCAATGCACATTTATTTATGGAAATTGAAATTTAAATTTCATGTAATTGTCATTGGCCATGATATATTTATTTTTCTTCTTTGGGCCGTTTTCAACGACGACTTTCAAACATTTTTGTAGCCTGTGTACCTATAAAAGACAGGTAGTAGGCTTCATTTGGCCTGCTGTCCAAAGTCTGACAGCCCCTGAGCCTAGTTTAAAAAGTGAGAAAATACTTAGGAGATATTTTGATACTTGCACATGAAATTGAGTGATATATTTTGCAGCAGAAACATTATGTGATTTCAATGGCCTAGTGCTCTTAATATAAATATTAATTATTTTATAAGAGTGTCAAAATGAGGTGTAATGGATCCTTCTACCCTCACCCCTTAGAAGATAACTACATCATTAGTTAGGACTATCATTAGATCTTTACTCCTGTGTTCATATCAGGCAAATCTCTCACTCCCAGCTTGGATAATTGGTTTTACTGCATGCTATGGGAACCTGGAAGACTGCAATTCTCAGAGTCCATTCCTTTCTAGCATTCATTCAAGAATCCCAAGTGTAAGTCATGTCTTGTCCCATGGGGGAGAAACCAAGTATTCCAACCTAGAGAGCAAGAGGAGTGGGTGAAGTATAGTTCTCACTGTTGAGGAGATAAATGTCTGAACCCAGAGCTCATCTGATAGGTGAGTTGCCAATAAATCTCTATGGATAACAGCAGTTGTGAAAGACATCCATAACATTCTGAGATGGAAGTACCTTCCTACTTTCACTCATCTGGCTTGTCAAGACTTCACAGTGCTGGCCTTGAGGCACATGGCAACATAAGCAGTATGAATGTTTTCACAAGTGGACACCACCATGAGGTCATGAAAGGAAGCAATTAAATCAGATTGGGATCATTTCTGGTAGAAAGGGTACCTGGGTAAAAGGAATGTCCAAGTAGGTAGATTTATACAAGAATTTAGAAACTCCACAAATCTATTCTACTTTAGAGCCTAAAGATACTTTAAACTACTAGAGCAGAGGTGTTTGACTTGTATTAATGAAAAGTGACATTCATTCACAGTTATAAATTAAAAGCTACTTTTACAGAAGGAAAAGTCCTATATTTGAAAGTATTATCAGTTTTGAAGACAGAAGCTCTGGAGCATATATTCAATTTTTAGACCGGGAAGTCTTTCTCAGTTTTCCATATCCTATGAAATGAATGTCTGCTAAATTCACTGCTCTAATTTATGATGCTATACAAAGTTTGCATCCAATCTATAATCTTTAACAGTAGACTGCAATTTTAGAATTTAAAAATCAGTTCAGTAAATAAATGACTGTTTGAAATGTACCTATGTTAGAGGAGTATTTACTGAAACTGTTTAATTCATGTTTATCATCACATGCCATAGAATAAATAATGCCATTTAATATTTGGACTCTTTTAGAAGTTTTCTATAATTTTGTTTTTAAATGATGTTATACTTAATTTTGTAAACTAACTCAAATCCTCTTTGGAAGTAAGCAAAAAGTGTAAGACAAATAAGAACATAAGTTTAATTTTGTACTTCTATGCCATCGATCTATAATGCCAGATATGAATATATAGCAAAAGACATGTAGCCCATAACAATGGTAACGTAATCATTCCAAAAACCAAAGTTAAAATGCACATGAATTTCCTGTTTAACCAATTTTCAGGCAAAACCCTTTTTCTACCCAGTTAGTTATCTTGTATTTGAATATGTTTTCTTTTCTTTTATTTCCCCTAATGTAATTGCCTTTGCATACAACAGAATGGCTAATGCCATCACTTGGTTTACATTTGTTTTGCTTCCTGCTGTTGAATGAACAATCAGTGTTTACAGATTAGCAGCAGTTGTAGTCTTCTGACTTTTTACTCCTTTCAAACTGGCAAATGAGAAGCATTTTATATTTGTTGCTCTGGCATTTTTGGAGTAGCTAGGACATTCACAGTGCACACCACTGTTATTCATACTGTTATAATTCCTTTGCAGTTAAGTCATTACGAGCAATCATAGCAGGCTTGTAGTACAATACCTTATATGGGAATGTCATGTGAGATGCCCAGAGCAACACAAAAAATAAAGGCCAACTTGTCTGGCTGAGGAGGGATTTATTGCAAGCCCCCTTGCAGAGGGATCTTTTGGAAAGTATTATATGCTTCTGCAGGGCAGATCATATGAACATGAAATGCAGCAGGTGTCCTGAGCCTCAAAGGAAAGGTGCAATGAACATCCAACCATACAGCAATTCTAAAAGAATTTATCACAATTCCAGTTGCATTTCCTCTATACACAAAACTTTAACTGAATTATTTTGATAATTAAAATATTAACCAAAATTAGTACAGATCAGCAAAACCACGAAAGCACTCTGGGACATTTAGTTAGCCCCACTTCCCTACTTACTTCCCTGCTTCGAAGCAAACTGGAAAGACAAGTTTACTTTCTTGTCCATGGACCTATATCTCTGCATGCCTGTAATTTGCTGTGAGATACTTTGAAAGAATGATTCCAAAGTACACGTGGAATGAGGCCCTTAATTTATCAATCCCAAGAGTCTCAGAAATTTAATTTATGAGACCCTGGGGCAATTTAACACCTGGCCCTGCCTCAGACATAAACCCCATGTCAAGAGAGAATTTGGAAGTTTTAAAGAAGTAGTTCCAACAAGGGAAACACTGTAGGGAAAGACAGCAAATGTAGAAGTTCCAGAACTATTTCTTGAACCATCTAATCAAGTCTCGTATCTTTTTCTCTGTGTGTATGTTATTATTTTAATTAAAATGAAAATAATACCCTATCCAAGTGTGTGCTAAGACAATAGATTATGAATAACTAACATTGATGTAACATCTTATTGCTAACACCTAACGTCAGTACATTTGACCCTCACACCTACATGATGAGATATGGTGAGAATGGATATAAGTGAGAAAACAAAGCATGAGAGATTTAGTGAATGGTTAATTTCAAGAGAAATATATACAGTCATCACAACTAGGTATTCTTACTAATTACTTTTAACTTTTTAAGTTTACTTTTTAAGAATACTAGGTATTCTTTTATAATTACTTTTTTTTGTTGAGATTTTCTTTTTAAGTAATCTCTACACCCAGCATGGGGTTTGAACTTATTACCTTAAGATCAAGAGTCAAATGCTCTACCAAATGAGCCAGACAGGTGTCCCAGTCTCTACTCTTTTAAATATACTTACTGTACAATATGAAATATTTATTTCAGAATCGAAATGGTTTGTCTCAGTGCAAGGTGAAAGGTCTAAATGCAAAATCATGTTTTCTGAATCCTCTTAATTGCAAGAACTGGCAAGGATTTCAGAGAGCATCCTCCAAACCGCTGGTTCTACGAAATGAACCAGCAAAATCTGTGGACTTTTTACAGAACTTTATACAGACTTTTAAAGACAATGGGTAACTTCTACACCCTGTGATAGATGCCAGATTTCTGACTCAGATCACTTTAAAAATTCTGAATTAACTGAATAAACATGAGAGTAAACAATGATGCTGACAAGAATTGAAGCAAAGATGCCAACCACAACCAACTATAAGCACAGTCTAATATGTTTTAATCTTGTGCCGCATTTCTGTTCTTCAGTAGACAAAATAATGACCCCGCAAAGATGTCCATACCCCAGTCCCCAGAACCTGTGAATGTTACTTTACATAGCAAGAGGAACTTTATGTACGCTAGTAAGATGAAAGATCTTGAGATGGGAACATCATCCTGGATCATCTTGGTTGGCCCAATCTAATCATAGTAACTAAAAGCTTCCTAGGCCAGGTCGAAGACAGAGATGTGACAATGAAGAAGGGACAGAGAGTTGAAATCCCTGGCTTTTAAGACAGAGGAAGGAGGCCCTGAGCCAAGGAACACAAGTGAACTACAGAAGCTGGAAAGGCGAAGGGAATGAATTTTCTGCTAGAGTCTCTAGAAAGAACAAGCCTGCTCATCTCTTGATTTTAGCACAGTGAAACCTCTGTCGAACTTCTAAGTGACAAAACTTAAAAGGTTACAAATGTGTTGTTTTAATTCACTATGTTTGTAGTAAGTGGTTATAGCAACAATAACACACATTAATATATACTCTATTTCTAAACCTTTGACTTAACTGATTAAGTTAATTAAGAAAAATATCACAACAGGGCTGTAAACACTTATCATTGATTCAAACTGACTTTATCCTTTTAATGGCTTTTGTGACTAATTTTTTATAACATCTTATACTGAAGTTATGCTTTCATGGGTGATTTTTATATCACAACTCTTCTAAAAACTAAAAAAAATTAAACGTGTTTTATTCATTTGATGATGAACATTGGTTTGACAATTATTTTTTCTCATTAAAATAAATGAATGTATTTTTTTCAATAAGCAATGATTTTGACATATAGATGTAGTATTTCTTTTTTTTAAAAGATTTTATTTATTTATTTATTTATTTATTTATTTATTTATTTATTTAATTTATTTGAGAGAGTGAGTGAGCAGGTGAGAGAGAGAGAGCACAGACAGGGCAAGAGAGAAGGGGAGAAGCAGACTCCCCACTGAGCAGAGAGCTGGGTGGTGGGCTCTATCCCAGGACCCCAGGACCATGACCTGAGCCAAAGACAGACACCTAAGCAGCTGAGCCAGCCAGGCACCCCTGTACCATTTCTATAGACGTATACCAGGGTGTATCGTCTTTCACAGTAACATGATATTGAGATGTGTAGAGTAGTATGGGTGACTACTTGGTCATTTTATTTGAATTAAATCTGCTTCTGTAATAATGGACTGCTGTTTTTAAATTCTAAAACAGCAGTGCCTCTCATATGAGGATTTTGATAAAGAAGATTCATTTGTCATCTGGTTTTCAGTCTGAATTTTTGATGTATTATACTTGCATGACACTTGAGATGAATATTGAAGATCACCAATGAAATGGGAAGCCACGGTTACATTTATAGTTAATGTTGTGTGTCGCATTTTATGGAGGATTTTCTATCTTCACATGTGGTTGACTTGGCTGGCTCACTGGTTATATATAATTCTTGATCCATTTCAACCCTACTTCAACACTGTAATGAAGTAAACTTAAATATTTTATATGCTACATTTTCAGCAATATATACAAACACATTACAGGGCTTGTTCCAGGACACTGAAATACCACTCATATCCTTTTTGCTTACTCCTTATACTGATGAAATTCATGTGGAATAGCCAACTGCTCCCAGCAAATTTATATGGATTTAGAAAACTATCATTTAATAAATTACTCTTTTTTTCAAACTAGAAATTCTATGGTATGACCATAGCCTCAATTTAAAGAAAATTCAGTTATTCCTTTTGTGTTTTAAAAACAAAAACAACAAAAAACCCCAAATTTGCAGTTCATCTCAAGTGCTCCCACTCTAAAAAGTTATTTCATGGTAGGTAAATTAAAAAGGATACTCATTTATAAATTAGAATGTCAATAAATTCATGAACATTGAGAAATGTGCCACCTTCTAATCTGCAATAATTACATTGACTAGTTAGAGAGGTTTCATCTCTAAAAGATTAAGGGCTTGGAAGGGAAAGCAAATGAATATGAGAAGGGTGTTTCAGTGAATACAGTTGAATCTTTTTCACTGACAAGATCCTTAGAGGTTTTTCTGGCCTAATCCTGTACATGTTGAAAATCATAGTCCAAAGATGCTGAACCTAGAGTATCCAGAAGTCCTGGGTAAACAGTGTTGGCATTAAATATTTGTGGTAGCTGGCTTTTTACAAATAACCAAGTGAATAATCCATTCAGAGTTATCCAATCAAGAGTTGAATGAGAATGAACCGTTATAAGAGCTTGACATTGAAACTGATTTAAATGACTTCTAATGGGTAATTCGCTGAGCAAAGCATGGACTTAGTACACATTTTAAAGATGCCTTCTCAGAGGAAAATTTATTAAAATCTATATTGATGATCATGATAATGATATAACTAATTAAAAACGTTTACATTTGTGTATTGAATTGTCTAGGATCACATAACAGTCAATCTGAATCTGTGTCCATTGCTCTCTCAGCTACAATAAAACAAAATTAGACTGTTTTATCTTACTATCTAGTATCAGTACACCTGATAGCTTGGCATGTCTATTTCTACCATGAGAATATCTCCAAAGTAAATCAAAATACTTTCTTGAACTACATTGTGTAAACTTAACTCTGGTTATTTTTGCGTGTTCTAGATTCCAAGAATATGTACTTATATGTCTACGTTACCTTTTAAACGTAATGTGTTACAATCAATTAGTTCATAGCTTACTTCATATGAGTTTTATTTCATTCTTGCTGTGAGATTTCAAAAAAAGCTTAACTAGTTTTCTCAATCTGTTGTCTATGATGCACCCTTGAGATTATAAAATATTCATGTTCTTATTGCCTTCAAAGACAGTGATAGGCCAAATTCCATCTCCACTTCCTGCTTTTTTTTCTTAAAGGAAGCTCTACATCCAATAGGGGGGTTATACGCACAACCTCAAAATCAAGAGTTGCGTGCTCTCTTCACCAAGACTATCAGGCATCCCCCTACTCCCCTGCTTTTATTCATCACTAAATATGCTCCCAAATGCCACAGAGCTCCCAACTGCCCCATTTATTTACAGAGTAAATATTTTATAAATATAAGATTACAGTATTAAACCACACATATATATGCCATCTGTAATCCCTTGATAGAATTTGTAGAGTGGTCTACTCGTACCAGCATTAACATTTACCACTACTAGTGGTAACTAACTCACATTTATCACGCCCTTGCCATGAGTCAAATTATGTATCAACTTTACGTGTATTTGTTTATTTGTTTTATAGATGAAGACTAAAATATTTAGTGTTGAGTATTGTACCCAGGAGTCAACTTGGAACTCAGGGGCATACTCCAGTTTGGGGCTTTAATATTTATTAACACCTAAGATGACCCTACAAAGGATAAGAAGAATTATATTATAAATCAATTCAGCTAAATAAAAGCAATGACCTTTCCTCCAGACCTTCTACTGACTCTCCATGTTCCTCAGAGATGGCCTGTCCATGTACACTGATCTTCAAAATCTTCTGCAATCTGGTCCCTTTACTATTCTACTACACTCTAGCCATATTACCTTGTCCACTACACTCCAGTCATGCTGGCCGTCATGCTATTCCTTGAACACAATAGGCATTATCTTCTCTTTTCACTGACTGTCCTTTCCACTTGGAATACTTTTTCCACAGATACTAACATGGTGAATGACCTTAGCCTCTCCTCTAAATCTCTTATGAAATATAACATTCTTTGTAATGCTAAAAATTATATTTAAAATTGCAACCTCCTTCCACCACTTCCAACTCCACCACCCTCTGGCTTTCCCAACACCCTTTCCCCTATTATTTTTAATTAATAGCACTTATCACTATAATTTTTTTTTTTAATTTACTTTCTAGGACAGCCCAGGTGGCTCAACGGTTTAGTGCCGCCTTCAGCCCAGGGCGTGATTCTGGAGACCCAGAACTGAATCCCACGTCAGGCTCCCCGCATGGAGCCTGCTTCTCCCTCTGCCTCTCTCTCCCCTTCACTCTCTCTCTCTCTGTCTCTCTCTGCATGTATCTTATGAATAAATAAATAAAATATTTTTTAAAAATTTACTTTCTAAAATCCACATTGCTAGGGTTAGTATCCAAAATATATAAAGAACTTACACAATACCAATAATAATAATAATAATAATAATAATAATAATCCAATTTAAAATGGGAAGAAGGGATCCCTGGGTGGCGCAGCGGTTTGGCACCTGCCTTTGGCCCAGGGCACGATCCTGGAGACCCGGAGTCGAATCCCAAGTTGGGCTCCCGGTGCATGGAGCCTGCTTCTCCCTCTGCCGATGTCTCTGCCTCTCTCTCTCTCTCTGTGACTATCATAAATAAATAAAAATTTTTAAAAATGGGAAGAAGACATGAACATACATCTCTTCAAAGAAGACATATAGATGTCCAACAGGTAAGTGAAAATAAGCTCTACATCACTCCTCAGCAGACAAATGCAAATCAAAACTACAATGACATATCAACTCACACCTGTCAGAATGGCTAAAATCAAAAACTCAAGAAACAACAAGTGTTGCCAAGAATGTGGAGAAAAAGGAACCCTCATGCACTGTTGGTGGGAATGCAAACTGATACAGTCACTGTGGAAAACAGTGTGGAGATTCCTCAAAAAATTAAAAATAGAGCTACCCTACAATCTAGTAATCACTACTGGGTATTTACTCAAATAATAGGAAAACATTAACTCAAACAATAACCCCTATACTTATTGCATCATTATTTGTAAGAGCCAAACTATGGAAGCAACATAAGTACCCACTGATAGATGAATGGATAAAGATGGAGGTGTATGAACACATACATGGAAATATTACTCAGCCATAAAAAGAGTGAAATCTTACAATTTGCAACAATATAGATGGATCTAGAGAGTATAATCCTAAATGAAATAAGTCAGTCAGAGAAAGACAACTACCATATGATTTCACCCTTATGTGGTTTAAGACACAAAACAAATGAACAAAAGGAAAGGGGGGACAGGGGCACCAGGGTGGTTCAGTTGGTTAAGCATCTACCTCCATCTCAGGTCATGATCCCTGACCTGAGATGGGATCCTGCAGGGTCCTGGGATCAAGCCCTGCATTGGGCTCCCTGATCAGGAGGGAGTCTGCTTCTTCTTCCCTTTCTGTCCCTCCCCACTGCTTATGCTTTCTTTCTCTCTCTCTTTCTAAAAGAAATATTTTTTTAAAAGGGACAAACCAGAAAAACTAAATAACTAAATAAAGGTCACACAGATGTTACCAGATGGGAGGTGGGTGAGAGAATGGGTTAAATAGATGATGAAGATCAGGAGTGCACTTGTCTTAATGAGCACTGAGTAATGTATGGAACTATTGGATCACAATACTGTACACCTAAAACTAATATAGCACTGTATGTTAACTATACTAGACTTAAAATAAATTTAAATAATAAAATATCCCTCAAAAAATATCCACATTGATCTATTGATTGTAAAGTCTGTAAGGGCAGCTTTCTGTTTTATATTTTTGGAGGGCAATCTGTTTTGTTCACTTACATATATCAAATACCTAAGGTACATTGTAGGCAGGAAATGTTTGTTGAGTAAATGAATAATGACCTCTGCCCCTTTGCTCCTGTAATATAATCAAAAGCTTTACAGCATTGATTTGTACCATGTTTTCTAATGTTCCTAAAAAGACCTTCACACAGATTCATTTTTTATCATCATTTCATCATCCAGGAATCATTAGATACAGTGATATCATCTAATTTTATGCTGAAAGTAAGAATGGTAATTGGAGTTTCTGCATTAATCTTTTGTGAGCCAGGATAATTGTAAATTTTGCCTTGTCTTTTTTTTTAAGTTAAATGTCATTTATATAAAGGGGATTAAAACCAAATTTATAGATTGTACCAATATTATGGAAAAAACAAACTTGACTGCACAGCTCTATAGTCACAGATCCAGTCTAACCATCATCAATTGTTCACATATACTATGTGATAACTTCAAGGAAATCTGCCAAAAAGGGCAGTCCCTGTGGCTCAGAGGTTTAGCGCCACCTTTAGCCCAGGGTGTGATCCTGGAAACCCGGGATCGAGTCCCATGACGGGCTCCCTGCATGGAGCCTGCTTCTCCCTCTGCCTGTGTTTCTGCCTCTCTCTCTGTGTCTCTCATGAATAAATAAATAAAATCTTATAGAAAAAAAAAAAGAATCTGACAAAAGTGTTAAAAGAATTCTGCAAAAAAATTCAAGTACTACAATAAATCATGTAAAGAGAGTATACAATGGACTATGTTTATCTATCACAAATAAACTCAAAGCTTCTATGTTTCTAAAGATCGCAACTATTTCCCGTGTGAATTGTAGTATTTTAGTATAAGGCTATTTGGGACCATGTAGTTTATATTACCTACTAATTCCAAAAAATATGGTATACTCTCTGAATCCCCTTTAACTCACTATTAGCAAACCATCTAAAGACTTTTTTAAAAGTCATCTCTACACCCAATATAGGGCTTGAACCTACAACCATGAGATCAAGAACTGCAGTCTTTTTTTTTTAAGACTTTATTTCTTTATTCACAAGAGACACACAGAGAGACAGAGACAGAGACAGAGACATAGGCAGAGGGAAAAGCAGGCTTCATGCAGGGAGCCTGATGCAGGACTCGATCCTCGGTCTCAAGGATCACACCTTGATCTCAGCTGCTGAGCCACCCAGGCATCCCAAGAATCTCATGTTCTACCAACTGAAGCAGCCAGGCTCCATCATTTGAGATCATATTATCATGTAGAGAGTCCCTTTTAATTCTGAGTACTGTTAATTCAGTGTTGTTATTTTTTCTGAGTTAAGTTCATTCATATTTTTTTTAAGATTGCTTTCATTACATAGTATGGCATTTCTTATAATGATAATAGACATTTATCAGTTTTTTGGTCACCCAGTTTCTGATCCATTTTTAGGAATGGGATATTGACTCCCTACACTCAAATTTGAAGATATTAAAAGAAAAGGTCATTCCAAGACTCTCCTGATGTAAAGATACAAGCACAAGATCTAGATTTTACCTAAATATCTCTATCCCAGACTGTAAGCTTGAAACTATAACAAGGGAATTCAGGAATCACACAGAATCCTGCTTGGTGAAGAGAAGGAGAGGTGTCAGCGGCTGTAGCTACTGCAAAAGCAGTAATAGTAACAGATGAAGCACCAGAATCCAGAGTTGGTAAGGAGGTATGCAATGTTTGAGCAGCAGTGTCCAGAGCCCAGTAGGAGTGACTCCATTATCAACAATCTCTGAATGATGGGTGGATAACCATCAGCCTTATTCTCTGGCCTTCGCCAAGGACACTCCATGCCCTCTCAATAGCTTGTTTTTTGTATTTTTAGTTTAAATCACATAGGATCAGTTTCTATTTCTTGATTCTAAAACTCAAGTCTGGTATACTAATAAATGTGCATTACAAGTATGATCATTAATATTTAACAGTGATTGATTCATATTTCTATGTACTAAAATGTTTTAAGCTGTATTCATGTCCTCCCTAACATTATAAGCATGTTCTAGCCATCAATTTGTTATTTACTTAATATTTAGAAATAACCTGGTAAAATTAACTGAGTAAAGCAATGTACAAAAAAAAATATAATGTGTGATTAGCAGTCTTAATGTATCACCAATACTAGTGGAGTAAGCCCAGCCTTCATATAGTTTTATAAACACGTAAATTTATTGAGAAATCAGATTTTAATTTCTCGAAGTGTAATCATTCTTAATAGTGCTGACAACTAGTTTTTATTGTATTCAAATATCAAGTCTTTGAGATAATGGAGAGGGAATTCAACTGGGATTCAGGAAATATCATTTTCAATATTATTGGTATTCTCATTACCATAACCCAACATCATCCTTTGAGGAAAAGACACAGAATCATTAATGTATAAATTTCCCATAAAGTGGCCATGAATACATTGTTCTAGACTTACAGTGTTGAAACAGTTTCTAACTTAAAGTAAAAATGTATGAAGCAAATATTGTAAAATGTTAATATTTGTCAATCTACTTTGTTGAGTCTGTTACATGGTGATCTGCTGTATTGATCTTTAAATTTTATTTAACATACTTTATGTTAAATTTTTAAAAATATTTTAAAATAAAATGAATAAAAGAATTCACAGACCTCAACACTAAAGAAACAATCCAATTAAATACTGGGCAGAGGACCTAAATCGACGTTTTTCCAAAGAAAACATACAGATGACCAATAGGCACATTGAAAAATGCTCAGTGTCCCTCATCATCAGGTAAACAAATCAAAACCGCAATGGGATATCACTTCATGCCTGTCAGAACAGCTAGTATCAAAACCAAAAAATAATAAGTGGAGAAAAGGGAGCCCTCGTGCACTGTTAGTGGAAATCTGAATTAGTATCACCACTATGGGAAACAGTATGGAAGTTTCTCAAAAAGTTGAAAATAGAAATAACATATAACCCCATAATTCCACTACTAGTTATTCACACTGAGGAAAAAAAAACTAATTTGAAAAGATATATGCACCCCTATGTTCATTGCAATATTATTTACAATAGCCAAGATGTGGAAGCAACCTAAATGTCCATCAATAGATAAGTGGATAATGTGATATATATAATGAAATATTACTCAGTCATAAAAAAAATGACATTTTTGCCTTTCACAATAACATGGATGGGCCTAAGGGGCATTATGCTATGAGAAAGAAGTCAGAAAGACAAATGCCATATAATTTCATCTCCATGTAGAATCTAAAAAACAAATAAAAAACGGCAATAGATTCATAAATATAGAGAAGAAACAGGTGATTGCTGGGGAGGTGGGGAAAAGGGATATAAAAATAGGTGAAACCCAGTTACCAAATAAATCATGAGGCTGAAAACTATAGCACAGGAAATAAAATCAACAATATTGTAGTGATAGATGATGACTATACTTATCATGATGAACATTTTGTAATATATATAACTGTCAAGTCACTATGTTGTACACTTGAAACAAATATTATATTGTATTTCAATTACATGTCAATAAAAAAAACTTTGTTTCTGACAGGAAGAATTTATTTGTAATATTTCATATAAAAAATAAAATATTATAAAATTGATTCAAGAGAATGTCATCTTTTTCCATGATAATTGTGCAATAAGAGTCAGTACACATGACCAAGGCTCATATATTGTTAAAATACTTTCTTTTGAATTTATGTTTTGTAATTCAACCCATTCTGTAGAAGCAGTACATCAGAAGCTACATAATAGACGTGAGTTACATGTAAAGATAGATGTGGATATAGATATAGGTATAGATATGTTTTTTAATCTATACACGTTTAAGTTACTTTCACTAAGGCTATTAAGGATGTCATTGTCACAGTGTCTATGAAAAATATGTTGGAAATAAAGAAAACCTATAATAAGAGACCATTCACATAAATTTTGTTACAGTAAATTGTTATAATCGTTCTATTTTATTATTGGTTTCTGTTGTTAATCTCTGTGCCTAATTCATAAATTAAAATTTGTCATAGACATGCATGTGTAGGAAAGAACATAGTATATATAGGGCTCAGTACTATTAGCAGTTTCAGGTATCCACTGGAATTCTTTCAATAGATCTCCTGTGGATAAGAGAAGGAATACTGTACTGGTCTTTCTCTCCTTTATTTCACTTCACATGATGCCCTCAAGGTCCTTCCATATTGTCCCAAGTGGCAGCATTTCCTTCTTTCTCGTGGTCAAATAGTATTGCATTTTCTTTAACCATTCATCTTTAGACATACAGGTTATTTCCATAACTTGGCTATGATGAATAATGCCATAATTGACATGGGAGTATAGATATCTCTTCAACATCCTAATTTTGTTTCCTTTAGATACATACCAGAAGTTGGCTTACTGAATTCTATGGAAACTCTACTTTTAATTTATTGAGGAATCTCCATACATACTGTTTTCTATACTGGCTCTACCACATTACATTCTCACCAAAGGTGCACAAGAGTTCCCTTTTTTCCACATTGTTGCCAAAACTTGTTCTCTTTTGTCTTTTTGACAGTAGCCATTCTAACAGGTGTGAAGTGATATCTCATTGTGGTTTTGTTTCACATTTCCCTGATGATTGGCAAGTGAGCATATTTTCATGTTCTGTTGTTTATGTGTATGTTTTCTTTGGAAAAAAATGTTCCTCTGACCATTTTTAAATCAGATTGGTTTTTTGCTATTGAGTTTATGAGTTCCTAATATATTTTGAATCTTAACCACTTAACAGGTTCTGATCAGATTACAAATAGTTTCTCCTATCCTATAGATTGCCATAATTATTAAGTCAAATTAAAAGATACTTTTAACTCTTTATATACCCTTAAGGTAATACTTTATTTTCATCAGGTAACTGATAAGACAGATTAATGTTGAAAATATAGTACAAAATGGTTAACTGTGCTACATTTGACTTACACTGAATATTTGCAAAGGATAGGCTCATATATGTCTATTCTGTTGCAGGATGCCCAAATAGTCCATATACACAGGGCAAACAACCACGTAGAATGGGAATATTTCACAGTCAAATATTTTGACCTACCTTTTTATGTTACTAAACAAAATCTTTAAATTATTCAACAATTTCTGATCACCACGTTATATTGTGATAACTTACAAATTTTGTCCTCAAATTCAGAAAGTTAGTTAACTTTGTGACTTAAGTTTCCTTAAATTTAAAATAATAAGGTTAGTTTCATGTATATTTCAGCTTCCTTCCAGCTCCAGAATATTATAAATTAGCTGTAGAATTATGGTTTGCTTCTCTTCTTTCCATCCAAAATTAAAATTAATCTTATATATAGTAGAATATTGAATATTACTGAAGTGAATAGATAGGTAATATCAGCACAACAAAAAAATATATAAAATAAGCTAGTTCCATATTTTCTAATTTGTTTCTATTACTTACAGTTAAAATCTACTATCTTCCTTTTGTAACGTAACTGAGATACTGTAAAATTGTTCCCCAAAGAAATCAAACGTGGTTGAAGGACCAATTAATGAATATTCCTTTAAAAAAAGGAATTTTCAATTTTCCTGTCACTTGCCACTAAAAAAATTTTTTTAAATAGTACTCAGTGTTCTTATCTTGAAAACATTATATATTTTGTAAGTTTAGTTTTAGCACAATGAACAAAATTGTCATTGATTAGGTCAAATCAATTTTTCATGATGACTATAGTAAATGAAATTTATATATTTGCCATCTTCATTCAAATGCTTTGTATGTATTTGCTCATTTAGGGACAACAATTTTTAAAAACACTGCTAAAATGATAAAATAATTTCAATACATAAGGTGAATGAACTTTAAATAGAAATTTTGGATATTTGGGGAATCCATTTTGCATTTTTGTCTGGTTTTGTTTGTTTTCCTAACTAATTCATTTCTAATCAGCTTACACACAAATATATATATATATATATATATTTGTGTGTAAGCAACAAAAGAATAATTTAAGTGATATATTCTACACTTGAGTACTGAGAATTTTTTGTTGCTTTCTCCAGTGTCCTTTATTTTCTACAGGTAGTGCTATTCAAGCTTTTTAACAATCTTCATTTCTGGGTGTATACACAGTATTGCCTGACTCCATTGATAAGGCCAAATTTAGCCTGAAATAATTAAATCCGCTTATACTAAACTCATCACAAAGTTAAGTGATCAGTTGCCTTTTGTATTAGTGTTAGCAAAGTAACATAGCTCAAAAATATCTTTTAGCCTAAGGGTATTTTCAAACTGGTTAACATTTTGATTTATGACCTGATGATGATAGATTTCTAACTATATTTAAGATAGGATAAGTTCCTTGGATCTTCATGTACCACTTCCCTGGGTCAGTTTGAAGATTCTTGGGACAGATCTTCAAAATGAGGCATAAGGGAGAATGTTAGTTATGCAAGGCATTCACAAATGTATGCAGTGCCACTCACTGACATCTACAAAGAGTCCATTTTATAAATTTCAAAGAAGCCATTGTGACAGAGTGACACCAGAGAAGAGCTGTCAATTCTATTATTAAATTGACATTCCACACATGCTGCTTTCAGATGGAGACCCTTTATGACCTTAGTTTCCTTCTTTTCCCCTGTGCACCATTGAGTGTCTTCTTTCTCATCTGCTCTTCAAGTAGTCATCAGTTTATATTGGTGTTGGCTAAGTGAGCCCTATGAGATGCCATCTTTCTGGTTCATTGACAAAATACCTGGGGAAGAGTCTTCACAGCATCTCTGTTGCTCAAGAATACTACAATGACGGCTACAGAAACTATGACATCTCCTAGGGTATTGTCAATCAAGCATTTGAGGGTAAAAACAAGAACAACAACAAAGAGTGTCTTAAGCAAGATAACAAATAGTATGGTAATCCTATTTGTGAAAAAGAAGAACAAGGCATTGTCTTAATCAGAAGAGCACAACACTCAGTTTTTGCATGTTTTTGACAATGTAAAGCAAAGAAAAGGGCACATGTTTTAGCCAAAACTGAGTGTTTGACAAGCTGGTTGTTAATTCTCTTGGGATCTCCATTATTCCCCTAGAGACTGGAGTCATGTGTGCCAAATAGGCATCCAGTGAAGAAAATACCCTACAATCTTTGTTCATTTGTTTAATGACATTCTTGTTGTTCTACATCCCACAAGCCTGGATTTCCCAGGTAGCCAATCTTGCTATCCTGCCTGCTGTGAGTCTTCTATGAAGATGACAAACATGAAGAGATAGCTAACTTTTGTTCTCAGGGGTGTCTTGTTATGGGTATCCTGTGACTGACAGCTGTTGGGAAGCAGGACAAGGAGATTTTGACATCTGTTTACTGCCTTGAAGTTTCCCCATTCCTTCTCACATTGACTATTGTCATTCGAGGAAGAACAAGAATTCCTACACTTCCAGTGCAGATGCCACAGAGCTATGGAGCTGTAGGACTATGAAGTTGTCATTAAATGAGACATAAGAAGTGGATTGGGGTCACTGGGAGTGGAATGCTTGCATAGGCTACAAATTAGAACATAAACATTCCTAACATTAAGATATTTCATCTTACATTATTTTTTATGTGAAGCAGAAGGCTTAAACACTGTATATTTTTATAGGATACAATAGGATATTGGTAGGATATTGGTAGAATGAGATCAATAGGATATTGGTAGAATGAGATCTAAATTAATTGTATTAATAGGATATTGGTAGAATGAGATCTAAATTAATTGTATTAATTGTGTCTCAGCTGTTTTGCTTTGAACTTTTTGATTTCTTATTACAGCTAGTGTTTCTTATTATAGCTAGAAAACTGGCTGAGTGGAATGAAGATACCTCTGGCAGTAAAATGATGGAGTCACCTATAAGTTTTGCATTTTCAAAAGGTAATTGTTTTTATTTCCTTTTTTTCTTTTTAAACTTGCTTGTCACCTAATTGCTGGGACTTTACATTCCATAATTAGTTGCTCGACTATCATCTATACTTTACTTCAAACATGATAGTGTAATAATATCTGAGGCTTATGTAAAAACATCAGCACAGAAATTATACTACGGAACTTTCCTAAATAAAGAAACCAAATTGACGGAATTCCCGTGCCCATTATGTGGTCTAAAACTTTGTGAAAAATGTTTTACTGTGGCATATAACTTAGTCAGTGTAAGTGGTTTCTATAGAGCTATTGAAAAGCCTTCCTGTCACTTACTGGCTTTAGGATGATGGGATTTTAAGCCCTTTGATCCAGAGCCTATGTTTCACAGTCAAGACTAAAAGCCAAGACTAAAGCATAATTGAACTTCCTAACTTAAAAAAAGGATTGAGTTATGGATAGCCTTAAGGAAAAAAAATTGGAAAAAAAAAATTGGTATGTCTTCAGACTAAGAAATATGTGCTAAGTGAATATGAAACCTTGAAATATACATGTCAGCTAAAAAATCAAGTCTCAAATGTAGTACATCTACCTATCTTTTTTCTAACTAGCTACACATGTTAGTCATTTATATACATATATTAAATATATAAAACAAAATATTTTCTTTCATGTCATTTCACAGTAAAATTATCTAAAACGCCTTATTCTGCTTTAGAACAAGAAATAACTTTGAATACTTTTATAAGGGAGGAAAAATTACTTTTCTTACTACCCTCCTAGGTTTTCTGACTGTAGCTCTGTAAAATAGACTGTGAAAAGGTAGATTAACAAAGGAAAAACACACAAATGTATTTAATAGAAGTTTTATGTAATACAGAGCCTTCATAAGGAAACAAAGACCTGAAGAAAGAGTTAAGTCTGAGTTCTCTCATACTCATTTTGATGGAGTGAAAAGTCATCAAAAAATATGTCAAGACAAAAAAGGTATGAACTAAAGGTTATAAACTGGGAGAAACAACAATGCCTGTTCCTTCAGATGCCTTTTGGCATCCCCTCATCTTTGAAGATAAGGATGCTTCTTTCCTCTGGGTATACAGAAGTCACCTCTCACATGAGGATTTTATGACATGCTTCAGAGGACAAGGGAGAAGTCAGTTTTCCCTGCACCTATCACTTCTCAAATTCCTTGAACTTAAAATAGTCTATATGACAAGTCACTGTATTTTGGGGTAGTGTGCTCTAGACCTCTTTCAATACAATAATTTTAGGTATTTTGAATTTTTTAAACACCTTTGATTTTTTTCTTCCTTTTCAACTCTCAATCCTGTATGACTTAGAATAAAATATGTGATCAACATCAAGAAATATCACAAAAACTTCAACATAATTGGAGGGTCATCTTACTATATAATGATTTATGGAAAATCACCAGTAAAAATCTTACACTTTTTATCTAAGCAAAACAAGAATCATTTCTAATGCTGTATAAGCTGTAACATTTTATGATTCCATCACTATAAGTGCAATGGATTTTTGACATAAGGAATCCAACGTTGCTTATTTTGGAAGAAATACACTTGCAGATAAAGCATAAATTGAATGCAATTCTAAAGTTACCAGTCAGGTACCAGAAACTTATAATCTTCAACATTTCAAATGTTAAATTTTACAAATTTTTTCAATTATCTGTTTACTTAGCAAAAATATAATGACATGGTAGTGTATTACTGGGGGTATAGCAAAAAACGAACAAAATGATCCGAGCCTTCATGGACCTTACGTTGCAACACAAGGAGATATTAACTATTACTAAGTTGTATTATTAGTTGATGATAGTAAGTAAAATATAGGATAAAAGGAGGCAGTTATTTTAAGTAGTGTGATCAGGAAAGGCTGAGGAAAAGAAAAAGAAAGAAAGAAGAAAAGAAAGAAAGAAAGAAAGAAAGAAAGAAAGAAAGAAAGAAAGAAAGAGAAAGAAAGAAAGAAAGAAAGAAAGAAAGAAAGAAAGAAAGAAAGAACAAATAAAGAAAGGAAGGAAGGAAGGAAGAAAAGAAAGAAAGAAAGAAAGAAAGAAAGAAAGAAAGAAAGAAAGAAAGAAAAAGAAAGAAGGAAAGAAAGAAAGAAAGAAAGAAAGAAAGAAAGAAAGAAAGAAGACACAGAAGCAAGTAAGAGACTGAGTTATATAGGCATTATGTAGAAGGGGTATCCAGTAGAGGGAAGAACACATAAAAGTCCCTGAGGCAAAAGCATATCTGGCTTATTTCCAGAAGAGCAAGGGTATGGCTGAAATAGCAAAAGCAAAGCTAAGGAGGACAGAGAGTAAGGTCAGAGGTATAAAAAGGTCAGGTTATGCAAGGTTTGTGGAACATTCTATAAACTTTACTCTGAATGATACAGAATGTCACTAGAAAGTTTCAGTCAGAAAAATGAAACAATCTAGTATGTGTTTTTAAACGGCTAAGGTGTTGTGACGAAACTGGAAAATTAGTACAAGGCCTGAAGCAGGTAGACAAGTTAGTAGACTTCTACAACACTGCAGATGAAGACGGCAGTGTCTGGTAGGTCACGGCAGTGGAAATGCGGAGAAACAGTTCAATTCTGGAGATATATATATATATATATATATATATATATATATATATACACCTCTTTATACCTCTGACTATATATATATATATATATGATTTTATTTATGTATTCATGAGAGACTCAGAGGCAGAGACACAGGTAAAGGGAGAAGCAGGGTCCCTCAGGGTCCCCGCAGGGAGCCCAACATGGGACTTGATCCCAGGACCCTGGGATCACAACCTGAGACAAAGGCACATCCTCAAGCACTGAGCCACCCAGGTGCCCCTAATTCTGGATACGTTTTAAATGTAGAGCCAGGAGGTTTTGCTGCTAGACAGTACATGAAGTTTGAAGACCCATGTGTTTTCCCCAAGATCTTTTACCTAAGCAAGGATAGGATTGTCATTAACTGAGACTGGATGACTGTGTAAGAAGCAAGTTTGATAGGTAAGATGAGAAAATTGATTATAGACATATTATGTTTAAAATGTATATTAGATAATTCAAGAGATAAATAAATAACTATATGAAGCATGTTCATGAGAAAAAGCCAGTCTAGGAAAGGAAATTTGGGCATTTACATATCACAAATACCGTAGTTGGCATATAAAGTCTGAAGACTAAATCATCTAGAAAAAACACAATTGTATATAATACATAAAATCTGAAGACTGAACACTGGGACATTCCAAAGTTCAGAAACCAAGACATGAGGAACCAGCAAAGACTCAAATAGAAGAAAAATTAGAAGAGTAGGTATCCTGGCAGTCAAGTCAAAATAATGAATTTTTGAGGAAGGTGCTTAGAAAGCTCAATAAGAGTACAATTCCATATGCATTTCAAAGGGAGGGTAATAACTGGATTGCTCTAAAAAAAATGGGTGGAAGGGTGCCTGGCTGGCTCACTTGGTAGAACATCTGACTCTTGATCTCAGGATCATGATTCTGAACCCCACACTGGGCATAAAGTTTACTTAAAAATCAATCAATCAATCAATCAATCAGAAATAAAATGGGGAAAATGTCACTGGCATTGGTGTGGTTTTGGACCTCCCCATAAAACAGTCATAGTAACTAGAGTATCAAGACTAAAAGATTCACAATGTTTACAATAAAACCTAGTTATAAATTCATTTGGGGAAAATAAAATAACTTGTTTTTTTTAATCAATATTGTCACACCCTGGAAAGAATTACTGTATACATGCTTATTTCCTCTCTTCTTTCAAAATAAGTAAACTCAGCAATGTGGAGTTGCATCACTTCACTTTTAAAATTTAACTTGAAAAGAATGAGATTTATTCTGAATATGATATACTATAGGAATGCTGACTACAAAACGTGGCAATCTTTATTTAGCAAACAAATAATACATAAACTTTAAGAAATACACTTGATGGGATGAGCACCAGTTGTTATATGGAAGTGTTGAATTACTACACTGTACACCTGAAACTAATATTACACTATATATTAACTAACTGGAATTAAAATTAACCCTTTAAAAAATTAAAATTAACACTTTTTAAAAATAAAATTAACATTTTTAAAAATATATAAACTAAAAATTTAGTAAAAAGCTAAAATAATAGTAATACACTAAAAATATAGATCAATGGATATATAGATGGGGCTGAAGGAGAAAGTAATGTTAACAGCAGTTGGCTCAGAATGAGAGGCTAGCGAGTAAATGTATTTTAATCTTATTTACTTTTCCACATTTTCCAGATTTTCTATGATAAATATAATTTTTCTAATTAAAAAAATAAAGAACATTAGAGGATTCCCATTGCTCTATAATAAACCATAACTTTTTTCTCATGGCTCCTTTCACACAACTTTGCTTTCTTGGCTCTTGAACACTGTCTGTGCCCAGCATTAATGAACTATTTTCAACTTCCTGAACTAAGTGCTGCTTCATTCCCCTGTGCCACTAGTCTATCAGAAATGTCCCTCTCTCCCTCATTCACCTGGTGAGCTCGCTTGGTGAGTCACCTTTCAAGACTCCCCTCGAATATTTCTTCCTCTGAGAAACATTCCAAGACAGAACTCTAACAATGTTTTTTCACCTATCTTCTTTGAATTGCTTCTATAAATATAAATATAAATATAAATATAAATATAAATATAAATGTGTTCTAGAATTTAATACCTCTCATTTCAACTCACTTCATGCCACCTACATGTGTCAATCAAATTGGGAACGTGAAAAAAGAGGAAAAAAGTTCTCTTTATCAAGTTCATTGGGAAAAGTTGTTAGTGGTATCCATCATTAGCCTCCTTTATGTCCTTTTCCTGGACTCTTTCACCTTGGAATGCATATGGCTGGCCAATACACAGAGACCTTTTTAAAACCATGACTTGAATTTACTTGGTCTCTGTCAAAATAATTAATTACAAGTTTCAAAAGTTAAGAAGCTAAGACTTTTGATACCTTCTTTGCAAACTGCCATGTACTATGGCATCTGTTTTCCTGCCCAACTCATACCAGAAGCAAAATGTGATTCACAAAAGTAAAGCTCCCGTAAACTTGTATCAAAAGTGGGATTTTACTTTCCTTTGACTTATTAATGCTCAAGATGTCTCATAAGAAGTGTTTAGTTATTATTTGCCCTACTCTTTTAGCTTGCCTTCAGAGTTAGTATCTAGGTACATGTTCAGAGTATGTTCCTGAGTTCAGTTCTGACTCATTCACATTTAAGAGGTGGTTTTGCTCAGTTTCTTATCATAGTACTTGCTCTGCAAAAACAAAGAGTAAGATAGATAAAGAAGAAGATAAGGAAAATAAAAGCTTGCAGCTTCCTCTACTTTCTCTTGCCCCAAGGCCAGAGAATATAAGGAGGTACCCACACTACATATATGCATATACTCCCTATGACAGCAATTATCATTTTACATTTTTGTAATTTATTTCCATGTATTTCTCCACTCTTGAGATGCTTAGGATAGGAACTATGTCTTACTTGCTTCTGTATTCTTAGTACCTGGGAAACAGTTGTCATTAAAGAAGTGTTTAGGGGCACCTGGGTGGCTCAGGCAGTTAAGTATATGCCTTGGGCTAAGGTCATGATCCCAGGGTCCTGGGATCCAGCCTCAAGTTGGGAGTCCCTAGTCAGTGGAGAGTCTACTTCTTCTTCCTCTGCCCCCTCCCCATCTCTCATGTGTGCTCTCTTTCTCTCTCTCTCAAACAAGTAAAATCTTCTTTAAAATAATAAAAGATAAAGAAGGGTTTAATAAATGTTTTTAATAAGTAAATGAATACATGGATGAATATCGGAATATTAAGGTGTAGCTCTTGAGTGTAGCTAAAGGTGTAGCTCAAAATTATAGGACCTAAAACAAAGGTACAAATAACTATAAGGCAAAGGAAAAAAATGATGACTACAGATAAAAGTACAGATTTATCTCACAAATTATTTTACTATATGTTACTCTAATGTTACAAGACAGACATTTTTATTTAAACCAAATCTCTATTATCCTGTTGTTAAGTATTAATACAACAACATATATGAGATAGGAGATATAAGTGTGGAAGAGTAGGTATGGCCAGACAAAAAAATGGGAGTGGGGGAAGACTGAAAGAGTGAGAGATGGGAGTTATTACTGAAGGTATATATTGGCACAAGCATTCTAGAAGTAACGGGCAATACTTAGTAAAACTACATATGAGAATGCCCCTTGACGCAGGGATCATGGTTCTGGATTCATGTCTCAGAGAAATTCTCACGTGGCCTGTAAAATAATAAACAGTTCTCAGGCCCCTGGGCGGCTCGGTAGGTTAAGCATCCAACTCTTGATATCAGCTAAGGTCATGATCTCAGGGTTGTGAGATCAAGCCCTGCTCAGGAGAGGGAGAGAGAGAATCTTAAGGCTATGAGCCTTTGTTTCCTCCTTTTTAAAATGGGGATGATACCTTGTGAACTCTTTTTCTCAGCACTAATATAGAATAATAATATCTTCAGAAAACAAAGGCTCATAGAATAATGACCATCTACAGTGTTACTTTGAACCAAGGATTCTAAGCTCTTTACATATGTTAACTTACTTAATTGTAAGAACTCTATTATCCACATGTTGTATAAAATATCATCATCATCCCTCTTAGTGAGGACCACCCTAAGTAAACATTTTTATTCTCCTGGCATTCTTGTGAGTTAGATATTATTATTCTATACTAAAGTTGAGATAAAAAGTTCACTAAGAGGATGATGTTTCAGTAGATATCCAACAATAAAGAAAGCAGACCTGCCAATATCTTACAGAATAATAGTCAAGATGGGAGGAGCAGCAAGTATGAAGGTCCTGAAGCAGGAGTTTTCATGGCATGTTACAATGACAGCAAGGAGACCAGTGTCACTATCAGCAGAATGAGTGAAGAGGAAATAAATAGGATGAAATCGGAAATGCTGGGGATCAGAAAACATAGGGCTTCATAGATCATTTCTCTGTCTGAGTGACATGACTTACTTGACTTTCAAAAGATGCATTCTGATATCCATTTTGAGAATAAACCAAGGGGCCCAAGCACTGAATTAGGGAAGAACATTAGTAGACTCAATAACCAGCAAGAGATGATGATAGAGACAGAAGCAGAGGGATTTTTGTTTGTTTATTTGTTTGTTTAATGCACTGTGTGGAAAAAAATAAGAAGACAACTTCATTTTAAGAATCTGGAGTTGAGGAAATGATTCAGGCTGTAGAAATAAATATGAGAATTGACAGTGGTCACGAAATCTGAGACCTGAGAATTGTCTAGTGCATAGCAATATGAAGAGACACCTGACGAGAGAGTTTCAAGCAGAGTGATGGGCCAAAAGCTAATTAGACTCAAATAAGAATGGGAAAAGGGGAGTTAAAAAGAAATAGTATAGATAAATGTTTGAGGAGATTTACCATAAGGAAAAGAGGTGCCATAAGGAAAAGAGGTATCAGTAAGTAAACATAAGGTCAAGGAAAAAGTGTTTAAAGCTGACATGATATTTTTGCACATTGACAAGAAACAGGGAAAATTTGATCATCCTAAAGAGTTGGGAGAGTTTGGGGAACTATAGCCATGGGTAGGCAAAGAGGGTTGAAATGAAGTGCAATAGAGGAGAAGTTAGCCGCGATAGCTTACAGTTACAGGATGGTAGGCGGGATGTGTGGCACAAGTGTAAGTGGTCCGTGTAGTCATAGTTTGAGAAGTCTTTTTGGTTGCAAATCAGTTTTCCTAGAGAAATAGGAAGTAAGGTAATCATCTGTGAGAGAGTTTGGTGTTGTGGAACAGATCTAAGGAGAGAGGGGAAATTTTAAAATTCTAATGAAAAGCTATTGGAGAATTAATAGACAAGGGAAACTTATATTTAAAAGTCCTGAATTTCAAGCCTTGCTAGGTTGGTTTTTTTGTAGCCGTATTCATTTGCAAAGGCAGAGCTGAATTGAGCCACATTGGAAGTTTTCCCAGGGGAGCATTCAAAGCCAAAAAGGGACAAATGGCTCTCTGCTCCTCCCCATTCGGCAGACATCTGGTGCAGTGCCAGCTCCGTCCGGAGACACGATGGTGAAGATTGGAGTAAACGGATTTGGCCGTATTGGGCGCCTGGTCACCAGGGCTCCTTTTAATTCTGGCCAAGTGGATATTGTCACCATCAATGACCCCTTCATTGACCTCAACTACATGGTGTACATGTTCCAGTATGATTCTACCCATGGCAAATTCCACGGCACAGTCAAGGCTGAGAACGGGAAACTTGTCATCAACGGGAAGTCCATCTCCATCTTCCAGGAGCCAGATCCCGCCAACATCAAATGAGGTGATGCTGGTGCTGAGTATGTTGTGGAGTCCACTGGGGTCTTCACCACCATGGAGAAGGCTGGGGCTCACTTGAAGGGTGGGGCCAAGAGGGTCATCATCTCTGCTTCTTCTGCTGATGCCCCCATGTTTGTGATGGGCATGAACCACGAGAAGTAGGACAACTCCCTCAAGATTGTCAGCAATGCCTCCTGCACCACCAACTGCTTGGCTCCTCTGGCCAAAGTCATCCATGACCACTTCAGCATTGTGGAGGGCCTCATGACCACTACCCATGCCATCATTTCCACCCATAAGACCGTGGATGGCCCCTCTAGGAAACTGTGGAGTGATGGCCGAGGGGCTGCCCAGAACATCATCCCTGCTTCCACTGGTGCCACCAAGGCTGTGGGCAAGGTCATCCCGGAGCTGAACGGGAAGCTTACTGGCATGGCCTTCCATGTCCCCACCCCCAATGTGTCAGTTGTGGATCTGACCTGCTGCCTGGAGAAAGCTGCCAAATATGATGACATCAAGAAGGTGGTGAAGCAGGCATCAGAGGGCCCCCTCAAGGGCATCCTGGGCTACGCTGAGGACCAGGTTGTCTCCTGCAACTTCAACAGTGACACCCACTCTTCCACCTTCAACGCGGGGCTGGCATTGCCCTCAATGACCACTTCGTCAAGTTCATTTCCTGGTATGACAATGAATTTGGCTATAGCAACCGGGTGGTAGACCTCTTGGTCCATGTGGCCTCCAAGGAGCAAGAGCCCCCTGGACCACCAGCCCCAGCAAGAACAAGAAAAAGAAAGAGGCTCTCAGCTGCTGGGGAGTCTCTGCCCCAACTTAATCCCCCAACACACTGAGAATCTTCTGACCTTCAATATTTACATCCCAGACCTCCTAAGGAAGGGGAAGGGCTTGGGGAGCCCTACCTTGTCATGTACCATCAATAAAGCATACTGTACCCCCCCCCCAAAAAAGGGACAAATGGGTTAAAAGAATTTGCAAAGAAGTGGTCATAATAAGGACTTTAGGATCTAGAAAGACAAGAAAGGGGGTGAGAGCTAGTGAAAAGCAGGATAATAGATTGTAAGTTCCAATGAAGTTGAAAAATAATATGAATTGAGATATTACATAGATCTGGCTAGCAAGACAGAAGCTAAGACTTGGAGGGGAAGATGTTCAGAACTGAAATTCTGGGTGATTACAAAAAAAAAAAACGTGGTATATTATCATGGGAATGAATGGCTGAGATAGAAAGGGGGACAAGACAGTTTTAGGAAGAAAAACTCTGGTAACAGGCTAGAATATTGAAAGAGCCATCAGCACAGGTATTAAAACTGCTAAGAATTTGAACGCCGCCTGTGCTAAAGTGACAAGAAATGAAGTCTTGAAGAGATGACCAGAATGTGGCATTTGCGTACATTAGATTATGTCACAAGAATGATTCTTTCTCAACTCACGTTTTGTTAAAGATTTTATTTGTGTGACAGAGAGAGCAGGCGAGTGCAAGCAGGGGAAGCAGCTGGGGCCTGGGAGCCTGGGGCTGCGCGGGGCGGGGCGGGAGCCGGGGGAGCCGGGGGGGGGGGGGGGGGGGGGGGGGGGGGGGGGGGGGGGGGGGGGGGGGGGGGGGGGGGGGGGGCCGGGGAGGCCGGGGGAGCCGGGGGAGCCGGGGGAGCCGGGGGGGGGGGGAGCCGGGGGAGCTGGGGGGACCGGGGGGGCCGGGGGAGCCTGGGGGGGGGGCCGGGGAGCCGGGGGGGGGGCCGGGGGAGCCGGGGGAGCCGGGGGGGGCCGGGGGAGCCGGGGGGGGCCGGGGGAGCCGGGGCGGGGGAGCCGGGGGAGCCGGGGGGGGGGGGGGGCCGGGGGAGCCGGGGGAGCTGGGGGGACCGGGGGGGCCGGGGGAGCCTGGGGGGGGGGCGGGGAGCCGGGGGGGGGGGGCCGGGGGAGCCGGGGGAGCGGGGGGGCCGGGGGAGCCGGGGGGGGCCGGGGGAGCCGGGGCGGGGGAGCCGGGGGAGCCGGGGGGGGGGGCGGGGGAGCCGGGGGGGGGGCCGGGGGAGCCGGGGGAGCTGGGCGGGGACGGGGGGGGCCGGGGAGCCGGGGGGGGGGGCCGGGGGCGGGCCGGGGGAGCCGGGGGGCCGGGGGAGCCGGGGGAGCGGGGGGACCGGGGGGGCCGGGGGAGCCGGGGGGGGGGGGGGGCCGGGGGAGCGGGGGGGGGGGCCGGGGGAGCCGGGGGGGGGGCCGGGGCGGGGAGCCGGGGGAGCGGGGAGCGGGGGAGCTGGGGGGACCGGGGGGGCCGGGGGAGCAGGGGGGGGGGGCCGGGGGAGCCGGGGGGGGGGCGGGGGGGGGGCCGGGGGAGCCGGGGGGGGACGGGGGGCCGGGGGAGCCGGGGGGGGGGCCGGGGGAGCCGGGACGGGGGGGGGGGGGGGCCGGGGGAGCCGGGGGAGCCGGGGGAGCCGGGGGGACCGGGGGGGCCGGGGGAGCCGGGGGGGGGGGCCGGGGGAGCCGGGGGGGGGGGCCGGGGGAGCCGCGGGGGGGCCGGGGGAGCCGGGGGGGCCGGGGGAGCCGGGGGGGGGGGGCCGGGGGAGCCGGGGGGGCCGGGGGAGCCGGGGGAGCCGGGGGGGGGGCCGGGGGAGCCGGGGGGGCCGGCGGCTGCACCCCAGGCCCACGTCGGCCCCCAGCCCCGGCGCCCCTGCGTGGGCCCGGCCCTTCCGAGGTCGGCCGCAGAGGCCCAGGTGGCGCCCGAGGGGACACGGTACCGACGTGGCCTTGACAGGGCGCAGGGGTATTAGGATAAATTTCAAACTCCTTGTCTTGGCAAATGCAACTTTTAGTGATCTGGCCCTTGCCTACTTGTCCAGTTCCTGTCCTTTCTGCCGCACTAGGTGGGGCCTGGGAGGTCCTTGCCTCACGTACGTGTGACCGCCCTCTTCTGCCTTGAAACTCAGTGTGGTGCAGTCGGGCCTGGAGAAGCCTCCTTCCCCCTTCTCACGGGTCCCTCTATTTGAGACCCTGCGGCACTCGGATCCGCACCACTGTCCCAGGCCCTTGGGGATTCACCGTTCTGTGCTCCCTGCCACACCCTGTAGGGCAGCACCACGTGCAATTTGTCTTTGTTTACTCCATGATTGAAAGTTACTGGTACACCAAGGGGGCAGTTAATGAACATTGCTGGAATGAATGAATGAATATGTATGCGTCTTTATTTTGGTTTTGTTTATTCTGTGGCTTTTCATGAAATGCAGATTTTTTAAAAGTCTGTTTTCCTTTTTAAAAAACCAGCACGGGTTGTTGTACCAAATGTTTTCTTTTATTCCTCAGCATGTCCAGCTCTCTGAGCAACCATTTCTCCTTTTGTAGAGCTTAATCTGTCTTTGAATAATTAGTATTTAAACCATTAAAGTCCTTCTCTTGACAAATTACCATGATAATAATAAAACCACAAAAAAGTCTTTTTTTTTCTGTGCCTTAATAAAACACAATTAAAATTTAATAAAAGCTCTGTATTTCCATTTATCCAATTCTGCACATCCGGAGAGAGGTAACCGAGGTGTTACAACAGGACCAATTAAATAGCCAGTTGTGGTTAAACTCTAATTCACAGAAAGGTGAGTGTAATTCTGCACTTAACATTCCAGCTCATGGCTATTTTTGAGCAGAACATCCGTTTTTTTTTTTTTTTCAGTCCTGTCCACATCTCAGTATGTTGCAGAGCTAAGAGGTCTCAGTTTATTATATTTGTTGATATTATGATATTTCTAGAATGTTTCCTTCGTCATCCATTTTCTTCCAACAGATTAATGTCTAAATACCATCATTTTAAGATGCATTTCCCTTTACATCACTTACCACCACTGTCCTCACAGAGAAGAAAAGGAGAAAATCAGAAATGGAATATATAGTTTTAAATGACTAGAGGTCATTTTAAAAGTACAAGCAGCAGCAGCAGCAGCAGCAACATTTTCCAAATATTGAAAACATCCATGAAGGATTCTTGCAGAAGTATACACTTTCCCTTTCCTAAGATTTGAAAAATATATTTTGAAACACGAGTGAAAATGGAATCAACCTATGCTACCTGCCTTTGGCACCCCGCGAGAATGACCCCGGCCCTCTCACGTCGTTTTGCTGGGGACACCGTGCGCGACCGTGTCACGGGCCCAACACCGTCCAGCGCGCTAAGAGTCGCCCCTGGGCACGCGCTCGCAGGGGTCCGGACGCTGGCGCCGCGCACGCCCGGCCGCGGAGCTCCAGAGACCCCGCGGGAGGCCGGAGGAGGCGGGGAGAGGCTGTGAGGTTCCTTCCCTCCCGCATCGCCATCAGCCGGTGGCTCGGAGAGGGCCAAGAGCCGCAGGTACCTGCTCTGGGGTCTGCTTCCATCAAGTCCTGGACAGACCTCGCCGTTGCTTAATAAGACACTTAAAGTCTCAACATGAAAGACGCACTTCATATTTCAAAGCCGACAAATCACGGGTATGGCTTTCAGGGGAGGCCTCTGTCCGGCAAACCCAGGAAAGCTCGTAGAAACCTGGGAGTAGGGGATCCTGGGCGGCTCAGCGGCTGGGCGCCTGCCTGCGGCCCAGGCGCGGCCCTGAGTCCCGGGATCGAGTCCCACGTGGGGCTCCCGGGACGGAGCCTGCTTCTCCCTCCTGCTATGTCTCTGTGTCTATCATAAATAAATAAATAAATAAATAAATATCTTAAAAAGAAACAACTAAGAGTACTTGTTGATTCCTTTTTTTAAGTAAGACTGTTTGTGGTCAGGAGAAACAAAACTGGTGTTTTCAAAAGGTAATCTTCATAGAATCATAGTGACATCAACAGAGTGGATGTGTTTTTGTTTTTGTTTTTTTCATTTGAGGGTCAGACATATTTGAAGTGTTCTGTATTCAAACCTCACACTTTCTTTTTTCTTCTGTGGTATTGCCACCAATGTTCTTATTTCTTAAAAAGACTGGAGCTCACAATGTTTTTAAAAAGTAACTACAGGGCCTGGAACATGTGTTTTGTTTTGATTTTTTACCTTTGATAATGCTATAAGTTTTATTTCTTATGATTGCTGATATTGTTGATAGATTAATACATTGGAAGAAAATTATGGATTATTTAGAAACTAATGAAAACATTGCCATGGCTTTAATGGCCAGTAAAGTAATTAAAACTGTTTTACTTGCTTTCATGGTTTTTTTTTTTTTTAATGTGCCACTGAAACTTTTAATGTTAATTCCAGAGAAAGGAAAATATTATGACATGCATTTTATTGCCTTTCCATCTGACTAAAATTAGTTAGAACTGGTTTAACTATACCATCTAAATAATACCAGCTTGAATCTCTCTCAGGCATTTGTATTAAGTTCTGAGCGTCGTTTTTTTATTTACATATACTGAAATTTCACTTTGGCTGTGTTTACAGGTATACCTGTCTAATATTTTAACTACATTAGCTGCTTTCCTAAGGTTCATTTGAAATGGTTTAACTAATATTCTTTTAGACTCAGGATTCCTGTTTGGGAGGGAGCTGGAAAGGTAATGGAAACACCTGCATTTTCAGGATCATTTGAATGGACACTTCCATACTGAAATAATCTATATTTCCTTTACCATTTGCCTCTAAATTGTCATTATACACCTTTTTGACATTTTCCAATACAACAATTTCAAGATGAGACAGATTTCTTTGCTTGCATTTTGTAGGAGTTAGGCAACTTGAAATTTTCCAACTGGCTATTTTTTACTGCAATCTGGTTGTTCTCAATCTTGGCTGGGAGCTCTGAAAGCAAACTGAAACCCAGGCCTCACCCCACACCAAATGAATCAGAACATCTGTGGGCAGGGACAAAGGAGAGGCAAGGCAAGGAGGGTTTAATGTGTCATGAGCTAGAGAACCACAGCTATATAACCTCTGCAGTATTTTCTTGGAAGTCACAGTTTGTACCTGCAGGTTTGTATGAATAGTTCCTGATAACTATTTTAGTTTTCAGGAAGAGAACTAAGCCATCTCTACCACAGAGCAATGTGAACAAAACAATCATGTGCAAAATATAATAACCACAACAAACTGGGTTATTTTGTTAAAAAGGAAAAGATGTCAAAAAATAAAATAAAAAAATAAAAATAAAAAGGAAAAGATGTCAAGCGAACATATTATGCCCAAGTGTCCTTTTGCAAGTTCATTGTTCTAATCTACAGGGTTTAAGAAATATCTGTAATTCTACTGAATGTATGTCTGTAGGGACTGTACTCTGTAGCTGGGGAGAAAAGACTATATTTACCACTGTTGGTGCCCTGATCAGGTCTCCTCCCATAGTTCTCCCTGGTTCTGCACTACCTTGCTGGTAATGCTTCACACCTGGGGTAGACATTCTTCTGAGGACAGTCTGTGAACTTCCTGGTTGTGCTTGAGATTTTACACCACCGCCGTGCCCCCACCCTGCCTTCCACAGCCCATAGCCAAAGATTGACTAGTGCAACATACACAAGTCCAGCCCCATAAACATTAACTAGAACAATCTCGGGGGAGCAATTTACACTCCAGAACTCTCCATGAGATCAAGCTGAGGCTCAACTTCACCTGCTCATACCCTTACTTACCTTCTTCCCTTCCTGTCCTGCCTGCTTGCAACCATAATCACTTGCAGAGGAATCGGTCTCAGGCTTGTCTTCTAGCAAGCCAAACCAAAACTATAAGAGTATCTCACATAAACGATGTGGAACACATAGAGAACACAGTAGTGATACTGTTAATGAGTGCTGGTGTAAAGCGAGTACCTTCATTGTACCAAGCACTATGCAAACAAGTTTAATCAATTATTCTAATATTTACAATAAGCTATTATTATCAGTCCCCCCAATTTGTAGATCGAGAATCAGAAGTTTTGAGTGGGCTAGTGACTTCCCCAAGGCTCCCAGCTAGCCAAGGGACCCAAATAAGCCTACAGTTTTAACTTCTCTATAAATTCAGTGCTTAAATACTAATCAATAGATTCATATAGCATAGAGATCAATGAAAACCCTAAGTATAAAGAGCAGAGGTTGGGATCAAACAGACCTACACTTTTGCCATGGACCAGACAGTTATTAGTTGTGCTGATTAGCAAAGTTACTTAGGTCTATGACTGCAATTATCTCTGCCTTGTCAGATTTTCAAAAATTCCATGAGGCTCTTATTTAAAGCTCTTAGCATAGGAGTTACTGAGAATTAAAAATAATAATAATAATAATTACAAAATTCCCTCTGTTGAAGTCACAGAGTAACTTAACATTTCAGTTACGTGGCCAAAGTAGTTAGTAGTTAGATGTATAATGTTTCTTGGGGAACCAAAGTTTCTAATTGAGAGATTTGGTTAACTCATTAATATTCTGAAGGGGATATAAATATATTTTACACACATACACACCCCAATATGGTTATGGCTAGAATTACAAAAAAAATTTTTTACATTTTTTATTGGAGTCCTATTTGCCAACATATAGTATAACACCCAGTGCTCATCCCATCAAGTGTCCCCATCAGTGCCCATCACCCAGTCACCCCAAACCCCTGCCTACCTCCCCTTCCACAACCCTTTGTTCATTTCTCAGTTAGGTGTCTCTCATGGTTTGTCTCCCTCCCTAATTTTTCCCACTCAGTTCCCTTCTTTTCCCCTATAATCCCTTTCACTATTTCTTATATTCCCCATATGAGTGAAACCATATGATGACTGCCCTTCTCCGATTGACTTATTTCATTCAGAATACCCTCCAGTTCCATCCATGTTGAAGCAAATGGTGGGTATTCGTCCTTTCTGATGGCTGAGTAATATTCCATTGTATACATAGACCACATCTTCTCTATCCATTCATCTGTCGATGGACACCAAGGCTCCTCCCACAGTTTGGCTAATGCGGACATTGCTGCTATAAACATTGGGGTGCAGATGTCCCTGGCATTTCACTGCATCTGTATCTTTGGGGTAAATCCCCAGCAGTGCAATTGCTGGGTCGTAGGGCAGCTCTAGTTTTAATTTCTTGAGGAACTCCATACTGTTTTCGAGAGTGGCTGTACTAGAATTACATATATTAATGGGTACTTAGTTCACACAGGTCCTGGGACAGAGCAAGCACTAAAGGATATAATTTCCTTTGCTAAAAATAGCTTTATTCATACAGACATAAATGATTACAAAAATTAAGTGGAATAAATAAGTCTTTTATACAGAAGAATTGCAATGAAGTTACACAGATACTCTTCCCCCAAGGAGTTTTCACCCATTAAATGTTGGATGAACTTAAGGACTTGCTTCCAAAGAATACAGTACAAGAAGAAGGGGGAAGTAGCTTTATAGTGGAGAAAACTGTCAAACGCTCACCAGTGTACGGACAGCAGAGAAACCTTGCAAACTCTATGTCAAGCCACATGATTAAGGTTAACATTATCAGTGATAATGTATGTTCAGAGTCTATACCCTTGATGTGATAAGAATAGTACATCTGCAGTTTAAAAAAAAAAATCATAACCTTAGCCTAATCATGAGAGAAACATTAAAATACATGAACAGTGTTCAGAAAAACAGCCTCGGTCTTTAAAAACAAAGTCTGAGAGTCACAATCCAGAAAAATCTAAGGAGACATGACAACTAAGTGTAATGTGGTCTCCTAGATGGGATATCAGAAAAGAAAAGGGAAATGATGTAAACATCAAGGAAATCTTAAGAAAATGGACTTTAGTTAATAATAAGTATCAACCTCAGATCATTAATTCTAACACAGGGACTACACTAAGATGTAGTGTAGTTCCTCACAGGGAAAATGGCCTGTGGGGCAGATAGAAACTATCTGTGTAACTTTTCTGCAAATCTAAAACCTACTCGAAAATAAAAGGTTTATTTCTTTAAATGAAAGACTTCATGGAAGAGATGTTAAATGTGGGTAGAATTCTCAAAAAGGAAGTCCCTGGCAACCATGAGAATGTAAAAAGCACTCAACGTCATACACACAACGTAACATTCAGCCTTAAAAAAAAAAAGAGAGAGAAACTTTAACACACAGTATAACATGGAAAAAGCTTAAACATATGCTTGGTGAAGTCAGCCAGTCAAAAATATTGTTCCTAGAGTAATTAAATTCATTGAGACAGAAAGTCGAATAGTTGTTGACAGGAGAGGAGGGATGGCAAAAGGAGAGTTCCTGTTTAATCGTTAACAGTTTCAGCTGCGGAAGATGTTAAGTCCTGGAAATAGATGGTGATCGTCCCACAACAATGTGAATGCACTTACCACCACAGAACTGTACATGTAAAAATGGTTAAAATGCTAAGTTTTATGTTATATATGTTCTTGGTATTTGTTTGTTTTGCTTGTTTTTTAAACAGGTTCCTCTTCCAGTGTGGAGCCCAGCATGGGGCTTGAACTTACAACCCTGAGATCAAGACCTGAGCTTAGACCAAGAGACAGATGCTTAATCGACTGAGCCACCTGGGTGCCACATATATGTTTTAAGACAATAAAATAGGTGCCTAATGTCAAAATCAATTCATACATATGTAGCATTGCGAGTTCTTTGAAAGGAGGTATCATAAATTTTTATTCATTTTATTATTAAAGATCTCTTAGTGCCTATAGTGGCACCTGAAATGTATCAGGCATATTAGGACAAAAATATCAGGACGTGATACTTGAGATTTAATTAAATATGAGGGGAAGGTGTGATTTCACAGAAAAATTCAGAATTTAATGATATTACCACAATTACTTTATTTTACTACCACAACTTGTAACCATTATAATGGAGATGGTGGTTTCACACCTCGGGAAGAGTGGAGTTTTAATAGGGGTGTGTACTTTTCTTTAAACGTTTATCGATGAAGATTAAAAGAGGCTCTTTTAAAAGTTGACCTCAAAAATTCTTAAAAGAGAAAATGTTGTTTCAGAGAAAATGTTGTTTCAGAGATTTAGAATTTATACACTTAACATAAATGTTAACTTAAGCCAAGGCAATTCAACTTTTTGAGTAAATTTGAAATTCTTACATGCCCTGTTACTAAATATTATTTTGAAGCGTGCATTATCGCTTGTAAAAATCCACAAGTTACATTTTAAAAACTTTTTGGACTGTGTTTGGCCTCTAGGCCTAGATCCTCATTCTCTCTCTCTCTCTCTCTCTTTTTTTTTTTTTTTTTTTTTAAGATTTGTCTATTTATTCATGAGAGACACAGAGAGAAAGAGAGGCAGCAACACAGGCAAGAGGGAGAAACAGGCTCCATGCAGGGAGCCTGACGTGGGACTTGATCCTGGGTCTCCAGGATCATGCCCTGGGCTGAAGGCAGCACTAAACCACTGAGCCACCCGGGCTGCCCCTCATTCTCTATTTGGGCTGCAATATCCTTGGAAGAAGCCTCTAACACCCACTGTGTCTGTGCTTTCACTGAACTAAAATTCACACTGGACGATATATATCTTTTCTACTGGAGCTCTCTGCATTTTTCCAGAGCTCTCTGATTTTTTCCAAAAATCAGAATCATTGATTGGGATACAATCACACATAATTGTTCTCCTTTCGTGTGAAGTTGAAAGTATGCTTTTACAGGCGATATCTCCAAATGTCAGATATTTAAAGCACATTTAGAATTGTTAGTAGTACGGCAAACTGACCTGCAGCTTGAGGGTAGCATTTGGCTGGCTAGTATTGAGAATGAATAGATAATGTTGGCAGTAGATACAGTAGATAACCTCAAGTGTTTTGTATTAAATTTTGAAATTTCTTTTAAAATACCTAATGTAATACTTTTCACTGACAATACCTTTAACTGACAAAGTACCATGGGCTAGGCATTATGCTACTCTTTAAAAGTATTATCTGGGGGAGCCCAGGTGGCTCAGTTGGTCAAGGGTCTGCCTTCTGCTCAGCTTTTGGTCCCTGGTCCTATGATGGAGCCCCACAGGGGGCTCCCTGCTCAGCGGGGAACCTGCTGCTCCCTCTCCCTCTGCCCCTCCCCCAGTCCATGCTCTCTCTTTCTCTCTCTCTCTCTAGCTCTGCACTCTTTCTTAAATAAATAAAAATTTTAAAAAATACGTGAATTAAAAAATAAAATAAGAGTATTATCTGGTTTAATCTCAAAATAGCCATATCAATAAAGACTATTATGCCAGTTATATGAGGAAACTGAGGGTTTAATGATTAAATATCTACCTAAAGATTCATGCAACCAGCTAGTCAAGAAGCTTGGTTCTATTCCAGGCACTGTGTACTTTCCTAACTCTAAGGACGACACTAAACATGAAAGAGGAGTCTCAGGGTCCTTCTTTAATTTAGGTATATAGTCAACAGTTGAAGTCATTATTTGACATTTTTTAAGTTCTAGACATTTCCACTATAACATCTATAGTTTACTTCTCAATTGAAACTAAAGGCTGAGATTTGTTTAATGCTAAAGGACCATAACAGCTTAATATTAAAGTTTCATTTCATTTTTAAAAACCATATCTTATCCCTAACTGTGTCCCACTTTTTCCCTAATGAAAAGTCATCCATAAAAATCCTGCAAAGGACAAATGAAAGAGTTGTGCCAGGTGCCAGATGGCTTTGGTGGAAGAATTTGTTCCTATACAGGATCACCCTGAAGATGGTATAATGTCACAGGATCATTCTCTGCCACCTCCCGTTTTCTCCTTTCTTCTTCCTTCCCCCCATCCCCACAGTGATAGGTTCTTTGTCTCTTTTTTCATCTTTTTTTCTCTTATTTTAACTCTTTCCTTCTTTTGTTTCTTTTTCCCCATAAACTACCTTTAAGTCTGATTGGCTAGTCCTGTCCCCTAGAGGGAAAGGAAATCAGCCCTGGAGCCTGAAGAACGAAGATTTAGAACGAAGCATTTGAAGATCCACCTTTCCACTTACCCTTAACCCTTTTGTGTAAGCTACGTCTTTAAAATATTCTTTTGGCTCTGAGGTTAAAACAAGTATAAAAATCCATTTCAGTCCTTTCTCACCTCATTCCCTACATTTTCCTGCCAAAAATTTGGATATATGGCAATAGCCCCTGTGTTTGCTGTGGGATCAAATTCACATTATTTTCCCCATTTTAATAATCATTAAATAATAGTTATCAGTTTTGTTTCTATTTACCAGCTGATGACAATGTCAGCTACTATGAAGCCATTAGACAAGACCGTTTTACTCAAAATAAAATAAAGCCTAAGTGAAGTGTTTTACTCATGACTCTGGCTCAGGCTAGAGGTTGTCTTTCTGCTTTAAAACTTTTTCTAATTGTTTTATTCTGATATTTTGTATTTCACATATGGTGGTTGTTACTTTTGAAGTCGCATGAAAGAAAAAGTAAATTAATGGAGCAACCTACCACTGTAGAATATTAGAGGCTCTGATGGGACATTGAGGAAATAATCAAATATTGGAAAAATGTCTAACTGCGTCTATTTAGGACGTCTTTATGCATGTCCGCTCAGAAGGATAGAGACCTTTATGCAGACACAGTGCATTCCAGGTGAAGCAGCTACCTGCCGGCCCAGGACTCACCTGGGGGCGCGCAGCCTAGCGGCTCCCTCCCAGGGCGACTGGGCGTACGACCTTCTCCCTATACTCCGCAGGCTTCGCCTCCCACCCGAAGCCCAGCTGCTGAAGGTCACCTTTCCCTAAGGTCACGGTCCGCTCCTGAGCCGCCCCTGTCGCCCAGGCAGCCAAGGCCCGGCCTCCTGACCCGGGCGGGGCCCCTCAGCCACCCAGCTCCAAGCTCACCTGCGGGCTGGCGGGCAACCTGGCCTCGCCCCCCGCGGTCCTGCTCCGGGCAGTGCCCTGGGCTGCGCGGGTCTGCACCGGCTGGCGCCTTCCTCGCAGTCCCGGGTGCCGCCCTGGGAGCGCCCCATGGTAAATACCCTGCGCGCTCCACACCTTTTCAGAGTCAGTTTGCTGGGAAACAAACAATTTCCTCATGTTTCCATTCCTTCATAGTTAAGATAGTGTGAGTAAATTTTTTTTTAAGTGTTAGGGATCTTAAAATTCAATTACTCTTAGTCACAATCACCTCTGTGGCCTTGGCATCATTCAAGGTAATTAAAGGGACATTTCCATAACCCACAAAAAATCAATCATCGAGTTTTGAAAAAATCATGCACACACAGAAACAATTTTACCCATGAAGATAATAATTCCATGAAAATAAAATCTGGAAATGGGTAAAATGGGGGGGGGGGGGAGGGGGAGAGAAAGCTACAGTGAATATACAGTTCAAAATTAAATGCTTCAATTGAAAGTTATTTTTTGCCAATAGAAATTGGAACTACATTGTATCTCCACGAGGAGAAAGTGGAGAGAGCTGAACACCAAAAACAAGTGAAGAGTCCGATAGCAGGAGTTCTCTGCGGTACTGTCCTCGACCTTCGACCTCGCTCCAGGTAGGCAGATTCTTTGACACCCCTGTGCCTCCAGCACGCAGCAACTGTTCCTAAATAGCTGCAATTTGCTACAACACAGAACATAAATTTCTCTTCAAAAAACATTCCAGGGATCCCTGGGTGGCGCAGCGGTTTAGCGCTTGCCTTTGGCCCAGGGCGCGATCCTGGAGACCCGGGATCGAATCCCACATCAGGCTCCCCGTGCATGGAGCCTGCTTCTCCCTCTGCCTGTGTCTCTGCCTCTCTCTCTCTCTCTCTCTGTGTGTGACCATCATAAATAATAATAATAAAAAAAAATATTTCAGAGGACTCGTGGGTAACTTGCTCTTAGGAACCAACACCATGGCATCTGGCTGCAAGATTGGCCTGTCCATCCTTAACAGCGATTTGGACAATTTAGGGGCTGAGTGCCTCCGGATCCTGGACTCTGGGGCCGATTACTTGCACTTGGATGTAACGGACGGGCATTTTGTTCCCAACATCACCTTTGGGCACTCTGTGGCAGAAAGCCTCTGAAAGTAGCTAGGCCAGGACCCTTTCTTTGATAATGCACGTGATGATATCCAGACCAGAACAGCAGGTAAAACCAATGGCTGTAGCAGGAGTCAATGGATACACCTTTCATCTTGAGGCAACGAAAACCCAGGGGCTTTGATTAAAGACATTCGGGAGAATGGGATGAAGCTTGGCCTTGCCATCAAACCAGGAACTACAGTTGATTATTTGGCACCGTGGGCTAATCAGATAGATATGGCCTTGGTTATGACAGTGGAACCTGGGTTTGGAGGGCAGAAATTCATGGAAGATATGATGCTGAGGGTTAATTGGTTGAGAATGCAACTCCCATCTTTGGACATAGAAGTCGATGGTGGAGTAGGTCCTGACACTATCCATAAGTGTGCAGAGGCAGGAGCTAACATGATTGTGTCTGGCAGTGCCATCATAAGGAGTGATGACCCCAGATCTGTGATCAACCTGTTAAGAAATGTTTGCTCAGAAACGTTCTCTTGATCGATGAAACCACAAGGAGTCCAGTGTTTATGCTTATGAAATCTTTTTACTGGAAGATAAGAATATGGACTACCAAACCCTATCATGGTTGAAGGAGTGCTATTTTCCTGAGCAGCTGCTCATTCCAGTGACTAAAATCTATTCTGCAGAATGTTCCAACAGGTTCGAAATTGGTATATATGACTACATTTTTAGCTATGGAATTTAAAGATTAGTGTGGTAAAATACAATTTTTACTGGGAGACTTGATTTTTATAAAGTAAAAATACACCTGTATTAAGGTTATAAACAGAAATGTGTCTTAATGCCTAATGAAGGCATACTAGCTACTAACGAAAAAATGTTTTCTTCTGCATTTTAAATCTTCTTGCTTCTTGATTGTTTTCCAAAGCAAAGGAAGTCCCTAAAAAAAATAATAATTTCAAAACCAAGTAATTAAAATTGCTTATGTCCATTACTGAGTACAGAAAGGATGACCAATATAAAGAAAATAAAAGCATGACAAGAGGAAGGATGGGGGTGGGGGGTAGGGGGAAGATCTCTCTTCAAAAAAGAAAACAGTATTGTCCTTGCAATTCAAATGCCTTTGCCTATTATCATTATGTAACCTAACAAAAGTGTTCCTCCCATGAAATCCATCAGCACTGTTGTGTTTTATCATTCCTTGTGACTTTTAAATTCACTCAGGGTACCTTAGTGTTCTGGAGCCACTTGGAAACCTGAAAGAATAAAGACAACAAAAACAACTCTTGGAAGAAACATTAAGATATTACATAATACTTTAAACAGTTTTGCACTGGAAGTCCATGTTTCCCACTCACCTGCTCATTACTGATGCTATAATAGGGATCAGGTCAAAAAAATTTTTTTTTCATCTTAAGGTGCCTATTTGAATACTCCTCTCCCTGGCCAAAAAAATAAATATATAGACCATGTCTGCTCTGAAAGACTCATTAAAATGATTTCAGGTTGTGGCCAGGGCTACACTGTAAGTTAGAAATACAACTCTAGTAACTCTATTCTTAAAACAGACTGGACCATGGATTTTGACAGATGGTGACAAATTGGAAATAATTTACTCATTCATTTTATTATTTAGTAACAGAACTGACAATATTGACTAAAGCTAGTTCAGATTTTTAGTCTTTTCCTATAGCAAGTTTTCTGTTTCACATTCTCTTTGTGCTTCTTCCTTGATCTGTCTTTCTCACATTGAGTCTCTATTTAGTTTTAGTTTTAGTTTTTTAAAAGATTTTGCTTATTTGAGAGAGAGAGAGAGAGAGAGAGAGCATGCATGAGAGGCAGGGAGACAGAGAAGCAGGATCCTGACCCAGCAGGGAGCCTGATGCAGGGCTCCATCCCAGGACCCAGGGGTCATGACCTGAGGTGAAGACAGATGGGTTTTGTTTGTTTGTTATATATATTATATATATATATATATATAATATATATATATTTTATTGAAGTTCGATTTGTTATATATATATTATATAATATATATATAATATATATAATATAATATAATATATATATATTTTATTGAAGTTCGATTTGCCAACCCAGAAACCGAAGCCACGAAATTAACATAAAATATTTACATCCCTAGGGTTCTTGAGGAAGTAAACAAAATCATCTGTCCAAAACCTTTCACAACTCAGGGATAACAGCATTCTCACAGAAAACAGGTCTCACTGAACAAGAGCTAACAATATCACTTAGGACAAAGATGACAAAAACAAATTTAAAAAATGAAAGGACAAGTGGCTAATGAAAATAAAAAAATTAAGGTATACCTCCACAGAATTGGAGATGAAGGAACCGTTTGAAAACATGACAACATGGACATGCTTTAGATGACTCAAGAGGCTCCTTGCTGGCTCAGTTGGAAGAGTCTTACTCCATAAGAATAGGAGAACATGAAATAAAACAAGTAGCTTTGAAAAAAACTAAGAAAAGTAAATTGTATTTTAGAAACATTGTCATCATTGTAATAAAAAAACCCCCAATTAAGTCAATTACAATGAAAAAAATAATTAATGTCCTCAGTGGCCATATTACCCAGATTTAAATACAGGGAGACACAGGTGTGGAAAATGCTCAAGACAGATCAAAAATATAATAATCAAAAAACAAAAAAGGGCTACTACATGTGTCTTAGAACTTTCAAGCATAAAGAAAAGGAGGGGAGAAGTAATACTTAAAGAGGTTATTTCTGATCATTTAAAATGCTTAAAGAAAAAAAAAATAAAATAAAATAAAATGCTTAAAGAAAGAAACATGGATTCAAAAGGAAGTAGCACAGCCTGCCCCCCAAATTTAAATAAGCATCAATCTTCTACCCAGTCATATAAAGAAGAACTTAAAATATAGAAGAGCACTCTTAAAAACAACTTTAGGAAAAAAGGTGGATTTTCTAAAAAGAGATTGGGGTTTGTTTTTTGTATATTTTTTTATTGGAGTTCGATTTACCAACATAGCATAACACTCACTGCTCATCCTCTCAAGTGTCCCCCTCAGTGCCCATCACCCAGTCACCCCATCCCCCGACCCACCTCCCTTTCCACCACCCCTTGTTCATTTCCCAGAGTTAGGTGTCTCTCATGTTCTGTCACCCTCACTGATATTTCCCACTCATTTTCTCTCCTTTCCCCTTTATTCCCCTTCACTATTTTATATATTCTCCAAGTGAATGAGACCATATAATGTTTGTCCTTATCCAATTGACTTACTTCACTCAGCATGATACCCTCCAGTTCCATCCACCTTGAAGCAAATGGTGGATATTCATCATTTCTGATGGCTGAGTAATATTCCACTGTATACATACACCACATCTTCTTCATTCATCTGTTAATGGACACCGAGGCTCCTTCCACAGTTTGGCTATTGTGGACATTGCTGCTAGAAACATCGGGGTGCAGGTGTCCCGGCGTTTCATTGCATCTGTATTTTTGGGGTAAATCCCCAAGAGTGCAGTTGCTGGGTCGTAGGGCAGGTCTATTTTTAACTCTTTGAGGAACCTCCACACAGTTTTCCAGAGTGGCTGCACCAGTTCACATTCCCACCAACAGTGCAAGAGGGTTCCCCTTTCTCCACGTCCTCTCCAACAATTGTGGTTTCCTGCCTTGTTAATTTTCCCCATTCTCACTGGTGTGAGGTGGGATCTCATTGTGGTTTTGATTTGTATTTCCCTGATGGCAAGTGATGCGGAGCATTTTCTCATGTGCGTGTTGGCCATGTCTATGTCTTATTTGGTGAAATTTCTGTTTGTGTCTTTTGCCCATTTCATGATTGGATTGTTTGTTTCTTTGCTGTTGAGTTTAATAAGTTCTTTATAGAGTTTGGATACTAGCCCTTTATCTGATAGATCATTTGCAAATATCTTCTCCCATTCTGTAGGTTGTCTTTGAGTTTTGTTGACTCTTTCTTTTGCTGTGCAGAAGCTCTTTATCTTGATGAAGTCCCAAAAGTTCATTTCTGCTTTTGTTTCCCTTGCCTTAATAGATGTATCTTGCAAGAAGTTGCTGTGGCCAAGTTCAAAAAGGGTGTTGCCTGTGTTCTCTAGGATTTTGATGGAATCTTGTCTCAAATTTAGATCTTTCATCCATTTTGAGTTTATCTTTGTGTCTGGTCCTAGTTTCATTCTTCTGATGTGGCTGTTCAATTTCCCAGCACCATTTATTGAAGAGACTGTCTTTTTTTCCAGTGGATAGTCTTTCCTGCTTTGTCGATGATTAGTTGACCATAGAGTTGCAGGCCCATTTCTGGATTCTCTATTCTGTTCCATGGATCTATGTGTCTGGTTTTGTGCCAGTACCAAATGTCTTGATGATCACAGCTTTGTATTAAAACTTGAAATCTGCCATTGTGATGCCCCTGGCTCTAGTTTTCTTTTTCAATATTCCCCTGGGTATTCGGGGGTCCTTTCTGATTCCACACAAATCTTGAGATGATTTGTTCCAAGTCTGTGAAGAAAGTCCATGGTATTTTGATAAGGATTGCATTGAACGTGTACAATTGCCCTGGGTAGCATAGACATTTTCACAATATTTATTCTTCTAATCCATGAGCATGGAATATTTTTCCATCTCTTTGTGTCTTCCTCAATTTCTTTCAGAAGTGTTCTGTAGTTTTTAGGGCATAGGTCCTTTGCCACTTTGGTTAGGTTTATTCCTCGGTATCTTATGCTTTTGGGTGCAATTGTAAATGGGATTGATTCTTTAATTTCTCTTTCTTCAGTTTCATTGTTAGTGTATAGAAATGCCATTGATTTCTGAGCATTGATTTTTGTATCCTAAGGCAGACATTTAACTGACTGAGCCACCCTGGTGTCCCTGAGTCTCTACTTTAATAGCTAAAGTAAAAGGTACTATACAGTGGGCAAGGATCAAGTGCTGATGATCTTGGACAGAGGAGAGATTTACAAGAGTTTGCATTTTGGGAGAAAAATTGGAGGCAAATATTCAGAGAGAGAGAAACTCACTGTTGTCTCACTGAATTATTTAGCCATGGTATTTTGGTTTCATCTCACATCATTAAAAGAAGATGAACGATACTTTTAATCTCTATAAGTACTTGGGAGGAAAAAGTGAGGAAGAGGAAAGCAGAGAGAGAATGGAATAGACACAAAGAGAATGGGACAATCAAGGAAGCCTAGATTCAGCTGTGAGATAACTTAGTAGTTTTAACACTAATTTTTTTACTTTTTTGTTAGTACCTAAGGTCCATCACAAATTGGGAAAGGAAAAAAAAATTGGGAAAGGGCTCTTCCCATGCCATCTTCATTCAGGGAAGAGCATACACTCTTTGGAAAAGGGATAAGCTAAATGGCACCTCAGCACTTAAGTGCTTCCGCTTATGTTTCATTGGCCATGCAATTCATGTGGCCATGCCTAATTTCAAGGCACAAGCTTCCTACGTGTTCAGAAGAAGAAAAAGCTAAAATCTTAGTGAAAAATTTAATATCCACCACAGCCTGATTATTTTCAAATAGGAATATGAGATTGCATACATACACACATAAGGTTAGATAGATTGATTGATGGGTTGGGGATGATCTAAACAGCTTGTTAAGACAAGAATACAGGCCCAAATGGAGCTGCTCATGCTAAGCCCTGTATCACCAAAACAAGCCTATACATACCAATCAGTCAAGAACCTACCTCATCAGCACTAGTAAGGTCATCTGGCTGTAGATTCCTGCACTCCCCAAAAGGACAGTGACCTTGCAATAACCAACCTGCTTTTTTGTCTTGGGTAACTTCCTTGTTCCCTCATCCTTCTACCTATAAAAGACTTTCATTTCACACAGGCCCTCAGAGCTCCTTTCTGTCTCCTAGATAGGATGCTGCTCAGTTGGAATCACTGTTTGCTCAGATAAACTCAAAACATTTTTAATATGCCTCAGTTTATCTTTTAACAATCCAAATCCATTTCCTTGTACACTGCAATTGTGCTTGCTCTAGGATTATTATCTAGAATTTGAAAAATTATTTTTTAATGGAGTTTCGTGGTAGGCATTTCAAAACAAAACAAAAACATACCTGTAAAGGAGATTAGGAGGGGTGGCTTGAATAGGTAATCTTGTTATCTCTCAGTATATTTCAGTAAGTGGCTTTTTACAGAAAATATCCTTGCAGTCTTTTTATTTTCTTTCTTAAATCAAAAGTGAGTGGGTATCAATATATATCTATATATATTTGAAGAGATTCTATCTAAAAGCAGCAATCTTGGTATGCCTGGGTGGCTCAGGAGGTTGTGTCCAACTCTTGATTTCAGCTCAGGTCACGACTTCAAGGTCATGAGGTGGAGCCCTGCATTGGGCTCCATGCTTAGTGGAGAGTCTGCCTGAAAGTCTCTCCCTTTGCCCCCACCCCCCACTCTTGCACTTTCTCTCTCAAATAAATAAATCTTTTAAAAAAAATTGAAAAGTAAAAGTAGCAACCCTACCACCTACTCCTTTAATAGAGTGCAAACAATTTTGCAGCTCTTCAGTATAAATGTTATTTTTCAATATTTCTGTTAACATTCTCTGAAAATTTAGTAATGCATTTCTGCAGTATTTAAAAACATATATGGAGATCCATATTTTTAAACTTTTACTGTAATAAAGTTCCTCTGCAATATATTGCTTAGTTGGGGCTTGACACCATTGATAGAAAAGATAAAGTGGAATTTGAAGGAATATAAATATTAATAGGAAAGCAGGGAATGATGTAAATTTCTAAATAATTGATAGAATCAAATGGCTAGTTCAAGCTGGCCTGCATACCAGACTCTAATTCGTGAAATCTAATCTTAAATTTATTTCAAGAGTAAAGCCTTACATGTGTTTACTCCTCTACCCTGGGGTCTAGACAATATGGAGAAAAAAAATTATATATATTTTTAAGGTTTTTATTTAGTTAAGTAATCTCTACACCCAACATGGGGCTTGAACTCATTACCCAAGATCAACAGTTAAGACTCTCGAGAGTAAGACTCTTCCAACTGAGCCAGCAAAGAGCCTCAAAAGTTTTATAATTTTAGCAAAAATAGATGTAAACTGGGTAAAGTTAATAAGTTATTCTAAAGAATACTGCAAAATAAAAACTGTTAGTGAGATTATTTTAGGATTAAATTTACTTTGCATTAATCCATATATGAATAATTAAATCATAGATCAAAGACACTAAATTGGAAGCCCAGAAACAAATCTTATTTACTTAGTATTCTTGGCTAAATAATGAAAATGTGAGTAGAAATACTATTTTAGATTTTGTAGACATAACAATGAAAAGAAAATAATTTCCATTGTAGTTTTCCATTACATTATCCATAAAAAAAAAAAAAAAAAAGCCTACACAGGAATTATACATTTAGAATATAGACCCTAAATCTGAGGAACTTTATTTCTTGGTAATTTCATCTATGTCTATTTCAGTGAAGGAATCATAAAGGAAAACTTGGAGTTTTGCAGGCATCTCAAAATCAATCCGTATCTTCCTAAAGTCAAGAAAATGATATGACCAAGAGGAAACCCATTCTGACCAAATAAGAATTTTGAATCTTTAATTTGTTAGTATCTGTGTCTTTGTGTTAATTTATATGCTAACAACGCATGTTCCCCAGTTTTCAAGAACTTCAGAATGCTGAAATAATCCACTTTTTTTCCTCTTGCAATCTTCTCTCCCCCAGTGCTGACTTTCAGATTTTGAAATTCAGTCCTTTCTTCTGAGCATCTGGCATAAATCTCCATCAGACTCAAAGAGGAGGGGCAAATTCTGTGGTTTGCATGAGAACAGCCTGACAGTTGCCAGTTTAATCCCTTGACAATGCAAAAATGTCTTCAAGGAGGGAATCCCACTTAACATGCAAACAGGCAAGCTTGATAGAGTTGGTTTCTTTCCATGTTAGTGATATTAATTAGAATGAAACAGAAGAGCATCCATTTTTTAATTTTTTTTCTGAAAAATAGTTAAAATCATAGGAAAGGAATTTTATGCCAGCATCTAGATAACTCAGATTTACATAGTAAACTTGAAACCACATTGTATATTGTATATATATTGTATATATCAAATGTGAATTATTAAGCATACTGATAACTTTGAACATACTATAATACAATAGTTTGGTAAAAACTTTGAGGAATCCTTAAACTTAAGACCCTGAATACAGGATAGATATTGGAAAAAAGAGAGGTGCTATGGGTGGTGTGGACAAGGGATGGTTTTTGTGCTTTTACATACGTGCTTTTATTTTTCTCCTGACACATCCCTTAGCTTTAACCAGACAATCCTCACCACCATGGCTGTGATCTGGCCCAATCTTGTAATTCTGGGCAGAACTCCATTTACTGGAAACCTTCTATGCCTGCTCCCCCCAAAGTTATAGCTGTTTGTCCTTTCATGAGTTATTCCCTAAATCCAGTCTTCTTCAGTTATGCATTCCAGCAATTCACAAACCTTGGAGCCAGAAAGAGTCACAACTAATCGGAGACTTCCAGAGAGAAAGTCAAATGCTGTCTCCCACGTATTGTCCTGGCATCTACTTCAAAACCATGGCAGAATTTTTTTGCTCCCCACTGCGGTCAGCACCCCTGGGTGCATTGTTCATAATCAAGATTAGAGTTGAGCCTGTTCTGAAATCACTCTTTGTGTCCTGGTTGAGAACAAACTGGTAAGAATGGACCACTTCTGGTTCCCTTTCTGTGTTTCTATCTACTAGAGAGAGAGAGAGCTGTCATCATGTCTCGGTGTAAGCCATGACGTCTGAGAGAATCTTGGGGCAGATAGAATCTCATTACAATCACTACCAAGTACAACTCTTTATTTACAAGTCTCATTCTTATTTTACATCCTCCCCAGCCTGCCTCGGAGCAATAATAGCTAACGCACAAATTATTTACCATCTTTGGGCACTCTTTGAAGTGCTTTACACATTTATTCCGTGCGTGAGGCACTCTGGACACCTTCTCAGGTTTCCTTGATGGCCTGTCCCATGGAGGCCTCCCTGCACTGGCTCTCTTCCCCATTTTCGGACTGTGAGGGACCTCTCTGCAGGGTTTCTCAAGGAAACACCAAGGGCTGAATGACAATCTGGAAATCTAGGAGAGCCAACTCCATGTTAAAGTGAACTTTGAACTTTGACCGATAGGAAAGAACCGAAAAGCAGTCCCCGCGATAACTTCTCCCTCCCCCGTCCCTTCTCTGTGGCTCTGCCCTGTGCCACCTTTCTAGGTAATTTACACATACAGAACAAACATACCTGCCAAGAGACCCAGTTCTTCTCTGGGCGGTTTGCTGTGAAATAGCGCCCAGATCAACAAATGTCACATCATGTTACCTTCTTTGTTACCACAGTTAACTTTTTCTCTGACTCTTAATTGCCCTGGGTTGTAACCACCAAAATAAAGGGCTAACCTCTTAAATCTTTCCTCCTGCTATGCTTTCTAGAGGACCTGAACTAAGGTCCTTATTTAATTTCTATAAAAATCCTTTAAAGCAGGTATGGTGGTTTTGCCTATTGTACAGATAAGAAAACTGACACAGGGACGCCTGGATGGCTCAATGGTTAAGCATCTGCCTTCGGCTCAGGTCGTGATCCTAGAGTCCTGGGATCAAGTCCTGCATGGGGCTTCCCGCTCAGGGAGCCTGCTTCTCTGCCTGTGTCTCTGCCTCTCTCTCTGTGTCTCTCATCAATCAAGAAATAAAATCTTAAAAAAAAAAATGAAACTGTGATTAAGTCACTTATTCAAATTAATGCAGCTAGTAAATAGCAGGCCAGGATATAAACACAGGCCTCTTTGGTCCAGAAGTGCATGTTCTTAAATCACGGCTGTGTGATGTCTGGATCAAGAGGCCAGTTTGGAGGCAAATCTCCTCTGGAGTCAGCTTCATCTCTATAAGCACAAGGAATGATTAGAAAGATTAAAAAAAAATACTGGAAATAGTTGTCTTGGGTACTGGACAATACCACAGAAAGTGTGAAAATAGGCAATGCCACGATATCAGTTAGGTCTGCTATCTAATGGGAATATCACTGCGAAGGGATATCTGCTAACTAGCTAACTAACTAACTATATATATATATATATATATATATATATATATATATGCAGGGTAGAGTTTTGTTTTGTTATAGCACCATCAGTGCCAGAATATTCTAGAAATACCAGAAAATCATGTGAATAAACAAACTCTGGATTATTAAATTCTTTTGAGTAAACCTCTGAAACATATCCCTTCCTTTTTTATTAGTTTTAAATAATAAATGTATCCATAATTTAGGATGAGGTATTTATTAATGATTGATTCTTCCGAATTCTGACTGTATGTCATTTTATTTTTTTACAAGATATATTTATTTATTTTAAAGAGAGAGAGAAAGAATGTGACTAAGGGAGGGGCAGAGGGAGATGAAGAGAGAGAATCTCAAACAGACTCCCTGTTGAGTGTAGAGACTTACTCAGGGCTTGATCAATACCCTGAGATCATGACCTGAGCCGAAACCAAGAGTCCGACGTTCAAATGATGGAGCCACTCAGGTGCCCCTTATTATTATTATTTTTTTAAGAGACAGAGAAAGCGGATGTCGAGGAAAGGCAGAGGTAGAAGGAAATAAAGAATCTTAAGCAGGCTGCATACCCAGTGTAAGTCTGACATGGGGCTTTATCTCATGACCCTGATATCACCACCTGAGCTGAGGTCAAGAGTTGATCACTTAACCAACTGAGCCACCCCGGGTGCCCCTTGACTGTATGTCATTTTACAGTGGAACTTCCCTTTTCAAAATCAAACTTAATAAATTCTCAAATTAATGTAGCAGTGCAGACTCTTATCACTCAAACTTAAAAAGCAGTTGTAATAAAATTATAAAACCAGGAAATACATAGCCTGGCTAGGGAAAATATAAAATTAATATTTGTTTATTGGGGATGAGAACTTGAATTGTTAACATAAAACAGTTGGGAAATCTAAACACTTGTTCTTAGTAATATTTTCATGTGTATATACAATAATAAATCTGATAACCTATTAAATGCAGAATGGACTACGGTCTGCCTCAAGCACATACAAACCATTCCACTCATTCCAAAAGATCAGTTATAGTTCTTTCAGGAAATTGTGGAGGAACCTCCAAATCCAGGTGAATTTTTGGTGAGTTTAAATTCCAAACTTCATGTTCTTCAGACTCATAATCTAAATATTATTTTTTAAATCCCCATTCTTTCTATTTCCTACATACAAATCATTAGATTTTACCAATTCTCCCTTTACAGCATTTTCTCAGCTTTAACATTTCCTTTCATTTTCAGAGCTTTAGTACACTCTATTTGCAGACTGTAATCCAACCTATATGGCCCCAGGCATAGTAGATACTGTACTGCATCCCACAGCTTTAGGGAGAAATATTTCCCTAAATGACTTTGTGAATTGCATTTCCTCCCCCAAATTTGTGAGGCATTCCATATTCCATCACAATCACAATCCTCCGTTTGATCAAAAATATCTCTTCATATACAGCTGGCTACAAATTCTCAAATCATTTTCATGTGTTCCCTTTCCATTTAGAACCTCCAACACTATTCTGTCGATTTTCACAATCTGTCACTCAATTCTTCAATCTGTAGGCAGAATGGTGTCATTGTTACATTTTTTGTATATTTCTCTTTTTGGTATTATGTTGGGTTTTCTTTAGTTATATCTGAATTTTTTTTTTAAGATTTTATTTATTTGAGAGAGAGTAAGGGAAAGAGCATGAGCAAGGCAGAAAGGGAAAAGCAGGGAGACCAATATGGGGCTTAATCCCAGGACCCTGGGATCGTGACCTGAGCTAAAAGCAAATGCTTAACCAACTGAGCCACCCAGCGCCCCAATAGATTTGATTTTTTAATCCAATCAAATCTCAAGCATAATTAATAGGGTCCTCCAAGGAAACATATATACATTCACACATATGTCTATATATATAAGTGTGTATATTAAGACACACACATACATCCTAATTATATCCTATGCATCTTTATATTTATGCATGTATCATACACACACATACATGCACACAATATTTATTTATTTATTTATTATAAGAAATTGGCTTACATGATCATGGAGGCTTGTGAACTCAAAAACTGCACTATAGACCAACAGGCTGGAAACCCAGGATAGCTAATGGTGCAAATGAAATCCAAAGGCAATCTGACAGTATTCTGGAAAATTATCCAGAGGAATTTCAGAGAAGCTGTAGTCTTTTTATTCTATTCAGGCTTTCAACTGATAGACCAGGATCACCCCCCATTATGGAGAGTAATCCACTTATTCAAAGTTTACCAATTTAAATGCTAATCTCATCCAAAAACACCTTCCAAGTTCATACATAAAAATAACTCTCATAATGCTATTTTATTCCCCTCCCCCCATAGCAGTAGCCAGTACTCATACTCTGTTTAGCAGTGGATAGTTTATAACTTAGGTGACAAGGTCATAGTATGTTTTGCAGATGTCTGAGAAATAGATTAGGCTGGAAAAGATAATTTTGCATAATAAAAATGTAATAGGTTAATAAAAATTGATTTTTATGATCTCTATTTTTGTATGTTATATCCTTAGAAATCACGGAATTCACAAATAATGCATGTTACAAAAGTGATTTTCAGTTTCTAAATAAGCTCTCTATCACACTTTTAGATAACTCTTTAGTAACTTGCAATGTAGGGTAGACATGAAACTCAGACTGGAGTCAAACTACTTGAGATTTAAATCCTGGTTCTATCTGAGAAGCTGTGTCACTTTGGGCAAGGCACTTCATCTCTCTGTTCCTCGATTTACTCACATATACGATACTGATTAAATCTTCTTTATGAGCTGTGTTACAGACTAAATGTTTGTACTCCCTCAAATTCATTTGTTGAAACCTTAACCTGTGAAGTATGATGTTGGAAGTGAGACCTTTGAGAGATAATTAGGATTAGGTTGGGTCATGAGCATGGCACCCTCATGATGAGATTATAGCCCTCGTTTTTAAAAAGAGGATGAGACAGATCTCTTTTTCACTCTTTCATACAAGGAAACTGGAGAGAAGGCTCTCACCAGAATCTGACCAAGCTGGCACCCTGTTCTTAGATTTCCCAGCCTCCAGAGCTGTGAGAAATAAATGTTATTTAAGCTACGCCGCATATGGTATTTTTGTTATTACAGCCCAAGCCAACAAAGACAGGTCATTAGGAAAATTAAACGAGTTAATATTTGTAAAGTCCTTAGAATAATTTCGCTGCTACTGACTACTTTATGAGTTTGCTAAATAATAAACAAACAAACAGACAGAGAAACAAAATATTTGTCTTGCATTAGGCAGAGGTCTTTTCAATGCTGTGAATTGACTTTGGAGAAGTGCAAAATCAGTGTGACTATTTTAGCTAATTAAATCCTCAAATTCACTTAAATAAACATTTTATATAAGTCAAAATAATGAGCTTGAAAGTGTTTGCATGAGATATTTGCTCTAACGGTCAGATCTGTGTGAGCAAGACAATGCTAGCTTGCCCTGTTGAAGAAATGAAGTTGTCAGTGTCATTGTGACACACCAGTGTGCATAACTAACTGCATGCAGATGAGTGGACAGTTTAATCTCTTTGACAAGTAAAAAGTCAGCAAGTTTAGTGAAGTGGGGCTGGTGGGATGTTTGGCATTGTACACACACATGAACTTATTAGCCAGTATTTCCTTTTTCAGTTTTTATCCAGTGTATGTCATTGTATATAAGCCCAGACCAATGAAAATATTCCTGGGGGAGGGGTGGCAGAGAGGTTGGGTAATGCCTTTTTGTGCTGTATTTGATACAGTGTTGAATTATAATATCCGCTCTCCTTGTATGCTATTTTTATGCTGTAAGTAGGGTAATACATCTGGCCATGGTCAAATATTAATACCTATAATTACGTGAGGCTGCCTGAAGAACCTTGAGATGTTTCAAAAATTTGAAGATTTTTTTTCTGGATTTCTAATATCAAATTCAGCCTCTAAATAGAGCAGCTCCTACAGATAAATCCTCTCTACTGCTCCAGGTCAAAAGACAAGAGCGCACGCGTCCATCTCCTTAGGCTTCAGTGGGTTAGCACAAGTTGACTAACCAAGGATTTATATGGCTTCTGCCCTGCGGTTGCTGCATTCAGCCTCTGCTTGATCAGCAATAGATGCTGATGTCTGTTCCTAATTGCTGACTGGCTCTCCAGCTCTTGTACTATGAGAGATTGGGTCACAATGACCCAGAAGAGTAAAACCCTGAGTGAGGTAGCTCCGCATTTCCACACAAGGCTATTCTCTCATGTTCAGGTCAGACTGGGGGGCTGACTCCGTAGTAGGTAGAGGACTTAGGGGCATTTCAACGCACAGAAATATGGGGAAAGATCATGGGGGTATGGTGTTGGATTTGAAGAACTTGATTATTTTTTAACTGTAGTGGGGAAAAAAATGTAACGAAGCTACCATCCCGTGCTCATCCAATTGAATATAAGAGGCCGCGGTAACCCCAACATGTTCCTCCCTAGACAAACTTCACAAAGGCACAGGAACGTGAGGACGCTCCAAGCAGCAGCAAACAGCAATGATTCTCTTTTTCCTTATTAGTGACAGAAATTTTCAACACATATTTCATATTGATTTATAAGAGGTCCTTAAAATATATATATAAATTTGTGTATTTGATATTATTCTATTCACTTATGCGCTGAAAATGTAGGCTTACAGAATTTCTATCTTGTTTTGGGAACGTGTAGATGTTAAATCAATTCTTATTTTAATTTATGTTTAATTTGTGGTTAAAAAGGCCTCCTCTACCCCAAGATTACAGATTATTTACCAAAGATTTTTTTTTTTAATTTTTATTTATTTATTTATGATAGTCATACAGAGAGAAAGAGAGAGAGGCAGAGACACAGGCAGAGGGAGAAGCAGGCTCCATGCACCGGTAGCCCGATGTGGGATTCGATCCCGGGTCTCCAGGATCGCGCCCTGGGCCAAAGGCAGGCGCCAAACCGCTGCGCCACCCAGGGATCCCTTACCAAAGATTTTTGCACATACTTACACAATTTCTTATTTTACATATAAATTAATAACTGATTTTGTATAAATAGTGAATAAATGTCCATATTTATTTTTAACACCATTTGTTGAATGATTCAATTTCTCCTCACTAATTTTATTTATTTATTTTTTTCGCAGTTCTTTCTAGTTTATTGTTTGGTAGAAAGACACTGTATCAACATCTCAAGTGCTTCTTCTAGATTATGGAAAGTCAAGGCCAATTTTCTTTGAGACGGGGCCCTGTAATCTGACATTAAATCAGCATTAAAGAAACAGAGCTGTTGTACCTAACATTCTGGAAGGCACCTCCACAAAGGCATGCTAGGACCTGTTTAAAACCTCAAGCATCTAGAAAGATCCATCTTTCCTTCCAATGCCTATGGATGGTAATAAAAGGAGAAAGTGAGGTCTGTGGATGTTGAATGAGTCTGAGAAGGCTTTTTAATGACGAAAAGGACTTTTGAGCTCTGTGAGCTCACAACCTAACTGAAGTAACTTTACTGAAGTGTCTCCACATGAAACAGCACCTACCTCCTGGCGGCTGGCTGGCTGGGGCTGCGTAGCAGAGCGTCTATTTAGAATGCCCCGGCTGGAAACAGCGGGTGTGACGGGAGGATGGCTGCTCCTCACTCCCTTAAGTCAAGTCCACATCCATACGGGCTGTACCCTGTGGAACTGGGTGTAGGGGACACAGTAAGGGTCCTGCTGGACAGCCGTGGGCAGCCCCGGGCTCCCGGAAAGCCCCAGAGCCGAGGCGAGCAGGCACACTGGGGATGTCAGCCTTCGAGGCGGGATGTGGGGAGGATGCGGCTCTGAGCAGGCAGGCGGCGTGGGAGCTCCGGAGTCTCGCGCTGCAGTCCTGGCCACCGCTTCCTCCATTCCTCTCCCGCGCACGGGCAGGGGCGGGCAGGCGTACTCGTTCGCGTGGCCTTCGTGCTGCCTTACACGCTCGCGGGCCGCAGGTCCCACAGCTCGGCGTCGCTGCCATGTCGGACGCCGTCAGGTTTTGCTCCCCTTGGAGCATCTGCACAGACGTCGCTGCTGGTCATGGGTAGGCGGGCGGCCTTCAGCCCTCGCGCTGACTTCGGCAACGCAGATCGACAGCAAAGGTCTCCCCAGAACGACGGCCGTCAGGCATCAAAGGAGCCGTGAGAGCGCACCGCTGGGCCGGGACGCCACTGCCGGCCCGGAGGGCTGCCAGTGTCCCGCCACCACGTTGGTCACTAGGACCCGCGGAGACCAGCCTGTGCTGAAGCGCTTGTTGCCTGAGTGTTCAGGGACCACGCACAGGGGCAGGCGCCAGGGCCGCGGGGGCTGCTGACAGTGGCGGCGCCGGGAGCAGGTGACACAGCCGAGGCCTCTGCGGCTCCCCGGAGGCAGGGCAGGACGTGGGAGCCCGGCCCGGCACACAGAGTTCACCTGCGGGTGCTGCAAGACAGGCGCAGGACAGGACAGGCGGAGGACAGGCGCCGTAGAGGCGCAGGAGAGGCCAGGACAGGCGCAGGGCAGGCGCAGGACAGGACAGGCGGAGGGCAGGCGCGGTAGAGGCGCAGGAGAGGCCAGGACAGGCGCAGGGCAGGCGCAGGGCAGGGCAGGCGCAGGACAGGCGCGGTAGAGGCGCAGTAGAGGCCAGGACAGGCGCAGGGCAGGCGCAGGACAGGACAGGCGGAGGACAGGCGCGGTAGAGGCGCAGGAGAGGCCAGGACAGGCGCAGGGCAGGCGCAGGACAGGACAGGCGGAGGGCAGGCGCGGTAGAGGCGCAGGAGAGGCCAGGACAGGCGCAGGGCAGGCGCAGGACAGGACAGGCGCAGGACAGGCGCGGTAGAGGCGCAGTAGAGGCCAGGACAGGCGCAGGGCAGGCGCAGGACAGGACAGGCGGAGGACAGGCGCGGTAGAGGCGCAGGAGAAGCCAGGACAGGCGCAGGGCAGGCGCAGGGCAGGACAGGCGGAGGGCAGGCGCGGTAGAGGCGCAGGAGAGGCCAGGACAGGCGCAGGGCAGGCGCAGGACAGGACAGGCGCAGGACAGGCGCGGTAGAGGCGCAGGAGAGGCCAGGACAGGCGCAGGGCAGGCGCAGGGCAGGACAGGCGGAGGGCAGGCGCGGTAGAGGCGCAGGAGAGGCCAGGACAGGCGCAGGGCAGGCGCAGGACAGGACAGGCGCAGGACAGGCGCGGTAGAGGCGCAGGAGAGGCCAGGACAGGCGCAGGGCAGGCGCAGGACAGGACAGGCGCAGGGCAGGCGCGGTAGAGGCGCAGGAGAGGCCAGGACAGGCGCAGGGCAGGCGCAGGGCAGGACAGGCGGAGGACAGGCGCGGTAGAGGCGCAGGAGAGGCCAGGACAGGCGCAGGGCAGGCGCAGGACAGGACAGGCGGAGGGCAGGCGCGGTAGAGGCGCAGGAGAGGCCAGGACAGGCGCAGGGCAGGCGCAGGACAGGACAGGCGGAGGGCAGGCGCGGTAGAGGCGCAGGAGAGGCCAGGACAGGCGCAGGGCAGGCGCAGGGCAGGCAGGCGCAGGACAGGCGCGGTAGAGGCGCAGGAGAGGCCAGGACAGGCGCAGGGCAGGCGCAGGACAGGACAGGCGGAGGACAGGCGCGGTAGAGGCGCAGGAGAGGCCAGGACAGGCGCAGGGCAGGCGCAGGACAGGACAGGCGGAGGACAGGCGCGGGTAGAGGCGCAGGAGAGGCCAGGACAGGCGCAGGGCAGGCGCAGGACAGGACAGGCGCAGGACAGGCGCGGTAGAGGCGCAGGAGAGGCCAGGACAGGCGCAGGGCAGGCGCAGGACAGGACAGGCGGAGGACAGGCGCGGTAGAGGCGCAGGAGAGGCCAGGACAGGCGCAGGGCAGGCGCAGGACAGGACAGGCGCAGGACAGGCGCGGTAGAGGCGCAGGAGAGGCCAGGACAGGCGCAGGGCAGGCGCAGGACAGGACAGGCGGAGGACAGGCGCGGTAGAGGCGCAGGAGAGGCCAGGACAGGCGCAGGGCAGGCGCAGGACAGGACAGGCGGAGGACAGGCGCGGGTAGAGGCGCAGGAGAGGCCAGGACAGGCGCAGGGCAGGCGCAGGACAGGACAGGCGGAGGACAGGCGCGGTAGAGGCGCAGGAGAGGCCAGGACAGGCGCAGGGCAGGCGCAGGACAGGACAGGCGAGGACAGGCGCGGTAGAGGCGCAGGAGAGGCCAGGACAGGCGCAGGGCAGGCGCAGACAGGCGGAGGCAGGCGCGGTAGAGGCGCAGGAGAGGCCAGGACAGGCGCAGGGCAGGCGCAGGACAGGCGGAGGACAGGCGCGGTAGAGGCGCAGGAGAGGCCAGGACAGGCGCAGGGCAGGCGCAGGACAGGACAGGCGGAGGACAGGCGCGGTAGAGGCGCAGGAGAGGCCAGGACAGGCGCAGGGCAGGCGCAGGGCAGGCGCAGGACAGGCGCGGTAGAGGCGCAGGAGAGGCCAGGACAGGCGCGGTAGAGGCGCGGTAGAGGCGCAGGCCAGGCGCAGGACAGGTGCAGGACAAGCGCAGGACAGGCCGAGTAGAGGTGCAGGCCAGGAGCAGGACAGGCGCAGTAGAGGCGCAGGCGAGGCGCAGGGAAAAAAAAAAAAGGAGAGGCGCAGGGGAGGTGCAGTAAAGGCGCAGGACAGGTTCTCAGGCGCATGAACCCTGGGCGAGGGGATGTTGGGATCTCGCAGGCCGCCGGCGCCGTACTTGGAGGCTCCGCCCATTACGTCGGTGGCTGTTGGCATCCGCCGGGAGGGGGCTAAGCCGCTCGCCCGCGCGGAGGGATCCGCGAGCCGCCTCCCCCTCCGCCTACGCCCCCCCCTCCCCGTCCGCCTCCGCCTCCACCCGGCCTCCGCCCCCTCCCCCTCCGTCTCCCTCCGCCTCCCCCTCCTCCCCTGCCCCCCCACGTCCCCCTCTTCCGCGTCCCCCTCCCCCTCCGCCCCCCTCCTCCCCCCTCCCCCTCCCTCTCCCCCTCCGCCCCCCTCCCCCTCCGCCCCCCTCCTCCCTCCCTCCCCCTCCCCCTCCGCCCCCCTCCCCCTCCCCCTCCGCCCGGCCTCCTCCTCTCGCGCCCTCGCCGCGCAGCAGCTCAGCGGCAGGGACTGGGGCGGTCGGGAGCACCCGCCGGCTTTCCCGCAGCAGTGCCCGTGCGTCCAGCCGCCCTGCCCGCCTCCTCTTCCCCGCAGCTCAGCGCCCTGCTCCCGCCTGCGCCGGGCGCCTGCGCTCGTCTGCGGCTGTGCCCGGCGGGAGGCGGCCGTGGCGCTTCTCCGGGGTCGGAGTCCCCCCGTGGCGGGCCTGGCGCCGCGGGGTCCCCGGCCGAGCTGTGCGGCCCACGGGGCCTCCTCGCCGCGCGCCGCCGCCCACGGCAGCAGCGTCCCGGGGCTTCCTGTGGCCCTGGCGGCGCTCGGCACATCCCCGCAGGCCGGGCCAGCGCCCCGGGGCGCCCTCCCACGTGTCCCATCCCGCGGCGTCTCCGCTCCTCGCCGTCCGTCGGGGCCCTGGGGGCCGGTCCGCCCACCCGCCCCGGGTCACTGCGCGAGCGGCCGGATTCTCGGCCCTGCAGCGGGCGGGGTCGGGCCGCTCGAGGCCTCGCGGTCCCCCGACGTCCCTCCCCGGGCGGCAGCAGAGCGTGCGTCTTCCTCCAGCCCCACACTCCGGGCACGAGCGGCCTCTGCCCACGTCCTCCGCCGCTCGCTCCGCCCGCGCCCCGCCTTGAGCAGGCGCTCTCCGCCCGGGGCCTGCCCCGCCTCGGCCCGGACCGCAGGCGACGGGGCCAGCGCGGGGGAGGACCCGGGAGCCCCGCGGAGCGCCCGCCCCCGCCGCGCCGCCCCCGCCGCGCCGCCCCCGCCGCGCCGCCCCTGCCGCGCCTGCCGCTCGGGGTGGATAACCACGTCCTCCGCGGGTCCCCTCCGGCCGCCGGTCGAGTCCCGTGTCCACGCTGCTGTTGGATCAGTGAGACGTCATGGTACGTTGGCTTCGAGTGAAGCAAGGCCCCACGTCTCTGTCATTCTGTCATTCTGTTCCCCGTGTTCATCCCTCCAGACGGCCTTCCAGTATTTTTTTTTAATCTAGAGTATTTTTTAAGGTCATACTTTTACGCAATCTCTACACCCAATGTGGGACTTGAACTTACAACCCCGACATCAAGAGCTGCGTGTTCTACCAACTGAGCTAGTCAGGTACCCTGAATAATTGTTCTCTTTTAAAAAACTCTTTAAGAATTTGATAGTGATTGATTGCACAGACTAGTAGATTAATTTAGGGAGAATTGACAGATTCACTATTTTCCTGTTCCAGAAGAAAAAAAAAATATCTATCTTTCCATCTTCATGGTCTTCTGCATTTTAATTATGTTTTCTATAGTGTTCTACCATGTTTTGTGTTAAGATAGTCCTAATTTTCCTTTTACCTCTTCATAATATTTTGATTTTGTTTATAGATAGGAAAGCTACTGACTGAATTTGTTTCTAAAAGTTTTTAAACGAACTTATCGATTAAAAATTATGTGTGGCACCTGGGTGACCCAGTCTGTTAAGTGACTGACCCAGTTTGGTTTCAGCTCAGGTCACGATCTCAGAATTGTGAGACTGACCTCTGGACCAGGAACGCACTCAGAGGGGAGTCTACTTGATTGTCTCTCCCTCTGCCACTCCGCCTGCTTATGTGTGCATGCTGTCTCTCTAAAATAAATAGATAAAGAAATCTTTTAAAAAATCTTCATAGCTTTTTAAAATAGTGGCACAGACATTTTATTTCCTCTGTACATAATGCCTGGGGAATGTGTGCAAAAAGAGTTCTCAGACTTATTGCTGTGTTTCCAAATTTGCCCAGCACTAAGAGGTCCACAGATTTGTATGCAACTGAATCATATGGTTGTCTAAATTCATTTTTCCCAGATGAGTCTGTAATTCACATTGATATGAGTCTCCTTTGTAAAGCTTGTTAAAAGCATAATCCATGTCATAGAATTTAAGAGCTAGATGAAACTATAAGACATAATGAAATCCAATCCATTAAATGTCTCCCATACCTCAAATATATTGAAGTCTTTGAAAATACTGAATACTTTTCTTAGTTTTTTTTTTTAATGAACTATAATCATCACTACTCCATTGTTTCAATTACTGGGTTTTGGTAATTGTGTTGCTTCACATACTCATGGCCGAGGACCAACTCAAGTGGTGGCCCTCATTTTACCTAAAATAAAAAACTGTTATCAGAAAAAAATATATTGGTGTCTGCAAGGCAATCAATCTCCTTAACAGTACATTGGAGTCATTGGCTCCCTGAAGGTTGGGCAGAAAACTATTTATCATTGTCAAAACAGTGATTATTTGGACAAGTCTAGGTAACAGAGTGACCATCTATGATTCAGCAATCTTCCTCTACCAAATTTTCCAGTAGCAAAAATCATAAATCTTTCTTCTTTAATAACAAATGGATCATTATTTTCTACTTCTGCCAAACTGTGAATGAGACAGTCTCTATCATCTATAGTTAAGAAACAAGTCAGATACTAAAGATGAGATCTAATCCCTGTGCAGCTGATCGGGAATTAGGGGAAAAAGGCTCATGTTTTTGGTACAGATTCGTTAAGGGGTATAATAATCAAGTAAATTAAAAAATAAACATATGGTATGTCGTGACATCAGCTGAAGAAACCTAAACTTTTTTGCACAAATTCCTATCAACCGAAGAGTATTTTCTCTTGTTGACCATTTGGATGACAAGAGTCTCTTAAAACAATTTTCTCTTATTCTTACTATTGTCTGTGCTTTCAGAATAACTCTACCTTAAGAATTATTCAACTTCCAATAAAAATCGTGTGTCATTAAAGTTAATAAGTGTTTAATATTGTTAATGTAGTATGTGAAGCTAATGACAGCCCATCTGCTCTGTCACAGAAACCACTCAGTTTCTCTTAATAACATGTGTTGGATGTCCAATCACATAGATGATTTCCATTTAGCCAAAATGATGAAGCAAAATCTGCCTATACTAGGCTTTCCATTATCTGGCAACTGCCTTTTTCTGGCACAATACTGGCCTTTGGTGTGGCAGTTGTGTCACAAGACGAATGCTGTAGGGACTACATCACCATGTCGTCTACCAGGTTTTATGGAAAGGGACAAAATAGACTCATGCAGTGAGGCTCAAGCAGCAAGAGTTCCTTGCTCTGATACTCTGTGCACAAAGCAATAGTGTAATAATTTGTCTTTTAATACAGCTTGCCTAAAGGGAAAGAATATGCTTAGAGAATGAATATAAACATCTAGTCTTCCTATAATTCCATAGGAATTCCATAGGTGGTACAATTACCTACTGTAAATTAATAAATTCATATATATTGGTTTTTATACGTCAGTCTTTTGTGAACATTTTCAAAGTTGGAAACCTTAAAGGATCATTTCTAGAACACTTGGAAAGATCACTTTTGGGGCATGGCCAGGTTATGAGCCAACTCTGGATTTACTTCTATTTTTGAAAATAATTCCATTGATACCTAATATCTCCATACACTGAGGAACTGTATTAAAGAAATACCTCTTTAACACAAAGAATTTATTTTTCGTGCATGTCTTGCCTACTAATCTATGAAGCTTGGAGGTCAGAAGTAGCATCTTATTTTCTTTTACATTCACAGCATCTAGTTCAGTGCCTGGTACATGTTAGGCAAATATTTAATAGTTTATGAAAGGAAAGGAACAGTTCTATGAACTGAGTATTTGTGTCCCCCGAAAATTTATATTTGAAATCTAATCCACCATATGATGGTGTTTGGAGGTGGGGCCTTGGGAAGTGATGAGATCATGAGAGCAAAGCGTTTATGAATGGGATAGTGCCCTTATAATAGAGACCCCAGAGAGATCTCTAACCGTTTATGCCATGTTAGATTACATTGAAAAGACAGCTGTCTAGATAGCAAACACTAAATCTGTCAGCAGCTTGATCCTATAATTTCTAGCCTCCAGAACTGTGAGAAGTAAATCTTTGTGTTTATAATCTACCTGGTCTATGGTATTTTGTTATGGCAACCCAAACGGACTAAGATAAACAGTTACTCAAACGGTGGAATTATAGGTAAAAGAAGCCCTTTTCCATTGAACAAGATTATAATATCCTTAGTATCTAACAATTGCTTTCTTGGTTTTCTGTTTAGCAGGTTTTTCAGTGTGGCAGGTTGCATCGTATAACAGCCGTTCTGGTGGCAGTTTGCATTAAGTGGCTGATAAATGCAACTTGTTGAACTACATAGCAGATCTATGTGACAGGTTGTGTCATTAGTCCTATTGTGAGAAGGGATGGGGTGGTTTAGATTTGTAAAATACCTGACCTCTTGCTCCTTTAAATGTGTGATAGAGACAGGCACCATGTTAACCTGCTCAGCTCTCTCAGTGGATGTCTGAAAGCCTTTTATTTTTTTTTTTATTGAATAGCAGATTTATCACAGATTTTGTTTAAACTGCCTGACATTAAATAGTATGTTTAAAACAGAATATTTAACATACAAATGATTTTGATAACTTGAGCTGCAAACACAAACAATTTTCTCCAAAATCTTGGGGATTTTTCATCTGTATTGCAGCAACTGAAGAGTTTCTAAGACAAGGAAAGGTACTTGGGAGGGGATTTTTTAAATCAAAACACCGTCTCCCCCACCCCAACCCCAAGTAGGCTATGGAGAGCAAACTGTGACTTTTTAAGGTTAATTTACAGGTTATTGAATTTTTCTTAATGTTTACTTCCGTTGATTATCTTAACAAATAATTTCTTAATAAGATGGAAGCAAACACAAAAGCCTATGCAAGACAGGAAACTGGGCAGAGGACTAGGAATCATTCTTCAAAGGCATAAAGTTACAGAAATCAATTGCTAAGAGGTTCCCTCCATTGAATGAAACAGTGAACAACAGAGTGCTCAGCAGTAGAGCTAAATTTACAAACCTAGGGCTGAAAACATGGAGGTTCAAATCTAAGGGAAAAAAGAAGAGAGGAACAAGGGAAGAAGTTGTGAGAAATACAAGTATTCAGAGCAAATTAGCCAAACTAAAGTTAAAACTCAGTAAATCAGGTAAGAATTATGAGCCCCAGCCACTTGGTGCTCAACTCTGAGCTACTAGAAGATGATTCTTACCTTCAGAAAAGATAAGAGTAAGGGGCCAGAAATGGGCCATATAAAACCAGCAAGGAACAAACACTAATCAGTAAAATAATAAAAGGAATTACAAGATGAGCTCAAAGAAGGAATACAAGTATGTGTGGATTTAAAATCAATAACTAGAGACAAGAAGAAGACCCCTAACTATAACTGCATCGGATTAGCACCAAACAAGCCTGCCAAGGCAAAGAATTGCTCTTTACATCCTGTTTCACAAGTTTATCTTTTTGCCATGGGTGAACTTATTACCCCTGAAGTTCTTAGAAAAATGGTAAAAAGTGGAATTCTTTTAACATAGGCAGATTCTGATTTTGATGAAATTGTTTTGAGTTTTTGTTGTTGTTGTTGTTGTTGTTTTTAACATAATCACCAAGTCACTATGGAAAGACATTCCTACCCCCTCCCTTCTGGTGAAGCTATCATGTAGACACAATCCAAAAAAAGATGAATGACTCTTATTAGATAAATGACAATTTGCCAGCAATTTATTAAATAAGAACTGTGCACTTATACCTTATAACATAAATTTTACTCATGGTTATCTTTGTGCTTCACTGTAAATTTCTTTATATTTTCCTCTCTATTATATTCCTGAATTCGATTTATCCAATATGTTCAAAATTTCATATTAAAGACAAATGAGTTGATGCTGGGCATATCTCATAAAACATATTTGGAGAACAAGTTTTGATGGATAAGAGACCTTTTTGGTCAAACTTGCAGTTGGTTTTCAAAGGTCATTTTTTTCAACTCAAATTCAATTAGTCTTATAAAATGGGAGTTCATCATGTCCATCCAATTCCCAACAAACATATCCTGATCCAGTAGCATATAGAGCTGGGATGGGTACGCCAAAATAGCAAATTTACCGTTAGTTTCTTCCTGCCTATTCCACTTGATGAAGTCCAATCAATCAAAGAGGAATTTGGTCTTCTAGAGAAAATTTCAGTGACTTCTAAAGTAAAAGATTATTGCTTCTGAAAAATTTGGTTGGGAGAATAGTCAGTGTTTTTTTTTGTTGTTGTTCCTGAAGATAGATCGTGTATGTCCTCTTCATTAGTTTTTCTAATCATAAACAGATGAAAACTCATTGTAGAAATTGTAATTTAAAAATCCCCAGATTTAGAATGAGCCGTTATTTTTTAAAGATACTTTTAAAATGGCTTTTAATGATTTCCTCATATAATAATAGCTTTTATATATGGTACTCAGGTGTTCTCAGGAATACTGCAAAATCTCTTAGGTATTGTTTTCTAACATTTTGAGATAAAAACATTTAAATAAGAAAAAAAAAGATATAATAAAGCTAATAAAAGTTTTTTTCTTAAAAAAAAACCTATTGGTAAAATCTGACTAATGTTAGTATTTTATAATAAGTCCAGGATCCCATGCTATTTACTGATATTTCCCTCTATAAAGATCTGAAAGAAGTTGTAATTATAAAAAAAAGCAAAAAATATCAAGGTATTTTTGATAGGAAAATGCAGAGAACTTGCTTTTCTAGTAGGTCAAGCTAGTTAAGAAAGTAAAAGGAACGTTTCTTGTTCACAGTTCCACGAACCGTTTTACGTAGGCTACAAAGCGGACAGTGCAGTGCCCTTGTGTTGCTCCTGCCCTCCTGCCCTGTCCTGCTGAAACCAAATGTGGCTTGAGAAAATGTCTCAAACAGTGATCTTGTTGAGCCCGTCTTAGTGCAGTTAGATGATTGAGAAGCACAACATGCTCTGCAGATGTGGAGACCGTGTAATTCTGAGCTTCCTCCAGGAAAGAATGAGCTTTGATAGGCTGGAACTAAAGCTTCTCTAAAGGTGTAAAATCACCGTGAATTTCCTATTACCATGGACAACTATTTCAGATATTCACTGCTAACTTAAGCATGGTGGCTTACAGCTGTTCATAATAATGCCTTCAAGGACGTGTACCTTCTAACAAGAGTGAGGGGTACATTCTTCATTGTTCCTTTTTTAAAGAAATTATAACCATGTTATTTTTGCTTACCTTCTGATTTACTCCTTTGTTTGATTTGACGAGATTTGCCTTTTATAAAAGGCATCTAGAAGTACTACATTCTTGTTTTATAGAAGTTTGAATTTTGCCTCAAATATGTATTTTTATTTAGAAATTAAACACAAATCTATATCAGTTGCAAAGTTTGAGAAGCAAACTTTCCAATTTTGCCTAATTCTAAGGACAATAATTTTAACTATATAGATAACTGCCCAGAGATGCAACCCATAAAAATTCAAGTAGTTGCCCATTTTAGTTTAGCTTTAATAGAACATTAGTTCAGGGGTACCTGGATGGCTCAGTGGTTTAGTGGCTCACCTTCAGCTCAGGTCGTGATCCTGGGGTCCTGGGATCAAGTCCCACATTGGGCTCCCATAGGGAGCCTGCTTCTTCTTCTTCCTATGTCTCTGCCTCTCTCTGTGTGTCTCTCATGAATAAATACAAATCTTAAAAAAAATAGAATATTAGTTTAAAGACAAAATTTAATACAATGGAAATGGAATGTCTTTCATACACCCTGATAGAAAGGCTATTTTTTGATCAAATGCATAACAGTTTGCATATCTACTTGGAAGTTCTCTATGTCTTTTGACCTAGAGGGATTGTAATAAGCATTCTAAATTCTAACATCAATTCAGATCTGTGAAATTGGCTTCGATCTGAGAAATCTCAATGCCATAGATAACGAAAGTCTAGTATATAATAGGTTTATACATATCACTCAGTAAGTATCAATAGAAGATGATGATGATGGGGATGGGGAAGGATGTGTGTAAAATATGGGGGCTAGTTATAGCTTTAACATGAATTTCTGGAAACAGAAATAACATGGCACTATTAATATATCCCCCTCAAACACATTAATTTTTCCAAAGTAAAATGAATTGCCTTGGTTTCAGGGGACAATTTGTATCCATGGCTATTGTATTGGGAGAGTACTCATAGACTTAAATAGATGACTGGATCTACTTGTGTACCCTGCAAATCATTTTATAATCAGCACTTCAATTAATCACCCTTTACATCCAATTCAGGAAAACTTATGAGAATTGAGGCACTGTACGTACTTTATACTTGGGTGCCTTTTATTGTCTTGCTTTGGGAACTCAGATCGATAAAGTTCAAAATATTATTGCATTTGCTTTGATAATCGTATTTCAACATCACAATCAAGGAATATTACATTTTATATTATAAACCTAATTACAAACCCAAGATGTAACATAATGTAAAAGGCAAACCTAGATTCACTATACATACATTTCTAATTCATTTTCAAAAGCTTGTTTTTGTTTTGTTTCTTAAAGAGATATAGTCAATGAAAGGAAGATTGCTTTTAAAATATTTTAACCATGATGGTTGGCAGAAAAGATAGGATACTGAGAAACATTGTGATACTTTAATTTCTAAAATCATTAATGTTAAAACACCTGGGTGGCATCGTCAATTAAGCCTCTGACTCTTGGTTTCAACTCAGGTCACGATCTCAGGAGTGAGATGGAACCCCACATTGGAGTGCGTTGGAGGGCAGAGCCACTTGAGATTCTCTCTCTCTTTCCCTCTGTCCCTGAACTCGTGCTTTCTCTATATATAATATAAATAAGCCTTTAAAAAAGTCAGTAATGTTGTTTTCATATTGAAATGCATATTTTGCAGAAAAATATTAATGTACATCAGTGTTATTAAGACTCATTTACTTCTTCAAAAATAATTTACTATTTCTCTTACAGAAAAGTTAGCTTTGTGGTATCTAAATTTTAATCCACCTCAATATTAAACTTCAGAGATGAAATTCAACTATACTTTCTAGAGTTACATATATTTCTTTTTTTTTTTAAGATTTTATTTATTTATTCATGAGAGACACACAGAGAGAGAGAGAGAGAGAGAGAGGCAGAGACACAAGCAGAAGGAGAAACACGCTCCATGTCGGAAGCCTGACATGGGACTCGATCCCGGATCTCCAGGATCACGCCCTGGGCTGAAGGCGGTGCTAAACCACTGGGCCACCCAGGCTGCTGTAGAGTTACATATATTTCTAAAGTGGACTAATGATTGATATATTTTGTCATTTTGTTATGAAAATGTTCTCATGGTTAAAATCATGTACAAAATTATTAAACTACTTAAAACTAAGTAAAATGATGTTTATTTTTTTCAAATACTATTCAGATTCATTTCCTTTTTTAAAAGCATTCAATGTATAAATAATAAGCATCCTAAACTTTTTTTTTTGCATCCTAAACTTTTTAAAAGTTATTACTGAGTCTAAATATACAAAGCTTTTATGTTTCCTTTTTTCTTTGATAAATGATAAGATAAAGCCTTCACCAGGCAATAAATTCAAATACTATAAAGGGAGGGATCACCTTCCCATATAAATAGTACTTGTGATGGACTTGGCACTAATCTAGGTTTTTCGTGTATGTATACATTAATTAATTCTCACCATATTCTTGTGTGAGAATAATATAATGTTATGGACATAATATTACTTTTCTCTGGAATACAGTATAGCTCAGATATGAAAAATCTTTTAGATTTCCTAAATTCCCAAATGCCATTGCTATTAGCAAGTTATAAATGATAAAATTTAAATAAAAGTGATATTTTTCTAAGATAGGCTGAGTAGTCATCTGGGCTTTCTTTTACTGTTTTAAGTAATTTTTACCTGGTTGCATAATAATATAAAATCATATATTATCAAATTTGCAAACTACCATAGTTCAAAAACTTGGAGTTACTTGCTAGTAAAGAGATATAACAAAGAGGCTATTCTATTTTCATTGTGAAAATTGTCTATAAAGAGGAAATCTTAACCGAAAAGAGAACAAAATGGTGGGGAAGGAAAAGGAGTTTTTTGTACCTTCTCTTTAAAATCTGTTGTTATTGTGATCATTATGTTTTCACTATGCTCAGTGGACATTGTCACAGGGGAGGAAAAAGGCTTAATAGCATGAAAAGAAAATTTCAAAATTTATGTTTTTATGAGACTATCCATTTAGATCAGACTAGAGATTGGCATATGAACTAGTTCACACCAAATGAGTCATTTGAGATGACAACAGTTATTTGTTGAAATCAATGTTGTTTTGAAAATCAGTGCTGCCTTCACAATCCATTAAAAAAGAGAGAGAGACTAGAGACACCTAGGTGGCTCAGTGTTGAGTGTCTGCCTTTGGCTCAGGTTGTGATCCTGGGGTCCAGGGATCAAGTCCCACATCGGGTTCCCTGCTGGGAGCCTGCTTCTCCCTCTGTCTGTGTCTCTGTTTCTCTCTGTCTCTCAGGAATAAATAAATAAAATCTTTAAAAAAAAGAAAGAGGAGCTAATTTATTAGTCTTATTTTCATCCCCAAAACAAATGCTTCTAAAAAAGGAGGGGGCCATAACGTTGATTCCATTTGTAAATTAGTCTACTTGAGAAGTGTAGATACATGGGACAAGATAGCAGTGATGAAGATAAGGCAGTGGAGGGATCCCTGGGTGGCGCAGCGGTTTGGCGCCTGCCTTTGGCCCAGGGCGCGATCCTGGGGACCCGGGATCGAATCCCACGTCGGGCTTCCGGTGCATGGAGCCTGCTTCTCCCTCTGCCTGTGTCTCTGCCTCTCTCTCTCTGTGACTATCATAAATAAATAAAAATTAAAAAAAAAAAGATAAGGCAGTGGAATCCAAAACTCTATGCCTCTCTCAGTCTTATCTTCAATAAACTTGTATGAATTATTCTCATTTTTCAGGAATCCTGACAATCTTAATCTCATTTCCCCATCATCCAAAATAGCTACCTAGCCAAAAATGGCCCAATCCTGGCTCCAGTGAGTCTAGCGAAGAAATGGCAAATGTTGTCAGAAAGCTTAAATGATTCTTATTTTGGTAATCATTGATAAATCTAAAAAGTTAATCACTCCAGTGAAATGAAAATAAAATTCCACAAGGTTATACCTATATATATAAATTGATAAAACAGGTTGGCCAATGGGGACAATTAAAAAACAAACAAAAGTGAAGATCATCTACAAAAACATGGTTGTTACTTATCTGGCAAATGAACTGACCAATAAAAAAATAATTGATTAATTCAAGATGAACCATAATGTTGTAAGAAGACCAGGCTTTTGAGTCTGACAGAGGTGTGGTTCACAGCCTAGACTCTAAACTTATCTTTTTAAATATTTTTTGAGATTTTATTTTTTAAAGTATTATCTATACCCACAACACAGGCTTGAACCCACAACCCCAAAATTAAGAGTTGTGTGCTTCACTGACTAAGCCAGCCACGTATCCCTTGTCATCATTTTTTTTTCTTACCATATTTTTAATCCCTTTAAGTAACATAACCTGTGTCTCAGCCTTGAAATCCTCATAAATAAATAAATAAATAAATGATATATCCTTTTTAAGACTATTGTAATAATTAAATAATATAGAGATTATAAAAAGCTTCATACCAGGGGGACAATGTGTAGAGAATTTTGTCATATTTGTACATGTGTTATGGGCTGAATTGTGTTTCCCTCAAAATTCGTATGCTGGAGTTCTAATTCCTAGTACCTTAGAACATGACTGCATTTGAAAATCGGGCCTTTAAATAGGAAATTAAGTAAAAATGAAGCTTTTAGGGTGGACCCTAATCTCATCTGACTTGTGCCATTGAAAGAAAAAATCAGAGCACTCAAAAGAGACACCAGGGATGCTTGCACACAGAGGAAAGAAAGACCATATGAGGACACAGCAAGATGGCAACCATCTGCAGGGTTCAGGAGAGCCCACCCTGTTGACATCACAGTATTGGACTTCCAACATGCAGAACTATGAAAAAATAAATTTGTGTTGTCTAGTATTTTATTGTGGCAGCCCTGGCAAACTTTATGCATAAATACTTTATGCATATGAAGAAATAACAAATTATCCCGATGTAGGCAATATGTATTATTTCATGTAATCCTCAAAATAGTGATAATGGATTAAGTGCTATTTTAATATTCATTTTACAATGAGGAAACTGAGTCACAGAAGTTTTTAATGACCTAAGGTCACAGTTAGCCCAAAATTAGAGCCTATGCTCATGACCACTGTGCTACAAAAAGAAACAGCAGATTTTTCTTTAATGAGTAAACATTCAGTTTTATGGGCATGTTGTACAAATTGTACATCCTTATTCATTAAAGAGCATAAAACTCCACAAACCTTTGTTAAAAATGAAGGAAAAGTCATATAGACTTTAAACCTAATTTGGGCATACATGAGTGCATGTTATCAGATCTATTTATATGAGAACTTTTTAATGCTCATTTTCATGAGGAATGTAGATGACACACAGTTTCAGAACACTACGAGTTGTTTTTAGTGTAGCCCACACTATAATTTTAGAATCCCTTAGTCCTATCTGTTCCATGTACCCACTGATTAATTCCATGAACACAAACACAAAGCAGATATAACTCAGAAGGAAATAAAAGCTGACTACCTTTTCTGACCATAGTTGAAATGCTCATACTTTCAACTTAAAAAATTGTATTTCATTTTGCTGAAGTAATTTGGTGGAAGGATTTGAATAGGTCAAATATCTGAATTATTTATTAACAGAAACTTGGCTTGATAATTTAAATTACTGTTAATCAAATATTGATATGGAGAGGCCTATGAGATATAAAATAAGAATTTGATACAGTGTTGAACATTAGTTACTTATAAATAAATGTATCTGAAAAGATTAAAATAACATGGTTAGTAATGAAAAAACTTATTACCAGGTGCCAGTCACGTCCCTAGATTTCAAGGATAGCATTTTTCATAAATGAGAAAAATACCTAGTAAAATTTGTTTAATACCATTACTTTTTGTTGAAATGCTTTTTTGTTTTCGATGGAGCAAAAGAAAACTTTACCTGATGATCCTCTAAACATAATCATAGGGTGGCTCAGCGGTTTCGCGCCTGCCTTTGGCCCAGGGCGCGATCCTGGAGTCCCAGGATTGAGTCCCACGTCAGGCTCCCGGCATGGAGCCTGCTTCTCCCTCTGCCTGCGTCTCTGCCTCTCTCTCTCTCTCTGTCTATGATAAATAAATAAATAAATCTAAAAAAAACCATAATCATAAATTCTAATATTTAATTCTGCTAAAACAGTATTTTTATTAAGTTACTTATTCAGTCTTACCCATTACATGTCCTAAAATCTAGAAGGATTGTACTTTAAATATTTCCTCCAGTTGTAAGAGCAGTACATAACAATTGGAAAATTTTAATAAAACAAATACTAGCACTTGTATTCCCTTCACCTTTAAGGATCAGTACTATTCAGATATTGATTTGACATAGTTCATTTTAGTTTGGTATTTGTATATATGTATTTGTGCCCTGAAATTTTGATTCATGTATTCATTTATTATTTAGTTTAACAAATGGGTATTGCACAACCACTCTGTACCAGAGCAACAGATTATAGGAGTGACAACTGTGTATTCTAAGGTGGAGAAATTCACAGATGGATAAAAATACCAGGAACTGGATTTGGACATGTTGAGTTTGAGGTGTGCATTAAACCCTCAAATGGAAAAGTTGAGCATGGAGTTGTATATTGTGTGGTCCAGAAGAAATGTCTGGTCTGGATATGGACCATCTGGGAGTAGAAGTTATTTAAACCCGGAAGGCCATATAAGGCAGCAAAGATGTAGAGCATGGGTAGAGAAAAGAAGAGGCCAAGGACTGAGCACTGAAGCACTTCAATATTAAAAGGGTGAGAAGGGGACATCTAGGTGGATCAGAGGTTGAGCATCTGCCTTTCGCTCAGGTCATGATCCTGAGGTCTGGGATCGAGTCTCACATCGGGCTTCCTGTGGGGAGCCTGCTTCTCCCTCTGCCTCTCTCTCCCTCTCTCTCTCTGTGTGTCTCTCATGGATAAATAAATAAAATCTTTAAAAAAGAAATATGGGAGAGCTGTGATGCCCAGGAGCAAGAAAGGGAATGGAAGTGCTTTCCTCAGACAGATGAGAGGTTGAGCTCTAGAAGTGGGCAGGAGGTCAAAGAATAGGTAAGATAGGTAGTGATTAACCATGGTCTGAAATGATGCCTTTTGACGACTGAGTGAATGAACTAGAAGTAGGATAGAGTAGACATGAAAAGTCAAGGATAATTTCATGAATTTATACTGAGAACAATCAGGATGGTGTGTTCCCTGCTCACGTTCAGCTGATGTGATGCTTATTTGGAGTTAGATGGCATTGGCTAGGCCATGGCATGGCCAAGAAAGCAAAAGAAAGATTTTCATGAAATTTTTCTCATTTAATATTAACTGATGAGTTTCTTTCCTGTGTTATCAAATATCCTTTAAACATTATTTCAATGCTTATATGTAATCATATATTGAAATATTTCCCTATTTTTAAAATTGTTTTTACTTATTATATATAATATTTCAATAATTATAGATTTGAGAGTCAAAACTTAGAACCAGTTGTAAGAAGAAAGGTGTCTGAAGGAACAAAGATATTGCAAAGGGATTCCAAAGGAATAAATTGTTTTAGTAAAGATCCATTGGTATGTAACAATTCACTTCCAAAGTTCAGTGACATCAAAAACAAGAGCTATTCATTTGTTCCCATTTATACAATTTAAGTATTACATGGTGGGAATAGATTGTTTTTCCTTCAAAATGTATCAGCTAAAGCAACTTGACTGGAAAAAATACTTTCAGAGTGGAGTCACTCACATGACTGTTGCTGGTGGCTGGCCCCAGGAGCAGACTGGGGATATTTGAAAGATTACAACATATCTTAGAAAGCAATATCTCTTTTTTTAAGATTTTATTTATTCATGAGAGACATAGAGAGAGAGGCAGAGACATAAGAAGAGGGAGGAGAAGCAGGCTCCATGCAAGGAGCCCAGTATGGGACTCGATCCTGGAACTCCGGGATCACACCCTGAGCCAAATGCAGATGCTCAACTGCTGAGCCACCCAGGCATCCTAGAAATCAATTTAATTGATGGATATGAATTTAGATTAGATTAGAAGAGTTTTCATTTATTCTGTTATTTTCAAAAATCGATATAAAACCAAGTCTACTTAAGAAAATAATTTCTGCCTCAAATTTTTGTAATAGTTTCCCTATCGCTTGGAGGTATACAATGTTGCTCTTTGTATGGCCTATCAAATAAATTCTTTTCATTCTCTATAATTATTAAAATATGTAAAAATATGCTTGTGCCTCTGATATACTTTTGGACACATATGCTTTACAGTAATGTTGATGGCTAAATAATTCACCATTGTAATTTGTTTTCTATTTTATACAGTACTTTTTAGCCCAGGTCTGCTATGCTTTGTTCTTTTTCTGTTTATTTTTGTTGAGTTTTGGGGGTTTTTTGTTTTGTTTTGTTCTTTGGGTTTTTTGTTGTTGTTGTTTTTTAGATTTCTTTCTTTTTAAAGATTTTTTATTTATTTATTCATGAGAGACACAGAAAGAGAGGTAAAGACACAGGAGAGGGAGAAGCAGGCTCCCTGTGGGGAACCCCATGCGGGACTTGATCCCTTGATCCTGAGATCAGGACCTGAGCTGAAAGCAGATGCTCAACCGCTGAGCCACCAGGCATCCCATCATTTCTTTTATAGAAATACAGAATTTTCATTCACATTAATCATCTGTTACTATACAATCAATTGTACTTGCCAAAACACAATATGAATAATCCATTCATTGTCAAGCTATACAAATAACTTTAAAGACTATTCTATTGCTTTATTATTATTATGACATAAACTGGGCATTAACTTCTTATATCTAGAATCATTCTGTTCCCCAGTCCTAAATTATATATTGTTTCTGGGTGTTAAAGTCATATATCTGAATTTTTTATTCTCCTCCAATATTTAAAAATACTTTAAAAATATTTTTCAAATGTATTAAGGCCTAAAAACACAGTTACCATTTTATTCACAGGATGCTTCTTCCTATACTCACAGCATCTTGAGTTTAAGAGTACAGTAAATCTCTTGCGATAAAGTTTATCTTAAATATTCATGCTTTTATGACTTCATCAATTGTACTAATCGTTTCATCCACCTGGATATAAAGCAGAGAAAGAACTATATTAATCACATGTTTAACAGCATTGCAGTCTAAGGATATTTACTGTATTCACATATCTCTTCTTTTGACTATAATTTTGCAAAACTGATCTCAGGATTTATTTTTATATTGCTATTTTAATTTTATTGAAAAGTGTTATTCAGTTCAGTTAATATTTTAACACAGCAACCATTAATTAATAATATTTTCTAGAGTTATTATTGATAAGTTAAACATTTCAATGACATTCTGTATGTAATATCACAAAATTCACAACTACTTGACTTTCATCATTTGCATACTAAGGAAATGACTCTTAACAATATTTCTATGGAACAAAAAGTATGTTCTTTGTGAACTGCATTAACATAAACATTTGTCTTCTTGGTTTGGAATTACGCTTGTAATAACATGAGCAAATTCTGTGTGAATTAAACGCTTCCTAGGTGATCTAAATATATTCTTGCAGTCAGAGCTGACTAATAGCTAATTATTTTTATAAATAAGCCTCTGTGTTAGAATTGTGAGGTTCATAGGTATATTTTAATGCCATTTCAACAAATGCACCTCCATACCCAGAGAATAAGCCTAGATTATGGAGATCGTCTGTTGGAGTTCCAGAACTATTTGACAAGATATTCTTTTTTCTATAAAACATGTTTATATTTTAAGTTTACTATTATTCTACTGTTGTGGCTTTCCTTTTTTCTTTTATTCTTGTTCTACATATAATTTTTATCTTCAATCTCGAACAACATAGTTTTCCCCTTCAAATGTAACAGACAACTATATCAGAGAGTGAATCACTTTTATTGCCATCTATAGGAAAATAACACATAGCACTTTAATTCCCTAGGTAAAGAAATCTTATAGGAAAGATAAATTTTATTACAGCCTCTATTCTAGAATGTAGAAATGCATTTTGTTATTTTTACTGGTGTTTCTGCCTGTTTTTAAAGACCCAACATCCATATGGGAAATTTTGATGTTACCCTTATAATCCTTTTAATACACACACAAACACACACAGATTCATTTTGAAGATCTCACACACTCTCTCTCACACACACAAGCAATATCTCAGTATTTGAAAACCTAAATATATGTCAGCATATAGAGAGTTATGAACTACATCAATGATAGCAGATCCCCTAATTAGAATCCTGTGTTCTCCATTTAACTCCTGTTTATTTTTTTGCAAGCTACTAAATCTTTCCAAGTTTTGAAACTTTTATCTATTAAGTGATATTTTTTACTGAGGACCATGTGAAGATTTAGAAAGATAGCATATCTAAAGGGTAATGTATTCCTGGTACCTAGTAAGAACTTGCTGTATGTTAACTATAACTTTCATTGTGTTTATTTTCATATCAATATAATTTTAAATGGAAGTATATGCAGACAGTTATGTGTGTCATTGTAAAAAAAAATGATTACAGTTTAGGGCAATATGTGGTGAATAACAAATAGTGGATTCCACAAGGAAATTTGAATAAAATCTAGATATTTGAAGAAGAGGAAATCATTTTTAATTGATGTTTTCAGAAAAGACTCCATGAATAAATAAGACACTTGGTAGTCACTGACATAGATTCACAAGTTTATTTGGTTATTAAAATAAACGACATAGGTAATTGGAAGACACAGGTGCACTTTCAATATACTAGAATTAATACGTATTTTTTAATTAAAATGGATTCAATATATATATGGTTTATAATTTAATTCTCTATCATATTTGAATCCTTTGGGTGTGTTCAAGAAGCAAAGCAAAGTACGATTGTTTCTAAAAGTCACAGGTTAAAAAGTACGTGAAATACTTTTTAGAAAATATTTCAATTGGTTACTGCACAGATAATAACCTTCAGCATGTGGTCATGAATTAAATGCAAAATAACATCAGGAGCCCTGCTTCAAGAAATAATTAGGCCTTCTGCAGAGTCATTCAGTAAAATTACATTATTGTGTTCAACTGAGAGGAGCTGTGTAGAATTGTATTTGTAAAATATAATTGCAGGGACAGCTGGCCTGAAAAAGGAAGAATCTTAATAATATATGTTGCTGAGGTGGTTGGTTGTTTACTCCCCATTATGAGAGTGGTTGATAAGAAGAACAGTCATTGTTGCATAGTAGAGAGAAATTAATTCCGGAAAATAATGATGTAGCTTCTCATGCAGTTTACCTGAATTTTAAAGTGAAATGTGTTGTTAGCCATGCAAGCAACATGCCTTGAGGATTTGTTCTTGCTCCTACTCCTGAAGCTTCAAATCTTCTATGTGGCCTTTCTCAATTGGCTTCATCTTTTATTTTCTTAACTTCCCTCTTGTAATGTAAACATGGGAAAGAGAAAGTGGTACAAGAACAAAGGATAAGCATACAAAATAGCTCCACTTTCTTTGCAGAAAGATTTAATAGGGAAATGGTACCACGCTGAGATTTTATGAAAAGATTGATAATGGTGTGTTCATTTAAACCGAATGGGGAGCCACTGAGTGTTTTGCCATTTTAAAGTTAATTTCACTTTTTACTTAAAGTCTTTCTAGATTTTTTTCCACTGTTTGTCAAACAAGACAATTAATTTTATCAACATGACTTTTCAATGCCATTGTAAGCTCATATGTGCTGAAATAAATGTCTTGATACCCTCATGAACATGAATTATACAGACAATCACATGAAATATGGGGGCTAGTATTTCATATACAATATGCTGTCATGTTAATTAAACACAAATCAAGGGAAGACAAAGAAAATTTGTTGGTTGATTAACTCCAGAGAGAACTGTAAGTTTTAATATGATATTTAATAGTAAACTAATCTTTAAATGGCTTTGGCTATGTAAATGAATATCAAGTAAATATACATCCCTAAAAATAAAGGCATTAATAAATGCATGTTAATCACTTCTTCAAAAATAAAAACTTTTATCTTTAGACAATATCAGAATACCTTTCTTTTTAAAAATATTGGGGTGAATTGTAATTTTTACTTACTAAAACAAAGTTTATAATTTTCAGCAAGAGGACAAAGTTTTACTTCTACAGCAAATATTTATTGAGGCTATTATGTGCCAGTCACTTTTATGCAGGAAACAAACTAGGGAAATGATATGCAAAAATGTCAGTAATAAGCATAATGAAGAAAAAATAAGCAGAGTAAGGAGGCCAATGAAAGATACACAAATAGGTTGGTCAAGGAAGATCTCTCTGAGGAGGTGAAATTTAAGCAAGGTTCCATCTTTTATTCTGTTTTTTTGTTTTTAGAATTCTTTAATATTCTGAATTTAAGGAGAAAAAATTGTAAGATCTATATGGAAGACCATGTGTAGATCTTCTTTGGTGAAATTTCTGTTCATGTCTTTTGCCCATTTCATGATTGGATTGTTTGTTTCTTTGCTGTTGAGTTTAATAAGTTCTTTGTAGAACTTGGATACTAGCCCTTTATCTGATATGTCATTTGCAAATACCTTCTCCCATTCTGTAGGTTGTCTTTTAGGTTTGTTGACTGTTTATTTTGCTGTGCAGAAGCTTTTTATCCTGATTAAGTCTCAATAGTTTATTTTTGCTTTTGTATCACTTGCCTTCATAGATGTCTCTTGCAAGAAGTGGCTGTGGCCAAGTTCAAGAAGGGTGTTGCCTGTGTTCTCCTCTAGGATTTTGATGGATTCTTGTCTCACATTTGGATCCTTCAACCATCTTGAGTGTACTTTGTGTCTGGTTTAAGAGAATGGTCCAGTTTCATTCTTCTGCATGTGGCTGTCCAATTTTCCCAGCACCATTTATTGAAGATACTGTCCTTTTTCCAGTGGATAGTCTTTCCTGCTTTGTCAATGATTAATTGACCATAGAGTTGCGGGCCCATTTCTGGGTTCTCTATTCTGTTCCATGGATCTGTGTGTCTGTTTTTGTGCCAGTACCACACTGTCTTGATGATCACAGCTTGAAATCTGGCACTGTGATGCCCCTGACTCTGGTTTTCTTTTTCAATATTCCCCTGGCTATTAACAAGACAGGAAACAACAAGTGTTGGAGAGGAATTGGAGAAGGGAGAACCCTTTTGCACTGTTGGTGGGAATGTTTACATTGGTTACATTGGTTACTGGTTACAGCCACTCTGGGAAACTGTGTGGAGTTTCCTCAAAGAGTTAAAAATAGAGCTACCCTACGACCCAGCAATTGTCCTGCCAGGGATTTACCCCAAAGATACAGATGCAGTGAAAGACCAAGACACCTGCACCCCGATGTTTATAGCAGCAATGTCCACAATAGCCACGCTGGGGAAGGAGCCTCAATGTCCACTGACAGATGGATAAAGAAGATTGTGTATATATATATACAATGGAATATTACTCAGCCATTAGAAACAATGAATACCTACCATTTGCTTCAATGTGGATGGAACTGGAGGGTATTATGCTGAATGAAGTAAGTCGATTGGAGAAGGACAATCATCATATGGTTTCACTCATATTGGAATATAAGAAATAGTGAAAGGGGTTAAAGGGGAAAGGAGAGAAAATGAGTGGGAAAAATTAGAGAGGGAGACAGAACATGAGAGACTCCCAATTCTGGAAAACGAACAAGGGGTAGTGGAAGGGGAGGTGGGTGGGGGGATGGGGTGACTGGGTAACAGGCACTGAGGGGGGCACTTGATGGGATAAGCACTGGGTGTTATACTATATGTTGGGAAATCGAACTCCAATAAAAAATTATACATAAAAATCTATATGGAAGAATTCTGTGATACTTATGACAGAAAACCAGTTAAGTTCCCTCAATTATATACAGTTGTTATTGAAAAAAATGTTTTATTGGCTTTACTTATATAGAAAATATAATTTAAGTAAAGCACTGGGAGATATGTAGACCCCATCATTAGTTTATTATATTTCATGATCTTATGGGTCAATAATTCAGACAGAGCTCAGCTGGGCTCTTCTGTTCCATGTGGTTTTGGCAAAGGCCGCTCTGGTATTCAATGGCAGGGCTGGTCTGGTCTGGAAGGTCCAATGTGTTTTCTTTCATTCATACAGCTGGGGCCTTAATGTGGATGACTGAAGTCTGAGCATGGTCCAGGGCTGTCAAGGAGGATGCCTAATGTGCCAGTCAGCACGGTAGTCTCCAGCAATCAGAATTCCTATGTAGTGGCTCAGAACTTCCTTGAGAGAATGTTCCAAGAAACAGGAAGCAGATACTCCCAGACTCTTAAGGTCAGACCCAGGCCCTGTCCACAGGGTTATTGTGGCTGTGTGTTATTGCCCAAAACAGTCACAGCACTCACTCAGATTCAAGGTGTTGATACAGGCTCCACTTCCTCCTGGGGGCAGCATCAGAGTTTGCAGCCATCCTGAATATGCCCACAATCCATTAAAAAAAAATTACTAACAAAATTTACTCAAAGATAATGACCAAAAGCATATTCATCTAAAGTGTTTGGATAGTTCTATAGGATTTTCTGCAATTGTGTGTGTGTGTGTGTGTGTGTGTGTGTGTGTGTAGTATTTGGACCAAACCTAAAATGGTGTAGGTATCATGAGAACATCGTGTTTTCCCATTGGATATTCTGGAGCTCATATACTAAAATCCAGTCAAAGAAACATTAATTACTTACATATTGAAGGTGGCAACATGAATCCATGAAATGCAGCAAAAGCTACTGTACTATTGCTATTTCTCTTACAGAAAAATTTCATAGTTTATTTTCATTTAAATATTGATTTTAGCCCTTTAATCCTTACATAATGTTCTGCTTTAGTTTTAACATCCCGCTGAAAAAAAATTATAAAATATCTATACAATGTCAAAATTATGATGTCCTTATTTAACTTAAAGACTGCATTGTATTTGCTCCAGAAAAACTTGCAAACCACTCTTTTGGTTGCTGAGTTGTTTCTAATCTAAAAGCCTTTGCTTTTGAAGTCTCCTTGGACAGGTGACTCGAAATTCCAAACAAATTATTTAACCAGTTTTACCTATAGTAACAATACAATTATCCTAGTTCTCTGATACATTTTTTATTCACCTTCATTCACCTTCATTCATTAGGTCTACTTTAATAGAACAGACAAGATCACTTAGAATATCTGCTATACTCATAGAAACCTTAATTTGGGGAACTATGAGGAGTTTTAATAATTGGGGTCTAATAGTAGCTATAAGTTAATTATATTACTAATTTTATTTTCTATGTAAAAGTTTTTTACATATTTAAATCGCCAAATGTTTGCTATGATATTGGTATGACTTTGTTAAATTGATATTTACTAAATGGAGCATAGGGTGCTGGATGGTAAGCCATGGTTCAACTACAAACTACAAGAGCAAATCAAATAGGGCAATCTATTACTCACAGGTCCTAGGGGAAGTAGACAGCATGCCTCAAAGGGTGGCATAGAGAGGTCAAGGCAGGGTGCAGGCAGAGAAAGAGAGGCTGGACCTGGAGCACATGCCTTTATTATGGTTCATGGGTGGAATGCTTTGGAGTTCCTGGGCTAAGGTGGGATCGGTCAATTCAAATGAAAAGAGCGGGGTTTTGGTGACCTCCACAGGATCTTATCTAAGGGGAGGATGAAGGATAGGCTCTGGGAGGCGGGGAGAATGTTGATCACAATGGCAGTCGGGTCGGTCACATTAGAAACCTACATTGGCTTGTGACTGGGCTGCTGCCTAGGGCATGCACCTGCAGGAGAGACTCATGCCAGCTTCAAGGCCTGGAGGTTACCAGGCCGAACAAAGTGGGTGTGGAGGCAGCGATACCATGGAGTCGCTTAAACTCTTGACAGATATCTTAAATAAGAGTATGTAAAATTTTAGAACAGCTTTGCCTCCATTATGTTAGTTCTCTGATTTATCCAAATTTTGGCTTGTGTGGACAGCAAGATTATATTTTTCTTGAATTCCCGTGAGATTTAACAAGGATTCTTATTTCCATATATTCAGGCAAATCTGAAGATAGCTGTGCACACTATTCACCTGGACACAACATACTTTCTTCAGAGACACCTTTTATTTTGTCCTTTTGAAGTCCCTTTGACACTCGGTGTAACCAGAGCTTATATAATTAGATAGGCTTTTTCAAGACCTAACTTCTCCTCATTTATTTTTATGGTAATGAATCAGGAAGATCTATGGCTGCATGACTTAGAAATAAAAAATTCCCCTTGAATTTTTGCTCATTAAACATACAAAAGTTACTCAGAAACGGGCCCGAGGTATTGCCCATTGCAATAAATTTAAAAAGGAAACTACATTCCATTCTTTTTGTGCTAGTTTCATGGAATCGTCTTGTTCACTCTTTAAAATATGTCTCTAAAGTTTGACGTTGGCCTGGAAGATAAGATCCTGATCACAATCTGTTCTCTTTGAACTGGGGGGTGGGGGGGTCTGCTGGTCAACTTCTGCTTGCACATTCACAGTCTCAAATTAGTCATGGAATTAATTAATATCCACTTTAATTCCTTTCTTGAAAGGCATATAAAAAATCCCAACACTTAATTGCCTTGCCATATAATCACCTGGAGATGCGAATAATATCTGTCTGGCTAGATTTCACTATTACAGGAATATCTAGGGCCAGATATTTGGAAATATTTGAAAGCCTAATACCTAACCTATTTGCTTTCTTTCAGGTTCTTTCTCTTTTTTTTCTAGGCTTTTTGCGTTAGATAGGCCTAACTAGGGATGATTTGATAACGAATAATTTTTTTATAGGAAGCACTCATAGTATTGAGTGTCTTACTGGATTTACAAATTTTATTTTCTAGAAGCCAAATGTGCTTTTTAAGAGCTGTAGACTCATAAGCATGGGTAATAAGAGCTAACTCTTACTCAGGTGTTACTCCAAGCACTTCTTTGTGTATTAATTCCTTTAATCTTCATTATAACACTATAAGGAAGATACTTTTTTGGAAGAGAAGAAGTCATCCCTAATTATAGAGGGGGAGTCTGACCTAGAGAAGGTCACAAAGGTAGTAAATTGTAGGATTGGGATTTGAAGTCAGGCTGTTTAGCCTGCATGGTCCTTATTTGCTATATTGTTCTTTCTTTCTATATGAGATTATGGATGAAACTATTTGTAAAAATTCAGTGGCTTCAGGTAAGTCATAACAGAACAAATACATTCAAAATTACCAGGTGTGAATCATGGTAGTTTTCAAGGCTTTAGGTCTATGAACTTTATTTAGGCTAAACTCAACATACCTTAGACCATATAGGATATCTAACATAACCTCTTTTGGTGAAAGACACTCCTTTTCATCATTTTCTATGTATACCGTATGATTATCATTTGAATAAGTATATATATTTTTCTGTTCAGAATTTCTGGACAAAAATGTGTACAGGAAAAAAAAAATGTGTACAGGTTAAATATATGGAAATGTTACTATTTTAGATTTTACAAAATAGAATTTTCCTTCTAAGTTTATCTTGTTCTAAAGTATATCTAGAAAGTAAAAACAAACCAGCCAAATTACATTTGGAATTTCTTTTTCTAAATTAATGTTCTACTAGAGGGTATTATACTAAGTGAAATACATCAATCAGAGAAAGACAGTTATCATATGATTTCATTCATATGTGGAATTTAAGAAACAGAACACAGGATCATAGGGGAAGGGAAAGAAAAATAAAACAAGACAAAATCAGAGAAGGAGACAAACCATAAGAGACTCTTAATCATAGCAAACAAATGGGCTGCTGCAGGAGGTGTGGGGATGGGGGTATGGAATAACTGGGTAATGCACATGAAGGGGAGCACATGATGTAATGAGCACTGGGTGTTGTATAAGACTGATGAATCACTGATCTCTATCTCTGAAACGAATAATGCTATATGTTAATTAATTGAATTTAAATAAAATAAACAAATAAATAAATAATTTAAAAGGGTTTATTTGAGAGAGAGAGAACATGCAGGGGGTTGGGGGGGGAAGGACTGAGGGAGAGTCTTAAGCAGACTTGCTGCTGATCCCAGAGCCCCATGCCAGCTGGATCTCAGCACCTTGAGACCACACATGACCTGAGTCAAAATCAATAGTCCGTTGCTTACCCAACTGTGCAACCCAGGCACCCCTCAAAGAAATTTCTAGGTCTATCTTCCTCACTTCCTTCTGGTCCACACACTTTAATAAGACCAAGTAAGGTAGCTTGGTCGAGGAATGAGACTATCTCCAAATAGAGATCATTACTTTTTTTTTTTTTTTTCAGATATCATTTGAGTTGCATGGATACAGAGAACCAAAATTCTGATACAGAGCAAAACTTATCCTATTACAATTAATTTGCCTCTCTGAATCATTCACATGATAATTAAGTTTACTCCTCTCCAAATTGCATAAGATAGTGTTTTAAAGACAACTCCTTCTTGGGACACCTGGGTGGCTCAGTTGGTTAAGCACCCCACTGGCGATTTTGGCTCAGGTCCTGATCTCAGGGTCCTCAGATCAAACCCTGCCTCAGGCTCAGCAGGCAATCTGCTTGAGATTCTTTCTCTCTCCCTTTCCCTCTGTCCCTCCCCCACTTCTCACTCTGTCTCTGTCTCTCTATCCCTAAAATAAATAAATAAATCTTTAAATTTTTTTTAAAGACAAATCCTTTTTTTTTTTCTTTATAATCTTGAGTTGTGGAATTTTTTTCCATGAGGTTCTTTGAAATCTTATCCTAAAATACTTTCTTGAGTTAAAGGAAGAAAAGGAAACCTCTGTCTTAAAAAGTTTTTTTTCTTAAACTACTATTAATTTATGATACAGGATGTTTAACAGATATCTCTGAGGCAAGATTTTTTTCTTTTAAGAAATAATTAACATGTATTATATCAGTTTCAGGTGTACAACATAATGGTTTGACATTTGTATATATTACAAAATGATTACCTCAATAAATTTAGTTAACATCCATCACCACAAAAAAAAAAAAAAGTCAATAAAAAATAAATTAATTAAATAATGTTCTACCCTCAGTGACCTCATGAAGATATTCCAAAGTGGGAGGTGGAGGAATGGAGGATTGGGAAGGGGACATCTTTAAACAGCAAAAGCATTTCATGTATTTTGATGTTTAACAACATAGACTGTTAAGTGACTGAAATATTGCTAAGAAAAGTAAAAATCTGATGTCAAAACAATAATTTCTTACTGTATATAAGTCTTTTACATGCATCTTGTCATAGTACTTAAGTGAGTTTTGACCTCATGAATACTAGTATACAAATATATACTAATAGATATTATTGACATTATTTTAGGAAAAGCATCTGTTGGGTTTAGCAAAATTCACTTTAGGGAATTTCCAAAATAATTTTAAAAATTACTTAAAGGTGTGAGAATATTTTTACATTAGCATTTGTGGGCCATGAAAATATTTCTTAAATATAAGAGAAATATCAAGATAAAATTTTTCAAGATAAAATTTTTCTTTATAACTTGTTAAAACAGAACCTCTCTTGTGGAATCAGAAATTTAACACATCAGCAAAATATGCTTCTAACCTAAAGTGCGTGTGGAATGAGTAGCAAATTTTACTTAAATTGCTATTACATGGTGTGCTTTTTCTGCTCTGACTATGCAAGGTATAGACTCATTATAGTATAAATCAAAGAAATTTCTATTTGAAAAACATCATAACTGTATCCCCAAATAGGTCTTCCTTCTGATCTCTTCAGAAATGAACTGCTTTTTCCAGACATTATTTAGCTTTAGCATTTGGTTAGTGAATCAATAAATAGAAAAGTTGTAACCTCAATGGATATCTTAAAATATCTGATGCTAAGTGTGGATGTAAAATAACAAGCATTTGGGGGACATGATTTTGGCAGTTCTTCTGAAAACATTTTATGTTTTCTGAGGCTGGGGCCATATGCTATTCATCTTGACTCTAGCACAATTTCTGACACATAGTAGGCAGTTAAAAAATATTTGTTGAATGGAAAAATGGCTGAATGACTGGATGTACTTAACTGTTCCTGCTTAGCACTTAGAGGCTATTTTTAAAATTGTTGGAGTGACGAATATACTCATTGAAAACAGCAGAAAATATTTTCCTTTCACAAATCTCCAAGGAGTTTTGATAGGTATGTTAGCTCCCCAGTGTGCCAAAAGCTCCAGTCACTGTTTTCTTTTCAATGCAAGCACCGTGAAAGTCTTTGGTTAAATCCTAAAGAGCTTAAGTTTGTATTTCCAGCTGTTCTATTTATGGAAATGTTCATTTTCATGTTGAATTTTCCATTTTAAGAAATATCATTAATGGTTTTTATGCATGATGGCTTAGAGTTAAAAGCAGTTTTTCTTAAAACAATTCTCCTTTCTTAAATACCATGTAACAATTACTTTATACGTAAACCTCACAGCAACTCTAAGATGTAGATATTATAATTACTGTTCCTATGAAATTAGACCTAGATATCTTAAAAAATATTATTCCACTAGTAACAGGGTCAGACGTGACAGATTCTAAATTGTTGCCACTATACTATGGTCTTTAACTATTTTTGTTGGCATTATAAGATGTGCCACATTCACTGCTTTAGCATGTATATATTAATTTCTAATTCATCTATTCCGACATAAAATGTAATCAATTTAGAGTTCTTGTTTTGGCAAAATAATTCCTTTATGTTTAGAACCAAAACACATGCCTGGAAATGTTATATTTCAAAGTATTGTATGATAACAATATAATTCATTTGTAATGTCTTAAAATATATAGAATTTCTTTCACTTTTTCACGTTCTTAAGGACATCTATGTAGAGATAGAAAAGCCTGAAGAATAAAGACAAAACTTGCTTATTTTTAAGCACCAAATTTGTTTTTCATTATGGTAAATATTTTTGTTTTCTCACTTCTCAGAATGCATACATGGTTGTGCCTGGACACAGATCTACTTGTTTATGATATTCTAGTGTTCTTCAGGCAAACACAGTTTCCTTCTTTTTTTTTCAGACTGTTCTTTTATTAATGTAAGCCAATATGCCACTAAAATTTCTATAAGACTAATTAAGGAACATATCTGAAACCATTATTATCCAGAAACGAGTAGAAAACACATGTATTTAAATTACCCCCAAAAAGTGCTTCTATTCCTTCTTCAATCTGTACAATTCAGATATGACTAGTGATGAACCAGACTCTCTGAGAGCCATAATTGTATTCCTATTATGTCATTTGGATGCTCTCAGCTGCTTTTGTATCAGTGAGCCACATCATGGCCATAGAACAAGCTGTTTCTTGCCAAAAGCAGCAACAGTGTAGTAACAGTTCTCTGTAAAAAGAGCAGCAAAGTACTGCTATGTTCGTATTTTTGCATGATCATTATAAGTTACTTCCATTTTCAAAGTTTAACATTCACCAGGGTTATTATTATGTCCAAAGCAACAAAAATAACTATATAATTTAAAAGTTATTTCGATTAGTGTGGTAATGTAACAACTGATTCAAGGGGTCAATATAAAACCCCAGTTCTATTGTAATACTCTTAGTATCTATATTCTTGCTGTGGGCTTTCTAAATAGACAAATAAATGGACCATTTTAATGTGCAACTTATTTATGTCAATAAAAATTTATAAATTTGGATGAAAAGATGTCCCTGATTCTATATACAGAGAATCAAGCCCTATATCAATTCTTTAACATATTTGTTGAATAAATGATTGAACTAAGCCCATCTCAGCTGTTTGAGTAAACTCAAACCAGTTGACGAGGTGAGGCCAAAATGACAGACCATGGATGCTCATTTGAATATTATAAGTAATAGAGAGAAAAATATCTCCTTTTTAAAATTATGGATTTTTTTTAAATAGCATAATTTGAAGATTAGAGATTTAGGAATCAAAGACCTAGATGCTAATAGGTTCTGCTATGTAATGCTACGTGACCTGTTGCCATTTATTTAACCACACTGGGTCCCAATGTTTTCATGGAGACCACCACAACTTGCTGGACTCATGATTTTGTAGTGACTATCAAAAGATACAAGATATGGTACAAAACAAAAAACAAATGTAAATTGTAAAGAGCCTTACTGCTAGATTTTTCTTATTAATATAGAGTTGAGAATTGCCTGGAGTTTGCCTTATTCAGAAGGAATCCCTACCTCCAGCAGCTTGTTCCTTTTTAAATCCTTGGAATTTTCCATGTCTATCCCAAGAATAGCAAGTGGTAAATTTCCTTGATGAGTTTACAGATCATAGAGATAAACAAGGGAAGTAGGCACCCCATCATTAGATCAGAAGACTAAATGTAGCCATCATTCCAGAGTGCCTTATGGTCTCATGTACCCAAAACAACATCAGGGGTTTTATATGCATGTGTGCATGAGTATGTGCATGCACTCATATGTGTCCATGTACATTTTTGCTGTGTTTTTGTCTTTATAATAAATATGCATTATCCCTTCAATGAACTATGCCAGTTTTCAACTCTTGAATAATTCACTGCACATAGAACTAAGTTAATACTCTATGCCTTAGAGGAAAGCCCTTATACAAAGAAAACAGATTTAGGTTTCCTACAGAACAGCAGAGCACAAAGACATTATACAGGAGAAATAGCTGGCTTGTTTAAAAGAACCAGTCTTAAAAAGACATGTTTTATGTTATCACATAGAAATGATGGATACTTCTCATAAATGGGATCAGACAGCAATAAGAGGAAGCATATCTGATAGCTACAATATTGGGACCAATTAGACAAATAGGACAGTAGCGCCTAACAGACAGCATACATTTGTTGTTACAAAGTGAAGTACTTCAAGGAATTTGAGGATTACATAAGAAAGAGTAGAGGAATTTCACACACTTTGACTTAGTCTCTAGATTGAGATACCATAAATATATTTTCATGCTAGAGTAATAACATTTCCCAAAAAAAGAAAAAAAATCTATCTCAAACATATATTGTGATATTCAAGAAAGAAAAGAAAATATGATATTCAAGAAAAAATTACTTTGCTTCCAAGCAGTTAACCAAGAGAAAATACACAATTACTTTTGTTGCAAAAGTAGTTTTGAAAAATAAAATAAAATTTAGCAATACAGATGGCAAGAAACTAATTTCAGATCATCACATAGATACGTACTTTTTTTCTACCATGACAATGAAGAATGACAATTTTTTAAAAAGATTTTATTTATTTATTCATGAGAGACAGAGAGGCAGAGACACAGGCAGAGGGAGAAGCAGGATCCCTGCAGGGAGCCCAATGCCGGACCAGATCCCAGGACCCCAGGATTCCGCCCTGAGCCCAAGACAGACACTCAACCGCTGAGCCACCCAGGTGTCCCAAGAATGACAATTTTTAAGTAGTGGTGGGTTTTAGTGGCAGTGATGTGTTATTATAATCTGATATCTATGTTGGAAAGTTACAAAACTTTGGCACCTATTTAACTGCCCAGTGATCAAAATACCCCAAATTAGCATATATATAGCTTTGAAAATGAAAACAACTTCGTCTAAATTTTTTTTCAGAAGAAGATAATTTTGGACACCAGGGTGGCTCAGCAGTTGAGCGTCTGCCTTCGGCTCAAGTGTGACCCTGGGGTCCTAGGATCGAGTCCTGCGTGCTTCTCCCTCTGCCTGTGTCTCTGCCTCTCTCTCTGTGTCTCTCATGAATAAATAAATAACATCTTAAAAAAAAAAGAAAGAAAAAGATAATTTGGGGGGATGAACTGATGCAAACTGATTTTAGTATTAACCTATTATTCATGTTCAAATACACCTATCTACTTTCCCATTGGAATTCTAACTAAAAACACATTAATGATCTTTCTTCAATCAGCACATTTAGCCAAGGGATTAAAATGCCTCCTTTAAAGATAAACCACAACAAAATAAACAATATAACTGAGTACTGAGCCCATATTCTAAAACCTCTGATATATATTATTCTCTGATGCTAGGAAAAATGAAGTAAAACTTACATATAAGAAGTAGGCCAAATATTGTGCTGTAGTATTTTCTTCTATAAACTTGGCAAATAATTACTTTTACTATGAAACCAATAAAAGCGTTTGGTATGATCTCCATCACATTATTATTTTTTCAGCATGCCCTCAAGTTTCTCTAAGTTACACATGCTATTTGGAGAAGAGAAACAAAGTCAAATTTACTGGCACATAGCCAACGCTGTTAGAGTTTGCTTTTGCCTTTGGACTAGTTGATATCAGGATGGTGGTTGAGGGTAGGGTGGGGGTTGTTTTTAGGTTAACAATGTAGGAAGAAATACTTTTGGGGGTAAGAAAGCTTAACTTATATAATTATTTTTCAGTGAGCCACTTTGAATTAGGCTCTAGGCTGTTAGTTATTGTAGAAATTTGAAAATTCAGAGGGTCTTGGGAGAAAAGAAAAAAAGCACCCACCACTGAAATATTTAGAAATATTGTTTTTTTCCTATAAGGCTCAAGCAATTCTATTTCTGTCTCACTGCTATAGTCTAAATAATGTTGAGCTAAAATACAGAAGGACCTCATGGGTATAGCAACAGATGCAGTGAAACTCAGATACAATGATGATGATGTTGATGATATATCTAGCATATACAAAGTACTTAATATGTACCTGGAATTGTTCTAAGACACATACAGATAGATAAGCAGATAGATAAGCAGATAAACAGGGACATATTTAACACGTCACATGTATATGTGTAGGTACATATACACAGATATAATATAAACATGTATATATAAACAGATATATTTATATATGACACATGTATATATGCAGATATATATATATACACAGATATAATATAAACATACACACACAGAAACAGAAACAGAGAGAGAAATGTCTACCCCAATTCCTTATGTGACGAATACTATTTTATCTTAATGTCAAAAGTAGGAAATCAGCATCGAGGATCTAATAGCTTTTTTATGATCAATCAGCACACAAATTGTGGAGGCAGGGTTCAAAATCAGAAGCGGGAAAGCCTTAGGGTCTACATGTTAAATCTCTACACCAACTTTCACTGTTCACTAAAGCCCCAAACTCTTATAAAGAAGAAAAATTCTGAGTTACATCCCCTAAATCTGCCTTCAAGCAAATGACCTTGGTCATGTTATTTTTGTTGCTTCTCACTCCAAGTTGATAGACTTCAAAGTCTGCCATACTTCAGTTTGGATACTGACCAATGTATTATTTACTCCATGTGTGATTTGGGGTTAATCACTTATCATTCCTGAATATCCGTTTCCTCGTCTCTAAACAATGGGGAATAATCATTTCCTTTTACTATTGTATACAAAATTAAGCAAAGCTCAGTTTGATTGTGAAGTTCTTGACACAGGGCATAGAAATTGGTAAAGCAGAATAAATGGCATTATTATTAATATAATTACTGCCATCATCATCATCATCATCATCCTTTGGCATGGTGTTCAGGTTTTTTAGACAAGTGAATAATATGAAATACACATTTCCTAAATATATATTGAATAATGAATGAGTGTTCATGTTATCCTATAACTTCTTATAGAGTATCAACTCTATTTTATCAACATTGTTACTGTTTTAGAGAATATTAGCCCTATACATTAAATTGAGGAAGTATGCTTGGGATGTGCTTGGGATTTTTTGGGATATTTAATTTGTATTAATAAATTCATTTCCAATATGTACCCACTACCCAGCATTCCTTCTCGGAACCAAGGTATTCATGACTATATCCAATTGACTTCAATTTAATCCCTGATAAATTTTGTGGTTCAGCCCATATCTTGATCCAAGTCTTTTTATGCAGTAAGAAACCTAATAATTTCTATAATTAATTGCACTTAAGTATGTTTAAGGAAAACTGACATCCAACACAAGAAACACTTTGTCTTTGAGCCATCTTTGAGGAGCAAAGGTCAATTTTCAGAGATTCCAAATTTTTCATTTAGATAGTTGCCTGATCTTGAACACATCTAAAAAAAATTTATCATTCATTATATGTGTAAAAAAAACTTCACCATGTTGGTGATCCTGCTTTAAACAGGTTTAATATTGACATAATATTGTAAATGTAGTAACAAAGACTCACATTTTCTTTAATAAGAGGAAAAGTTTCTCTACAGATTCTTATTTCTTCCTTTTTTTTTTTTTTTTAAATATGTGACAGCAAGGATACTAACCTTTATATGTGAATCTAAAAGCCCTAAAATCTCATTTGGTTCAACAAACACCTATATGGTATCTATTAATAAAATTAGCTATTATTTATTATCCATTTCACATTTGATAGACTTTTTAATTTTGGAAATAATCCCATTAGGTATTTTACGGAAGATAAGGTATTACCTCCTTTAAAATAAGAAAACTGGGGCACCTGGGTGGCTCAGTTGGTTAAGCCTCCAACTCTTGATTTCAGGGCAAGTCATGATCCCAGGGTCCTGGCATCAAGCCCGCATTGGGCTCTATGCTCAGCATGGGGTCTGCTTGAGATTCTCTCTCCCTCTGTCCCTGTGCCCCATGTTCTCTCTCTCTCTCTCTCTCTCTATCTCTCTCTCTCTCTCTATCTCTATCTCTCTCTCAAATAATAAATAAATCTTTAAAAAAAAAAAGAGGGAAACTAAAGCCAAAGAGATGAATAATTCAAAAGACGCAGAGCTATCACTGCAAGTAAATGTTGCAAGCTACGGCAGTAGGAGACAACCAGGAACAAAATAGCTTTACTGGGCAGCCTAGGTGGCTTAGTGTTTGAGCGCCCCCTTCAGCCCAGGGTGTGATCCTGGAGACCTAGGATCAAGTCCCACGCCCGGCTTCCTGCATGGAGCCTGCTTCTCCAGACTCTGCCTGTGTCTCTGCCTCTCTCTCTCAATATGTGTCTCTCATGAATAAATAAATAAAATCTTTAAAAAACAAAAAAAAATAGCTTTACACAAGGCACAACATAGGCTAAGCTGTATAAGCAAGATACTTTGCATGCACAGAGTGGGGAGTACATGATGCTGATTTCAGAAAGCTAGATGGAATTGCCCTTTGGTATAACTGGAAAGAAAAAGTGAGCATCTGAAACTGTTGAAAAGGACTGTTGAGGCAGAAGAAAGAATTTAAGCAAAGGCACAAAGGTGTGCCAGTGTAAGGCAAAATCAGAAATGAGGGGGTCGTCACATGCAGTTGTAGTGTGGAATGCCTGAGGAGATCTGCTCTCTAACTTCAGTGCACATCACAATTACCCAGTTAGTAGACCCAAGAGTTTTCATTTCTAACAAGTGACAAGGTTATTCTAATGCTTCTGATTCAGGGAGTGTACTTCGAGAACTACTAGCTTAGGGGCATATGTGTTGCTAAGTTTACTTCAAATTGAAATTAATTGCAGAGCATAAGATAATACAATTGCTTATAATTAGTAAAACAAGATGTCTAATTTTGGCCTACAATGTTAAAACCCTACGAGTGAAAGTATAATTGAATATAACCCTGAAGGACCGATTGAGAAAGGACTTGGCACAATGGAGTCGGCAGTTCCTATGACTGTATATTGGAGTGTCTGCTTAGAGCCCTGAGGATGAAAGCACTGTTAAAATTGGCATAAGATCAAGCTGCTTGTAAGAACAAACATTAAAGCAGCAATCAGTGCCCTGCGTGTGGTAACCTATCAACAATACACCCCAAATAGAGCCTAGAAAAGCAAAGCAACACCATGTGACATGTGCTAAAGGGATGCTATGTGAAACCAAGAAAACTCTTTGAAGCATCTCATCTCTGTGAAGATCTATTGCAAGTGGTCTATGAATTTGTACACGGCCCAAAAATATCTAGCTGGAGTAGAAAGGGGGAGTTAAAGTCCACCTTTAATCCTCATCCCCTGATGCTTGACATGGAAACCACTGTACAGTTTTTACTGGCACAAAATATTCATCGGTCCAGAGGTACATCCATTTGTAATTCATCATCCCACTTCAGGAGTCTAGCTTTACATTCAAACCCAACAAGCCAAAGACTTTGGGCCAATTTGTCAGTACCTGAAATACAGAGAGAAAGCACCCACAATCATAATGGGATACTGTAGTAGCTGGTCACATGACTGTAAGTAAGTAACCGGTCTAATTCTTCTAGGCCAGTTTCCTAAAACATAAATTGACATGGTTGGAATAAGTAATCTCAAGTGTTCTTTCATCCCTGATATCTAAAAATCCTATGTTTTAGAATAAAGGAAGATAGTACATGAATAGAAAAAAAGTCATGAGCTTTGACACTGAGCAGATCTGGGTAGAAATCCACATTCAGAATACTTCCTTCCTGACTGGTTTTAGATGCACCATTTAATCTGGATTTCAATTTGCTCATCTGCAAAATGAGGATAATGATTCTTACTTCATAAAACTGAAGAACAATGAGTTCCAACATAAATACTTTGTTAAAGTCATTAAAGCAAAAAATTGTTTCCATTATTTGTCTGTCTTTGGTAAAATAAAGAACCAAACAGAAGAAAATTCACACCCACTCCCATATCACATCTCCCCTCGTCCAATCCTGAAAGGTTTAAATCTATAGTTAAATTTCCTTAAAAAGTTGGGAAGGAGGAAAGAAGGGATAGAAACAGATGGAAGAAATAAGGAAGGAAAAGATGTGGGGAAGGAAGGAGAGGTCTTTTAAATCTAGAAGAGAACTCTTCCTTTTTATTCCTAAAGTGATGAAATCAAATCATGGCAGTACAAATATAGGCCATGTGAAAAATTACTATAAAAATTAAATTGTCAATAGCTAAAGTATGACCACAAAAGGAATAAGCCAGCAGCAAAAGAAATATTTCACAGGTATCTGAATAGAGAAAAGATTTAGCCTTAGCAGGTAAAATTCTCAGAAGGATCCTTAAAAGATAGGAGGTGCTATACTATTTTCTAGGAATATTGGAAACATTGTGGGTACAGAGGGTCAAACCAAATCCTATTTGAATCTTGATTCTAACACTTGTACTCCAATAATGTGACATGGAACCAGTTATTTACACTTTCTCAGAGGTAATTCCCTCATTTATCAAATGTAGATAAGACTACCTACTTCCCTAATAAGTCTGTTGTTTACTAACCAGGCAACCCCATGACAAATGTAAATTTTCCAGCCCTGTTTCTGGGCCATCTCTAAGTATTGTCTCTTCTGGGGATTAAATATGATAATGTATTAAAAGTACTTGTATGTAGCACTCATTCAATAAATATCACCTTTATTAATATTAATGTTAGTATAAAAGTACTCAGGCTACATTCAGTTAAAGATATTTACCTGTAGATATCATCATTTCAATTATTTTACCACCCTGTGATCTTTAGCTTTGTGAAAATAAAATATTTATGCTTACCTCCAAAATTAGTAAAAGCTAAATGAAGATAAAGAATTTTCTACAGATTCTGTTTCTTTTCATGGGACATAAGAGAAACATGACCACTTCAAGATTCAGTTTTTCTATACAAGTCAAATCCTATTAGTAGCATTTCTCAGTATTTGTCAATTTATCCAAGCAAGCAAACAATAACACAGCGGTGCCTGCCTAAAACACAAGTAGAAGAGTCAGCTATTTATGTGTGAGCCCTGAACACTGTTTTTGCACAAATCCCAAACTGATAATGCCCCAACAAATATCCTTTTATCTCCTCAATACCTGAAATTCCAAATTTTAGTGTTTCATTGAGTTCAAAGCTATGATCCCCCTTATTATTATGTTCAAATGCTCCTGGAGAACATACTTTTCAAGATAATCAGTGGGTCTCCATACTTAGTCTCATATGTAATCATGATTTTGACCAACTGCCTCCCCTAACATAGTCAGTCTTATAATCCAGGTGACTTTTCTACTCCTTGTGGTTGTGTACTTAAAATCCAAATGTTAGCCCACTTGAAATGATTGAATAATCAGTACTACTATTCAGGCTACAAACTAAACCCTTTATTATTAGTAGTAATAAATATGTAGGTACATTGTGCAAATTTCAAAGAAAAACAAAAGTTAAAGAAGAAAATCAGTATTACCTTTCACTCAGAAGTATGTGACTAGCAACAGAAAACTCATACCTGACTATTTTCATATATCTTAAGTATTTTCCCTGGTGATTAAAATTTTTTGTAACTGTTTCTAATGAGTGTGTAAGATACATTCACACATTTTTTTAATTTTGTAAAACTTCTTAAAATCTAAATTTGATTAGCTGAGTACATCCTTAGTTTCAGATGTAGTGTTCAAGATGCAGTCACACATCTGTACTATAATTCGCTTCAACAACTCTTACTATTGATGCCATTTTTTTGGAATCATAAATGGTATTACAATAAAAATTATAAATAAACCTAAGAATTATGTATTATTTTAAAATAGCTTCTTAAGAGGGGAATCCCTGATCCAAGGTTAATAAATAGAGCTACTGTTGGTAAGTATTTCGCTCTCCAGGAAGATTGTACCAGTTAATGTTAAATAAGATCACTGTTTAAAATATTTCCTTCCAGTATTTCCACTGATGCCCCCCTGGCTCAGTGGATGGAGCACATGATTCTTGATCTTGAGTTGTTAGTCTGAGCCCCATCCACTGGGGAGGGGTCAAAATTTTATTTTATTTATTATTTTTTAATTTTTTATTTATTTATGATAGTCACACAGAGAGAGAGAGAGAGGCAGAGACATAGGCAGAGGGAGAAGCAGGCTCCATGCACCGGGAGCCCAACGTGGGATTCGATTCCGGGTCTCCAGGATCATGCCCTGGGCCAAAGACAGGCGCCAAACCGCTGCGCCACCCAGGGATCCCTCAAAATTTTAAAAGTAAATAAAATATTTGGTTTTTGGAAGATTTTATTTATTTATTTATTTATTTATTTACTTATTTATTTATTCATGAGAGACAGAGACAGAGAGAGAGAGAGAGAGAGAGAGAGAGAGAGGCGGAGACTAGGCAGAGGGAGAAGTAGGTTCCATGCAAGAAGCACGATGTGGGACTAGATCCCAGATCCTGGGATCACGCCCTGAGCCAAAGGCAGATGCTCAACCTCTGAGCCACTCTGAGGGGTCCCAAATAAAATATTTCCAATAACATTGACTTTTAGTTTTATGGAAGTATAATTAATTTATGTTCTTTGCAAAAAAATTAGAAAATACAGGAGAAAAAAGTTTAAATCTACTAAAAATGTTTATCATTCACAATGAATAATTGTTCCCCCTTTCAGCAGAGCTTTTGTATGTATACTATACACATAATTTTTCAAGGACAATTAAGAATATATACTTTGGAGCTCTACTGTTTATTTTTGACATTGTATCATGAGCATTTTCTGACTTTCAATTCTTTTTTTCCCTATCTCAAATCAACCCCACTATCCACCCTAATCAGAAACGGAGGAATCACTCCAGACATGACTTTGTTTTATCCAATACCAACAGCTTACCAGCTCTCAAATGTCCATCTTTAGAATAAGCCTCAGGAGCTTCAGCTTTCCTACAACCATATTTCCACTGATTTTCTCACTCCTGTTATTGCAAATACCAGGCTCTTTCTAAGCCTAATCCAGTTATTGTATATCCCACACTCCTTGATGCTGGAGAGTGTTCTTTCTGTTGTTGAAATAAAACCTTATCATTCCAATGTTTATAATGATTCGTTTAAGATAAAAATCCTGTTTTTTTCAACGTGATGTCTAACTCTTTGGCTTCAAGATGCCCTCAGGCAATGCCAAACCACTAGCTCTGCATGTTGCTCTTTCAGTGAGTATGAAAATTCCACATGGGAAGACTCTATAAGGACTAAGAACAGGAGCCCTGGAGGCACACTGCCTATATTTAAGTTCTGGCTGTGTCCACTGCTTACTCTGGGCAATTCACTTAACTTTCAGGTGTGAATCACATGGAAAATTAGGATAGCAATAGTGCTTACCCCGTGGGATAGTTATAAGGATAGTTACAAGGAGTTAACGTTTGTGACATGCTTAGCATAGTAACCAGCACAAGAAAGTGCTATGTGTCTATTAAATAAAGGCTTTCATTTTGCCTATTATATTGCTTAGTTCATACAGCCTGCTTAACTTCGAAATCTCTCCAAAAGTATTTCCTGAAATGAGACTGAGATGCTTGCTTCTACTCTTTTACCTTGGTCCTATCACTTTTCACACAGAAGTGATACTGTCTACATTGGTGACTTCCAAAACAGACAGTTGTCTGGGAGGAAGGTCATTCTTCTTGTCTTCACCTGGCAGCTAGCATAAAGGCTAAGGAATGCCCTGCTGCATGTGGTCAGTCACTATCTGTTTTGCAAATGGACCATATTTCAGAACTGGTGGTTTTATTAAGGTCTTGTGCACCACTTGTTTTTGTGTGCAATATGTTTTCAAGACCCCAGTTAATAAAATATTTTAAGGGTCAAACCTCACATTACAATAAATTACAAACATATATTCTATTTTTTAAAAAGAAACAGTGAAAACCCGCTTTAATCTAGTATTTTGCTGTTTTCTTCATGGAGCAAACAAGTAGCACATGTCATATATTAACAGCGCAAATTAACAACCAACTAGCCATATTTCTGAGATCATAAATTGTGGCAATCAGAACTAAGTACAATGAGAAGATGTGAAGGAAAAGAAAGACACAGATCTTACTTTAAAAGATCTTGCGGCTCTCTTTTGTTTCAGAACACACATCTACATGATTATTCAGGAATGCCTAAAGTCATGCAACAGGATAGAATTCAAATAATAAACAAATTAAGATGATGTATTGTCCACAGGTATAAAGAGGCCATAAATGGAATAAACAGGACAGACTCAACTCAACAATTAAACAGTTTAAGGGAAGTGAGATTTAATTCAGATTACAAGGACAGACAATTATATAAGAATTTTAAAAAAAGAGAAGGCAAAAATAGCTAAGGGAGATGAATAGCACACTTATAATCATGAAAGTGGAAATAAGATGGATAAACTGAAAGCTTTTTGAAGGATGTAAAACACCTGGCAAACTCTCTCTGCTTGATAATCAGAAAACAAAATAGGTGAGTACACTACAAAGCCTGGAAGTCTTTTTCCAGTTGTGTCTTCAATTAATAGGAAGTTAAAACACTTTGTAAAGAAAGAGGTCCCTAAAATATTTTTATAACCCCATTAACACTAATGTCACTATTAAGTCTCTATTAACAATAATGGCAAATAATGCCACAATAATATCATCACAACTGATTGTAATGAAAATGATGAAGATTATCATTATATGAATAGATGAGGGGAAATAAGATAGGAGGACAAATATAGATATTGTAGATTATGTTATTTATATACTTGAAAAACTGAACACCTGGGTATCTAAAAAGAATTATCCCAAAGAATATGCTATTCCTTTAGTAACAAAAAGAGCTTCAAAGGAAAATAAATAAATTCCAAAGTCTTTCTGGTCTCCAAGTCTCTTATACAAGAGGAATTTGATGAGTTAAGTACAAATGCATAAGAAACATGTGGATTGCATTTTCTTTAAAAATACACAAGGGCTTAAAAATTAAGGAGAAAAGTGTTTGGCACAATGCATTTTTCATGAAGCCAAACCAAAAACATTCAAGACAGTTTCAGATTGTAGTATGACCTTCAACATTGTTGTGTTTATATCTGTTACATTAATCTAAAAATAAACACTATTTTTAAGTAGGAGAGCTGAAGCAATAAAATATTCGCCAAGATATAGATTCAAATGAGTAAAAGTTCTGCTTTCTTTCTGCTTGCTTTCTTTCTTTCTTTCTTTCTTTCTTTCTTTCTTTCTTTCTTTCTTTCTTTTTCTTTCTTTCTTTCTCCTTTCTTTCTTTCTTTCTTCTTTCTTTCTTTCTTTCTTTCTCTCTCTATCTCTTTCTTTTCTTTCTTTCTTTCTTTCTCTCTCTCTCTCTCTTTCTTTTCTTTCTTTCTTTCTTTCTTTCTTTCTTTCTTTCTTTCTTTCTTTCTTTCTTTCTTTCTTCCTTGTCTCCTAACCAGAGATGCTCAAACAAATGCCCACCATATGTGTCATACTCTATGTCTATTCCATTATTTCTTCATAATGTTTCTGGTTCACATAGTAGAGGAGACAACATCTGAATATGTGTAAGAAAAATGTCAACCCTCCCCTAGTGGTAGGATTAACTTAACCACAACTTGTGATCTTCAATTGGTTTAAATGTATTCTCAATTTGAGTCATTTTTTAATACTTTCAGCCTGTTCTTTGTTCCAATCTCTGCCTATGTGTTTGTTGCAAATACACTTTCTGAGATGACATTTTGTTCCCGTAAATAGGCAAGCATGAAACTTGAATAGCTGGGTTGAGCTACACTGATGGGTGGGTCAAGGTGATGGAACCTACACCAGGATAGGCAAGATCCATGTTGACAGCCTGCAACAAGTGGAAGGAATGATGAAGTGAGAATGGGAAAATTGGTGCTTTTATTTTCATTGTTTGCTGCTGGCACACCTGGTGCCTCTGTTTGAACGGAGCATTTCAATGATTTGGGGCTGTTACTTTGTTTTTCTTGAACCAGAGTTATCATAATGAACATTTTTCTCTTCCTCAAATTGCCCCAGTTATCATTCATGGTCCTCAGCTCCTTCATTTCTTTTATATCAAGCATGAAGTCTTGTCAATGATTACTTTGCACCTTTCCTCAAAGACATCCTTTCTTTTTATTTTCCATTACCACCTTCTAAAATGGCCTTATCTCTACTCCTAAAATGCAGTTATAAAAAGGAAGAGATCATCTCTTTGTTTTCTGTTTCAAGGATGTCCCCATACCTATTGACAAGGATGTATTTCTAAAGTAGTTTTTATTCTACTACTTTTCTGCTCAATCTTCAAGGATATCCTAGTGCTTAAAAGCAAAAATTCTAACTCAGTATAGTAGGAAGTAGTATTTATTCAATAGTTGTTGAGAGAATCTATGTATTCTTCTCATTCATAGCCCTCTAACACCTATCTCCAAACCACCTCTACTAAATCTTGAAGCACACTAAGTTTCTGGTAGGCAGAATAGTTCTTCCAAGATGTCCAACCCCTAATCCTAGGAACCCATGAATATGTTATGTTATATGGCAGCAGAGAATTCGCTGATGTAATTAAGATCACAGATTCTAACATATGAAAGATAACCTGGATTATCAGCAGCTCTTAAAAGAGAACTTTTCCTGGTTGCAGGCAGAAAAAGATGGGAAAATGCAAAGTAAGGGATTTGTGGCAGAAGGGAAAGTCAGGGAGACTCCAACCTTGACCATAGTTCATGTGCTCTTATTGGGTCTCAGATAGAAGGACCTGGAAAGACCATGAGCAGCCCCAATCACACAGCCAGCAAGGAAACGGGAACCTCAATTCTACAACTACAAGGAACTGGATTTTTCCAAAAACCTGTGTAAGTTTGGAAATACAGATGGTTCTAAATTTATGATGATTTGACTTATGATTTTCCTACTTTACCATGGTTCAAAAGTGATTCACATTTAGTAGAAACTGTACCTCAGTTTTTATTTTATTTTTTAAAATATTTTACCTATTTACTTGAGAGTGAGCATGAGAGAGAGAGCACAAGCAGGGGGGAGGTGTAGAGGCAGAAGCAGACTACCCACTGAGCAGGGAGCCCAATGCAGGACTCCATCCCAGGGTCCTGGGATCATGACCTGAGTTGAACTCAGACCCTTAACTGACTGAGCCACCCAGGAACCCTGTACCTCAAATTTTAAATTTTGATCGTTCCTGAGCAAGTGGTATGCAGTGCAATATTCTTTCCTGATGCTGGGCAGTGGCCATGAGCAACAGTCCCTAGTCAGCCACACAACAGTAAACAACTGATACAATCATCTTGTTTTTCACTTTTAGACAGTATTCAATTAATTACATGAGATACTCAACACTTAATTTTAGAACAGACTTTGTGTTAAATGATTTTGCCCAACTGTAGGCTAATACAAGTGTTCTGAGCATTTTTAAGGCAGGCTAGGCTGTTATAATTTCAGTAGGTTAGGTATATGGTTTTTATTTTATTTTATTTATTTATTTATTTATATGAAAGAGAGAGAGCAAGAGAACACAAGAAAGGGGAGCAGTAGAGGGAGAGAAAGGAGGCTCCCTGCTGAGCAGGACCCTGAAATCCCAGGACCCAAGCCAAAGACAGATACTTAACCGACTGAGCAACCCAGGTCCTACTCCATAGGTTAGGTGTATTAATGCATTCCTGATGTACAATATTTTCAAGTTACAATGGGTTTATTGGGACATAACCCCATCATAAGTTGAAGACCTGTAGAGTCTTCCCAAGAACTCCTATAAAAGCCAAGTTTCCCAACATCTTTATGTTAGCCTTCTGAAAATGTCAAATCTCAGAGGACAGTAATTGGCCACGTTGGAATCACTGTAAGATAATAAATTTGTGTTGTTTTAAGCAAAGTTTTTGGTTGTTACATCAGCGACAAAAAACTAATATACTCTCTAAAATACGTTCCTTCAGTTCCATGCATGTATATCACTGCCTCTTTACCTGTGATTGACACTGTTTATCTATGGCAATATCACACTGTTTATATCACTTCCTTTCTCAACCCCAATCCACAAGACTTCTTTAAAAAAACCACAATGAGTCCCACATAGAAAAATTTTAATTAATCTGTTCGACTGAAAGGAACAATGTCTTTGTTTGACTGAAAAGAATAATATACCTTTTGGAGCACATGTATAAAACTTTGATTCATGACTCAGGATTTAAGAAAGAGAAACACTTTAAGCTAGTACATAGCAAACCTAAGTCTTCAGGTATAGTACATAGGGATCATGTTAAAATACACATTCTGATTTAGTAAGTCTGGGATGGGCCTGGAGAGTCTTCATGTCTAGTCAGCTTTCACTGCATTCTGCCATTTACTTTTTGTGTGACCTTGGGTAAAGCATTTCAAAATAGAAACATAAGTTTTCTATCTGTAAAGTGGACATTGTGAATATAAATGAGATCATGTGTATAAGGGAAATGTTTCTGTTTGTGCCCCACGCCACATGCCCGTGGCCCGTTCTAAGCTGCATTTGTTATAGGGCACAACACACTCACCACATCCCATATGAAACACAAGCCACATTCACTACTTCTATGGTACAGCAACTATATGCCAGTCAAGCAGCCCAGGAATGTGTTCCATGGACAAATCTGTCGATCAGTGGCGTTCAGGAGTTGGTGATGAAGGCCCAGGCTCTCGTTCTTCATCCAGGGGTACACTCAACACAGTTCTTAAAGAGACTGAGGCTCACCGTGGATGAGTCCAGCTACTTGCAGTGGGATTGAGTTCCATTGTTCTCAGTTGGAACAAGGTTGTTGTTTTTTTTTCCTTTTATCCTGTTCCTGCCATTATCTTCATATTCATTAGGAGTCTCACCTTCTTTGCAATGGGATCGGGGTGGAAGAGAGAGACAATTTGGACTTATGGAGTAGCTTTAATATTTAAACTGCCTGGGGACGATGTAAAGACAGTTTTAGAAATCATGGAATTACCTAACTTTTTATTTGCATTGGAAACTTTGGAGAAATAAAATGCCAGCCTGAAATTACTACCTAAAAACTCAGAGAATGCTGGGAAAGACAGAAGATCTTCATGGAAATGTTTTAAAGATCCTCATTTCCTACAGCTGAGGGTAGACACTGGTGAAATTCAAACCTAGAATTTGATAGTAAAGGAAAAACTGCAGGGAAGACAATGTTTGGCCTTAGTGGGTCTTCTATGCTAAAATATGGCCAAGATACTGATTATATAGGAAGCTGAGATCTAGCAATACTTGGTATACCCAAGGTGTGTGTTAGTGTGGAGAACACTAGCATCTTTGAGAAACTCAGTGTGACTGTCCTCTGTAGAAACCAAAATCACAGGAGATGATGATTTTATGAGAGACAGGCTTCTAGTGTCATTGAAAAGGACACTTCCAGAACAGCAAAAGCCAGGTACCTACCCATCAGAAGTAGAGTAAGCATAATTACAACAGAGCAGAGCAATATGAATATGGCACAAAAGGGGTCTTTCACTTGCAGTGTTCTCTTCTGACGGCTAAGAGACTGTGGTATGTTTAGCTAAGTGAAATAAATGAGCAGCCAGCAAGGGTGTTGCTTGATTTGCAGAGAAATCTCAAGGTTTCTCTTTAACCTATTCAACAACAACAACAAAAATCACCATTCCTTGCTCAGTTTCCAAATCTGAGCTGGCCTCAGATATAGGATCCTCTGACCAGAGTGAAGATCATTTTCTTGAGGAAAGATTGTGTTATACCACCAAAATAATATCAAATAAATGTTACACTAAACTTTCCTTAAAGGACCTCTGACCTTGTGCCAGAGTAATTGTGTATTGAGAAAAAAATATTCAAAATCTTTCAAGAGATGGTGAAAATGGAGTCTTCTATAATACTAAAATTAAAGTGACCCTAAACCCTGTACATTATCGTAAGGACAATTTCAAATGGTTCTAGAGAACTTTTGGAAGTCACTTGAAATTAGGAGATGGCTAACCAAGAAAGAGAAGGATCCCAGTACTGGAATATACAGATGTGGAAGACAAACATTGAGATGATTGACAACCATCACCTTCTAACCTCAAGTAACCCATTGGGGAGCTTATGATGCTCACTCCCGCAGCAGTAGACTCTGCAGAGTTCAAGGCCTTCAACCTCATTTGGAAAATGTTTCTTCTATGGGATGTACTAAGGGTTCTTTCAAAGCTAAAGTAGGCTTCAACTTTTGCCTACTCATTTTTGGTTCCTCATGGCTTTAGAGCAGCAAGTAAATAAAAGAATTAGTAAATCAACAGTGTCATTGACTCTATCATGAGTTTCTAAGGTCACTGCCACATCATAAATGCATAGAGGAATGTATTGGGCCCTGCGAGGGATCACTATGGTATCTGCTGGTGTCTCTATGCTCAGTAATAACAGAAAGGAAACAAGGCTTTTGTAGCAACAATTGCTTGATAAGGGGCCCTGTAACTAAAGACTCAGACACCCAAGGGACAAAGGACTAGGTTTCTTTTTCAGGTAAGCAGCTTATATGCCAACTGGAGAGCTGGCTAAGCATGAAGGGCCTCTAGGATGGATGGTATTGATGGGAGATATGAATATCAATAACAGACTTGGGACCCACCACTGTAGCAGGAACCTGTTTTATATTCTTTATTTCAATAGTTCGTGACCAGCCATAATTTTTCTGAGTTATTAAAAAGCGTGAACTTAGTGTGAGGCAGTGAGTTTTCCGAGCAGTGACCAGGGATGCTATGGCAGACAATGAGTGGTGGCTCTGTGTTAAGTTCCCTGAACCAACCTACAATTCAGCTGTCACTCCAGCAGCAGCCCACCTCAAGGGCCTGCTTCACTCCTCTGCTTTTGTGGAAGTCACAGCAAGCTCCTTCACTGCACACAGGACACCTAGGATTGCCCCCTGAGGCGCAGCCCTCAACAACAGACAAACATCATGATAAAGACCCCAGCTTCCTATCCTTCAAAGAAACAATTCTAAGAGTCCCTAGCAGGACTGAGCCTTAGTTGACCTCAGTGGTCAACTAAGATGCTGTTGGCATCTCTTCCTGCCCTATCTCATTCAGCTTGCTTTTCCATACAGTCTGTCTACTGTCATACTTCTACAGTAGTTTTATCAAACATGGAGTGTCACTAGGTCCCTTCTTCTCAGAGATACAGGCAGCTGGTGAAATCTTAAGAGAAAGGTCTGCCCCTTGCTATACACCAAATTCTTCCCATGAGCACCTACATGAATGTAACATGTTTTGAAATGTAGTCAAACCTGAAAGTAAAACTTTTGTTTGAGATGAAGGCAGTTAGAGCTTAAACTTGGGGAATTATAAAATTCCAGATTCAAGGTAACTCCTAATTGATTCTATTTAAAACTGAACCACTTATCTCAGGAAAATGAACTTGAATAAAATTCTAAGTAGGTAAGAGTATGAGTAGGCATGCTGTGATTAATTGATGTGAAACATAATCATTTTATCAGACTAGATATGTCCAGTGAATAAATATGAACAGTTAGAGTCTTTTATAAAACTTCCAAAAAATAATATATTTCTAAATATATTATTTTAAATATATTATTTCTGCATTGATTAGACTCAAAGACTGTAAAAGTAGTCCTAGGATTGCAGATTGTTAGAAAGTCCGGTAGAGAATGTCCAAACCATCCTCTGTCTCTTTGTCACCCTTTTGGCTCAGGAAAAGAAGTGTGACATTAAGGTTAAAACTAGAATCTGGAGGCAAACCATCCAGGTTCCAAATGTGGCTGCAACAAAGTTACCCAACTTCTCCAGCTACCAGTTTCTTACCTGTGCAATGGGGGTATTAATAGGAGTAGCCAGTTACAGGGCTATTGGAAAACTGAGTGACTTAATCCACAGATCTTAGAAGAATTTGTCAGACACTGAGTATGATAAATTTTATTATTTTTGTTTTTCTTCCTTCAGTCACTGTTTATTGAGTGAGTACCCACCAGATGCAATCACTGACCGGGTACTGCAAATATAAAGATGACTATCATGGTTTTTTGCTTTCAAGATGCTGAGAAGCTAGGAGGAGATGAACACAAAATTGCACAGGACAAGAGTGCAATGAACAGACTGAATAAATTTCTGGGAGCAGTCTCTACAGATTAGAGGATATTTTAACTAGCTTTTGAAAGTTAGGTAAGAGCTCTCTGATAAGATACTACTGTTGCTGCTGTTTCTGAGGATAATAAGAAATACTAACTAATAATACAATCTTTAGTTAGTGGCTAACATTTACTGGGTCCTTACAATAGGCCAGATAATCTGTAATATCAATATGTATTATTTTGCTTAATCATGAGAAAGTTCCCATGAATTCAGTTTAATTTTCATCTTGAAACTGAGATAAATCTGAATTTAAGAAACTGAGGCCCAGAGAGATAATGACATTTTCTGAAGGTCACTAAGAGAGTAAATGGCAGAGCTACAAAGTGAGCACAGCAGAAATGCATTTTAAGCATTGAGATAAACAGTGGAGAGCACACCTAATTATGAAATAGCAAGGCATGACCTGAATGAGAAAAATATTCAGAGTGGCTCTAGCAAGGAGTGCTTGAGATGTTAAGGATGGTGGAAGGCGATATAGAAACTTGAATATTTTGCTAAAAGCTGTAACATAATACAGAAGGACCCAGTAGGAAAGGAGACACTTGTGGAAGCTTACAAGGGGGGAAATAAGCGAATTGCAACTGTTTACTAAGAAATTTACATCCATTCATTATCTCATTTAATTCTCCCCAAATCTGTGATCCATATAATCATATCTTGTTTGTACAAAAAAAAAAAAAAAAAGGGAAGCTTACATTTAGAGGGATCAAGGATCAATCACTTTCCTAAAAATGTTGGAAAGATTATGTGGGAGTCAGTCACCCGAGACATGTCTTAATGGGAGGGGAGGGTAAGATGAGAGAAATGATAAAGTCAACAGTAACTGTAGTTCTGTCCTAGGGTATCAAGTAAAAAATGATACCATTAAGTAAGATTCATAAGAGAGTTTGAGGAGTAGAAGAGGACATAAAGAAATCAAGTTTTACATAAAGACTTTCATCATTATTGGACTTCCCAGAAGTTTTTCAAAGGGTAGTTGAAATATGCATCTAAATTCAGGAAAGAAGATAGATGAGAATGCCAATGCAGGTAATGATATGAAAAGCATTAATATACTGTACTCTTGACCTTTTCTGCATATATAACCATCATGCTGATTGACCTAAGGTCCAGGGCTGTAGGCATCACTGGGGGATGAGAACATGAAAGTGTACTTCAGAAGAAATGTAAAGAGAAAGAGGATGATAACAGTTACCCTGAGGATGATAACAGTTACCTTATCAGTAATATTTTACAAGACTATGGATCCTAAATTTTGTCATTACAGAGAAATAGGATGCTTGATTTCTTGAGTTTACATTAAAATATATAGGGTTAAACCAAGTATTTTGTAATAGGGAAAGCAACCATATTCTCCAGAGGTTAGTATGCGAAGGACCATAGTAAGTGAAATAACACTTCCCCTGATCCTGAAGGTTGGTCAGAGCCTGGAGAGGGAGACTGACTTGGGTCTTAGTATTTCCTCTCCGGGTTTGACTTGAGGATGAGGAAAGTCTATTAGATAATTGAAAGAGTACCAAATTCAGGGACTATAATGCACTTTTTCAGTTGAGATCATTTGAGTGGAACCACTATGCTCTGTGAACTTTGCTAATATGAAGTAGCCCAGGCCAGTAAAGAAGGTGGAAGAGCCCAGTAAAAGAGAAACATGGTTGACACTCTCTTGGGCCTGCCATAGTTCTTTAGAGCGAGACCATGCTGGAAGATACCAGGTCTGTGAGCATTGTTACTCTAGTAAGTTAGGATAAGTTTTTATATCACTATACTATATCACTTCATGAGTAGTGTGAGTACTTTTAAATAAAATAACCCTAATTCCTTCTTTCCATCCCTTGTATTGTTAATGTCATTCATTTCACTTACATATAAGCATATATAACAAATATGTGTATGATTCATATATAAACATACATAACTAAAACATTGTTGCTATTAATTTGAGGGGGAAAAACCTGTTACCTATTAGAACAAAGAATAATAAGAAAACTAAAAGTTGTTATCTTCATTTGTTCCTTCTTCAATGTTCTTCTTCTCTTTACATAGGTCTGAGTTTCTGACCTATATGATTTTTTCCTTTTCTCAATAGCTTTGTTTTATTTTGTTTTTACATTTCATGTGAAGCAGTTCTATTAGCAAAAATGTCCTCAGTTTTTGGTCGATTGAGAAAGTCATTATTTCTTATTTGCTTTGGTTTTGTTTTTAAAGATTTTATTTGGGGATCCCTGGGTGGCTCAGCGGTTTGGCACCTGCCTTTGGCCCAGGGCATGATCCTGGAGACCCAGGATCGAGTCCCATGTCAGGTTCCCGGCATGGAGCCTGCTTCTCCCTCTGCTTGTGTCTCTGCCTCTCTCTCTCTCTCTCTATATATATATATATATATATGTCTCTCATAAATAAATAAGTTTTTTAAAAAGATAATAAACATTTTATTTATTTATTTATTTATGAGAGACACGGAGAGAGAGAGAGAGGCAGAGACACAGGCAGAGGGAGAAGCAGACTCCATGCAGGGAGCCTGATGTGGGACTCGATCCCGGGACTCCAGGATCACACCCTAGGCTAAAGGCGGCGCTAAACTGCTGGGCCTCCGGGGCTGCCCTCTTACTCGTTTTTGAAGGATATTTTCAGAGGGTACAAAATTATACTTTGGTGGGGTTTTTTTTTCCCCCTCTCAACACTTTGTAAATATTTCATTTATTTCTATTATTGTTTGCATGGTTTCTGGGAAGAAGTGGGATATAATTCTTATCTTTGTCCCTCTTTAGTTAAAGGTATCCCCTCCCACAAACCTCCCCTCCCCTCCTCTCCCCACCTTCTCTGCCTCTTTCAGGAAATGATGCTAAAGGTGTAATAGTCCTTTTTTTCTTTTTAGTGTTTATCTTGCTTGGTGGTTTTTTTCTTCCCCTTCTTTTTTAAGATCCATTTATTTATTTGAGAAAGAAAGAGTACATGCAGGTGAAGAGACAGAGGGAAAAACAGACCCCCCACTGAGCAGGGAGCCTCATGTGGGGCTGGATCCCAGGGTCCTGGGATCAAGACCTGAGATAAAAGCAGATGCCCAACTAACTGAGCCACCCAGGCACCTACTGCTTGGTGTTTTCTAAGCTTCCTGGATCTGTGGTTCAGTGTCAGAGATCTGATGTTAATTTTGGGAAATCTCAGTCATTATTGTTTCAAATATGTATTCTGTTCTTTGTTATTTTTCTGATAGTCCCAGTACATGTATATCTTTTTTAGTCTTTTCTCCCCTTGTCCTTAGACATTTTTTTCTGTTTTTCTCAGGTTTTGCTCTTTTCTGTTTTTGAAGATTCTATTGATATTCCCTTTAGGTCAGAGATTCTTTCCTCAGCTGTATCCAGTCTACTAAGTTCAAAAGCTTTTTTCAGTGTTTTTGATCTCTAGCATTTCTTTTTTTGTTTTAATTTTGTTAAAGATTTTATTTATTTATTTATTCATGAGAGACAGAGAGAGACAGAGAGAGGCAGAGACACAGGCAGAGGGAGAAGCAGGCTACATGCAGGGAGCCCTACACGGGACTTGATCTCCGGTCTCCAGGATCAGGCCCTGGGCTGAAGGTGGCGCTAAACCGCTGAGCCACCCGGGCTGCCCTTTTTGGTTTTTTTTTTTTTTTTTTTTTTTTTTTTTTTTTTTTAGGATTTCCATTTCTTTGTTTACACTGCCCATCTGGTCTTGCACGCTGTCTACCTTATCTATTAGAGCCCTTAGCACATTAATCACAATTGTTTTAAATTACTGGTCAGATAATTCCAACATCCTTGCCACGTCTGGTCTTGATGTTTGCTCTGCCTCTTCAGATTGTGTGTTCTGCCTTTGACAGGATTGTGATTTTTTTTCTTGAGAGTTAGACAAGACGAGTAAAAGGATCGCTGTAAGTCAGTCTTTAGTAATGTGGAGAAGTGTAGGGCAAGGGGAAACTTTCTACATTCCTAGGATTGGCTTTTAATCTTTTAGTGAGGCAATGCCTCTGGGCTGTGAACTTCAGAAGAGATTCTTGGGTAGCTGGAACAGGGTAACTAGAGTGGGTTGGGGTTAAGCATTTCCCTTCTGCCATGAGCTGGGTATCCCCCTTCTCCAGGTCAATTAGTCTTTGATAATATCTCGGCAGGTTAGGACCTGGTTAACTCACTTCCCCTGAGGGCAGGACTTGTTAAGAAAATGGTACTCTGGATTATTTCAAAAGGTTCCTTCCCTTCTCCTGCCCCGCCTCCCCCCCCTCCAAAAAAAAACCTGCAGGAGGCCTCAGGGTATTTTTCTAGATAGTTACTGTGAGGAATTTTGTCAAGGTCCTGGAGGTAAATCAAATCGATGGCCCTTCTCCCCCTAAATACTCCTGGAGTTTTAAACTCTCAGGCTTTCCCACCTCACAGAGCCTCCAGAAACCTATCCATTGCAGTTCAGGTTTTCCTACCCCAACAACTGGTTCCTGTGATGCTTTCAGCTCATGGGTCTTTGTTCCCGCAGCCAGGATTCCCTTTATTCGCCTGTTTAACCAATCTCAGGGGCACCAGTTTGCTCTGTGTACTTTGCTCTCTTAGGGACTCAAGAGAATCGCTGATTTTTCAGTCAGTTCAGCTCTTTACTTATCCTTAGGATGGAATACTGACTTCTAATCCCCTTACATGCAGAACTAGAAACGAGAGTCCACCCATGTTCTCTTCCAGTGTGCTATCCACCTCAGGAGAGAAGGGTCACCATATATGTGCAGGCACACTTGCGGATGAAAGAAAAAAAAATCACAACAGCAAAGCCTTCTCTCCAAAATTTGAAGATAATTTGAGTATTATTGCATTCAAGAGGACTCCCTGGCTGGGAATTGGCAAAGGAAGCAAGAGAAAACACTCCCTCCCCTTTGTTGCAGACTTCTGGTAGTCAAGCAATGAAAAGAAGAAACCTTGGGGAAGGACCATCAGAAAATTACAGTTGAGTTGATGTTGCCCTCATTGCCTATTCATAAGCTCTCACAGACACAGAACCACATCAAAGTGCTGAGGATTTAAAATATATATATATATATATATATATATATATATATATATATATATAATCTCCCAGGGTTTGTTTGTTTGGAAATAAATATCTATTTGAAATACATATACTAATAAAATCTGATAGAAATAGCATCACAAAAATCTCTTTCATATTGTTAGGACTAGAAGCATCACATTAGATATACCTATGGAGGAAATATGTTGCAAAATTCTATACTGGGCACTTAAGATGGAGAAAATGCCAGAGGAAAATAAAATGTATATTGCTTAGGGGTCAGATAATGGGAGGCTACAAATAGCTAAGCAAGAGTAGGCTGAGGAATCATTGGTTGGTAGGGATTCAGTTCCTTTGTTTTGCTCTGAAAAAATATTTCCAGGAACTGCAAATAATGTTGAAATTTCCAAAAGTCTCAACTGAAAGCCAAGAGTTTATAAAAATGGTTGGACCATTTCAACTGCTACAGATTTTGCAACGATGCTATCAGGCATGTTCTTTTATACTCCCTGGACAATAAGTAGTAGGAGTAGGTGTAAAAAGGAACAAGCTTGTGAAAGAATTTAAAATTCTCTTCCCCATTCCCTAAATAAGTATTTATTTAACTGCCATAAGGAAGAAGAATGCTGTCATTTGAAAACATAAAGAATCCTTTCATCAGGGCTTTCTTTTGAAATTTAGACTGGCTATATAGGTAGACTCAAAAAAAAAAAAAAAAAAGAAGAAGAAGAAGAAGAAGAATAAAAGAAAAAAAAAGTCACTCTTTTTTCTAAGATTTTATTTTTAAGTAATCTCCACACCCAACACAGGGGTTGGACTCACAACTACCATGATCAAGAATTGCCCACCCCACTGATTGAACCAGCCAAGTTGCACCTTGAAAGAACAACTTCTAGAGAATTTGAAGAGAATTTTAACCCTGAATTGAAGGGAACAGAACCCTGTAGACTGTGATACCTCAAGATCTTATTAAGGAGACTGAATAGTAAAAAAGAGCTCAAATTTATGCCACCCAGGGTAACAAAAGAAGGCACAAAACATTAGAACGCTTAATGATGATAGAGGCTTTCACGCAGTGCCTCATTTATAGTAATTCTTTAACCTATGTATAAATTGGAACTCCTTGTCAAACTTGATGATTAAAGATGATAAAAACTAAACTCAGTAAAGATGGTATCAGATTCGGGGATCCCTGGGTGGCGCAGTGGTTTGGCGCCTGCCTTTGGCCCAGGGCGCGACCCTGGAGACCCGGGATCGAATCCTACGTCGGGCTCCCGGTGCATGGAGCCTGCTTCTCCCTCTGCCTATGTCTCTGCCTCTCTCTCCCTCTCTCTGTGACTGTCATAAATAAAAAATAAAAATAAAAAAAAAAAAAAAAAAAAAAAAAAGATGGTATCAGATTCAATGTCCACTAAAAATCAGAGCCTGATCCAAACCCACATTCACTTTTTTATTTGTTTTATTATAAAAAAAAATTTTTTTTTCAACTAATCATCACTTCCAGGATATTTTTTGGAGTTCTTCAAATGCACCAGAGGAGAAAATGTCAAATATCAAAGAAATAGTGAGGACTGGTATAATTGTGAGGGCACAGTGCACTTTTTAATAAGATTTTATGATTTAATATACATTTACCTTATCTCCAACCCATCCAGCTTCCTCCTTGTACTGTCGGCATCAAGAGGTTCATTTTCTTCTTGAACAAGTTTTCAGAACTCACTGACTTCTATTTCAAGTTGAGTTGCTTGGTTTCTACATTGCTACTTATCTATTATTCAGAAATTTCTATTCTTGAGTTCTCTGAATCTGGTATGTGTATTCTTGGATTTCTTTCAATCCCCCTCCCCCAATCCATCCTTCATTTTGCCATAATACACATTATTTTTTAAGGAAGAATTTACAGGTAGTAAACTGAGATTTTTACATTTCCGAAATGCCTTTGCTTCTCACCTTGATATTTTGCCTGAGGCTGGATATCAATTTTAAAGCCATTTATCCTAAACATTTGAAGGCATGTTCTATCATCGCATATCCAGTGATGCTTATGAGAAATATGAGCCCATCTTAAAACTGATCCATTGTAGGTAACTGCTGAGTGCAATTTTCAGTTTTGAAATCTCTGCCAACAAATTTTAAAAATCTTCTCTTGTTCTAAATTTCGTGATGTATCTACCTGTGTTCTCCACCCCACCCCCACCACTGAATGTTCTTTTATACTTAGAGAGATTAATTCAATTTCAAAAATACTGGGTTTTTTTTTTATTTTGTTTTGTTTTTGCCTTTCGGAAATCCCACTCTGTTTTCCCCTTGGTTATTTTATTCTCTCTTTATTAATTTCCCACTGCTACTGTAACAAATTACCACAACCGCAATAGCTTAAAACAATATAGTCATTATCTTGCTGTTCTGGAGATCGGGAGTCTTGAAATGAAGGTGTCAGCCCAGCTGCATTAGTTCTGGATGTTCTCAAGGGGCATCTATTTCCTTGTGTTTTCCAGCTTCTAGGACCTGCCAGCCTGCCTACAAGCCTTGCTTCAAGTCCCTTTCTCAAATCATCCCAACCCATACTTCCATCATCACATTCTCCAACTCTGACCTTCATGCCTTCCTCTTATAAAGACCCTTGTGATTACATTGGGTTCACCCAATAATAATAAAATAATAATTCAGGGTACTCTCCCTATCTTCAGATCTTTAATTTACAGCTGTAGATGCTGCTCAGTCCTGTATGGTAACATAGTCACAGGTTCTGGGAATGAAAACATAGACATCTTTGGGAGCCACCATGTTGTCTACCACACCCTTCATTTTCTTCATTCTGCCTTCAAAGAACTCAGTTTCACAGATGCTGACTTTTTTAGAATGATCATTTATCTCCAATATTGTTTTCTTATATTTTCATCTCCTTCTCTTTCTATATATATTCTGGTAATTTCCTTGATATTTTTTCAAGTCTATTTTTAGCATTTTATGTTAATGATTGTGGGGTTTTTATCATACACAGCAGCTCCTTTCAATTTTGTGAACTTTTCTTTTATAATAGGATAAACCTGGGTGCCCTTCATCTGATGTATATTTTCAATAATTCCATCTGAATTTCATTATTTAGAAATTAAATGTTCTAATGCTAGCCTCACTTCACTTAGCAATTTTTTCTTGTCATCTCTACTTCTGTATTGTCATTTCACTGAATTCTCGGGAAGTGAAATAAATACATGTGTCCTGTGTAACAACTTAAACTGGAAGTTCTATGAATCTGAAATTTAGTTTTACTATGCTTTACAAATAACAAAAGATCCTCTGTGACAGATGGAGGAAATAAGAAAACCTAAAGAAAAGCATCACTAGGAAGAGAAATAGGGACAACTCAAAAGGCAGATAAACAGCAGTGATGGCAGGAAAGAGAAAGAATGAAAAAAGAAAGAAAGAAGGAAAGAAAGAAAGAAAGAAAGAAAGAAAGAAAGAAAGAAAGAAAGAAGAAAAAACATCAGAGAGAGGTATCCTAGTAGACAGAAATCTTTACTATGTGGAAGAAAGCAATTACATGTGAGATGAATGTTAAACTGACCTCTTCACACAAGGATAGTAGGAGAAATACACATAAGGCAGTGCATAAAGGAATAGAGACCCTTTTAATCTGAGTGCTAATGAGGAATTAAATTTCAAGCATAGGCTTAGATGAGAATTAAAGTGGTTAATATTTAGGCTTTTAGTATTTTGAGTGCTAAAGATTGTTTAATGATATACATTTTAGTCCATATAAACTGGTTTGTGTTATGTAATACTTCATGTTCTGTGTTAAACATTCAACAAAATCCAACAAACATTCAACAAAATGTGATGTGTGAATATGGTGGATATTTTTACCATCTAATAAACATAAGTCGTGTGGTGTTTGGTAACAGTGTAGGTATGGAATTTGTTGGACTGGGGATATGACTCTACTTGCACTCAGGGCTCTATCTATTCTATAAGAGCCAGCCAGGTGACACTAACTGCAGACAATCTATCTCTGAGGCATCTTAATTGACAACATATAGCAACTCCAGCTTTGCCAAGGGAACTACTACATCACAGGATCTCATGTCAGCATCAGAAGCACAGCTGAACTAAAGCCAGAGATATAGAGGACACTGTGGCCTTCTGGGTTGTTCCTGGGCAGACATGACTGCCAGCACTCGGCCTGCAGATGGCAAGAACTTCATATTATTATGAAGTTCATATTATTATGACTCTAGGGAGGTATCAAAAATTATCCCCACAAGGCAGGGACCAGAGAGAAACCCTAGGGTAACAAAAGTACTGGTTGCCTACTTTTATCAACTGCTTTCAAAGCCCAATTATTCTATTTGGGTTAACAACTCTAAACTCAGAATCTGCCCCATCCTTGTGCAAACCTTCCTATACAACAACCTGAAACATCTAATGACATGTGAAATGGCTTAGCGGGGGTCCACTCCTTGTGTCCAGACTGTGTATGTTTGAATTCCATTTCCTCTGCTCATTTAGTCATATGTGAGCTTGAACATGTTACTTAACCCTCTATGCCTCTGTTTTCCTTCTGAACAATCAGGATAATAACAGCACATTTTTCCTAGGGTGATTGTGAGGATTAAGAGGGTCACTATATGCAAAGTCATCAAAAAAGTGCCAAGATAATTAGGCACTGAAAGAATGTAAGTGTTGTTACCTGTGCTTTCTTGTCTCTCTTCTTTCCAGAAATAAGTGAAGGGTGAACCAATCAGTGTATCAATATATTGATTAATAGTCTGCTTTTTGTTTTAGTGTTCATGAGGCTGACTGATGCTTGAACTACATCTGTGATGTTCTTGGACAGCTGACAACATTGCTACCTCATTCCCAACTCAAATGACCTTGTCCAGAAAGTCAGGCCCTGCCTAGCCCCTTCTGCTGTAGCTTCTTTGGTACAGAGTAGATCTGGACACCATGGCCCAAGAGCTTAGTAGAGGCCAACCATGTTTCCTACTTGCAAGCTCTTCATTTTATGTTTGGGTTTCCATTTTCTTTCTGCTTACATTTCCAAAGCAAAGCAACTATCTTTGTTTAATTCTCAAGGTTGTAAGGGTTAAACTATTCTCTCACTCTGCTATGAGAATTGCATTGCTCCCCACCCTCTTATTGGAAAGAGGCTTGCCTTTAAGAGAAAGGCAAACTTGAATACTACTGAGTCATGATAAATGATGAAACTTCAGCCCACAGAGCATTTATCTTTGAACATATTTTTGTTCTGACATCTTGAAAATATATTATGCAATTATCTCCACAAGTATTTATTTAAACCACTTTCCATTCCAAATGGAACCTCAGGTTATTATCATCATCCTCATCCCATGAACTCCTACTTGGTATAAGCTATTTTAAGGATATGGCTAGTAATAAGAACTGTGTCACAGATATTGGCCACTAAGAGGTTAAGACTGTTTTGGGAAATTGTGCAAGCACAGAAAAATTATGGTCCCAGACAAGATTTGCCAAGTGGCTTGTAATTGTAGCAGGTAATAGGTGTGATATACAGAGTATAAAGCAGTTTTGAAGGGTCTTAAAAGATAAGTAATATTGAGACAAGGGCAATAAGTACATCAGAGCATTCTTGACAGAAGAAATGTAGTCAGCACACATGGTGGAGTCTGGAAATCATATGTCATGCCTGAGAAACAAGACTCTACCAATTGTTTGGTCACTGAAGAATTTCAATATGGAATAGTTTTTCTATTTTATTTCATTTATTCAAGGATTTTATTTATTCATTTATGAGAGACACATAGAGAGAGGCAGAGACACAAGCAGAAGGAGAAGCAGGATCCATGCAGGTAGCCTGATGTGGGACTCCATCCCAGGACCCCAGGATCACACCCTGAGCTGAAAGCAGATACTCAACCACTGAGCCACCCAGGAGTCCCTCATTTTTTCTATTTTAGTAAAAAGTACAGAGTTCATAAGAGAAAAGGAAAAGAAGCCCTAAACATCAATAAAAACACAATATTAATGATAGCTCTTAGGTGAGTATTCTTGCTGTAAACAAATATTTCTTTTGCATGTCTTTCTTTCTCTTCCTTTCTAATGGCAACCTAATGTTCAAAGAATCCATTTGATTTTGTCAAGTTATATGACACCAAATGAGAACATCTTGAATTTGTTTTCATGAAACAAAGAAATAAAAAATAAAAAACAAAAAAATCTAGAATGATTATCACCTGAAGAGTATAGAAACTAAGAAGAGCCAGGTGGTGTATCCAGTATGAAATGGGTCCAGTGTGTTTCGAAGGCCTCTGCTTTTAGCCCATGTACTCGGCTAGTTTTGTTGTATTTCAAAATATGGTCAAGTTCTGTGGTGTATTGAACTACTTGTTCTTTTTCTCCTTCTCTTTAGTGGTTAAAATAAGCAAGAGAAATTGGGTGATGATCATAACAGGAAGAATGTGGGTATGGGAGGTGTGAGGAATCAGTGCCTGGGGCTTGAGTTGGTTCTTTTTAGAATGACTGGAAGTAACCATGTGGCCTGATGACCAGAACGCACACCAAAAATTTCAAGAAGCTTCAGTCCAGGCCCAGGGGAATAGTATTCTGCAAGTATGAATCTAATCATCCCTTACGTTTGCCAAAACAATTAGCCAGGAGAAGAATGTTCCTCTCCCACCGGGTCCTGTTTCTTTGTCCCAGGATGTAGTATTGCCTGTTGCTAATGAACCCTTAGGACTGCCTCAAACACACCCTGACAGCTGCAGAAGATTTTGGTAACAGCCCTAATTCTAGTTTCCCTTCCATCTGTCTGCAGATGTTTTAAATTTGACTCCTCAAAAAAAAAAAAAAAAAAAAAAAAAAAAGAAAAAAAGAAAAAGTATCCTACCAAGAGGCAAGTACTATGCTTGTATATTTCCCATTTAAAAAATGACAGGATTGTGATTTGCAAGAGTCTTGTAATTGTGGATTATGTTGGGAGTTTGACACTCATTCTGGACACGGAGATTTTTTACACTATTTGGGGTTGGATCGCTAATATTTCACTTAGATTTATTCAAACTGTCAATCATAAAGACATAGGAAATAATCAGAAATGTCAGCCATCATCCTGAAGGAAGTAAATCCTTTCAAAATTATTCATTGCTTTTATTTTTCTTTTTCAAAATATCTTTCAACTACAATAGGATGATACAACACCAGAATGTTTGTGTATCATGTGCCATCTGGATTTCCTTTATTAATTATATAATTCTTTCTACAAAATTTTGCTTCTGAGAATTGCAAAGCAATTTTAAGGTTTTATTTCAATGTTCCCCACATAGTTTAAGGGGGTTATTTTTGTATAAATAATATAACCAAGACAACTTAGGAGAAATAAACGTGATTAAAATCCTAGAATAGGGGATCCCTGGGTGTCTCAGTGGTTCAGCACCTACCTTTGGCCCAGGGCGTGATCCCGGAGTCCTGAGATCAAGTTCTGCATGGGGCCCCAGCATGGAGCCTGCTTCTCCCTCTGCCTGTGTCTCTGCCTCTCTCTCTGTCTACGTCTATCATGAGTAAATAAAAAATCTTAAAAAAAAATCCTAGAATATTTCAAAGAATTATAGGCTCATAGAATCTTTAGGGCCTCAAAGCTTTCTGGTCCCAGTCTCTCTTTTGCTAGGTGGGGGTCTTAGGTACAGGAAGGGTTGATCTGCCCCGACTTACTCCTTTAGTTTCCCACTAAGCCAGAAGGAGATACTAGTTCTCCTGATGCCTGATTTGATACTTCTTGTATTAAATTTTTCCAAAGATGTACTTTTGACACGTAAGTCACACATAGTCATTCTTGAATAAGTCAAGTTTTTGTACTGCTTTCATTCCTCTATAAATAAAAATCTCTGAAATAGAAGAAATTTCATTGGTAACATACCAAAGCAATATTTTAAAACACTTGCTTTGTGTACAGTACTGTAGAGCTTACCAAGAGACACAATCCCTGGTGTAAAAAAGCATTTTATTCCCTGGGGAAATAATCCTGGGGAATCAAAGCCAATGCATGTGAAAATATAATTAAGACTGTAAGGATGCATATTATAGAAAATGAAGGACACAGTAGATACAGGAGAGAACAGGGCTTCTCACTGGCTTTCAACAGGTACTGCATGAATACTTACTAAGGCATTGAGCTATATTTACTTGGAGAACTTTCTGGGAAGAGGAAGGATGAAGTCAACAATGTCACCTACTAATTTTCAGTAACAATTCTATAGTCTTGGGCTTAATTTGGTACTAAGTTGTGTGCTTTTTATTTTTTGTAATCTTTAAATCTTTATTCATTTATTTTAGAGAGACAGCTAGAGAGGGAGCATGAGCAGAAGGGGCAGAGGGAGAAGGAAAGAGAATCGAGCAGATCCTATGCTGGGCCCAGAGCCCAGCTCGAGGCTTGATTTCAGAACCCTGAGATCATGACCTGAGCGGAAACAAAGAGTAGGTGGCTGAACTGACTGCACCACCCACACACCCTAATTGTAAGCTTCTACAGCATATTTAAATGTAAAATAAGTCTGGAAAGACATTTGGGTGTTATGCATTCATTCTATAAACTTAATGATAAAATTATGGGTTATATTCATATGTGAGAAAAAAAATTATTTCTTTAAATAATTTTCTAAGTATTTTACCAGTAGCTTTCTGAGCTGTGATGGTAAATTTTATATGTCAACTTTCTTAGACCACAGAATCCAGATATTTAGTCAAATACAAGTCTAGATGTTGCTGTGAAGGTATTTTTCAAATCAGTAGGCTAAGCAAATCAAATTACCCTCCATAAGGTTAGTGGGTCTTATGCAACCAGTTGAAACGAGTGTTTCTTGCATTAAGCACCTGAAATTTGGTTATTGTAATCTCAGCATAACTTTCCTATCCTGGCTAAAATAGGTCTTAAGAGAAAAAACAAAAAACAAAAACCTGTTATCTCCCAGGCAGAAGGAATTCTGACCACAGTCTGCCTTCTGATTCTTTTTTTTTTTTAAGTTTCATTTATTTATTCATGAAAGACATTTATTCATGAAAGAAAGAGAGAGAGGCAGAGACACAGGCAGAGGGAGAGGCAGGCTCCATGCAAGGAGCCTGACATGGGACTCGATCCTAGGTCTCCAGGATCAGGCCCTGGGCTGAAGGTGGTGCTAAATTGCTGAGCCACCTGGGCTGCCCTGCCTTCTGATTCTAACTGCAGCATCAATTTTTCCTGGGTCTCCTGCCTATAAGTGTACCCTCTCAATTTGGAACTTGCCCAATGAATGAACAAATGAACGCAGGAACAAGTAAATAAATGAATGAATAAGTAAATAATACACACACACACACACACATTGCTTCTGTTTCTCTGGTGAACTCTGACCAATAATACACCATCAACCTACAAATTTAATAAAGTATCATAATAAAGGGCTATTCAAAGGAAGATTCATCTCAGTGGTTCAACAGAAAAACAAGAGTGACACAGAAATCAATAGAGAATTATCACTGTGTGTGACCATCTAACTATTGCCTTGGATTTTGGCTATTGGTATATTGTCTTGCAGGTAGAGAACTGCTAAGTTGTACCATTAAGGCAGAATAATTTGTGCTGTAGTCTCAGAGATGAATTGTACCTTGTCTCAGTTATTTCTTGGCTGTATATCTTGAGTAAGGCATTTACACTCTCTGAGTCATTATTTTTAAATTATAATTGATTTTAAAATTGCCTATAATAATAACACATGTATATAATAATGATAATAATAATAACAATATAACTACATTCCTATCCATAGGAAAAATATGCTATAATATTTTATTACTTTTACTGGTTATTCTCTTTCTTCCTAATGTGGATGGATACTTGATTTTTGGAATCCTTAGGAAAAGTTGTATCATTTTAGTTGGATGACTGTATTATTGAAGAAATACTTCCATGGTTAGCTTTTAGGTTTCTTGAAGACAGTTGGGGATTAATATTTTATTCTGTGCTCAGGATTTTGCCCAATAATTTACATATTTGTAGGTCCTCAATAAATATGTGTTACTGTTGGTGGCCGCAGCAGAGAAAATGTTCACCAAGTATTTCTTGCCCAGTTTTTCCCATGTTCTTATAGCTGGATAGGACCACGTGAATAGTTTGAACCAATTAAATATGGACAGAAGGAGGGACATGTTTAACTTCTAACAGGAATCCATTCTACATGGCAGAAACCGAAAAGACTAAGGATTCCAGCTGTTGGAACTTCAAGATGCAAAACCTTCCTTATTCTGGGTTCTAGAGTGATGGAAGTTCCTGTCAACTTCGATACTGAGGGCAGAATAAATGTTTCTTACATTAAGCCTTTGAGGTCTTATAATTATATTTCCAGCCTAATGTTCCTATCCTGTCTAAAACAGTGCTATGTAATGCTAACCCCTCAATAAGAATAATTAGAGACATTCCCAAATAACTGGATACTCCAAAAAAACACTACATTAAGTAAAATATAATGAATTATCTACAATATTTGTGCTGAGAAGACAAGATAATGAGATGACTCAGATTGAAAAGGGTATTTTCTTTTTAACCTTTTGCTTCTACATTTGTATTTAAAGTTTGATGTTTAAGGACTCTATATACTCCTTACTTCAAATAAAACTCATTCTGAAACTCTTTATAGTAGGCTTAATCAATTTTAGGGAGACTAACATATATTAAATGGGTTTGGCATTTTTAATTACAAGGCATATTTTAATATTTAAGATAAACCCTTTTATCTGTACAAATTCATAAATTTCGTTTCAGAAAGTTGAAATGCCATTTCCACTAACACTCAAATATCATTGCAGAGTTGAGATTGTGTCAGAAGCTAAAGAACAATATCCTTCAATTATTAGAATGTTTAGATATTGGAATGGTTCTAGAATGTGTTTGAAAGAAACTTAGAAGAGCTGTTCTAGTATTAGTAGAACAATTTCTATAACTCTAGTACTAGTTATATAAAGAACTATGACTGGGACATATTAGAATGGTAAGTCATTGGCAAGATCTTTATAATATTTAGTATCTTGAACCATAGAAGCCATGGTCTTGTCAAAAGTACAGATCATTTTAAACTCCAAAAAGTAAATTTCCTTACTAGTTTAAAGTACATTAGATCTAAGGGGGAAAAATCCAGAAATACATTAATTCTTTATACTTTCTAGAAATTGTAATGCTTATCTATATTTCCAATAATGGTCATTCTAGATTTTAAAAAGTCCCAAGTAATTTAACCTTGCTTTGTAATAATCTAGCTGGTCACAGATAGTTATTTAAAATATATGTATATACTAATAATGACTTTGGAAAAGTCATTTACAATCTAGAAATGTTCAATTTAAAAAGGTAATATGCCCCTTTTATAAAATTTCCCACGCAAATACAATCTTAACTCTAAGTAATTGAGCATGTAAAGCTAAATGAAACAAAGACATGTGAAAAAAAACCCTTTGAGATAACAGTACCAAAATTATTTTCAAAGAAGACCTGTGGGGCACCTGGGTGGCTCAGTTGGTTAAGCATTTGACTTTGACCAAGGTCATGATCTTAGGCTCCTCTGATGGAGCCCTGCATCAGGCTCCCTGCCAGGTAGGGAGTTTGCTTGTCCTTCTCCCCCTGCCCTTTGCCCCACCACTTGTTCTCTTTCCATCAAGTAAATAAAATCTTAAAAAAAAAAAAAGAAGACCTGTAAGGAGTTTTCATATAAAATATCTGTGACTATAAGTTACGTTCTGTAAGTCAGAAAAAAACTAGTGAAAGGTCAGATTTTAAATAAAAAAAACAAAAGCAAGGATGATTTGTGTAATCAGTGTAGGTGGTTAGCTCTAGACAGGGTATCTTCATTAACTGAGGGACAATTTTAAGGTGCCATCTGCAGAAAAATAATAGTTTATATGTGCATACCATTTTAGTGTCTCAAAAATGTGGGACATATATTCGTTATTAATTAAGAGAAATGTATTAAGCATGCACAACCAGTAAGTGATGAAGACAAAGTGCTCAATGCACAAAGATGTTAAAATGCAATTACATATGGTTCTGTCCTTAAAGTCTAACAATAAGATAGTAAAATAAGACAGATATGAAAATGAGAATATGTCTACTTTATTTTTAATTTTTTTAGAATATGTCTACTTTAAACTGTATACTAAAGAGCTATATCTTAAAGATGTTCATTTATTTTAAAATAAGTGTGAAATAATTTGAGGGAGTAAAATGAGAATTTCATTTATGTTCAAGTCCTACTCATAGGACAAGTATTGGTAGAAGAATCTGTTCCAGACAGACAAGAAAATTTTTGTCTAAATGAGGAGGATAAATCCTAAATTTTTTTTAAAAAAATAAAATTTTAATTGGGAAAACTTACATGTGCTAAATCAAAATCATGAAATGGAGTCAGATCTATATAGCTCATTATCTGGTATCTAGAAAATCAGAAGAAGTGAGCTTTCCATGTAGGGCAATTCCTTCAGCGGTCTTAATAAAAGTCTGAAGACCTTAAGATCTCTTACACGATGTACAGTAAACGCAGCTTGCTTCAAGGACTGAACTGAAGTGACCACACTGACCCTCTCAAGTTTGGCAGATAAGAAAGCAGAAAATTAGATATTCTCTCCTATTTTACCGATCCTGAGCTCCCATGAGATGAACTCATGCTTGAATCATGTTTCTTTCCTGGGAACTGACCTCAAGTAGCTGTAACTTCAGAGACTCCCCACATAACGAGCACTAATGAGGGACGCCTGGGTGGCTCAGCAGTTAAACTCTGCCTCTGGCTTAGGTGGTGATCCTGGGATAGAGTCCCACATCATGTTCCCTGAAGGGAGTCTGCTTCTCCCTCTGCCTGTGTCTCTGTGTGTCTCTCACAAATAAATAAACAAAATCTTAAAAACAAACAACAACAAAAAACAAGCGCTAATGGTACCACGTCTGTGGTGCTCGGGGGCTATGTTATTTAACCCTTATGGCTGTTACTCTTGCCCTTGGCCTATACCTCAGATGGTCAGGTTTATCACCTACTGGGGTATCAAACCTACATTTCTGAAGGATCTGAGTTCCCGGGCCCTGCCTCTATAGGTTTTGTATCATCTTCCATTGATCTTAGTATGAAATATGGAAATACTAAGATATATCCTCTAAGAATCCCCTGAATTCCATATACATTTCTTCTTACCACAAATTACTAGCAATCTATTTCCTCTTGGTTTTATAACCTTCCTCCATACCCATTGGTTCAGTACCATGAGGAGCTCAAAATAGCCAGGTGTTAGTCTCCACTCCCAGTTTAACAAAAGAACTCTTGCAGGCCCTGGTAAAAAAATGTTCCTTCATTAGGGACTGAGATCATAGCAAAGCAGCACTCAAATCTGTAGGAAGGTAAAGCAAAAACTTGCAAAGTGGATTTTTTATTGCAAAGAAGTCACAAATCTGCACCATGAAGAACACATGTGCTTACAATGTATACAGAGAATTTATTAGATAAGTATTTGTGTGTGTGTGTGTGTGTGTGTGTGTGCTCTCATTGGGGAATAGCACTTATTGGGGAGTAGCTCATAATAGACAAACAGTACAGCATACACTGCCTTCTGGATTTAGGAGCTTCTTCTGAATTCCACACTTAAGCAGGGTAGACATGGCCTGGATGCACCGATTACTGTCCCCCAAAGGGGACCTGCCAGGATAGAAGGCTGGAGGAGCAAAAGAGACCATGCCAAGACAGCAAATGAGTCCCAAGACCACATCACATTGCACATTTATAGGTGAGTCTAAGAAGAAATAGGAAAAAACCTAACTAGACTGAACAAGAAATACATCAAGTTATCTCTGGGCCCAAGTACAATGTTACAGAGGAGGCATTAAAATGATTCCAAGGCCACATACTGAGCTCCCTGAGAAAGTCTTGCATGCCGGGAATGCATACATAAATTAAAGCCTTTCTTGTTTCTCTGTAGGCTTTTGCTCCTGCTGAGCCAGCTCTCTGCTAAGATACCAAAAAGGGAGCAAAAAGGAGCCTCTGGTCCATCTAGATTTGTCTCTAATCAGGGTTATTCCTACCTCCCTAAGCTTCCACACCAGTGTCTTCTGATTGTGGCGAAGATGGCACCACATAGGAGCTATGATTTCAAAGCAAGTTCAGCAAACTTTGTGAGAGCATGTTGTGCAGGTGGCCCCCACATGGAGTCTGTGGCCATCCCACCCCTCTACCGGGCCAGTGGGTCCAGGGGTTAAGTACATTCGGTGGATGTGGCCGCGATGGTTTTCCTGGTTGGCAGCAGGGACCAGGGGCGGCGGGTCCTGAGGCTCTCCTGGAGGAAGCAGCAGGTGCCCCACTGGGGCAAGTCAGCTTGGGAACTATGTATCCATTTTTTATGGAAATCAATTTTGCTCCCCAAAAGTCATTTCTTCTCCTGAGAGATACATTGTGCAAGTCCAACAACCTGCCTTCCACCTTTGGATTTTCCGACATGGTGTCAGAAATGTTGCTGACAGGGCGGGAGTTGGAATCTTCACTTATTCTGTTTCCTGCTCCCTACACACAAATAACTTCCTAGGTTTTAGGTTATGTTTGTGATGCCTTCCTCACCAGACGCGATCGGCCACAATGTCATGGACTAGTGGAATGTGCTAAGGAATACCCTGGTCAAGGTCTTGAGGACTTTATTATAAACAGAAAACAGGAAAATTAAAAAGCCCCAAGATATCGTAGTGCCTGTACCCTATATTATATATTTATACATTCTGTACACTGACATCCCTGACAGGTGAAATTCTGCTAATCCTTGCAAATTATTACGGAGAAGAAATGATTTGCCAGCCAGCTTAATAATTGTGTACTAAGTTCCAAGGGCCGCTCTGATTTTTTGTACTCAGGATACGCGCCTGGAACAGGAGTTACAACTGGAGCCGTCACCTGCTTAAGTTTATGACACACCACAGCTGGGCTCCAAGGCCCCTCCTGCTTTTTGTAGATGAGTTAAATATAGGAGTCGGGAGAATTGCTATTCCTTCATCCTTTATTTCTTTGAAGGGAAAACTGATACATATTCAGTTCCTCAAGAGTTAGGGTTTGGCTTCTCGTTAACTTCTTGAGTCTGGATGGGCCCTTCCATGAACTGACAGGTGGCTCTTCTTATCAATGGCCACTGCAGGGATTCTGACATTTGCATCTACTTTACCCAATTATGTGAGCAGGAACCTGGACAGTAACCAAAGGATGGACTCAAGGATTTCATAGGCCCGCTGTGAGGTAGCTTGGGGCCAACACCATTCACCAGCCAACTTTCATAAGCTTCAGTGAACCATAATGGCACTTCAGGGGCACAAGGATTAGGGTTTACTCAACGTCAGTGCCTGGGATTTTTCCCTTTCTCCAGTGCAGACTGTAGGAAAAATAGCTATGTACCATATCAGGAGATGCTTAGATGTTTAAAATCTGTTCACATGACAGTGTTGCAAGGTTTTCTCAAGGGGGACCTGGTCTGTCCTTCAATCAAGGGGTTCAGGTTTACAGACTAGCTTGGGTGGAGGAATTGGGTAAGAGACCATGACTTGAGGCAGTGACTCCCATAAGATTTCTGCTCCATAAATTTCCCATAATATAGATCAAGTTATATTTTATTATTATTTATTTTCCTGGGACTCTGTAATCTATGAGCCATGGCCCAGATCCCTAATGGTTTTAATGTTTTACATTCTAAATGTCAGTCCATCCCTACAGCCAGTTACAGTAATTGAGCTGTTCCTATCTCTGATGGTTAAGTCCTGCCACCTGGCTTCTGTTGCTCTGGGATCCCACAATTCTCATTAAAATCATGTGAACTACGTCAAGAGTGGCAACTCCCACCATCACTCCCAATCTATGGGTGACAGCCAGCATCAAGTTTCAAAGATTCTGCTATTTCTCTCATAACACATTTCTCAATGCCCCAGGAATAGGAGTGTTTTCTGTAACTTTTAGGTAACATTGTCAGAAGGAGAGAAAGTAAGTTGTACATAATAAGTTTATCTAACATTATCAAATTTGTGATTCTGTTGGATTCCTTACTTTAAATAATTGCAGGGAAGTTCTGGCATCTTGACCTCATTAAACCTAGCCCCTGTGGCATCCATGCCTTAGTCGGTCAGCCAAGCAAATTTTGGAGCCATTTCCAGTCAGTCAAGTTAGTATATGAAATCTGGCATCCAACAGATCTAGCCAACCTAACTTTCTATTCCATCTCCTTGGGCTAACATGCTAAGGATCCATTCTTTTGCATGCTTCTCAGTTTCCAAATGGTAAATATGAGCAAATTCTTACAATCCTTGTGATGTGTAGGCTATCTTCTCCCAAGATAACTAGCGATTCTCCCCTGGGTCTTAGTGGAATCTGAGGAATTGCTTTGAGTAATAAATGAATTTTAGGATTCAATTATGGAATTTATTTAATTATATGATTCCAGAATTTCCAGCTTCATCTAAGAACACCTAAATGTTTCAGCTGGCATCTAAAGGAATCATTCCTTCCTTACTAAATCCCCTAAGATTAATGGAACACACTTGTTAAAGTTGTCTGACCATTTTACTTCCTAATTCTCCAAACTGTACCAAAAGATTTTAGTCTTGATCATCAGCCATGCTTCCTCTGTGTCCATAATGAATAAAAACACTCATTTAAATCCGTCATGAAGTTTTCTGGGTTTCTCCCCTTGTATTTTGACCAACTCAAATACTTGGTCCTTCCTCCCTTCCTCCCTTCCTCCCTCCCTTCCTTCTTTCTTTCCTTCCTTCCTTCCTTCCTTCCTTCCTTCCTTTTTTTTTCTTTTTTTTCTTTCTTTCATTTCTTTGGAAAACCTCAGTGCAGTCCCAAATACTTTTCTAACCTCTGCAGTACTGGTAACCATTGTCACTGCCATAGTAGCCAAGTTCAGCAGACTTCATTTCTTAGTCTCGGGATGGTTCAGGTGCTTGTGATGCCACTGCATATCATGGATTACTAAAGTTCCTCTCTCTGCCTGCATGGGGTCATTCCTACACTCATGCTCTCACCTGGAAACTCTATGCCACAGATCTTTCTTGAGAATTTGTTTCCTGGGACTAATCCTTATAGGCAAAGTGTTCCTGCCACATTCCAACCAAGTAAGTAAAAACCACTCTGAGTACTTAAAATAGCAAATTCAACTTAGGAATATGGTTACACAGTAATAGAAGAGGTAAGGAGATGGTGAAGCAAACCAGAGAAGATCAATGTCAAGGCCATTCCCATGTGTAGAGGCAAGATGAGAAGCAAAATTCAGAGAGCCTAGGGCCAGGGCACCTGGCAGGAGCTAGAAGGCTGGTGGGAGCTGAGGCCAGACAGGAGCCATAGTCATTGCCAGAGATGTAGCTACTGCCAGAGATGCTCTCCAACTGCACACAGGGCAAGAGGCAGCAAAATATCATGGCTTCTCTTCACCTTCTGGTTCCATGCTTTCATCTCCTGCCAGTGCCACGGGTCAATCCTTCTGCAATACTGAGTAGAGCATTGGAAGATCTAGGAAGAGATCTGAGAGCACACAAACATGCAAAAAACAATGTGGTTGCCCTTTCTAGACCTGAGTGGTTTGCTCAGGAGGAGAAAATCTTCTTCTTTCCACCTCAGAATAGACTCATGGCTCTGTCACACAGAAAAAAAAAGCACTGCCCAGTGAGGAGAGCATCAGGCTCCCTGTGTGCAATCTACCTACAATTAGAAGGGTGAAAACCAACCAATCATGCATTAGGATATTTACTAGGGGGAATAAATTTTTTTTGTATATTTTCTTATTGGAGTTTGATTTGCCAACATATAGTATAACACCCAGTGTTCATCTCGTCAAGTGCCCCCCTCATTGCCCGTCATCCAGTCACCCCATCCCCCCACCCACCCCACCCTTCCACTACCCCTTATTCGTTTCCCAGAGTTTGGAGTCTCTCATGTTCTGTCACCCTCTCTGATATTTCCCACTCATTTTCTCTCCTTTAAGGGGGAGAAATTGAGGATAAACAGACATTGACTTATAGAAATGAAGGAAATAAAATAGGATTTATTTGGAAAAATTATTGACAGAACATAATGTGATTGAGATCCAAACAAATGGTACTTCCAGACCAAGGAAGTTGAAAATATTTTTAGGGCACAGGGGCTGTGTTCATTTAACTCATTTTATCCAACATAAGACATGGCATCATGAGGAGATGGTAAATGATTTCAGATTATGGTGATGAAGCGTGAATGGTGTAGGTAATTACATGAAATTTTGGACAGGAGATTTAGTCAACAAATGTTTATTGATATTGAAGTGTATTCAATTATTAGTTTCCAGTGGAAATCATAGAAGCCAACATGGTTTGTTAAAATTAAGCTGGACATGTCACAAGGATTTTGTTTTTTAAACCATTTAGAGCTAAGTAGAGGGTAAGACTAGATAACTTATTATGTCTTTAATGATATATGTCTGTAACTTCATCTACTGTGTGGACATAATTAGTAATAAGAATGCTGTAAGCGAATTCTTTTTGATTTGTACATTTCTATTTTCCCCAACTGAATAATTCAAACCAGCAAGTGGAACACATGGGATGAGCAAAAACGTCTAAATTACACACAGGTTTGAATATTGGCTCCTTAAGGGATAAACTGTGTTAGAAATACAAATTCCAGAATGTTCAATTTCTGGAGGAATTGTGTCTCTCGCTTTAAAAAAAAAAAAAACTTCAGATTTATATAAATACCAATGGCATTTGTTGCAAAAATATTTTTTGGAATTTTTCTTTGTTCCACTCTGTACAATATTGTCATGATTGAATTTTTCATAGCTCGGACTTACAAATTGACATCCGAAGAAGTTGTCAAATAATCTTTTCCAATTAGGTTGTTCTTTCCAAAGTATTTTAGCTCCAGGAAAATTTTAATTCTAATGTCTAAATAGGTTAATGTATTTTATTTAAAGAAAACACGTGTAGAATCTCAGAACTTTTAGAACTAGAAGAAGCTTTAAAGATTGTCTCATTTAATGTTGTATTTTACAGATGAGAAAACACACCAAGGACATTTAGTGATTTTTACAGAAGCACATGAGTTGTTAATGATAGAACTAGGTCAGAAATTCATTTTTTTTTCTCCAGATAATCTAAGAAAGCATTCTTTGCTTCATTATGCAGTAAGACTTCATTTTTTTGAACATGCTATATAGTGGTCATGAATAGTTGCAAACATCATATAGTCTTTTTTTTTTTATCCTTAAGATAAACAGGACTGTTTTTTTCCAGGAGATAATTCATTCCTCACTGTTCTCAGCTTCAGGCTATTTGTCCATAAATTCTTCAGTTCAATCATCTTGCAAACTATTTTCTCCTTGTTTGTCTATGTTGAATTCCTTCCAAAAAATTTCAGCTTTTTCTTCTGTCTCCCTCTCTCAGACTGAAGCCTTTTAAAATCTTGGTTATTCGGTATGGAACTCTTATCATCTTTGGATTTGTAGTTTAATGTACTGTAACAGACAGGAACCAGAAAATTAAAAGTGTGAAGCCACATATTAATGTTGTTGTAAGTAGGACTTCTTTTCTTTTTCTTTTTTTCTTTTTCTTTTTCTTTTTCTTTTTTTTCTTTTCCTTTTTCTTTTCTTTTCTTTTTTTTTTTTTTTACCATGGAAACAAATTTAAGAGGTGTGATTTGCTCTAAGCTTAGGAGGATAAAGCTTTTGGGTCCTTTATTTGAACAGGCACCCTCCAAAGCTCTGAGATGAATCCTAGCTTTCATCTTCACATAAGTTTTTGCAAATTAAAAAAAAAAAAAAGCTATTTTAACCACAATCATATAAAAAAAAAAACCTTTTCCCCTCGGATGTTCCCTCCACCACCTTTTCCTTTGTGGGGTGGGAAAGATCTACAAGATACATGTAGTTTGAATTTGGATTAGGGTTTAGTGGGAAATATTTAGACCATTCTCAAACACTTACAGATATAAGTAATCATATTCTAGTGAAAAAATGGTGTCTCGGAATATTGTAATCCCTCACTATGTTGTTTCAAGAGCGGCTGAGAACATATTACTCTATAAACAGAACCTACGTATTCTACCACCAAATAAGAAGCATGTTTGAAATATGCTAAGGTTAAAATGAAGATAAATGTGCTAGTTGCTGGAAGAGTAGTATGTTATGCTATCCATGTAGCTTAAGCACGTAGTTAATACAAATTCACATGATTTTTCTGAATTTTGTATCTATAGTATTCATCAACTTTTCAAAATTCTGTTGTCTCATACATATTCTAAATACATACTCACTTTCATAATTTAGTATGCTTTTCTATCTTCTTACAAAACTCCCTTCTGGCCCCCTCTCTTCCTCAGTGCTGCCTGCCGAGGTGGCAGCCATCTGCTACTGGATGTCATGGCTGCCCTCAGACCTCTGGTAAAGCCCACGATTGTTAAAAAGAGGACCAAGAAGTTCATCCAGCCCCAGGGAGACCGATATGTCAAAATTAAGCGCAACTGGCAGAAACCCAGAGGCACTGACAATAGGGTGTGCAGAAGACTCAAGGGCCAGATCTTGATGCCCAACATTGGTTACAAGAGCAAGAAGAAAACAAAGCCCATGCTGCCCTGTGGCTTCCCAGGTCTCAATGTCAAGGAACTTGAAGTGTTGCTGATGTTCAACTAATATTACTATGCAGAGATTGCCCACGATGTCTCCTCAAGAACTGCAAAGCCATTATGGAAAGAGCAGCCCAGCTGGCCAGCAGTCACCAATCTTAATGCCAGGCTGTGCAGCAAAGAAAATGAATAGACAGCTTATGTGCATATAATATTTATGTAAAACCATAAAACTACAAAAAATAAAAACTCCCCCCTCCACAACTTTTATAGGTTTCAGATCCTAGATCAGCCCTTGGGTAATGAACTTGCCAAAGTTAATCCTTTCTGCCTTCAGGTTGGCCTGGTCCTGACATGCTCCAGGAGCTAGAATTCAGTAGGCCTGGTGGAGGAAAGACCTACATGAACAACCAAAGAAGTCAAAACAGACAAAAAAACTTCTTCTGAGAAGTACAGGAAAAAGATCAACATCAAAACTATTGAATTCTATTGACAGGTGTAAGGGCATCATCACGGGGCCAGGGAACACAGGTTAAGTTCATAAGCTTCACAGGTAGGCCCAGACATACAAGCAGAGAGCAAGAAGCAGTAGTTGCATCTAGGAATATTTCCTTGAAAAAGCTGGCTTTCTTAAGACTTTTTATGAAGGCGCGCTGCCTAATAGGAAGGTAGTTTGGTTTAACTCAAATAGTACAGATGCTGTATCCACTGTCAGCTGTCTAGGCTAAAGAATTTAATATCCATATGACTTCAAGATCATGGCCCCTGGGGATTGAAATCATTATTTTACTTGCATACAGTTGATCTTGTAGAAAAACTAGATGCAGAAGAAAAAAATATGTTACACACACACACACACACACACACACACACAAGGTTCTGGAGTTCCAGGAGCAGAGAGATTTCTACTGCTCCATTTTCATAGGATTTGGATGAAAAAGAAAATGGGAATTATTCCAGTTGGCTAAGGAATTATTAAAAGATGCTCACAGCAAATACCTTCAGATGTGACAAGAGCAAGAGTTTCAGAGGGTAGTGTGGTGGTCTAAGATTCTTTCTTTCTTTCTTTCTTTTTTGTTAAATCTGGCTTGATTTGGTTGGATCCCCTGCTCTGTCACTTCTAGTCAAGTACCCTTGGGCAAGGGCTTGACTGTTTTCCTAAGTCCCTAAATTCCCTAAATTCCTAAAAAATAAGATTAATAAAAAGATAAACAATAGTATTTACTTAGTGGTAAATGATTTATATATGTTATTTAATTCTTGTGACAACTGTATGAAGTACTTTTAATATCTTCATTTGACTTAAACTGGCTTAAACTTAAAAGAAACTTAAAGAGGCTGAGGAAATTGTCGAAGGACATCCAGCTTCTAAATAGCATGGTTTTTATATTGCTAACTGCCTCCCAATAGTGCTGTCTACATATTGCTATTTGTGAGAATTCTTTAATATAAATTCATGCAATGCTCATGATATATAGAGTTTTAATAAATACCAATTCCTGTCTCTTTGTACAGTACTTTTAGTTTTCTCAAAATAGTTTACATTTATTTTATTTGATCTTTATGTTACTGATAGGGAAACTGACTAAATGATATCAACAAATTATGAGTGGAACTGGTCCTAGGTCCCAGGGTTTCTCGCTTCACATTTGCCACCTTTTCATCTCCAAACTTGTCAAAATGCTGTAAGAAGAGGCTTTCATTTTTAGCCTCTTTTGGGTCCTCCCTTCCTTTTTTGGGCTGTAGGTAGAAAGGCATATGCTTATTTTGCTAAATGAATGAGTGCCTTGATGTTACAGAACCTGATAGCATGCATTTAAAATGATTACTTTGTGTTCTTTGGGAACATCATAACAGAAAGGACACGCAAAACCAGACGTTCCCTCCCCTTGCAATGACAAGCCTTAATGGAATCTGGCCTGCAGAGTGTCTGGGCTGTGTGCGAGGCTGGTGTCAGAGCAAGTGCAAGCAAGTTGGCGATGCTCATCTTTTAAAACATCGCGTAACTCGAACAGTCCTTCAAGGCACCACCCACCTTTTCCAGGGGGAATCTGCTGAAATGATTCTCTTGGAAGCAGCATGGAAATAGGGGGTAAGGGTGTTAAGTATGTGCTTTTATTTGTGGATGGGTGAGTGGGTGGGGACAGGGGTGGGGGTGGGGGTAAGGGAGATGGAAGCAAAGATGGAAAAAACATCCACCACTGCCACCAAAATATTCTGCTCAAGGATGAGGGAGTACACCCTACAGCTGTTAGCACTGTTTAGCATATTTTGCATATTTACATATACCAAGTATTTCCAAACAGCCTTGTATTTGTTTTAAAATCCCACACGAAAATGTCTGGTAAAGCTGTCACTGGAAAGCTTATTTTCTTGGTGATGTTTGGAAAACTGTTTTCAAGATTCTGTATATATACATCATAAACCAAGCAGAAGAGTTAACTGTCATTACCAACATTATACTCTATACTAGTCCATCTACTCATCCGACAACACTCAGAGCAAAACACCCATGTTCTAAGGCAAAGAAAACACCATTGGTTGAAGAGGATTTTTCACAATTACTTTTTTGGTTCTGTACAAAGTGAAACACAGAGCATCACCCAGTGATTCTCAGTCTCAAAGCCACCAAAGTGTGATTTTCTTAATTGCTATTGACTTTCATCTTTGATTTAGAAATGTTTTATTTTGGGGACTTTTTTTTTGGTAAGAAAAATGATTAATACTGGATGGATTTCTCATATAGCCATTTTTTTTAAAGAAACATTAAAACACACATAGCCCATTTGAAAAAAATTAAGGAACTTCCAGCAGAAGGAATGGGGTAGTTAAAGGCTATATTTTCCTTTTAGCAAGATCCACAATAAAAGGATAGAGTGTTGTGTTTAAAGGGGAACAGATTTTGTATTTTTTGGCATGATAATAAATCCTCTGTTGCTATATTTGGCTCCCTGCAAATAGTCTCCTTTACAAGTGCAAAGCAAAGATCAATGCTGGTGTTCTCCATTCAGCCATAGCCAGACTTGGGATGGAAAGTGAAAAAGTTGTGCTTAAGTGTTGTTTCTAAGACAATCTAGCTCATTTGCTGATCAACAGCATTCCAAAGCATAGGTACCTACTTTACACTTTAAATGTATCAAAACATGTTTGCTTTCTGTAACGGTTGTTCCATTGCTTAACTGATAACAGATGCAATGATTCACTCTGGACAAAAATGTAAAAGCTTTACCATGTCAATGTGGTCATATATATTTTGTCAAATGTGTATAAGCAGGTCAAATGAGATGCTTGGAGACTGAGGACATCATAGGATGATCATACGTTCCCCAAAAAGGAAGCAAAACAATTAAATGGTAGTTGATTATCCCCAGAGAAAAGACACTTCAGCTAGGAAGAATCTGCACCAGATGTCCTGCTCTCCACCCCTGCGAGTGCTCCTCTGACATAAATACCGCAGAGTCCTTTAGAGTCCAAGGCACTATAATAACCACATGACATGTTTGAAATAACAACAGAAAATCCCTTCGTATGCAATTATTTAAGTGAATGAAGATGAATCCTACACAAATGACCATTGCAAACATAGAATAAGCCTTGCTGGTTTCAGTGATACACTAAAGACTCCCAGATGACAGGGCTGATGAAAAAATACGCTGAAATCTACTACTAATTGTGGTAGTAGAATAATGCCCCTTCCAAAAAAAAAAAAAAAATCCTAATCTCTAGAACCTGTAAATAGGTTACCTTATGTTTAAGGACTTTGCAGATGTAATTAAATTAAGAACCTTGAGATGAGGAGACAATCCAGGCAGACTCAACGTAACTACAAAGGTCTTTAAACATGTGAGAGAGAGGCAAGAGAGAGAGGGTCAGAGTGATGCCACGTGAGAAGGACCTGACCAGGGGCTAATTGCTTAGAAGATGGAGAGGAAGAGTGCCATGAGTCAAGGACTCCAGAAGCTTGGAACAGCAAGGAAAGAGATTCTCTCTTACAGCATCCAGAAGGAATGCAGCTGACACTTTGATTTTAGCCTGACAGCCGTGCTGAATGTCTGCCTACAGAGTGGTTAAGATCATAGATTTGTGTTGTTTGAAGCTATTACATTTTTTTATAGTGGTAATTTTTTATAGTGGCTAAAAAACCCTCATAACACTAATCTCGTTTAAATATAGCATACAGGGGCACCTGGGTGGCTCGGGCAGTTGAGCATCTACCTTTGGCTCAGGTCATGACCCCTGGATCCTGGGATCCAGTCCCGCACCAGGCTCCCTGCATGGAGCCTGCTTCTTCCTCTGCCTGTGTCTCTGCCTCTCTACCTGTGTCTCTCATGAATACATAAACAATCTAAATAAATAAGTAAATCAAACAATTAAGAATGCCAAATTATATCTCCTATATGTTGGAGGGTCTACTGATTTAAACACTTATTTCTAGACTTTTGCACTTTTATACGGAAGATTCCTTTAAGAAGAAAGTAGAGTCCACTGTAGGGAAACTCTAGCTTCCTTCAAAAATATAAGGTCTTGGAAATTTCCTCTCCAGGTGCAGTTCTTTGGTGCCAATGAGTTGTTAGGAAAGTTTTCTTTCTTTTTTTTTTCTTTTTCCATAACAGTTACAGCAGGTTCTGTATCAAGTGTAAAAACAAAGCAACACAAAACTCATAAAGAGTCTACTGATAAACTTAGAAGCATTGTATTAAAAAATTCATTCTCAAGCTTCCTGCTGTTACGTAATGAACATAGCCCATTTCACTTGCTCTTCCATTATAAACACCTGTTTTATAACCCACTCCTCACTGTAACAACTAAATTCTTTGGCCTTAGAAATTAACCTCATAAAAACAGACAAGTAAAACACTAGATGTTTTAATTTCCAAAGATATTTATAAATTGCTTAATTGGATAAGAAAACAGAGACTTAGTTAATTGTCAAGAAATGCAGACCAAAGCAAAATGCTACATTAAAATATAAGCATTAAATTCACATTATTTATTGAACAAATTGAAGATGACATTGTTTTTACTACAAAGTCCTCCACCATCTTTTATCACTGACACGTAGTTATGCGACCTGCATTTGAGGAGTGAACAGAAATATGAAAATGTCTTTTACCCTAACCCCAAGAAAAGTAGAAGAAAAATTAATATTTTATAATTAGCTTGTAAAGCCAAAAGTTTTATGAATTTTGTAAATTAAGACTGACAACATGGGTAAGATTAGTTAATTAGTCTTTCTTTCTGGAAATGTAAAATTAAGATAGCATAAAATTTGTTCATGAAACTAACAAGTCTGGAATTTCATTATATTTCAATGTTGTAAGATAATATTTCTATTAATAGTTTTCAGTTTACCTAATCAAATGACAAATGTAAAGACTTTCACACCGTTAATTTTTTTATAAAATTACTTCACCTTACCTAGATTTATATGATAAAAACAAATTAATTCATGTTTTCCCTTTCAATATATACACTTTAAAATGATACAAAGAATTCACATGAAAACCTTTCCCTATATTGTATATCCAGAAAAATGTATGGAAGAGTATTTTTAAATCATATATAATATATAAGATTGTAAATATCCTAAGAAATTAAATCATGTGTGTAAATAATCATTATTAATTTTTGCCTTAGCCACGGCTTTAAAAAAATGCACATCTCTATTAGTATAAAGGGATATCGTTAGAAAAGTTCACATCTTGTGCATACATCAAAAAAAAAAACCCTAAGAAATCTTATATTCTAAAAGTTATTCTTAAGTCAAAATTTAGTAGTCCAGAAATTATTAAAAAGAAAGCTAATTGATATTAACCTGCCCTTTTCTAGAAGGTATCCTCACTTCCTTATACAATGGAATTGGTAAATTACACTTAATTCAATTAGTATTTCTTGGACCTTTAAAGGTAGATTCAGATAAATTTATTGGATCAAACTAATTTGCAATTTCAAGTGAACACTAGTTTGATCAATTATTTGAAACTAAAAATATTTTTCAAACAAACAAAAAAGCATAATGGACAATAAAGGAAATAAGAAAATCACGATATTTTAATAATAATGGCTATTTCTTTATTTTGGAAAAGTGGATAGGGTGAAACTCCCAGAGGCACTAAAAGAAAAAAGCCTGCTGAAAAATTCTAGAAGTTTGTTCTGTGATCAATGTCCACGACCATGTTGCCAAGGTAATTAACGTTTTGAAACTCTTGAGAATGAGGCTTCCCTGCAGGGCCCACCCCATACCCCAATCTTTGATTATCCATTTTTGTATAATTTACACACTTGTCTTCCACATACATTTTTGAACTAAAAGTATAACCTTATTTTAATACTTTAATAAGAGATTTAAAGAGCTCTTAGGCCATGTTTGTAGGGAATAAATTTGGATTTTTCAAAGAAGCCTTCAATTTTCTGAAAGATGTGTCTTTTATACTGGAGGAAAGAAAACATAAAGCAAAACAAAACCAGGTCCTTAAGATCCTGTACATTAAAATCGGTAGGCTGATTTCAGTCTTGGTCTCATAGAGTTTCTGCTTTTCTGCTGTCCTTATGTCTGCTGTGAAGGTGATCGATCACAGGGATTCTAACTGACATCAATACTCTTTTGTAAATGCAATGGTTCAAGTGAACTCTTTCCATCTTCAATAACTGACACAGTGTCAACATCTGCTTCCAATAAAATTGTTTCTTTTTCTCTCAAGCAGAGTAAATCTGCTGAGATCGTAAAGGGATTTTTTTCCCTCCCCTTTTCATGCAAACGATTTTTTCCACCATATTTTGCAATTTTTCCTCCAAGGCAAGTAAAAAAAAAAAAAGAATAATTTCAAAAGAGATGTTTTCAATTCCAGGTGCTAAGGAAGACCACAATACAATGGCAAAATATAAACTTTGGTGATTTAGAAAAGGCGTTGCCTTAATTTGGGAGAAAATACTAAATAAGATCCTGGATGAATGAAATTTTGAAATATGTAAGAAAACTCACAATTGGACCTACATACCACTAAAAGGTTAATTTATTTTCCGTAATAAATGACACACTAAAGTAACAGAAATAATTAAGAAATTTGCATTTTATCTTCAACAAATAGTAGTGGACAAAGATTTTCTTGCAACAATTTGTTATGAAAAAGCAGTCATATATCTATCTATTTGATTGCTGCAGAAAAGGATATGGTAAGTATAAAGAAGAGACATTTGGGAGCTCAATTTTATGACCTACTTACTTGACAGACATTTGTGGTACCTGTCATTTATTGAACATCTACTATGAAACAGATATGATTGATCATATACATATAGATAGGTAGATATGATTTCCACACTTTGCATCCTACTGGTTAGATACTATTATCTCACTTTACTCATAAGATAAATAAACCCCAAATGACACATATCTAATGGTGGCCAGGCCAAAATTCAGACCTGATGCACAAGCCAATGCTCTTTTCCATGAATTCATTCTGCTTCTCTATTCATCCTGCAGCCAAACACTCCAATATATAAACTTTCCTTTTCCACCACTTAATGCCACTGTCCTATTGACTTAATCTGGCAAATATTATGTAACAAAGGGACACTCACTAAGAACCGAATTTAGTTTCTTGAAATAGAGTTTCTGACTGCAATTTTAAATGACAAGTATAACATTAAACCAGATAGCAAATGCAAAAACTAGATAGATCCTGCCCTATTCTGCAGGTCTTAGAATAGGAATAGGAAATATGAGTTTGCAAAATGAATAATGAGCTCCTAAAGGTCATGTTTTATGCCAGTGCCTAGAATTTTTTTTGTTTGTTATAAGGTTAAAAGAACTAATTCCTTAATTATTTGCAACCCACTGGTTCTCATTTGCAAAATGTAGAGTAATCCTGGACATTTTGGCTTAAAATAATAATGTAAATAATTTTAAGAGGACAAAGAAAGAAAAAAAATTGGAGATGAAAGTTAGGAGGGGAGAGTTAACCTTCTTAAAAAAAACACTGGTTTTTAAAACACTTAGAGGCTCTTTTCAAATAAACAATGATGGACAAAATAGCCCGTTGATATCTAAATTATCACTTTAATGCTGTTCCCTAACTCATGTTAGTTTAGTGGTCCAAGCCTAGATTAGAGGTCAAATAAATGAGATGATTTCATAAGGTCTAGCTCACAGACCTTTAAAAACCTTGAATGAAGTCTGATTTTTAAAATAGTCAAAGGTGGAGTGCTTCCAAATGACTTGGGGAGGAAACCTGTAGCCCTTGGTAAAGCAGTATATAAGCCTCCAAGTTCAACAGCATCATTCTGATGTGAGAAAAGCAGGCCCAGAGAGTGACAGCATTTTAAACTTAAAATAAATTCAGAATATCAAGCTAAATTGCAACTCATCCTCTTTCATAACTTCTGGTGGTAAAGGTAATATGATCGTAGTAAGGGGATGCCAGGCAAAACAAATGAACCAACAAACAAAAACCAATTAAAAAAAAAAACCTAAACAAGGGAATGCCAGGCAATTATAGAGACATTAAAGAGTCTTTTTACTTGGACTTTGATCCATTCCTTGTCTGTGCAAGGATCTAATCGTTGCAATAGGTCAACAATGTCTTTTCTCAACAGGAGATCCCACTTACAAATCTGTCCTGGATACAGCACAATTCAGGCCCCCAACTTTTCTTGGGCCCCAGAACCCAGGAATGTGTCACACTAGAGTTACCAGGGGTATCACAGAACACAGTCCAAATTCAGGGTGAAGTTAGCCAGTTGTCTCTCTCTCCTTGAATTCAATTCAATGGAGACTAAGGAAAGGAACAGAGAGTTAATAATTTTCTTCTCCCTTAATTGGGAAAATCCAGTTGAATGAACTGAATGAATTGGGCCACAACGCTGTTCTAAGAGAAACGGCAAAGGAAGTTAATAGGTTCCAAGGGAAGAGGAGGAAAATAAATAATCCCCAGTGAGTCATCCCATGGGAACTGCCGAATACTTGTCTTTGAAAACTTAGGAGTACACAAGAGGAAACCAGTTTTAGAGATTCATTTAACTTCATGCTCCACCGATTGGGCAAAGGACATACAACCGTAACAAGTCAAATTATAGATCAAAATACAGATAATTTAACCAAGCCACTCCCTAGAAATCTAAATTCATATCATTAGTAAGTTGAAAATTCCTTAAGTTTCGACCTCACATTAGGTAAAAATATGCATATTGTGTTAAGAAGAGTCTGATTAAGAAGAAGCAACTTATAGTGATAAGAACACAAGACAGTATACAAAAAAAAAAAAAAAAAGAACACAAGACAGTATATAGACATAACTCACCAGAGGCACAGGAGGCGGGGGGGGGGGGGGGGGTGGAAACTAATGTAAAAAAAACAGAGATAAGGGAACTACTTTATATTATCTGTAAGAACCCTGCTTAGCTGAGCAGAGGTTGTACTGTTCTTATACCTAAAATGTTTATGCACAAGATATACAAATTTAAAATAGAAAGTGGTATGTCATTGAACACTGTATTTCATATGGGCAAAGACAAGGATGGGGCACATTTAAGAACATTTACCAAACTAAAACTTCTATATAACACTAACTTTTTAATGTGGCCCATCTCTGGAAGCAGCTGTAAGAGAATGGACTTTGCATCAAAATCCTTAAAATATTAGTAACTGCTACTTTTATAACCCTAATCTTTTCCTAACAGGGTCTTAATGATAATTCCAATTTCATCTTATTTAGATCCTGAGGGTCATGCCAAGTTGAATCCTGAGTTTTCAAGAATAAATTTCTAAGAATAAATAGTCAATTTATTATCTCAATTTAAGTACTCGTGGCATAAATTCCAATTTAAATTTCATTTTGCTCTAAACATTTTTCTTAAAAGAGTTTAATCTACTAAAACCAGATTTAAACAAAGAATACGGGGAAAAACTTACATTTAAAATATTACATATAATATACTATTTTTCAATTTACAATGATGAGTAACATTATCAAAACTAGCCATTGAATTAAAGGCTTTGTGACGTGTCTAGTACCTTCCCAAATATTACCCTTCAAACCATCTCCAGGGAAAAAAAAATCCACTTAAAATATGACCTTCAAAATTGCCATGACTGAATAATTAGAAATAAGGAAACTAAGCCATCGGCAATCAAAGGTAGCACAGATGGGTAAATGCGTTTATTTTCCAGTAGTTGGATAAAAACCGGTTCCATTTATAAAGTTGGATGGGCTAGAAAGACAATTATATTCTCTAGGCAAACTCTCCATCTGACTTCCATGTTTCTGCAAACCTTCATCTTAGCCAATCTCCAAGTACTCTTTCGGACAAACTGAAGTAATGTAATACCTTTTTTTTTAGTGAGGTCATTAAAACACTTCCCTTTCAAGCTATACATATAACTAAAAGCTAAGTGAGCTAGCATGGAATTAAATCTTCACTGAGATTTAATGTAGAACAATACTATATTGGCTTGGCTACGGTGCTACTTTTGTAAAAAAGGAGAAACTATCAAACACTTGAGGTAAGCTAGAAAGCACAGAGCATATCACAGACATCTTAAAGACAAGCATTTTCAACATTTTTGCCAGTGCTTCTCTGAGAGCAAGTTCTTTAAACAGAACTTAACAATTTTTACAATATTAAAAAAAATACATCCCTCAAAAATAGCCCATCAATGCTAAAGCAAATTTTTTGTATTTCTACAAAAATAGATACACATAGAGCTACAAAATTGTATTCCTGAAGGAATGGGCATTTTCATTTGTGGTTCATCTTTTCCTGACAAGGTTGGTTGGTTCAAAAAGGAAAACAAACAAACCCCAAAACATCAAAATGAAACAAAAATTAAACCATGTATTCATAAAAGCAAGACAAAAAAAGAGAGTTGCACAGTTGGCAAAGGCTCAGATGAGGGGAAAATACAAACAAAAATGCTTTTCTTCAATGTCTAGGACCCACTCTGCTTTCTCAAAGAAAGGCTCCAAACCAAAGTCAGCTGGCTGATGCTTCCTCTTCTCCTTCCATGTCTATTGTGTCCCACTGCAGAATGGAAAATCCTGCCACCATCTTTTCCAGTGGGCCCATGGATTCACACTCCAACCTGACTTGCTAATACTGTATTTCAGTACCAGGGTGATTCCTTGTTCTTGTCTTGATGCTGTAGACCTAGAAAAGGTAACAATGAGAGAAACAGAAGGCCTTAATACAGGAAGCACTCGAAAATGGGCATCACCTACAATCCACTGGATATAGAAACCAAAGAGATGAGACAATCTAGGCAACTGTGGGGTATGGTCAAAGGATGACCTGATCTCTAAAGAAATTCTGTTTGAGCTCACAATTTTAAAAAAGCCAACCAACACAGCAGTTGGCAAAAACTAGACTAGCATAGTGCTATTTGTACATTAGACATTCTTCTTTTTTTTTTTTTTGACACAGTAGAAATTTCTTACTATGGTTTTTATTTTCTTGGAGTGTGAGTGATAACAAATAAAATAAAATAATATAAACAAAACCTTTTTATTTCTAATTTGAAAAGGAGCTGATATTTGGAGAAAACAAGTTAACCAATCTTTGGGGCATTTCAGTTAATACTTTTCAGCAATAAAAATGATAGTTTTGAACTAAAATTGTGAGTAAATTCTGGTGCCATTTTAAAATATAATCCATACCACAGTGGTATTGCTATCAAATCTGATGAGGAATTAGACATGGTTCAAAACTGGATCTAATAGTGTAAGTAAAATAGACAACTGGCTCATAGATAATAGCATAAACCTATATTATTTTTATAAATTTACTTTTTTTTTAAATCTTCTTCCAGAAAATATTTAAGATGGCTTACAAAAATTTATACTTAATAAGAAAATAAAATTTACAGAAAAGTTTTTAAAAGTAGTGACAAAAGGAAAACAAGTGAACATGTAAGAATTCCAACTCAAAGCTAAAGTGATTAAGAAGTTTATCAAACAGGAAAAAGAAAATGTGACTCTGATTTGGTTCCAATAGTCAGCTGACTAATTTCTGATGTGGACAATTAGCATAGCACCTTCAGCTTATACCACTTGAAATCACTTACCTCAGTTTCCTTTATTTTTGCCATAATCGTTTGGAAGAGGAAAGACCAAGTAATGATTGTCTGTAAGTTGTTTACAACCAAATACCAAAACATGAAGGAAGATTACTGAATAAATGGGCAGAAATGCAGCACGACTGGGTGTTCAGATCACAGGATGTTTTCTTGATCTAAAACTGTTGTATGTCTGGGCTGGATGTCAGAAATGGAATGGTTAAATTATAATTGTTACTAAAACAGTTGCAGTGATTTCATTTCTTGTCCCTCCAACTTATCAAAGAATTTTACAAAACAATGGGTGTCATTAAAAAACAGACAAAATTATTTAGTCATTTATGGAAGACATAAAGACAATCTATGTAAAGACTACATAAAGGAAGAGAGAATAAACAGAAAAAGACAATGAAGTATCTATATCCTGTAGCACTTGCATACTGGGGGGAAAAGCAACATTTTCTAAAAAAAGATTAGTTCCATCTCAATTTTTTTTTTCTCATGCGGCTAGTATTTTTTTTCCATGCAGCTAGTATTATGTTTAGATACAAAGTCAACAGTTTTCCTTTCAAAAAGAGAGGAGACAGAGGAGAAACAGAAGAGGGGAAGGAAGAAATAAAAGGATTTGGGGTATACTAGTTCCCTCTAAATTTGCTCTACGCGTTTTCAAATGATTTTATGGTTAGAAGAATTTGCAACCTGACACAGTCTCTGTTTGGTGACTTTCATAATCTAAACCACCTTAACTGACAATCTGCTGACTGCATAAATATTGTTTTCATTATTGAAATGTCTCATCTTCTGTATGACTCAGTATTTCCACACTTGAAGACTCCATCAATCTATAGAATGTCAGCACGGCAAGTCATGAATAGTGTTGGAATCATCAAGTGGTTTGAGTGTCTTTCTTTTCCCCCTTAAATAAAGGCAATCCCTAGTTTGCTTTGCAAAGACATATGACTTTCAAAATCATGTTAGGCTTTTTCTGCAGAGGAGCACTGCATTATTTACCATACCTCTACATTCTCCAGCCAGAATAACGGAGGGCATTCTCTCATTATAACTTCATCTTTTCATTGTTTTTATTCCAAGTCTTTGCATTACTTTAATGCAAAGGATTTTAAGGATTTTAATCCTTAAAAAAAAAATCAATTCATCTATAGCCTAAAAAAGTAAATATCTAAGTGGTCCTTATACAAGGTTTAGCTTCTTGGTGATGGTACATTAATTCAAGCCTTTGATTTAATTACCAGGTATTTCAAAAATACCCATAAAATTCCACAAGAGGCATTAAAAAACACAAGAAAGTGAACAACCACAAACAAAAGACCCTAGTACTAAATAAGTTGCAACAGAGAAGTGGTGCTAGGGTTTTTCTTGTTAGACAACTGATGAAGACAGACCAGGATATTTAAGAGTTAGCTGGTACGTTTAGTTTTCTCAGTAAGGGTTGAAGAGGACAAAATCATTGACTTTTATCCTTATGAGGTCTACATACAACATTTCTTGCCAGAACACAAAATCCCTCTGCTATATTGCTCCTATTCAGGCTTGTTTTGCCTCTCACTTTCCTGACAAAAACCTATAGAAAATTGGTTCATAGCATATCCCGAAATCTCCCCACTGGCTGTCTGAAATCACCCATGTTTATCTTCTTGGTATCAGTAACTCAGTTTTAATTTTATTGTTTAGTCTGTGAGATTTTTAGTAGAAGACAAAATAAACATCATAAAAATGTCAGTGAACGTTTTCTTACAGCTGAATATGACAGACACTGTGTGAAGTGCTTTTCATGAAATATTTTATTTAATGTTCCCAACGATGCTATAATAATATTTATTTTACAAATGAGAAAATTGAGACTAAGGGAAATTATGGAACCATTAAGTGGTAGAACTAGGATTGAAAACAAAGTAGTCTGGTGTCAGAGTCAAAGGTCTTAACTATAGCATATATAGCTCCCCCCCATCTGGACTATATTTGCCAGACACTATCTCACTATTCTACACTACCACAACTCCGCAAGTCAAAATCCTTTCATTAAATCAACTTGATGAAAAACACATTTTTATATTCCTTTTTGCATTGTTTAGAAATAACCTGATTTAACAGAAACAATATCAGAGTTAACAATAGAACTCTCTTACTAACCTTTTTAAACTATACATCTGCAATGTTTTTTATAAGATGCAGTAATTGATTGCACAGTAGTTTATTAGACTTAGATGAAGACTCTTTCAGTTGTGTAAGAGGATTTTCCTGTGTTTGACATATAACCCCCCTGCCACAAAAAGAAACCTTCCCCAGTTTGAACGCTGATGGCAAAGGGTGGCATTTGGGTCATGAAGTTTTCAGAAATAGGACCAGAAAACAAAGACATCAGATCATTGGCTTTTCAGAGTTTGAGAATCTGGGATTCAGTTTGGAAAAAAGCTTGAAGGGAAATGCAAGCCCACAGACCCAGTTTCTCAATTCGATTCCAACACCACTAACACCTGACCACCAAAAGAACAAGAAAAAAAAAATCTAGACGTAAGAGAGCAAAGGAAGAAATATGGACACAGAAAAGAAGTATATGATAATTAGAAGCAGGAGAGAAGTCTTAGTCAAGGAAAGAAGATTATAACAGAATTTCCCTTTAAAATTAGAAGTATTTGATTATATAACAAAGCATCATAACTAAGATTTTTTTAAAGATTTTATTTATTCATGAGATACAGAGAGACAGACAGAGACAGAGAGGCAGAGACACGGGCAGAGGGAGAAGCAGGCTCCATGCAGGAAGCCTGATGTGGGACTGAATCCCAGGTCTCCAGGATCACGCCCTGAGCCAAAGGCGGCGCTAAACTGCTGAGCCACCCAGGGATCCCAGATTTTTTTTTTTTTTGAGGGTAGGCAAGGATGGGCAAAGGGAGAAAAAAACTCAAGCAGATTCTGCACTCAGCACTGAGCTCCACATGGGGCTCCAACCCATGACCTTGAGATCACAACCTGAGCCAAAACCAAGAGTCAGACACTCAACTGACTGTACCACCCAGGTGCCCCAGAGGTTCACCTCTTACAAAAGGCTCCAGGAATAAGGAAGTAGAGATGGCAACAGGGCTTGTCTAAGGAGGAAAGGCCTGGATATTTCCAGCTCTGTAGTTTCCCTCCACTCCTAGGTGTCTTATAAAAAGATCTTAAAGTTTCCATAGGATCCCCCCAAAAAAAGCACATGAGTGAGTACAGAGAAAATGCTGACGGGCTTACTAGTTTGTCTGATAGCTATGATGTGGGTGCCCCACAGCAGAAGAAATGGCACCAGCCAACCCAACTGAGAATCTTGGAGGGATCACAATCACTAGAAGCTGAACTCAAACAGATCATCATTTGGGGGAGTACTGTACAGAGAATGAACTGAAAAACAGAGTTGGTGGAGGGGATAGGTTTGGAAACAAAGGCCAAGATAGGAAGGAAATGACAAAATCAAGAAGCGGTCAGCAACCTCTTAATTGACAGTTTTTGTGATACAATTGATCTGAGAAGAAGTTTCAACTTTAAAGTGGACATTTTACTAAATAAACTGAGAGCAATGGAGATGCCATTAAGTTGGACTAAGAATACTCAGAATTAATGAGGTTAACTTTTCTGCTATTGGGTAGAAATAAATAATTTAGGTTACTGAAAAGCTACACTCCAGCACACCTAAGTTTTAGGGAGTGTTTGCTTGTTGCAGAGTCATATCCATTAGAAAAGCATGTCCTACTTCTAAGCAAGCATAATCATCTGACCACACCATTGACTATATAGCTCTTAAGTAAGTTGAACATGGTTCCAATTAATTTTATTGCTATAGATAAAAGAGGTAATGTGGTAACCATACACTGGGGAACACACTGCTGATAAAAACGGAGAAAACATGAGAACACAAAACCTGGAAGTATGGGGAGAACATTTTACAACCTGAAATTCAAGAAATACTTCAATACATAAAAATAAATTTTTCATATCAAAGCTATTAAGAGTCTAGAAACTCTTTATGGTCAAAATGCTTGCCATTAGACCAGTAGAAGCTGATAGCTTATTCCTTCCTTAAAAAAAAAAAAAAAAAGAGAATCCCCTGCTCCATCCCTGCTTTAATAAAGATAAGTCATATTTACTACAAATATAAGTATATATGACACTATGTTGGATGCTTTATCAAAATATCCAGCCTTTACTAATAATTTGATACCTCACACTGACACAGTGACAAATGATCACAAAGTGATACAAGAGACAGTCATATTCTCTTCTCTTACTTTATAAAATTATCATTGGTAATGATCATACAACTGCATTTGTTTGTGCCCCAGGGCAATCAGTTTAAATGCTAGTTAAGAATTTCTAAATAAGATCTAGGTGGGGGTAGCACCTTAACACTAAATGGGGGAAAGACAAAAGTGGGGGGGGAATAAAAATGAGAACTATCCATTCAGGAACTACCACTTCATTTCAAGTAAATATTTAGACCATGTTTAACCACCATGGACACCTTCCCTCATTCTTTTTAAATATATCTTTCTTTTTCAAATTTCAAAACATCATAGATTTCTTGTTTAATAACAAGTCATAGGGTATTTAGAAAATGTAAGTTCTACATGACATCCCTTGTCAAAACAGAACTCACTGGATATACTTTAGATGTATGTACATACACCACTGTTTATACTATGCAAGAACATGTTTATTTCATTAGCAATATTAGCTTGGAAAACCGTTTATTCCATGTCAGTCCATGTAGATGAACCCTTCTGGAGGGATGCATAATATTCATTCTACCCTGCAGTGTGAATTACCCAATTCTCTATAGATGTACATCATTTGGAGACACACACATGTGTACAAATATACTTGTTATTTATGTGAACATTTTGGTAGATAAGACAAATTCCTGGAAATATGTTTGTATAACTGCTGAACCTCAACATATATGTACACTTACATGTGCATACTTCATTGTGGGTGCCAAGTGTTTCAGCAAGTGTGTACCAATATTCGTATGATTTTTTACTACTTATTATTATAGATTAAAAATATCTATTTCAGTTTGTATTTCTTCTCATATTAGTGAAGGTAAACATTCTGTGATTATGTCATTTCTTCCTCTGTGTTTTATCTTTGGCCAATTTCCTATGCATTTTAGAAAGCAACTTCCTCATTTATTTCTAACTGCTTTTTGTACGGTAGCTACTCAAGTATTATTTTTCTCGTATTTTATAAAATATTTTAGCCAGTTCAATAACACTAAGCATCTTCATGATTAGGACTTCAATGCTGGACAATAATTCTTTTTAAAGTCATCACAAACAAAATGTACTCTTGAACCAGACCAAAGATTAAGTTTATTATGACACGTGATTTACAATTACCTCCTTATCATCTTGCACACTAAAACAACTCTTGCACACTAAAACAATGGTAAAAGGTATTTAACTATGGCAGTGAAACAATTTATTAGCAGAGGGATGTCTTTCTGTGTATAAAGATATTTTCTTGAGGCACATTTAGAATTGACTTAAAATTTCCATGTAGTAGTACTGTCAGAAACAATGAGGTGAAAACTGTCTAAACTTGCCAAAGTATCTTTAAATTCAAATTCAAAAGACAAATAGAAATGTAAAACCCGCTGAACCCAGTAGACAACAATTTACTAGGTTTTTGTAAGGAGCACAGCACCTGCACACCTGAGGCAACCACTGTAGGTGGCCAGTGGGTTGGTGCCCAGGTGTTCCCCGCTGCTCCTGCTTACCCCACCCCAGATGGCCGCCCTGCCAGTCTGCTGCCCTGCCTGCCAGCTCACCACCTCCCTTCCTCCAAACCACAAACTCTTCCGTGGGCACCACTGCCAGCCCTTGCCTTTAGCAACATCCATGTCCTTAGACTTGCGGAGGTTTAAATGGCCAGCTAGATGGAGACTGGCAAGTACTTAAACCATCAGGACATGGAGTTACAAATCTGAACCAGTCATTTTAAAATTGACCTTGTGGGGGCATCCAGGTGGCTCAGGGTGCAGTCCCAGGGTCCAGGGATCAGTCCCGCCTTGGGATCCCCACAGGCCTGCTTCTCCGTCTGCCTGTGTCTCTGCCTCTCTGTGTGTCTCTTATGAATAAATACATAAAATCTTTTTTAAAGGGATTTTTAAAAAATAAAAATAAAAATAAAAATAAATAAAATTGACCATGCAGACAAATACAAAACAGAAATTAACAGAGTTGGGTTGTTTTTGGTCATAGTGACAATTTACTATGCTCAAAATTTGAATATCAATTCGATAATCTCTTAGGTGAGAGAAACTGGGAGGTACAATATGGAAATAGACACTGCTCACCAATTCCAAAAGCAGATACTAAAAACAAACAAAAAAAAAAACCAAAACATTGAAGACAGAAACAAAGAATAAAGGAAAGGGGGAATGGGGACGAAGGAAATGGAATACCCTCTGTAATTTCTTCTAGAGACTTTCTCCCAGAACTAGAGAGGATCAGGACCAAAAAATGCTTGGATCGCTAATTGTAACTGAAACCACAAGTTATAATACTCTCAAGAGATTCTAACTATCCAGACATCTGTTGGATAAAAATGCAGCCAAACATGCATCTTTAAAGAGGTTCGTAGATTATGCAGTGACAGGTTTATGATCCAGAAAATAGATAATTCAACCAGAGGAAGAGCTAATCTGGATTCACTGCTTACCCATAAAAACATAATTAGGGATACAACACCAATACAGGAAACACCGTACCTAGAGGTAGGAGTTATTTAAAGACTCCAAAATTTTAAAAATTACTTCAGAACCACAGAAATACAAATGTATTTTTATATCCATTTAAGTAATCAATCTCTCCATTAAAGCTAATTGTATTGGAAAATATTCTGTAAGAATGAGATATATTGCATATCAATTATTTCTACATAGACATCAGTAATTTTTCATCTTTCTTATTTGTGGTATAAACGCAAGTTTGTTCTGACATTTTCCAGAAGAGATTGTCCAATCCAAGCAAACATAAATAGGGCTTCAAAGATTCTGAAGATGCCAAGCACCACCTGATACTGCCCAAGCAAAGTAGCCATGAAAATGGGCATTATAACACATGCTTACAGCTGACAAAAATTATGAAAGTAAATACATAGTATATCAGGCTGTATCCAAAAAAAGAATGGCATATTTTGCCTCTAGCAGTCTCTCATAAGACTTTTTTTTTGTTATCTTTTTGCCAAGGAATTCACAACATGTTGGCCACAGACAACTGTTTGTGAAACCTTATACTGTTGATAAATAAGAACAGAGTTAGATAGCCTGGAAAGGAATAAAAAAGAATCTGTAAATTCCACAGGCCGTATAGAATTTTTGTATATAATTTTTGCATCTTATTTGAAAACTGATGTGAAACTGTCTGGGACAAGTTCTGAAACAGATTTCTTCATTCAAGCTGTTTCTTTTAGATGTACCCCTGGAGATGTGATATAAGAATTAGCAAATCATTACTGAAAAGATAATTTGTGAATATAAAATATACTGACCCTGAAACAGAACTTTTAATGCTTTGCGTGGTTCTCCATTCAGAGTCACATTAGAATATCCTGGGAGTTTTTTTCAACCTCTACACCTCTCCTCTCAGATGAGAACAGAAGTTTCTCTTGAGAAGAAGACATGGTTTAGTTTGAAAAAATACCTAACTCCCAACCATAACGAGTTGATGAGGACTCCTTTAAGAAAACAGTCAAAAGATGATGGGGTTGCCTAGTTTTGTTTGCAGTTTTGGGGAAAATATTTTAGAAAGCAAGAGATGCTATCCAATTTATATAGCAATAAATAGAAGCTTATTTACAAAATTAATACTGCAATGGAAAAATGAATCAGTTTTTAGTTCACAACTTTTAAAGACTAGCATGTATTAATGGGGTTTGGGTGAGTTTAGTTATATACCATCTAACTGCCTCATTCTGTGCATAAAATTTGTTTCATCTATGTAAGTGATGAGGGCAAATTTCTCACTGTATGGTGAGACAAATAATACTTAAACCCAAGGGGATAGGATCAATTTTTTAGTACCCTCTCATTCCACAGGGCAGTGTTATAGACAGGAAAAAAAAAAACTTGTTTAAATATATCTTGAAGAGGCACATCCTAAAATTCTTTCAAATCCTTTTCTTCTTGGTTCTTTCCTACACCTCTCCCACTGTCTGTGCAACCAATACAAAAGCCCATGGTTTTTATTGTATGGCCAATACCAGCAAACAGCAGTATTAGGAAATTTAGCTCTAGCAAATATCACAGCTATTCTTTTTTTTTTAATTTAAGATTTTATTTATTTATTTTAGAGAAAGAGAGACAGTGGGGGGGGGAGGGGTAGAAAGGGACAGAAACCGAACCAGACCCCACAGAAACCGAACCAGACCCCACAGAAACCGAAACAGACCCCACGCTGAGCACAGAGCCCTATGCAGGGCTGGATCACATGACCCTGAGATTAGACCTAAGCCAAAACCAAGAGTTGGATGCTCAACAGAGTGTGCCACCCAGAAGCCCCAAATGACAGCTATTCTTGAAGAACAGAAGCCAATCAAGGTAGAGTCAGGGAGTGCCAGAAGCATTCAAGGCTTACATCTTAATTATTCATGATGTCTCACATCTCCAGTTTGAAATGCAATGTATTCAGTAAGAGTACTGAGAGCTTTAGTTCTCCCTCATGTGCACCATCTAGAACACACAACCATGTGCAGTAGTTCATTGGAATCTCTCAGCTGTGGCAGAGTACGGAGTATCATCTCCATTCTGCATCAGAGGAAGAGGAGGAACATCAGGTTATGAAACTTGCCCAACAACAGATAGCTAGCTAAGTGGTGATGTGGGTCTTAGAATTTAGTTTTTGGTCCTCTGCTTTTCCCATACACATCTCTAGACACACATTTCTACATGTCTGCAAAGATTAAAGTTCTCTATACTGACCATCATTTTTATGAGCTCCTAAGTGGGGGGAGGGGTTACTAAATTACTCTCTCATCTCTCCTTGTCTCTTTCTCTTGCACACACACCATTATTTGTATTATTATGCAAATGACCCTGAAACATTTGGAATCCTCTCAGAAGGCTCCTGCATTTGCTGTATAAAGTAGGAGGAGGACCTAGGAGACAAAATCCCCACGATTTGGGCATTGTAACATGATGGCACCATTGAGTGGAGGAAGGCCCAGAAGGCAGCATGGGCAAGATCTACAAGACTGTGGGAGTGCAGGGGAAATTCATTAAGGCTCTACAGAATCCAGCCATGGATACTTGAAACTGACAGCAGTGCTCTGGAATGCATTTCTCCCTCTGAATCACCATCCAGTTACTTTTCATGCAGATCTCACTTCTGGCTGTGATCTCCTGATATTCTGCATGCATCTCAAAGATGGTTTCCATTACCCTTCTGGTCACAAAATTGTCATTCTGGACATATGCCCTATACAACTAACACCATTCAGGAGTGTGTAAATATTTTAACATACTTCTGATGTTTTTCTTTTTTTCCTTTCAGTGGAAAATAGGATTATGATATATGCCAAAGGAAAAGAGAAAGGTTTGCAGAAAGTGTTAATTAGTTGTTAATTATTAGAGTCTTTATTGTTACCAAATCATAATAAATTCTAAAAAAAGTCCAGAGAAAGTATTAGTTCAAAAACATCCTAACATATTTTTTTATAATCTGCAACTATTGCTTTGTGACATCTGAACTATCCTAATTGAGACGATGTTCTCAAGGTAAGTATCTAGAAATCTATAAATCTTTACTGAATAGCATAATTGCCACTGCAGAATCACATAGTCCCAGGGCTGGCTTCTACATGATATGGTATTTAATATGTCTACCTGCTGAAATCAAATGATGAGAAGTAAGTTTCTGTGCCTATTCTATTTTAAAACACAATTGCGGCAAATTTCCTCATCACTTACAAAACTTACTAACAAAAAAAAAATTACTAACAATGTTAGGAAAGGTTTCAATAAATCACTAACCCCATAGCCTTCAGAATTCAGACAATGTATATGCTCCATGAGAAGACATGAAAAGGAAAGGAAGGAAACTGCTTTTAGCTGAGCACCTACCATGTATGTTGCTTTGATGCTCTCTTCTCTAGAATAAAGACTATCTTAGTGCTTTAATATTTTATATAAATCATACTATCCTGTCAATTATTACTTTAGCTTTCTGATTATTTGTGTCCAAAGTTACCACTTTTCTCACTCATTGTAAAGCCTGGAACTGTGGAGCATTATGATGTGTCATGTAAATATCCAAGTGCACTGGGTTGGTAACTATTGTTTCCTATAGTCTTTTTTTTTTTTTTTTGTAAATGTATATATTTAGAGAGAGAAATGGTTTCCAAGAGGTCAATGGATATAAAGCTCTATGATTTTAATCCCTTTGATATCTCCAATGAAATTCAAAATTTAGTAACATTTTACAAGGGGATGTTAAAATAGTTTAGCATGGTTATTTTTGAGAACTTTCATGCAATCAGTCTCCGTTGCCCAGGCTTGTCAATGCCAGACCACCTACAAGAAAGCGCAGGTCTTGAGATGTGATCTAGAGAGATGGCAAACTTACAGGATGAATGGAAAAGCAAGTAGTAACTTGATGCCCATTTCTCTTTCATGGAGAGAAATTGCATATCTGCTGCTCTAGTTCACTTGTGCAATGTAAAGCACCCACAAAGTATTAAACAAGACTGACCACCATGGTCTTAACAACTGAAGTCATTTGATTAGCCTATTTCAAAGAGAGAACTATATAACAATTTTGAGCAGTAATGGCTTACATTGCTTTAAGTTACAATTTTTGCCTTTTGTGAAGGAGGCCCTTTGCACAAAATATTCAGACTAGGGGATTCAAATTAAATGCATTTTATAAAATGTGCATTCAAATTAAATGCATTTTATAAAATGCCTTATATTATAAAAAAAAAAAACAGGTAATTCTTTCATAATATTATCAGATACTTGATGTCTGAGGGGAAAAAAAAAATCAATATAAAGGGTATTTGGCTACTCCTAACTTCCCCATCAGTACCCAGTGCTCCTATCCATTATCAAAATTTAACTTTTCAAAGAATTTTTTACAGACTTCTTAACAGTAATTCTATTCACAGGTTAATCAGGCCCATTATTATGAAAGTCTCTTCAGAAATAATTCCAGGGCAGCTCAGGTGGCTCAGCGGTTTAGCGCCGCCTTCAGCCCAGGGCCTGATCCTGGAGACCCGGGATCGAGTCCCAAGTTGGGCTCCCTGCATGGAGCCTGCTTCTCCCTCTGCCTGTGTCCCTGCCTCTCTCTCTCTCTCAATCTCTCTCTCAATCTCTCTCTCTCTCTTTCTTTCTGTGTCTCTCATGAATAAATAAATAAAATCTTTTTTTAAAAAAAGAAATAATTCCATTTATGCCTTAACATATGAGAGAATACTAGAAACATAGCTTCTTGTACTTATGGAAAAATTTCACAGCCTGTATCCAGCAAATTATGTTAAGATCTAGTAGCTATTGTAGTTTCCTTTTTCTGTCTAACAAGGGTCCATGTCCCATTCCTGTAATACATAATTTCGACTTCACTCAATAACTGTAAATATGCTAATTAGTGAGAGATAAACCAGATACTGTTTAATATTTAGCTATAATCATAGGGTAGAATCAATTGATGATTTCCTCATCAAATCTACCACTTATACAAATGTATGGCTAATGCTTATGTGACAAATTTTTTAAGAAGCCAGAAGATACATCAGTATATATTAATTCCCTTTTAGAGCCCGATTTCCCAAATCTGAGTTATAGTAGAGAATGTTGTTTTGTTTTCTAATGTTAGGCCACTTAAGTGTATTTTAGAAAAAAAGAACCTGTTTATGTATATTTTATATTGGTTATTATGGCATTCCTCAAAGTAAAAAATAAATAAATAAATTTGTAACAAAATTGTAGCTAAAATAACATGAGGAATCCTAAGAAAAATAAATCTGTGGCTCTGCAGATGAAAACAATCTCAAGCCATGAGCAGCTTGTGTTTACACAGAAGTCATACCACAAAGCATGATCCTTTTTCCTTTTGGTAAATTTAAATATAGTGGATGGAGTGGAACTTATAAATAAAACCAACTTTGTATTTCGGTAAAAAGGCTTCACTAACAAATCTTGACTTGCATAATTAGTTCAAACTAGTTGGGATGAATTACATATATTTTACATTAAGTAAATTATTGGCAGTAACAGGAAATACGAATGACAGCATTTCAGTGAAATGAATTGCATGGTAATGGTCACTGAAAGGTGAATACTAGAACAGAATTTACTTAATGTCATCATAAAATATCTGAGTATGATAGAGATATATCTTATTTATACATGCATCTCTAATAACATGTTGTATCATAATAAATAAGATAAAATCAAGAAATATAGAAGTATATAAAAGTTCTCTCAACCCCATAATCTCATCCCGTGGTATATACCCAAAAGAACTGAGAACATCAATTTATAGAAAGGCCTGTACATGAATTTTCATAATAGTATCATTCATATTAGCTAAAAAGTAGGAAGGAATGAATGAATAAACAAAATGTGCTATATCTATATAATAGAAGCGTATCTACTCCTAAAAAAGAATGAAGTTCTGCTACATGCTACATTGATGAATCTGGAAAAGATAGGCTAAGTGAAAGAAAGAAGATAAAAAAGGCTACACACTGAATGATATATTTATATGAAATGTCCAAAGTGGAAAAATCCAGGGAGGCAGAAAGTAGACTAGTAGTTGCCAGGGCACAGGAGGATGAAAGAATATATATTGGGTATATATTTTATATCCCTAAAATATAGGGATTTCCTGAGGTGATGGAAATGTTCTAGAATTAGATAGTGGGAATGGCTGCACAACATCATGAACATACTGAAACCACTGAGTGGTACCCTTTAAAATGGTACACACATATATATAAAGATTTATTTGAGAGAAAGAGAAAGAGCTTACAGTGGGCAGGGGCAGAGGGAGAGGGAGAGAATCTCAAGCAAGCTCCATGCCCAGCCACAGAGCCCTACGTGAGGCTCAATCCCATGACCCTGAGATTATGACCCAAGCCAAAATCAAAAGGCAGAGGTTTAACTTACTGAGCCACCCAGGTGCTCCTCAATAATATATTTTTTAAGGATTTTATTTTTTAAGTAATCCCTATACCCTACATGGGGCTCAAGCTCACAACCCCAAGATCAAGAATCACGTGCTCCACTGACTAAGCTAGCCAGGTATCCCATCAATAATGTATTTTCTAAAGCCATAAAAAGTGGGGGTCTGGTCACCTTCCTTCCATATCTAAAATTTATGGAGAACCTATTATCTGCTGAGCACATTTGTAAATGATTTACTTCATTGATTCATTTAATCCTCAACACAACCCATCTTTTAAAGAAAAGGAAGTTGAGGTACAAAGAGGGTTAAATAATTTGCACAAAGTCCTGCAGTAATAAGTGATAGAGCTGGGCTTATAAAACCAGGCAGTTTTGCTTCAAAGCTCAGGCCACACACTAATTGCCAGGAGCAATGACCATTAAAAGATGTGATATATATTCCCAGCTAATTTTTATTGAGGGAGCGCAGGCAGACACATGTATATGTGTGGGTGTAGACCGATAAGAATTATACATGTGGAACTATACTAGAGGTCAGCAAACTATAGCTCACAGGCCAAATCAAGCTTGCTTCTGTTTATATATAGCCCATGAGCTAAGAAGGAAAGAATGGGATTTGTATTTTTACATGATTCAGAAAGAAGGGGATACAAGAAACAGCGTAGTGTCTCATGACAAATAAAATTCACTTTTAGTGTCCATCAATGAAGTGTTATAGGGACACAGACATCTTCATTTATCTGTTTCATCTGTGGCTGCAAACACTATGCTATAAAAGCAGAGCTGAGTAGTGGCAACAGAGACAGTTGGACCCTGCAAAACATGGAATATTTCTATCAGGACCTTCATAGAAAAATTTTGCTGACTCTTGGATTATATTATAAATGATACTCTAAAATTTTGTCACTAAGCATTATACCACTTTGAACCTTCCAGATTTCCTTAATTTCTTTAATGGCTGCAAAATAAAAATGCACCTAAAATTATTAAACCTTTCCCCTACTGATGAAAATGTCATATCCTTTACCAACCACATTGCTCTCAAAATAGTTGGATTAATTTATTTGCCTCCTAATGGAATGTGAAAATTATCTACATTTTGGTGGCCTTCATATGTACTTTGAGAATTTTCAGACCTGTATCACCTGAATACAAGCTCTTCCCTCAACTGCTCAGTAGCCACCCAACGTTGATGCTGAGTCATGAGCTAAGCCACTATTTTAGACTACCTGGTCTAGTCAACTTTGTATATTCTGTATAGAGGAACCCACTTCACATTCTTTTCAACTGTCCTACTTTCTTGGCTTAGGGCATGTTACACAGAAGCTTCTGTTCTTATTAAGTAGTTAGAAAAGTGGAAGGGTAGCTACTATTCTTTAGTTGTTCCCCTGCAGTGGATACTGCAGTGGACTTCAGATCTCTCCCCATTCTGTGTTGAGACTTGGGAATTGCCTTCAGCAGAACAAAGTCACTTTGCCTAATGTCATGTCCCTTTTCCAGAGACAAACACATCCAGTAACTAACTGGTTAATGCAGATGTATAAAAGCCCATCCACCTTGACTTACGGAAGGATAATTAAAAAGTACCACCCCAACTCCAGAGCTCCTTACAGAATCCACTAGGTTCAGCTGAACTTAAGCAGAGCGAGACTTCCCTTACACAATTCTCTCACTGCACAAAGATGTTTCCCTGAGAACAATACACCATAAATTGTCCACAAATAGAGTCTGGTTTTCAGGGAAACTGACCTAAAACACTCCTCTTTAACTGTTCCTCAACACAAGAAAGAGAGATTTGATATTTGATATGACTCTTAAGTTTCGGGGAAGAAAATGAGTACATTATGGCTCAACCCTCCCACAGTCTCTTTGGGCCAGCATCCACGCAGAGAGGTGCACACTCCTCCTGCTACTGTACTTGTTGGGGTAAGCACACTGGGTTCATGTCGCAGCCTATGCTTTCTGATTCAAGGCAAATTTGGGCAACCATCAATTTCTTTTCATAGTAATGAGGCTTTAAACTATGTGACAAGGAGGGGGTCTAAGGGAGTCTTCTTGATTTTTTCTAGGATTGAATCTCCCAGAACCTAAACTTAGGTGAAGATACTAGAAGTCCAACTGTGAGAGTAAAGCAAATTGAGGATCTCTTGCTCAGCCTGATCAGTGATTAAGCCAATGATGTGATCTTCATCTGCTTATTCCTTTGTCTTTGTTTTCTCAGTTGGATCAAAACTACGGGACAGGGATGAGTCATGATCATAATCCTAAACCACACTGACGAAGAGCAGCACTACATGCTTCCATAGGCAAACCTTCATTCCTTATTATTAACTATTAACAGTCTAATATAACAGTCTTAATATTCAAATTTATCTATATTTACAGGGAGGTAGTACCCTAGCAATGTCTTAAATTTGGGGCAGGTTTTAATTCAAATCCAGTTTGGGCATTTTAGATTTAAGAAACAGTTTTCAAATAGGAAAACTGAGCCTTGCTTCCTTATTGTTAATGCATCTAGGAACATCCAGCTCAGATTTAGTTTAAGAATTAAAAGCAGTAATACAAATAGCATGCCTCTGGCACTACCTTGTATGTAGGTACTCAGTAAATGTTGATTCACAGCTTAGTAAGTATTAAGAACTATTTATATTATGCCCAAATGGGCCCACTGTAGGTTTTTCAAAAAGAACAAAAATCATCTCTCCTCCACTTCCAAAAGGTAGGATGACTTTTCATACTGAAGAGATCATTTCAAGTCAAAATTCCAAACAATTAGTAGGTAAATAAAGCTCACACCAGAAATAAGGATATAAAAGAAAGCCCAGAGAATTCCCTTGTCTCTTCTACTATTTGAGGAGACACTGAGAAGATAGTGTCCATGCACTAGGAAGTAAACCCTCACCAGACACTGAATGTGCTGGCACCTTGATGTTGGCCTTTCCAGTCTCCAGCACTGTGAGAACTAAATGTGTGTTGGTTAAGTCAGCCACTGTATGGCATTCTGTTATAGCAGCCCAGACTGACTAAGAGAACATTTCCTATGCCTACTAAGAGCACTGTTAGCTTTGGCCACACAGATACCCCAGAAGTGAGAAAGGGAAGAGCCTCCAAGGACTGGTTGCCTACCATGGCAGTTACCAAATTCAGTCTCTGACCAGACCTAGTCCCAGGCATCAAACAACTTAAGAATTGCCTTTATTCTGCTTAGTACGTGGCAAGGAAGGGAAGTGTGCAATTAGCCCTGGCACACTCTCTTCTCTTAGAGAGAGAGAAGCAAGTACTCTGATAGTTTGTTTAGAAAAAGCAGCTTGAACCCAGGGACTTAATAAGAAGCTGAAATGGGTGAGTTGAAGCAACAGACAACAGTGGAAAGTTAGGTGGAGAACCAGTTAACCAAGATAAATAAGAATGTTCACTTATTCAGAGTGAATGCAACTTGATGTGAAGCAATTATCACTCTGGGAGATTTCTGCTGTGAACCAGCATTCAGATGAAAGACCTTGCACATTAAGAATAAAACCAAGGAAAACTAGAAAAACTAAGAAAAGAATGAGTTTCTATAAATTCCTGGAAAGAAAGTCCTAATAGGTCACAAAGTATTCCCGAACAAGAACCTGGAATCCGGGGTGGAGGTGGGTGGCTTTGGAATGTAAACTCTGGGGATGTAATCAATGACTTGATCTGTATTTTTAGCCTCTGATGCCTCTGATTTTTGTGAACTCAGAACTATTAATACAATTAATACGAGTAGTCTGGTCTAAAAACCAAGATCAAACATTTACCACCATGACCTTCAGAACCAGCAAATTCCAGAGAAGAGCTAGCTGACTGCTCTGTGAAGAAACATTTACCTGACCAAATTTACCAAAATCTGTTGAATATAATCTTTATAGTCATCTTTTAAGTCTCATGCTATTTAAAATAGAGATAGAGAAAGAGAGGAGGAAGAGGAGGTAAAGAAAGGGAGGGAAGACAAGGGAAATGCATTCCTTTAAAATATGTTCCCTAATTCTTTTCAAAGGACCATGATTATATTTCATGGATTATATTCCAGAAAGCTGTTTTATTAATCATATGTAATACCTGACAAAAAGGAGAAAAGGTAAAATTACCAAATTTCTGAATTCTACTAGGCATTATACATTGTATAGGGCACAGAGACAGGGGAGATTTAAAGAATGTGCTCAATTCTTTGTAAACATAAGGTTAGTAGAGATTCCAGTTCTAAGGACCAGATTACTAGTTTAAGACATGGGAGAAAAGTTCCGACCCCTCTCTCAAGCTCACCATACTTGTTTCTGCAGGAGTGCAGGAATTACCGCAAAGTGGTTAGTTCTCTAAACATATTGTCAAAGCTTAATTTTACACAGAAGAGAAAAAATATTTCAAAGTATTTGAAAACATCCTCCATGTATTTGTATTTATTTCTCTACTTTTCTTTCTTTTTATGGAAAGGAGAAAATTTCCCAGCTCACCTGTTTCAAACCCCACACTTGGCACTAAGTCCACGGTTCCATGAAAGGCTCCGGCCCATGCTGAGGTAGCAGTGGTGACTGTAGTCGGATCTGTCTTTGTGATGTCACACTGGGGAGCAGGAATCCTGGCTGCACGCACTGATGGCATCAGCAGGGGCCCATAGGACGGATCCAGGGCAGAACCAGCAGAAGGGTGATGGTGGTGGTGGTGGTGGTGATGGCGTTGGTGCATGTGGGCATGGGGGTGGTGGTGCCTCATGTACACGTCATGCATGTGGCTGTAGGACGGGCTCACCTGAGATGCCAAAGGATAGTGCCAGGACTCGGATGCAGGACGGTGAGGGGCTGGGCCAGTCTGATGCAGCCCATGTCCCGGCCAGGGGCTAGGGTCGGCTGCAGTAAAGGTGCCAGGGGGTGCAGTGACCTGGAAGTCGGGATGAACCCCACCTAAGCAGGGTGCAGATGGGGGCTGGTAAGAGCTGGTCCAAAAGGAAGTCGGGAAACTACTCCGCTGGTTTGAGAGAGCTGAGCTGTCTGAGAAGACAGAAAAATTATTTACATAAGATTCAGTTCCAGGACAAGACTTGCCTCTACTTGTTCAATATTTTACAAGCAGACTAATTAGTATGCACTCTTTTCTCCCCACACAGAGGTAAATTGATAGCAGGTAAGTCTCTCAGATCCCATACCAAGTCATTGCACACAGTTCAAGGTGCTGAATGAGTGCCCCTATCCCTTATTTGCTTAGCTTATGTAGTCACAGTCTAAGCTGAGGTTTGCCAAGTCTGAGATTGAAAAGCTTCGTTTCCTGCTGGGCGGCTTGCCTCTCTCAGGTTGTCTGAGCAGAGGTCACAGGTACATACATCACGAGGAAAGAAAGCTCATGCCATAGATATGATGCAGGAATGCTGGAAATGTTGATGTTTATCAAACTTCTCACAAATGCAAATGCAATTTTCATTCAAACAACATTTTAATGCTGAAAGTAATAAATGGAAATAAGATCATACTGAATTAAGCTCACCAATACTCATTTCCCACCAAGAAGAGTGTAACCGAAGCTTATTTTTTTTCAGTAGAGGTCTGGGAGTGTCTGGACGGATAATAATAAATGTTAATATTTAGTTACAGCAACCAAATGTCCAATCCTAGTCCAGGGGCTTTTCATGGATGATATTATTGGATCCTCATTCTAGCCCTCTGAGGTAGTTATTGTTATTACCCCCATTCTAGAGAAATGGAGATTGAAGCAGGGAAGAAGCCCAAGATCTCACAGCTGGTAAGAAGGAGATGAAGCTTTGAAAACAGGTAGCCTGCTTCAGTGCCTGGCACTCTTCCTAACTGTGGCACAAGAGGGCACAACTGAAACCGGGACAGGAACACCTAGAATTTGGTGGGGATTCTCTGGAGACTTTTGAGGGTAAGAGATTCAAGTAAGGCTGACAGACATGAAGGGTTTAGGCAGAGGAATAATAATAATAATAAAAAATAGCACTTAGAGATAAATGAGGGAAACTGCTCCCCATCCCCATCTTCAGTTGAATTTCTCCACTCAACCTCCATAACATATTTATAGATGACTACTACATGCCAAACATAGGTCAGGGATGACCAAACAGATATCACTCTTAATCACAATCTAGCAGGGGACAGGTAAATAAGTAAACCTGTGCAATGTGACCTGATAGGGGCTCTCATAAGGAGAAAGCATAGAGAGAGGGCACAGAAGCAGCCTAAGAAAAAATAAAAGGGTAAGAAGAGTTAGCCTTGTGAAGAGGCAGGGAAGAGTGGCTTAGGCAAATAAAAAAGTATGTGAAAAGGGCCAGAAATTACACACACACAAAGTAGCATAGGAGGAACAAAAAAGAATCGTGTGGGCAGAAGATGGCAAAAAAATTAAACTAAAAAGTCAGACTGGGTCCAGGAAAAGATCCAGATGGGCCTTGCCAACCATGTAATGACTGTGGGCACTGTCCTGAGGAGATGCTAGTGACCTTTGAAGGGCTTTACTCTAGGGAATTATATAGTCAGATCTGTGACCAGAAAGAGCCCTAACTCCAGCGATAGCCTGTCTAGGGTTTAAAGAGCAAGCCCTGGACGGGGAGTCTAGGGAGCCCGGCAGAGAGCCAGCACCTACCAATCACCTCATCTGATTTGACCTCAAATGGATCTGTTGGTCTCTCTGGGGCTCAGTTTCTTCCATATGAGGTATTTGAATTACAATTCCAAATATCTTCTGGCTCTCTATCATTCTGTGAGGTGGCCTATGATTTCTATCTAAAGACGAAGAGAAGGTTCCTTAGCACATGAATCGTGCATGTGTAATAAGATACTGTTTTCATACAGGGTTCCACACAAAAGAACCTAGCTGCATCTTTTCATTGAGTGAAGACTAGCCTAAGAAGTACTCTGAAATATAAGTATTCAGAAGTCTGACATGTCCATGTTCTCACTTCATGAATTTCCAGGACACAATTTTCTCACCATAGAGGAAAGCTGCTGTGACTTGAACCAGGCACCATATACATAATTTGACTAACATATTTAGGATATTGCCATGGTGTTCCAATGTCTCCTTTCTCCAGCTTCCCTGATGACTCTACCCCTTGTTCCCTGTTAACCCTACACCAGGGCGATCCTCATTCACCCTATTCATCCTATGGATGGGCAGCTCTTTGGTGTCTCACATTCAAATCTGTTCCCCAAAGAATCTCCAAGGATCTCAAGACCCTTGGGGGAAATTAAAAAAAAAATTCTCCAAGAGGCAAAGGATGGACGTGCACATTGTTCTTCAAGTCTTCAAACAGTCCAGTCAAACTTTTGATGGAATGACTTTGCCTTGTCACCATCACATCCATCAGAAAATAGAACTTAAAATCAAACTCACTGGCTTCGGGGCACGTATGTTTTCTTTCAGAATTGTCTCCCTCTGATATCTAAAAAGTAGCTGCTAATGACCAACAAAGTCGTGTAAGCTGTGAGAAGAAAATTCAATTTGCCTTCAATGGTGGCCACTTGTAGGATTTTGTGTCATACCCACCACGATGGCTGCCAACATTAAATTTAGAACCCACACAAAAAGTTACAGAGGCTCGTTACATGCAGCTTTGCTGCCCTGAACCTGCCACTTTGCTGTCACAGGTGAATCTCTGGTACCAGACTGAACCTTCATTCTGCTTATAACTTTCATCGCCTGTTGGAGCCAGAATCCCATTATGAAAACTGCTAATCCCCTCCCCCCTCCAGGTACATGCCAGAGATACTGAGCTGCCCTTATTAAAATCCCCCATTAAAATGTCAAAACTACAAAGTATATGTCATTTTGCAGGATGCTTTCCTTATAGTTCCTTTTATTTATATATACGTGGACCCAGTTTTATTTTATAGATGCTTATGCATTTAGAGATGCATGCATAAATATGAATAATGGGCAAATTCCTTACCCAAAATATTACCCTATTTATGAATCATTGTATTGTAATTAGTGAACACATTGTCAATGATAGTGGAAATCTATTTTTAAAAATGTGCTCCATAAAAAAATAAAATAAAATAAAAAATAAAAAATAAAAACGTGCTCCATAAAGACTGAACAAAGCTTTAAAATGCCTCAGCGAAAAATAAAATTAGAAGCAATTTAATGTTTTCCCAGTTCATATGTCTCCCAAGATTAAAGTCTGCAGAGATCTCTGTGGCCCTTTTCAAAGACATTGTTGCATTTTACAAGTAAATGAAACAATATTGAAGAGAAAATATGTTTATGGATAGTCTACACTTCAAAACCACTATTTGGTATCTTGGTTGTTAAAAAAAGATCTTGATACAAAGAAACATGATATGCTTTGTTTGAAGCCTGGGAATCAGTGTGCTTATTTCATATGTAGGCAAATTCTTTTTCGTTACATGGACATGACTCTTTGTTTAGGAGTACTTAATCAAAGCCACATTTGATGAAAAAGCATATGAAAAACTTGTGTACAAACTATTTCCATGGAATTTTACTTTTCAGGTTAATGAAGGCAATTTAGAACTGTCAGATGTTACCATTCTGGTGGTGACTCTGGATTCAATGGTACTCAATATTTGGATGTTAACACTGACATTATGACACATGCAAAAAAAATCTAAATACACTTAGGTTCAATTTGCATTTGGAATTAAAAGTCTCTCTGTCTCTCTCTCTCTCTCTCTCTCTCTCTCTCTCTCACACACACACACACACACACACCCTTATTTCTAAACAAGAAAGTCAAAATTGTTATGTTGTCTAATACAACCTACCCAAGGCATACTCAGTAATCTCACTGTGTGAATTATACAGAAAATACCTTAAAGACACGGAAGAGTTCAACATGGAACATCAAGCTATTTCTTCAATTTCATAATAGATGGGATACTTTTTGTATTAACTCTAAATACTAAAAAAAAAAAAAAAATCTCTAAGGACAAACAAGCCAGAGAAAATTCAAAATTTAGTTTAAAAAATCAAACATTTTACTATTCAATTTTGAAAAAATGAAAACTATATTAAAAGGAAAATGGGACAATAGAATATTGTAAAACATGTATCTTAAATCATCTTTAAAATCTCCAGGAAACACATTCTTAGGATAATGATACAACACATCAACGTTAAAAGACAACATTTACCTTTTTATTAACTTAAGTGAAAAAATGCAATTCAGCTCTTAATCCAAAGAGTTCCCATCCTCTAATTTAATTCCCATCTTCTTATTCTGCTTCCCGTGAAAACAAATGGTGGGGTCAGAGGTGAAAGAATACATTTTCCAATGTCTTCTGTCCCTCAGGAATAGGCATCACCAGTATGTTCAAAGACTGTCCTCTACTTACTTGATTCTAGAGTTGCTCACAATGGATGCTGTGACTAAAATGAGAGTTTCAAGGAGTCGGGAGGTAAGTCAGGCCTCACTTTCCTTCCACGTGTTTGTCCTAAACTTGCCAGCATGGATTCCCTCCAGCGCCTCCTGGAGATGCAGCTCAGCTGTCTTTCCCTGTGTCACCCAGCTCAAGACCCTGGCCCTCCTTTCCTTTCCCCTCTCTTGCTGTTTTAGGTCGATGCTCATTTTGAGAAGTCTTTGCAATGAGAATGAGTTGCTCTAAGCAGATACTATATGTCAATCAAGCAATAATTATTTACCTTGTAGCAACAACAAACTATCAAGTTCATCATTCAGCAAGGTTTTTAAGTTAGTGGTATTTTTATTTTGTTAAGGCTCAGCTGGTCCATTTTCCTGCACATAGGTGCATGCGCACACACAGACACACTTCCTGTAATAACACTTGGGCACTGAGATCAATGCATAGACATATTTAAAGCCAATGTTTCTGTTTAGATGGGGATAAGAGGGCAATCAGATCCTTAACGTTTTCTCAACTGAGAAGCCCTATTCAATCCCTATAAGATTATATACTGAGATAAAAGGTAATTGAAGTGATATTGTGCTAAATGAAGTACAAATATTTCCTATCAATTGTTTGCCTAAAAGCTGCAAAACACCTAAAGAGGACTTTCCTAACACCCATCAAGACACACACTTAAAGTATGACCATTATTCCATTATTAGCTGACATTCTATCTTTCTCTAACGATTTTCTGTGGACATATATTCTGCAATCAAACATAACTCAGTTTTAAATTCCTTTGTAGCACTATAGCACTTGTGTAGCACTGTAAAAACTTCATGCCATAAATTAGACCCTTTGACTTAATACAGCTGGCTAGCAGCTCCTAAGTAAAGTATCACCACCAAGGCCATCAACATTGTCAATAACGCTGAGTAGCTACTTTATCCAAGACACTGTGTTTTTAACCAGAAATGCAAACTTTCAGAAAACAATGTTTCGGATAAAAACCCAAGGTTGGTTTTCTATGTGCCGAATGAGTGGAAACTTACTTAAGGAAGAGAGAAAAGGCATCTATCTGATCATTGAACACCTTGCATAAAGCCCTGTGCCACAAAGCATTCATACACATTATTAGAGAATCTTTATGATAACCCTGGGAAATGTGTATCAATAAACACACATTATAGTTGAAGTTGAGGTTGGAGAGATTTAAATAATTAATTCAAGGTCATGCAATAGTCACACATACTAAGACCCTAAAATGAACAGAATCCAATGCCTGCATTATCCAAACCTGTGTTACTTTGGCAATTAATACAAAATTACTAGCAACTCTCTTCACCAAACCTGGGAATCTCAATTTATTATACCTCTCTTAAAGATATTACTTTCTAAATCTTAAATTACATTTTTGTAGATCTCCTTTCAATCACATCCAAGTATATATGTTTATCAAAACTCAAGTAATTCACAACTAGAAACAACTACAGCAAAGTTCTATCACAAATAGAAAGTAAATAATACACTTGAAATCACAGAACTTTACAGAGAAAAGATTTTAAAGGTTATTTAATGCAACCCCCTTATTTAACAAGTAAGGAAACCATAACCAAAGATTTCATACTTAATGCTCATAAATCTTATACTGAGAAGCTTTTTGTGTTCTCATCTGGGGCAAATGGCATGAAATTGATTCATCTAATTGAGTCATAATTGTTCAATTCATATTTATTCTTGATTTTCTAGACAGAAATGTATTATCTTGAGTATCAGGAAAAATGAGGTGAGAAAACCAGGTATGTAGTATGTAAGTCTCACTGGGAGAGGAAGAGATGAAAATTGAAGAGTCTGCTGGGTTTGCCTGCATTACCGTAATACACTGAACTGAAAATCCTCGTCTCTACCTAGCACTCTGCTTTTCCTTCCACTCTTGGCAGCACTCTTGCTTCCTACTGAACACTCTAGGCTCAGTCCTTCCATAGAGCCTTTGCACTGCCTCAAATAACGTCCCCCCCAGGACACTCTGACTTCCTTCAGGTCTGTACTTACATGTAACAGACTCAGACCATCGATCATCACTCAAAGAAAAACACCTAGCATTTCATTATATACATACTATCTGTCTCTTCCACTAAAAAGATCCATGAATGTAGAGGCTTAGACTCTCCTGTCCAGTAATATATTCCTACTCCCTAGAACATAGTGGGATCTTAATATTTGCTGCTTATGTCAATGACTGAAACAGGAGGTAAACTTGAAGGCCAAATAGAGGAGAATCCCAAGAAAAGTGTAGTAATAGTTACAGAAACATTACCATTATCCAGCCTTTCTATATGGAAATTGGACATCAGTCCAAGGATCTCTCTCTATTCAGTCGCACAATTGACAGGAAAAACACTGGACTGTAGAGTTTTTGCATATACACAACACCTCACTTGAAACTCTCCTGGTTATAATGCTATAACCACATCTATCTGTAATTTCGAGCTCTTGTTTCTACATTCCAGATTCAGTGACTACTAGGTCATATATGCCACTATGCTTACAAAAAAAAGGTAGGCATTGTATTTAGTACTTTCATAGGACAGATTATCCTGGTGTGATTTATTATTGATAAATCAGACTAATTTATTAAAGCAGCCAGCTAATTTATTGAATTTTTCCTGTTTTCACTTCCACTCATATTAAAAGTATTTAGCACAAGCTACCAAACAGAATATTGGTTGATTTCACCAGCACCTTAGGCTTCCAAAGACTAAGTTCTCAGTTTTGTGGGAAGTCTGTAAATTTTACTAATCAAATAAGCAATTATGCTCCCCAACTCATTTCTATCAAGGCCTCCATCATTTGGGTTTGTCTTCCACCTTCCTCTTTATAGTCACTACTATCTCAGTGTTGTTCATATGTACTAAGAAGAAAGACAGAAGGCAGGCGGGCAAGCCAGCAGTCAGGTCAGGCCTGGCAATGTCCTACAGCCATGAGCTCTCCCACCATAGAGCAGAAGCATTCCTCTAACGCTGAAAGGGAATGACCATATATCACCTCTCATCTGCCCTCTACCAGAGGTGGCCTACCACAGATGGCCAGCCTTTCCTCACCCTAGGATCGCTTGTGGGCACTTGCTAAGATGTGATTCCCAGAGTCTCCCTCTGAAGAGACTGATTTACTAGGTCCAAGTTAGGCACCAGCGTCTTTGCTTTTAAAGGCACTAGGTTAACGATTTTCAAACTTGAGCCTTTATGTGAATCAACTGGGAGGGCTGCTTAAAACACAATTTGCTCTGCCCTTGAGTTTCTGATTGAGTATCTCTGGGGTGTGGTCCAGGAATCTGCATTTCTAGCAAGCTCCTGTGTGATGCCCATGTTCCCAGTAACTGGAAAGCACACATGGAGAATGATTTTACTAGAGGTTTCTTATAACCAGGTGAGTTCAGAACAAACTTCCATGACATATTTCTCTCAAACTATCATTGAAATGATGTGCTATTTCTCCTTGACCTTATAATTTGCCCAATTAAGATGTCATCCAATGATTTTCTGTGAGCCAGGAATCAGATGCAAACACATCTCTGTGACCTCCGTAGGGAGGGAAGTAGAGAATAGGATGGCCAAGCAACTGCTTTCCTTTAGTAAGGTAAAAACAACAGTCTAAACCCTGTAGACACAGTCAATAATGTCTGGACTATAAAGGGAAAGAGCTCACACCACAACAAAGCAGGACAGAGAGAGCTATCAAGAGAACACAGAAGGCTTTCAAAGTTTGTACTCCCGGGTCAGACTCAGATTTCTGCTATGTCACCACGTAGCACCTTGTGGAATGAGCAAGAGCTGATTTCTAAAAGCTGATATGGGCACGCCTTTTATTTAGAGATCCAGATTGGGCCATTGGGGCTTAAGGAATGGTGCTTCACAGCCCCATCCTGCCACTACAAACTCAGGCTGGTTGCATCACTATTTTCCATGAGGAATTTAAGGGGTGTGACTGCATCCTTTCCAACCCTGCATTCCACATGTGACAAAACTGATCCAGCTGTTTGTCTGAAAGAAATTCCTTGCTGTCCTTAAAAATTAAAAAGCAAGAGGATATCCATCCTCCAGGGGCAAGTCTCCAGCTGGAACCTGGTATAGGCAGTTGCGAAACAGAGACAGTGCCCTGGAGAGCATCTGCTTTTGAATTCTTACCTCGCCATAGGGGGGTTAGCCCCATCTTGCTTTTTGAAATGGCAGATTCTGGATGGAGGGTGCTGGCTTGGCCCAAAGCTCTTGAGAAGTGTTCATCCACTACTGACCCAATGTCTCCCTGGAAATAAGTGAAAAGGACACAGCGAGAGTTAAGGTACTCCATCTCGGCAGGCTGGTCTTTCTCCTCCTCCTCCTCCTCCTCCTCCTCATCCTCCTCCTCCTCTTGTTTGCTGGGAAGGGTGACTTCCAGAGAGTCCTGCATCTTGCTGTATACCGCTAACTTCTGGGATGGAATAAACAAAACACGGTATCAAAGACAGTTTGGAAAAAAAAAAACGCATTAACTACTTAACTTTTCACTTTAAAAAAGCTCAATATTAACATATGTTTGCAAACTGATTCTTCTTTGTCTGCTTTACTCCATCTTTCCCCTCCCCAAACCAGTCTTCAACCTTCCCACCCTGAAAAAAAAAAAAAAGCCTGTTATTTCAAATTTGGCAAAAAAAAACCAAAACAAAACAAAAAACATAAATTATCATTATCTGACAATATATTTTCAGAGTGTAAAAGACAGGTTTGTTTGGTTTTTCTGTTTCAGAATCTAAATATACCAAAAGGAGAACGACTTTTTTTTTTTTTTTTGAGAACGACTTTTAAAAAGGGTCAGATTCATTCCAGTTTTTCATCAATTTTCTATTTTAAAGTTTTAATGTACGTCAACATTAAAGTTTGGGACAGTGAGGAATGGGGGACAAAAGGGAGCCCCTGGGGGAGGGGTGAAGAAGAAAAGAGTTTTCCATAAATGAAATAAACTAAAATAAAAGCAGGAATGTAGCATCTTATAAAAGGATTTGGCAGATGTGCCGACTCATTTCTCCAAAATCAAACTAAAATGACAAAATAAGTCTGTGTGAAGATCCATTTTGCATGGAACATATTTTGCAGATGTCCCAATTGCCACCATTATCATGGAAGGGAAAAAAATAATATTATGGCTTATTGAAAATAATACAAGGTGCCACCAATGGCTAGGGTGGCTTTCAAACAAAAATGAGAACGTTTTGATAATTTTAAAATGTTTTTAAAACATACAATCATAGCTATAATAATCGTTAATAGATATGACATCAGGCACTCATAAAACTTTGAATTTACTACCTCATTTAATTTTTATAATTCTGTATTATCGTTATTATTACTATTTGTATTTTATAGGTGAAGAAACAAAGACACAGAGAAGTGAAGCAACTTGCCACAGATCACAGAGCGTAAGAGTGGTAGAGCCAGAACACATAATAAAAACACACAAGTATATTTATGTGTGTTTAGAAGGGGAGGGAAGGCATATTTATTGTGCGGGGAAAAAATCACCGAAATGATACGTTATTGTTTTCTGGCTGGTAAGTTTTGCAGTTGTTATTCCTGCTTTTCAATATTTCCAAATGTTTTTCATTGGGTATATATTATTTTTATAAGCAAAACTTCAATGTGAACTATATATATAAGACAATGCCAAAGATTATAAAACTTATGATCCTCATGATGAAATGAGCTATCATCTGTATATCTGAAAAATCTGATTCTTTGTTGTACCATTTTTACTTCAGAAAAAAGTGCATGCTGGCAAATGAATGTGAGTAGAAAAAAAATCAATCATTCTAGAATACTTAGTAAGCACACATAACATTTGCAAATGTTATCAAAACACATAACCCAGAGTCATATTCCTAATGTAATTACTAACTTCAAAAATCTATACCCCAAATTATAAATGCATCATTCAATAAATTGAACCTTTTCCCCCTAGCAATGAATATGTCATTCTTGTGTGAGGTGGGCCCTGAAATGTTCAGGCATATTATGAGCTGGTGGTTATTATGTAGGGGCTGTTATTTATAAACATATATATTACATTATATTGAAAATCTGTGCCAATGTGGTTATCACTTGTTGATGAATAGATAATTCATTCTTGTGAGTGGAATATGCCTCTTTGATGAATAGGCGATTGTAATGACTATGTGGTTATATTTATTACAATCTGTTTTGCACAGGTTTGAACATGTTTATATTTAACTTCAATAGTAAAAACACCACAGTAACAAAGGTTATGTATACAAATAAGAGGATTGAACTACATGGCCCCTAAAGTTATTCCTGACTTTAAATTCTATTACAGAATAAACAAATATTATAATTTATTAGTCAAATCACAGTATTTGACTATTTCTCTGTGTGCATGTATATTTATCTGAAGTTATGCCATTAAGCATATATACACACTCTCTGCCAAGTACTCCAACATATTAAAAAGAAGCACTTTTTTTACATAGGAAAGGAGTTAAAACTGATCTAGAGAGTGACTTCACTGTCCACTGGTGATCATTACTATCTCCGAAACTGATTTTTTTTTTCTCCCTGTTAATGTCTAGCTCAGCATCAGTTTGTGAGAGTCAGGTTTTGCATCTAATTGTTTCATTTGTTTAATTTTAACATTTATTCTTTAAAGGAAAGAGCTCTGGGATGTACTAATTATCCAAGGAAAGGCAATGTTTTATTTTATCCCAATTAGCAAATAACTCTTAGATGAAATAAAATTAAAGTTTTATATATACTTAAAAGATTTACAGCTACAAATATGGATATAAAGGTAGCATAGTGACCATGACCAATAATAGCAGTAATAAAATATCTTTATTAATTGATGGCAGTTGAATTTAACCTATAGATTTTCAATTTATTACACAATTTTCTAAATGCTATACAATTTCACGCTACTCTGTTTGACCAAGTGTTGAATGGTTGGATACAAATAAGTCTAAAATTTACATGTGAAAAATTCAATATGAAATGGGGAAAAAGCGAACAAAATCAGCCATTGTATCAAAATACCTTTTATTAGTCCATTTTCTAAAAATGATTCTCCTGTCTATGGATGCATTTATTCCCAATACCCTTATATTTCATAGATATGTAATATATGTCTGTATATACACATATGCTTTTACATAAATATATAGTGATATATTATTTCTTTTAATAGGAAAACACCTGTGATTTTATAAAAATATATGTATCCACTCTATTTAAATACAGTTTTTTGAATAAATATAAAAGATTTTTTTTTCCACTTCCAGCTCTTTAAGATAGGTCTTCTATTAAGTAAATAAATTTGCTTGGAGACTATCAAACAAATAAAATGGAGAGGGAGACTGTGATACACCTACCAATAAGCAGGATATAAGGCCTATCATTCTCTCATACTTTTTTCAGATAGAGTTGAGTCAATTTTTACAAATTATAGTGAACCAATTTATATATTTACATTTACCCCCCCACACACACACACACAGAGGCACACACATTTAGCTTCACCATCAATACACACTGGTCAACATAAGAATTCTAAAGTATTCAAATAGCCTGAAAGCTCCCTAAAATGCATACTTTTAATTTCATTGGAGAACAATATAAACAGAAAAGGCTACACATCATACATGTAACCTGAGTACATCAATGAAACCAGCAACAGATCAAGGAGAGCATCCTCAGTCCCCCAGAGGCCCCACTTCCTTCAGGCTACTCCCTCTTCAACAGCAACCACCACCCACACTTTCTATCAATGTCCATTAGCCACACGGTCTTTTGTACGTTACACAAATGGCCTGATACAGCTCTCACCCTTTTGCATCCGGCTTCTTTCACTCAATATCACGTTCGAGATTCACGCATGTTGTCTCATGTAGTTGTAGACTGCTGAATCTCATTGCTGTGTAGCCATCCATTTATCTACTGTACCTGTATCTACTTACAGGCATTTGGCCAGTTTCCAGATGTGGGCTATTATGAATGGTACTCCTATGAACATGTGAGTATGTTTTTTGATGAATATATGCCTGCATTTCTTTGGGGTATATAGTGAAGAGAAGACTGCTGGGTCACAGGTACGGATGGAGGTGGTTCACAGATAGTGCCAGTTTCCTCAAGTCACTTCAACCACCTGACACACGCGCTGCTAGTTGGTGAGAGTTCCTGTCGCTCGATATCCCTGTCAGCACTTGGTATTATGTGTCTTTTGTCAGTTTTTGCTCTCCTGATAGATATCCCGATTTTTTTAACTTTTTTTTTTCATTGAGGTGAAATTAACATAAAATGAACCTTTTGGAAGTGAATGATTCTGTGGCATTTAGTACATTGAGAATGTTATGCAACTACCACGTCTAGCTAATCCAAAACATCAACCCAAAAGGAAATCCTGTACCTATTAAGTATTAACTCCCTATTCTCTGGCTCCTCCCCATCAGTCCATGATAACCACCAACCACATTCTATCCCCATGAATTCATCTATCCTGGATATTTCATATAAATTGAATCATATGTATGTGACTGTTTTGCTTCTAGCACCTTGCTCTTAGCATGTTTTCAAGGTTGATTCACATTGTACCAGTACCTCATTCTTTTTATATATAGCTATATAGCTGAACAATATTTCATTGTATGTATATACCAGTTTGTTTATCCATGTATCCATAGATGGGCATTTGAGTCATATCCACCTTCTGGCTGCTGCAAATAGTGCTGTTATGAATACGTGTATACATGTATTTGGTTGCATACTTCTTTTCAGTTCTCTTGGGTAGGTATATGTGAGAGCTGGGTCATATGGTAACACTATGCTTAACTTATTAGGGACCTGCCAAACTGTTTCCACAGCAGCTGAAAAATTTTAGATTCCTACCAGCAATGTACTAGGGGTCCAATTTATTTACATCCCTTGGCAGAAAAGTAACACTTGTTATTTTCTGGACTTTAAAAAGAATTATTATTACAACTGTAGTCATCCTAGTGGGTATGAAGTGGTACCTCACTGTGGTTTTGATTTGCATTTCCCTAATGGCTAATGATGTTGAACAATTTGCATACATTTAAAAATATTAACTGTGAGTACAAAGAAAACAAGAACAAAATTTAAACAGCAATTGACTCATATGCTGACAATCACACCATCTTAATATTCTCCTCTATAGACTCCCAAGCCTTAGCTACTTTCCTATATCTACGCCTTGGTGCCTGTAAATCAATTCTTAACCTATTTTTAACTAAGTGAATTATTTATGTGCACTTTTGTCATATTCTGTATTCACTTGGTGTTTGCTCATTGGAATGAAACTTGCCTGGCATTACGTTCTTTCTTGAGAAAAATATATAACATCCAAAACGCTGAGATTTGAATAAATCTCAAATCATCAGAACCTAGACTTCCTGATTTGAGGTCAAAAGGCAATCTAGTTCATATTTTTGTTTTGTCAAAATGCACAATCCCTTCCTAAAAATACGCAAATCTCAGAAATGTTCATGCTTTTCTTGCGAGTCTCTGAAGAATTGTTAACCAAAATAAGGACGTCATAAGCAGGGACTTCAACACCTCCAAATTGGTTTATTTAGTGTACCTTAAGTGGCTTATCCCCATTTCAGAGTAATGACAATTTTCCCCCAGGCGAAATACCCCTGTGCTGCTGAAATCACAGCCACCTTCTCCTCCGAGAACTCACTCTCTAAGAAGAGAGGTCGCAGCAGAGCAGGGCAGCAAACCAGACCAGCCACCTCAGCCTTGGCCTCCAGCCTGGAGGTCCACAGGAACAAATGGTCACAGGGACATGCAGGCGGAAAGGGCTGCCTGACAACAGAGACTTCCACGTCAGGAGCCAAATACCACTAACTCCCCAAGGCTTACGCTTACAAAATGCCAAATGATTACTGTGCATATGTGGAAACTTCTTTTCTTAAAAAACTAAAAGTATTTTAATGAATCATTGGATATTTGGAAACAGCCCTTTTTTCATTCTTTTTTCTCTTTTCTTTTTTTCAATTTTACTGGCTCTCTTCTCTACATGCAAGGATTCTTTTATGTTCAAAGACACGGTTGGCACCTTTAAGAAAGGATCACCAGCCTGCAGTAAATGTTTCAAAGTGTGAAGTCCATAAAAGCAGCTGATTTGTTCTTGATCATATTTTTCCGAATTTACTTAGTAACAGATTTTTTTTTTTTAATATCTCAGAGAGACTTGAAATTTTGATCCTTAGCCTGCTTGGAAAAGGAGGAATCAGGTGAAGGGAGGATGGGTCAGGATGAAGAGCTATGCCACAGAACTTTTACACATAGTATTTTGCTTACCGCTCTCTCTCTCTCTCACACACACACACACACACACACACACAAATTTTTGTCCAAATCATTGTTTCCAGTGTACATATTCAAAAACTGAATAGCTTAGCTAAGATGATCTAGTAAATGGCAAAGGCAGGCTTAGAACCTATTTCTGTCTGACTACAAAGCATGAGCCAAGAAAATAGACGAAAGGAAACAAGATTCTATATATTTATTTTAATTGAAGAAATAAACAGAAGCCCACAATCAGCAAGGCATCAAAAGGCATCACATAACTAAGGAGAGCCAAAGTTACTTATAAGATCAAAAAAAAAAAAAAAAGAGATGTAAACATGTATCAGAATTACGGGCTGCACTGCTGTTCAATATATATATACATCTACATTAAACTGAAGTCTGTATCTAAAAAGATACTGTCCCCTTGGCAAGTCAGATACATAATACAATTGCCTCCATTTTTCTGGAAATCCTGTTCTGAAAATGTAAGCCGAGCCAATTTTGTGAGAAGCAGTCAGAACTTGAGATTCTGTTTGTTTTGTTTTTTTATTTTTCTTAACAGTAGAGAGGGACAAACCAAAAATAATATTAACTTGATCGGCTATTTTTGAACACACTTGCCTCTCAGTGATTCTGGTCATTATCAAGACTCAAACTCATCCTTTCCAAGGATAAAAAGCTTCCAGTTTTGAGGATGTTCAAAAAAAAAAAAATGTGCCACATGCTTAGAGAGATTTTCAAAATTTGCATTCCCAAAATACTTTAAGCAGTGATCACATCACAAGGGTATGCGTTCTCTCTTTAACTACTTTGAATGAAACAAGTTTCCAATGTGTGAATTTCTGATATGTCTTCATAATCCTATTACTAGACATAAGATATGACTTCATTTTTAAAAATTCATCTGTTATTCATCGAATTGCTAATTAACTCCTCTCTTCTATCAGTATCTGTGCAAAGACATGGAGCCACAAGATGAAAATCGTAGCCTATCACTGAACTCAAGCTGCTCATAGTTTGTTGGAAGAGCTTTGTACGATCAACAGTAAATAAGGAGAACCTCATAGTTTATCCATCTGGCCACTTGTCTAATTTCTCCAAGTAGCTAATACTTAAAAATTTTTAAATAAGAAAAGTAAAAAGGTATCATTAGGTAAATTACTTATTATTTCCTTGTTTCCAAGGAAATCTGGACAAGAAGGGAACACAACAGAAAGACAACTGGAATAGGAAGGAGGATTTGACCAAAATGAGTTCATGAGTCTGGGTAAGTCACCAAACTGTCTGGCCCCCAGCTTCCTCTTCTGAAAATGAGGAATTCTGAGACTTGATTATCTCAGAGGTCTCGTCCAACTCTATATCCTAATAAGCAACATGCTGGAGCTCTAGACAAATTCACACTTAATTTTGTTTCTTACGTTGGCCGCCTCTTCTGATTTTGTAGGACACTGGCCAAAAAAACTCTACAGACCATCGAAGACTAATTCATTTCTGGACACGGGTCATCTAGCCCAATTCCTAGGAATTTGTTTTGGTATATCCTTTATCTATGTTCATAGTAACAAGAAAGGATGCAACCTTCAACCCCTTCACCCCTCACTCCATCCCCCATGGACAAGTGTTTTGGCATACTAAAACAATATAATTCTACAAGAAGAGGACACCTGTTTAAGTCATTCTTTTCTTTCTTTTTCTTCCATTATACCAAAGCACAAGACAAATGAAAAATAGTCCAGTTACTCCAGTTCGGACCACACTTTTAAATTTTGGCATCAATCTGGTATCCACTGAAATATCTAGAAATATGGCATATATGACTCGTTGTTAGCAGCAGATGCTTGGGTCTACTTATTAAAGGCACTATTGGGTCTTCCTAAATGAATAGTTAAAGCAGAAAATTAGCTGCTTAAGAGCTGCTATTTGAAAGATTCAGGGCGAAGTTTTGCCCAAAATCATTTCCTTCACTGTGTCTGCCAGAACCTGAAATTCAAGTATCAGACAGCTTTTGTTTCTTGAATTAAAATATTTTTCTGGAAAAAAAATAAAATAAAATATTTTTCTGGAGATAATACCTTAAATGATTATCTATTACTAGATGAATAAGTTTGGGATTTTTTTTTTAAGCTAGCTGGAAACAGGGCCTATGGATATAAGATCCAACTTTAGCACCCATGTTTTAGAATGACAGACAACAAGACTGGATGCACAAGTTTGCTTTAGGATCTGCCCTGAGCGTCCTGAGCATAATATTTTTAGTCTCATTGAACAGTTCCCTTTGCACAGAAGGATACAAGACAGAAATATATATACTACCCGAAGAGGTCAGTTCAGCATCTTTGCTATCACCTAAAGAGTCACTGTGCACGACTGTAAGCTTCTACCCTCTGAACACCTCGTTTCCTTTGCTGCCATTCCCTACTTCGTGAGATGGGAGACTTTATTAAGTACTGGGTGAAGCAGGCCTTCTTTGCATTTGTCCAAAATACCTCTTCCTTTCCAAAGAGTGTCACTTTGTCTTGGCATTTGGTTTCCTGGTCAACATATCTTCACTATGCATGGTTTTATGAATTCCAAGCCTTCCTTTCTATCCTTATTGTAATCTCTCTTCTGGTTGACTACCAGAGACAACAGTTTAGTTTAGTTATTTTAAAGTTTAATTTTTTTCTTTAGTTTTGAATTTTCTGGCTGGGAAGTTATTGGGAGCACAAAACTCTGGGGCACATTAAGCTTCTAAGCCTCTGCAGTCAGGTTAAATTCTGTAGTGTGGAAGCACAGGGGCTGTTCTTTCTCAAAGAAGTCCTGTATGAATTCTCTTATAAATCCACATACGTCCTTGCTTACAGTTGCAAGAAATTTGGAGCTTCCACCTTAAATAAATTGGCTGTGCACTGAAACTACTTACGATATAATTGTATTCCTTCCATTTAATGAATTTAAACTTACGTTGGAGTAACAGTAATATATGCGGCACTTAAAGCTGACTGTTAATACCACTTCCTGAAGATGATTTTAAAATAAATAAATGTTCATTTGCTAAGTGGATATTTAGCCCTCATCAACAAAGGACGCAGAATGGATAGCAAGAGTCATCAGCATAATACAAATGCTTTCAAAAGGACTTTGGAATGCCTAAACTAAAAAAGTACACTACCAAGGCCTTGGAAAGAATTTCAGGCTCCAAGGCCAAAGAATCTACTGCATATTAATCTTCTTTATCAAAAAGTTGATTTGGAGCATTAAAGACAAAAATAAGCCTATTGTGCAATAGTAAAAGGAAAAAAAAAGGTTGGGAGACTGCATGGCACGGTGGAAAGATGGGGAGCAGGGGATTTGGTAGTCCTAATTTTGTCACCAATGAGCTCTTAAATCTTTGGCTAGCCACTTCATCCCTGTAAGCATCCATTTTCCCATTTGCAAAAGGAGGGGGGTTGAAGTATGTTTTTTCAGGGTGTCTTCTTCGACAAAAAATAAAAAAAAAATTAGAAAGCTTTTTATGACCTAACCAAAGTGGCAAAGTCCAGAGAAATAGTTTGAAAATAGTTCTACCTCCTAAAAGCATCTGATTCTTTTAAGTGAAAGCATGCAGACAGATTCACCCACCCAGCTGTCACCCCTGAAGAGGACACAGTAAATATGCTCTAACTTACATGAAATCCAAAGTGTAATTGTTAAGAACCCCTATGCACAATTAGAAAACTGGAGATTTTGTTTTCTGTTTTCACCACCTCATCAACAAACTACACCATTCTGAAAGCTTTAAGTACCTTTCTACTGTTGACATTTTGAGTAAATGGGGGGGGGCAGTTTCAGACAATAACAGACTGTCTATATTTAAGATGAGAAGTCCCCTGGGTATGAAGGGAATCTATGATTTCATTTCATATCATTTCCCTCAATTTTTCCTGACACATACTTGGAAATTTCTTTCTCTTAGTTCCTACTGTCACTGTTAGAATACAAGCACATTCCTTTCTGGACACGTTCTGCAGTGTCATCATGCCTTTGGAGTGTGTGCTGAGAGACTAAGTCAAGAGTTCTCTTGAGGAGATGTTAGAGAGATGGTGGGCATGGGGACCAGGGAGCTTAGCATCTCAGCCGATCCTGGCTGGCTAAAGCACACTGTGAGACTTACAGCCATGCAATTTCCAGGCATTAATGTCAGGGACTATAAAATGTTCTCTGCAGACATCCTTACACATCATTTTGCTTCATGAGCCTACTGTATGCCTAAGTAACACATCACAGTACACCCTGGTATACATACAGTTAACTATGTCTTTAAAACACCAACCTACTACCCATCTACAATGCATAATATGCTTGACGAAAATCTGAACTTAAAATTCCAACTGCACACTTGTGCTTTTAAGGGAAAAGCAGAGTACACATGCCTGGAATACGGTGCTCTACTATTTCAAGAATAATTTTCAGCTATATGATCATACATGAAAAAGGAAAAATATACCTACGTATAAAATCCATCCCATTATGCTATACTTACTTAAAACGACTTCTGAGCTATACAAATTTGAGGGGGGGAAAATAAGTTCAAAGATACACCACTACAATTGATTACAGAAGTAATACAAAGCTGAAATGCTCTCTCTTCTAACATTTTATCAGTGACCATTAAACCTTCTTTATAACTCTCAACTTTTTTTGCTATTCTTTTTTCTGCTCAACAAATCAGTTTTTCAAATGCAGTAAGGAGTGGTAGCCTTTATTTTTGTCTCCCAGGCAAGATGCTATTAGGGGTCACTTCCCATGGACAGAGAAAACAATCTTCATGGATAATAATGATAAAACCTTATGGAATGCAAAAACAACCAAAATATGTATTCTCGGATGACTGCAGTAGGGCCAAGTCAATACTAGTCCCATTTCACCCACGCATCACATAGCCTATAAATGCTGTCAGCCTGATAAGAATTTCCTGATTTACTCTTTTTTCCAATAGAAAATATAGGTCATCAAAATAAACTCCTGACAGTAAAAGAACAGTAGTTACACTATCAAGTCCCTTTATTTCGCTAGCCAGTTATAGTCAGTTACCTTACTTAACAACAACAGAAAAAGTGACCTCCAACAAGCCATTTTAGTAAAGGGAACATGAAAATTTCCAAGCACATCTCTCAGCTAAGTTCTTAGAGTCAACTCAGTCTAATTATGTACTCGAAAGACACCTATGGAACCCTAAAGTGTGGCAAAGTTGATATTCACTAGTAGCGCAGCTCACAACGTGGACAATTCAAGCAAAAAGGAAAGTTCATTCTTCAGTTTGTGGATGGTCTTAGCAAAAGAGTGAAATTTGGGGATTAAGTTGCAGCGCTATTAAAAAATTAGAGTACTAGAGTCATTTCTTACTGACAACTGAATTTTATGACTAGTAATTTATAATTTTTCTGATGCTGAATTTTATTTTCTACTTCAAGAGTATTACAACCCTAACCTCCACCACGGATTCATATATTAATGGAATTATTTTCACAATTCTATAGAACAAAACATAACTTCTATAGTTCAAGTTATTTTTTAAGGGAAAAATACTTGTCTGCCTGCTTAGTAATTTTGAGTCTGTTGCTTGTCCACATTCCAATTGACAATGGAAAGCCTCTACAGTCTCTGAGATGGAGAAAGGAAGGGAGGTAATACGATGGTTCATCTGGGACTGAGTGTTTATAAAACACATAATAATGATATCAGGAATCTCTTTGCCTCACTTGCCTAATTTGTACCTAAACAGGTTTTCTCCATTACTTAATACCATTTATACTTAAAATAAAAAAAAGCAAGCAGCATAACCAAAATGTTTAAATCTATCACCTTTGACCATAAATTACAAAATACTTTCCCATTTCTCTTTCCTAAAAGTAATCTTGCTTTCAAATGCTAAAGCTTCTGAATATTAAAAAGAAAAGAAAAAAAAAGAAAACAAAAGAAAAAAGAAAAGAAAAGAAAAGAAAATAGCAATAAAGTGGGGCTCCTTCCTCTTTTGTTCTACTTGGTCCTGTTAAGGTTATACTGTTTAGCAGCTAACTCTGGGGCATGTACTTTGCTCCAGAATCAGCTGAATTTTAGAGTCCCTAAATTCTAAACTGAAGTTATGATTTCTTTTCAAAGAGTAGCGCTACAAATCTAAGCCAAGAAACAGGTAAAGGGAATACAGAGATCAAAATTAATTATATAAATTATAATAAAGAGCCAAACCCTTAAGACTACAATAAAATATAGTTTCTAAGAAATTTTTAAGAAGCCAGTCAACAAATTCTGTCGATGGTGACTTCCAAGCTGTATCTAGTTCCCTGCTAAGTGTCTCCACCTCGGAGTGCATGACTCGTACTTTCTCTCTCACCAAATTCACCGCCGCCGTCCCGGACTCCTGAGGACCCTACTCCGTGCAGGCTGGTGCGCCCTGTACCCTGTACCCGCACACCCGCACCTGCCGTGACAGCACTCCCTAAGCTCACACTCTGCACTCCCTAAGCTCACACTCTGCACTCCCTAAGCTCACACTCTGCACTCCCTAAGCGCACACTCAGCCCTCCCTAAGCGCACACTCAGCCCTCCCTAAGCTCACACTCTGCACTCCCTAAGCTCACACTCTGCACTCCCTAAGCGCACACTCAGCCCTCCCTAAGCTCACACTCTGCACTCCCTAAGCTCACACTCTGCACTCCCTAAGCGCACACTCAGCCCTCCCTAAGCGCACACTCTGCACTCCCTAAGCTCACACTCTGCACTCCCTAAGCGCACACTCAGCCCTCCCTAAGCGCACACTCTGCACTCCCTAAGCTCACTCTCTGCAGTCCCTAAGCGCACACTCAGCCCTCCCTAAGCGCACACTCAGCCCTCCCTAAGCGCACACTCTGCACTTCCTAAGCGCACACTGCACTCCCTAAGCGCACACTCAGCCCTCCCTAAGCGCACACTCAGCCCTCCCTAAGCGCACACTCTGCACTCCCTAAGCGCACACTCAGCCCTCCCTAAGCTCACTCTCTGCAGTCCCTAAGCTCACTCTCTGCAGTCCCTAAGCGCACACTCAGCCCTCCCTAAGCTCACTCTCTGCAGTCCCTAAGCGCACACTCAGCCCTCCCTAAGCGCACACTCAGCCCTCCCTAAGCGCACACTCTGCACTCCCTAAGCGCACACTCTGCACTCCCTAAGCTCACACTCAGCCCTCCCTAAGCGCACACTCTGCACTCCCTAAGCGCACACTCTGCAGTCCCTAAGCGCACACTCTGCACTCCCTAAGCGCACACTCAGCCCTCCCTAAGCGCACACTCTGCACTCCCTAAGCTCACTCTCTGCAGTCCCTAAGCGCACACTCAGCCCTCCCTAAGCGCACACTCTGCACTCCCTAAGCGCACACTCTGCACTCCCTAAGCGCACACTCTGCACTCCCTAAGCTCACTCTCTGCAGTCCCTAAGCGCACACTCAGCCCTCCCTAAGCGCACACTCTGCACTCCCTAAGCGCACACTCTGCACTCCCTAAGCGCACACTCTGCACTCCCTAAGCTCACTCTCTGCAGTCCCTAAGCGCACACTCAGCCCTCCCTAAGCGCACACTCTGCACTCCCTAAGCGCGGCGCACACTCTGCTGGTGCCCGAGGAACGTCCAGGCCCAGTGCCAGGCCGCCCACACCGAAGCCCCTTCCCGGGGGGCTCTATCATCTTCCTGGCTCTGGAGCCCTCGGGCCCACACGCTGTCGTCTCAGCGGGGTGAGGTCCACCACCTGGTGGCCTGAGGCCACCTCTCGGGTGGGGACACGCGTCTAGCGGCCTCAGCCGTAACCCCTCTGCGACGGGCTGGAATGAAGCGTGAACGAGGAGGTCCGGGGTCAGCTCCAGCCGCCGAGTCACCCCCGGGGCCCGGCGCCGGCCCCGCTCCCGAGCAGCCCGGGCGGCCTCCCCTGGGCCGGCGACACGGTCCGTCCTCTTAGACAGGAAAGCCCTGAAACACTCCGCCTCCGCGAGGAAAGGACACCCGATACGGAGGAAGTTTACTCACAGGCTCCCAAGGCGGACGCCCCGGAGAGTCCGAGAGCCGAGCCCAAGGAGCCAGCACGGCGGCCCCGCGGGGCGGCCCGGGGCTTCGGCGGCAGCGGCTGGCGGAGCCCGGCCAGGGTGGCCCCGGCTGCACCGCCCGCCCGCGGCCCTTCCCCGTCCGCGTCCGCACTGAGCAGCCGCCGGCCGCGGGGCGCTCCCGCACGCCCCGAGCATCCTCCGCGCCCCGCGGCCGGCGGGACGTCGCCCGAGTCCCCGGCGCGCACTCCCGGGCCCCGCCCCGCCCCGCCCCGCCCCGCCCCGCGGGCTGCCGGCCCCGCCGCGGACTCACCTGCCCGCCAGGTCGGGGCGCCGGGGCGTGGCGGGGCGCGGGGGCGGCCGGGCGCTGGGGCGCTGCATGCGGCTGCGGGTGGTGCATCAGCCCCGCGCAACTCATGGCAGCCGGGGCAGCGGCGGGCTCCGAGCTGCCGCCGCGGGGGTCGCTGCTCCTGCCGCCGCGGCGGCGAAGGCGGGTCCTCGGCGGCCGCGGGCTCCGCGCGGGGCGCGGGCGCGGGCGGGGGCGGCAGGCGGCGGGGGCCCGTGCGCGGGCACCTTCATCTTCAGCCCCTCCGGGGGCCCGGCCCGCCGCGCGGCGTGGGCGTCACGGGAGGCGGCGGGGGCGCCGCTCAGCCCCGCACACGCGCGCCCCACGCCCGGGGCTCCTGCTGCCGCCAGAGCCCACGGCGGGGCGGGGCGGGCGGAGCGGGGCGGGGCGGATTGGAGCGGCGCGAGGCCCTCCCGCCTCCCCGCGGTGGGACGGGGTGGGACGGGGTGGGACGCGGTGGGACGGGGTGGGACGGGGTGGGACGCGGTGGGTCGCGGTGGGACGGGGTGGGACGGGGTGGGCCGCGGTGGGCCGCGGTGGGCCGCGGTGGGCCGCGGTGGGACGCGGTGGACGGGGTGGGACGGGGTGGGACGCGGTGGGACGCGGTGGGACGGGGTGGGACGTGGTGGGTCGCGGTGGACGCGGTGGGTCGCGGTGGGACGCGGTGGGACGGGGTGGGACGGGGTGGGTCGCGGTGGGACGGGGTGGGCGCGCGGTGGGACGGGGTGGACGCGGTGGGTCGCGGTGGGACGCGGTGGGACGGGGTGGGACGGGGGGTCGCGGTGGGTCGCGGTGGGTCGCGGTGGGACGGGGTGGGCCGCGGTGGGACGCGGTGGGACGCGGTGGGACGGGGTGGGACGCGGTGGGACGGGGTGGGACGCGGTGGGACGCGGTGGGTCGCGGTGGGTCGGGGTGGGACGGGGTGGGACGGGGTGGGCCACGGTGGGCCGGGGTGGGCCGGGGTGGGTCGCGGTGGGACGCGGTGGGTCGCGGTGGGACGCGGTGGGACGCGGTGGGTCGCGGTGGGACGCGGTGGGACGGGGTGGGACGCGGTGGGACGCGGTGGGTCGCGGTGGGACGCGGTGGGTCGCGGTGGGTCGGGGTGGGACGGGGTGGGACGCGGTGGGACGGGGTGGGACGCGGTGGGACGCGGTGGGTCGCGGTGGGACGCGGTGGGACGGGGTGGGACGCGGTGGGACGGGGTGGGACGGGGTGGGCCGCGGTGGGCCGGGGTGGGACGCGGTGGGACGGGGTGGGACGGGGTGGGTCGCGGTGGGTCGCGGTGGGACGCGGTGGGACGCGGTGGGTCGCGGTGGGTCGGGGTGGGACAGGGTGGGACGCGGTGGGACGGGGTGGGACGGGGTGGGCCGCGGTGGGCCGGGGTGGGCCGGGGTGGGACGCGGTGGGACGCGGTGGGTCGCGGTGGGACGCGGTGGGACGCGGTGGGTCGCGGTGGGACGCGGTGGGATGGGGTGGGACGCGGTGGGACGGGGTGGGACGAGGTGGGACGGGGTGGGTCGCGGTGGGTCGGGGTGGGTCGGGGTGGGCCGCGGTGGGACGCGGTGGGACGCGGTGGGACGCGGCGGGGGGGGGCTGCGGGCGCGGGGGCCGGGCACACCCACGCCGACACCCGCCTCAGCGAAGGCCCCTGCGCCAAGAGCTAAAGCGGGACCCGCGCAAAATGAAACCGGGGCTAGCCCGCGCCACACACGTCCCAAGTGAAAGGGGACTCCACTACACGGACGCGCAAGCCAGGCAGGTGCCGCGGCTCCCCAAGAATGACCTCGGCTCTAAGTCTACACCTTCAGGGTTAGGACACTTGAGGGACGTCGACCTTTCCTGGCCCTTCCCACCTGGTTCGCACAGAGTAACAGACAATAACAGCTGCTCAAACCCATTCAGCTACTACAGGTTGATCTATTTGCAAGTGGTTTATAATCCGCCCCCCCCCCCGCCAAAATAAATCCCTTTGTACGAATATGACTTTATTTTTATGTAATCAGGTAAAGTAGCAAAGAATTATTTTCTGAATAAGCAAACTCTTTGAAGTTTAACAAGTATGTCTTGTTTCTTTACTTTCAGAGACTATCTTTTGCCTGAGACAAAGTCAATCGGGATGTCACATGTACTGATGTTAGGGATTGAATTGTCTCTCTCCAAAATTCTTATGTTGAAGTCTAATTGCCAACGTGACTGTTTGGAGACAGGGCCTATTAGGAGGTAATTAAGATTAAATGAGGTCATAACTGGAGTCCTAACCTAAAACTGGTAGCCTTATAGAAGAGGAGGTGACAGTACGGATGGCTGTCTGCAGTGGTACAGAGGAAAGGCTTTATGACAGCCAGTCATACGCAGCCAGGTGCAGTCTATAAGCCAGGAAGACACATCTCACTAGAAACTAGCCTTGAGGGCAGCATGACATTGGACTTTTAGCCTCCAAAGCTGTCAGAAAGTAAATTTCTGTCGTTCAAGGCACCCAGTCCTGTGTTTTTTGTTATGGCATCCCTAGCAGACTCATAGACATATACACTATTAATAAATTGCTAATCTTGATAGGAATGTGTATGTGTGATACATGACTATACGGACTCACATACATAAATGCATGTATATTCACACACATATACACTTATACAAATACAGGAACTATAGTAGTTGACAGGAACTCTTTGCTACTCAAAACAGCTCCTATTCACTCATTTATTCTTTCATCCATTGAATATTAAAAACATACTAATTAAGGGCTTTCACAGTTTGGATTTTGTGCTTTTTGTAATGAGGAGGTATTCTTATCAATAAGACATATGAAATTATTTGAAATGTTTATCGCTCTCTTTTCAAAAAATGACATCCTCTGGTCACCCTTTCCTGTGTTCCAGATTCATCTATTTGGCTTCTACTAAATGTTTCCATAGGAACTTTAGTCATGATAGCACTGATATTTTCCCACAGCCCCACCTGATCCTCCTTTTTTAATTTCCAGCTCAGATATTAAAACTCCCATCTACCAATTGCCAAGCTAGAAATGATCAGACACTTCTTTCTTCTTTTTACAGTCCCTACGTCGGGTCTTAGAGTCCACTTGATTCCAACTTTTACACTTCTGATTCTCTTCCTTCATCTTCTTCTCTCTGCTGCTATAACCCTTAGTTCACACAGCATCTTTCATCCAGACTCCTGCAGAGGCTTCTTCCTGATTTCCAAACCCCAGGTTGAACCCTCTTCTGATCCATTCTTCACACAGTTTATCCCCCTACTATTTTCTGTCCCAACCACTGCAGATCCAACAGAGTAATAATGTTTTATCCCTCTTTAAAAAACTTTTGTAATATCTCCCACAGTCCCAAGTCTTGAACCTTCAAATTCTGGTCCCTGCCTATGTCACCAACTTATATAACTATCTATTCAGCCATGTGCATTGAACCTCCCTTTCCAGGAAAGAGCCTGGTGTCTCCTATGACCTTCCTTTTTTTATGCATGACCAGAAGTTCTGCACCAACACATTCTACCTTCTTCACTTGTTACCTCCTTTTTGTTTTTTAGGGAATCATCTTCCAAAACATCTACTGAAGACTAGCTTTGATGCCTCTACTCTCAGCAACTCCACCATACCAACTACTTGATCTGAAATTGTATATTTGCTTTTTCCGCCCCCCGACATGACCATGGCCACTTGAGAGTGGGGACTGTGTTTTTTTTTTAATCTGTGAATCTCAATCATATAATGCCTGGCTTAATAAGCATTCATTGAAGAGTATTTTTAAAAGGAGTAAAAAACATTCTTCAAGGGGCTTAAAACCTCGTGGAGGATCCACGCCCATCAGTGAAGGTCATAATTCAGAACATGGGGTTTCAGATCTTGCATCAGGATTTCCACATCAGAACGAGAAGATCCTTGTGAGATGAGAAACTTTTGGACCTGGAGTGGAAAGTGACTAAATTAGGCCACAAAGCTAGTTTGCAAGGGCACCCTTTCCTCTATTGCAAGCCTCCTGTTTTAAACACTTAACACTTCCAACTATATCTCCAAATAACTTAATTATCTGCAGCTCATTGTTTTTAGTATAATTATGTGTTCAATGTATCTCCCACAATGGACTTGCAGAGAACATTTAAATGGGAATGCATAGTCCACATTTAGAAGATGTTCAGTATATATCTGTTGACTTAGAAAATGAAGCCAAAACTAAATCCAAAATGTCCATACGCCCAATTTCTGCATCTTCCTTGTTCCCCATATGGCCTCCAGTATGTTGAAAATATTTATTATATGACAAAGATGTAGTTCTTGGACACTAATAAGTCATGGACTCAAAAGCCTGGAGGTATTTGGCAAAATCATTCTATAATGAAGTATCTTTATTTTGATACCTTTCCATTTGTATATTGTACTGATGGGGAAAAAATGAGAGACTAACAAAAAATTCTGCACAGAATTAGAATCTAGGAGAGACATGGACTGGACAGAGAGGGAAGATAAATTGTCAAGGGCTGGGAATCTTGGTTTGCTCATTAATAGAATGTAGGATAATTCCTGTTAAGGAAAGTTAAGTTGGAGCTCTGGTAGGAGAGCACATATACCTGACTTCCCAGGTAGATGTTTAGGGTTTTAGAGTAGAAAAGGATCAAAAAGATCATCTAGTCTAAAATATCTTCCAATGATAAGCAAACATGTGGTCTGATTAACATCTACAGAATTGGAGGCACACTACTACCAAAATTATAGGCATAAAGTGGTATGCACGTGTGTGTATGTGTGTGTGTGTGTGTGTATCCTTTTAAGCATATACATTCCATAAAAGAAGAGGTTTTAGATTAGATCATTTGGTCATCTTGGAGTTTTAGAAAAGGGGTGGGGAAGAAAAAATGTAGGCCAATTGCATTTAACAGTAGTGAGTCACACAGATCAGAGAATGTGATCTGATCACTGGTGTATTCATTGTCATGTCTATTATGCTGAGGTGTCCCAATTACTTGGAATAAAATAATAATGAAATGGAACTTGATTATTTGTACTTCTGAGCTAAAATTCCTTAAATTTTACCCTTTTATATTTTTTCTTCCTTCCCAAACTGTTCCACCTCCCTTCTGGTTCAGTTGTGATGTGGAACTAGATCTTACCCAATGGTGTTTATCTTCTTACGCTTTTCTATCCCAGCCACTGCAATTCCAATAGAATACCAAAATTACCTTAAATGTTCCCAACTTCTCTGAGACAGGGGTTTACAGTCACTGTAGTTTTGGCTCCCCTCACCAAATTTCCCAGCATGTTTATAATTTTATAGCTGGAATTTGGTGGTGTGCAATCCACAAACCAGTTTTATTTAGAAGGGGTAACATGAAATGGGTTTTTCCAATATCTCTTGGAATGAGATAAGGCAAAAAAGAAAGCAGCGTTCTTTCTTTTCTTGAGTGATGATGGCCAGGTTCGTCTTTAACTTGGGGAACCAGCATAAGGAACCATTGGGAACCAACAGTCCACACACGTGGATTTCTCAACCTGTGTATCTACACCGTCCTCTCAATTCACCTTACAGCTGATTCTTGACTCACCCTCTGGCCTAAACTGAGGCCCCTGATAATGCAACCCATTCTAGGAATCATGGCTCAGAAAGTGGACTTGGGTCATCTGCACAGGGATTTCCCAAGTCTTTAATACAGAAACATGGTTGTTCTAGGCAGAATAATGCTTCTCCAGTCCCTGAAGATGTTAAATTCTAATCTCTAGATTTTATGAATACTCTAATTTCACATGGCAAAAGGGAGCTAAGATTGCTGATGGAATTAAGGCTACTAAGGAGCAGATTTTAATAAAGGAAAATTATTCTGGATTATCTGAGTGGGCTGGAGGCAGAAGAGTGAGTGTCACATTGATCTGAAGTGAGAAGGACTCTACGGGCCCTTGATAACCGAAAATGAAAAAAAGCAACAAGCCAAGGAATATAGGCAGCTTCTAGAAGCTGTAAAAGGCAAGACAGTGGCCCGAATGCTGCCAGAAGGAACAGAGCCCTGCCAACATCATTTTGGACTTCTGACCTCCAGAGCTGTAAGATAATCAATTTGCATGGTTTTAAGTCCATGAGTTAGTGGCAATTTGTTACAGCAGCAATAGGAGATTAATACAATAGTTTAATGGGGAAGGAGGGACTAAAAGGAAGGCCTTTGGGTGAGCATGTCCCCTTTGCCCTATAGATTCCCATGAGGAGAAGCACAATAGGAAGAGGGCCAGTGGGAGTAATCTAAAACTCAGAGGCCAGAGGGGGGCTCTGGTTGCCTGGATCTAGGGGTGGTACCTGTAATACCACTGGAATGGTTGTAAAAAACAGGTCAAAACTCACATGTAAAGCAATAAACCACTTTATTCAGGTGATCCTTTGGGATCACCTGCCTTAAATGGGCCTTCCTCAATGCTCAGCAACTTTACTATGTATATCTAGCATGATTACCCACGTTGCCTTACAACTCTTGCCTCCTATCTCCTCCACCATCTTCAAATCCCTCAAATTCACTTTCTCCATGTTCTCCCTTTCCATTACGTCTTTAGTCTGCTTGCAAACAGATTTCTGTCTCATCACCCCACAAAAAGTTTTTAAAGTCTAATAATGATGACACTAACCAGTTCAAAGTTCATTTTAAAACTGCATCCTTGGGATCCCTGGGTGGCGCAGCGGTTTGGCGCCTGCCTTTGGCCCAGGGTGCGATCCTGGAGACCCGGGATCGAATCCCACATCGGGCTCCCGGTGCATGGAGCCTGCTTCTCCCTCTGCCTGTGTCTCTGCCTCTCTCTCTCTCTCTCTGTGACTATCATAAATAAATAAAAAGTAACCCCCTTTCTTTAAAAAAAAATAAATAAAAATAAAAATAAAACTGCATCCTCATTGATGATTCATAAATTTTGACATTAAGGATTAATCACTCCTTAAAATTCTTTCTTCTCTTGACATCCTTTGTTGGCATTCCCCTGTCTGAATCTGTCTACTAACACTTCAGCTATTCTTTCTTGGCTTCCTCTGCCAATTTCTCCTCTACTTCAACTCTAAATATCGAGTTTCTTGGTTGCTTTGTCCTAGGACTTCTTCTTACCTTATTCAAGCCTCTCATCCTAAGAGACCTCATCCATCTTTAAATCATCTATATATACAAATAACTCACAGAAATTTACCTTCAACCTAGAGCACTTGAACAGAACGCAAGACTTATAGAGTGGAGATATATCTTACATGGAACTCTAAAGTCAGTAAATAAAGCAAATGAAACCATATGCAGCCCAATTATTACTGAAAACTTCTTCAGTACCCTACAATAAACTGGATGCACATGTGCTGAGTCTTATTAAGTTCAACACAGATACTTTGAGCTTGAGCATTGAAAAGACTACCTTTTCTTGGATTGAACAGATGAAGTATGGTCCATGTTTAAGGTGTCATGTCATTTATGCTAATTTTTAAAGGCTAGAATCATACTCAAATTCACAAGATATACATAATATGAGAGAGGCATGTGGGAATTAGACCAACTCAAGGAATAATAGATTCATGCATTCCGTCTTACCCTTACTCTGGGCTAGGTCATCATCCACCCAGTTGAATCTCTGTTTCTGTTTCTCTCTCTCATTTCTTCTCTCTTCCCCTGCCAACTTACCTCCATACCCTTCTACCCATTCCATACCCACCCTTCTCTCCAATAACTGCCTGCTTACCACCTTCCTTTTGAAATATAGGTTTTTGGGATCCCTGGGTGGTGCAGTGGTTTGGCGCCTGCCTTTGGCCCAGGGCGCGATCCTGGAGACCCGGGATTGAATCCCACGTCAGGCTCCCGGTGCATGGAGCCTGCTTCTCCCTCTGCCTGTATCTCTGCCTCTCTCTCTGTGTGTGTGACTATCATAAATAAATAAAAATTAAAAAAAATTTAAAAAAATGAAATATAGGTTTTTTCCTAACTTTTCCCCCTTTGTTTCTCCATAATGATCCATACAGGCATAAAACATATATGTTTTCTTCACTATTGTATCATGGTACAAGTATTCATTAGAAATTTATTGGATGAGGCAATTATTTTGTACTTTATTAAGGAATAATTTCCTCTGGGGTTCAACATAGTCACAGTTGTAGGGATAGGCTTAGTTTAAAAGTTGATTTTCACCACTTGCCATGTAGGTCATAGACTAGTTAGATGATTTAAAGCATGTGCTTTTATAAGAGGATGAAGGATAATGGAGGGGTTTATATAGATCAGGTATTTATGATTTTTGAACTTCCATGGAGAAAATAGTGATAAAGAGAACTCACACTTTATAAGGCTCTGCGATGGGCCAGACATTTATGTTAAAATTGCTTTTATCTCACTCATTTAATTCTCACAACAATCCTATGCAGTATTTGTTATCATCATTTCAGATATGGAAGAGCTGAACTGCAGAAAAATTAAAAATTAAATATTTTAAATATCACCTAGCTCGTGAGTGGCTGAGCCAGGATTTGACTGCAGTGTTTGATTCCAAAACACTCCAAAAAACCGTATTACCGAATAATTAATGGGTACTAAGCCATTATATAATATATATAATGTTATATAATATATATAACTTCATATATATGTGTGAAGGACGTAATAAGATAGATTCACCAAAGAACTGACAAGCCTCAGAAAAGACTTTCTAGATTGATTGTCTAATGGGACAATTTAATTAAAACTTCTGCCAAGCATGGGTTTCCAGCTTTAAGAACTAGTTTGGAAAGAAGTGGAGGAACTCCTGAAAATTCCCAAGTGCAACAGAAGAATGAATTGTAAAGGATTATAGGAGCAACTTATAAATTTTCTTTTTGGGTAGAACTGAGAACTTTTATCTCAAAAGTACTTTTCTGGTTAATTTTTCTTCTTTTTGTTTCCTTCATAATGTACTAAAAATTGAATAGCTTGTGATATTACCAGAATCATGGCCATGGTTCCAGGAAACAGGGACTTTCAGTGGAGTAAAGAAGAGTGGCCAGAGTAGGCAGGTGGACAGGACAGCAAGTTGTGTAGGAGAGGGTGATTAGAGAAGTCACCTGTATTCCTGAAACACTCAGCATGCTCTCTCTGCGGAGGTGTTTTTTGTTTGTTTGTATCAATCTTGGCTGGAATTGTAGGATTTCATAGTACTCTTGATCTGGTGTATTTTATAGAGATTTAATAATGGAGGAATCGAAGTTGGGAAACAGTGAGATGAAGAGTATCAAGACACTGCTTAGCCTGTACTAAAAATTAGCAAAGAGAACATACTTAATCGTGAAATAGAATCATCTGTCCTCATGGAAGATAATGATAGACCATTGTGTACCATGAGTTCCTCGCCTGCTTCTTTGCTGGTTTTCAGGGTAGTGATGGTAGATCTGAACTAATTTAACTACATTGTCTCTGTCAGCCTCTTACAAGTGGAATATAATCACATGAAGTCTGGCCTGGGTTTGGGTATAGTCCTATCCATGGAATGGAACAAAGCTAAGTAGACCAGGGAAGATTAAACCCTTGATCTTGGCATCATTAACATTCTGTTCTAATGCATTGGGCTAACTAGCCACAGACAAAGACCAATTGGACTAATAACTCACAGCAACCAGAACAATGTGGTTTGAATTTATTTCTCATTTTTAATACATTAGTTTTATAATTTGATTTAAATATTTTAGGGTTAATGAAGCCAAAGGCCCATGTTGCTGTCATTCAGAAAAGAGAAAGCAGAGAGGATAAGCTATGTCGCACAACTTCCCATGATCACTAGGCACAAAATGGCACAAAGGACTGTGCTGTCACTTTGTAAGAGAGGTGTCAACCTGGAACACTGAGAGTCAATCACCATTTTTGTAAATAATTACAGTTAACAAACACAAAAGAGGTTTTGCATTTAAAGAAGCCTTTTTGAACCACTGTGAAGGCCAACAACTTTTATGAAACAAACAAACAAAAAAAATCCTCAACTCTTTGTTGTTTGGCTTTGCCAAATTTCCGTGCACTGTGCTTGATAAAAAAAAAAAAAAAAAAAAAGTGAAGTATGCATGGTTCTTCAAATCCTGAAAGTAATTTATTTGCGTCCCAACTGCCTATTTCATTCCCATTAAATAAAGAGATCATTGGAGAGGATATCTTAACATTATTATCCCTGTGGCTTTAGATGCCTAGAGTTAATTCAAAATCCCACTTACTTCCAAGGCCCATTATAATAAGTTGTACCTTTTCTAGAAAGCATATCTTAATATTTTAAAACTGGCTTCTTTTATGCCATTATAGTTTGTACTGCCTGCACCTTATATTTTGTGGCTTGATATATGCAATTATTATTGTTATTCTTTATTTTGCCTTAATCATTTCAATTACCATATTTGCCTCCCTTATGAAAAGATAAAACAATAAATTCCCTGGGGGAAAAGGCAGAGTTCGATGTTTCTTTGGTGACTCACACAGCACCAAAAGTAAGTACGGTGTAAACCTGCTTTCATTAATTTGAATTGAACGACTCACTCTGTGATCTGTGAATGTTGTGGAATTGTTAATCTATAATGTTCTTGTTGGTCTCTTTCAACACCGAATAGGAAGAACACAGACACTAGGAATATTTTATGTAAACTTTACCCAGAAAATATACCTTTAATTATCATTTAGCCTAATTTCCCATTCCTTCTTTGAGAAGTAAGTAACGTCTTCAAACACATGTCTCTTTTCATATTGTCTTTAGAATAATGAGAAAATGTTGGATGTGATGAGTATTTTCGATACTTTTGAAAACATCTTTTTTTTATTTTCCAAGGATTTTTTTTAAGATTTTTTATTTATTCATGAGAGAGAGAGAGAGAGGCAGAGACACAGGCAGAGGGAGAAGCAGGCTCCATGCAGGGAGCCCGATGTGGGACTCGATCCCGGGTCTCCAGGATCAGGCCCTGAGCTGAGGCAGCACTAAACTGCTGAGCCTCCCAGGCTGCCCTATTTTCTAAGGATTTTAATGTGAGCAGTTTCTTTAACAGAGTATAACTGTATTACAACTGAAAAATACAAAATTCATTGAGATTTCGGAGATTCATATCATCTCCACTGACTATAAATTACAGCTATTCATCCTTCATATGTTTTTTTTTTTAATTTTATTTTGTTTTTATTTATGATAGTCAAAGAGAGAGAGAGAGGCAGAGACACAGGCAGAGGGAGAAGCAGGCTCCATGCACCAGGAGCCCGACGTGGGATTCGATCCCCGGATCTCCAGGATCGCGCCCTGGGCCAAAGGCAGGCGCCAAACCGCTGCGCCACCCAGGGATCCCGTCCTTCATATGTTAATGTCCAAAAAGATTACAAAATCAAGTCCACGCAGGTCGTATAGGTAGAGATAGATTCCCTAAAGTTATCTAACCATAAAACTTGATCAGATAAGGAAATAAAGTAACAGTAATAATAGTGATGATAATAATAATAACAGCAATAATAGTTAGCTTTTATATAGTACCTGCTCTGTGCCTGGCACTTTACATATATTGACTCATTTAATTCTCATAAAAGCTTCATGAGGTAAATACAATAATTATCTCCATTATACATATTAGGAAATCAAGGCATCAAGTGGTTAAGTGATTTCCTCAACATTATTCACCCCAGTAATGTTTCCACAGTCCAACTCTTTGTGCAGACCATATCTCAAAAGGGATGTTGAAAAAAGCTGATGTGGAATTGTGGCAATTCAAGATGATTTTACGCATTCTATCCTAGGAATCCACAGTCTCTTGTCTACAATCTTTTCTTAGCAGTTGAACAAATAACATCATTTCTAATGTCTACAATGATGTTCTGTATTCTAGATGATAGTGGTGTTCACCAGAAGAACAGAAACAGGTGACAACAACCTACATACACCACCTTCCTGAAATCTCAAAAAGATACAGTAAAAGCAAACTAAATAAAACAGTATCTGTATTGCCTTAATACTTGTTTCATTTTCTTACTTATATACAAATATGAATTTTATTCATTTCTTAAAAGTGAATAACTGAAAGAATGTTATGTCTGCTGCCAATTTTGTGGGATTAAATCTCATAAATTCTCAAGGACTGAACTATTTGTTTAGACTTTCCCTGGAAGTACACCATGTTCTCTATGGATAATAACAAATATTTAAAAAAAAACTGAAAGCGATTTCAGAGCATTTGATAATCAGGTCATGACATCATCAATTTCAGATATGCTGGGAATATGAGGAACTTGATATGAACAGATGGAAGAGATAAAGAATTGTGGGAGCTATTCTTGAGGCAGTGTGAGGTACTATATTGAATATTAATTGTTACTTCAAGCTCAGGAAATGTGCAAATACTGGTCATCAGCTACAGCACTGTTTCTCAAAGTGTGGTCTACAGTCATGCAGAATTGTTGTCTACAAGCTTTTTTAGAAGTAGAAACTCTTAGGCCCCAGTCCAAACCTGCTGAATCTGAATCTACATTTTGATAAGATCTTCCAGGTGATTCCTATGCACATTAAAATTTGGGAAGCACTGAACTAGAGTGTCTCTCTACACTCAATATCAACATGTAATATCAAACCACTTACATTTAACCTAGCATAATTTTAAGACCCACAACCAGCTGGTAGAAATAGACTAATGGTGATATATTTTTGGCAATTTAAATATTATAAAACCATTTTTCAGGCATTTAGCTCACTTAATATCCTCATTCTGTTATGAAAAAGTTAGAATATGTGTTTTACATGGTGAAACTGTTGCTAAGAGAGAAGTGATAATGGGGCCAAATACATGAAGGTGGTAATTTACAGTCAGATCTTCTACACCTCAATCCAGTACCTTTCCCATTCACAAGCAAACCATCTGCAGCTGTATCCTTGGAAATGCTAAAAGGTTGATAATATTTTTCTAAGACACAACTTATTCCCTGTTAAAGCACGCAGTCCTCCTAAAGGCAGAAAAGGTAATCTCAGTCAAATACAGTAAATTCAGTCACTGACATGTGTTCTCAACTTTTTCTGGGTATGCTCATGATTTCAGGCTAAGGTGGACGTTTCCTATTTTCCCCTTCTCCTGAAATGGTATTAGACTCTTTGTAGGGCACAGGGGGTGGGGAAACCCTGCTGGGGAGGGGGAGACCATGGTTGCCTCAGTTCTTAGTCTTGACTTTCCACAAAGCCACCTCCCCTTATTTCCCATGCTATGGTGACATTCTTGGGAGGCTGCTGCCTCTCAGCATGTGAGACAAAGGGCAGAGACACAGGTATTGTATCATTTTTAAAAAAGATTTTATTTATTTATTCATGAGAGACACAGAGAGGCAGACATAGAGGCAGAGGGAGAAGCAGGCTCCATGCAGGGAGCCTAATGTGGGACTCAATCCCAGGACCCTAGGATCACGACCTGAGCCGAAGGCAGACGCTCAACCACTGAGCCACTCAGGTGCCCTGTACTGTATCCTTTCAAATTTCATTTATGACTGACTTTTATTGTTCCTCCGCCCTTTTCAGGACCAACTCCAAAGATGAGGGGTGGAAGGGGAGAGGACAGGGCACAGAAACCTACTCTTCCCGGTGTCTAACTCTCTAGCTTCCTCTGTAAGTCCATTTCTTCCATCCCAGAGAATTACTATCTCTTCAAGGGCAGGAAAAACTTGATCTTCAAGTATTCTTTCATGGCTTTTTTTTAAAAAGCTTAAAAGCCAGGAATTTGTTCTCTAGTGTCCATAGTTGCCACTCCCTCTTGAGGCAATGCCTGTGTAAAGTCCAGTGGCCTAAATGGAGGAGAGGTGACAGGCTAAAATGGAATGAGGTATGGTAAGCTCAGTTAATACTTAAAAATATTGTCCTTCCTGGTGTCCTGTAATTCTCATGAGATAATATGTAAGGCAAGAGGTATTGGACTAGAGTCTCTAGAATTTAAATCATGACAAATTCGGCTCACTCCATCGATGTTTGCCTGACAACATCTAAGGTACTATATTCACCTCTTAGTGGTTCTCTTTAAATGTTATTGACAATGTAAGGTGTGACCATAGGAAAATAGTCAACATGATAAGGTGTCTGAGAATGATTTCATGTGTGGCCTGATTGTGGGGATTATGATCACTTAGCCTAGGAAAAAGAAAGACTAAAGGGAAATAAATACTGGAATGTCTATCATATCATGTGGGAAAGAATAAACGCTTCTTGTTTTGTTTTGCTGTAAGGGAAGACAGAATCAATGGATTAAGTTCAAAAAATCAGATTTTAATTCAAATTAAGTACACTGAAGACAATTCTGCCGTTTTCATTTTACTCTTGCATAGAGCAACAGTATAGAAGAGCCTCAAATCCTGAGATATCACTTAAAAGAGAGAGCCACCAGGAAGGCAAGTGTCCTGAGCTGGATTGAATGATAATGTGAGAAAGAAAGAAACTTTTTATTAAGCAACGTCATTCATTAATGTTTTGTGGTTTTTATGTTATCACGACACATTCTCTACTAGCCTAACAGAATAAGGAAGAACTTTCAAAGAAGTTCAGCAAAGGACTGAATTTCCTGTGCAGAAGTAACTACCCCATTTTGGAAATTATCAGGCAGTAAAGAGTATACATTTATTTTAAAATGTATCCATAAATTATTTATTTACTAGACTTTATGTTCTGTGAGTGCATACTATGCACCACTTATTCCATCATGCTCTTCTGGACCAAAGTGGTAGGCAAGAAGAGCATGACCTCTCGGTATTTGCTAGTAGTTCTGACAGGTGATTCACACCATTTGCTTTCCATTTTAAGGTTTTTAGTGTCCATTTAATAAATTAATAGAATATTGCTACCACCACATCCTATGGTATAATGTTCCCGTTGCTATAATATCTAGCTATCTTCATTTTTTCTATATACATGAGAAGGATATGTTTGTATATCTATATGCACATTTTTATGTTTAGACAGGTATGTTTTTACACTTCTGATAATTCACCTACAGATTGTCAGGAATTGTGAAAATTTTGAAATTCTATCCAACTTGCTAGTTCACAAGTTAGCTTGGAGGCTAGCAGAAGGCAAAAGACTCCTGCATTAAAAACAAAGGACACTTTATTATTCATAGCGAATAGCTGCAGCCAAAATATCAGCATTTGCCCAACTCTCAATTCCTACAGAAGGAGGAATGATGAAGTCCAGGTGACATATGCGCATGCAATGGGATACATTACAGAAAAGGAATCCCAAATTTAGAAAATGCCAGTCTTTCAGAACTGGCTACAAACAAGCCTGCCCACACTTTGTCCCAGAGGGAAGCATTAATTCGTTTATAATGGACAACGATGTCTCTCTCTGCTCTGGAGGAAGACATATCTCTGTCTCCCAAGGCTGTTCTGTACATAAACATCTTTGAAAATATAATCAGAACAAAAGGCTGTCAGTGCTTCCGTTCACAAGACATGCAGAAACATTAGAGGTCCATATAGAATTGTCTTGTGATGATACCCACTGGATCACAGACTGCCATGAACCAGAACTAAGCCTAAATTTCATCACTATACCTTCAATTTCTGGGACCCAGTAAAAAGGAGCTACCAGTTACTGAGGTCTTATCATATGCCAGGATTTTTCAAACATTGCATGTGTTAACTAAATCCCAGCAACTACAATATAGTTAAAATATTATCTGCACTTTACATATGAGGAAGCTGATGCCAAAAGTGTTTAGCAACTCATTTAAGAGTTCTATTAATAATAGTCAACTCAGCTAATAAGCTCAACTAATAAGTGGTGCAACTTAAGTATGTCTTGAAGAAGTGAACTGAATGAAAGGATGGATAAATAAGTCTGGAACAGAAAAGCATCTGCAAGTATATGCATCCAACTATGTACCAGGTTGCAATTTTGAGTTTTGAACCCAGTGCAGTTCTGTCCTGGACCTCACATACTACTAAAGCCACACTAAAATCAGACGCTAATGCATCTTGTTAGAGTACTTGCTGATTTCTGTAACTGCAATCTGCTCAGAGACTCTACGTGGAAGTCCATACTGCAGCATGTCTAATTGAAACTTTATTGTCTAGGTTTCATTTGCCTGACTTGGCCAAACTTCATGGTAAGAGACTAATTCTCTGAAAAAATATGAGAATTTATTTCATACTCATTGTTCTTAGCAGTATGTTCATTGGCAGAACATTAAAAACAAGTAGAATCACTCAGTTTTATTAGCTGTGGAATAAACGTACAATGGAAAAACTAGCTCATGACTGAAACAGAGAAAAGTCATTTCTGTGCTATGTCACCATTCCTGGATGTAGACAGGACTGTAGCTACACAAAGTACATACCACACTATGTCCTAATTTTCCTTTTTCCAAAATTGCCATCTGTTTATTTCTAATCTCCTTCTTTATGGGATTCTCTCTTTTGTCCAGCTGTATACATAAACTGACATGTACTGGGGTAGAAGGAGACTGAAAATATGTATTCATGCATATCAACAGTAAATATGTGGGGACAGCAAGGTGGGAAAAGGGAAGCAAAAGTTCAGAAAATTAGGAAAAAGGTACCCATAACTCAACACTACAACACAGAAGCATTATCACATTAATTTATATACATATATATATATATATATATATATATATTCTTCTTATATTTACTTTAAGTTATTCATCGAGAAAGTCACACAATATTGAGCACCTGGTATGTGATACATACACTTCAGGATGCCAGGGATTTAGGGGTATACAAAATGAAACAAATATTCCTTCTGCACATTCTAGAGAGGGCTTTTTTAGATGGTATACATCAAATTTTGAAAATTCCTTTTTAAACATATGAACAGATGTTAAATGTTCCTCTTTGGTTTTTATAACCATCATCTTTAAGAACTGAATTATCTTCCCTGAATAGCTAATGACAAACTGTTTTTGTATCATTGTTATATATTTCTTTGTTTCTCTTCTTTTAAGCAAATAACCCCATAATGAAAATCCAGACAGATCATTTTTTTCCTACATATTTTGTAGAAGTGTACTCTTTCAGCACACATTTCTCCTGGACTTCTGCACACTGCCGTTGGGCCCTGTTCTGCTCTCATTTTGTGCAAGAGTCACATTTAACACATTGACATTTCTGCCAACAGAATTGCCATTGAATGACTTGAGAGGTAGCAAACAGTGATGCTTCGGAAATCTTCATCCATAGCTGATAGTTGACATTTCGAGGTTAAAGTTCCATCTTTGTTCTCTTTTAAAATGCGCATATCACTCTAATACTAATATCTTGCAAATCTATAACACCTTTTTAAGAACAAATAGAAGGCAGCCTTGATAGGTAGAGGAATATGGCAGGAGGCCAATGCGAACACTGTGCCCTAGGCATAAAATACAGGCAAGTAAATTTCTCTGTGTGCACGTGTGTATGTTATTGCTTATTTCACCATTACTGTGAAGTATCTAGTGTGGGATTACCTGAGATTAGAGAATTCTGTCCAAGTGTAAGCATATAAGTAGTTAGCTGGGCAAAGGGAACAGGTGTGACTCTCATTAGCACAACATTTTTGTTGTCTGAAGTCAATAAATAGGAGTGATTTTTATATATCATCAGACTGTTATAATGCTTAAGGGGAAGAAAAAGCTGGAGATGGGGTAGGTTTATAGACTGTTATAACTGTAACATCAGTATAGTTATTTCATTTTCATCCTCAGATGAAGGAACTGAGGAACTTGACCAAGTCATAAAAATAGTACAATATTTCTAATCTAGTATCCTTTAGGCTCCAGCTTGCTGCCTCCATACCAGGGTGAGTTTTTGGACACTTTATAGTGGCTGTTGAAAAATTCTATAGTCTTTTGACTTTTTGGAGGAAAGAGGAAATCAGTAAATGCTTTTAATTTTATTTTTTCCTTTTGACCTGAGATTTTAAAGTGTTTCATGAATACACTTTATATAAATATGGAATAGGATGAGAAGAGGAATAGGAAAACAACAGAGTGAAAAAATTGAAAGGAAATTCGGTGAATTAAGTCATTCTTCTTTAATTTGTAACAATATATAAAGCTTAACTTGTGGGGTTTTAAATTTTTTTTCCAACTTGTGTCTTTGATATGAAAATTCAAAACATTGCATTCCACTGATGGGAGCTATTCTCTCCTTTGGGGGTCCTGCTTCCTGGAACAAAATGGAGCATCTCCCTTTCTCTGTTAGGAATTAGGCCAGCCGTGAACTCTTGAGTTTCTTAAGGCAAAGTCCTATCTGTCCTTGAGGCAAGCTAAATAATTGTTTTTAATGCTAGTGGATTTAATTTCTGTTCTAACAGATGATTATACTCTTCTCCAAGAATCTGATAGTACTATTATGAGAAATAAAGGAGCAGAAAAACAATTTGTTTGTTTTCTTATGAGGGAGTGAAAGAGTGTGGGTGAAAATTCTTGAGGATACTGGAAAGTTGGGAAGACTAATTAGAGGAGTGCAAAATCCAAAGGTCAAGTGCATCTAAGCATGGTCCTCTACATGGAGCTGCTTTCAGAAATTCCTGGGGCAAGGAGGTAGGGACAAAGACCTTATAGGAAGGCCATTCTAATACCCAGGTGTTGTGCCAGACAAGAAAACCACCTTTAGCCATCTGTCATCATTACATGATGGAAATACCCCCGCCCCCTTGCCTGCTGGTGACTTAAGCTTGGAGTGATTGAGAGCCATGATACATGTATCATCACTCCAGTCTTCCCTGCTAACCTTATTTCATTGTTATTTAGGCTTATTTGAGGCTGACTGCCCAGATTCCCAGGATATCTGTATGCAATAGATTATAAATTGCTTATTACTGAGAAGAAATGTGAGTCTGTATTTGGGAGCAGAATGGAATTTACCAAACAGAACTGGAGGCACTTAAATACATCTCATTACTCTCCCTTTGTGAAAGTTGATCATTTTTGCTATCGATTTTTCTGAGAGGGTAGATGAATACTTGGATAAAAGTATTTTATTTTTGATCATCATTTTTGATGATTCCATATGTCTTTCTTATCAACTCCTTTGGTCCTCAAAGCATTTGTGATTTAGGAAGCCAGAAGTAAAAGGCTATAGTGCCTTTGTACACACTATTAGGTATGAAGTGGCAGGCAATGTTTCTTAGTAAAGCTGCCTCCGGAATGTATAATAGACAGGAAGTGTCATCATGCTGCACCAACAGCAAATCCAGTTTAGATTCAGTGTGCAAACAGAACAAGACTCTTCCCACCAAAATCTTACACAAGATTATAGACACATGATAGGGAAACCAGAGCATAAGATGCATCCCCTCTGTCTACAGTCTTTAGCAATCTAGAGAGTAGAGCTGAAGTGTTGCTCTGCTATATTGGGGTTCACAAGAAGAGATTAAGAAATGTGATTAGCAATAAACTCTTTATGTAAAAAGATCCTTAGTAGATCAGACTGCATAAGAATGTCTAATACCTCACAGTACAAGTGCACATAATAGTCCTTGATAAAGTCCCCGCCAGAAAATACCCATAAGCAAACAGTGTGATTTGGTTTTGTCTTAAAATATTTAATAAAAATTAATCTGAATATTTATCTTAATTCACCAGTTCTTCAATTGAATTACTTTAATCGCATAAGACTATTTTGAACAACAACAAAAATTTAAGTTATTTTCCCCTATGCTATTATAGCTTATTTTTTTTACTATTTACTGGATTATTAGTGGAAATAGCAAAGCAATCCTTTCCTTCTTTTTCTGTATTTACTATGCTATCTTGAAGTGAGAAGCAGGGAGAGAGAAAGAGAATTAGAGAGACAAGAGAGGGATTATATTTCATTCTTTTTTCTCCACTCATCTTTCTGGATAATTATTCATTCTTGAATAATGCATGTCAGTTGAATTTGCACATGTTTACATAATTTATAAACTGCCAGAACACAATTTTGTGCAACTAACAAATTAAAATATTATGCCCATTAAAATGTACATTCTTTATTTAGACTATGCAGTATTTCTTAGGGCATGGGAATGACTCAAAAGCATTTTATAATTCTTTATTGAGGCCTACCCCTCTTGTAAAACCTGTGAGCCATAAACTCCATGATACACATTATATACTGAGGCTTATTTCCTCAAAACAAAATTAAAATTAAATTTATTATTTGTAAGATTCAATATTTAGTTGTAACTTTCAGAAGTTATATCTATATTAATGAATTACTGCTCCCCCCCCCCAAAAGACTACATATAAATGAATAGTTAAGTTGCTTAGTCTACGTTAATTTGGTTACATATTTCTAGGCCTAGGTTAGTTTTTAAATGTATATTAAGTAATTTAAATATGAAGTTATAATTTATTTTTTTAAGTATTTTATTTATTTATTCATGAGAGACACAGAGGCAGAGAGAGAGGCAGAGACACAGGCAGAGGGAGAAGCAGGATCCATGCAGGGAGCCCAATGTGGGACTTGATCCCGGGGTTCCCAGGATCATGCCCTGGGCCGAAGGCAGACCCTCAACCACTGAGCCACCCAGGTGTCACTGAAGTTATAATTTATGAAGTAAATATGATTTCCTATTAACTCATGTATGATAAGGCATAATTTATATAAAATAAAATTTTTCTTTTTAGGGATATATTTAACAAACTACGCAGTTGTGTAACCACCATCACAGTTAGGAGTATAGAATACTCCTTCCAAAATTCCCTTGTTTCCACTTGAAGTTAATGTCTCCTCCACTGACCAGTCTGCCAACCACCTCTCTGCTTTCAAAGTTTGTCCTTTTCAGAATGTCATACAAATTAAATAATATGCTCTAAACCATTAAATCTGGCTTCTTTCACTTAGTATAAATAATGTCTTTGATATTCATCCATGTTGTTGTTGAATGTATCATTAGTAAGTACTTTGCTGATTTTTTTTAAAATCCTGAATATTATTCTATTTGTAGATGCAGCACAATGTTTTTCTGTTCACTAGTTGATATACATTTGTATTGTTCCCATTCTTGTGATTATTGTGAATAAATATTTATTTCCTGCCCCTCACTGTAAGATTACATCTTCTCCTTTTGATATCAGGGTTCTCCAATAAAATGTGAGCAAAAGTACTTGTGCAGCTTCTGAGTAAAAGCTTTAAGGAACAATGCACGATTCTTCTTCACGATTTTCCCTCTACCATGTAAACAGCATGTCCCAATAGGGCTGCTCCTTGAGCCCAGACCTGGAGAGAAGACACATGGAGCAAAGAGCCACAGTCAACCCATCGCCCACCTGTAACTTGAGAGATGATCATTTGCTGTTGTATGCACCAGAGGCTTTGAATTTGTTAACTCAGCATAACCTAAGAAAAACTACTGATAAAACCTTGGAAACTCCTACCTTTCTTAACTTCATGTAATATTTGACATCCACTTCCTTGAACTTATTTCCTCGCTCCTCTGAGCCTGATATAGAACTGTCTTCATTTCCAACCCCCTCTTTGTTACTTCTTCATTCTTATTTTCACTGGGTTGTCTTTCTGCTGCCATTCTTCTTTAAATCACACCTTTATATCTTCATAATAATGTGCCATGGTAGATGTTTAACTAGTCTCACAGTTCTGAATCTATCATCTCCTAGCCTAGATGATACATTCATGGTACTCTGTGAGCCTTAAAACAAACAAATAAACAAACAAAACAAAAACAATACTCTCCTAATACTCTTGTTTCTGTTAGAAAACCTCCAGTAACTACTCATTAATTATAGGGTTAATCTGACCACCTCACCTTTGTTTACAAGGTACTTTTAAAAAAAAAAGATTTCATTTATTTATTCATGACAGACACAGAGAGAGAGAGAGAGGAGAGAGAGAGAGAGAGGCAGAGACACAAGCAGGCTCCATGCAGGGAGCCTGATGCGGGACCAGATCCCGGGACTCCAGGATCACGCCCTAGGCCAAAGGCAGGCACTAAACCGCTGAGCCACCCAGGGATCCCCAACAAAGTACTTTTTATTCTTGAATTCCCTCCTCTGTCATTTCCACCATTACAAACACCTTCTGATACTCTACTGAATGAACCTTTCTTCCAATCACACAGGAATACTCGTTGGTTCAGGTTTTGCAGAAAGTATTTCTATCCCCTTTGTGCCTATCCTTTCTCATGATTTAAAATTCATCAAGACTCTCTAATTTCATCATTGTAGGGAAAACTTCCTACTGATTCCACTCAGCTACTATTAGATCCTCCAAGCCATGCTCCACAAAACAGCTAGAATGACCTTTAAAAAGACATTATCTATCCTTCCTCTCTACCCTACTTAAATTATTTCACTGGCAGTTAGGATAAATACTGAAGTCTCCAGACTTCAGTATTGGGAGGGGAGGTTGGTCCCTCCCTACTTTTTTTGGTCTCTTCCCTCTCTAGCATTCTGGCTGCACTGGTTCTCTTTTTGTTCCACTGAACATCAGGTCTGAGGTCCAAACTTCTTAATATATGCTTTATTACAGTATCATTTGCCTACCCTTCCTCAATGTACTCACCAGTTACAATTTTACATTTATCTCTGTTTATTACATCCTCTACTTGTTTGAGCTTCAGCACTGTAGACCCATATCATCCATGGAACAATATCTAACACATTATTTGCTGGATATTTCTCAAAGACTGGCAGTACATGGTGTGTAGAGCTTTCATTCAGTATCTGTAACATTACTGATTTGTAGTCTTGTATTGTTGATCTGTGGTTTAGATCTATATCACTCTGTATTGGCATTTGTCTCTTGTTTGCATGTCTCATCACTGTATCAACAAACACAGACACCTAGTAAGTTCTATGCTATTAGCTGAATAAATGAATAATTTCTAATTATTCTCAAATATGAATACTATTAGACTGAAGGTTAGTTGATGGAACAATATTGACATCAATATGCAGCCACTTTCAGAAACTTTAGCCCACAGTTTCATTTATATATCCAAACAAAACTGTTTAAATAAAACCACTGAATCTGCAGTATCATCAGCACTAGGTTAATGTTGCCAGATAAAACTTCAACCATGAATAACTTTTTAGTGTATGTTCCCAATATTGCATAGGGCAGAATTATACTAAAATTTACCTGTGGTTTATTTGAAACTCAAGTTTAATGGGGAATCCCTTATTCTTACTTGCTTTGTCAGGCAACTCTAATAATGATAGTCTCTGAAATGATAATGTTTGCTCTCCATTGAGTGTTGATCATTAATCACACACAGCATCAAGTGCTGTCTACTGATTTTATTTCATTTTTACAACTAAGTAAGTAGGTCCTATGAACATTTACTTTAAACACATGGAGAAACTAAGGCACAGAATAAAGAACCTGCACAGTGTTACACAAATGTTAAGTGGCAAGTCTTATATATGTTTCAAGGTGTTTAAGATCTTAAAGCCTATACTCATAACCACTGTAAAATATCACCTCATCTTGCACTATCTAAGCCATTGAAAACACACCAGGCAACTCCAGAGACAATGAGACTTTTGTCATTGAGCGCTCTGAGTATTTTTAACTATGGTAAACCAAAGATCCTGACGTAAGACCCAGCATTGGATGTGTGAAACAGCAAATGCATTTCTGACACTCCCTAAGAAATTTCAGGTCATTTAGCCACTATATGGATTCTGAATTTACGTGAATATGCTTCAGTATCACTGTCTTTGTAACTTATTACATTGACTCTATAATTGCCCATGAGTTAACATAGAGAAAAATCTAGATATAGTTTATAAGGACAAGGTAATGTATACCTCTCCTGGTGACAAAAGCATCTCCTAGATCAAGTTTTCTCTGAGGATTTATAAGATGTGCACCATATTCACCATTTTATTTCAATGGTAACTTTCTATATTGACAGACCACCCAGTGCTTTCCAGTATAGTCATGTAAATACTATGTGAATGGGTCCAGTTTTTTTAAATGTTATTACTTTTTAAGTATTAGTTCCAATTTCTCTCTCTTTAATTTAAATTATTAGGTGACTTTAAAATAGTTCCTGAGTTCAATCCAAAAGGCAGCCTGAGAAAATTGATGGATTGATTCTTGTGCAGAGTTTAAATATCAGTTTCAAAGATGGAAAGAAGAAATTTTAAGGTATATCATATATCAATAATGTTGGCCCTTCAAGGTGTTGTGCATTCAATCATCCTTTTACAATCATCTTTCAAGGAAAATGAGACTTCTTGGGTTTCAATCCAAGTAAACCTCAGCTCCTTCATCACTAGATAACTTTCACTAAGCGGTGGGTCTTAGACACAGATTTAAAACGGTTATGTCCCACACTGAGCCCATATGTGTTCTCTCTCTGATTCATTTAACTTAGTTCCCTCATTCTTTTTCACCCTCTTCACATTGCTCCCATGAGATCTTGTCACTCAGCACTCCCAGGGATAAACTGCCCCTTTCTCTGATGTGGTGACAGTAATACAAAGACAGCAGTAGAGGCTCTTGAGCCAAATCCCAGATCTATTTATTAGCTGTGTGACTAGGCCTCAGTATTTAATTTTTCTCTCCCTCCATTTATTCACTTGAAAAAATCACAATAATGGTACCACTAACTTCTTAACAGTTGTTACAAATATTAAGTGGATAATGCATGAAGATCATAGGTAAAGACTAAGCAGTCAAATGCTAACCTATCATTATTGCTGTCATTTCATGGCAGCAAAATGTGAATAACATACCTTCGTAAACAAGGGGAAAAAAAAGTCCCAGCTTTACTTGTCTATTAGACTACACTCTAATCTCTCCTCTCAATTTTCCTATTAATAAGCTGCCTCTAATGTAGTTACTTATTTTTTTATTTCAAAATGCACCACAGGAAAGTCATTAAATTTGATAGTATCAGTGAAGAACACAGAGCAGTACATGTTGCCAACTTTGCTCACTTCCACCCTTCCCCACACCTCAGCACTTTCACCACCAGGTTGGACCTGTACTTGAGCTCAGCCTCCTAAAGTAAAATAAATGTGTTCATTTGCTCTTCCAGAATAAATTTCTCTCCAGAATAAAAGTATACTCTTCCAGAATAAAATTCTCTCCTGATTTAGAAGAGAGATTTGGAGCAAATACTTCTCATTTTGTTCAAAACATTATCATTGGGTTTTGTGAAATAATGGTAGAATCATACCACGCCAGGGAGGAAGACATGAATCCTCTCTCTTCTGTGTTGAATGCCACTCTACTACCCCTGCTGTATTTTTTCAACCTGATGGAAATACTGTCCATTCATTCATACCTCATTAGAAATTCCATCATATCTGGGATATAATTACTTATTCAGATCAAAACAATCTCTCTCTCTCCTCTCTCTCTCTCTCTCTCTCTCTCTTTCTCCCCCTGTCTCCCTGTCTTCAGACTTCACCATTATAATGCATCATTCTGTTAGGACACAAAAGCCTAGTTTTCCCTTCCTAGCAGTATGTCTGTGTTTGTGTGTGCATGTGTGCGTGCCCATGCATGTGGGTGTGCATGTAGACATGGGAGATATTCGTGTATTTCCAGACCAAGGAGAAAGTCCATATTTGCACACTCATCAGGTAGAGTTTCATATGCCTGCATCTTAAAAATTTGTCAGTGCTTGGAGTAGCAGATATTTTGCCACAAAATAAACTTTTGAAATCTTTATGTTCAGCAAAACTGATTATAGACCCACAAGTAGCTGCTTATGGTGATTGCAACAATATCTCCATGTTGGTACAATTCTTACTATAAATGTTGTTCTTAACAAATAATAGGTGTTTCAAATCCTCTTTTGCAGGAAAATAGTATTTGAGAGAGTGGCACAGGTTACTGTTAAGTTACATATTTTTTTATTAAAATAAATACCTATAAAGCCTCTTATGCAAAAACTCTGCTGAATACTTGAAAAAAATGGGGAAAAGTCATATGTATATTAAGCATTCAATTCTTAAATTCATTCTTTTGATAAATGTTTGTTAAGAAACTACTATATTTCAAACTTTGGGCAAACAGGAAGGATAGATACCAAGCAAGATATCCAGTTTCCTACTTTCATGTAGTTTTTGTTCTAAAGAAGACACTTATCAAGTAAATAATATTTTCATTTATATAATTCTGTGAAGAAGGTTTAGTTGGTTCTGTGAAAGTGTGCATTAGACTGAATGAGGAATGAGGATGAATCAAAAAAAATCTGAAGACCTAAAATTATCACTTCAAATTAAAAAAATACTAGATTATCATTTGGTCTGCTATTTTTTAAACTAAAAATGGATTTCCCATGTGTTTATTAGATTGACCTTTCATATATAATTATCGAAAATTGTAGTTATCTATATTATGCCAGGTTAAACCAGAATTCTCCTTGAAGGAAAAATCTGTATTCTGAAATCTACTGTTTTCATCAGTGGGGAGGGTTAGGATATAACTTCTTTAGGAGGATCATAGCTCCAAAATGTAAATGTGAGTTAATGAACAGATATGATTTTATATAGTGATACCATATTAAGTTCCTTGAATACCATTGCTTTAGGTATTAGGAAACAATAGTGGCATTTTTGTATGCAATACTAATGAATTTATTGTTTTTAGTGGTGAACGAGCAGTGCTTCTCAAGCAGCAGAGTGACAAGATCAGAAGTACTTTTTAGAAATTCTTCTCTGCTGTTAGTATGACCTACAATATGAGAATCAGGCAGGCCATGGTGAACCAGACAGATGACTAGAGCAATAATCTGGCTGAGAGATGGTATCACTTCACACAATTCATAATCTGGAATTATTAGATCTGTGATAGTTATTCCTAATGGGAAATAACAGGGAAGTTGAATACACAGAGGATTGTCAGATTGCTTTAGACCAATAATATTGAAGCACAGCACCAACTTTTAGTAAAAAGTTAGCATCACGGGTGAACAGTTTCTGACCAAAGAAGCAGGAAGCCATAGCTCATGGGATACAACCCGCATGACCAGCATGAATTTTGATCTGAGACCCACACAGTGAAAGTCAGGGCTTCAGATTTTATATAGTTTCTTAAACATCAAACAAAAGTTAAAATGTTTAGGCTTATTTATATTCCTGTTCTTATCCTTTACAGATGACTTGCATTTCTATATTCCTTTAAGCTGTGGTCACCAATGTCAGTTCCTTCACAGGGGCAGCTGGTGGAATCAACAGTTGCTGGGTGAACTCTCTGCTTTGGGTTTCTAAGCAACATACTCTGCATGTGGTCAGAGTTAAAGTTTGTTGTAGTCCAGGGTGTTTTGGCTGCTGCAGAAAGGTTTCTTTTTGTTTTATTTTTTTAAGTTTTCAACCATGTCTATTGATAGTTTATCATCAAATGCATAAAATTGCCTACCATAAGGCAAAGTTACAGATCTGAAAGAAAATGAAGACATGAGCAGAACTTTTCTGAATCTATATAGAGACAGTCATTTGTGCTATCCTTTGAATCAATTTTCCTGTTTCTCTGACTTTATGTTTTCCCATTTCTAATTTCCTTTGTTTGTCAAGTAAATCAATGATATCTTTCCAGGTATGGAGGTTGGATGGAATACAAGGTAAAATGAGGAGGGTCTCCCTTTAGTGTGCTGCTAAATTCTTTCATCTAGCTGAGTTTAGTCCCAGCTGAGGAAAATCCAGCCCCACTCTCCTTTTGTCATCAAACACTGGCTGCTGTTGGGAGACAGAAACCTCCTATAAGCACACGTTAAATGCATGCATGGATTTCCTCTGGCTCTGGAATGCAGTAGAGCCTGCAAAGCCTGTAGAATAAACTCAAGGATGTCTATTCCTATGCTGTTGAATCCTATTTGGGGATGGGAGTTTGGATCTATCCTTGTTGACCTGAATCACTTATTAATTTTTCCAGGCTGTGAAACATTAAAAAATCTAATCATGGAAGATGGTGATTTAGTCCCACCTCTCTCATCTCAAACAGATGTGGATGACTCCAGAACATAGCTCCTAAAACAGGCTTCTCCCTTGAGAAGAAGGGGTCATTAACTTGTATGATTTATTAGGTAGCAAAATGGAGTTCTGAAATAATGTTGGATTGGAAATCAAAAGACCATTCTCCCTCCTAGCAGATACCAAGTACATTCACACTCCTTCATATTTCTCTCACATCAGGTTCCTTCTTATTTTCTAGTGGATCAGATCCTCATTTGTACCTTACAATCCATCCATAGTAACCTATCTGTGGTTTGATGTGTTGTGATTGTGATTGATGTGTTTGTGATTGTGTTTGATGAAAACACAATACTATTTCGTGCTTCTCTTTTGGTTCTCTTCTGCCCACCTACAGGGTCCTTTTTCTCTCCTGTTTATCTTCCGAATCTTTACTTTTCCTCCAAGATGTTATTCTGAAGTTACTTCTTCTGTGAAAATTGTTTCAATAACTCATCCTTATTCTCTTTTAATACTAAGATCCTTGCTCAGAGCTGCATATAGAAGCTACTTGATACATACCTTTAGAACAAATACAAGAAACCTTTGGTCATAACCACTGTTTTTAATTAATTAGGTTATGATTTTGAGCAAATTTCTTTCTTTTGCTAGGAATAAGTTTCCACGCCAAGACACCTGCACCCCGATGTTTATAGCAGCAATGGCCACAATAGCCAAACAGTGGAAGGAGCCTCGGTGTCCATCGAAAGATGAATGGATAAAGAAGATGTGGTCTATGTATACAATGGAATATTCCTCAGCCATTAGAGATGACAAATACCCACCATTTGCTTCAACGTGGATGGAACTGGAGGGTATTATGCTGAGTGAAATGAGTCAATTGGAGGACAAACATTATATGTTCTCACTCATTTGGGGAATATAAATAATAGTGAAAGGGAATAGAAGGGAAGGGAGAAGAAATGTGTGGGAAATATCAGAAAGGGAGACAGAACATAGAGACTCCTAACTCTGGGAAACGGACTAGGGGTGGTAGAAGGGGAGGAGGGCGGGGGGTGGGAGTGAATGGGTGACGGGCACTGGGGGTTATTCCGTATGTTGGTAAATTGAACACCAATAAAAAATAAATTAAAAAAAAAAAAGAAAGAAAGTTCTACTGGAATACACACACACACACACACACACACACACACACACACACACACACAAAAGGAATAAGTTTCCACATCTGTCAAATGGGTATAAACTGAATGATCTCAAAGATTCTTTCTATGGTAGTCATTAGAGTCATTAGGGCCGTTCATGAATATTCTCATCCTTCACTTATCAGACCTGTATTAGACTCTAGTGACTCTAGTGAAAATGATACATGCTCCTTGCCAAGGTGAGACACTGAACTGCTTAATTCTTTCTTCTCCCTCCTTTCCTTGTAATGACTAGAAGCAGGGGTTGAAATAAGACTATATACCATGATGGTCTGTGTTGGATAAATAACATGAGTGAAAAACTTCTTCTCAGATTTCAGAGTTGTACCACAGTAAAACATACCTTTTCCTAAGTTCAACTCATACATTTTACAATTCTATTTTAAGAGAAGGTGCACACTTTGAATACAAGTCTAATGTCAGGTCATAAAAGTTATGGTTTCCAAAAATCTATTACATTAATATGTATTATATAAGGGTTATTTTAAAACTATCAACAGCACTTGAAGCATTAAAATGTGCTTCTATTTAATGTCAGTAAGCAAATTACAATAAAATAAAAGACTTCAAAATTAGTTTTATATAAACCATAAAGAGAAATGGGGTAGAATGGGAACTATTTTCCTCTTCTGCATTGAATTTATATTCAGAAAAGATGGTTTGGTTGCTATATTTTGGAAAACAGTGTTGCACATGGACTTAATTTTACTAAAAATGCAGTGTTTGTATATATTATTTTCCAAGTCATTCCTCTTTCCATGAAATGTGGCTAATTTCTCCCTTTTCTGCTGTAATACATTTTCACAACTTCATAAGTTATATGGTAATTTTTTTAATATTAGAGAAAAATTTTAAATATATTTTTCTAACTTTAAAGCTATCACCAAAACATTAGACCAATGTCAAAACAATCCAAATATTTTTAAAATTTAGGCATCCATATGTTTCTAATTTGAGAGACCCGTCATTTGAATAGACTGAACAACCAAAGATAGCTGATATTCTTCAATTTTATTCAGAAAGTTTTATAATGCCAAATTGATTTAAAATCTATTTTAAAATTTATTTGAAAAAACATATTCTTCTAAGGGAAAATCCTTCAGTTTATCAACAAATCACATCTTCTCTTGCCATTGGTTGTAAAGATTTTGCTTTTTCTAACTAGACTCTGTTGGTAGAGGATGAAGTTACTATTAGTTTTTGATCCATATCTTATACAAAACACTTCAGATCTCCATTTATTCTTCATGCTAACTAATAATAAAGCAGTCCTATTTTCATAGTGAAATCTGAATCATACTCCTTAACCAATATACCAGGTTTAAAAAGCCCTGGGACCACTAGGAATGGATTTGTGATCTGATAAGCTGAGTTCAATTCCTAGTGATAAGCCGACCAGCTGGTATTCTTTGAGAATTACTCATCTTCTAGAAGTCTCTAATTCTATATTTACAAATGTGGGTATTGATAATTATATGTTTCAGACATTCGTTAGGAAGGTAAATGGGATGTGACATTTAATTCTAGAACTACATGTTCCATAAAGCCATTTTGCTTTTCTCACTCTGTAGTGACAGTGCCCACCATGCCTGACACAGAGGAGGCTTGTATGTTTGTTGAGTCAGTGATTGAATAAATATTTTATCAATACAGTGGATCAATAATAGAATAAAGAACTTTACATAATATATAACGTATTGGAAAATTTCTATAAATGATAGCCATCATTATTACTATTATTACTATTGCATAATATGCTATCTTCTTTTACCCTTACACTCATTCAAGATTTTGTGGTTTGGCTCTTTTAAGAAAATAGTTTTATCAGTTTTCACAATTTTGATAAATCAAATGCCATGACCTAAGATTCTGGGCTACTATGAAGAAAATCCTTAACCTTTCTCTGATGAAAAGTCATTCATTCTTTTCAATATTTGATGTTAGTCCACAAAGACTATAATCGTCTTTACTTTCAGGATTGAATTCACTTAAGATATGTTTATTCTACTGCCTTTAATGAAAATGTGAAGTCTGATAATTAGAATTTATCTAGTGTAAGATGTTTTAAGCCACCTATTCTCCAGATTTTTTTTAAGTTTTTTTCTAAATTTTTATTTATTTATGATAGTCACAGAGAGAGAGAGAGAGAGAGAGAGGCAGAGTCACAGGCAGAGGGAGAAGCAGGCTCCATGCACCAGGAGCCGAACGTGGGACTCGATCCCGGGTCTCCAGGATCGCGCCCTGGGCCAAAGGCAGGCACCAAACCGCTGCGCCACCCAGGGATCCCTGTCTCCAGATTTCTTTTCTTCAGTCACTTTCCAAACACTTTACTAAATGCTCCCCAAATTCATCCCCAAACATTCAGCACATGAACACATACAGCCTCTCTCTCTCTCTCTCTCTCTCTCTCTCTCTCTCTCTCCTCTTAAAACCATCTTTCTAGAGATTAGAGAAGAATTTGACAAGATCACGTTGTGGAAAATGCATCACCATATAACCACACTTGTTTTTTGCCTCAGAGTGTTGACCATTTCACTTGTGGACTATAAAGACCTAAAGCACTGAACACTACACCCCTCCTGGAGTTGAGCTCCTCAGTAGGCGAGGCTTCCTGCTCAGGAATTTTGTTATCCTATGAAATTCTGTGATGAGCCAAACAAATAATGAGAACTCTGAAATCCCTCAGCATATCAGAGCACAGGCAACTCTTCGGGATGCAAGGCAAATCAAAAAACCTGTGGCTATGGTATAATCCTCCCTAAACCCAATTGATTACTAAAACTATGCTTGTAGATCTTGAAGGAAAGGATAAAGGAATCAGACAACATATATATATATATATATATATATATATATATATATAATATATATATATATATATATAATATATATATATATTTGCTGTCACCATACATATCTTCTTAAATATTCCACATTTGTACATTATTTTTCTTATCATTTTATGCTATTCCAGGAGTATTTGCCAGTGTGGCAGTACCTGGGTATCTTTGTTTCACTACTAAACAGAGAAATGCTCCATTTCCTTTGAAAAAAATAGCTAAGTCCCAGCTGGGATGAAACAGCTACTTTAAAATTAGTTCTATAAAGGGTTTTTACAAGTTCTGTGAAGAAACGTATTTCTCTCTCCTATAAATCAACTAACAAAAATCCACAGCAACATACCGAAGAATTACAGATAAGAAGAATAAAGGATCTCAGTTCATTCTAGTCCAGAATTTCTTTCGCAAGAAGTGTATAAATTGTTTTAACAGGTCCATACTTCTAAATTATTACAAACTTTATTGTTCTTGGTTACCTGGCCCAAAAGCAATGAAGTAACTCTTTAGGATAGGATAGTGTCTGGAGTCTGGCTGCCTGAAGCAGGAAAGCGTGTTACACACGTTTGCTAAAATTCTCTTCTGAGAATCCTACCACAACATGTTCATGTAAGATTTTAATTTTTCTAACAAATGAGAGAAGCTCTTTGGTTTGGCCCATAGATTGTCCACTGCCCACTAAAATGTCTAGTGCACAATAGTTGCTTCCTGAATATTTATGAAGCAAATGACTGGAAGAACACATTCTCTGGTAAATCGATGAAATAGGAAATTAGGATTAATTTATAGTCATTCAGTTTTGCAACAAATAGTCGATGAACAACTTTAGAACACACCAGCTTCACTCTTTTTATATTAATTATGAAGAATTTGATGCACAGAAAATTGCAATGTCAGCTACTTATCCTCAAGGGACCCAGCATCACCATGGTCTTGAGGGATTCGGGGACGTTCTTCCAGAGAAACTGACCTACATGCAGAATTGTACAAAGTAAGAGCCAGACACAACACTGGTGAAGAATTTTACTTCAGGTCACATCACAAGTTTCAGAGTTGTGAAAATCCAGTTCTCTTGATGATCAGGTTGAGTTATTCTCTTTTAGCATCAACTGTGGTCCAGTCTTGCAATAAGAAATTCCTCTTGTAAACAAATAAACAGTATCCCCCCCCCCACGTGTAGGGGATACATTCCAAGACTCCCAGTGAATACCTGAAACAGCAGAGAAGACTACCCTGTATATCTATGGTTTTTTTCCTATACATATATATCTATGATAAAATTTATCAATTAGGCACATTAGGAGATTAACAACAATAACCAATAATAAAATAGAATAATTAAAAAATAGCCATAATAAAAGTTATGTAAATGTGGTTTCTCTCTCTCTCCCAAAAGATTTTATTATACCATATTCACCCTTTTTCTTGTGATGATGTGAGATGATAAAATGCCTGCATGATGACATGAAATGAGGTGAATGATGTAGGCATTGTGACGTAGCATTAGGCTACTACTGACCTTCTGCCAATACTCAGGAGGATCATCTGCTCCCAGATGGTGGTTTACTGTGGGCAACTGAAATCATGAAAAGCAAAACTGTGGATTAGGGAGGACTGTAGTATCTCACAACTCTCTCCTGTTCTTCCTCCCACTTAGACCATAAGTCCAGAATCAGTCTGAGCTTTCTTTCTGCTTTAAGCAGCATACTTTCCAACAGCTCCCTGTGTTTCCTCCCTAGCCATCCACCCCAGTCCTTTCCCAAGCCACATTTTCATTGCCAGTTCTTACTCAAGCTAACAACTCAGTCAACAAGCATTTAATGAGAATCTAGTCACATGTGCACTCATTTGCAGTGCTCACAATCCTTCCCGTTCACACATTTGAGTTTGGGTAAACTGGATGCAGAAGTTTATAAAAGGCCAGGAAACTCTAGGCCATACTTTCAACTAAAACAAATATGTTGTATTTCCAGGATGATGTTTTGTTACCTCTCAGAATAAGATCAAGAATTTAAGCATTTCTGCCAATCTTAGTAGTCAATTTGCTTTATACTGTAAATCCAAACTTCAAACATCAGTACAGTCCCCAGTACATTCTTCTACTCAAAAGAAAATAACTTAAATGATTTTTTTAAAAAGCTGTATCTAAGAAATACCTTTAAATCTATGCAGTTTGGGGAAAAAGAGGAAAGATGCTTTGCTTATTAACCAAGTATTTTATATCAAATGGAGTGGGTCTTTTAGTTAACATGTCTTACCTATTTTTCTCATGAATATGGAAAATCAGGGCTGCAACACAATATAGAAGTTTCAAATCTGATATTTTGTTTTTCTAAGTATTTAGCAAATGAATAAGTACAAGAATTGTCAATCCATAAAACAATTATTTTCTAAATATTTCAAAATAGGTAAGTAAAAATAACGTGGAATTGTACCAATTTGCCAGTTTGATAGATGTAACAAGATACAACTCATTTACAAAAACTTACTATTTTTATTCTAATAGCACAAGGAATAAAAAGGAAAGAAAACAAATTGTTTCTATTTGTATCCGAAGACTACAGGTAATGTGTATGAAGAAGGAATAAAAATCCTACAGACTGGGATCCCTGGGTGGCGCAGCGGTTTGGCGCCTGCCTTTGGCCCAGGGCGCGATCCTGGAGACCCGGGATCGAATCCCACGTCGGGCTCCCGGTGCATGGAGCCTGCTTCTCCCTCTGCCTGTGTCTCTGCCTCTCTCTCTATCTCTCTGTGACTATCATAAGTAAATAAAAATTAAAAAAAAAAAAATCCTACAGACTGATAAGTAGAAAACTCAAGACTAACGGCCATTGAAAGCCAGTCATAATCCAGGACTATCTCCAAATAGAACAATGACTCAAAGGTAGATTCACCCACTTTATGGGAAAAGGATGAAAAAGATTTAGCACTTGAATCGTCTGTAAATATTGCCCAAATGAGACAAAATTTAAAGCAATGCTACTAAAATAATAATAATAATAATAATAATTAAAAAATTAAAAAATAAAACAATGCTACTGAAACATCTGAGTTTTACTCACATTATTTAAATATATAATTCTATGTTGTGGTTCATCTGGGAATAAAATAAAACTATGAAAGATTTATTAAAGTGAATGGCAGCTAAATGCCTGGTCTATTACAAAACAGCAGTCAAGGAATCCTTGACCTAGGTCTCCTGTCAACAATTCTCCTTCCAGAGAATACAACCTGATGCCACCTGAAAGGATCATGGAGTGATTCCTGACATTTGTTTTTTGTTTTTCTTTTTTAACCTACCCTTGACTCAAGTGTAGGAATTCTGGAATGAAGCATAGACCACTCCAAAACATTAGATATCTGGTATCTTCCTACATGTTTGGTGAAAATACATTAGCACAAAAATAACTGAAAATTATAATCCTGACCCAGCTTCAGTGGGGACTCATTACTTTAAATTCTTTGGAAAACAGAGTAGTGTAAAATCAGTAAACAAACCAAAATATCTGCAAGGGATCTAGTACAATGAACGTATGCAGATAAACAGTTGAAGAAGTTGGTGCTCTGTACTTCTTGCTGACTGAATTTTCTGGTGCTCCTTGAGTGTCTAGGCAAGAATATAGGTCTTAACCATCATAGTACCAGATCTCATCCAAGTCATTTCATGTGTTTAATGCAACTTTCCTTTTCCACATTGGAAAATCATGTTGTAGGAGTGGTCAAGTGTGTGTGTGTGTGTGTGTGTGTGTGTGTGTGTGTGTGTGCAGGCACTATGTTGCTTTTAGATAAAATAATTGCAGAAACTTAGGAACACAGAAGGCTGATATTGAGGTCTTCCAGGGAGAAGCTATTCTCCTTATCTGTGAAAAAATGGTGTAGTAGACAGAATAGTGTAGTAGAGCAAATAGTGCTCTCCCAAATATATCCATACCCTATGTCCTGGAACCTGTGAAAATGTTGCTTTCTGTGGCAAAAGAAACTGTGCAGACTTGATTGATATAAAAATCTTGAGATGGGGAGATTATTCTGGATTATTGGTGGGCTCAATTTAATCACAAGTATTCTTATAAGGGAGATTCAGAAAGATTGGAGTCAGAGGAGATGTGACAATGATAGCAAAGTTAGAAAGAAATTTGAAGATGCTATACTACTGACTTCTAAAATGAAAGAAAGGGCTACAAGCCAAGGAATTCAGGTTGCCTCTAGAAGCTGGAAAAGGTAAGAAATAGATTCTTCCCTAGAGCCTCCAGAAGGAGTACAGTCCTTCGTTTTAATCTGCTAAGACCTTTTTGAACTTCTGGACTGTAGAACTGGAAGACAGTAAATCTGTGTTGTTTTAAGCATTAGATTTGCAGTAACTGGTTATAGTAACACAGGAAACCAATGTAAGTGAGCACTGTATATTGAATAGCAGTCTCTGGTGCTATCCTGCTTAGATATGAATCCACATAACTGTGTGACATTGATCAATGTAAGTGTGATTTTTCTGTGTCTCAATTTCTTCATCTGTAGAATAGGAATGACAGTAATTACTTCATAGAGTTAAGGGAAGGACTGCATTTAAAATATGATCCTATGCAATGAAACGCCGGGACACCTGCACCCCGATGTTTCTAGCAGCAATGTCCACAATAGCCCAACTGTGGAAGGAGCCTCGGTGTCCATCGAAAGATGAATGGATAAAGAAGATGTGGTCTATGTATACAATGGAATATTCCTCAGCCATTAGAAACGACAAATACCCACCATTTGCTTCAACGTGGATGGAACTGGAGGGTATTATGCTGAGAGAAGTAAGTCAATCAGAGAAGGACAAACATGTTCTCATTCATTTGGGGAATATAAATAATAGTGAAAGGGAATATAAGGGAAGGGAGAAGAAATGTGTGGGAAATATCAGAAAGGGAGACAGAACATAAAGACTCCTAACTCTGGGAAACAAACTAGGGGTGGTGGAAGGGGAGGTGGGCGGGGGGGTGGGGGTGACTGGGTGACAGGCACTGAGGGGTGCACTTGATGGGATGAGCATGGATGTTATTCTATATGTTGGCAAATTGAACATCAGTAAAAAATAAATTTATTTAAAAAATGCAAGTGAATACTTGAAAAAAAATAAAAATAAAATATGACCCTAGAATTAGAAAAATCACTGAAAAAATATATTAAGGATTTAATTTATTTGACAGAGTAAGCCGGAGAGCCCAAGTGAGGGGAATGGCAGAGGGAGAAGCAGGGTTCCTGCTAGTCAGAGAGGGCTCAATCCCAGAACCTTGGGATCATGACCTGAGCCAAAGGCAGACCCTTTAACTGACTGAGCCACCCAGGTGCCCCTGAATATATATTTTTAACTACTAAAAGAATTAGAGCAATTGGTATATCTGTCAGTAATTTGGTTCTACATAGCTGTCACCTGTTCAGTCAGTGAATGAATTTCAACTTGGTCCATCAGCAAGGTGATTTTCTGTCTACAGTATATGGAAATGCATTGCCTCCTGGCCTATTATTTTCCTGTTTTGCTGGGATGGTTCATGGCCTATTTCCTGCCACAATGCTTGGCAAAGTTATTTCAAATCATCCAGAGGCAAGAGTAGTATATTCAAGATTCCAAAATTAAATCAATATAGAAAAAGTGTAATAAAAGGTAAATTGAAATCAAATATAAAGTCAGAGGCACAGGAGATGTCAAATTTGAGCATTGAAAATATCAGATTTTGTTGCCTAATTCAAGGTTGAAGAAGGAAAGTGACAGAGAAGTAGGGAAGATATGGTAAAGATAGCAAATATTGGAAAATCTATACAAATGTATCCAAACCATGTTTTGTAGTTATGGAATCTCCCTAACCTGCTTTCAGTCCAGAAATCCAAGGATCTCTTTCCAATAGTCAACTGGTCATCTTTACATATCTCCTCCCTGTTTTCTTTATCTTGCTTGATTAATTACACTAACATTCCATTCAGAACCTGGGAGATAGCATCAACCTTTCGCTCATAATTAATGCATAATGTGCCAAGTTTCATCAATCCACATGCCAAGAAAACCTCAACTGCCTTCTATCTCTACTCCCATGGTTTAAACCATAATAGTTTCTCATCAGCTTCCCAGCTGGTCTGTCTGCCTGCATTCTCAACACCTTTCAAAGAATCCTAGGCATTCTACCTGAGTTATCTTTATAAAAATCAAATTTGTTCGTACCACCCCTCTGCTTAAAATATTTTAATAGATCCCTACCAACTGCAGGATTAAACCAACGCTTCTTGGCAAGGACTTTAATATTCTAGCTGTGCCTACTTTTCCATCCTCATGGCTCTCTATCTGCTAATTCCTAGGTGACTGTACTCTAAGTTATCTCTTGATCTTACTCAAACATACAATCCTCTCTCATCCTTTCACAGGATTCTATTTACTCTTCCTTTTCCTAAATGCTCTTCTTTCACTGTGTATCTGGCACATTCTTACTATCCTTCAAACTTTGTTAAATGTTGCCACCTTTGCAAATAGTTGGAAGTCTTCCCTTATTGCAAGATGTTTGCTTACACATGGGTGTGTTAATAGTTGATATAAATCTTGTACGTATATAAGAAATCAGCATACAAGAAACATATCTTACTTTTCTGTAACACAATAATTTTATATTCAGCACTCACTCTATCAATGTAGAAGAAAATTGTTTTAAGCCAGTTTAGGCTCTCTGCCTCTTTCCCTGGGGTTGGTGCAAGTTCTGGGAGACTTAAGTAATTCCAAATACATAGGGGGTGGGGAACCGCATTTTTTAACTCTTCCATCCATGCATTGCTGCAAATAGTCCTGAGTCATCAGACCACTCAGCTAGGCACTGAAATTCCTACTGTTGTGGCCCCTGCCAGTAAGTTATTTCCTATTAATATAATGCTTCCATGATATGTTAGGATCACAGAAATTGCTGCAACAATTTCTATGGTTTCTAGGCCTCTAGGTCAACATCTCAAGACTCTTACCATAGACAAGAGGTACATGATCCACCTTTTTCTCCATTTCTACATCCCTTCCAACCTTTGTTCTTATCTTTGTTTATCTGTAATTATAATTTTTATCATATTCGTTATTATTTTTTATAATAAATTTATTTTTTATTGGTGTTCAATTTACCAATATACAGAATAACACCCAGTGCTCATCCCGTCAAGTGCCCCCCTCAGTGCCCATCACACATTCACCTCCACCCCACATCCTCCTCCCCTTCCATCACCCCTAGTTCGTTTCCCAGAGTTAGTAGTCTCTCATGTTCTGTCTCCCTTTCTGATATTTCCCACACATTTCTTCTCCCTTCCCTTATATTCCCTTTCACTATTATTTATATTCCCCAAATGAATGAGAACATACAATGTTTGTCCTTCTCTGATTAACTTATTTCACTCAGCATAATACCTTCCAGTTCCATCCACGTTGAAGCAAATGGTGGGTATTTGTCATCTCTAATGGCTGAGGAATATTCCATTGTATACATAGACCACATCTTCTTTATCCATCATCTTTCGATGGACACCGAGGCTCCTTCCACAGTTTGGCTATTGTGGACATTGCTGCTAGAAACATCGGGGTGCAGGTGTCCCGGCGTTTCATTGCATCTGAATCTTTGGGGTAAATCCCCAACAGTGCAATTGCTGGGTCGTAGGGCAGTTCTAGTTTTAACTCTTTGAGGAACCTCCACACAGTTTTCCAGAGTGGCTGCACCAGTTCACATTCCCATCAACAGTGTCAGAGGGTTCCCTTTTCTCCGCATCCTCTCCAACATTTGTGGTTTCCTGCCTTGTTAATTTTCCCCATTCTCACTGGTGTGAGGTGGGATCTCATTGTGGTTTTGATTTGTATTTCCCTGATGGCAAGTGATGCAGAGCATTTTCTCATGTGCATGTTGGCCATGTCTAAGTCTTCCTCTGTGAGATTTCATGTCTTTTGCCCATTTCATGATTGGATTGTTTGTTTCTTTGGTGTTAATAAGTTCTTTATAGATCTTGGAAACTAGCCCTTTATCTGATAGGTCATTTGCAAATATCTTCTCCCATTCTGTAGGTTGTCTTTCAGTTTTGTTGACTGTATCCTTTGCTGTGCAAAAGCTTCTTATCTTTTCTATCTCTCTTCTCTCCCACTGGAAGAAATCATGGAAAAGGGAATAATTTTCCCTTTATATATTTTTATCTATATCTCAAATCTTCTCCATGCCCTTCAAGGCCTTAGGTATCTGAACAAAGCTAGGAGCAGCTCAAATATTTTTTTTTCTTTTTAAAATTGTTATTGGTTTGGTTGATGTGCCTGTTGTGGTCACTGTGCTTGTATATTGACATTTCCCTCATGGATGTGACGAAGACAGCAAAGTCTGCTGACATCCAGAGGAAGGGAAAGAATAAATCCAGGTGGGAAACACAAAAGGAAATATCATTAAAATCTTTACAATACTGTTCCACCCCACATCACAACTAAGATATGAAGTAAAGACAAGTGACAGGATCCAAATCCACTAATTTCTATCAAGGATGTTTCAGGTCAAATTGCAAAGTGGAAGAAATTGGTCTTGGGACATCACATCTCTTCCATCATCTCATCAACTCTTCTCTCATTTTGGTTTGCTGGTTTCCTCCCGAATCCATGAAGATATGCTTTCAGGAGAAGCTCATTCAATAATTTATTACTAAATATAAAAGCTTTAATAGTAGGAAATTCATAACAGTTGATTTTTGCAGGTTAATCTCATACATATTACAGAAGTTACATTTAGAAGTTATCATGGACAGAGAGATAGTTAATGAATATATACCCTGATTCTGAAAGAAAAAATAAACCCTTTTTATTTTGTCCATGATGTTCAAGGGGCCAGACCAAGAAGCTAGCTAAGAAACAGACATACATGAGATTACAACTACCACAAATTTTGTTGTCTGCTTTGTAGGCAATCAGAAAACGTAATTGCTAGTAATTCTTTCTTTGACTAACTTGTTATCTAGTTGTGCCAGGGGTCACTTTGGGTTCACTTACTCATCATAATTTGGAAGAATAATTTCGTGGGTCCTTTCTAACTGCCAGGCACCAGTGCTTGGTTTAATTTACATGGTTACAAAGGATAATATCTTTTTTTTCATTATTCCCGTATGAGTGTTTATGCATAGGAGTTTTTATACTATCTTGGTAGAATGAAAAATGTCAAATATATCAAAACATTAATTTCTAACCAAATTGGGAATATTAAGCCAAAAATTATCAACTTTCAGAAAAAATAATCTGCCTAAACATATGATTGTAGGCAATGCCCAGGCTTAGGAGAAAAAAAGTCACTTTCATAGAGAAGAAATCAAATGTTATTTTGTATATACAAAATATATATACAAAAAACATATTCTTTTTCATAGAAAAGAAACCAAATATTATATATATGTATGTATATGTGTACACACACATTTCTAGTCTTTTATTAAAGTTGTTAAATATTAAATACTTTTTAATGGACCATTTCTATACATAATATGCACCAATGAAACACATATTTGAGTGTTTTTAAATTGTCATTCCCAAATTTAGAGGCGAAGGGTAACTTTTTGGTTCGTGCATAAGGCCAAGACAAAACCTTGAAATAGACCCAAACCATTTGAGGGTTTAAGTATCCTCGTTTTTCTGGCTGTGCATTCTAGAAGAGCCTACAGATAGCTAACAGTTTATATTTTACAGATTTCACTTAAGGGGGAAAAATTGTTTTCATGACATAAAACTACTTTTGGTAGATATAGATAAAAATGAAACTGGAAGGTGTACTTCAGTGTTTAGCTAAGGGGGATGTTTTATCTATTTATAAAATTCTTTGTTGGTCTTATCTGATTTTGACTTGAATGGCTCCCAATTCCATTTGCCTACTTTGCCTAGACTTTCTGATTTCCTTCCCTTAACTTATGGTTAAAGAAGTATGTCTACTGAAAATTTTCAGAACTCCATGTCTTAAGACAATTAAATATTCTCTTCCTTTGCCCATCACTTGTCTACCAAAATCTCAATTCAAAAGAAAGAAACATATTGTGTCTCTCACAGAGCTTCCACACTTAGGAAAAGTATTAAATTGCTCTATTTGCCACCTTAAAGAGAAGAATTCAAATCCTCTTACCAAATACATTTTAAGTTTCATTCATTCAGAAGACTAGTTACCCATAATAAAAACAGCTTGATTTATTCCTGGTAGTTTTCCTTCATTGTTTGACACTGACCAACAGGCAGAGATTATATTTGCCACAGAGTGATGCAAAGTTATCAAAATACATATAAATGTTAGGCCCTTACTCAGTGTAGTTTCCAAAATTGTGAAAGTTCATTATCTGGAAAACACTAGGAATACACAGATAAGTAAATGCTAGATCTAAATTTTCATAAGATTTGAGATTAATATTTTCAAAACAATCTTTAGAGTTTTCTGAATGAGTGCTTGGTTTCATAAGATAGTTAATAATGGATTATAAAATTGATTATTGCAATTTTTATTTCAGCAAATAATTAAAGAAGAAAATATTTGATTGGCTTACACTTTACATTACATGTGTATACCTATATCTGTATCTATATCCATATATGTATCTCTACCTATATGTATACAGAAGCATTCGGTTATTGTGTGATACAATATTTTGTCCACTAGATGGGTCTCACTTTCATATTCTTCAAAATAAGACATCTATTTTTCTGTATTCATTCCAGTTGAGCTCAGAGAGCTACCTGTTGGAGTTACAAACAATACCCAACCAGTACTCTTCAAATGTGCCAAGGTCACAAATAGTCAAAAAAAGAAAAAAAAACAAACAAACTGAAGAACTGTTCTATCTGTAACTAAGGATAAATTAAATAATTAAATACAATGTGAAAGTCTGGATCCAATTACAGAACAGACAAAAAGACAGTAGGAAAAAAAAAAGACAGTGGAACAACTGCTGAAACTGAATGTCTGTATATTAGTTAATAGTATCATAGGGATGGGTGGCTCAGTGGTTTAGTGCCTACCTTTAGCCTGGGGCGTGATCTTGGGGTCCCAGGACCCAGTCCCACATAGGGCTCCCTGCATGGAGCCTGCTTCTCTCTCTGCCTGTGTCTCTGCCTCTTTCTCTCTCTCTCTCTCACTCTCACTCTCATGAATAAATAAATAAAATCTTTTAAAAAATAGTATCATAGGGATACCAATTTTCTAATTTTGATTATACCATGGTCACATGAGGTGTAATTATTAATGGAAGTGAGATGAGGAATATGAAGGAATGCTACTATTTTTTGCAAGATTTTGTAAGTCTACAACTACTTAAATAATGTTTTTAAAAATCAGCGTTACAGAGTTGAAGTGAATGATAAATTAGAAAAAATAATTATCAGGAGTACTAATACTGTGGTTAATGAAAAGTAAAAATTTAAGGCTTAAGAAGTGGGATGCTACAAAATGTTTATAGTATGCTTTTCAAATCCTGTAGTATGATTTTTTTTTTATTAATTTAAGAAGGTGTAGTTAGTAAAGATAACAATTGTTGGTTTGGTCCACTAAAACAAAAGTAATTAATCAAGGAAAACAAAGCAATAAAGGGTCTGTTTCAGACAGCCCTTTCATCACATAATTTTATAGTATTGTATTTCTTCTCTATATTTTGAATTATTGCTCAGTGCAGATATATAATTTTTTTCTGTCAGAAAATACATGTGAATAGTATGTTTTCAGAGCCTGTGATTACCTAAAAATTAATTATTCTTGCATTTCTAAGTAAATGGCTATATCAATTTATAATTATCAAGTCAAAACATATTTTTCTCAAATTTCTGAGGTTCCTTTTTAGTTACCTGTTTTATTTTTCCTGTCAAGAAACTTTTGGAATTCTATGTATATCATGGAGATTTAAAATGTTACTATTATATATCTAGGTATAGGTCTCTTCTTACTATTATCATTATTGTTATTATTAGCATTACTTGATACATATTAATAATGGATATTTTCAATCTCTAGATACATGCTTTTATTTAAGAGAGAGGGAGTGCACACATGCTCATGCAAGAGTAGAGGAAGGGGTAGAGGGAGAGAATCTTTCATGCAGACTACCTATTGAGCATGGAGCCCAACACAGGATTCCATCTCACAACCCATAAGATCTTGACTTAAGCTAAACCCAAAAGTTCTACACTTAAGACTGAGCCACCTAGGTGCCCCTCTAGATACATGCTTTTATTCATCACAGAGAAGTTTCATTCTATATAATCCTTTGGCTGCTTATGTTTTATTTGCTATGGTTTATTATTTAGAAACAATTACTTATATGTTGCATCTATATTCTCTATCCTTCATATCTAGTAGTACATTTCTTTCTTCCTTCCTTCCTTCCTTCCTTCCTTCCTTCCTTCCTTCCTTCCTTCCCTCCCTCCCCCACCTATTTGCTATTCTTTCTAAATTCCGGATGTTTTCATAATTTTCCTCTACTTTATTATTTATTTGAATTGTTTAGATTCTCTTACTGCATTAGATGCACATTTTAATTTGACTATTGCATTTTGACTATTGTGTTACTTTTCAACTTTGCTTAGGCATATCACAATAGTTTTTCCCTAAAGGATATCATGATAGTTTCTGACATTTATCAAAGTTCTGCATTTCCTATTTTGCTTTAAACTTCATCTTCATTGGTAATTTTTCTAAATTATTTTCAAAATTATTGAGATGTCCCTTGACAGATGAATGGATAAAGAATATATACACAGTGGAATATTATTCAGCAATCAGAAAGGATGAATACTTACTAGTCACATTGACGTGGATGGAACTAGAGGGTATTCTTAAGCTGACTAAAATAAGTCCATCAGAGAAAGACAATTATCATATGGTTTCACTCACATTTGGAATGTAATAAACAGTGCATAGGATTATAGGGGAAGGGAAGGAAAATTGAATGGGAAGTCATCAGAGAGAAAAACCATGAGAGACTCTTAACTATAGGAAACAAACTGAGGGTTCCAGGTGGTGAAGTGAGTGGGGGGATGGGATTATGGATGATGGGCATTAAGGAGGGTACATGAAGTGATGAACATTGGGTGATATATACAACTGACAGATTATTGAACACTATATCAGAAATGAATGATGTACTATATGTTGGCTAATTGAATTTAAACTTAAAAAAAGAAAAGAAAATTATAACTCTTTGTATGCAGCATTGATACTTTAAAGGTGATACTGATAAACAGCAAAGGTATCAGAAATTAGCAAAGATGGACAGAAGTTTCAAACTATGCCATATAAGAATGAATAAAAGTATGAAAGTTTAAGAATAAAAGAGAAGAATCTGTTCAGTATCCTGACTATGTTGCAACATACATGGGTATACACAGGTGAGAAAAATTGTGCAGAACTCACACATGCATAATGAATACAAATAAAACTAAGGAAATCTAAATAAAATCAAGAGATGGTTATTACTGCTAATATTTTGATTGTACTATTATACTATAGTTTTGCAATATGTTACCATTGGGGAAAACTGGGAAAATACACAAAGGATATCTCATATTATTTCATACAGTTTCAGGTGAATCTATAATTACCTCAATTAAGACAAAATGTTAAAGCAAAATAATGATACCCCCCAATTTTTAAAGAAAGAGAAAGAGAGAGCCAGGGCTAGGGTCTGAAATGAAAAGAAGATAAATGTATTTTTTTGTGGTTCCTAAAGAATCAGGACTTTTTTTCTATAAAAGATCAGACTGTAAATATTTTAGGCTTTGTGACCAGTAAATTATCTGTTACAACTATTCATCTCTGCTTTGTTTTCATGAAAGTAGCTCATAGTAAATAAATGTAATGAGAGGGCAGCCCAGGTGGCTCAGTGGCTTAGCGCCACCTTCAGCCCAGGACCTGATCCTGGAGTCCCAGGATCCAGTCCCATGTTGGGCTCCCTGCATGGAGCCTGCTACTCCCTCTGCCTGTGTCTCTGTCTCTCTGTCTCTCTGTCTCTCTCTCTCTCTCTCTGTCTCTAATAAATAAATAAATAAAATCTTTAAAAATAATAATAATAAATAAATATAATGAGAATCTGTGTCCCAGTAAAACTTTACTTATAACACATAAATCTCAGTTTTATATAACTGCCATATGTCATTAAATATTATTCTTCCTTTGATTTTTCTCACCATTTAAAAATGTAATACCTATTCTAAAATCTGTAAGATGATGTTAAAAGAAATTAAAAATTACATAAATAAATGGAAAGATATACCATGTTCATGGATTGGAAAAATGAATATTGGTAAAATGCTACCCAAAGCATTCTACATATACTACCCAAAGCAATCTACAGATTCAGCACAAAATACAGATTCTTCATTAAAATACCAATAGTATTCTTCACAGAATTAAAAACAAAACAATCCCAAAATTTGTATAGAACCACAAAATATCCTGTATAGCCAAAGCAATCTTGAGAAAGAAGAACAAAGCTGGAAGTAGCACAGTAGTCTCATATTTCAAACTATACTACAAGCTACAGTAATCAAAACAATATGGCACTGGCACAAAAACAGACCTATAGGTCAATGGAACAGGAAAGAGAGTCCATAAATAAAGCCATACTTACATGGTCAATTAATCTGCAATAAAGGAGGCAAGAATACACAATAGGAGAGACAGTATCTTCAATAAATGGTGCTGGGAATACTGGACATCTACATGCAAAAGTATGAAACCATATTACTTTCTTACACCATACAAAAAAAAAAACTGACAATGAATTAAAAACCTAAAAGTAAGTCCTGAAGTCATGAAATTCTTAAAAGAATTTTAAGACATCAACTGTAGCAACATTTTTCTGGACATGTCTCCTCAGGCAAGGAAAACAAAAGCAAAAATAAACAATTGGGACTACATCAAAATAAGAAGCTTTTTGCATGGAGAAAGGAACCATCAACAAAACTAAAAGACAACTTATTGGAATGGTAGAAGATATCTGTAAGTGATATATTCAATAAAGAATTATCTAAAGTAGATAACGAATTCATACAACTCAACATCAAAAAAATAACAATATTTTGATGAAAAAATGGGCAGAGGACCTGAATAGTATTTTTCAAAAGAAGACATACAGAAGACCAACAGGCATATGAAAAGATGCTCAACATCACTAATCATCAGGGAAATGAAAATCAAAACCACTTCACATCAATCAGAATGGCTAGTATCAAAAAGAAAAGAGATGAAACATAACAAGTCTTAGCAAGAATGTGGGGAAAAGGTGACTCTTATGCATTGTTGGTGGGAATGTAAATTGTGGCAGCCATTACAGAAAACACTATGTAGATTCCTCAAAAAATTAAAAATAGCAATACCATATGACTAGCAATTCTACTTCTAAATTGTTATCCAAAAAAAAGAAAAACATTATTTTGGAAAGATGTACATTCCCTATGTTTATTGTAGCATTGTTTACAATAGCCAAGATATAAAAGCAAATTGTGTCCATTCATAAATAGATAAAGACAATGTGGTATATATACACAATGGAATATTACTCAGCCATAAAAAAGAATGAAATCTTGCCTTTTTGACAACATGGATGGACTAGAGAGTATCATGTTAAGTGAAATAAGTCAGATAAAAACAAATACTATATAATTTCATTTACATGTGAAATCTAAAAAAATAAATAACAACAACAACAACAACAAAAACAGAAACAGAGTCATAAACACAAAGAACACACTGGTGGTTGCCAGACAGGGGATCAGAGGGGGAGGAAGAGGTGGGGTGGAGAGGGTTGTCAAAGTAGTTGAAGATACAAACTTCCAGTTATAAAATAAATAAGTCATGGAGATGCAAAGTTATAGAATATGGTTGATAAAATTGTAATGCCATTATATGGTGAGAGACGGTAACTACATTTACCTTGATGAGCATTTTGTAATGTTTATAATTATTAAATCATTATGTTGTACACCTGAAACTAATGTAATGAGTGTCAACTATACTTCAATTAAAATTTTTTTTAAAAAAAAAATAAAAAAAAAAAAAATTTTTTTTTAAATTATGCTAGAAGGAAGGTGAGGTTGAAGGTGGGAAATGAATTGTTAGTATATAATGATAATTCTACAACATTAAGGAAATAATCACATTCATTGAAAACTTAAAATTATGTGTGGTAAATTCTATTTTAATGAAATAATCCATTCTAGGTTTAAGAGTAAAGTTTTAAAAATCCTTATTCAAATCTAGTCTAGTTACTCTGAAGAAAAAAATCTAGAAAAACAGTTACTCTAAATTCAAAATCATTAAATAAAAAAAAAAAACCCATAGTCATTACCAATAAAAAGTTTAAAATTGAAAATAATTAATTAAAACAAAAGTAATCTATTCTTAGCTTGTGGGTCATAGGAAAACAAGCCACAGGGCAGAATTTGGCCCAAAGGCTACAGTTTGCTGATTCTCACTATAAGAGAGATACATTTGGCTGAAAACTGGAGATGTTTACAAACAACAGAACTTTAGCTAAATGGTCTCTCTGTTAAAATGGTACAGAGGATCTTCACAAAATAGATGAGAGATTGAAATTTGTAATCCAAGATGACTTCCAATTGGAAGAGTCTGTGATTCTTTGGTCTTTTTGTATCCTGAAATGTAGTAATTTAAGGTGATAAAGGAGATTTTATTACATACTTAAAAGGAATTTTTTAAAAATTTAGCTCAAAATATTCACTATATTTTTCAGGAACTTAAGCAAAAAAACAAACAAACTGCTCTTATAAAAGTTCTTACAATTTGCTCTTACAAAAGCAATCTCCAAAACCAGAATTATTTTAATTTTCTGATTCATATCTGATATTCCAGAAATTTCTTCAGCAAATTTACTTAAATTTTATAGTGGAAGCCACAGTTTTGCAAAAGATTTACTAAGTGTTCAATAATAGCTGACTATTCTTGCCATTATTGATATTATTATTTCAAATTTTTCATAAATAAAAGAAGATCTAGGGCAGCCCCGGTGGCCCAGCGGTTTAGCGCCACCTTTGGCCCGGGGTTGTGATCCTGAAGACCTGGGATCAAGTCCCACGTCGGGCTCCCTCCATGGAGCCTGCTTCTCCCTCTGCCTGTGTCTCTGCCTTGCTCTCTCTCTGTGTGTCTGTCATGAATAAATAAATAAAATCTTAAAAAAAAAAAAAAGGTCTAGCCATGCCACAGGGAACAAGAGAGAACAATTCAGAGGACCCCTATGTAAATTCACTCCATGGAGGTATGACAGTATCAGTGCAGAAATACTTGATTTCAAATTCTGGAAAGGTTGTTTTGTTCCTCATTGGCATATACCTGAAATTCACTGGTGACAACCTTGGCTCTGTTTGAAGGCTTCGGGCTCTGCATAAATGCCAGGCCTTTGGAAGGGCTGCCAGAATAAACTGCATGAATTGGGGCTGATTCAGGTTTTGTGAGACCTGACACTGTCTTTTTAAAAAAGTAATGCACAATTATGAATAAAAATTAGGTACAGATTTGGGGTTGCTGTGCAACAGAAGGGACCTGAAGCTTAAACTTCATGAGCTTAAGAGTAAATTTACCTCACTAATAAAAAGTGGATGAGTCTCAGATTCTCTACAAAGAGCATTTTGAAAACAAAAGACAGAAGATCCCCAAGGTTCAGAAAAACTGAGTTTCTATGAATAATGAGATTTTTGGCATAAGACATTGAGCAGAAACACTTGCAACTGGAGAAAGGGCGGTGTTATAAACGACAAAGTTCACCTAACTCACAGTTTATATTTACTCCTTTCCTTTTAGGGCCTCTTCACACTTGGTACCATAAAGAAAATGATGTTATCCAGTTGCATGTCAACTTAGCATCTCTAGTCCCAACAGTTAAGCAGGCAAAAAAACCCCAAATAACCCAATGAAATAGGTATTGAAAATAAATGTGGATTTTCAGCAAATAAAGACTATCTTAAGACAGGAAACAGTGATTCAGTTCATAAGAACATCTTTTAGAAAGGTAGCAATCTCTTCCAAAATAGATCAAGGCTTTGGAACTTAGGAAAGTATAAATCTTTAACCCAGTAGACTTGTGTTCTTTAAGGCACTTCTGGCTTTCATGCCACTTGTCATTATGCACACACACCGAAGCATGTAATTACAGCAGGATACTGAGAACTGACCTGCTGCTACATAAGCATATGTCTTTTCCTAAATGCCCCCTGAGCAAAAGCTAATGGATGAGCATATCTTTGCAGTTCATGCCAGCGTTTTTGAGTTAGGTCAATAAGATGTAACTGAATCTTTTATTTATTATTATTATTATTATTTTGGTTAGTAACTGAATCTTTTAAATCTTTAGCTGAATATTGTAATTTTATGTATGTAGTCATATGTAGAAGAGTTATATTGATATTCTGCTTAACAGACTTTCATGAGATTCATAGAAGTCAGAGGAAATCTTGGGTGCAGCCTGACCCAGGCCCCTTGCATGTGAATGTATGATTTAAAAGCAAAGCTATTAGCTATTAGTGGTTTTCAAGTGGGACATAGCTACAGTTGTGAGATAGATTTTGAGTCACTTTTCAAAAACAGAAAAGGACAAAATGTATGATTAACACTTAAAAATTATAGCAGAATCAAGAACAACTACAAAATGCATCAGGTTCATAGGCTGCATTATCAAGCTTTCTTTAACCAGAGGAAAGTGGTAGTGTTACAGCCACCGAGCCAGAAGCACAACCCACAATATTGGTGAAATCTTTAAATAGCTGTGTTAATTATTGCCGTAATCATTAACTGCTTTCAGAATGACTCACCTAAAAACAACTCTGGCACAATTTCATATGTCCACTACCCCACACTATGTAACAAATAGGAATCTTATCCATTATGTCTGTTGCATTACAGAAAGTATGAGAACTACAGGCTTTGGAAATCTGAGGGCTATGTACTGATATGTACAAACCCTTAAATGTACCAAGAATTGCTTAGAGATGGAGTAAACTGTGCCTCACACATATATCTCACGTATATTTATACTGTCTCAGTATGTAAATGCTGTTTTAAGATGGCTTCTTCAAAGTTTCTGAATTCATGGTAGATTTTTGGCCATATGTGTCTTTATAATTAATGAATACTAAGCACACAATTACTATTCACAAAACTTTGTGAAATATTTTAAGATTAAAAAAAAGTCAGGTAGTTAAAAGTACTGGGAATCTTCAAAGGTAGAATTGGTAATTAGGTCATAATACCCCCCTCCCCAGGACTCTTTTCCTTTTGCATGTTCCCAGGGTTCTGGGTAGCAGCACTGAACTTCATAAAGCAGATGCCCTTAGTATAAGCCTGGTGATGGGACCTGTATTTCACTCAAGATTGGGTCTTCTCCTCTTATACAAGTAGAATCATTTTCTTTTATCTTTGCTAATGGAACTACCTTTCCCCAATATGATTTATGAACCAAATCTTTGCCTAAAAAATTGTTTTAAAAGCCATGTGTGTCTACCCTAAATCTGACTACTTAAAGTAGATCCTTTTAACTTGAATAATCCCTTGGTGGCACCGAACTCATTTAAATGTTCTTTGATTAAAAACAACTGTGATTTATAGAGTGGCAGTAATAGTTCCATTTAATATCCTTTTATTATTAACAACACAGCAGGAGAGCTCTCAAGACAACAGCTTTTCACCAGAGAATGTTCTGAAGCAACTGTAACATATTTCAATAGCTACAGCCCATCATTGTTTTTCATTGAACACATCTGACATTTAACATTGGGTACATTTAAGATGTACAACATGTTGCTTTAATACATTTATATATTGTAATATGATTGCTGGTGGAGCAATATTTATCACATTATATAGCTATAGTGCAATATTCTTGTCTATATTTATTATTCTGGGCACTAGGTCTCTATGGCTTATTTACTACTTGTTACAAGTTTGTACCCTTAAACACCATCACTCCTCAACCCCCTCCCATATCTCCTGGTAACCACAATTTTACTCTGCTTTTTTAACTCTTCTAGATTCCACACATAAGTGGTGTCATACAACACTTGTTTTTCTCTAACTTATCTTTCAGCATCAGCTCAAGGTCCATCCATGTTGCTGCAAATGGGAGATTATCAGCCCATCCGTTTTAAAAATGCCTTAAAAAAAAGAATATTTCACTAATGTGTAGACTGCACATATACATATCTGAGTAAACTTCATGAACCAATTACACGCATTGAGACTTTTCTTTTTAAAACAATCACATTGTTGGGACGCCTGCACAGCTCAGCAGTTGAGTGTCTGCCTTCGGCTCAGAGCGTGATCCTGGAGTCCCAGGATTGAGTTCTGCATCAGGCTCCCTGCATGGAACCTGCTTCTCCCTCTGCCTGTGTCTCTGCCTTTCTCTCTCTCTCTCTCCCTCCCTCTCTCTCTCTCTGTGTGCCTCTCCTGAATAAATAAATAAAATCTTAAAAAAAAAGAAAAAGAAAAAACCACATTGTACACATTTTTACTATAGCCTCAACTGGAAAACACATATAACTTATTGTGTCTTACATAGCATTAGGCATATTGCAAATAAGAATTTCGTCCTTCTTGTGTTTCCTAAAAATTTTTTTTGTCTCACATACTTAATAAAGCTTTCCAAACATTTTTTTTACTTAATCATTTAATCCTAAAACCATACCATTTTAAAAAGGAGTATCTTTCTTTACTTTCTATAAAAATTCAGTGATATTTGACAGAAAAGAAAATGACATTGCGGAAGGGAAGTTAATGTCCTTTATCTCTTAAAAACATAAGATATGTGGCAAGTAATTGAAACCATTATATTCCAGAAGGTAAAACAAAATATTCTTTCTACCTATCTGTGTAAACATTCAATAAAGAAAAAATGAGTCATGAGTATGGTGCTGTATTGAAATACCATGGAGAGCTGTTTTTGAAAATCTATTCTTTAGCCTACATTAATGAGTCATCAAAATTATTATGAGTAATATTCTCCCCAAGCAGATATTCAGGGCTCAACTCCAAGGCCTGTCTAGAGAGTAGGAATTAATATTTGAATGTAAGAGATAAATGGATCCTGTGGAGTCACTTAGTAGCACCTTCTCATTTTATTGATCAGGGAACCTCAGAACAGAGATGTGATTTGTACAAGATCACACAAAGGTCATGACAAATCTAGTCTTTCATTAACTCATTGCTCTTTCTCCTACTCTACCACTATTCCTTCCCCTTAGCCTGGGTTTAGATAGAGATCCAGAGGTTTGTGGACAATGGTTTTATCTAGTCTAATACTGTTAGCACTTTTTTCTTCTTCCAACCATGCTGTGAGTAAAAAATTATCCACACTCCAGTTTCTGACTGAGTCAAACACAACTTTGGCAGTATCTCACTCTTTTTTCCAAGTCTTTCTGTTTATTATATGCTGTGGTGGTAAAGCCTGAGTTGGCAGTGGTTAAATGAGGACCCTGAATAAAAGATTGGCTCTTTGACCCCTCTGAAATCAGTTGAAATGACTAGATAAAAACGTCTCTCTATGGAATACTCCAAATAGTATAGGATGCAAGCCTCTTTCTGACCACTGAGAAGGGCACAATATTCAAGGACTCTGGGGCTTTTTGCTTACCTTTGCTCCAGGATATAGATAGATAGTGTAGGAGGAAATATGGTAGGAAAAACAGAGACAGAAGAGTTGAGATGATTTCCCAGAGCCTAGCAAGGCATGTGTTGTTGTTCTAAATGCAAAGCTGTACATCAACCTTTTCAAGACCAATGCTGTTTGAATTGATATTCACTGAAAGTGACCTGAGTTTCAGAAATATTACAATCACAAGGTTGCTAAGCATCCCTCTAATGTACACAAAGCAAGAATAAAGACTTTTAACACAAGCCAAGACTATTCAAATAGAAGGGTCTCAAATGATCCTGAAAGCAACGTGCCCTGAATGCTTCCAGACCCTAATAGGAATGGGTTCTGCCATTGTTGGCTTAGAAATCAAAGTGTTATGCAATGGTCTCTCCAAATTCAAAAACAATTCCATTTAATTTTCCTCCAATTCCATTCATCAATACATTTTATTTTGCATTTATTGGATTATTATATAAATAAAGTTAGATCATTAAAGGCAAAGAGTCTTGCATAAAGTAGAAGGTTAATAAATAGCAAGATTTTTGTCTATTAAAATATATCACTCCATCATTTTTAAGTTGAATTTGCATTTACTGTGCTATATTCAGTGGCACAGGGCAAAGCAGACATTTCACTAGCAAAATGTAAATGAAGTAAACTTATTCGGTAAAATATTTTTAAATGCAGCTTTTTGCATGTTTTTATACGAGCATTTCATTCAGGTATTAGTCATCATATTTCCATATATGAATGTTTATATATTTAAAACAAAGGCACAGTAAAAAGCAGGTATCTTTATTTCAAAAGAGAAAAACTCAGATGAAAGTGTTATCACCTCTTAATTTTAAACCAAATCTTCCTCATGATCCCTGGATATACCAAGATTTAAGTATTTTTCAAGACTTTAGAATGTCTAAAGAGAAACTGAGAAGTCACAGTTTCCTTAACAACTTTTCACTCTTACAAATGCTTCTATCTCTCCACTGAATTTATGCTAAAAAATCACCAGTTAACGACAATTTTGTCAAATCTAATGGACCTTCTTAGTGACTCACTTTAAAAATAACATCCCATGAACTTTCCACGTAGTTGGTTTCTCCTTCCTACAATCTCTCTTACCTTGGCTTCAGTGACACTAAATTCTTCTGGCTTTCCTCTTTTCTTCCTTTGGCCACTCTATCACAGTTTTTTCTGCTTCTCCGCTATGCAACATTTAAATGTTGGAGTTACTCAGAACTCGTTTTTATGTCTTTTGTTCTCACTGTAAATTCTTATCTCTGGTTAACTTTTCAGCCTTCAGTGTCATTTCAACATGGAAGGAGAGTCCCCATCATCATGTCCAACAAACATTCTGGTGGGAAGGGAATGTAGTAAAATGGAATAAGAGAGACAAGAGAATTTATTAAGTCCATAACACATGGGGCTGAAGAAACATAAAGACCTCAATGTCCTCTTATAGAGAAGACAGTAAGATTATGCCATTACAATAATGCCAGAATTCACCTTTTTTTTTTTAACTTCAAGGACCACAGACAACTGGACCCTGGAGAGGTTTAGAAAGACCAGGTGAAATATGAGAGGAGAGAAGAAAATGGAGAGAGACCATATGTGTTCATGAATAGCTAATGGAAAGACCTTTCTTTATTTGCTGTTTTTTCCGGTGACTGACTCTACATGTGCACCATTCCAGATGCTAAAGGCATAATTAGTGAGTTACATCTGTGCCCAGGACTCCTGGTTTTTATCACCAGCCTAGAATTTTCCTTTGAGTTTCAGACACTTATACTGGGTCATTACTCAATATGTTCATGTCACCTCCAGCTAGGGACTTATGAAAAAGTACATGTATGCTTCTTTTTTTTGTTTTTTCTTCTGGTGATGTTTATCACACTGTTGCTAATGAAAAAACCTAAAAGCTAAACCTGGCAATTCAATATTCCTCATCCTCATCAAGTCCATCCACTCTTCCGTCTCTGCTATCACTACCCCACTCCAAGCCATCAGGATCTCTTGCTTGCATTATTTCAATAGATACCTATTGTTTTGGTTTTTTTCCCCCAAAGTTATATATGTATGCATAAATTCTACATGAATCAAATAGCCAAATAGTTCTACATACTAGGCTTGCCGAATACACACACACACACACACACACACACACACACACACACACACGTGTCCTGGCATCTTCTTCCTCATTCCCATCTTCAATCATTTTCAATTCTATTAGCTAATTCTTTTGGCATTTTCCTCTAGAACTCTACGAAATAAACATGTGTTGTCATTTCTTGATTCACAGTGAAACATTAATTTCTTGCACAACATTTTACATTCCCTGGACTTTAAAATTGTCTAGGCTTTCTTTTTCCCCAACATTTGCTTGCTTTTCTATTTATTCTAAACTCTTTGCCAATTGTTGCCTATACCTGAAGTTGTTCAATGTATCAGATATTTGTTCAGCTTCTGGGGAGGTTTGGATTTTTTTTAAGGATTTTGTTTATTTGAGGGAGAGACCAAGCATGCAAGAGAGCACAGGTTAGGTGAGGAGCAGAGGGAGAAGCAGACTCCTCACTAAGCAGGCAGCCTGATGCAGGGCTCCAACCCAGGACCCTGGGATCATGACCTGAGCTGAAGACAGACACTTAACTGACTGAGCCACCCAGGAGTATCAGAAATCCATCAGTTTTTGTTTTTTGGAGCATTTCTAATACACTGTTGAGTTGATCTGGACTGATTTGTTGGCTTCCATGCCTGGTTTTCATCTCCTTTGAAAATTCTCCTGGGGATTCCTTTCACCTTTCTCCTGTGTTTTCTGTTGTTTTTATATTCCACAGCTTTCTGTATCTCGGTTTATCTCCTTGTTTTAGTAAAGCACTTCCTGTAGTAGCCTCCTTACCTCCTGAATAGGAAGTAAGTTTCTGCATCTTTCATGTCTCAATATGTTGCATTTTCCTCCAGCAATTAATTGATAGTGGCAGATTATAGTATCATAGATTGAAAATAGTTGTCTTTCAGAATTGGAAAGCATTATTCCATTATCCACTAAGGATCCAGGGTTGTTGTGAAAACTCTAGTACAATGTCAGTGTTATATATGTGTACCTTTTCCCCCCATTGTTTTGTTTCATTGTTGTTGTTTGATTTTTGTTTTCTATTCTCTAAGGAAGTATGCAGGTTCTTAATTCTGTCCCTCTGAAATTTCATGATGCGGTACTTTGGAGGCATCTAGTGGAATTTGAAGTATAAAAATTTATGTTCAGGATGACTGGGTGGTCAGTGGTTGAGCATCACCTTTGGCTCAGGACATGACCCCGGGCTCCCATATCAGGCTCCCCACATGGAGCCTGCTTCTCCCTCTGCCTATGTCTCTGCCTCTCTCTGTGTCTCTCATGAAAAAATAAATAAAATCTTTTTAAAAAATTTATGTTCTGCCCTTGGAAACTCTCAAATTTTTCCATTTATAATTTTCCTCCTTTATTTTTCCTCTTCTCTCTGTCTGGAATGCCAACATTTGGATATTAGCTTTAGCTTTCATGGGCTTGTCTTCTAATTTCCTTACTGTTTTTATATTTTTGCTTCATTATGTTAAATATAACCTACTTTGATTTTTTTTTTTTGCTTACGACTGCAGTGCATACACTAAATTATCTTCCAAATATACTGTTGAGATTGTTTCTGCTATGCTTTTACCTTTAATAAGTTCTTTTGTTTTCTGTATTCTGAATATTTGTATTATTCTTTCATAGTATCCTGTTCTTGTCTAATGTTTATGTATATTTTTTCACAAGTTTTACTCATATTTTTTATTTTTTAGGACTCATTATTTTTCAAATTTATTTATTTTTTAATAATTCTTCTGTATCTTTTTATTTTTATTCCAGTATAATTAACACACAGTGTTATAATAGTTTCAGGTGTACAATAGTGATTCAACAATTTTATACATTTCTCAGTGCTCATCATGATAATTGTACTCTTAGTACCCATCACCTATTTCACACATCCTTCCACCTTCTCTCTGGTAATCATCAGTTTGTTCTCCATATTTAAGAGTCTGTTATTTTACCTTTTTCCTTTGTTTGGTTGTTTCTTAAACTCCACATAATGAGTGAAATCACATGGTATTTGTCTTTCTCTGATTGACTTATTTCACTAGCATAATAACCTCTAGGTCCATCTGTGTTGTTGCAAATAGAGACATTTCATTCTTTCTTTATGGATAAGTAGTATTCCATAGTACATATATACCATGTATTCTTTATCCATTTATCTATTAATGGACACAATTTGCTTTTATATCTTGGCTATTATAAATAATGCTGCAATAAATATAGGAGTACATATATCTTTCAAATTAGTGTTTTTATATTCTTTGGGTAAATACCCAGTAGTGGAATTACTGAATCATATGGTAATTTTATTTCTAAAATTTTTTTGAGGAAACTTCATATGGTTTTCCACAGTGGCTACACCAGTTTGCATTCCTACCAACAGTGCACGAGAATTCCTTTTTTTTTCACATCCTTGTCAACACTTGTTGTTTCTTGTGTTTTTGATTTTAGCCATTTTGACAGGTAAGAGGCAATATCTCATTGTGGTTTTGATTTGCATTTCTCTGATGATGAGTGATGTTGAGTATCTTTTTACGTGTCTGTTAACCATCTGTATGTCTTCTTTGGGAAAAATATCTATGCAGATCCTCTGCACGTTTTTAATTGAATTATTTGCTTTTGGGGTTTGAGTTGTATCAGTCCTTTATATATTTGGATATCAACCCCTTATAAAATATGTCATTTGCAAATATCTTCTCCCATTTAGTAGGTTGTCTTTTAGTTTTGTTGATTATTTCCTTCACTGTGCAAAAGCTTTTCATTTTGATGTAGTCCCAATAGTTCATTTTTTCTTTTGTTTCCCTTGCCTTTGGAGACATAGAGATGATGTCAGAGAAATTACTGCCTATGTTCTCCTCTAGGATTTTTATAGTTTCAGGTCTAAACATTTAAGGTCTTTAATCCATTTTGAGTTTACTTTTGTGTATAGTATAAAAAAGTGGCCCAGTTTCATTCTTTTGCATGTTGCTGGCCAGTTTTCCCAACACCATTTATTGAGGAGACTTTCCCATTGGCTATTCTTACCTGGTTTGTCAAAGATTAATTGACCATATAACTGTGGGTTCAGTTTTGGGCTCTATTCTATTCCATTGACTAATGTGTCTGTTTCTGTGCCAGTACCATACTGTCTTGATTACTTCAGTTTTAGAGTATACCTCAAAATCCCGGATTGTGATACCTCCACCTTTGTATTTCTTTTTCAAGATTGCTTTGGCTATTTGGGGTCTATTGTGGTTCCATACTAATTCTAGGATTATCTGTTTTAGGTCTGTGAAAAATACTATTTGTATTCGGAAAAGGATTGCATTAAATCTGTAGATTTGGGTAGTATGTACTTTAATACTATTTGTTCTTCTAATCCACGATATGGAATATCTTTCCATTTGTTTATGTCATCTTCAATCTCTTTCATCAATATTTTGTAGTTTTCAGAGTACAAGTCTTTCACCTCCTTGGTTAAATTTATACCTAAGTATGTTTTTTTTTATTTTTTCAAGTGAAGAGATTTTCCTCTTATGGTAACCTGTCTGGTAAGCCTTAACTGATAACTCCTATTTAATACTAGGAAATTAAAACTGAATGGTATTGTCTCTAAGAGTGTGGATGGGGCTTTGCCAATGTGGGCTCAGTAGAGACACATCTGAATGCACCATACCTCTGGGAACCTCCCATTCATAATTTTTAGGTCTTTCCTCCGGGTCATGTCAGTCTCCAGGGACACTTTCCCATGTTCAGTACTTTGCTAGTAACAATCTGGCTAACATTTCTTACACCCAAGTTGAAGAGAACTGAGAGTTTCAAGATCCAGGTTTTTTTTAGTTTTATTACTTTTTTCTTTTTCTTGTATGGACTCCTCTCATCTCCATCCCAACTTCACAACTATACATTGTGTCTCCCAATATAGAGATTTAATGTTTACTTCTCTAGAAACTATTAACTTCTAATCTTCTGTTCTTATGGGAGGAGATATGGGGATCTAAATGCAAACAACTTCCAACCCATTCACCTGATTTTATCCCCTCATTCTTTGTCCCTATGTCCATGGAACCTGGATAGACTGATTCTTGAGACACTAGGATACTCAATGGTACATATCTGTTTAGCTCTCTAACTCTATTGCTGGTTGAGAAGTTTGGGGTTTGTTTTTGTTTTGTTTTGTTTTCCATTATGCTTAATCAGAGAACCCTTCCCTGATCTCACAAAACAGATTTTATCTCCCTACATACATTTAACCAAAATTCTCTATCTCTTCTGAGTACTGATTGCAATTGCAACTAAACTTATTTGAATAATTACATTTAACCATTTTAGATTGTAAGCAACTTGACAGCAGTCTGTGACTGTCTTGCTTTCATTTCTAATGCAGTGCTTGGCATATTTTCTAGTACATGATAAATACACAGTTACTTATTTTTTAAATGAATGAATGAATCCAAGGAAATAAGAGAATCGAGATACATCATGAAAATCCTCAGTATGTGACTATGGCCTACAACATTATTAATTATTGTGTTAAATTATGAAACCTTCTGAAGTATTACATATCATATTATGTATTATAATTGATATGTTCATCCACTTCAAACTTAGAAAAAACTGCTAGTTGATTCAGTTTCAAAAAAATGAACTAAAATTTTTCTGATAATTTTATGAAGTTCTAAGGCTTCAAGAATAATAATAAAGATATTAAAAATAAATGTATATATATTTCATGTAGTGCTAAATATAAAGAAAAGTAAAGAAGAGTAAGAGGAATATTGAGTAATAGGGGAGTTCATTTAAAGAGGGAAGACAGGGAAGATCTTTATATTAAATTCACATTTGAGCAGAAATTGCAAGGAAATTTGAAATCAAGCCATGAGGATATTGAGTTGTTCTTTACTCTCTCTCTCTCTCTCTCTCTCTCTCTCTCCATTTATCAGGATAAATATTAATTTTCAGTGGGAGTACAGTCAAAAAATGAGAAAAATATTTTCCTACTTTGTAATTATGGGAAATATTTTCTGTAATATTCATTGTGCTTTTCTCAGCAGAGATTCAGTTCTTATCATTACTATAGTCAGCATTTTTTAGTTATTTTCCTTTATTCCCAGCTTCCACATGTGGCCTTTCCAGCCTGTTAGGAATAATAATATGATTTGTGTTGGGCCACACACTCATCATTATATAAGGAAAAGCTTTGAGATAATTGTTCTAATAGAATCACAGCTAAATTCTTTGCCAGTAGCACTCACACCCTCAGTTATTCTCCAAATGGAATGATGGTTTTGCCTTATTCTTAAAATCATATAGATATAGGCAACCCCAAATAAACTTGCTGATAAGGGTTTCCAAGGAATCATTCCCTTGGGCATTTATAAATCAGGGTGATTCAAAACTGAGAAACATACTTGTATCAGTCATCTTTCTTTTCTGTTATTTCTGACAAACCTCCAGTGGTCATGGCATTGTATTCTTTTTTTTTTTTTTTTAATTTTTATTTATCTATGATAGTCACAGAGAGATAGAGAGAGAGGCAGAGACACAGGCAGAGGGAGAAGCAGGCTCCATGCACCGGGAGCCCGACGTGGGATTCGATCCCGGGTCTCCAGGATCGCGCCCTGGGCCAAAGGCAGGCGCCAAACCGCTGCGCCACCCAGGGATCCCCATGGCATTGTATTCTTTATGATTATTTGGATGCATAACATGCAGACAATAAGTTCAGCTCCACATACATATTCTTCACTCCCAAACTAAAGATCTTGAAAAGGAGAAAATGAGAGATACAAACAATATAGAAACCCAAGTGCCGTTTTAAATGTCAAGCTACAGTGTGAACACCAGGCTTATGTAACATCTAAATCTTTGTCACATCTAAATCTCAACTTTAATATAAGATACATATCATATTCTATTATCTACATTATGAAATTTTATTTACATGGACAAGACTATTTTTCTATCATTATTAACTGCCCTCATTCTATTCAAACACAAAATTATTGCCCAACAAAAATAGCTAATGTCAGTCTAGGATTTATTAAGCTGTTATAAGTATGACGATGATGATGATGATGATAATAGATAGATAGATAGATATTTTTATATTAACTTATTTAAACATCATATCAACTTTTGTAAAGCAGTTAATTTACCCCCATTTTACAGAAGAGGAGGAAACTAGGACATGGAGAGAGTAAGCGATTAACCCAAAGTTGCAGAGCTAACAAATGGCAAACACTTTATTCAAACTCAAATACTTTTAAGCCAGAATCATATTACAGAACTTTGATCTTTATCCTGTAGTGTCCCAATCCTCCCCTCACTCTTCTCCCTCTCTTGTGTCTCTCACCATCCCATTTCTTCTTTTATCAGTCAGGCCAGCTGAAAAACAGGTTTTGTGATTCAATTCTCCATCTCCCACAAGAAAGCCCTCAACAAAAACCTTGTCATTTTGTCCTAAACCTATTCACATAAACAACAATGATTCTACCATTTCTGGATATTAAACATAAGCTTCTATGGATACCATGTTAGTAGTAAAATAAACATTGATTGACAAGAAAACTACAAACAATAATAATTGATTCAACACATCCTTTTCCTTTTTAACATTGTTTTTCATGTCATACTCATAATAAAATAAGAAAATAACTCTGCTTTCCAATAATTTGATTAATACTTGCTCTGTCAGGTACTGGGGTAAAAAGTTTGTCATATAGTCTTTTATCTACTTCTATACAATTATCACAATGGGAAATTATTAAGCCAGGGTTGGAAGAGATTATTTTAGAAGACTTCAATATAAGCTCACCAGGTATTATACTGACTGTCCAAGTCTGAGAAAGGGGAAAAGTTATAGTAAAATGAAAGGAACATGTTACAGAAAAGCCAAAAAGTCTGGTTCTAATCTCAGCTTTATTTATAACTTGTATTAATGTGGGCAAAGTTATTTATTTTGTCCATCTATTAAGTGGGAATGTTGAATTATATTGTCATAGAGGTTCATTTCTTGCTAAAATTCTATTTCCAAACTATTACAAAACAAAGGAAATGGCAAGTTAAAAGCGATCGCCTCTTTAAGAATATCTAAAATCAAATAATTTTGATTTACCCTTCAATAACAACAAAAAAAAAAAGAAAGGAGGAAGAAACTATAGGATATTTATTCAAATGCTTTGATGATGTTGACATGGTTTAGCTATTCACCTGACTCCCAAACTTCCAGCACGCATCTTTGACTGTATGGACTTGGTTCATTCTTATCCTTTTATGTTATAAACTAGACAAATAAGTAGGTATTCTTTAATAAATAACTTCTACTCTTCCTAAAGAACATGGATGGGCAAAGGTCCATTTAACTTCCTCATCTTGCCCAATTACTGTTATATGGTTTATAACATGTTGTTGATAAGACGGCACTTGGCCACTAGCCATCCTTTTAAGTATCCCATTTTTTTCTAGACTTGTCATTCTCAACTTTGACTGCACACTAGAATCATCTGGGGAAGCTTTTAAAACTATTGATGTCTGGGTCCCACTCTCTGAGATTCTGATTTAATAAGTCTGGCAAGAGGCCTAAAGACTGGGATTTCTTAAAAGCTCCTCAGGTGATTCTAATGAGCAACCAATAGTGAGAATTTTTCTGAGTTCTGAAAATGTGTTGAAGGAATCCAAACTCTAGATCATTGAAAATGCTGTGCTCACCTTCCTATAACAGTCTCTCTACCTCATTCCTGTCAAATTATGAGGTGGAAGAAAGAGCAAATAGCACTGATTTGTAGATATAAGGAAATATTGCTATTTTAAAATAAAAGATTGAAGAATCTTCTATATCTGGGAGCCTGCATAACACTCTCAGGTAGAGGATTCTTTCCTTTGAAAAAATGTATATATTTGTTTCATTGTTGAAGGCAAGACATAGGGCAGAGTTTGAATGAGAAAACATAGGGAGGCTGCTCTGTATGATAAAGATTATTTTAAGATAAATTTTAGCTTTGAACAAGTAACTCCAGAGGCAGAAATTTAGCATGTATTTGGGGGAGAGGGGTGGCTTGTTGTTTTGTTTTGTTTTTACATTTTTGCTGGGGATGGGGATTGTAGAACGTGGAGAAGAGATGGAATGGTCAGGAATAGAGAGTATAAAGGAATAAATAGAAAAAAAAAGACGCTAAAGACAGAATTGTCACAACATAGGTGTAGATCAAGCCCATATGAAAAACATGGCTAATATTTAAACATTCCCTGAGACTATGTGTGATTAATAAACTTAGAAAGAGCAGTTTCCTATTCTATGCTATAATTTTCTTAACCCCAACCCTCTGCAAATCTTCAATACAGCTCTGTTAACTACTAACTTAGTAATGCCGTCTCTTTTCTCTTTATTTGGGGAAAAAAGTCTACACTTATATTTTACATGAAGCCAACCACAAAGGCTAAAAGAATATGTGGAGATGGAGAGAGATGGTCAGAATGATTAGGAAGAAGCCAGCCAAAACCAGGAATTTGGCACAAAAGATGAGAAATAACTACCAAGACATGTAAGCACAATCTCCAGAAATTCTCAGAAATATTTGAAAGGAATATGAATCTCTTGGAGTCCACTATGTGATTGGAATTTACATTAATTCATTTAGAAATTAAATTAAAAGTTTACCCCCACTGCAGGCCAGGGGTACAAATGAATTAAGAGGCATATTTGGGGAAGGAACGGAATTCCTAGTACCAGAACTATTATTTATTTCCTTCATCAGTCTCATCATCTTTTTTGGGCTGAGTACATCACAAAATTCAGAAAAGATCTTTAGAGCTTTTATCTGTAATGGAGAATAAGAGTTTAACACGTACCCTTTACAAAAGAGCTAAGACCTTGAAGAGACTCCTGATTTCTGAGTTATAGTCACAACTTCTTTGAGCCTTATAAAAAGTCCTGATAAAGTTGTGATGTCTTTTTATCTAAAGTTGTGGTTATTTCTTGTTGTTTTTTATAAGTTAAATGGAAACCCTATCAAAAAAAGAAAATAAGCCATAAACTGTCCAACATTAAGGCAATTACAGAATGTTGAATAGTTTCCAAGTCTGCAAATAATGTATTGAATTTGTATCTAGATAATATTTTTCTTCCATTTAGGGCCTTAAAATTAGATATGCTTAAATTCTCAGTAATGACCAATTTTATCTCTCTCATGGGATATTCCTGGTGATTGAAGTTGACATTTTTTTTCTTAGAGTGATTTTTTTTCTTATAGAAAAAGTGGTGTAATTTCTAGTTCAGTGCTTCCAAAGATTCATAAAACCTCCCAAATAAGTAAAATATGAAAAATACATTGTCAGTTACCTCTTAACTATGTAAGAATCATCTCAGTGGCTTATTAAAGCTGCAGATGCTAGGAGCTCAAGTGCAGGGAAAAAGGAGTAAATATCTATTATTTTTAAGAAAAGCATGGAGGAATCAGGTTTGAGGAACACTGGGCTAAATGACAGATCCTGAGAATAATCTACAAGTTCTGAAGTTTAAGTATCTTTGCCACTAAAAGCAAATGCATAAATCTTGTGGTATTGTCTAATAATGTTCCTTGTTTATTTCATAGTTTTAAAATTTCTCTTTTCAACTTCTCTCCTTCCACCTCTTCTTCATCATCCTTCTTCTCTTCCAATCTTCCATCAAAAATATAAACAATGAACAGGAGTCAAATAAAAGGAGATCCAGAGAAAGATGATTCCAAGTTGAAGGAATAACAGTGCAAAGCAGTAGTAGCAGAAACAAGATCAGTGTGTTTGAGAAACACCAGGAAGCTATCCTTGGTGACTGAGAAGTATAGTCGGTGAGGAGGAAGATGGTAGTTTTCAAGATCAGAGACACAAGCAAGAGTCAGAAAAATATGGCATTGTAGGCCAAGGTAAGGATTTAGATTTAATTCCAATTGCAGTAAAAGGTATTTGGGGGTTTTATATAAGGAGAAAAGATGGAGCTTCTCGCTTTTATTTTTAAAGTATTACTCTGCCTGTTTTATGTAGATGAGTTATAGGTAGTTATAAGAAATTTCTGCTGAAAAAAAAAGAAATTTCTGCTGAGAAACAACAATGAAAAGTATACAAATGAGATGACACTGACTGGACTTGAGCAGTCTTAGAAAGAGTGTGTGTTGGTTATTTCTTTTGTCACTCAGTGTAATCCCTGCCTCCTCCTGTCATCCCCCCCTGTACTGTGGGTGTTGCATGCTGGGAACTATATTTTCCTAAGCCCCTCATAAGAAAGCTTCTGGTTTAGACTCCATCTATTATAGACACATAAAATCAGAAGGGAAAGAGTTAAAATTCATTCTTCCTCCAGAATGGCACTGGCAGCCTGGACTGCTGGATTGATAGTAATGGTTTCACAAAACTTAATTTCTAAAGTCCACCATCACTGTCCTACTTTCCAGGAGCAGTTTCAACATCACCTTCTTGTCGTTTATGATTTCTAGACAGCATTTCCAATGCTTACATTTATCCCTCTATCTTCTCCAACAATACCACAAACAGCTGACTTTGTATTAAATCTTTCTGCTTGAAATACATAAATTGAGGCCTATTTCCCTGATTCAACTCTGACTTAGGTAGTATTTTTCTTTGCCCAGGAGTGGTTCCAAGAAACAGTTCCCTAAAGATAGGAATATGGGAGTAATTATCTGTCCTATTGGGTTTGAAGGTAGTGATGACTGCATCTCCAGGAGAAAATGAGATTTAAAAAAAAAGATTTTATTTATTCATGAGAGACACAAAGAGAGATGCAGAGAGAGAAGCAGGCTCCACGCAGGGAGCCTGATGTGGGATTCAATCCTGGGCCTCCAGGATCATACCCTGGGCCAAAGGCAGGTGCTCAACCACTGAGCCACCCAAGCGTCCCTGTTTTTTCTTTGTATGGTTAGAATTGAATGCCTCGTGCTTCACTTTGCTAAGGCCTCCCAATCACTCTCAAGGTATCTGTAAGCTGTTTTTTCTGAAAAAGATTGTTGATTTCCAACTTTTTATTTTGAAAATTTTCAAATTTATAGAAAAGTTCAAAGTGTAGTACAAGGAAATCATCTTAAATCCTTTTCCTGTGTTCAGTGTTTGTTACTTTGCCACATTTCTCTCTTTAGACACTTTCCTTTTGAAAGAAGTGGCTTCATACCTCACCCATTACTATTATAGCATGCCTCCTGCAACATAAGCAATTTCTTATCTGGTCATAATACAGTTACCACACCCAAGGAATTTAACATTGATATAGAATTATCTATAGTACATAAACATGAGTCGCAGTTTTTCCCAAGTGTTCCTTTAAAGCCTTTCTTCTTTTTTTAAATCCAAGATCCAAACCCACGGCATTTGGTTGTCCTGTATCTGTAGTCTTCCTTATTCTGGAACAAGCCTACTTTTTTTTTAATTTGTTTTTTATTTTTATTACTGATTTATTTTGAGAGAGTGTGTGCACATGTACATGTGTAAGGGGAGGGACAGAGAGAAACTCAGACTCCATGCTGCAAGCAGAGTCGGATGGGGGTAGGGGGACTTGATTCCAGGACCCTTTGATCATGACCTGAGCTGAAATCACAAGTCAGATGCTTAACCAGGCACCCCAAGCCTCTTTTTTTGATGTTTTATGAAATTGACACTTAAGAAAGCAAGCCAATTAGCTTGTAGATTCTGTATTTCTTAGTTTCTCCCAAGTAGGTTCAGGATACTATTTTGGCAGAAGAGTCTATTGATGGTATGTGGTGTATTTGCATTCATGATATCACATAATATCAGGAGACACAGTGTTAACTGTCACATTGCCAATACGAGTTTGGTCACTTGCTTTGCCAGATCTTTCCATTTTGAGACTATTTTTTTCTATTTTTTTCTGGGGCACCTCGGTAGCTTACCACCAGTTGGCTGGGCGTCCACCTTCAGCTCAGGTCATGATCCCTGTGCTCCTTGTGTTTTCTCTCTCTTTCCTGCATGCAACAGGTCAAAGGCTTCATTAATTTGGTCAAAAGACAGACTGTGAGTCACAAATTCATCAACTTTTATCTTTTTGGACATATATTCGAACACCAACTTTGGGACACTTTCTACACTCTTCCATCCTCCAAAGGCAGTGCCTTTCCATACGCGGCCTGTTACCAACTGAAACAGGCAAGTGGCGATTTCTTCACCTGAAGCAGCTACTCCAACTATGACACTGACACCCCAGCCTTTGTGGCAGGCCTCTAGCACTGCTCTCATGACTTTCATGTTACCAATGCACTCAAAGGAATAGTCCACTCCCCCATCAGTCATTTCAATGAGCACTTCCTGGATGGGTTTACTGAAGTCCTGGGGGTTAATACATTCAGAAGTTCCAAACTCCTTGGCACTTGCGAATTTATCTTTATTGATGTCCACGCCAACGGTCCAGGATGCACCAGCCACCTTACAGCCCATGATAGTTGCCAATCCAACTCCTCCTAGGCCAAAGACGGCACAAGTAGAGCCAGGTTCCACCTTGGCAGTGTTCAGAGCAGCACCATAACCAGTTGATATGCCACAACCGAGAAGGCAGACTTTATCCAAAGGTGCTAAAAGGATCAATTTTAGCAACAGAGATATCAGCCACAACTGTATATTCAGAAAATGTGCTGGTTCCCATGTAATGTAAAATTGTCTTTCCTTTGCAAGTAAATCTGCTAGCACCATCTGGCATTAATCCTTTCCCCTGTGTAACTCTTATATTCTGGCAAAGGTTTGTTTTAGGGTTTAGACAAAATTTGCATTCTCCACACTGTAGGATGTAAAGTGTGATGACAGTGTCACCTGCCTTCAGTTTAGTAACTCCTTCGCCAACACTTTCCACAATTCTAGCACCTTCATGTCCCAGGATCATTGGAAAACTCCCTTTGGGATCAGCCCCACTCAGGGTGTAGGCATCAGTGTGGCAAACTGCAGTGGCAATAATCTTAATGCAAACTTCATGAGCCTCTGGGGGTGCCACCTCTACCTCTTTTATAGAGAGAGGCTTTCCTGCCTCCCAGGAAACTGCAGCCTTACACTTGATAACCTGGTTCGCCATGTTCTCTGATTCAGGCCAGTGAGGGCAGATCGAGAAAATGAGATGTTACAAGTCATGCACATCACTTAGACAAAGTGGCCATTAGGGTATACATGATGATTGCAAGTGCTCTGCATGGGCTAGTTACTTCTGGCTACATTGTAAAGATAACATAAAGAAAATGATGAGTTTAGTACTTCACATTTTCTGTTCAAGTTATAAGCAGAGAACTGAAATGTTCCAATGACTGCCCTAAAATAACCACTTGTCTCTTATCTATAAAAGATAAGGTAAGAGTGGACATCCCTGTCTTATTCCTGACCATAGAGAAAAAGCTCTCAGTTTTTCCTCATTAAGGATGATATTAGCTGTGGGTTTTTCATATATGGCCTTTATAATGTTAAGGTATGTTCTGTTTAAATCTCCTTTGTTGATGGTTTTTATCATGAATGGATGTACTTTGCAAATGCTTTTTCTGCATCTATTGACATGATCTTATTCTTATGACAGTTTTTATCCTTTCTTTATTAATGTGGTATATCACATTGATTTCTGAATATTGAACTACTCTTGAAACCTGTAAATAAATACCACTTGATAATGGTGAATGATTTTTTTTAATGTATTGTTGGATTCAGTTTGTTAGTATTTTATTGAGAATTTTTGCAACCATGTTCATAAGGGATATTGGCCTATAGTTCTCTTTTTTAATAGAGTTTGTATCTGATTTTGGCATCGAGGTAATGGTGGCCTTATAGAATGAATTTGGAAGTTTTCCTTCCTTTTCTATTTTTTGGAATAGTTTGAGAAGAATAGGTATTAAGTCTTTTTTAAATGTTTGGTAGAATTCACCTGTGAAGCCAACTGGTCCTGGACTTTTGTTTGTTGGAAGTTTTATTTTTATTATTATTATTATTACTGATTTAATTTCTTTGCTGGTTATCAGTCTGTTCAAGTTTTTTATTTCTTCCTGTTTCAGTTTTAGCAGTTTATATTTACACTCTCACCACTGTTATGTAACATAATACTGGAAGTTCTAGCCACAGCAATCAGACAACAAAAAGAAATAAAAGTCATCCAAATCAGCAGGGAAAACATAAAACTTCCACTATCTGTAGATGACATGATAATCTATATAGAAAATCTCCAAGACTCCACCAAAAACTGCTAGAACTGAAACAAATTCAGCCAAGTCTCAGGACACAAAATCAATGCACAGAAATCTGTTTGATTTCTATACACCAATCCTGAAGCAGAAGAAAAAGAAATTAAGGAGTCAATCCCATTTACAATTGCACCAAAAACCATAAGATACCTAGGAGTAAAACTAACCAAAGAGATAAAAGACCCAAAAACTAAAAAACACTGATGAAAGAAATTGAAGAGGATACAAACAAATGGAAAAACAGTCCATGCTCATGGATTGAGAGAACAAGTATTGTTAAAATGCCTATGCTACCCCAAATAGTCTACACATTTATTGAAATCTCTATCAAGGGGCACCAGGATGGCTCAGTGCTTGAGCATCTGCCTTTGGCTTAGGGCATGATCCCAGAGTCATGGGACCGAGTCCTATATCAGGCTCCATGCATGGAGCCTGCTTCTCTCTCTGCCAATGTTTCTGCCTCTCTCTCTGTGTCTTTCATGATTAAATAAATAAAATCTTAAAAAAAATAAAGAAATCTCTATCAAAATACCAAGAGTATTCTTCACAGAGCTATAACAAACACTCTTAAAGTTTGCATGGAACCACAAAAAAACCCTGAATAGGCAAAGTAACCTTGAAAAAGAAATCAAAGCTGGAGGCATCATTCCAGACTTCATGTTATATTACAAAGCTGTAGTGATCAAAATAGTATGGTACTGGCACAAAAACGGACACATATATCAATAGAAAAGAATCAAAAACCCAGAATCAAGCCCACAACTATATGATCAATTCATGTTTGACAAAGCAAGAAAGAATATCCATGGGAAAAAGACAGTCTCTTCAATATATAGTGGTAGGAAAACTAGAAAGCAACCAAGCAAAAGAATGAAACTGGACCACTTCCTTACACCAAACACAAAAATAAATTCAAAATGGATGAAAGACGTAAATGTGAGATCTGAAATTATGGAAATCCTAGAAAAGAACACAGGCAGCAACCTCTTTGACATAGGCTGTATCACCTTCTTTCTACATAGGTCTCCTGAGGCAAGAGAATCAAAAGCAAAAATAAACTATTGGGACTTCATCAAAATTAGAAGTTTCTGCACAGCAAAGAAAACAATCAACAGGGCAGCCCAGGTGGCTGAGGGGTTTAGCGCCATCTTCAGCCCAGGGTGTGATCCTGGAGACCCTGGATGGAGTCCCACCCCGGATTGAGTCCCACGTCAGGCTCCCTGCATAGAGCCTGCTTCTCCCTCTGCCTGTGTCTCTGCCTCTCTGTCTCTCATGAATAAATAAATAAAATCTTAAAAAGAAAGTAAACAATCAACAGACCCTGTAGGCAACCTATCAAATGAGAAAATATATTTGCAAATTACTTATCTGATAAAGGGTTAGTATCCAAAAGATATAAAGAACTTAAAAAACACAACACTTAAAAAATAAATAATCCAATTTAAAAATAGGCAGAAGACATGAACAGACATTTCTCCAAAGAAGACATCTAGATGGCCAACATATATAAAAAGATGCTTGACATCACTCATCATCAGGGAAATGCAAATCAAAATTACAATGAGATATCACCTCACACCTCTCAGAATGGCTAAAATCAAAATCACAAAAAGCAACAAGCGTTGGTGAGGATGTGGAGAAAAAGGAACCCTCTTGTACTGTTGGTGGGAATGCAAACTGGTTCAGCCACTGTGGAAAACATTATGGAGGTTCATCAAAAAGTTAAAAATAGAATTAGCCTATGATCCAGCAATTTCTGTACTGGATATTTATCCAAAGAACAGAAAAATACTAATTCAAAAGGGATATAAGCAGCCCAATGTTTTTAACAGCATTATCTACAATAGCCAAATTATACAAACAGCCCAAGTGTCCACCAACTGATAAGGATAAATAAGAGGTGGTATATGATTTCACTCACATGTAGAATTTAAGAAACAAAACAGATAAGCATGGGTGGGGGGAAGACAGTCAAATCAGAAAAGAGACTCTTAACTATAGAAAACAAACTGAGAGTTGCTGAAAGGGAAGTAGACTAAATGAATGATGTATTAAGGAGGGTACTTATTGTGATGAGCATCAGGTACTGTATGTAAGTGATGAATCACTAAATTCTCCTCCTGAAACCAGTACTACACTGTATGTTAACTAGAATTTAAATAAAAATTTGAAAATGAAGAAAAAAAAAAAGAAAACAGAGATACCTATCTCTTATCTCTTCAAGAACTAGCACTCACCTCTCATTGTCTTCAGAACCATGATTACAACATGGCCAAAGATTAAACATACACAGTCTATCCACAAGGAAACACATTATACTCCAAAATAACTACAAAACTTTGTTAACCTTTACTGGCAAAAGCTTGAAGGTCTGGATATATTTGTAAATCGTCAGGGAAGAAAAAATATATATATCACTGGTTTGGACTAAATGTATAGATATAGTTGCCCTGGATCCACTGAAATAATTCAAAGAATAGCAAAAGCTCCAACAATTTACTCAGGTGGTTGGCTGAAATCTCAACTTAATGGTGTCCTACAAGGAAGTTCAGATGTCAAAAATGTACTAACATAATGTAAAGGAAAGGATCTCAAGTTTTGGGGTAAAGGAAATATTTGTTGAGTGTATGTATTCTCACACCATAGCTCCTAGGAAGGCCCACCAGATTGCTTTCACCAAGATATTGCAAGACAAAAACATTAGTAGAGTACATCTAGGAAAAGTTCTGGATGTGCTCTTATATAAGGACAGAACTATGAGATAGTGCCATCTGAATGGACTGCCTGGTTTTATTAGGGTTGTAGACCAAGAGTGGCAGCATTTATTTTTTTTATAATAAATTTAGTTTTTATTGGTGTTCAATTTGCCAACATACAGAATAACACCCAGTGCTCATCCTGTCAAGTGCCCCCCTCAGTGCCCATCACCCATTCACCCACACCCCCTGCCCTCCTCCCCTTCCACCACCCCTAGTTCGTTTCCCAGAGTTAGGAGTCTTCATGTTCTGTCTCCCTTCCTGATATTTCCCACACATTTCTTCTCCCTTCCCTTATATTCCCTTTCACTATTATTTATATTCTCCAAATGAATGAAAACATATAATGTTTGTCCTTCTCCGACTGACTTATTTCACTCAGCATAATACCCTCCAGTTCCATCCACGTCGAAGCAAATGGTGGGTATTTGTCATTTCTAATGGCTGAGGAATATTCCATTGTATACATAGACCACATCTTCTTTATCCATTCATCTTTCAGTGGACATCGAGGCTCCTTCCACAGTTTGGCTATTGTGGACATTGCTGCTAGAAACATTGGGGTGCAGGTGTCCCGGCGTTTTATTGCATCTGAATCTTTGGGGGTAAATCCCCAACAGTGCAATTGCTGAGTCGTAGGGCAGGTCTATTTTTAACTCTTTGAGGAACCTCCACACAGTTTTCCAGAGTGGCTGCACCAGTTCACATTCCCACCAACAGTGTCAGAGGGTTCCCTTTTCTCCGCATCCTCTCCAACATTTGTGGTTTCCTGTCTTGTTAATTTTCCCCACTCTCACTGGTGTGAGGTGGGATCTCATTGCGGTTTTGATTTGTATTTCCCTGATGGCAAGTGATGCAGAGCATTTTCTCATGTGCATGTTGGCCATGTTTATGTCTTCCTCGGTGAGATTTGTCTTCATTGGAAGAAAGACAGTCTCTTCAATAAATGGTCTGGGAAAAATGGACATCCACATGCAGAAGACTGAAACTAGACCACTCTCTTGCACCATACACAAAGATACACTCAAAATGGATGAAAGATCTAAATGTGAGACAAGATTCCATCAAAATCCTAGAGGAGAACACAGGCAACACCCTTTTTGAACTCAGCCACAGTAACTTCTTGCAAGATACATCCACGAAAGCAAAAGAAACAAAAGCAAAAATGAACTATTGAGATTTCATCAAGATAAGAAGCTTTTGCACAGCAAAGGATACAGTCAACAAAACTAAAAGACAACCTACAGAATGGGAGAAGATATTTGCAAAGGACGTATCAGATAAAGGGCTAGTTTCCAAGATCTATAAAGAACTTTTTAAACTCAACACCAAAGAAACAAACAATCCAATCATGAAATGGGCAAGAGTGGCAGCATTTAAATGCCTGAGATAAGGTTGGCAAGACTACTAACACGGGTTATAGAGCTGACATGATAATCTGAATGTTTTCTCCTGTAGGAAGGGATCTTTGAACATGATAAACTATCATGGTACAATTTACTAAAGTGTTATTAAATGGTGTGTTTAATCAAAAAATTCTAGGTCTTATAAGCAGACACTTGACCCAAGTTATCCACATGGATGTTCTCAAGCTCTCACTGTGATCCTAGGCCTCAACCAGTTCATACAGTGGAAGCCCCTAGAATGAAGGACCCTAAGAATCTGCCAAATGTGTTTATTGTAAATCATCCTCCTAGGCTTTTCCAAAGCCTAAAAACATTTGCCAGGGTTACTGTGCATAGATAGAGGAGAAGGACACACCCAAGCTTCTGAGAGATTTTAATATACTGAATCTTAGCTGACACTATTTCCTGGGGATTCAAATACCTCTACATTCTAAGAATAAGAAAGAAGATTTACAGAAATCATGTGATAAATATTTAGCTCAAAACCACCAGAGTTGGATCCAGCCAATATGTTGATCTGTTTCTCCCAAGTCTTTGAAGGTAGAATTAACCTGTGTTTTGTCCAAGGATGTGATAATACATTTGTTTTTATAATTTTGGTAGGGATAAATAATTCTAGTGCCTTATATTTGGTCCTATCTACCATAATAGTCCCAATTTTATTGTTTTTAAAATGGGAAAATACCAAATTATTAAAAGAAAACCCTTATATACTTCCCTCTTCCATGTGTAAAAAGATAGTTGTCATAGTAAATAGCAGTAAACAATTTTTTTTTAGCAGTAAACAATTTTAAAGTAAGTGGTATAACATTAACTGCAGCTGATGTTCTAGGTATGATCATTTTGTTAGAGCAAATGAACACATTCATTCTCATTAAATGGTTTGATCTGGTAAGTGCCTTTTCCCCCCAATTATAATTGTTAAATATCATATAGCAAGGGCAGTGGTAAAACTTCATTCTCTTACATTAAGAGTATTTCAAGTTTCTGATTATCTGTCATAATGGCATCTGATTATCTGTCATAAGGGCATTTGAAAGCAGTATCATCCTACAGAACACTGTACTGACCCATTACATTTTATGACCTCAACCTGATTGGGCCTGATGAGCAGGAAGCAGTACATATCCTAAATGTGTTGACACGGCATGTACATACCAGAAGGAAGAGATAAACATGAAAATTTAGAACCCTGTCATCTTCATCTGGTTCTAGGTACTCTATAAACTAAGGAATGTCCAAATATTCCCTCCAAAGTGAAAGATAAGTTGCTTAACCTAGTATTACTGTAACTCAGAGAAAATGTTTAGTGAGCTTTAGATTTTGAAGAGAAAATGTTTAGTGAGCTTTAGATGTGCACTGCATATACTATGCTGCTTTGAATCACTTAACATGTAGTTTTGATATTGGGCACACTAATGGCCCTCCATAGATGTCCTCTGGAACCTGTGAATATATTACATTACTTGGCAAAAGATACTTTGAAAATATGATTAAGTTAAGAACTGTGAGTTGAGGAGATTATTCTGGATTTTCCAAGTGGGCCCAATCTAAACACATGGATTGCTTGTTTGTTTATAAGCATACATTCATTTTATTTTCCTCTTTCCCTGCCTTCCTTCAAGGATCCAACAGATATGTCAAAAGCACACATACTTGTATATTTGTTTATAGCTGATTGGCTCAGTTGATTAGCCATTGCTAGCTGTGTTAAATGAAGTCACTGCTGAAATGCTCCCTGGGTGAGTCAGCATCTTTTTGCTCCATGGCCACTAATATATTCTAACTAATCATTTCTAACTATCTTGCAAAGTATACTTTTATTAATAAGAGCTGAGTGAGAGTGTAGGTAGTATAGGGCAGAACTTCTATCCAACTGAGTAGCACATGGATTCTTAAAAGTAGATAACTTTTCCCAGCTGTTGTAAGCCAGGGATATAGAACTATGGAAAAATAGAGAGATGCAGCATGGCTGGATTTAACAGGGTCACAACACAAAGAAAGTAGGTGGTCTCACAACACAAAGAAAGTAGGTGGAAAAAGAAAGAAAACAGATTACTTCCTAGAATTTCCAGAAAGAAATGCAGCCCCACAAACCGAGGTTGGATTTCTGACCAATAGAACTATAAGATAATAAATGTTTGTTGTTTCAGCCATTAAGTTTGTGATCATTTGTTACATAGCAAGAGCAAGAAAAGGTTCTGAAGCTGGTAGGTAAGACGTAAGCTGCTTCCTTACTCAGGCTTTACGGCTCAGCAGACTCAGCAGTGATTCAAATATCTACTGCAGATTCAAATGTTGATGGACCATCTGGGAGTCCCGGAGAGGAGAAACATGATACAGACTCCCACAGTGTAGGATTAAAGCTATTATCTTCTTGTACAAATAACTTATTCACATTTTGAAAAACTGCTCCTGGGCTTGCTACTCTCTGCTAGAGACTAAATGCATGATCCAGAACATCAAATGGACATGTGGCCTGATATGCCCATTTATGGACTATTTCTTATCTGATCCACCAAATAACAAAGTTGGATATGAATAGAAGTGCTCCATTTTCAAGTGGTGTTGAATAAGGTTTTGTAGTCTCAGAGAGCACAAGGAAGTTTCTTATATATTTTCTTCAGGGACTTGTGGTACCTGCTCCTACTGCATTGCCCCATTCTCTCAACTTGAATCTCTTGATAAGAGATTGACTGGTGGTGATTGACTTGTAAAAAAAAAAAAGTCTCATATGGATTTACTAATGCTCATTAAAGTCACATGGGTTTAACAATCATGTAGACAATATAATCAGTTCTGAGTGTATCACTCAGCCTCTTTCCAGAGTTCATATGGAAAAATTACACATAATGGAAATATTATGTACAGGCTCAAAGATATAATATTCCACTTAACAAGCCTTATCTAACTCCTGCCCCTGTTGCATTCCCAGCCTGAAACAGCAGAGGTCAAGGCTAACTTCCAAATATGGCTTAATTCTCTAATGTATTGATCAGCCACCTGCAGGCAGGGTAGTTATAATTAAAGTCTTACACCATGAAGGGGATTAAATCTTGTCTTCATTATAATACACACTCATTCTGGATATGGATATACCTGCCTGTCCACAACGCTTCTTCTAGCATCCTTCATCTTATTCATAATTATGATATCCCATACAACATTATTTCTGTCTGAGGAATTCGTTTTTCTGCTAAATAAGTGAGGCAAATGGGCTTCCCAATTCTACCAGGAGTCCAACCAACCTGACATTGTTTGCTTTACAGAATGTTAGAAGGCCTGTTAAAGATTCAATTATGGGACCAGTTGGAAGAACACTTGTACTTGTGAGAGTGGGGTGCTTTCCTGTAAGATGCAAAATAAGCTTTGAACATTATTTTGATCACATAAATAATAAATGGAGCTGTTTCTTCCAAAGTCAGAATAAATGGATCTGGGAACCATGGAGTGGAAGAGAGTGAGGATGTCTCTTTTCGCTATAGCCTCTAATAAACCACTCAAGTAATTTTTCCTTGTCCCCAGAACTTTAGTTGCTGATATTTTAATGCACCTAATTACTGAGAAAGGAATGCTTTCACCAAAAAATTTAACAGTGTTTTAACTGAAAGAAAATTGGCACTCTTTTTGGTGAGTATGCTTCAACTTCATCTCTGCTGCCTGGATTTCCCTTCTTCTTGTCCATGTATCAGGCTATGTCTGTACTAATCATATATATAATGATTCTACTGGCACATAAATACCAGATTCCTTTTAGATCCTATTGCAATTTTTTAGGAAAGCATGTCTGAGTGTACCTATTGGGGTCAGATTCAAATCCGTATCTGATCAGCAGAGGCAAGAGTGTCAATGATCAAGGCCAGAAGCCAAAGAGAAAAACAATCATCATTGTCTATGCAGACATTCCAAACAGTGCCTCAACAACCAAGTGGTCATGTACATTATCTTATTATATCCTTACATAAAATGCAACTGAGATGTCAGTTGAAGACTTCCTACTCTTTGAATTATATGAGATTGATTGACTTGAATCCCCAACTACATGCTCTGTGGAAGTTCAATTTCCTTCACAAGATGTTGATAAATTTTCAATGGGCTTATGTTCTCTAACTCCAGTCGTATTTCCATATGTGTATCTCTTCTCCATCCCACTTTAACCCAAATATAAAGCTCAACAACTAAATTCCCATTAAAATTAAACAGGGAGGAGGGGCAAGACGGCAGAAGAGTAGGGTCTCCAGGTCACCTGTCCCCACCAAAGTACCTAGATAACCTTCAAATAATCCTGAAAATCTACGAATTCGGCCTGAGATTTAAAGAGAGACCAGCTGGAATGCTACAGTGAGAAGAGTTCGTGCTTCTATCAAGGTAGGAAGACGGGGAAAAAGAAATAAAGACACAAAAGGTCTCCAAGGGGGAGGGGCCCCGCGAGGAGCCGGGCTGAGGCCGGGGAGAGTGTCCCCAGGACAGGAGAGCCCCGTCCCGGAGGAGCAGGAGCTGCACCAACCTTCCCGGGCGGAAAGGGGCCCGCAGGGAGTTGGAGCAGGACCCAGGAGGGCGGGGATGCCCTCGGGCTCCAGGGACACTAACAGTCACCTGCGCCCAGGAGAGTGCCCCGAGCTCCCTAAGGGCTGCAGCGCGAACGGCGGGGCCTGGAGCAGCTCCGAGGAGCTCGGGCGGCGGCTCCGCAGAGGGGGCTGCGGGGCGGGAGCGAATCCAACAGCGCAGGCCCGGGAGCACAGGGCGCCGGGACACAGCCCAGGAACCGGCCTCCCCTGGGACAGGCAGAGGCCGGGAGGGCCCAGGACAACGAGGACGCTCCTGCCCCGAGCTGAGCAGATCAGCGGCCCCGCCCGGAGCCTCCAGGCCCTTCAGACGGAGAGCCCCGGAGCTACTGCGGGAGCTGACTCCAGGGCTGCAGAGCTGGCCCCCGCCACTGCGGTTGTTCCTCCTGGGGCCTCACGGGGTGAACAGCCCCACTGAGCCCTGCACCAGGCAGGGGACAGAGCAGCTCCCCCAAGTGCTCACACCTGAAAATCAGCACAGCAGGCCCCTCCCCCAGAAGACCAGCTAGACGGACCAGTTCCAGGGGAAGTCAAGGGACTTAAAGTATACAGAATCAGAAGATACTCCCCCGTGTGATTTTTTTTTCTTTTTGATTTCTATTTGCTCTCCCCACCCTTTTTTCTTTCTTTCTTTTTATTTCTCTTTTTCTTCTCTTTTTTCTTTTTCTCTTTTCTTTCCTTCTTTCTCTCCTCTCTTTTTCTCCTTTTCCCAATACAACTTGTTTTTGGCCCCTCTGCACTGAGCAAAATGACTAGAAGGAAAACCTCACCTCAAAAGAAAGAATCAGAAACAGTCCTCTCTCCCACAGAGTTACAAAATCTGGATTACAATTCAATGTCAGAAAGCCAATTTAGAAGCGCTATTATAAGGCTACTGGTGGCTCTAGAAAAAAGCATAAAGAACTCAAGAGACTTCATGAATGCAGAATTTAGATCTAAGCAGGCAGAAATTAAAAATCAATTGAATGAGATGCAATCCAAACTAGAAGTCCTAACGACGACGGTTAACAAGGTGGAAGAACGAGTGAGTGACATAGAAGACAAGTTGATGGCAAAGAGGGAAACTGAGGAAAAAAGACACAAACAATTAAAAGACCATGAGGATAGATTAAGGGAAATAAATGACAACCTGAGGAAGGAAAGCCTGCGTTTAATTGGGGTTCCTAAGGGCGCCGAAAGGGACAGAGTCCAGAATATGTATTTGAATAAATTATAGTTGAAAACTTTCCTAATCTGGGAAGGGAAGCAGGTATTCAGGTCCAGGAGATAGAGAGTACCCCCCTAGAATCAATAAAAACCATTCAACACCACGACATTTAATAGGTAAGGTTGCAAATTCCAAAGGTAAAGGGAAGATCCTTAAAGCAGCAAGAGACGAGAAATCCCTGACTTTTATGGGGAGGAGTATTAGGGTAACAGAAGACCTCTCCACGGAGACCTGGCAGGCCAGAAAGGGCTGGCAGGATATACTCAGGGTCCTAAATGAGAAGAACATGCAACCAAGAATTCTCTATCCAGCAAGGCTCTCATTCAAAATGGAAGGAGAGATAAAAAGCTTCCAAGACAGGCAGGAACTGAAAGAATATGTGACCTCCAAACCAGCTCTGCAAGAAATTTTAAGGGGGACTCTTAAAATTCCCCTTTAAGAAGAAGTCCAGTGGAACAATCCACAAAAACAAGGACTGAATAGGTATCATGATGACACTAAACTCATATCTGTCCATAGTAACGCTGAACGTAAATGGTGCTGGGAAAATTGGACATCCACATGCAGAAGAATGAAACTGGACCACTCCCTTGCACCATACACAAAGATAAACTCAAAATGGATGAAAGATCTAAATGTGAGACAAGATTCCATCAAAATCCTAGAGGAGAACACAGGCAACACCCTTTTTGAACTCGGCCACAGTAACTTCTTGCAAGATACATCCAAGAAGGCAAAAGAAACAAAAGCAAAAATGAACTATTGGGACTTCATCAAGATAAGAAGCTTTTGCACAGCAAAGGATACAGTCAACAAAACTAAAAGACAACCTACAGAATGGGAGAAGATATTTGCAAATGACGTATCAGATAAAGGGCTAGTTTCCAAGATCTATAAAGAACTTATTAAACTCAACAGCAAAGAAACAAACGATCCAATCATTAAATGGGCAAAAGACATGAAGAGAAATCTCACAGAGGAAGACATGGACATGGCCAACATGCACATGAGAAAATGCTCCTCATCACTTGCCATCAGGGAAATACAAATCAAAACCACAATGAGATCCCACCTCACACCAGTGAGAATGGGGAAAACTAACAAGGCAGGAAACCACAGATGTTGGAGAGGAGGTGGAGAAAAGGGAGACCTCTTGCATTGTTGGTGGGAATGTGAACTGGTGCAGCCACTCTGGAAAACTGTGTGGAGGTTCCTCAAAGAGTTAAAAATAGACCTGCCCTACGACCCAGCAATTTCACTGTTGGGGATTTACCCCAAAGATACAGATGCAGTGAAACGCCGGGACACCTGCACCCCGATGTTTCTATCAGCAATGGCCACAATAGCCAAACTGTGGAAGGAGCCTCGGTGTCCATCGAAAGATGAATGGATAAAGAAGATGTGGTTTATGTATACAATGGAATATTCCTCAGCCATTAGAAACGACAAATACCCACCATTTGCTTCGACGTGGATGGAACTGGAGGGTATTATGCTGAGTGAAATAAGTCAATCGGAGAAGGACAAACAGTGTATGTTCTCATTCATTTGGGGAATATAAATAATAGTGAAAGGCAATAGAAGGGAAGGAAGAAATGAGTAGGAAATATCGGAAAGGGAGACAGAACAAAGACTCCTAACTCTGGAAAACGAACTAGGGGTGGTGGAAGGGGAGGAGGGCGGGGGGTGGGGGTGAATGGGTGACAGGCACTAAGGGGGGCACTTGACAGGATGAGCACTGGGTGTTTTTCTGTATGTTGGCAAATTGAACACCAATAAAAAATAAATTTATTATTTTAAAAAAATAAAAAAATAAAATTAAACAGAAGCAAAAACTATTCACATATATCAAGCATCATACTAAGAATTTAGAATTACAGAAAATGGTCACATCACAGCCAAATATCAGCAACTCCTACTATAATCTTTCTCTTCTCAGCTATGCCAACATTGCTCTTTCAATTCACACATCGTTGACTCCCCTCTGGACAACAGAAAATCAAAACAAAAAAGTCAAATTAAATCATGCTCTACAAGTTTACTTTCACTTAGCTGTATTGCTAGAAATGGTAGCTTTAAATTCAATGTATTAGTCAAGTTTTATCTTCCCCCCAAATAGGAAATCTTTTCTTTTAAAATCTATCAAGTATTAAGTGGATAATGATAGGATTAATTTATCAAATGATAAATTTTGTTAAAATGATCATTTCACACAGTTAAATGATCATGAGATATTGAAATAATCGTTCCTATTTTAAAGAAGATTAACATGAGACCAAACAATGAAAAATTAGATGCCACTTTAGGAAGAAATGGAATTTTAACTCAAATATGTTTTATTCCAAATTCATGTCCACTACAACAGATTTCTTTTCACATGTTGCTGATGCCTTGCTATGCACCAAAGATTTTTTATATTATACTTCACTTATTCTTCACAACCACCTTATAAAGTCAGCAGTCAGGATACTTAAAATTTTGGCATCTAGTCAAGATATACCCAAACTAGCTATGGTAACTTTTTGAACTTTTTGAACTTCTTCACCTGTCAAACGAGGCATTTGGACTCAACTGGCTGGATGGCCACTTTTGATTCAAACAGGATATCATTTATAGTTTCTGTCATTCTTTCTCACTCTGTCTGTAATAACAACTTTACTCTGGCTTTATAAAATCAAAAGAACTTTATTTCTAGCATTTATCATTTATATTAGAGTTAATTTTTCATGTGTATGCCTCTTAGCCATATTCCAGAAGGCAAATAAAATATTTATTTTTACATTCCCAATGCCTATATTTAGTCAGGATTTAATGAATATTTGTTGAATAACAAATGGATGTACACATGATTTAACTATATAACCTAGGACTGTATATGAGGGAATGATTCATATTTATTAACAAGGCAGTGTGAAAGGCTGCATTTATATTCAGTACGATCCAAGGGGAAAACATTTTTCTTTAGCTGAACAGATTTTAGCTAGTATACATAAATCTATTTGCAATGGTGAAAGTGAGTTCATTTGTGAATGGGGAGTGGATTCTTTGTTTTTTGTTGGTTGGTTGGCTTTTTACTTATATTGAAATATGAGTATGAAAATATTGTGTTTACATTGGCCATTCATTGGATTAGCTTTTATATTACCCGATAATGCATTTATAGATATGTTTTGGGTATGAGGTAAAGTAGCTTAATTCTATTTTTAAAGATAAAAATAAGAGAATTTGTCTGTGAGCAGGACTGCCTACAATGAAGACTGAAAAAACAACACTTAAAAGTTATCTGTACAAGTCATACATGTATATTTTTTACCACCTTCTGTATGGAGAAAGAAAGATAAATTTTCATTTATGGAATTTAGATAAAATGTTCAACTAAAATTTTGTTTGTTTGTTTTGGTCTATACTATTGTCCAAATATGTCCTGAGTACAAATTATGTTGTTCCATCCTGTAGAGCAACACTCACATTCCAGTCTGTTCAACTGTCTTTCCAATAGTGGATCAATTGATTTTCCCATATATGTGCATGAAAGCTTTAAGTGCATTAGCAATTTCCCTTTACCAAAAAATAAATAAATAAAATGAAATAAAAAGTAAAATGTAACCAGTGTTCATCTTGCTAGCTTTGAGTTTTTAAGCTGTTTTGTAATAGAATGTTTTAGATGTAATCATCATTGGCAATTAGTTTGCTTATTTGCCTTCCTTGTTTACCTCAATCAGAAGTATTATCTTATAGATAGCATTTCATGGAGCTAACTAGAAATAAGAAACAAGGAAATAATTTTACCAGCCAGTGTGATTAGTAGAGATACATAATTGCCTGCCTATTTACTTTGAAGCTGTAATTTAATGAAGTAGTTCTACTAAAACTCTAATGGAGAAAAATTCTTAATTCCTTTCTAATATTTCCCTATGTCTGGGAATGTAATTTAATAAAAATAAATTTGAATGTTGATTGCTTTTATTCTTTCCCATCAGCACATAAAGTTGTTTCTCTGTTTATAGGCAACAAAACAGATCATTTCAGATTTCAGGCAAAATAAACAGCCAATTATTAGAAAATAATCACAGTAAAGTCAAACCCAAATGCCAATTCTTAAACAGTTAACCCAATTTTTTTTTAAGATTTTATTTATTTATTTATTTATTTATTTATTTATTTATTTATTTATTCATGAGAGACACAGAGAGAGGGAGTGAGAGAGACAGAGACACAGGCAGAGGGAGAAGCAGGCTCCATGCAGGGAGCCCTACGTGGGTCCCGATCCTGAGACTCCAGGATCATCCCCTGGGAGGAAGGCAGGGGCTAAACAAGCTGAGCCACTCAGGGATCCCCAGTTAACCCAATTTAAATGTTTACTTTTTGGGCAGCCCCGGTGGGCTTCAGAGGTTTAGCGCCACCTTCAGCCAGGGGCTTGATCCTGGAGACCGGGGATGGAGTCCCACATTGGGCTCCCTGCCTGGAGCCTGCTTCTCCCTCTGCCTGTGTCTCTGCCTCTTTCTCTCTGTGTCTCTCATCAATCAATAAATAAAATCTTTAAAAAAAATGTTTACTTTTTAATGCAATGTTCTTCATATATTTATCCCAAAAAAGTATCAATTCTCATGTCTTTGCATTGTTATTTATAAAAATATTTAACCATTTATTGTAAAATCAAATGGAAATCTGTCCATAGAAACTCTACAGCTGACAGGTTCAAATTTTCCCATTAAACATATTTACTCAACATACTCAACATTATGCTGAGGGAAAAACACCAATCACAAAAGTTTACTTTATGATTCCATTTATAAAACATTTTTGAAAATGAATTATTTTGAAATGATAAAAAACATTTTGAAAATTTAAAAATGGAGAACAAGCTAGTAGTTTCCAGGTTGTAGAGGTGTTGACAGGAAGAAGGGCAGGTGTGACTATAAAGAGGTAATCCTGATAAAGAACTTTGCAGTGATGGACCACCTCTGCATCTTGATTTCTGTGATAGTTACATGAATCTATACATGTGAAAAAAATCACATAGAAACTATACACATATACTGTAGCAGTGTCAATTTCCTGAGTTTGATTTACTTTACTTATATAAGATGTAATCACTGGAGAAACTGGGGGAGGAGAATATGAGACCTTTGCATACTATTTTTGTAATCCTGGCGTTACCTCTTACTGGCTGGTTTTATCTCTTACCGGCTGTGAGACTTCAGAGCCAGAAAATTGGACTGCAGTTATCCTTCTCAGCAAAATGTAGAAAATAGTCTTCCCTACCTCTTATGCAAATAATTTAAAATATCGTTTGGCCTCTAGGAAATGCTATTTAAGTGATTTCTATCATCATCCAGATTATGCATTTCATGATTCATGGAATCATTAATTTGCCTTACACTATCAGCTTGTCCAATAAAGTCATTGTTTAAGATGCTATCTCAACCCGTTTATTATTAGCATCCTTTCTTTCCCTTTAAATGTGTCCTATTAGGAGTATAAAAGATACGGGCACCTTATTAAAATATATTATACTTGGATCCAGCGCACGTTGGTCCCAATCCATGTTGTACAAACTCTGTCAACAACAGTTGACAAAAAAATTAGTATCTCGGGCGCCAGGATGGCTAGGTGGGTTAAGCTTCTGACTCCTGATTTCAGCTCAGGTCACCATCTCAGGGTGGTGAGATAGAGCACACCATGGGGCTCTGTGCTGGGGGCATGGGACCTGCATAAGATTCCGTCTTCCCTCTCCCTTTTTCCAGTGCCCCTCCCCCCTTTCTCTCTATCTCTTAAAAAAAAAAAAATCTCTTGGCAGTCTAGTCTCTTTTTAGGCACCACTAATTATTTCCTTAATTGAGTCGAAATCTGACTCCCTAAAATGACCCCTCAATTCCCATGATTCAAATCTGTCTTCCAGTGTTAAATTAGTGAGGTTAAGTTCTCTTCAGTTACATCTTTTATATCTCTGAAGCTCACTAAATCCATCAAATTCTCAATCCTGCCTCCTCGCTGCCCCCTCTCCTCAACATTACTTTTTCCTTAGCCTTAGTATATTCCACGACACCAACCATATTTAAGGAGCAAATGTCTTACATTCTCATTGCTTTCCCCTAGAATTATTACAGTTTGAGAATATTTCTTTTAAAATGTGGTTTCAGGTATGAACTAGGTTCCATATACAGTGAGACTACTTTCTGCTATTTAAAACTTGTGATGCATTTATTTCTGCAGTTTAATATCATATTTGCTTCATTGGCCACGACACAGTATGTAGATGCTTATATAATTAATACTTGAACCTAGATACTATTACTTTCTTGACCTATCTCATAATACATATTAGAATAATTTTCCTAATGTGCATGGTATGATTGTTATTAGATTACACATTTCTTTTTTTTTTTTTAATTTTTTATTTATTTATGATAGTCACAGAGAGAGAGAGAGAGGCAGAGACACAGGCAGAGGGAGAAGCAGGCTCCATGCACCGGGAGCCCGATGTGGGATTCGATCCCGGGTCTCCAGGATCGCGCCCTGGGCCAAAGGCAGGCGCCAAACCGCTGCGCCACCCAGGGATCCCTAGATTACACATTTCATGAGGCCACAGATTAGTATGTAATAATAAATCATATAAATTATATATTAATTATATAAGTTAATAATTAATAAGTTAATTTTAATCAATTACCTATAACTATGTTATTAATATAAAATGCATTCTACTAATATAATAATTCTAATAATATTTATTATTATGCATATTATATGACAATCTAGTTGAGAAAATAATCTGAAGTTACATAATATTTTACCATGGTTATTGAAATGTAGATGTTGGAAAATATAGTACAACACTTCAGTTTGTGGAGAATAAAGATGTTTTCAAAGAAAATGACTCTACACTTCCATCCAGAATATAACAGCAGGTATATTTAGTGAACATTATGCTAATGAATGTTACATTCCCATTGTATATATGAAAGAATTTTTTTATTGAAGCTAGCTAGTCTACTACAATGCAAGCAGGTTCTAAGACTTATAATTCACACAATCACCTCCTAAATCATAAAACATCCCAATATACTCCCCATGGTTAGCTATGTTTTATTAGCACCAGCCTATAATAGCCTGTGTAGAGATATCTTTGTCATTGCTTCACATTAAGATATATCTGAGTGCTGCTACATGACAGTTGCTGGGAATCAAGCAGTTAAATCATCCCTGAAAAAATTTACCTACGTACCAATGCACTGTTTACATTGCATGCAAAAGAATCTTGACAAAAGGATAAAAAGAGTGACTTGGTCCCTATTTGACTTAAAATAAAACATGATTACATTATATAAAATGATTCTTTTTCTTTTAAAGTTTATTTATTTTGCATCTTTACACCCAATGTGGAACTCAAATTTATGACCCCAAGATCAAAAGTAGCATGCTCTTCCAACTGAGCCAGCCAAGTACCCCACTTATGTGATGATTAACAGAAACAGGAAAAAAAAAAAGTATATATGACTGCGTAGGGTGAAAAATGGGTTGTAATCCCATGTCTCCTAAAATATTTTAATAATAAATTTACATGTGATTTTGGTATAATATTTTTGATTTACAGCAGGACAGAATCGTATTCAGAAATCACTACCTCAGCACTGAAAACAGTGAGTAAACCATGTAAACGGCATGGCAAGCATGAACCTAGATTCTTGAGCCTGATTTCTTGCAAATTAAGTATCAGAGCTCTTTGGCAACAAAAGTGGAGGACCTGAGTCTCCCCCTTGTTCTATCACTAGTTATACAACCTGAAAAACTGTTTAAATTTACTGAGCTTCCATGTGCTCAAGAGAGAGATAATGAGATGGTAAGTGAAACACTTTGCTAATTGTGAAAAATACAGGATTCTTGTAAGATGACCAGGCAACTAAAATTGAAACATGGAAGCTTTGGAGAAAAGTCAGTAAATTGTCCAAAAGTCAGGAGATGTAGGTTCTATCACCATTAACTCCTATGTTTCCAGAAAAGTAACTTAATTTCCCTGAGACTTCATTCTGTTATAATAATGAAGTTCAGTCAGATGATCAGTAAGGGTACTTGCAAATCCAAAGTTTCATAAATCACAAATATATAATTGTGACAAACAGAATGAGGCTTCAAGTTTTGATTGTGAGTAAATTACAGGAAACAGTCAAGAGACAGCTATTAACAAAACAGAAACCCCCCAAGGGAGACTCAGAAGGAATGGTTAGGCTAGTGACAGAGGCAAGACATGGATTAATAAGTCAGAGAGAAAGAGCATTCAATATTTATTTTGTACACTGTTTCTGCCAAGCATATGATACATCCTTTACACATTGTGTCTGATTTTACAATTAAACCATGTGGTGCATTGTTGTTATTGCCATTCCACACAGGAGGTAACAGGTACAGAAAGGGTGTACCTACAATTAACACCTAGGTCCGGTTTCTATTTTATATTGCCTTCCACTTGCTTAGGAAATAGATGGAAACAAAATTATAAGTCATTAAAAAGGAACTGGTTGATGGTGACACATACTCTGAAATGCTTTTGGTAAATAAAACAGAGTAAAAGCAGTAACACTGCAGTAGAACTTGGAAGAAGAGAAGTAAAGGGCTTGATTCAATGGTCAAATCTGCAAGAATTAATTTGAAAAATATAAGAGGATTAAACAGAGACACATGGGAATTACTGACATCAATGAAAACTTGGCTGTGATGAAAGAATATGAAATACTAGCAGGTAGTTAGGAGGATAGATCAATACACTCTGGTAATGTTTATCATCAAAAGGAGAAAAACAGAGGGTGGCGGCAGGCCAGATGTGGTATTTTCAAGGTGTTCCCAGAAAAATCAAAGGGGAAATAGGAGGAAGCATTGGAGTAGTAGTTAGTCATGGATTCCCAGCTGGGTAGGAATCAAGTAAGTGTGTGACAAACGTAGAGGTTCCAGAAATACTGAAATTATTTCTGATGCAAAATATCTTACACTGTTACTGTTTTATCACTATAATCGTATGCATTTATTACCTGAACAACCATTTGATACCTTTCACCAAGAGTGGCAACCCTTTCTTTCCCACAAATTTTCACATAACCTATTAGTATTCAGTAACATGTTACATTGACCTACCAGTCAGCAATCCCTTATTTTGCAGGCCAACACACAACAAAATGCATGTCTGAAGAATGGACAAAATATGAGCTCTATTTTTGTTATTAACCAATGAAAATGAAAACTAATTTAAAAAAAAACTCTTCCTTCTCTATCCCTACGTTACTAAAAAAAAGTTTGTCTTTTGTTATGAGAATTTATTGTGCGCCTTTCTATTGGGTCCTTAACAACACAGGGGATAACTTTACAAATGACTTTAAAAGGTGAACAATTTTCTGCTTTTTTTTTTTAATTAAAAGGCTTTTAATTTAAAAGTGTCTGTTATTGCTCCTAGTGAAATTAGGCTTTTTATTTTCTACTTCTGATGGAAATCTACTACTACTTTCTACTTTACTAATCCTTCCAATCTCCTCTCCTCACCTGTACTAATAAACCTTTTACCTTCCTGTCCAAAAGCCATCTTAAAAGATGCCACTCTTTAAGCCTCTCCTAAAACCCACCTACAGTCATTTCACAAGTAACTAATCATTCTTTACTGTGCCAAAGAGACGTGCCACTTTGGTGGTGTTTGTTAAGCGAACAAGGCTAGGCTGGGCAGAGCTACCATGAAATCCTGGTTTTGTGATGAACTGTGCCATCCTGGGAAATTCATTATTCTCTCTGGGCTTGGTTTCCTCCTGACATATACTATAGTTATTTCTTTACCCAGACTTCTATGCAGCATCTGATTTGTAGTCATATATGCATATATAATAAACTAGACAATATATTAGACACCGTATATATTTGACAAATAAACTCTATTATTTGTTGTCCTTGTTCTGAGAACCTAACATAGTTCTCATAATAATAAATGTAGGTAATAACTAGTTCTTGAATTAGTAAATGAATAGCAAAAACAAGGGCAAGAGCTTTCTGTTCCTTGGGATCCCTGGGTGGCGCAGCGGTTTGGCGCCTGCCTTTGGCCCAGGGTGCGATCCTGGAGACCCGGGATCGAATCCCATGTCAGGCTCCCGGTGCATGGAGCCTGCTTCTCCCTCTGCCTATGTCTCTGCCTCTCTCTCCCTCTGTGTGACCATCATAAATAAAAAAAATAAAAAAAAAGAGCTTTCTGTCCCTTACTGAGAGCACTAGCCAACAGCATTGTGTTAAGCATTTCATGTGCATTCTTATTTAATTTCAATAAACCATTAAATAATAGATGTATTATCTTCATTTTCCTTTTGATATTGATGAATTTTAGAAAGTTGAATAGTTTATAAAGAATAATATAGTAAATAGGTGAAGGAAAGAAAATTTGAGCCCATGTCAATCTGATTCCAAAACTGAATGAATCAATGAAAGAAACAGATCAAGTTCTTCAATTCAGCCAAGTTCTTCCCACACAACCACAAGGGAAAAGATACTCAGACCTTCCAATGGCCCTGGATCTCTGCCTCTGAGGTGTGCACACTGTGCAGCCTATGTCCCTTATACTCCATTCTAGCAACCAAGGACCCGGGGAGAAGCACTGAATGAATGACTTGTACAGCACACAGCATGGAAGTACAGGGACAAAGTTTGTTTTCAGAATGTAGTATTCATGTACTCTGGTGTAAACAGAAAGGAAATTATATTGTATTCGCTTAAAAAAAATCCTCTTCAAAAAAAAAAATCTTCTTCAAAAAAAATAAAATCCTCTTCAGCTTCTTGAATCTAGTAAACAATTCATTTTTATGAATCTTTAAAAAATAATTTTAAAAGCTACTTTCACATGATTGCTAAGTTGAAGTCCATCTTTTAAAAATCCCTTATCAGTTTTGTAGTTTTATGTAATTACACTCACAATGATTTCAAATTTTAAAAATCTTTCATCACTTCCAATATTGGACAAAGGCCTTTTCTACCTGGGTGCCATTCAATTTCAGCACAACATTAGGCTGATTCCTAGAGTTGTTAGGCACATGTTCACAGTTTTAAAGCTCTCCATGTGGTTTGAGGAGGAGTCCATCTTCCCAGGTGGGATCTAATGGTCAGCATGCTTTGGTACAAGCTGTTCTCCTGCAAGGGTGTTTTTACCTTTCTTCTCTGTGACATGTTTGTGTTCTCTTCCCAAGAGCCTGCAGTAGATTGACCGCAACCAGTAACAAAGTAACCCATCCAGTTCCGATTGCAGAGCGGTTAATTATATTGGTCCAGCCATTACATATGCAAGGGCACTCCTTCAAATACACCTACCAACAAATTTTGTATTTTAACCACTTCATTAACTCCATTAATTCTTATCTCTGTAAGAATCCCTGAGTCTTTTTAGGTTCCCACAATTCTACTAAATCTGTTCTTCCTTTAGATCTTCACAGAACAAACTCCTCCTTCGGGACCCAAGGGTTTCCTCCCGGGGAAGACCTTATCTGACTGTGGCATTTGTACCCCATATCCTCCCTATTTTATCACCTTGTATTAGCTTTTTTATAGTGCTTGGAACTATTTGGAATTATCACATAATTAATTTACTTCTTTACTTTTTAATATTTTCCTCCATAGAATGTAAGACTCTTGTTCACACCAAGGTGATATCTAGGCCATAACTCAGCCAATAAATTTAAAAAAAAAGAGACAAGTTATAGTGACTCACTCTGTGTTTCTATATTCATGTAGCATGTTGGTGAAATCTCTACTGAACTGTTTAAAACTATTTGGATATATATATATTCCTCCATTAGACTCTGACCTTAGGAAATGTTAATATTCTCTTCATTTCACACAACATACAGACAATGCCCAGTAAAAACTTTTAGTTTTATTAAATAATATTTAAGAAAGTATATGCTCAATGGAGCTATGTTTTAAGCAGTGCTATGTTTTAAGTCAAATGCCATGAATCATTAGCTTTCACTATTCCAGCGGGCATCAAGGTGTTTTACCTCTACAGAAGCCTTCTCCTTAGTTCTACGAACTCACAGTATGTCCGAGATTGTGTACATAAAACTAAACCTTAATGAAAGATAGTTTTCTCCCTCTCATAATATTCTTTATCTCTTTCTACAGCATTTAAGGAAAGAGCCTAAAATGTTTCTGTACTTGACAATCAATGGAAAAGTGACACTAAATAACAGTATCTATAATACTAGTACTTGAACTATTGCATGTTCTATGGAAACTCCATAGTGATAGGTTCAACTGTAGAGCAAATTTTTATGTATTTTATAGTACAGAAAATGTCTTTCCTAATTCTGTGCTCCAAGAGATTCCTTTTGTAGTTTGGGTGCTTTTAGATTCAGGAGGTTAAGAGTGACCTCTGGTGGCAATGGTATTTCTTGTTCACCCTACTGTAAAGGGGAGAAAACGGTCTTCAGGGATTTTTCCATATCCTAAGAATGACAGAGTTTACGGGTAAGGAGGATGGATCATAATCACATGTAAGTCAAGACAACAAACTGTCTAGGGGATTGGGGATTCAGAGGTTAGACACAGTTCTCATTTCTAGTGTTTCTCTATTTCTTTGGTGTAAATCCCAACCGTAGCCTGTTTCAAGCAATGAATGAGACAGTGCCAAATAAAGAGTGGGCAAAAGATGCTTACAATCAGCTCTAACCAGCTAGTAGGATTTGGCTCCGGCACACCACTAACTGAAATCCTTTGCTGAGCCCTCCATAAGTTTCTTCCCAATACACATTCAAGGCTAGCCAAATACAAAGCAAGGAGAGGCACTGAGAGTAGTGAGTTTTCTGATACCATTGTAGGCAGAATGATACCTCCAAGAAGAAGGATTGCCAGACAAAAATATAGGATGTCCCATTAAATTCTGAACTGCAGATAAGCAACAAATATTTTTTTATCATTAGTATGTCACAACTATCGCATGGAACACATTTATACCAAAATATTATGTATTATTTATAAAAATCAAATTGAACTGAACACCCTGTATTTTTATTTGCCAAATCTGGCAATCTTAGATGAGCCATGGAACACAGAATGAAGAGTTTATTTAAAAGAAGATAAAATATTGGCCAGAGTTGGCAACCTGCAAATCTTTCCAGTGTTTCACCACCAATGAGCATCCCAACCAGTGCCCTCAAATGGCTTGCAGATGAGATAAGACATGGATTCCCAGAGTGCTTAGGGAACTGGACAGGGTTGTTGTGAGCAGAGCCCTTGAGCATTATCACTGGTCTCTGGGCCTAGTTCATATCCCCTGGGATCATATACTATGCCTATGTATGTTTCTCACTATGTTAGGGGAAAAAAAGTTGGGAAACTATCTTCTACTGTCCTTCCACTTCTTCTTCCAATTACATTAAGTTCTGCCCTGGTTTTCAGGCACTGGTGTGGTTCCAGGCAGAATGTTGACTGAATTCTCTGGCCTGCCAATATGATGTGGCTTAATTTGGCTTGGGGGCCATGTGATGGCTGTGATGCTCTGTATCACTCTGGTTCGAGAGACTGAGGCAGGCAGTGGTACTATTGACAAGGGACCTCCGACGAAGCCCAAATCTCTGCATGTTGCTGTAGGAAAGAGTGTAGCTTTAGTTACATTAGAATTCTTTAATCACTAGAACCCTACTTTACACAGTTGGAGACAAAGATCTGGCCATTGGGGTTTCTGCCCTTCTGAAGAAAAGACAGCACACCTTTTAGATGCTTAGCATCATAAAGGGTAATTCCCAGGCATTGAATTAACTTTAATGGAAGTCAAACTTGAGAGCAATTTAATAGAAATACAAAAGCTGGAGGCCATAAATAAGGACCTAGAATCTCTAAATCTTTACTTGGGCTTAAGAGACTTAGAGAAAACTGAATAAGAATTATCAAAATGTTTAGAAAACATTGGGCTGATGGCAAAGGGCAAATGGTCTTTAAATGGTAAATTGTGTAAGACACTTAGAATTGCAAATAACTGCAACCAAAATGGTCTTCATTATATACCCGAAAAATGAATTATAAGTTCAGACAACATTAAAAAATGCTTTGAGTGAAAACTAATCTTGAGGAAAGTATAAAAGCTGCTTTCACTAGTAGAAGGCTGGAAAAGAAGAGCAGGTGAACCTTAAACAGAATGCAACAACGTAAAACTCTAAATCAGCGAAGTAGAAGATCAAATTACTAGGTGACCATTTGCTAAAGCTGAGCAATCCTGGTCTTTGAGAAGAGAACTTGGATTGCAGGAACCTAGAATTCCATAAAACAAATATATCAGAATCTGGAGACATCTTACTAGAAGTTTAGAAGAAATAGCTTGATGTGGTAGGTTGAATGATGGTGCCCTAAAGATATATCTATGTCCTAATCCCCAGAGCCTTAAAGACAAAAGGACTTGATAGATTTGATTAAGTGAAAGATCTTAAAATTTTCTGGGTGGGCCCAATGCAATCACCAAGGTCCTTATGAGAGGGAGGTGGGAGGGTCAGAGACAGAAAAGGAAATGATATGATAGAAGCAGAGGTTGAAGTGATGTGGCCATAAACCAAGAAATATAGGCTCTAGAGGCTGTAAAAGACAAGTAAAGGACTCTTCCCTAGGGCCGTTAGAGGAAATGCAGCCCTACTGACATCAGATGTGATCCTGGAGACCTAGGATCAAGTCCCATGCCTACTGACATCTGATCTTAGCCCAGTGAAACTGATTTTGGACTTCTGATGTCCATACTAAAATATAATAAATTTGTGTTGTTTTAAGTCATTATAAATTTGTGGTAATTTGTCATAGCAGCCATAGGAAACTAAGCACTTTCTTAAAAGGTCTTGAAGAAAAAAAAATGTACACTAAATTAGCTGGAGAAGGTAAATAAGCAAGGCACTTAAAGATCGTATTAAGTCTCCAAACTGAGAAAGCTTTGCTACAATCAGAAAACCACAATTAGAAAGTTAAAAAGCAAAAGCTCCAGCAGAAACTTTATGTCCTTCTTGAACTGCATCAAGAACAGGAAATGCATGTTCATGAAATACTCAATTTAGAGTGAATTTAAACACACACAGAAAAGAGAAGCATCTTTCCAAAGCAACTGAAAAGATGAGCCATGCATGTAAAGCACCGGACACATACAAAATAGAAGCCATATCTTTCAGAAGAATTGGAAATAGTCACTGGCAAGTATCATTGTCAGACAATTTTCCATCAGAGAAAAGCTCATGATAACAGGGGCATACTGATGTTTGAGAGTAACTTTGATGACTTAAAGAAGAAAAAAGTAGAAACTTTAGACAAAAAGTTATTGAATAAGAATTCAGTGTGAACTCTTCATGTCTTTATGTCTCTGATGTTCTAAATGGGACATTTGGCAGAGTCCTAGAAGACCACCAAGGAATTCTCTGTATGAACAGGTCCTGAGGAAGGAGGAACATGATGTTGTAATGGAGCAGTGATCCAGGGTCCCATAGCTGGTGGGAACCAGATGCCACGCACATGGGTCAGGACCCCAGGAGAAAGAGATACAGCAGCTCCTCCACAACACAGAGATTGTCTCACTGCTCTTGGATGGAAGACTCTGAGAATTTTCCTTTTATTTAAACTTCCCATCTGAATGGGTAGTCTGATCTTTCACCTCATCCTACCATCAGAAGGCATTTGTTACAGAAGTGACCCAAGGGGAAATTTCCGAGAAGAGAATTGCTGGACTTGCCCCCTCTTCTAGAAAGCAAAACCAAACCTCCCCAGAAATCACCTCCTAGGGGCTTCCATGGCCCAGGGCATTCTCCAGTAGTAATAAATGTTTATACACCTAGCACTAAATTCAGTTTCCTCTTCATTCAACCTAAAAACAGAAATATTTCAGCTTTTGGGTTGATTCTACCTGCCAATATGTTTACTTAAAAGATCCAGAACCACAGTAACACACTTTTTTATCTAAATTATTTTCATTTTTTTCTCTTGGTTTTATTGCTGTTAGCTAAGTGATTATACATTGATGCAAATGAAAAGTCTTACAGAATTACAAGTTTTGGAGCACCTGGGTGGCTCAGTGGCTGAGCATCTGCCTTTTGCTCAGGTTGTGATCCCAGGCATGGAGCCTGCTTCTCCCTCTGCCTGTGTCTCTGCCTCTCTCTGTGTCTCTCATGAATAAATAAATAAATCCTTTAAAAAATGTTTTAAAATAATTATTTATAACTTTAGATTATAAAAGTAATATATAAAAAGTATAGATCTAAAGGTAATTTATAAGTTAATTGATTTTTTTAGTTAATTGATTCATTTTACTCTACGTGTAGGTAGTATAATTACAATGTTTTTGTTGTCATCAACAAGTCTACTACAATAATCGAGATATATATTTCTACAATATCTCAAATAAAAATTTTATACACTGTAATTCATTGGATAGTTTTTATAAATGTATATTATAAAATGGGAAACTTATGAGTAAATGTTTCCATTTTACTTGATTTTTAGATAGTGTAATTACATTACTTTGTTGTTAATATTTGGGAAGACTCTTCTGTTGACCCAGAAAAAGAGCAATTTTTTGTCTCTCTTAAAGGAGGAATTTTTTCTTACTTAGTTTCACTGTTAAGTGATTATATAATTCTTCAAATGAAAGGTGGCAAAAATTACAGTCCTTAGAACAGTATTTCATAATTATCATTTAAAAGCGATTTCATGAGTAAACTGTTTCCTTTTCTTCTATTTCTAGATAGTATTTCCACTGACGGTGCTTTAAAAGTCCATATGTGACATGAACTGTGGTAAGAGTTTTATAGGAACGGCCTCACATTTAGAGGCATTCAAAATTCCAAGCTCATTTTTATATACCAAGGGCTGAATTTATTCTAGTTATGAGCTTAATATGCTTACCTAAATAAATTTTAATTTAAAAGAAATACTTGTTCATAGGTCACATTATGCTTAGTCTAGAACCCACCAAACTTACTGTGGACCACAAGGCCCTGCTAACTCCCCAGACCCCACTTTATGCTTGCCCTGAACCCCCTGGTCTCCTGCCAGGGCCTCAAGGGCACAAGCTCCTCTTCCCTTTTGCTTACTTTTTTCCTTTTACCTGAAATGCTTTTCTCCTTATTCTTTGTCGATCTCTTACTCTTTCACGTATTAAATGAGATGTATTTAGAGAAGCTTTCACTGATTTTCCAACTGAAATTGGTTCTGTCTGTTCCTTTTTATCTTCATACACTACACTTTTCGATTTTTCTTAGCTAATACTTATGACGATGTGCAATTACATAATTATGTATGTGATGTACAATGAGTACAATATGCATAACAAACCAACTTTAAATCTCAGGGGCTTATGACAACAAGAACTTACTTTTTTCAATTGCAGGTGGCTTTTGGGTTTTTTTTTCTTTTCAATCAATACCCTGGGCTAGGCTAGGCTTGGGTTCCAAGTCTGCTCTTTCTGGTCAGATTGGTTTCTTATTCAAAGGCCCAGGACAAAGGAGCTACTGAGACATCTTCTTCTCATGGGAGATGTCTCAGGCACTACCGGCAAGCGAAACAAAGCACACTTCTTACAGCCTCCATGGGAACCGGCCCACTCTCAAGTCTTCCCATATTCCCCTAGTCAAAGCAAGTCATATGGCCCAAGTCCACGGAGCAGGAAAGTCAACTCTGCCCACGTGTAAAAACCCTAAATGCACACAGTATTTTCTTAGGGGGCTGGTAGTGATATACTTCTCACCTTACCCCACCCCTATAAAAAACCCTCCTCAGTGCCTGACAGGTAATAAAGAGTATTTATTTCATGAATAAATTTAATAGATTGTCCTCCAGAATGATTTTATCAATGTACACAGTGTTTGTGGGCACTTTAGCACTATTAGCATTGATGTAAGAGCTTTTTAATATTAACAATCTGATCAGCACAAACAAGTACCTAATTTAACATTTTATAAGGGGGTGTTTTTTCTTATATATATATTGGTATTTCTTTTGAGAATTCTCCATTCATGTTTTGACAAATTTTCTAGTACATTTCATTTTTTTAAATCTGTAGTACTCTTAGCACATATAAATTAACCTTTTACAAGACAATTTTTTAAAATTTTCAGTGATTACCCTGACATGGAATTGTTCTGTTTTGTTTTGTTTCATTTTACATAGTTTTACCTCTTACCCTTTCCTTTGATAGCATGATTAATCAGCCTTTCCATGGATACCTTATGTCCCATAAAATGCACGTACTATAATTTATTTAACCAGTTCTTTGTAGGTTAAATTGTTTTCATCTTTTTCTTCTTTAAATAATACTGTGATGATCTTTGTATATAACCTTTTTCGAAAGGTCCTGGAAAAGGATGGTTCCAGTCGACAAATATTTTTAAAGTTCTTTACATATTTTCACAAATTACTCTCCAGAGAGGTTGACCTGCTTTTCACTCCCTTACCCATCACAGCCTGCATGAGCCATCAACCTTCCCCATCCAAATAATAACATTACAGACATTTGGAACTATTTAATGGTAAGCATGTCACCTCATTTTCATAAATAATGGACTCTGAAATTCGAAGAGAGTCCTTTACAGGAAAAACAGTTAAATGATGTTTGGAAAGAGAAACACTAGGAGGGACAGGTGGCCTGTTCTGCTGAGAAACCAAAGGAAAGGGTTGGGAAGCCAGAGTGAAGAGGAAAGAAAAGGAAAGGGCACCTATTCGGGCTGGGCAAGGAAAGCCCCGGTGCGTGCTGTGGCAAGCCTCACCCCCAACGCCCCTCCGAGCATCCCGGGTCTGGATCTCGGGCCTCGCAGGTCTCAGCGTCCCACAGGAGGTGGCCCACGGCAGCCGCAGGTGGCTGCCAGGCCATAGGGCGACATCCCTGGTGGCCCTGGCACAGGATCACAGGGCAGCAATCCCCGCCCAGATCCCTGGGGATTCGGGCCGCTGGGCCCCTCTGAGGGGCAGAGCAGTGCGATTTCTGGTTCGTTTATTTTGTCGCCGAGTGCCTGAAAGGGAGTTTGTGAGAGCCCCTGAGCCCGTGCGGCAGGGGTCACCTGGACCTGGGCCACCGGGCAGCGGGGGCCGCTCTGCCAGAGCCCACAGCCCTGCGCCTGGGCCGCAGCCACGCGGTCCTGTCCTGCAGCAGCTGCACCGGCGGGGGGGTGCGGCCACCCGGGAGGGTGCGTCCCAGGCCGGGGCCGCCCTGAAGCCACGAAGGGGCTGAGCTCTGACCGGGACGGGCCGACCGCCCCCCGCACCCGTCTCGGCGGGGGGTCTGTCGTCCCAGGCTCCAAACTGGTAGCATGGGGACTGCGGGCTGTGGGGCCCATCCTGACTTGGACAGGCCGCCCCCACCCCACCCGGCCCAGCCCCCCACACCTGCCCGGAGCCCCCACCGCACCTAGGGCGAAGGGCCTGGGACATTCAGCCAGCTTCAGCACCGGGCGTGACGAATGGCAGGCACTCCTGGGGGGAAAGGAAGCTATTTACCTCCAAAGGCCTCGGGACTGCACTTCAGGAAGCCTCAGGCCGCCCCGACTGGCTTGCAGGGTCTCTCATTCTCCAAGGGACTCCATGCTTAGTCGCCACCTTCTGTCGCCTGGTATTTAGGAGGGCCCGCGGTGCACTGGGCGCTCCTCTGAGGGACTAACAGACTAGGGCCCAGCTCGGGGAAGGTTCCTCCTTTGTGGCTTCCCTCCTCACGGCCCGCCCCCCTTTAGTGGAGACTTCAGATGCTGTGGACCACCAAGCTAGGAGCAGCCTGCAAGATCTAAGCAGGCGGCCTCAGAGACAAGACGTGGGTTGGGAATGGTCACTGTTATTTTTAAAGCACATTAGTTAATGAAAAGGAGGAAATTAAAATTCACCATATGACCTGACCAATTTCTGTGCTGATTTGGGTAACAGTTTTTAAATATTATCTGTGTATGTTTACATTATCAACAATGTAATAACTACAGAACCTACCCACATTTACATTAAATCACATTATTAGCACTTACTCCATTAATTTCTTAAGTCTAGGCAATTAACAAAACTATAAAGTCCTGATTTGTGGCATCTAGCTATCATTGTGTGTAAATACTCATCATAGCCAGTTTTAATGTGTACAATGTACAGTCACTGAATATAGATTTGGGAAGAAATTCATAGATGTAAACCTTCACACAGTATTTCCACCATAATGATACAATAGACATAAATAACCTCAAGGACATAGAAAACTGAAATCTATGGTATGATAATTAAGAAGAGATGAAATTTGATACCTTTCTAGTAAAATGTATTTAAATGTATGTAATTCTAGTTAGCTGGTGTGAACAGTCTCTAGCACAAAATCCTATCCCAAGAAGAGCTGTATTATACTTCATATTTCCATTTGTATCTACATGGACTAGCTCAAATAAAAAAAAAACATGCACTAACATATAAACATATATACACCTTTATGTATATATATATATATAGTATGTATGTATAAACAAGCATGTATATACTTACATACTTTTAATTAAAGTCCTTTATCAAGGACCAACTCTGTCTCAAGAATTGTACATCGCTCTAGGGGCATCTGGGTGGCTCACTTGGTGAGTCAGACTCTTGGTTTCAGCTCAGGTCATGATCTGGGGGTCACGGGATCGAACCCCTCACCAAGCACCACATCAGGCTTCGCACTCAGTGGGAAGTGTGCTTGAGATTCTCTCTCTCCCCCTCAGCTGTTCCCCTGCTCTCGCTCTCTCTCTCTCTCTGTCTAAAAACGAATAAATCTTTAAAAGAATTGTATACCTCTTATAATTAACATGTAGTGCAAGTATTCACAATCTATGGCAAATGGGCCAAATCTAGCTTGCCACCTGTTTTTGCACTGCCAGAGAGCTGGCTACTGCACATTTACCTTATAGACAGTTATCCTTCCTTCAAGAATGGCTACTTGAAGAGGTGAAAGCAGCATCAACAATCAAGAACAAGGTAAATTATTTCTGAGGTTTCTGTATCAATCAACAGATGCTACTAATAATTCTTAGTTATTTATGTGAGAAGTCAATATAGATTCCCAAATGACAGAAGAACCATTCTCTATGAACAATGTGCTTGGAACAACTGTAAGTAACAGTATTTTCAAGGAAGTTGAGAAATGCTAATTCAGTATAACCTGAAGTAGAATCTGCTAACACGTATTTCAACTGATGCTGGGAAAAATCAATTGATGTAGAACAAAAAAAAGGCAAATTTGGATAAATTTACAAAGCTTGTGAAAAATGAGTTGCTTAAGTCTATATTTATTATTCATCAGTAAGTACTTTCCACACAATATTTGAGCCAGCAGCATCATTGTAAATTTCATTCACTCTGGAAGGTAGTTCTGTACTTTTTCTTCTTTTTTGGTCAGAAATAGAAGCTGAATATCCTGACTTGTCCTACCACCTGGAAGTTTGATGGGTTAATGTTGGTTAACCATTTTTCAACTTAAAGATGAGACTGGAATATTTTTCTCAATGAGAAGAATTGCCTTTGGACAACATTAATGATTTCTGAGTAACTTTGGAAATTAGCTTTTGCTGCAGCCTTGAAAATGTTTCTTAATGAATTCAACCACGATTACAAAGCAAAATTGTGCTTCATATGGAACATAAATTTATGTGGCACATAAATTATGTCATTTAGTTAACTGTTACATGAATCATTAGCAATGTCAAGTTGCTCTACTCATCTATTCCTTTGTCAAAAATTAAAACAAGATTTCCATTTCCACAAATATTGAAAGTATGTAATTTTCCAAGATCAAACTGCATCTCCAACAGTATTTTTCCTGTCTTAATGAAAATACAAAGGAAATTTCCTTACTTCAAAATCCACTTAACTTCAAAATTCAGAAGCTGTCACCTAAACTTTTCATTGGGAATGATTACTTTGCAATGCAATGACATAATAAAAGACAAAAATTAAGAAAAGAATATGATAGAATTCTACCTTCATTCTAAGGGATAAGTATGTGCAATTAAAATCATATGCTAGTGGATAGATATCAGTATTTGGCAGTATCTTCATAGTTGAAAAATCATTTTCAAAGATGAAATCTGTAAAATTTCATTTCTGATCAGCATTAACAAATGAATATGTGAAATCATTTTTTATGATGGAGAAGACTAAATTTGAGCCTCAAGGAAATGAAACATTACTAAAATAATTCTATAATTATACTACATTGTTATTGCATTTTGAAATCAATGTATAAAAATTAGCAAAAAAAAAATGTGTTTTTTCTCTTGTTACCTAAGTGCCTTCATAATACACACAGTTTTGCCTTTGGCCAACAAAACCTAAAATATTTACTATCTTGTCCTTTACAGAAAAAAAATGTACTGACCCCTGATCTAATTGAAAACAAAATCAGTAAGCATATTTTGACTCCTCAGAATTTTCTGTGAAGACACACCGCTTATTTGATTGCTGCACATAATCATGAGTAAATGTTTTATGAATTTTATGAAACATCCATTAGAGTAGTACTACATAAAGTTATTATTGACATACATTACAGTATTCCTCTGTGCCATACAGAAATACTCTATAAAATTGTCCTCTGCATTTCTAGCTCACTCTCTCCCAATTAAAGTTTAATATACAGGGCACCTGGTGGCTCAGTCAGTTAAGCATCTGCCTTCAGTTCAGGTCATGATCCCAAGGTCCTGAGATCAAGTCCTGCATTAGGGAGTCCTGCTCAGCAGGGAGTCTGCTTCTCCCTCTGCCCTTCCCTCCTGCTTGTGATCTCTCTCTCTCAAATAGATAAATAAAATCTTTAAAAAATAAAGTTAAATATACAATTCTATGCATTAGTAGACTGTGCACCAAAATGCAATGCCAGTCCAAATCATTACAGTTAGACAAGTTGCCTTCACATTCTCAGTAAAACTGTCTTCAACATACATTCCAATAACAAAGCCCCTCTTTGGAAAGGGAACTCCTGTCCAGAATAAAATTATTGTTTTCTTATGGAAAAGAATCTCTTATTTTACATTTAAAAGCTATTGGTATTAAAGGGCTTAATAAGATGAATTTTTTTAAATAAAGATTTTATTTATTTATTCATGAGACACACAGAGAGAGAGAGAGAGAGAGAGAAAGGCAGAGACACAGGCAGAGGGAGAGGCAGGCTCCATGCAGGGAGTCCAACGCAGGCTCGATCCAGGGTCTCCAGGATCAGGCCCTGGACCCAAGGCGGCACTAAACCACTGAGCCACCTGGGCTGTCCAATAAGATGATTCATATGATTGCTATTTTAGCGAACCAATCTATATATCCTGGGGATTAGTGTATACATACTTGCCACAATTGATATTTCCTTTGGCAATTATTCACTTCTTGCTGTACTCCTAAGGACAGAATTTCTTTTTTTTTTTTCCAGCAGCAGTTTGCTTCCTTTGTTTACATTTGATGTGTAGATTATCAGGTGGCCAAGTTTTCTAAAACAAACTCTGAATTTTCAATTTTATACTGTATCTGTTTTCTTACAGAACTTACCAAACACAGAACATAACATTTCCTACCACACGAAGTGCACCATTGGAGTGAAAATTTTCTAACTATAAGTTTTCATAATAAAATAATAAAATAACATAATAAAATAATAAAATAAAAAACTGCTTTGTTTCCACATGTAAAAATTGTATAGTTATCTTTCTTATGCATAAGTATATCAATATGCTCATCTAGTCTTTAAACTTTGAAAATCAAATTTAAATCTCAGGTCATTTACATAATACAACATGTACACACTCACAGAGTCACTAACAGACAATTAGGAAAGAACACAACTGCCTTTACAGTCATTCATTCATTAAGCATATATTTACTAAATATCTACCAAGTGCCCAGCACAGCACTAGATGTTTAATTCAGCCAAACAATAGTTATTGCACCACGCCATTTCTATTCAATTATGTACTGACTTTTTAGGCTTCATTAAGTGGAACCAAATGAGTTATTCTTTAATGAGTGCTTTGAATATAATAATATATTTAAAATATTTTAATATTATTTATTTCTGCCAACTTAGAATAATTATGCTATAAGAAAATGACATTGTTTATGTTTCTTCCTCAATTTTTATTTCTAGTCATCTTTCAAAATGAGCACATAAAGTTGAATTTTATTCCAGAGTTAATTTCTTGAACTGGCCTTTGCTTTAGCTTGGATTTTGTGGTATGTTTTCTTATTCCAGGAAGATGAATATATTTAATATACTTTAAATTGCACCATATTTTATGAGCTCTCAAGGGATCCATTGTTATATGAATTAAACATTATTGCATAATTATTGCTTCAGATAGTCTCAAATTATGATGACTAATTAAATATACATATAATACATTTATCAGTGAAATAATTTCAATGGCTCAATTTCTACTCCCTCTTGAAAATACTTGTATCCACTGCAGAAGTTTTAAGGAGTTGAGTAGCACAGCAATTGAGAACATGATTTGGCATTAATATTTCATAGTGCAATTGAGGTACATGTTTAACTAATAGTATTATGGTAAATTTTTATTTTATTACTAATTTATTAGAGTGTAGGAGTACCTAGATGGCTCAGTCAGTTAAGCGTCCTACCTTTGGTTTTGGCTCAGGTCCTAATCTCATGGGTTATGGTACTGAGCACCATATGCAGGCTTTTTGCTCAGTGGGGAGTCTGCTCAAAAATTCTTTCCCTCCACCCCTCCCCCACTTGTGCACGCTGTCTCCCTCTCTCTAAAAATAAATAAATCTTTAAAAAAAGAGTAGTGTAATGAAGAGATCCATATATTTTTTAAAAGAATAAAAATCTAATGCTCCTTTCCTTTCTGAAGCCATAAACTATACAACAAATTCCACTAAATTCTAGCTCACTGAATTTCTATAGGCTTAATTCTTAAATCATAACCAGTCACTTCTGACAAGGGAAAAATTCCCAGTGTTATACCTAAACTAAGACCCAAAATAGTTTTCACCACCTTATAGTTTACTCAATTTAGAAAACAAAACAAATAAAAACAGGTAATGAGAAAACATATATCAATTACATGGTCTGAGAATGAGAACAATTTCCTGATAGATAAGAGCTACTATCCTAGCTGATCTTTCGTACTCTCTCTTATCAAATATTTTCCCTACTTACAATTTTTATATTTTAGAAATGACAGTGATTGCAGTTACTGATTTATTTAAAGCACTTATTTTGGTTAAGTTAGTTGTGTACAATATGTGCCCATGTCCCTCTTTTGTTTCATTTTTCTTTTTGCTATACTCTTTACTCATCTCTGAAATACAAAGGTCCAAAGGCTGCATGGAAGGCAAATACATTGTTCTTCGCAAATCTTTTAACAAAGAATTCCAAGCAGGATGCACCCTGAATTCTTTCCTAACCAAAGATGAGTTTGATAACCAAAACATACTGGGATACGTTTGCCACAGATGATGACACTATGATGTCCTGCAGCTTCATGGTATGTAAAAGGTAGAGTTAATTAGTTTTCCTTCAAAATATTCCTGCAGGGAAGGGTGGAGCAATAATTTTCTCTGAGTTCTACTAAAGAGTGATTTATGCAGCAATTCATGTGAAACAAGCCTGTTGTTAAAACCAGTCTTTGTGTTTACAAGTCCAAGAACCTCTGAGTTCCTAACTATGGAAAATGTTTGGATGATTCAAACGGTTTGAGTTTAGCTCCTTTTCAATATAATTCTTTTTATTAATTTATATAAGCCAGTGCTTAATGCAAAAGCTTTGTAGTATATTGATGTCTACAATTTAAAAATAATTTCCTACCATTTCCAGACAATTGCCCACAAATAGCAAGCCATTCTGTGAAAACAAAGCAAAATGGAATAGCAACAAAATATAAGAAATGTCTCAAACATAGCAATAGCATTAGGAGTTTTCAAAACTGCTTTCTTTTTTTCTTGGTTTAGAGGTCAGGAAAGTCCCTTCCTTCATCTCTTGTAAATTACATTTCTATATTCTGTCTGTATTTGTCTTTTATAAACTTAAAAGAAGTGACAGAGAAACCCAGGCCCTGCTGTTACGGAAAGAATTAAGCATACTGTCCTTGTCTTAGTTGGGCACTACTTACACATCTAGGGATCCATACAGGACTAGAAATGATGTTAGGATGTTTGTTGAATCAATAAATTGTTAAAAGCTAATAAAATATTTAGCTAAAAAAATTAAGAATCGCTATATTTCTTTAAGCATGTCAAAACCACACATGCTACAATATTTTTTATGCCTTTTTTTTTTTAGCAGAACTGTATCTTCTCACTCCTTTGATAATCATGACCTCCTAGAGTTGCAGGGATACCAGAATCTGTCCAATGGTATTATTGGAATAATACTAAACACTTTAAGCCCCACTCAGAAAGGCCGTTTGCCATTTTGTGACAGGCAGAACCTACTCATAATAAACTAGGAAGGTTCTATACAAATGGGTCTGAGAATTGCTGGCATCCTGGTACAAAGGTAGATTTGAATCTTTACATCTCCTCTCTCCCCAATGTCTGTCATTAATAGTCAAGGCCAAAACAAAAAGTTTACAAATTCCACATGTCAAAAGGAAAGCGTTATCAGTAATAGGGTATGCTGCTTATTACCAGATGGCCTTAACTCTACACAAGAAATTCTAAATTATTTGAGAATAGTCAACAACACAGTTGAAATAAGTATCCAGGCCCAAGGTGCAGCTACTCCTGCAGAGGGGTAACACTTCAGCAAACTAAAAGTCACATAACATCTGTGTCACTGTAAATGCTCTGACACAGGGTATTTCCAGGCAGCCAATTACCAAACACCAAGCCAACTCAGAGCTCTATACTTTTCCTTCTCACCCTGAAGTTGACTATGTGGCCCCAGGCAATTAGATAGTCTCTATTTTTCCATTCCTGGTGCTTTATTCTTTATCCTACAGAAGCTTTCTGCCTTCTGCCCCAACTTGCAGTTTTCCAAATGGAAACCTCATGAAGTGTTAAATAAAGTTGGTATAACTTAAACTGTCTTCTTTAATCATCTTTTTTTAACACTATCCAATCTAGAGAAGGGAGGGAAAAAAGTATAGACTCTTTTGCTGTGCAGTGCAGTATTACCAACGAGCCTGCTAAAAATGCAGAATTTTAGGCCCCACTATAAATAGACTGATTCACAACCTGCCATTTAACAAGATTCCCTAGGTGTTATGGACTAGGTACTGTGTCCCCTCAAAATTCATATGTTGAAATTCTACCCCCAAAAGTTATGGTATTAGGAGGTGGGGCGTTTGGGAGGTGTTTAGGTCATGAGACTGGAGCCCTCATGAATGAGACTAATGTTCTTATAGAGAGACCCCAGAGAGCTTTCTGGCCACGTGACGAAATTAGGCAAAATTGGACGTCAATGAACCAGGAAGTAGGAACTCAAAAGACAATGTATCTTATCAGTGGCTTGATCTTGGACTTCTTAGCCTCCAGGATTGTTAAGAAATAAATTTTGCTGCTTAGGTCACCCAGTCCATAGTATTTTTATTACAGGTGTCCAAAAAGGCTAAGATACTTGGTGATTAGTTTACACATTAAATTTTGAGAAGGAAAAGGCAAGGAGTTGGAGGAGGTTTGACCTTAGATTTCCACTAAGTGAGAGACTGAGCTTGCCATTTTCAAATTAATGCTACCCAGTTGAGTTTCCTTTATCTAAGGGAATTGGTAAGTTGTTAGAACCATATTGCAGCCCATAAACTTTAATGTTTGGACATAGATAAAGCCATATTCTATTATCTCCAATGGATGTGATGATGAAACCCATTGGCTTCATCTACTTTGTACTGTTTATAACAAGTATGCATAAAATTAACTATGTAACAAATACATTATATTCCATTGCACAAATTTTGAAACCAACATTAAAAATAATTAAATTAAAACTTGACATTTTTAACATCACTTAGAGGTAACACCTTGTATTATAAATATTCTTATGCAATTTTGAAAAACAAGCCAAGCTTATTTAAAAACAATTTACTATTGTTTATTGTAAGCTTACCAAAAAAAATTTACTATTTTTAGGAATAAAGTAGATTACAACACCCCCACAACAACACACTGCCCTGACATATGTACACAAAGGTTGGTTTGAAATAACTGTTCTGTCTTTAGTGGATGAAGAAAAGTAGGAACATTGAGCAATTTTCTACTGTGTGTTCAAGTATAACATCAAGATATTACCAAGAGAGATTATTATAATTAGCCATAAACATGTTGTTTCCTAAGTATAATGATTCTAATGGATTCCTTCTACATGATTTACTTCTTTGCTATTGCTGAAAGAGATGGTCCAAAGAAGAACCATTTTAGTTAAATTTGATTAATAGCCCTTGCTTCTTTGCAAAACTGGAATTATAAGAGCATAGATGGATACTCAACAATAAAAATAAACAAAGACAACATGGTTTATATAAGAGACTCTTAACCGAATTATTAGGCAAGAGGGTCTATGGGAGAAAACAGACAAAATGAAAGTCCTTTGTATATATTGTCTTATAGAGAATAAATCAACAATGCTCCAAGATATTAATGCGGAGTATTATGTAGAACTAATGGAAAAGAGGCATTAGAGAAATCTTGGGAACTGAACTATATGCACAAACTTATGGAATAATTTGTTACAAATAACTGATTTTTAAGAAAGATAAACAAGCATTTTGTATTATCTTTTTGTTAACTAGCACTCACTCATGTTTGAACTACTTCATGATTCTCTATCAGAACAAGTGCATTCATAGGACAGAATTTCCATTGACTTGGTTAAACTCTACAAATAAGGCTTGTATAAAGGTTCTCTGCAGAGACAGAAATTACTCATCCAGAAAATATACATATATACATTATCTGCTCCATGTCCAGACATTCACAATAAAAAAAAATTGTGTCCAAAACTCTGAAAATTTGTTTTATAGGTTGCCAGCATTAATTCTGAATGATAACTCAAGCAGAATGAACTTCTTTGCCTTTAAAATTCATTTTAAACTGAATTAGAGAAATATAGGAAAAGAAAAATATTAACTAATTTACCTATTAACTGCTTTCTGTATTTCAGGTACGCTGCTAAATATATTCATCATCTCACATGATATTTACAAAACTTTGGGTAAGCTACTGTTTTTATCTCCATTTTACAAATCAGAAAAATAGAACACCGAGAGATTACATTAGTAAACCAAATTCGCATACTTCAATATGGTAGAACAAGTGAATTAAAATGAAACAAGATGCTATGAATACAAATGTCTTTCACATATAAGTATGCTCAGTTAAATTGTATGTATATGCTAAATTCTGAGCATTTCTGCATCCTTTGTCTGAATTTTCCTATAAAAATTCTTTTTTTTTCCCTGAAAGAGCATAAAAGATTCTGCTTCCAAAAATATTTATTTACTTTAGCCTTTCTCTGTGACTAGTGTTTGATTTCTTTGTGATATTTTCTTTAGAGAGAAGTAGTGGGCAAAAATGTCATGTGTTGCACAGAGGTAAATAAACAGAAAAAGGCTACCAGTAGACAAAACTGCTGATCATTGGTGATTGCTCTAAGACCACTTGCAGAATGATAATGAAAGCAGAGTCTGGATTGCATAAATTTGGTAGAAGAAAATAGCAAACACAGAACTTTTTCAAGAAGCATAGAAGTGAGGGGAAGCAGGAGGTAGTAATTTAGAGAAGAGTGATAAATTAGTTTCTTTTTAAAATTAGATATAAAGACTTTGCCATTAAAGAAAAAGAAATGGATCATGCAAAAAGAGGTTTTAAAAACTCCAAAATGAAAAGACATAACTGAAGGAGCATGACAGAGGTAGAGCAAGTAAAGGGATAAAGAACATGGCTACGGGTTTTAGGCTTGACAAAGAAGGAGGTATTTCTGTTGAGTCCGGAATTAAAAAAAAAAAAAAAAAAAAAAGGTAACAATCAGAACCACTGTCCTAAAATATTCTGACAATTCCAAGTGCTGTTGAGGATGCAGACAACTAAAACTTTCATACACTACTGGTAGGAATGCAAAAATAGTATACCCACTTTGGAAAACACTTTGGCAAGTTTTTTTGTTTTGTTTTAAGTTAAACATGCACTTACCATATTACCCACCAATCCCACTACTGGGTATTTAACTTAGAGAAATAACTTATATGCATACAAAAACCTCTATACATTTTAAATGCTATAGCAGCTCTCTTTATAACCACCTAAACTGGAAACAACTCAAATGTCCTTCAGCATATAAACTGATGAATAAACTATGGTAAATCCATACAATGAAATATTAATCAGTAATAAAAAGGCTAGCACTATTGATATATGCAACAACTCGGATTATTTTCAAGACCCTGTGCCAAGCAAAAGTAAACAGCCTCAAAAGGTTATATAATCTATGATTTCATTTATATGACATTCTCAAAAATCTGTAGTCATAGAGAATAAATCAACAATTGTTGAGGCATAGGAATGGTCAAGAGTATGTCTACAAAAGGTGATAGAACTATATCCTGCTCATGGTTGTGGTCACACAAATTTTATGTAATATAAAATATTATGTATTTTTATATTAAAATTATATCAACATTTTATTAACATTATTTATATTAAATATATATAAAGTCTGCTAAAAATAACATAGTACACAAGAAAGTAATTTTACTGAATAATAATTTTAAAAATATGTTTCAGAGTTGGTCTGATGAGAGAACATAAAGCAAGGTGAGAGTTAAATTGCTTTGTATAACAACATAATTAGCATTACGGAGTCATCTTCTGGCTGAGAGACTTGGAAAGGGGATGGGAGACAGGAGGACTTGCAAAAAACACCCCAGCATTTGGGGCAGGGCAGTGAAAATGCCCTGATATAAGAACACTCAACAAAAAACATCAGTTTGTATGCTTTTTCCTCCTTTCTTGGTGGTATTTTCCCTGTTACCTCCAGATTCTCAATACAAAATCTGTTTTGTACAAAGTTTCTTGTTACAGTGACTTTGGTGAGCAGAGAAGAAATTGCCTCTTCCCATTTATGGCAGCAGCTATTATGGCAGAGCCACATGCAAAGAGAACAGCTGAAAGAAAGATGCTGAAAGAGAACTGAGAATCCAAAGGAGTAGACTCCTAACTCTGGGACACGAACTAGGGGTGATGGAAGGGGAGGAGGGCGGGGGGTGGGGGTGACTGGGTGACGGGCACTGAGGGAGGCACTTGACAGGATGAGCACTGGGTGTTATTCTGTATGTTGGAAAATTGAACACCAATAAAAATTAATTTATAAAAAAAAAAAAAGAGAGACAAGGCATGTGTTGTGCCCAAGATCGCGAATCCGAGACACGGCCAAGGAGCCGACGCCGATGCAATCACACGAGGGTTTATTTACAAGCTGGAGCCTGGTCCAAGCGCACCCGACGCAGCAGAGCAGGGCTTGGGCCCCGAGGCTAAGAGGCGCAGCAGCTTTATAGGGGCCAGTGGCCAATGGGATTCGCACAAAGTTGCACAGTCACGCTGGTCGGCTGAGCCGGATTTCCCATTGGGGTGTGTCCTGGTCTTTGATTAGGGCAGGGCAGTGCCCTAAGTAATAAGCAGGTCAGCACAAGGCGGGTGCAGCCCAAAATAGAGTCAGTCCTGCTCTGCTTGTCCAGGGGTGGGGGATTTTGTTAAATTTCCTGGGTCCCACAGCATGGAAAGCAAGCAGCCCTCCTCCTAAGAATCTTCTACAACATCGTGATGGTTGTTGCATCTCCCACGAAATGAGATTTATGTCTGGTCAAGGTAAAGGCGAGGGGGCAAGGGGACACCTGGGTACACATATAGAAGTAGGAAACAGAATGCCAAGGTACCCTCTGAATTGTGCCAATGATCATCACCATTGGGAACTCGGCAAACGTAATTTCCATAATTTAAATTACTTGATATCTAAACTTTATATAGAAGACATTTTTCCATGAAGTCCAATGTACCTATTGAGACTGTAAATTATTACATCAGATTCTAACAATCATATTGATAACTTTCCCACATCTCTGTAACTCTCACACTCCCCATTTTCTAGTAATATTTTTAACTCTATAAAAATCCACTTGAGCATCTGATGAGACATTGAAGATAGTGATGTTCCACATAACATCATGCAGTGACTATCTATCTGTCATCCCTGGGTGGCTTATGACCTCCTAGACACCAAATTTTCAAGCCAGTAACTACCGTATAATGTACTGTGAGCTTCATCCCATTCACACTATCCATCACACTATCTCAGTCAAAGCATGCTAAAGAAAAAAGGATGTCATTTGTAGGCAGTTAAAAAACAACTAACTGAGAAGTACACAGAGTTCTGAAAAATTCTAAAACAAGTGAATAGCACAAGTCTTTGGTTTTACTGCAGATTTGGTTGAAACAGCCAGTAATATATAGCACTCTGTTACTATTATCCTGGCAAGATTATAACTTCTACAAGATTGTTGGACCTTACTTTACTTTTATTCACTTATCTTGAAATTATAGTGGACAATGCAGGGGTTAGGGATAGATACCAACACCGCCCCCACAGCGTGCCTTTGAAAATCCAATATAACTTTTGATTCCCCAAAATCTGTTACTACTAATAGCCTACTGGTGGCCAGCAGTCTTACTGATAACACAAACAGTTGATTAATACATTTATGGATGTGTATTATATGCTGTAGTCCTACAGTACAGTAGGCTAGAGAAATGAAAATGTCATTAAGAAAATCTAAGCCACCTGGGTGGCTCTGTGATTAAGCATCTGCCATTTGCTCAGGTCGTGGTCCCGGGGTCCTGGGATCCAGTCCCACATCAGGCTCCCTGCATGGAGCCTGCTTCTCCCTCTGCCTGTGTCTCTGCCTCTCTCTGTGTGTCTCTCATTAATAAATAAATAAAATCTTAAAAAAAAAAAGAAAAGAAAAGAAAAGAAAAGAAGGAAGAGAAAGTATATTTACAATACTATATTGTATTTATTTTTAAAAACTTACATAAGTGGACCCATGCTGTTCAAATTCATGTTATTCAAACGTTAATTGTATATATTTTATTTTATCCCTCAACAACCCCCACCCCCATTATTGTATCGCTCTACCAGGGCGGAGATAACAAAATACCACATACTAGATGATTTCAACAACAGAAATTATTTTGCTCACAGTTCCGGAGGCCAGAAGTCCAAGATCAGTTGGCGTCAGGGTTGGTTTCTGGTAAGGTTCTCTTCCTGGCTTGCAGGTGGCCTTTTTGCTCTTGTGGGAAGGAAAGGTGAGTTCTGGTGTCTCTTCGTCTTCTTATGATATCAGTCCTATGGGACCAGGGCTCCACCCGTTTGACCTCACGTAACCCTAACTACCTCCCTACAGGCCCTGTCTCCAAACACAGTCACATCAGGGCCATAGGGCTTCAATATATAAAGGGGAACACATTCTGTATTCAGGGGGATACCTTCTGTCCATAACACTTGCTTTTGTTGAATCCTTTTTTTTTTTTTCAAAGAAACTGCTTATTTTCCATCACCCTTATTTCCATTTTCTGTTATAGAGTCCATGGACGAACAAATATGATCGGGGTTTAAGGCCACCCCGTGGCTCTTGCTCCCTCAGTGGCCCGAGCTGCGGGACTGCAGAGCGGTGCGGGGCGTCCTGGGCCCCAGGACCGGCGGGACAAGGCGGAGGCCACCGCGCTCCGTTACCCCAGGGGGCAACCTCAGACCAACTGGCAGAAAACTCAGGAGTCGGAGTGGCCCCTTAACCTTCCCACCCCCCCGGGCCACAGCCTCACAGCCTTCGCCCCCGAGGCTCGCTCTTCTCTCCCAGCTCCCGGGTCCGCCCGCCGTGCACCGGCCCCCGCGGCGCGCAGAGCTCCCCGTGCACGTGCAGGAGGGGGGTGTCCCCACGGCCCACGGGAGGGTCTCTGTGACGCGGAGCGGGGCAGGCCGTGTCTGGCGAGGCTGGCGGGCAGCCCGGCTGCAGGAGGCCCTGCCCTGGGTGTGCCCGCGAGGCCTGTGCCTGGAAGGCCCGAGGGCGCCCGCTCTCTGCTCTCTCCGTCCTCCTTCTGCAGTGTCGGGCCTCGGAAGTCAAGGCCGCCGCGTGGGACCCTGCTACAAACTTCGAGGACATCCTCTTTCGCTGTTTGCGGGACATAGGGGCCCTGGATACTGCGAAAGTCTCCTTCTGCGTTACAAGGGGGAACCCAGAACAACACTCCGTAAACCTGTTGTCTTCTTCTCTTTTCCTTTTTTGAATGGGTCACTCTGATTTTATGGAGAAATTTGCAGCAAGACAGAAATATGCCTTGTGAAGAGTTCCCTTGTTCCTCTGTATCACAATCTGCTTTACTGAAACGGTGTCTCTGTTTCTTTTCTTCAGTATAACTAAATTCAGAAAGACCTTGGAATCTTCAGCCGCTGATTTAGGGAATTTTATGATCCGAGAGTCAAATGTAGCTTCTGAGTTCCTGAACTGAATAGTGCTGCTCTCTGATTTAAAACCACTAACACGGCAAAAGAAACGTGCACCTTTTATTCTTCTCACACGGAAAATGATGGGAGGAAAGGTATACTTTAGTAATGGGATTTGAGGGTTTTGTCAGCACAACAAACACTGAGCTATTCACCCTGTTAGAGCAAGGGTAAATATGTACAATAAAGGAGATGGAAAGAAAGAAAGAAGGAAAAACAAGCAAAAGCAAGCAAAAAAAAAAATAAATAAGAAAGGAGGGAAATCTCAATGTATGGGTTAACTAATTAGTTGAAAATACTGTAACAGCTCATTGGGCAATTTTGTAATCAGATGAGCCCAAGGGATGAATATGATCAAGTTTATAACAGTTCATTTTCTTTGAATGCAGCTGTATACAATGCCCCAGGAGATTCTAGAAGCAATGAAACTACAGCGACTCTTTTGATTAATAACATATTCAATCCCTAAAATCCATGAACAGAAACACATATTGTTATGCCTTCAAGGGTTCCATAGATGCTATGGAGCCCCTTCTGGAGAGAGAGTGAAGTAGCTGGAAACCTCCTGTGAATGGCCATCTTAATTGTGTTGCCTTCTTAAAGATGGTCTTTTAAAAAATGTTTTTCAATTTTTCTTTGTATCTAAGTTCATAGGGTTAAACTATACTGTGATTGCCATAATTGTTATTTCTCCCCCAGTGATTTTATAGCCAACAAGGAAACATTAGCACCCTCTGATTCCTTGTGGAAAATAATCTATTTAAAGATACTTGCTTCAGTTGAATCTTTTGTTAAATGCTTTACTCCATTATTTTCTTATGGAGAAATCTGCACTAAGGCAGAACTGGAGCTTCCAAAGAATTCGCTTGTCTCCCTATTTATTCTTCCCTGGAAGTCATAGGCCTCTGCTGATAGCAGCCCAGATGGGTGGTAGGGAAGCAATTATGATTAAAAACATGATGGGAATTTAGAGAGCTGCAGGATGTCTGCAAATATCAAGGACTCTTGTTAAGGGCCTAATCCCACACTCATTATATGACTTCTTTCTTAGGGTTGTCTATCTCAGTAATTACTGGGTTATCAAATATATATATTTAGCCAACTTTTTGTGTAGTACACAGAGACTGATTCTGTTATTTGAACAATATTTGATATATTTTAGACATATACCTAAGACATTTTTCCCCTCCTATTTACTTTAAAAGAATGCAGTAAATTAATTAATTAATTAATGGTTTTTTCTCAGCAGTGTCTGGCATATATAGTAAATGCAAATTTCCTTTTCTTTTATCCTTTCTTCCTAAAGCCAAGTGTATGTCACTTAGGGAAAGGAGAAAAACCTACCATAACTACATGATAGGTAATTTTTTTTTAAATTTTATTTACTTATTTGACAGAGAGAGAGAGAGAGAGCACGCGCACGCAGGGGGAGCTGCAGGCAGAGGGAGAGGCAGAAGCAGGCTTCCCACGGAACAGGGAGCTTGATGTGGGGCTCGATGTGGGGCTTGATCCCAGAACCCTAGGATCATGACCTGAGTCAAAGGCAGACACTTAACAGCTAAGCCCCAGGTGCCCCAGTCTAAGTAATTTTTTTAATTAATCTAATCTCTGTTTCTTTCAATATTTTTGGAAGAGAATAAATAGTATCTAAAATAAAGTAAGGGGATCCCTGGGTGGCGCAGCGGTTTGGCGCCTGCCTTTGGCCCAGGGCGCGATCCTGGAGACCCGGGATCGAATCCCACGTCAGGCTCCCGGTGCATGGAGCCTGCTTCTTCCCTCTGCCTATGTCTCTGCCTCTCTCTCTCTCTCTCTCTCTGACTATCATAAATAAAAATAAAAAAAAATAAAATAAAATAAAGTAAAATTCAGAGTTTAAAGCAAAATACATAAAGAGAATATAGTTCTTGGAGCCTATATGGTCCTGTTTTATAGTGTTTTCATTATGTGACAAGTTGATGAAAATTTTCTCTCATTGATGTCAGGTGGTGTAGGTAGTAAAATCAGCTATAGTTCCACACTAGAGAATCTTTGAGAGAATAGCAATTTAAGGATAAAATGGAGTTGAGGTCAATGATGGCTAACAAACTAATAGATGATTATAAAATAAATATTTGAGCAGAGAACAATCAAGGATACAAAAGGAAATACAAAAGGACAAAGAAAGCGTGGTAATACTTGAAGGGAAAAGTTTGACTTCCACATATATTATAGCTAGTAATAATTTTTCAAGGCTATAAGCTCCACAGTGCCACAACTCTAATTCAGAGTGATGCTAGGTTATTAGCAAAGCATTGAACACCCACAAAGAGTTATTTATTGCAGGTGAGGTATTTAATCACATGTTAGTTCTGTCTTAGGAAAAATTCAGTGTGTACACAAACAAGAACAAGTATGTTTGGTGAAAGTTTAAAATATGAAAGGGAGGGGCCCTTGGGTGACTCAGCGGTTGAGCATCTGCCTTTGGCTCAGGGTGAGATCCCAGGCTCCCAGATCCCGTAGGGAGCCTGCTTCTTCCTCTGCCTGTGTCCCTGCCTCCCTGTGCGTCTCTCATGAATAAATAAATAAAATCTTTAAAACAAAATAGCAAAGTGAGGTTAAAAAGTTCTCTCAGAATTCAGAAGAAGAATATACCAGGTAGCTGGAGGGACTGAAGGATTAAATGATGAAGTAGCATGTGAAGAGTACATAAACTGAGTCCTAAGAGAGCAAGGAAAGTAGGAAAGAGCTTTCCAAGAAGCGACAGCAGTATAAATAAGGGAAATAAGGTTGGAAAGCAAAGGAATTGCCAAAGGATTGGGACGACCCCACTGCCTTATGTCGGACCTAAGGCTGGAAGAAAAATGGGAGGCAGGACATACACGATACATGGGATTTCTTTTCCTTTTCTTTCCTCTTTTTTTCTTTTTCCTCTTTAGTTTGGAGTTGTTCCACTTACAATTGCTATATAATACATGAATCTAAATTTTAGTTATGCTTTAAAAAGAACCATCTCAAACTTGGCTTATGGATTTTGTAGCTGGGAAATTCCGACAGCACAGAGGAAGTGGCTTGTGCCTGCGCCACATATCTGGAGCCTCATTTAAGAGATTTCGAAGGCCAGGATGGTTTCATGACCGGGGCTGGCATCATCTTCGGGAGGCTTGTTCATTTACTTGTCTGGTTCCTCGACCGGACAATGTCAAGAACGGGGCTGGAGCTGAGCATTCGTGTGTGGCACCTCCCTGTGTCCTGGCTTCCTCACAGCATGCCGGCTTACAGGGTGGCTCAGGACTCCAGAAGTAACACTGCCAGCAAACAAGTTGGAAGCTGCATGCCCTTTTGTCATCCAGCCTCATAAATCATATGATGTCATTTCCACTCTCTTGGTTGAAGCTGTTTCATTACTGTCCAGAGTCAAAAGTAGGAGACACACACTTCATTTCTTGATAGCAGGGTTATCAATACATTTAGGGGTACTTCTTTTGGTTTTATTTTTTGAGGGGAGCATTTAAAGATGTCCATGTGAAAGAATAAACACTCAGTAAGTGTTGAATGAGTGACTTGTAGGTAAATATGTTTCTCAGAAATATAAACCAATAACTGATCTCAAGATAAAGGGTTGTTAGAAGTTAGAAGGGAATTAAAATTTAGAGTCCTATGAGACCCTCTCTAAATTAAAAATAGGCACTGTATTAAGTACTTATGAAATTATATTTCTAGTTCTTAAATATAGTGAGTTTTGTTTTTCCTGTTTTATAGGTGAGGAAATAGCAATTCAAGAAATTGACTTGCTGAAAGATTTATAACCAGTAAGTGGCACAGACCTGATTTCCAATCAAGACGGAGTTTTCTAAAGTAGATTCTTTTTCTATTGAATGTGGTGGAAAAAGAAAAGAGGATTCATTCTGAAACACTTGATGAGGTTGAAACTCTTGGGATTTTGCCAACAGTTGAATGTGGAGGTGGTCAAGATAAAGTAAAGGTGAAGACAGATCACTGTATCCAACATTACCTAATGAGGAAGAAATTGGTGGTGTCCTTCAAAAACAGAAAAGATAGAAAGAAGAACAAATTGTTTGCAAAAGGAGAACAAAAAGCAGGACTGATAACATAATTTCAAAATGAAATTTTATTAATAATTTCAGGACAGCGACAGCAGAACATTAAACCAAGCACAAGACCCCATGGCTAGCACAAATCTCACTCCCATGAAAGCAGGCCTGAAAAGAGTTCAGTTTGGGGCATGTTCCATTTTATTTGCTAGAGACTGAGTGACAAAGAACTTACAAAACAGAATGGGAAGACTTATATGGTCCTTTATAGGTCAGGGACAGAAGAAAAATTAGAGAAATAAATCAGTCAAAAAATCCACATATCAGGCAGCCTCAGTGGCCCAGCGGTTTAGCGTCGCCTTTGGCCCAGGGTGTGATCCTGGAGTCCCGGGATCCAGTCCCACGACGGGCTCCCTGCATGGAGCCTGCTTCTTCCTCTGCCTGTGTCTCTGCCTCTCTCTTTCTCTGTGTCTGTCATGAATAAATAAATAAATAAATAAAATCTTTAAAAAAAAAAAAAAAGCCACATATCTTCAAGGGTGAATTCTTTTTAAGGACAGAGTGAAAACTTGTTAAGGATAGAGTCTTAGCTGACCCTTAGGTGTGATTACTTAAAAACAATCCTTTTGTATCCCTTTTTGTTGTTGTTGTTGTTGTTGTTAAGATTTTATTTATTTATTCATGAGAGACACAGAGAGAGAGGCAGAGACACAGGCAGAGGGAGAAGCAGGCTCCATGCAGGGAGCCCAATGTGGGACTCGATCCCAAGTCTCCAGGATCAGGCCCTGGACTGAAGGCAACGCTAAACTGCTGAGACCCCCGGGCTGCCCCTCTTTTTGTATCCTAAACTAGAGGGAGAGAGAAAGAAAAGTCATCCACTTCAGAGAGCCACCATGTTAACTTGATCAAGCCTCTTAACCATTCTGCTTTTCATTTTTAAACTGTGAACTGATCTCAAGTGATGCTTGACATCCCTGTACATTTCTGTATGTGAGGTGCCTAATTTAGTGTCTGGTGCCTAGTACTTAACTATATAAATGTCTATGAGGTTTTTTTTACTCTCTCTTACCCCTGAATATGTATTTCAGATTCTGAGGCATAGTTTTCTCTCTATCAGATCATCCATGAAAATAAGGATAGTTCCCAGATTACTTCACCAGGGCATTTCTGAATACTGTTTAGAAAGCCTCTACAAAATGATTTTTTTTCCTTTGACCACAAAATTTAAACTTAGGCCAACTGTTCCAAGCCACTTTAAAATGTATGATGGATGTTTGGAGTTCCTCTTGTCTCAATGTAGTGATTCTTCCCTTTGTTATTGTTGTTCATGGATCTCTTTAAGAATGTAATGAAAACTAAGGATTCTTTTCATTAGAAAAAGCACATACACCTGAAACAAAAGGCAATCTCACTGTCATCCCAGGGTCCTTAATCCCCTGAATCCTTCCACCTTCCCCAGGTTGAGAACTGCATAGTAACCGAAATATATACTTTATTTACCACAGAAGACTCAAACTTTAATTAAAATTCATGAATTCCAAGTAGTCATGGAGCTTGATAAATCATTCTTTACCATTGCTAATATCATGAAGGGAAAACTTCTAATCGATTCGATTTCACAGGCCACGTGTGAAAATGGATTTCAGCCCTGCCACATAGGCTCTATGCTCGCTGAGTGAAGAGACTATTCTACCCACATTTCAAGGTGAGGCTCGTCTACCCCAGTGATAAATACTGGAAACAAGGCACATGGAATCCAGCTGTCTCAAACCAAATCTGAGGCTGCTCCTATAAGCATCCAGAAGATTAGTTAAGTAGCATTGATATATCTGCACATGGCGATGATTCCCTTGTTTCCACAGACTTGAAACTAGAACTTATGTAAAGTTTCCAAGTCTATGTCGAAAAGGAGAGGATTCTGATAGCCCCATAGTTTTGACTCTTTATAGGTAAATATGTAAATCCAAAAATGGTTTAAATAGTGAGAATTTCTTTTCTGTAAGTATAAAGTGCATTAAAAAGCTTATATGCCTATCAAGCAAAAATGGAATGTTTTATTTTTTTCTGTTTAGGTACTGCATCAGCCCTACTCTCAAATTTTTATTTTCTTGGCATATTTGTGAACTATCTTTTTAAGTTCAGATTGCCTATGACAGAGTATTCCCACTAAATGCAATGCTTAATTCTTTGTTACATTTTTAGAAATTATTCCTGTCTTATAGACACCATTACCTGTTTAAGCCTGAATGTGCTTTCTTAAGATGTCTAAAAATTCATTAAAAATAAAAATTTTTTTTAAATTTTATTTATTTTTGATAGTCACACACAGAGAGAGAGGCAGAGACACAGGCGGAGGGAGAAGCAGGCTCCATGCACCGGGAGCCCGACGTGGGATTCGATCCCAGATCTCCAGGATCGCGCCCTGGGCCAAAGGCAGGCGCCAAACCGCTGCGCCACCCAGGGATCCCTAAAATTAAAATGTTTAAAGATGTTATTGTGTCATGTGGTTTAAGTAGTTTTCGATAATGAATATCATTCATCTTCAGAAGTGTGTTGCTTTAGGGATGTTATATTTCAAAACATGTTTCAAATGAACAGGTTAGGGGATGCCTAGGTGGTTCAGTGGTTGAGTGTCTGCCTTCGGCTTAGGGTATGATCCCGGGGTCCTGGGACCAAGTCCTGCATCGGGCTCCCCTCATGGGAACTGCTTCTCCCTCTTCCTGTGTCTCTGCCTCTCTCTGTGCCTCTCATGAGTCAATCAATCAATCAATCAACCAATCTTTAAAAAAAAACAAAATCATGGTCTTTAAAGTCTTTCCTAGTCCCACAACTTGTGAAATGTTGCACAATATATGAAAAAACCTTGATAATGTTACTGCATAAAGGCATCATACCTCTGTAGTTACAAACTGTGCAACAAGATTACTTAGATTTAAAGTTACTTAAATTCTGTGTTCTCCAATTTCCACATCTGCAAAATTAGCATAATTATAATGTTAATTTCATAGACATATGGGAATGAAATAAAATCTATTCAACAATACATGGAAATTACTAAAAAGGGCCCTGGCAGATAATAAATATTCATAATATGTTAACAGTTAATATGATAACTACCATTACTGAATTATCTTTGCTTCATGTAGGTCATGATGCCCTACAAAGAACGGAAAGTTTTGTCAGACAGATATCAGATTTTATGTTTTTTTCATCTCTTCTATAATGCAAATGATTCTCTCAATGTAGTGAGATTCCTGATATATAAAACTAAATATTTAAGTTGCCTTCCATCACCCTCCAAGCCAACTAATTTGGGGGGGGGGGGGGTGGAACATTAACATTTAATATTGAAAAATATTTCATTCTCTGAAAACCCAGCCAAAGTCTAACATATTAACAAAAAAAGAAAGAAAAGAAGAAAAACCTCAAGAAACAAAATAAAGCCCTGGAAGCTAGACATTTACATCACCTCTATGAGTGAAAATAATAATGTCTCCTTCACAGATTCACTGCCAACACCTTTTCCTTTATACTGGGCGTACCAAGCTGTGTACCATATGGGTGTTATTTAGCCATTTCAATCACCCAAGACTGGACTGAATGGCACCCACACACACACAAATGTCCACACATTTTGTAACTTGAAATATTGAATAATAGTTATTACTATTTCTGATGAAAGACAAATGCTTTACCTTTTCATTTAATATTCTAACAACATTTGCCAAAAAAAACTTCTTAAGTCTGTTTCTTAATCTGCTCCTGATCTTTGGTTTTTATTTTCAGATATTTTTTAGTTTTCAAGAAACTTAATATTTTCATCCATCGTGGGTTTTTTTAAATTCTCTTAATGAATGGCTTGATTTTTTAACTTAATATTGCTTCTTGCATTGTTACTTGCATTATAAGATATGGCTGTAAATGACTAGCAGGCTGATATGAAGTATATTTCCTAGGGAATAAAATGTAAGTTAATTTAATAATATATGATTATACTACTTGTCTATATCTTCCTCTAGAAAAGGCCAAGTATCTCAATATGAGCCCTCAGAACATGTTTACTAAATAGAACTCTAAACTTTCAATAAGTTAATAGTGGAATATAGAAAGGTAACAGAAAAAATGTGGTTATTTCAAATGTGTTAACTTCAACTTGAAAGAAGTTAGAATGTTTCAAACTTATTTACTAACATTTTATCTTGATTCTATTGAAATGGAACATTTTCTTCAAAACATAAACAAAAACTGTAGACTCTTGAGATAGACCCACACAGAGCATATAACTCATATTCATTCTCAATATCCAAAATTATCTTTTTACATCTGTTGTACTTATATCTCATACTTAATATGACTGGAGGGAAAGAACTCCAAACAAAAAGCGATTCAGATCCCTGTTTGAGATTAAATCATTTCACTATTTTGGCTTTTGGTTGCACTTCTATGAATAAAATAATTGGACTAATAATCTCTGAGTTCCTTCAAATCTTTAGGTTTCTATCTTTCTACCTCTAGTAGTGGGAAACTCACTACACTTTTGATCATCCACTGGAAAGCTCAAATTTCGAAAATGTTCTCAACTTCCTGTATCATTTGTCCATTGGCTCTGTTTCTGCCCCTGACCCAAGAAACACCAGAGACTTTTACATATCATCATGAACATGTACATGTACATATGGCCTGCTCATATGCCATTCTCCAGCTCTTATCTCTTCTGAGCTAAATAGAAATAAATAAAAATGTAATACCTATTTTAATGACAAGAGTTGCACTCAGTGAAATATTGAATTTTAGATGTTAAAGATTTTGGTTCCAACATTCACCAAGGCAATGTTTTGGCCCAGAAAAAAAAATGACTATTCATTTATTCAAACATCTCATTTCTTCACATACATATTCCATGCAGTCTTCAAAATCATTACTCAAAAACACATGACCAACCAATTGTCCTCTTTATGTAATCTCTTTGTATTTCTTCAATGGTTCTGGTTAAAAATGCGGTTTCTAACATATAATAAGGAAGTCTGAATATGGGATTTCAGGTCACTGCTTTTGCTACTCATTACCAGCTCAGGTGTGGGTCCAGCACAGAATTGCTTCCGGCTTCTAAGCCAGAAACTGCAGTTTCTTACTTGCATTCGTGGCTTCAAGCTGCTGCTTCCTCACCAGATTATTTGATACTCATTCTTTGATCAAGCTCTTTAGAAAGCCTACTTTCAGCTTCCGTAATGCCACAGGATGAAACTGGGTTCCCTTCTGTGCCCTCATATTTTCCAGTGCAAGTATCATACCATTACACTTATCACAGTGACTTACAAATACCACTTCTGGTAATCATGTCTTAGATCCTAAGCTATAAGAGAATATTCTGAGAATAAGACCTCTGTCTTACTTATCCCTATACTCATGCTTAGCACAATGCTTGACATATAATAAGCTGATATTAAGGGTATGATGAACACATGAATCAGTAGTAAGCATATATGAAATAGGGCAAATAGGGCAAATAGGTTCGTGATAGATATTTGATCAATCTGTGTAAGAAATACCATCTATCTGTGCTGAATCTGTAATAAAGGCATTACAACAATAAAAAATAGGCACCTATTTATACTGCCAGATAATTTGACACTTAACTTGAAGAAACATTGTGACACATGGCGGATGTTTATCATCATCATGTAGAATGTTCCAATTTCAAAGAGCATCACAAGTGATGCAACTTGAAAGTGGGAGGAAAGCTACATATCCTTGAAGCCCCCTCCTGGGTTCTGTTGTTGGAAGGGGGTGGAAAACGAGGAGAAACTATATAGATGGCTGTGCATACTTGCCAGGGTAGCTGTGTTCAGCCACTCTCTAGTCCTGCCAAAGTGGAGGTGGTACATGGAGCATAGTCTGCAAAACAGCAGATGAGGTTGGCTTGGTCCCCATGGAAACCAGATCTCCCATTGAGAAGTAAACATATTTGATACTTTTGTAATCAGAACCCATAAAAAAGTGAAAAATAATCCATTTTTTATTGTATTGTCTTAAGAAAATCTGTCTAAGATATTCTAAGTCAGTTTCAGTCAAGTATACAGATACCAATTTATGCCTCACTTTAACCACTGAAGTAAGAGATTTTAAAAGTTCCTCACTTACTATCATGATGTAGCTCTCTATAGAAGTCTGGAAAAGTATTTGCATTTGATCATTCTATTGAGAATGAAATATGGTAAATTGGCCAGCATAGCCAAAACGTGCATCTAAGTATATAATAGTTCACCCTGGATCTCCACCTACAGGCAAAGGATCAAGAATTTTACAATAAAAATAATGCTAAATGTAATTTAAAAAAATGGAATCTTTATCATACCTATGTGACATGATTTCAGTGTACCTTTGAAATGTGTGTATTACACATCCAAATATATTGGAAAAGATGTTCTGTAATCCTAACATATTGATTAGGAAATTTTTAAGAATTATTTGAGAAAATATTTAATCTTGCCTTTCGAAATTTTCCCTCTGAGCATTACATTTTTTGTTACAAGTGAAATAATCTTGTACCTATTCTCTTTAAAGTTGGAAGATTTGATTGGTGAAAAACTGATATATTTAATAATGAATATCTAGTATCTAGAGAGTTCTATCCAATGTCCTGACACAATAGGAATTTAATTATTTTTTATACATAGAAGTAATCTGATCCCACCTATACACACTAATTTTGAGAAAATTAAAGGTTTATGTCAATGATTATATATTTATGAATGTGAGATATGAAATGAAAGGTTAGTTCATTAAATACTGATCTAAGTGACATTAAACATCTATATATTCTAAATAATGGGACATTTGGCATAGCCTAGACAAAGAATTAATATGATTGCCCCCCCCATTTTTATATATATCTCTTAGCATTAGATAAAGTAAAACAATAATAATAAACTCCCATAAATATGAATCCACCCTTTCTATTATATTTACATATAAAAGCTACAAAATTACTATATCTAAATCTAAAACCTCTAAAGGAGGTTTTTCTAATTCATCCCAGCACTCTTGCCAGTCTTATATAAAATTTTTCTTTTTACATCATTTATAGAAATTGGAATCCATGTGTTTCTAATATCTCATAAACATGAAGAATCCTTGCTACTGTCTATTTATTGGGTTTGGGTAAATTTTTAAAGAGATGTATTCCAATAAGCTGTGCTGTTGTCATGGCTGATGATGATATTGTAGAAGATTTTATAATATTTTTGCTAGAAATGTCAATAGCATTTTGTATCATGTTCTAATATAATACAAAGTTTTAAATTTATTGCAAATATCTTAGGGAACTTTAAAAAAAAAAAGATTGAAAAAAGTAACCATGTCACAGATAAGCACTTTTTATGCATACATGCTGTTCTGGAACAGAGTGTTTCAAACCTGGTCTATGAAACCTGAGACAAGGACAAAACATCAGCTGCAAGGGTTTTTGACCTTGCTTATTGTAGGATTGAAGCGGCCAGGGATAGGAGTGATTTCTTCTGGCCTATTCACCCGAGTTTTTACAATTACTTTCCTAATAATTGTCCTGCTTCAGTACCTTACCACCAGTACAGGCTTCAATTACATGTTCCAATACCCTTCTCCTTACATTACTCCTCATCTTAGGCTATTCAGAATGCTATAAAAAAATACCATAGGTTAGATGATTTGCAAACAACATGTATTTATTTTTCAGTTCTGGAAGCTGAAGTCCAAGGCATGGTGTCAGCAAATTTGACATCTGGTGAGAGCTCACTTCCTGCTTCAAAGACAGCTGTAAGGAAGCTCTGCAGTGTCTCCCTTATAAGGGCACTAATCTCTTTCATGAAGATGCCACTCCTGAGACCTAATCACCTCCCAAAGGTAGCACCTCCTAATACCAACACGTTGGGGATTAGTTTCAAGATATGCATTTTATGGATTTTATGGCTCTGTAAACATTCAATCCATTGCACTCTTTTACTTTACTTCCTTTTGCATGTTCAACATATTTTAAGAAACACATTTTTTCATTGAAAAAGGGCATAATGAAATCAATACACTAATCCCATTATCACAGAACCCCAGCATAATAAACCATCTAATTCAGTGACCTTCCCAATTGAAGAACGTTGCCATACAATAGTATCAAATAATAGTTTCCCAAAATGTACTAGAACATTTCTTATGATGAGGACTTTCTTCCTCACTCAGAAGTTCTTTTATCTTTCGACAGAGTTGGCTTTTAAAAGAGTCTTTCTGCTAACTTCACTCATTAGGTCAAGTTTATTAGCAGCACATTCTAACTCAGCTAGCCAGCCAGTCTTGTTCATTCCAGGTTAGCTTTCTACAGAAACACCAGATAAACCTGTTTCTTCTTTTATTTCCTTTTACATATTAGAACATCCAATGGCTGCCTCTTTGTTTCACCTATGATACACTGACTACCAAATAGGTGTTTTCTACATATGGAAAGGAAAGCAATTTCCAAACTGAGGTCAAAACCGAAAGTGGTTTCTCAACTGACCCACAACTCTTATTGTTGGGCCTCGTTACACAGGCTAATTCAATTACAATTCAATTACACAGTCTCCCTGAATGAAACAATTTAGGGGTTTGCTGTTTAACTATTCTATTGTCGCTAGCTACTATCACTTGTTATATTAGCCAATGTCCAGCGTGGAGACAATAGTCATCAGCTATTCTAACAGAGAGATAACTTAAGATAATAAATCATTAATAGGCATGAGGCTGATACAGGAATAAAGGCAAAGATGGAACCCCTAGGCTTCACAGGGGCAGCGATTACAGGAGGAAACAACGACCTACTGGGCTAGAGAAACAAAAGGTAGAATTAATTCAATGCAGAAGCTTCCATGAGGGCCTCTGAGTCAGTGTTAGCTCTCAGCTCAGGAGAGCCACACGGAGGGTCTGGACCTCAGACTTCCGAGGAAAGGGCACTAGCTCACTGGTTTAGATGCTCTGGAGAGATGTAGAAGAGTTCTGGCAGCATTGATCCAAGAAGCATCAGAAAAGCTGCAAACTGGTCAGCCACCCCTACTAGAACAAACCATCAGTACTTTGGGGGGATGTCCTGACCTGGGAGGGCCCTGCCGGCAACAGGAAGCCAGTGGGAGCAAAGAGGAAACAGCGCATCCTTCTTCTATTTCTAGCCTTCCAACTACCCTTTAACAGTGCCCTTCACAGAGTTTAACGGGGAGCCGCTGCCAAACCCACAATGTGGCCTGCAGAGTACCCGCCTGAGCTTGACAGGGGTGGGCGTTAGAGCTGAGACACAAAGCTCAATAACTGGCACACTTATTTTACCTTGTTTCTAATTATTTGTATAGAAAGCTGTCTCTTTAGCCTAAAATTTCTTCCTTGAGGCCAGGAAATAAATTTTTACCAAGCATCATATTTGATATAGGTTGCTATTGGTTAAATGCATGGTTAAAGTATAATGGCCTTATGTCAATCAACATTAAATATTATTCTGTAAGGTACACAATTGTTGTAGTTTGCAGTATTTTACTTTTTTCTTCCCCCCAAAATACTGTGTCTGTTGGTTATCATTCCTAGCTTTGGGGTCATCTGCCAATTTGACATGAACTATCTTTTATTATAAGTAAGTGATGTGAGATACACTGTTAAACAGTCCTTCCCTAGCTTTAGAGAACAGAAAGATCACTCAGAGAGCTAAACATAGATTCCTGGGCCCTACCTCAGGAATCCTGGGGAGCAGGCTGCCACTAGGACTTGAGAATGAGTTTATAATTTAATAACTTAGTATGACACCTAGAAAGATTAAATAAGGACAAAAACTTTGTAAAGAAAGTATTTGGGGACACAGAAAAGAAAATGACAGTGAGAAATAATTACCTTATTATTTAAAATACAGCAGTTGACTTTGGTGATGAGCACCAGGTGTCATATGGAAGCACTGAATCACTAAATTGTACACCTGAAACTAATATTATACTGTGCTAACTAACTGGAATTTAAATAAAAACTTAAAAAAACAATGCAGTTGACTTTGGGAATTTGATTATAAGTCATGTTTTACTCATTTTTATTTGTTCTTAATGGATGGATAATGTGATAAAAACGTGACAAGAATATCCCATTACAAATCAGCGTTATCTGACTTCAACTAATTCTTTTGAACTCTACCTCCATCACTTAAGTCATTTTGGAGCCTAACCTTCACTCAGAATCCTCTATTAATATATTCTCCATAACAGCATTTTTAAAAAAAATCAAAATAGGACAAGAGAAATTGGAATACGCTACAGAAAGGGAAGCAAGGGCAGCCCGGGTGGCTCAGCGGTTTGGTGCCGCCTTTAGCCCAGGGCATGATCCTGGAAACCCGGGATGGAGTCCCATGTCAGGCTCCCTGCATGGAGCCTGCTTCTCCCTCTGCCTCTCTCTTTCTCTCTTTCTCTCTCTCTCTCTCTCCGCCTTTCTCATGAATAAATAAATGAAATCTTTAAAAAGAAAGAAAGAAAGAAAGAAAGAAAGAAAGAAAGAAAGAAAGAAAGAAAGAAAGAAAGAAAGGAAAAAAGTGAAGGAGCCAAAGATTTCTCTCTTTCTTTATGACTCCAAAATGCCAGAACCTTATCACCAGAGTACTGGACATTTCCCACCTTCTGTGTCTGTAGTTAATGGTCTCAGGAGCACAGATGTTAAATGCAGCTAAATCTTTTATTCAGAAAGAGGGTCCACTGAAATGAAGATCAAGTACGTCAAACTAATTTCCTCTCTAGTCAAGTAATAGAGGGAAATATAACCTTAACTATCATCCTGTTTCTCTAGACTCAAATTTTGGATCCCTTAATTTTTAGTTGAGCCCTGAGTGGATTAAATGCTCTGGGCCTCAATTTTCTCACCTATAAAATGGACACTAACGTGGTATCTTTTTTAAGGATTGCTTTGAGGATTCAGTGCATTGATTCAGGTGAAGTACTAAAAAGTATTTGGTGGATAATAAGCCGTCAACACATTACAGTTGTTATTATATTATCCTATAGATGGATCAATAACATCATCTTCTTATATATACAGTTGGTCTCTACCAAAAAATGCTATTTTAAAGCTTTTTTGGGGAATCTATTATGTTATGTTTTTGAAAATGAGTGAAAAAATTATAACCAAATAGTATTATGGTATATTATTGAACCATTATCTTTATCCTCCTTGTCTTTCTTTCTTTTATGGAGAAAGGAAAAAGAAAAGACCTTCAAGAATAATTTACATGAAAACCAATTTGGGTAAATAATATGACAGGTTTGAAAGTTTATAAAGATTTAAGGAAACATCAATAATATGGTATGAGCACTGGTTTTATCCAGTTTAAGATCATATGTAGTATGCTAACAATTGGTGCCAAGCATCCAAATTTTCGTTATGTGCTTGTATTGCATCATTAATCTTTTGCCGTTATTTGTTAAAATACTAAAGAGCATTGAACAAGGCCAACGTAATACTGTAAAATCTTTCCACGTGATGGTTACTTGTGGCTGAAAGAAACATGATAAAAATGGTACCTAGTACTTAGCAACACTCAATTTGGTGATTCTAAAGCAAGTTACAAGTTATAATCATGTGAATTCAGTCCAGACCACTATATAGTGACTTAGACTCACTATTTATCTCAGAAATGACTGCAAATTTGGTGACTGTCGGCAAAGCTATCTATCTCTTTGACTTCTTCACCAAAAAAGAATTATCTCACAAATAATTACTGAGAAATTACTGTTATAGACTGATACTATATTTCCTTTCTCACTACATAATTTTAAAGGGTAACTTATGTGTCTATGTCTGCACATACATTTACACATATTCCCCTATCCTGATATCCTGCTGCTCCTATATATCCAAACACTTCCACACATGAGGATGTTCTCTATGCTTTTCATTTGTGGTACCTAATGTGAAACTGCAGAAGCGTACTCTTAGATCTTGTGGTGTTGGAAGGGAGAACCTGGGTATAACATGATCCATCTCAGTCAGTAGCTCTCAACTTTGCACATTGGAATCTCTTAGGGAACAGAGGAGCTCAGTTTTGTTGTTTTTTTGTAAAATCTTCCCAGGTGATTGTAAAGTACAGCCACGTTCTCAGACCATTAGTTTCAAATTAACAATTCGGCATTTTATCTTATCTCTGTGTTCTTTCTACTTTCTCATCCAATCCTTTTTATCTGGATCCTACCAATCTCTGAGTAAGATATGCATTAAATTCACTAGTGATAACAAAAAAATTTTCCCGTTTATTCTGTAAATGTGAACATATTTGGGAAATGTCTAGTCAATTCGAAGGAATTGATAATTGCTTGTGCCAACTATATATAATAAGGCACCATGCTAGCTGCCACTAGAAACACAAAGATGAATTCAATATAGCATTTGCAATCAAGGAGATTGAAATTTGTGGAAAGAGACAACTACATGTATAAAGTTCTCATATTGGGAATGTTTTAATGCAGTTTTCTCAAAACAGGCTGCACATTTAAATCACCTGGAGGACTGTTTAAAAAAAAAACAAAAACCTCTGGGCCAAACGCAGGCGCGAAACAGGGGATCCCTGGGTGGCGCAGCGGTTTAGCGCCTGCCTTTGGCCCAGGGCGCGATCCTGGAGACCCGGGATCGAGTCCCATGTCGGGCTCCCGGGGCATGGAGCCTGCTTCTCGCTCCTCCTGTGTCTCTGCCTCTCTCTCCCTCTCTCTCCCTCTCTCTATCATAAATAAATAAAAATAAATCTTAAAAAAAAACAAAACTGATGATCAGCCCCACCCTCAGAAATGCTGATATTAAATCTGGGCTGCGTCAGAGTTCAGATGAGTGATTCTCCACCACTCTCAGCCATAAGGCAAAGTGCTGTAACAATGAAGAAAGGAAAGTGTTCTGAGGAAGAGGTAGCACTTAATGAGAGCTATTCATCATGAACTTACTATATGCTAGAATCTATATGAATTAACTCATCAGTCACCACATTACCCCTTGAAATGGTTGTTATGTGGTCTAATTTTTTTTTTACAAGTGAATAAACCGAGTCACAGAAAAATTAAGTAATTTTCCCAAGGCCAAGGAGGTGGGAGAGCCCAAACTAGAACCCAGGGAATCTGATTTTAAGGTTTTCTCTCCCACATATTATGCTATTCTTCCTAAAGGGAATTTAGGGAGTAAATGAATGAAAATTCATTGTAGGAAAACAGTACAGAGTAGCATTTAAAGGTAAGGACTCTGGAGCCAGGCTTGCGCCTCTTCAAATGCTGACTCTATCACTACCTAGCCAAGTTCCCTAGCTTCTTTGTGCCTCAGATTCCTTGTAGGCACCATTGGAATAAAGAGCACTTGTTTCACAGAGTTGTTGTGAGGATGAAATGAATTATTATATTAATACGAGGAATTATAATTGTTGTTTTGGGAGCAAGAACAACTACCAGGAAAGCCCAAATGCCTGGTTGTGGAATAATGAGGAATCTCGTGTGCTAGATTATGGGAAAGTCCAAGCAGCCCATAGCAGCATGACCATGATTCTAGATTTACACCCATTGCCCTGCTCTAAGACTTGGTAGTGACCACTTTACTCTCCCATTTGCTCTGGTTGGGACAATACAGAGTGGAGCTACCACAGCTATAATATATCAGGTTGTAACAGCCCAGGTGAGAGGTTTACAGGGAGAACCACTCAGCAGGACTTTGAGTTGGGGAGTACTATAATCGGGGGGAAAGTCTGTACTTTAAAAAGATAACTCAGGCAGCAGTGTGTTGTCTAGATTGCAAATTATAAAATTCTATAATTTCTAAATGCAAAGCAGCATAAGCACATGCTTTGAAAGATATAGAGGGGATTGGGGACATAAATCAAGGGGAGGAGGGTTGAAAATGGGATATACCCTAGCAAGACTGAATCTATCATCTTTGAAGTCAGGGATCAAGCCAGGAATTGTTTCATTATTAAGGCCATGTGTGGCCTGAAACATTCAAAAAGATCAGGCCTCAATAAATTTGGCCAAATAGCCAGTGGTGTGTGGGTTTGGATTTTTCTCACAGCAGGAAATAGCAATTCAGTACAGACTAGAAAATACAGTGTTACATCTCAGACTTTATGGCCCACAGCCTGGAACTGGGGACTAGGTGAGTGAGCTCAACTGTGTGATACTAAAAGGACAGAGCAAAGAATTAAGGAAGAGGAGCAGTTGCTATCAGATCTTATAACAAGTAACTGCCATTCATTTGAAAGAGCACGAGTGTGACTCATGAAATGTGGTAAATTCGTCATTGTTTTCCTTACCTTGATTTTCACGTGGATAAGATTTCTCAATCCAAGATCATTTTAAAAGAACATATCACTCTCATATAACATTCCAGAAACATGGCAAATAACAAGTGTGACTGTGAAGTGAACCTATGACTGGAAACTAAAGCCAGAATTTCTGCATTCCTTGCAAGTACCCATGGTTCCTTTAATTATACTCAGGGCTTGTAAACAGGAAAGTGTTTCACAGATGTAAAAAATCCAAGAAGTATGCCAAAAAAATAAAATAAATATATAGTCTGGCAAAACCAAACTAGATTAAAGCAACATGATTTACCAAGAGAGAGGAATATTTTGGAGAAATAGTAGCAACTACAGATTCATATCCAAAATGCTACTTATTTGAGAAAGTTCTGTGAATGAGACTATTGATTTCAATAAATATGACAATAATATAGGAAATAAAATGAGGGAAAACATTTACATTTAAAAATTACAACCTTAAGTGAAAGTAAAAGGATCACATTTCCAAACTTTCCTTTGAGAAGGAGATTGAAAGAGAGAAGCATCCTAGAGTCCATTACTGAAAATATTTTTATAACTTCTCCAATATATTTCTATTATTAAATATCTCTTTTACTGATTCAGGTTTGTCTAAATTCTACGGTTTTACAGACTCTTTAGTATTGCATTGCTTTTACTCAGATTTCCATCTAAGTGACATTAAGAAATCTCTAACACTAATACGAATTTCATATAATTTGGTAGTGAACCAAATCAGCAATTTAAGAGGTGATGTTCAGAGAAAGTCCAATAGTGTTTAAAAACATCTGCAATGTACTTTTTCTCTCCACAGCATCTAGAAGGCACATGAAAAGTTGGCTGAGACCATAAGATATGAAGTATTTCGATCAAAGCTATCATTCCACAAGAATAAGAATTTGTTCCATTTATTAGCAATGAACATGTGGCTTATCACTTGACTCATTAGCACACTTATGTGAATACAGCGAACTTGTAATTTCCCAGAATTCCTTTCACCTCTCACTCTCTCTGGCAGAAAGTCATTGTGGTGACATCTGTTTCTTGTAGAGCTATCAAGAACGATAAGCAGCTTCTTGTGTTGCATAAGTCATGCATTTTTCCCCCTATTCTCCAACAGCTAATATGCTCCTTTTCTGCCATATGGAAAAAATAAATACCAGAACCTAAAATACCAGAGTATAAGAGAAATAAGAATGGAGCTCTTTGAACACTGACCATGGAGGAAATACTTATGGAGTATGTTCAAAGGTGTTTGACTTTTTTGTTATTGTTATTAAATTAGTGACCACATCAAAAATATGTTAGCTAGCAAAAATTTTCCTTTATGTCACTCTATTCAAAAATTTAAATGGGTACAAACTGTTAAAACCATACCACATGGGACACCTGGGTGGCTCAGCAGTTGAGCGTCTGCCTTTGGCTCAAGGCGTGATTGTGGGGTCCTGGGATGGAGTCCCACATTGGGCTCCCTGCAGGGAGCCTGCTTCTCCCTCTGCCTGTGTCTCTGCCTCTCTCTGTGTGTCTCTCATGAATAAATAAATAAAATCTAAAAAAAAAAAGAAAAGAAAAAGAAAAAAAAACCCATACCTCATTTCCAGCTATTTATTGCTATGTAACAAAATACTTCAAAACTTAGTGGTTTGGAATTATATTTTATTAAGCTAATGATTCTGTATTTTGACTGAGCCCAGGGAGGTGACCTCAACTGAAGTCTGTCACACAATCACAGTAAAATACTGCTAGAGATACAATCATCTGTAGCCTGGGCTTGACTAGATAATCATGATGGCTCACTCATATGGCTAGCAGTTCATGAAGGTTGTTGTTGGCTGGGAGCTCAGCTGGAACTGTGAACAATAAGACCCACCCACCTCTCCACCTGATTTGAGTTTCTCATGCCTGGTAGCTTGTTTTTAAGATGTCCAAAGGGCAATGTCCCTGATACTCAGACAAGAAGAGACAAAATTTCTTATGACCCAGATTCAGAAGTCATGTGTTATCACTTTTGTCATATTCTTCTGTTCAAAAAATAAGTCACAATGTCAGCTAAAAGTCAAAAGGAAGAGACCACACAAGGACTTGAAAACCAGGAGGCAAGTCTCATTGGGCGACCCTTTGAAAATAAGTTATCGGCCTTCAATTAAAATGTTATATGGAAATCCAGAGAGAAACTTCAAGTGAAAAAACTTGAATTTAAAGAATCTATAGATTCAGGGCCCAATTTGATATTGAGTATCTAATTCAATTCAGTGTCTCTAAGATTACTATACGTAATATTGAACTACATTGACTTTCATCTTCATGATTATATGTTAACAAAAAATGTTTGTAAGTCAGTTTTCACATTACTCCCATTGTTGCAGTATTTGAATTTTAGGTAAAAATTTTCCTTCTTTTTTAGTAACAATCATCTCAAATAATGATAGCTAGCATTTCTAAAGCACTCACAACATTCTGGAAATTGTCAATCCTAAACAAGCCTATAGTGAAATACTATCACTATCCCAGCTTTATAAACATATCTCTCAACATATAAACATATTGAGAGAGGCTTCAGAGATTAAGAATTTGCTAAGAGTCACATAGCTGTTGAGTGGCGAAGCCACAACTGACCCTAGGGAATATGAATCCAGAGTTCACACTCTTAAATATAAGAGTTGCTACAAAATCCTGTACTTTGACACAGTATCTCAGTAATTAGTAATGATGTCATATTATCCCACATGGAATCTAGGGCAGGGTTTTAAGTAGTGTCATTTCCTCTAGCCCAAGACCACCAGGAACACACCTATACTTGAACAAGTTGGGTATGTTACACATTGCACTATGGAAGAACACAAAGCTTGGAAACATGGGGTGTCTCTGACAGAGAATTTTAGAAATAGCCTTAGTATTTGGGCTTTGGTTGAGTGACTTTGAGAAGGGCTTCAGGAAATAGGGATTTGTTCTAGATTAGATGCTGCCAGAAAGCAGGAGCATATCTATGGTCAGGTAAATCAAAGAATCCTATCTATGAGAAGAGCAGATTAGAGTGATGATAAAGCTGTAATTAGCAAAGAAGCAGCAGTCACTCAAGTTAGTCAGGAGAGAGAGATGCTTGGTATTTTGTGGTTTGCACAATGACCTCGTTTTTGTTGGCATTCAGACAAAATTATGACATGGTCTTGTTTTTGTCTCACTTTATCATGGTTTCAAAGTGAACTTGTCTCATGTTGGTGTACTGTGAGATTTGTTTATGTCCAAAAGGAGAACAACATGGCCTAGCTGTGAGGGCCAGGTCAGCTTCTAAAAACACTGAGGGCGTGCTGTGTCAGACTGGTTCCTAGACGTCAGGGACTGCTTTTATTATTTCTTAGTAGGGTGACTTTATTGAGTGAATATAGTGTGTCCTACTTATTTTAGCACATTATTATTTTCTTATAATACTGAAGGTGCTGAATCAAGTAAACAAAAATACCGTATATTTGCAAGTTTTAATTCTTAAGTGGTATTATCAATAAAAATATTTTATTAAAGATAATTTTAACTGTCAATATACAATATGCATCAGATTTTTTAATGTTTTATTATTATATTTTGAAGGAAAGGTTTTCCCCAAAAGAACAAATATCTAAACTTTTAATAAGATTAAAGAGGAAACATTTGATATATTGGCAGACCGATTTTATGTTAACCAGGCATATGTTTTAATATTTATGTTAAGGGGTTACTTTTACATTAACATTTTGGCATTATTTCCTATAACATTTACACTAAAAAAAAGGACCAGAGATTTTGAATCCAACATGATATGTAAGAGTCACAGGAATTCTGTTTTATGTTAATTACTGGTAACATACTGTAACCAAACATTTTCTATCCCACTTGGCCATCTTGACTGACTGGGTTAAAAGCCACTAAACATTAAGGCAGGGTTTAGAAAATCACACTGGACACCATTCAGCAGTTGTTAGAATTCAGTATTCAGGCTAAGGAGGATTACAAGGTACTTTGGTAGAAAAAAAAAAAAGAGAGAAAAGAAGAGAACAGAAAAGAAAATTATTCTTAGTCCCTAAAGTATATTAAGTTTCATTTCTTTGACTACATACTCTTGTTTATACTTCAAGATTCAGCTCAGTTCTCTACTCCTTTGCTTGAGATAAATGCCCATTCTTAGAGGACCCTAAAATCCGGTTCACAGTTCTATCATTATTTTTGTCTGTCTCCTCCATAAGATGTAGACACTTCAAGGGTGAGGTCATTCATCTTCTTACCTCAGTGCCTAACACAATAGCTGCCATTTAATGGGTGCTAAAACGAAGAAGAAGAAGAGGAAGAAGAAGAAGAAGAAGAAGAAGAAGAAGAAGAAGAAGAAGAAGAAGAAGAAGAAGAAGAAGAAGAAGAAGAAAGAAGAAAGAAGAAAGAAAGAAGGAAAAGAAAAAGAAAAAAAATCCTCCTGAATGAATAAATGATGAACAAATGGATATTTTTATCCTCGGTCCACAAATAAATTGGCTTTAAATTTTTCCTTTCTCATAGTTAGCAAAGTTGTTATACTTTGAAAATTAAATTGTAATCTAATCCCATAAAAGCTTCAATAAAGAGTTTACTTCAAAAATAAAGTGATTTTCTGGGCAGCCTGGGTGGCTCAGCGGTTTAGCGCCGTCTTGAGTCCAGGGCGTGATCCTGGGGATCCGGATCGAGTCCCACGTTGGGCTCCCTGCATGGAGCCTGCTTCTCTCTCCCTGTGTCTCTGCCTCTCTCTGTATGTGTCTCATGAATAAATAAATAAAATCTTTAAAAAAATAAAGTGATTTTCTAACTTATGTATGATCTAACTTATTAATTCTTTTGAAATTGCGTCTTTTTTTCCTGTACCCAGAAGACAAGATGTTTTCTAAAGACTATTTTATTGTTTTGTTTTTGGAATTTGTTTTAGAAAATGCAAAACAGGTGTGGATCATCTGTAGTCATTTAAAGAAACTTACAATTACATTTTTGAATGTATATTTTAGAAAACACATGCAAAGTTAGCTTAATTTCCAATGCAAATAAAACAAATGTTGATATTTATAAAAACCACATTAAAAGTCTTTTATATTAATATCATAACTTCAAAAAAATAAACTCCAGTGTCTCAAGTGTTAAGAGAACAAAAAAACCAAACTTGTTAATTCACAAATATTTATAGCCAGATACGCTCATTAAATAATGTTGCTATAGACTGTCTCTCAGGACAAATACATAAATTTCTTTTGAAATCAGATTTTACAAAAAAACCTTATTCTATAAATTAGTAGGTGACAATTACAGAATTTACTTTGATTTGTTGATTCTTCCCAATGTTAAGTTTAACACTGCCAAACTAAAAAAGCCCACCACCACCAACAACAACAAATACTGGCAAGAATTCAAATTGCACCAGTAAATAATAATTCCACAAATTATAATACTAATTGGATGAATTTTTGCATCTCTTACTCACAATCCCATTGAAGGTTATGTGTAAAGAAGATTTTTTTGGTCCCTAAATACCTTGAAAGGAATGTAAGGAAAAGATATTCAAGAAAGTCACTTTTCTTTATTAAAGAAAAAAACTTATAAATATTTTATTCACTCTTCCTGATAAGTGTGTTGGAACTGTTTCCATCATGATTTAAGTAATTACTTAGACAACCCAAATATAGCCAACTCAATGAAATACAATTTAATTCATAATTCAATTTATAAGACAGAGGAAATAGTTAAGCAATTTGTAAATCATTTTAAATTAATTACACAATTAATAACAAAGACTCTAGTAACTTAATAATTAGCCAAATCAATAGTCAATTATATAAGTAATATTAAAATGCAATTCAGAAGTTATGTAATGAACCATAGAAAATTTTAAAACATAATTTAGATATTTTTTATGGACCCATATTTCTGAGGGGAAACAAAGTCCTAAAACAAAGGTTATAAACATATATTCTTGACTTTGTCCATGTTTTTCAGCTCTTTAGTATCTCAGTTAGAAAAACAGTTACTGTAGTAAATACATTTTTCTATTATAAACACAGATGAGACACACAGTAAGTCATTTGCAAATATTTTATGCCATTGTAAAAGTGAAATATTTCACTGCTAATATAGATATCATAGAATATCCACAATACACTCAAATCCTGACCGGTGGTAATAATTTTTCTTATATTAAAGACCATCATTTTATCAGAAATTTCCATTGCTAAACACATGAATATTTGGAGATTTTTAACTCTTTTGTAAGAAATGCTCTATAGCAGATGACAGTTCATAGCCAAACCTTAACGGTAATTTACTAAATACTAGATGAGCATTTTGGATCTAAGCAATGTTGCTGATAATTATTGGACCTCTAGTCCCAGAGTACTAACAATTCACCTTTATTAAGTACTTTGTACGCGGCAGATAGATATGATGACAACTTAGATTCAGAGAATTAACTTACACAAGGTCACAGAACTAGTAAATTGCAGAGTCAGAATTCAAATCCATGCAGATTGTCTTTTGTACACACATGCTGAATCTCTACACTGTTCTGTCCCCCTTTAGAACATTAGGTAGTTCTTTTATAGATGAGAAAGCCGAGGACCCCTGGGTCAAAATAAGTGGTACAAAGCCGCACAGTAACTCTTTGTTGAGGTAGAACAAAGCCCAGATAGTTTACTCTAAGTCCCCAAATTTTCCACTATGACGAATTGTTCCCACTTGTCTAGAAGCCCTAATTTTTCTCAATATCATAGATTTCTTGGGCAGCCTCGGTGGTTCAGCGGTTTAGTGCCCCCTTCAGCCCAAGGCGTGATCCTGGAGACCCTGGATGGAGTCCCACATCGGGCTCCCTGCATGGAGCCCGCTTCTCCCTCTGCCCATGTCTCTGCCTCTCTCTCTGTCTCTGTGTCCTTCATGAATAGATAAATAAATTTTTTTAAAAAATATCATAGATTTCTACTTCTCTTGTCCTACTTATCCCCTTCTAAGATCTGTGCCTTTTTTCAAGGGCCAATCTATTTGTTTCATCTATGGCCAGCCTTATACAACCAGCCAACATACAACTATTTTAAATCTAGCTGGGCTTTGGTTTAGGCCATTTGACCAAAGAAAGACCAAAAGAGTTGCATTTTTAGACTGGAAAAGGGATCTGATGAAAAACATATAAATAATGAGAAGGATGAGAAATCTCAAAACCATGCAATATAGGAGTGGGGAAAATTAATCTGCCAAAGAGAGAATCCTTGGAAAAAGAGGGATTTTCTGATTCTCAGTATTTGGAGAATGATGGACTGGTCTGTTTTCTCTGCCCTTCCAGTTTCACTCTCTCCTCATATTCACCCTGTGTTCTGGGATGCTTACCTATAGAGATTGCACCAATAGGTTCTCTTTCCTCTGGCAGTAGAAGTCACCAGAGGAAGAAAGAGTTGAGGTCAGCTATGTATCCCCTATTTCCCTTCTTGCTGGGTCATTGTGGCTTGGCCATGAAATTCTTCCAAAGACTTCCTCCAATCAGGCTGCTTTCTCCTTTTGCTATCTTCCCTGAGTTCTAGGAACTAACTTTCCTCCCTTTCACTTCAAACCTAGCAGCGATGATGGCTCTGTCATGCTGTTTGCCCCAATATATGCACGCTCTGAGCAGTTTTCCCAGTCCCTGACTATTACAAGACGTCTGAGAGGCGGGGGAAAATTAATCAATAACATCTCATTGGCAATAAGTAGAGAATACAGAGAGACATCCTTCAATAAAATATCATTAAGGATTTTCTGAAGAATGCCAATGTGGTGTGCAGCCTGAGAAAGCAATCATCTTCATCATTTGAAGATAAAAGTCAGGCAATGAGACCATTCAATATAGTAAAGACTCCTCGGAAGAGGCCTAAACTGCCAAGAAATCAAGTCAAGTCAATTTGTAGTTGCGGAAAGTGTACAAAGTGTCTTTGATAGCATTACCATTTCATAGCTACTCATTTAAAAAAAATTATACTCCGGTTTAGACCAAGTCTTTATATATTATTTTTTAGAAAGAAAGTCCACATATAAAGAAAACTAAGAATATATTCTGTGTACTTATTAAAATCTAAGAACTTTGCTAAATAGTTTTTTTTAACCCAAGATTAATTTGTATAGAGCACTACTCAATCTGTTCGGGTATAAAGTTCTACATTTTGACAAATATATATAGACATGTTGCCACCACTAAAATTAAGATTTGAGTATTTCCATCACACCGAGAAATTCCTTTGTGTCCATTTGTAATCAACTCTTTCTCCCCAAACCCTAGTCCTAGATCCTGGCAACCAATGATCTGATTTCTCTGCCTACTCGTTTTGATTTTTCTAGAATTTCATATGGATGGAATTGCAACATATATAACCTTCTCCCTCTGAATTCTTTGCTTTAGCATGATGATTTTTAGTGTCATCCATATCACTGCATTTATCAATAGCTTCTTCCTTTCACTGATGAGAACTATTCTATCATAATTTCTCTATTCATTTGCCCATTGATTCACTTTTTTCCAGTTTTAAATGATTATGAATAAAGCATTTATTCAGGTAAGGCTTTTGTGTTGACATACGTTTTCATTTCTCTTAGGGTAAACACATAAAAATGAGGTCATTGGGTCATATGATGAATATGTGTTAGGAACCTGTCAAACTGTTTTTCTTGTGTTAAGTGGTTGGAAGTATTATTTCATTCAATCCTGAATCCTTATTATCTCATTTATATGTTAGAGAAGAGGGGCACTTAGGTAGCTCAGTCGGCTAAGCATCTGCCTTTGGCTCAAGTCATGATCCCGGGATCCTGGGATTGAGCCCTGCTTCAGGCTCCATGCCCAGCAGGGATTCTGCTTTACTCTCTCCCTCTGCACTCCCCTCTGCTTGCTCAATCTCTCTCAAATAAATAAATAAAATCTTTAAAAATAAACAAAAGAAAAGAATCATATTTCCTTTCATTTTATGGATAAGAAAATGGAGGCTTAAAGAGATTAAGTGAACTGTCCAGGGCTATATGTCTAGTAAACTGTAAGGTCAGGATTAGAAACTAGACACCATAGTTCATGCGTAGAAAACATAATATAGTAAGTAATTGGTCATCAAACAAATACTGCAGTGTGCATTTTTATGTACCAGTCACTGGTCCAGGTCTTGAAAATTTAAGAATTAAAATAAAAACTCAAAAATATCTGCCTTTAGGAAAATTGCACAGAATCTTCAGACCCAGGGGAGAATTAGATGCCAAACTGCTTGACTAAAATTATACCATCTTAGAAGTACAGAAAAAGGATAGGTGGTCTGGTGGTCAATGATGACCTAACCTGGAAGTAGGAATAGTACTTAGAAGTCAGACTCCCTAATTCTAAATCCAGGCTCTGCTGTTTCCCAGAAGTGCATATTTCATAAGTTTACATAGCCTATCTAGTCCATTGTTTCTTCATTTATAAAATAGAAATAGGCATTTTTATTTGGATTAAATGAGTCAACATGATGCGGCATTTAGAACAATGTCTGGCACATAGTAAGAGCTCAATAAATGTTAGCTATTAACATTATCAGGGACATCTTGTCAATTCCAGTCCAATTCCCAAGTTGGCCTCTTGCCTGAAATTCATTTAAGTTCAGTAAGATCTCTGTCTGTGAATATGCTTATTTATTTTCTTCCTTGTTCCAGCAGAGTTTAAGATGGCATCTGTCAATATCAGCAAGCTGAAGCTTACCTGAGGATAACAAATGATGACATTTGGATTTTCTTTCAACTTTAAAATTTTACGAGTCAGCCTCAAAGAAGTGGAATAATCCACAGGCACTTCATATGTAATAATACAGCTAGTAAAATATCCCATCTCTATTTCTCAGCCTTTATGCCTATGTAAAATTTCCAAGTCCCCTGCAGAAGCAATCCATTTCTTTAGCTCTGGCTTACAAAATAAGATAACAAGGCAAGGACCATTAGGGAATGTCAATAGCAAGCTTACTGGTAAAGACTGAATTGAATTAAATACTGATAAAGTGTTTGTCTCCTTTTTTATATGCCAAACCAACCTGACCTCTCAGACACACACACACACGCACATGCACACATATACACATATACACATTATGTGTGTGTGAGGTCAATTTGGTTTGGCGTGTAACACACATATGCATATTCCTATATGCACACACATACACATATATGTGTACATCTATACATTATCTGTATACAAAGATACAGGTACATATGCATACATCTACATATTAACTATATGTACCTGCATATGTGTATATAGGAGTATGTGTATATGTATATCACATATATATATATCACATATATACATAAAATAACATACTTGCATTAAGAAAAGGAACCTGCCTTTAAGCTAATATTCTCTTCCAACCTTAGCATTTTGGACTCCTTATAACTCCCAATATATTACAGAACAACTACATTGAAATTTCTTAGCCTTTCTGTTGTTATTAATATAGTATCAGGGACAGAAAGGAAAAACAAGAAACTTCTAAATTTACTCTAGAAAGATAAAATGAAAGAGCAAAATTCACAAGTTTTAAATTTTATATTCTCTCTAAAACTTAACAATATATCTTTGAGGAATTATTTTTGTCAATTTGAGGCAATTTTTTATAGTTATCCGGAGTATTTATGTAGTGTTAGATAAATCCAATTTGTCAAGGCATACACACACACAAGAAAAACCCTAAAATATTTAAAAGAAGAATTCAATAAGCCCCTTGAATGAAGCCATTACAAATGTGAATTATGCATGTGAAATAGGCTCAGATTCTTTTCAGTGAATTTCTCATCATTTGGATTCACCTGATGTTTGAGCCTATAGGGTCTTGAAGAAAATCTAGGTTGAAGGGAAATTTAGGAAGGCAGAACTAAGCAGGCAAAGCCAAGTGATGAGAGCTGTCACTAGATCCGCTGGGGGATAAAATTGGCAGGTTTTGCTTGGCTATGGCCACAGGTGGAACATAATTCTGATGGCTTTATCTACAATTCTCTTGAGCATTTTTTTTTCCACATCATGGAAATCTGGTTCAACTCAATCTGACAGATGGGATATCTGATTTGTTGAAATGTGGGAGCCTCTGTAACTCAGGACTGAGAGACATGGCCACCAGTCTTCCTGGAAACAGGAATACAAAGTCAGTAAATTGTGACACATGAACATCTGTGGCTTGGTTTCCTCTTCCTGTCCCCAGGCATGCACTGTGCAAACCAGGATATGTGCATTGCCCCCTGCAGATAATCCTGTTAAACTGGTTAGGCCTAAATAAGAAATGGAAGAACCAGATGAACTGTAGAAATGAACTCTGGATTTACTTAATTGCGGTTTAGATTATTCTATGTAACATATACAGTGTGACTTAGCTCTGCACATTAATTGTCACAGAGATAAAATGGTGCTTTGGATCTATTTCCCAGGATCAACTAAGAGTTGATGTTCGTGAAGATATTAGTTGAAAGTTACTTTTGAACTTATGTGTTGTTATTCAGAACTTGAATTTTATTCAGGCTTTGAAAATGGGAATGTTCAGTCTTGAAGATCACCAAGTGATGGAGTTCTCCTTTCCCTTTTTCTTTTTTTTTTTTTTTTTTGAGTTCTCCTTTCCTATTGCTTTCTTTGTAAATGGTATTATCATTTTATACATTTGGAAATACCAGACCTAAAAAGGCTGATTAGAAAGATAAAATGGCATCTTGGACAGGATTATCTTTCAAGAAATTTCACTTTTAAAACATCTTGGCTGTATTTTTGACTAGCAATCGACAGATATGTGTGTATGCAAAGTTTCTTGGGGTTTCATTTGTTTTCTTATCACATGTGTGGCCATATATGATCCTACAGGAAAACAAACAAACAAACAAACAAAAACAAAACCTCTGTGTTCAGTTTTTATTGAAAGACTAATAGTACCTGGCAGTAATGTACTTTCTGCTTGGAACATTCTTGCTGCCACATATCCCTAAGGCTTGGTCCTTCTTTTGATTCAAGTTTCTGCTCAAAAGTTACTTTATTAGAAATTTTCTTGCTACACGCCCTGCAACTGGCTCATTTTCTGTATTGTCTGCCACCCATTCTGGAATTTAAGCTGCATCAGAGGAGATACTTCATCTGTTTTTTTCTCTGTACCAAAAACTGGTATGTTGGTACATACCAGTACCAACAACGGTGCCTGACATACAGTATTTTTTCAATAAATATTTGTTTAACTAATGAAGATGGATTGGCTTGAGGGAAAACAAATAAACCCGGTACTGTCTCAAGCTTCCTAGTATATACTTCTCCCCTGGTAACTTCTCTGTTGTTATTTTCTCTTGCCCCATTTTTAATCACATCAGGAAGGGTTCTAACGTCTGTCCTGGTTTTAGATTTGTCCTCTTCTATCTCTGCCTTTACTTAGGGGAGGATAAACTCAGGGCAGGGCTGGATGCATCTGCTATGTATCTATTGCAGGACATAGTTCTTGGGAAGAGATGATGGCTTTGTCATAATCCATGCTCTTTTCTTGTCCTTACATTCCACCCTGGAAAAATCTTCTGAAAAGATTCCACCGATCAGATTCCCGATAGTTTTTGTACTAGAAAAAAAAAAAAAGTAGTTTTGTCCAAGTTTTGAATAGTTTTGTATTTTCATCTCTTCATAGCTGTTGTACTTGAATACTTGTCAAAGGTGGTATGATTCTGATAGTTCCTTTTCCTTCTTTCCACCAGGGTTACCTCTCTTTTGATGGATGTAGACACACCCAGATTTTACAGTACTTTTGAATTGTATTTTACTTGGCACTTAAAGATATTTTCAAATATGAAACTTAAACTCATGCCAGGCTTGCTAAATTCCTAACTCAATCCCTATTTCTCTGGTGTTTTTCTATCAGGGATCATGACTCCATTTTCAAAATGGAGCTGCCTACACTTATTGGAGTGCAAGTGTCAAGTTGCTTCCTGAAACCTTTCAACAAAAACTTACTCATCTAGCTCCCAACTACCTGCTAGTTAATGGCCAGATTAGAAAAGTGCCTCTGTTCCAGATGGCAGTAAAAAAACATAGTGGTGAAACTTGACTGGAAGATACAATAAACATCTATTCATGAAGCCATTGTGAATATTGCCCCAAATATGAGTGTGTTTGCAGTTCCATCTTTTCTATCCTCCATGGTAGACAACAAAAGAAGCCTCAAGGCATTGGAGAGGAGGTGTCTCTTGTCAAGATAAAAAGTATATGGACTTGAATATCAGGCATATTTTGATAGTGAGAAAGTTGCATAGTTAGAAATTAGAAGGTAGAGTTTCAGGGTTAGGCCAGAACTGGAAACACATATGTACATATGTTCCTAGTATCCTAAAAATATTCTGTAGGGCAGAAGTGAACACATGGAAATTCTGTTTTCCTTTCTTTCTTTTAAAAAAAGAACCAAATACTTTAGCAACCTAATTTTGTTTGGTTTTCAGAGTCATTCTATCATTAAATCTATTACTGTTAAATAAAATTTTCTTTTGCTGAACTATGTGTACCTAAACTCAATACTATTAATTTAATTTGCTGTGGAAAATCACCCAGTAGATTTTTATTACAATATATATATTTTTTTTCAGCCACCTGTTTCATAAGCCCAGGAACCGTACGTAGCCTTTTCTTCACTTAAGACACATCAAATTCACATCTCCTTAAGTAAATTTAAGTGCTAAAGTTTGATCAAAAATAGATTAATTAATATTGGTAGCATTTAAATATATTATGAGGAGAGGGGTAGAGAGTATTGAATTTTTTTTCACAACTCTTCCACAAATTAAGGCTAATGAATCCCTTCTAATCAAAACACATCTAAATTTCACTGTAGAAAGAAACACCATCTCCTAGTAACCAGAAAGCAACAAAATTTGCTCCAAAAATTAAAGCAAGATAAGCTAATAACAACAAAAATATCATCATCAATGAAAATAACCAAAATGCTTGTGGATCTGACCCCTTTTGAGCTGCTAACGCTCACCTTCCCCTATACCAGGAAACCTGCAGGTAGGATGCGAGGCCTCACCTAGGCTTCAATAACCATATAGACATCTATGGATTCTTTCAATTGCCTATGATACTTTCAAGGAAAAATTGGAGGTCCCAACAATTTTTTTTTAATTAGAGGAAACTTGGAAGAAAGAAAAAATGAGGATAGAAAAAGTGAAACCAGATATGAGGTTAATATATGAAAGACATGCAATAAGACTTGGTGAATTTGATCTAGATGAACCACAGTTTTGCCTCTTAAAGTTCTTGAGAAGCCATGCAAAGGGAGAAACATAATAAGTGATATTTCATTGTCTATAAGATAAAATTGAAATAGTTGCTCCGTACTTTAACAGGTACTGAGAAAAATGTTTCCTATAAATAAGACGTGTGTAATGTCACAAAAAATGTCCTCTTGAAAACTGATTTTTTTTAAGATTTTATTTATTTATTCATGAGAGACAGAGAGAGGAAGAGACACAGGCAGAGGGAGAAGCAGGCTCCATGCAAGGAGCCCAATGTGGGACTCGATCCCAGAACCCTGGGATCACGCCCTGAGCCCAAGGGAGGTGCTCAACCACTAAGCCACCCAGGTGCCCCTCTTTCAAACAGACTTTATAGTAAATATAATACATTTTACAAGGATGCTTTGTGCAACATGCAAATGATGTGATGAATCGTTAAACGGAAATCTACCAATAATCCAAACAAGGGTCTTCTCTAGTAAATTTGTACCATGAGCTCAATGAAACAGAGAGTATATTTTCTTCCACAGAGCTTTTAGTGACATTGAGCAGCCCTGCCTCCAAATACAGCCCCTGAGAAGTTAAAGAAATGCTCAGATTCCATGCTGCTAGATGTGTGTAAACCCCAACACCATGACGTTCGTCACACTATGGGGACACTTGACAACAACCATGTCCAGGCTACTAATAGAGAACAAGGTGAGACATATGTTTTTGTGTACAGTAGTTTCTTTGAACTTTAAAACAAATAGGATTTGTTTAAAAGTGACAATTATCTGCTAATGTAGCCATTAATTTACTTTACACATTTTTTAAAATTTTTATTTATTTATGATAGTCACAGAGAGAGAGAGAGAGGCAGAGACACAGGAAGGGGGAGAAGCAGGCTCCATGCACAGGGAGCCTGACGTGTGATTCCATCCCGGGTCTCCAGGATCGCGCCCCAGGCCAAAGGCAGGCGCCAAACCACTGCGCCACCCAGGGATCCCCTACTTTACACAATCTTTAAAGATAACCACAAGCATGTTAGGCAAGTATGTGTTTAGCTTGGAACAGTACAGCCGCCTGGCAGGGAGAGCTTGTCCACACCGACGGGCCCTGCACGGCTTACAGCCAGCAGGTCAGACCTGCTCTAGGGAAGCGACCTCCTACTCTCCTTTTCTTCTGAATATGTCTATGTGTCCCCAGAGAGTTCAGAATCTGAAGTCCACTCAGGCGGTCACCGGGGTCCTGCGGGTTTAAGGATGAAGCCAGCTAGGCCACCGGCCCTGGTTGCACACTGTCCTGTCCTGCCGCCCTCTGCCTCCAGGGCCTGCAGCACACCTGGACAGCGGGCTGCACTTGACTGCTTCCCAGACATTCTCTTCCCACATATTTGGTCTTTGTCATCCTGTCATCGCTTTTCCTTGACCTCCTGGTGCCACCTGCCGCGACTCTTGCCTTACCTTCATGGCCTGTGCCCTCAACGAGCAAGTCCCCAGCATTGTCCCCGCTAGGGGACCCACCCACACAGGCCTTCAGCTCTTCTCTTCAGACTTTTCTGTGTTGAGCATTGCGGGAGCTTCTCGACCTTGGGGAAACTGTGTTCATGGAGAGAAGCCTCTGACTTCTCACTGAGGGCCACCCGGAAGACAATCGCCCTCTCCCTGGGGAGCCACACAACTCCCTACACGTACTACTTGCCTCCTGTGTTCATTCGAAATGCTCACGGCCCAGCTACAAGGTAGAAATCAAAGTGGCTTTGCATCCCGAAGGCCATGCAGACCTCAGAAAAACTTTGGTATGTGACATAAACTGGATGCGTGTTCCACGTGAGTCTTCAAACTTTTAGGAAGTGAATACTCAAAAACACACAGGGGGAAACTTCTTTATTGGAGATCTTCTCAAGGCAACACAGCTTTCTTGTCTGCTAGCCTGAGGATGAAGGAACACCAGCGACAGTATACTTGGGAAAAATTATACTCCTGAGGTCTTCTGAGGGGGTTCCCCCCCGCCAAGGGGCCATGACAACAAATTTCACGATCCCAGAAGCTTCTCTCCCCATCAATACTGGTATAACTGTTTTCATTTGAAGAAGGTGATCTTGGAAGTAAACACTTCTATTAAACACCTGAAAGAAATTGAATTAGTATGAAATTCTCTCCTACGTATAGGAAAATATTGCTCTATTTTTACCATTATCATTAATCACACTTTGGTCATCCATTGCATAAAACATTCCACCACAGCATGCTATCATACAGAGAAAAATATCATTGGATCACTCCTTCCCATTACTTCAATTAGGGGCAAAGTTCTCATAAGGAATGCTACTTCCCGAGAGCCAGTCAGGCATTTGGGATACTGCCTCCACTTGTTGAGATCACATGGGTGTTAATTAGGTTAGTGACAGCAAAGTAATTCTATGAATGAAGCTCTCTTGACTCAGATGATTCATTGCCATTCCCAAAAGTAACTGTCACCCAGTGAGCAGTGCACATTCTCCTAAAAGCTGGAGCCTACAATCAAGGAAGACCTAAAAACCAAATCCAGAAAGGTATGGTATCATCAGCCCATCAAAAGGAGGAAACTTGTACAAAAAAAAGACACTTCAATCTATTATTTTCTTTGATAAACAACATCCATAATTGATAGATAAGGTAAAAAGAACAGGAAAAAGGATGGACTTTTTACGAAGGGAATTATGATTAACAATTATTAACACGCATGGTGCCTTTTCTTGTAAGTGCTTTACAAATACGGATTTATTTAATTCTTACAAATTCTAATGAGGTTCCTACATCCCTATTATCCACATTTGATAGAGGAAGAAAGCAAGGCAGAGGTAAAGTGAATTGCCTAGTAAATCATCCAAGCATATGTTGCTAGTGAACTTCAAAGTTCAGTTTGAACTTAGTAGGCAGAATCCAAAATGTGTGCTCTTGATTACTACGCTGCAGTTTCTCCTTAAAAACAGAAAATCAGAAATATGGCCTGATGGGCACACCCTGCCAGTGATCCTGAACAAACTGTGGTTCTAATGCTTTTGATGTTTACAGAGTTAGGGAGTATTAGTCATTAAACATTAATAGTTCTGTTTACTGAGCACCTACTACGGTTCTAGAATTTTATCTACTGCCCTTCTAATGGTATTCAAAATTATTATGTGATCCATTGTATGTACACATAAAGAACTTCAGCAAAGATAAACCATTTGGTTATCTTTTCATGGTCAGTCAATGGCATCACCTGGATTTAAAACCAGATCTCTCTGGGTTCAAAGGCAATATATATTCTATACTAGGATCCATAGTCCATCTAAGTCTTTGTAGACTGCCACCAACATACGTTTGTCAGACAGATTTGGAAATAAACATGATGTAACAAGAATAAGGAAAAGAAAGAAAAACATGAAGATTTTAGTGTCAGTTGCATTAAGCTTTAGTCAGCATGGACCAGTGAAATGGGTAAATAGAAATTGACCCACCAGTCCGATTTTAGCTAATGCCATATTTCTTTAAGAATAACTTCCAGATGCTGGCTTTGGTGTCCATTTTGTTATTTCTGGCAAAGAAAATTCTTTTGCGTCTTGTCAGCCTGAGAGAGCAGAATCTATTAATCAGTGCCAGCCATGATTTGTTCTTCCAGCATAAAAGCACAGGCTTTTTCCTTGGAATTCTTTTATTTATAACCATCTTTTTTTCCATTTCTGCCTACAAAGATGCACATTCATATTTTCCCCCATGAACTGTGTCAGAGTGTAATGCTAGTTTGTTAATTTAGTGAATTAATTATCATGAATAAGTAAATGGCCCACTCCTTGGGGAACACAAGTAGTCCTTCTGAAGCAGTGGCCCTCAAACTTTGGCATATATCAGAATTATCCAGAGTATTAAAGAGGAACACAAAGGCTGGGCATATTGAAGTAACATAGGGCCTGGGTGGTTGCATTTTTGTCCAGTTACCAAGTGATCGTGATACCAAGCAAAGTTTGAGAGCTTCTGTCCCATGGCTTATTTCAGCTGTACCATTTTCCTACTTCTCAAAGCTCAGCCAAGGAAGAGTCCCAGATTCATGTTTCCCTTTCACCCATTTCCTGACCTAAAGCAACGGAGTTTAAGGCCAGTTACCCTTGCAGATCCAAATGGCCTCTAAGCTGGCTTCTGGGTCACATTTTCTCCTCTGTATGCCTGGTTCCAGGCCCGAGCTTAAATTCGTATTTTCTTCAGTGTTCTAGTCACCCAGACACAGGTGCCCTTCTTCCCAATGCCAGCTCTGTGGCCAGTTACCCCTTATTTTTCCCAGTCCCTCTGGCAGGGTCCTGACTTTTAGTCACTGAAATCTACTTCCACATGAATATCTCCTTAGAGATTGACCTGGACTATCGGATTTTTGCACACTACCCAATAGCATTCTCACACAGGATGGGGTTTTTAGCATGCCCCAGTGATTCTGCCTAGAATTCACACTTCTGTGTACTTCCTTCTTATTGAATGCTGCTGGACTTACTGATTTACTTGTAATGAATAGGAAACGGCAGAAGTGATGGGATGTCATTTCAAAGATGAAGTTACGGAAAGACTGTGGCTTCCACCTTGGCAATGTTTCTCTCCCATTTTTTCTTTTGGATCGCTTTATCCCGGAAGCATACAGCAGCCATGTCAGGAGGCAGCTTGTGGAAAGGCCCACTTGGCCAGGAACCAACGGCCATAGGACAAATTGTTGGAAGAAATGCGATAAGCTTTTTATGAGCATAAAAATCCCATTGGACAGTTTAAGCCAGGAATCAGTGTTAACAAGCTCAAAAAGAAAGACTCACCTCTAGTTCTTATTTTATGAAAGGAGATACACAAAAGAACGATCCTCATGAAACGTCCTGCAAGTGCCCACAAAACAAATTGTTGGAAGAAAAAAGATAAACCTATGTGAGCTTAAAAATCTGTTATTAAGAATCTGCTGAAACGTCTTCTGGCTTGTTTTAGAATATACAGAGCCAACTTCCTGCTTTTATAGGTAGGGCTTCATTAGTTAAGAGCAAAGAACAGAGAATACAAAGATTGAAATATTGTCTTCTTAGGAGTTCTTGAAGTTAGTTTGGCATTCACGTGTCTTAGAATGAGAAAACAATGTTAAAACTGTGACCACACAGAAAAGGCTGTAGAATAAAAATAAAGTATAGCATATTGGGAATTATAATAATTGAGTCACAAATTCAACAGAGCAGGAAAAGAAGTTCCAACACCGTGACGATATTGCACAGTACCCAACTTGTGGTTATTTCTAAGAAAAATATTCTAACATTTTTCACATGTAATCAGCTTTTTACTCAGGTAATCAAACCTAAAACACTTTGCAGTTTTTAAACTAATCTATCTTGATTATAATTTTATCTTTTTAAAACTTTATTACAGATTCTTTTTTTCTAAAAAGTCTTTTTCTAGCTTTCAGATATTTAGCAACTGAGCAATCATATATATATATATATATATATATATATATATATATATACACATACCAGTGGGGATCATATTATTAAATATTTTTATGTGTAAACACTAAACTTATAAAAATACAATTTTCCATCTCTGGACTGAATATGTACCTTTTAGAGAGCTGAAGAAAATAAAGTTTCCTTCCAGGTCCTCTTCACTTCTTAGTATTAACATAATTCAAGTATTTTTTCCAATACTACAAATATATCCAACATCAAAATGGTACAAGATCCTTTTTGAGTCAGCGAACTACTTCAAGAAAGCAAATGGTATACTTTTGTTTTTTTAATTTTTATTTATTTATGATAGTCACACAGAGAGAGAGAGAGGCAGAGACACAGGCAGAGGGAGAAGCAGGCTCCATGCACCGGGAGCCTGAGGTGGGATTCGATCCCGGGACTCCAGGATCGCGCCCTGGGCCAAAGGCAGGCGCCAAACCGCTGCGCCACCCAGGGATCCCATTTTTGAAAGCTGTTTTAATTGATTTAATCTACAAGGGCACGGCGCAAACCTCACAAGTTCACCACTCTTAATACTTGCTTGTTTTTTTTTTATTTATTATTTATTTGCAAAAAGACAAATTAATAATTTGTCAGCATGAGATAGCATTTGTTATGGGTTAAGTTGTGACACCCTCCTCCCCAAACGATACGTTGAGATCCTCCTTGGTGGGATCTATTAATATGAGTTTATTTGGAATTAGGCTTACTTGATGACTTTGGCATGAAATTCTTTGGGTAATTATATCTAAATTATGTTTAAAAAGAATAATCTTTTGGGAAAAAAGAGAAGGGAAAGACTGAATATGTAGTTTTAATCTTATGAAGGGCACATTAGGTTATGAGGATGCTTTTTCTCACTGGAGACCATCACATTTATAACAAGAATATTAATTACTTTTGAATAAATGAGATGGGGCAAATTTCCATTAAACACAGTAGAATAGGAAGTTTTATGATAATAAACTAGAAAAATTAGGTTATTTTTAAGAAAGAAATAGCATTTTTATTTCTTAGAAAAGAGGAGTTAAGTGTGAATGGGGGGGAGGGAGGGAAAGAGAATGAGAAAAAAAATCTCTGGAAAATTTTGAAGAAACAAAAACAATCAGAATATTTTTAGATAATGAAAAAATGATGTCTTGTGATGAAGAGATGAAGCTGAAGGTAAGTCATACCAAATCTCCGGGAGTTATGATTCTTTCAGAGTCCCCTCTCCATGATAAAAGCAAGAGGCCATGATGATAATCACTGTGGGAACCTCTAAGATAAGGATTTATCTCCAAGAATAGCAATAAAAAGCTGACAAGTACAATTTAATTATGATGGAGTAGGTCTTGACTGACTGTAAATCTACCTCTGGGGTGTGTATGAAAATTAAGATGCAGGAGTATATGTTTTAATTTATAGGATTCTTCTTTGGACTGCTTATAAATCAAAAGAATGGCAGAAATTTCAAGGACAAAACACATGCTCTGATCATTTTTTGAGCCCTTCTTTGGTGGGTTGGGTTTTTTCCATTGATTCTATAAAGTCAGTGAGCCAGAATGAATAATTTATTCTTTCCTTTATCAAAGGAAAACACTAAAATACAAATCCAATTATGGCTAATGATTTTTCTTATGTTATATTTGAGATAATTTGCTTGCATTTGCTATCATGTTTCAATATGGGTAAATATGAAAATTGTTGCCTAGTCCTTGTTCTTATTCCTCACTCCATCCAAATATTTTTAGAGCTTCCCATGATAATGCAATAACCAAGTGACAACAAAGACTAGGGAATATATTAGTGCAGGAACTTAGAGAAAACCAACATAATGAAAGAGGGGCTGGAAGACCTGAGGTATTCAGGGACGGCCGCCTAGTTCACAATAAATCAGGGATTTGATCTTCCCTCCCAAATCTATGTCACCGCTCTGCTCTGATGTAATGTGCTCCTGTACTCTGACCACAGTGGTTAAAGCAATGGTTCTCAATCAGGGAACATTTTTATCCAGCAGAAGCTGTTTGGAGATGTTAGAGGCATTTTTGTTTGCACAACCTAACGGGGGGTGGGGGCAGGGGGTGCTGTTGATACCTAGTGGGTAGAGGCCAGGAGAACTGCTAAACCTCCTAGAATACACGGACAACCATCCACAGCACACAGTGAGCTGGCCCAGAATGTCACAGTGCCTGGGTGACCAATCCTGATTAAAGGACAAATCAAGCAAGGTCAGTCAGAGCTGTTCCTTAAGAGTTTTGAATTTGTGTTTTAGATCTTAAAGATGAGAGAGTGATGTTCAGTCTCCCTGTGTGACAAAGCTTGGCAAACGGCATATCCAGAAACCGCGTCATGAGTGGCAGACAGCGAGGCACCAGGAAGCAGAGTCCTGGGACCTTTCAATTCCATCTCTTATGTCTCCCAAGTACAATCCAGCTTTTTCCAGTTAGGTTATCTAAGTAGATACACATTCTCTACTTGGTAGGTAAAGCATCACAGTCTTCCTTATAACCTGTCCCCAGTGTACGGAAAGGCTAGGGCAAGACGTTGGCCCTACAGACGCACCATCTAGGGTAGACTGTGTGCTCTTTGTGTCTCCTCTCCGTGGAGAGAGCTCTCCCACTGCCGGGGGCCTCCAAACCTTTTTATTCCACTGCCTAAACTTGTGTGGTCTAGGTTACCTCAGGGGCAGGGGCAGGCCCTTGTCAGGCTGCAGCAGTTGTTAAAGAAGCTAATGTGTGTAAGTTATATTAGGTTAAGCTTGTTCCAAACTCACAGTCATGATTCACCTTTCTGGAACTTTCTGAAAATGAACACTTTCAGTACCAGACCTTGCTGCTTCTGGGATGTGAGCTAATCTCAGAAAGGTCCAATGTGGACTCAGAAAATCCCCCATGCTTCTTCCCCTTCTGATTTGCTAGGGCCAGGCCTCAAGTCTTGGCTGACCTCCCTCTGCCTTCTCACAGTGTTTACAGGGGGAGGAGCGAGGAAGACCCATCTCCATGTTCCTTGTCCCAACTGAATCCCCTCATCCCCAAGGCTCTGAATACCATCATTTCAGGCTGTTTTGCTGAGGCAAACAAAAGGCTCTTTTACACATTTATCCTGGGGCAAGTTGGCCAGCCTAGATGGGTATAATTAGTAAGGTCCGTAATAATCTGCTCAAAGGTGAAGAATCTGGGCTCCTACTGAGGGCTGTTTCTTTCCCTGAAGAAAAGAAAATAAATTACTTTCTGTTAGGACATCTCTTTGATAAGATGCTCTCACAGCAAAAGTCCCTATCTCAAAACAGTTTCACACCGCACACTTGAAGATAAATCATCCAACAACCCTCTCAACTGCTCTTTACTCAAGTTGGCTTTTACCGATTTTGTGATGCAGAGAGAATCCTTTCAATAGTGTGTTTAAAATAGTGTAAAATCACACTGCTGGTCCTAGATATTTATGCCTGAGAGGAAACAGTGCTCCAGGGAAAGCTGCCACACTCACCTAGGATCCATCCCTCTCCTTCCCTCCTTCCTTCCCTCTTTTCTTCCCTCCCTCCATCATTCTTTTCCACATAACAACCCTAATGAACTGTTAACACAAGTCCATCTGGTCTTCTGAAATCATTTAGTTTTAGAATTGTAACAAATGAAAATCTTTTTAATATTTCCAGATTTGATGGGCTTATGCGCAATTTGAATAAAAGCACTTATTAGCTGTCAATGAACAAGGGGTTAGAATTTGTCTTGTCTCCTTTCCACTATTTTCTCTACCCCAAAAAGGAAACAAACAAACTAGAAAATAACAGAGAAAGATTTAATTTCTCCTCATCCTACTCATGTCTCCACGTAGCTTTTTCCCCCAAGATTACTTTCATTTAATATTTTTTAATTACCATTATAGATGTTAAGTTGACATTGAATTAAACCCTCAGATCATCAATAAAATGCACTGCTCTTGCAAATTCTTTATTGTGGCCAAAACCTTGACATTGAAGCCTATTGGTAGCCACAAACTTCTATATACTATAAGCAACATTTACTTAAAGATTTTTTTTCTGAATCTTGCTCACTAAGGTAATAAGCCTTATATTTTCACTCAGCAGATATTAAAAATGCTTATATGAGAGCATTATGGAATCATTTCTAAAGTAAGGCAAATTTCTCTCTCTGCCTCTCTCTCTGTCTCTCATGAATAAATAAATAAGATAAAATCTTTAAAAGAAAAGAAAATTTAAAAAATAAAGCAAGGCAAATTTTATAACAGTTATTTCTATCTTTGACAAATGGAAATTTTTCAAGAAAAATCTTTGCTTATATGCTCTCTTTCTCAATCCATACCCATAGGGATTCACTACATGCAGGAGGCAAAGGCTATATGTAAAAAAAAAAAAAAAAAAAAAAAAAAGGCTATATGTAAAATATGCCTGAGAACTAGAGATCCTTGGTGGCCCTGAGCAACACAGTTCTCGAATTAATGTCTTAACAGTCATGTTGTAATTTCTTGTCTATTCCTGATGCACACAAACGTAGAATACATTTATGCTGCATTTTTTAAAACTAGGAATAAAACATTCAACAACATTTCTTTGTTTGCTCTCTCTATATATATACACACAAAGCTCCAGAACTACCTACATGCATGTGCACAGAATTTTTTAATGTTATTGTATATTTCAAGCCTAAATATCTTCTAAAACATTCTCTTCATCAAAATCCATTTTAGCTTTTCTGTCTTTTCTCTATATCCACAGATAATCTGATACTCTAAAGCACAAGCCTAGCATTAAGTAAAAGCCAAACGTAGATTCTAACAGATTTATGACACTTTTGAATGAGGTGAACATTGTCACCCCCACATCTGATTGGAAGACCATCCATGTTTGCCCCAGGTGAGGCTTCCTTCTGTGTTCAGACTGTGTTCACACTTCTCTCTTGAAAGTCTTCATTTCTCTGAGTCTTTATACCCTGTTCTGCAGCCTGGCTTCCTGGGGCCACAGAGGTCTTAGAAGGGTTGACCACCACTCAAAAAAGGAGAGTAAAGGACCCTGAGATCTGCCTACCCTTCACGTCTCATTTTCCAGTAAAAAAAAGGGGGGGGGGATGAAATAAAGAAGGTGCAATAAGCTTGGTCCTAACAACTTATTTCAGTGAGGTTTTTGTGTGTGTTTATTTACTTAATAATTACTCAATTTACAAGGGAAAAATTTGAGCTTACACACAGGGTTTTATTTTGTGGAATGAGGTCCCCTATATGTTTTTTTTTTAATAATTCAAGAATTTCATTATAGCTATCTTTATAGTATATTTTAAGTTAAGTGACTCAAAAATTCATAGAGGTAGGGGAAAAAGACATGATGTGTATATTTTCTCAGCAGTAGATATATGAGTGTTTCATATCTTAGCTATAATATATATATGTATATATTCTAAATTATAATTGTTATCCAGTTCTTACCCTCTACAGTTAAAATTAAAATCTGCAATAATCTATAATACATAGGCACATACTATAAGAAATTAAGGACAAGGACCCTAACCAGCTAAAGATCAATATAATTCATGAAACAAAGTGTACTTCTAGAAAACCAGTAATTCCAAAGATCTGTGAGCATCTGTAATAAAAATTTTGCAAAATCATTTAGTAATCTTATCTTGAAGACCAGCAATTATCCCGTTGACTTGAATGTCTCCTTTAATTAATTGTCCGTAAGACTAATTATGTTCCCTTCATATTGCAAACAAATGAAATCCTAAGGAATTTTCCTGTATTGGCCTATATGAATCAAATAAAAGATCTAAGCTTTTCAGACTCAAGGAAAATATTTTGAGAATCAAGGATCTGAAGTCTTCACATTGGTTCATTCCACTTTTGCTTTATGGAGGTGTTTTGGTTCCTTCTCTGAATCAGACTTACCTGCCCTAGGAATCATTTCTCTAAAATTCTACTCTTTTTATACTTATTAATTGCTAGTTTATACTATTACCCTTCACAGGTGATCTCTATGTAAGGGACAAGTCACATTTCTGAGAACATTATTTTCTTGAAAGGGATTCAGTGCTATAATCAAAAGTAATAAATTGAATGATGAGATCTTAGGAATAGTTATACGATAGTAGAAAGATAGTTTGTTGAGGAAACTTCTTGTTTCCCCTTTCATTACTATATATTGACTGCAAGTTACTCTACACTTATTTTTTGGCATGGTCACAACATCAATATGATAATACATGATAAATGTCTGATAGCTTTGTAAAAGGAACTTAATATAGATATACTTCTTGGAGGAGGTTCTTCATATCCAAATTTATTTAGCAGTTATTTCATATATTTCAATTTATTGTTAGTATCTCTTTTTCATCATATAAAAGCAATTAGATTTGATGTGAAAATACACTCTCCCTTTTTTCTTTGCTATATACTTTTAAAATATTCTTAGTACCTAGCAATTTTATGTGTGACTAGGAATAGAAAGAAGATTTCCCATGTTTTCTTGGTCCTCATCTTGACCAAAAGTCAACTGTGTTTTTAAATACAGAGCTTTGGGTTGCAAAATGCTTGAATTTAATAAACAAATGAGCTCTTCTTTATAGGTCACCTAACCTTGTTGCAGGAGAAAATAAGAGAAAAAGGCTTTTTTGTGATTGTATATTTGGAGAAATTTATAAGGGAAAGGACAAATTTAGAGTCTGCTTGATTCAGGTCACACATGCCAACAATCCATTCCTGAAGAGCTATTCCAATGTGAAGTATGTTGCCCAGATGGTGCCCAGTGAGTGGGTATAGAGGCCTCTAGTGACAACCTCTAATGAATGACCTCTCTTTCCCCATCAACTGGCAACTCAGTCTTCAGATAGGTAGGAACTCTAAACTGTCTCAGAGCCACCATCTTTCTAATTGAGAAATGATGAGTAACAACACCTTCGCCTGCCAAGATTCTATCCAGGCCACATCTTAGGGAAGAGTATTTACTTTTTCCATTAATCTATTTTTAAATATTTACAGGGTATGAATGTTGTGTTGTTATCTGCCTTTATGAATTAAGTCTAAAAGCAAAAGAGACCCCAAAACAGATAACTAAAATGAACTCGGGGCAAATGTAGGAAAGAGAAACATTCCTATTCTAACCAGGAATTAGCTCAGGTATCAAGGAGCAAAGGTATCCAGGTGAGTTATAAAGATTCATTTCATTACTTATGGTAGAGAATAAAAATGCATCTAAGTGTATTAATGATAGAATTCTGAGTTTAAATGACGGTTAACCTCTAAATTACAACGCTCAGACATGTGATAGTTAAATGGTAGCTGTTAAATAGAAAACAGTTATACATACACAAATGTTTTTAATTTTAGAATGATTGGGGCACCTGGCTGGCTCAGTTGGGACAGTATGTGACTCTCGATCTCAGGGTTATGAGTTCGAGTGCCACATTGGGTCTACTAGAGATTACTTAAAAATAAAATCTTTAAAGAAAAAAAAAAAGGAAGCCTGCTAAGCAAATTGTAATTTTTTTATGTGTAACCTCTTTATAGCACACTGATGATCTGGGATTTTTCCTGCATCCCTTAACTGAAATTCCATAGAGAGATATTTGAATATAGTTCTGCCAAACAGTGCATAGAAGGTTTGTAAAAAGGAGTATTGAGCAGGCTTTAACAGATACTCATCATGTCAAAATTTACCAACAAAATGAATATTCTCAGGGACACTATGGATAGAACCACGCTGGATATCCTTGACATGTACAACTGCATAGCTTTAAAAATTGGATCTTGATGGAGATGGGTGAAAAGAGTTACTCTGGCTTATTTGCAAACATAAGTAATTTTTGAAAATCTGAGTTTGCTTTTTTAATTTAAAGAAATACATTTTTAGTGTAGCCAAAATATCCAGATGCATAAAATAAAAAATTATGCATATTGGAAATGAGACAGTCACAGTCACGGTCTCCTGGTTTTCCATTTCAATTAGGCAAATATGGATTTGGTAGGTAGCATGTCTCCTGAAAATGGGGTTACATTTTATAAGAGTGATTAAGTGGTACAGTGCTCAAAGAGTGAGATAACATTTTGAAATCAGCCAAGAACTCAAGGCACCTAGAAAAAGTTGATGAGTGCTCTTAGAAGGATCTTATGAGCAAGTTAGTTTCAATTTTCGACTACTGCAACAGAGAAAAAGAGAGACCACTACTGCCATCTGTTGGTCAAATCGAACATCATCAGCAAAATCTTCCCCCCCAAAATGTGAAGGACTCTTGCTAACCCAGACAGTACTAATTCTGGATGAACCTAGTATTCTGTTAGAATATCAAACAAAAGGCTATTGTTCAAATAAGCTTCTCTGTGCACTGTTCCTTCCCAGTGTTTTATGTTTAAGAAAGGAAGAATGTTTGCATCCTTACACAAATCGAGAGATCTGCAAAAACAGTCCCACTTATAATTAAAATAACGGTTCACTGTGTTTCAACATATGTGAATGTGTGTGTAAGAGAGAGTGACAGAAAGAGAGAGAGAGAGAGAGAGAGAGAGAGAGAGATGAGTAGTGGAAAAGGAGTGCGGACAAGGAGAGAAGCTGTGATCCAACAGTTATTTCTGGTATGGGGCACAGGTAGTTTAGAATACTTTTTTTTAATCATTCTGATTGAAAGCATTATCTTCAGAAAATGACCTTCAGCTAGGATACCAAATTCTAGTTCTTTGTTATTCAAAGCATGTTATTCAAAGACCCCAAATCAGTTGCATCAACATCACCTGGTTGATTGTTAAAAATTCAGAGTCTCCGGCTCAATCCTAGAGTCAGAATTTAATTAAGAAATTCATTTTTCAGAATCATAATCTTCATTTTAGGGGTGGATGGCTCAGTGATTGAGCATCTGCCTCTAGCTTAGGTCATGATCCCAGGGTCCTAGGATCAAGTACCACATCGGGCTCCCCTCAGGGAACCTGTTTCTCCCTCTTCCTGTGTCTCTGCTTCCCTCTCTGTGTCTCTCATGAATAAATAAAAAAAAATAAAATAAAAAGAATTATAATCTGCATTTTTAAAAAGATTTTAAGATGGCATGTCAAAGTTTAAGAAAGGATATTTTATGTTGCTCTCATTAATGCATCAAAACAGATTGTTTGACACGTTTGCCTTAGATTTATTGATTCTAACATATACATTTTTAATTTATATTTTAACATCTTTGAAATTAGGTTATGTCTTATAATCTATAATGTCTCATATTTTAGCTAGCAGTAGCGTTTACTCTAGTGTCACATACCATAATGATACATCTTGAAATTGATGGAATCTTTAAAAAAAGAAAGAAATTGATATAGCCTTTTACTATATGAAATATAGTAGGCACCATTTTGTTAAGAGGAGAAAGAATATAGTAGGGTGCAGCATATGGTAGGTAGCAATAAAAATAGCTAATATTTTCTGAGCCCTTGGTACACATACATTCTGTTAGGTCGTGCATTTTCTGCTTAATCGTGAAGCACTATACCTAGCTCCATTTTCTAGATAGAAACCAAGACTGTAGTTAAATAAATTTCCACATCACCATATGGACTATGTTAGATTCAGATACAATCAGGTCTCTCTGATTCCAGAGGTCATGCTCTAAACCACGTAGCTATGGCTTCTGACAGATTCTTCTGTTACTGGAGGAGAAGTAGCAGGAAAGGCTGGAAATGAGAAAGAATTTGAAGGAGGAGGAGACATTAAGGTACCTGACCTTAGAGTTGGTGATTTGGGAGGCTAGAAATACAAGAAAAGCATACATCAAAAAGAAGGTGATATTCAAAACTACCAATGTATAAAGACTTTTCACAACTCTTTGAAAGAGTTGAAAGAACAGGGCAGGCTGCAGTGTGGTTGTAAGTGAAGCACCTGGGAGTGGGCAAAGAGTGCTACTACTGGTGGTGAGCAGTCAGTCACCTGTCATTGCTGAGTTACCCTGCTGCATTGTCAAGGGCCATCTCTCTGCAGGTATTGTAAATCCATACATAGTGAGCACGTGGGAAAATGCAATGGGAATTTCCCAGTGTTTTATTTGCATCCACAGAGTTTTCTTCTTTTTAATTGCTCCATAATTTTAATGTTACACAAAAATAAGAGTATTTCCTATGGTCATACAATCCACATCTTACCCCCTACCTTTTGACCACATGCCATGACTACAACCTTCATAAACTACTTTTCTCAGTGAGATCACCACAGCTCCAGTTTGAAGATTCTCAAGGAAAATGATGACAATAATCTCTATCATCAGTGGGGTACTTGCTGTTTCCCAGGTACCATGACAAGACCTATCTGTATGACAACCACCATGTTACTATGCCCATTTTAAAGATGAGGAAAAAAGAGGCTTACAGAACTTGAAATCTTAATGTTGCACAAACTGTAAGTGATACAGATGAAAGTTCCTAATTTGTATTTGTATGATCAACCGGTAGAGGAGGCAGTTAAGCAGGCATAAACAAAATTGCTTCACACATAACAGAGGTAACTTAAAAGGTGTCTAGTTTGCATGCAAAAGTCTGGTTTTTAGTTCTCCTAGGTGAATTATTAGCAAGGTCCCTATGCACTCTCAAGATTGTCCTGGATTAAAAAATAAGCCATGTGAAAAAAAAAATAAGCCATGTGGTCAATCTTCAGATAGTGAAATACGACAATTCAAGAACAATCTGTATTAGCCCTCATTCTTACTAAGTTTGGGTAATTAGGTTATTTTGTGCACCTCAGTCAAGTAAATGGCTACCAAATACTTAAACCGGAAAGATAAGCAAGGAGGTATTTGCATGACCTGACCCAAGCCACATCCAAATGTGATCTCTAATGAACAGCAGCAGCCGACCTCTAGATTCTCAGGGCAGGAACTGTCTTTTCTCACATCATTCGGAAATAAGCATATTTATTACATTAAGTAATATTATAAATATTGCTAATAATAATACTGATAATATCTTCCCATTAGAGTTAGCATTCACTGTTGTGTAGGCCTCTTCCTTTTTTTTTTTTTTTTTTTATTTTTATTTATTTATGATAGTCACACACACACACAGAGAGAGAGAGAGAGAGAGAGAGAGAGAGAGAGGCAGAGGGAGAAGCAGGCTCCATGCACCGGGAGCCCGACGTGGGATTCGATCCCGGGTCTCCAGGATCGCGCCCTGGGCCAAAGGCAGGCGCCAAACCGCTGCGCCACCCAGGGATCCCTGTAGGCCTCTTCCTGCTGATAAATTGCCCACAGGCTAAATCAAGTCTAGTATAAATACTCCAGTGTACCAGGCAAAAAGAATAAAATACGCACAACTTCAAAATAATTATGGCAAAAAGCCATTTCCTATTGTCACTAAGTGTTTTAAAGGTTTTTATAATGTAATGAAAACATGCCCTAGCGATTTGTTGTTTTGTGATATATGTTTTCTTTTACAATTGGAAAATTTATTAAATAAACAGTCCATCATCTTAATTGGTATGAAAGCATGCCTGAGTCCTGAGCAGAATGAATTCCCTCAGGTACGCTTAGAAGAAGATCTGTTCAGCTTAAGAGGCTCTTTCACGCTGGGTGAATACTGTTCCAATCAGTTTATCTCTGTCAGTCTAGAAACACTTTCCATATTTTCATATATTTCTCCTGATGCTATTTGAATACATAATTGAGGAATATAGTCACCAAGTAACTTTTTTTTTCATGTGTGCATCAGTGGAATAATATTTTCAAAACATAAAAGTAGAAAAATACTGGCACAATTATAAATGGAGAAAAAATAGGAGGAAAAAAAGTAAGTCACAATGATCTTTTGCATGTTGAAAGAGAAGTCTGTTCTGAAACTGCAAATACGGACCTTAGATTTTGTGTTGCTAAATTCATTTTGGTGAAGCATGTTGCAAACCCAGACTTCCTTAGTCAATGCGGGTCATTTCAACTGTTTCATTTTGCCCTCTCAATGGTGTAAAATGTGCTTCTTTTCTTAAAGGAAAGTTCTCAAGCATTGCTTACATAACCATGATCTTAATCTCTGACTTTGTTTTTTCTTGAAAAATGAGGAAGTTATGTTAGACCAATAGAAAAGTCAAGGAAGAAAAAGTCCATGATCTTTCTGGAATATTTAGATTGTATTACATAAAAAAATGGGTTACTCTATCCCTAGAATGCATTCTTAGCCTTGAACTTCATAGTTGATTTTCTACTCTTTCTACTTTTGTCGTGTAGCTTTCTGTCCCTTTCTCAATTGTATTAATAAGGTTATTTACCAGGTGATTTGACCATGTTCCTATTGAATCGCTACAATCATCTGTATTCCAGGTGTTGTTCATATCTTTTTGTTCTCATTGTTGTTGTAAAACTGAGATTAAGGTCCTTATCTTCCTAAGGTCATATATCAACAATTATAGCAAGATTTGTTTGATTTAAAAAGGCCATTGTAAGAGCTACCAGTTATTTAGGCCTACCATGTGCCAGGCACTTTATAAATTATTTCAACAAAACTACAAATTATCATCATTTTACAATTAAAAAATTAAAATATAGAGAAATGAAGGAATATTGATGCAAGATGGCTGAATCCAAAGACCCAGAGGGTCATCCCACAGAACCCGCCAAGAGGATCCCTGGCTTTGTGAAAGACAGAAATCAAACTCTAGCTGAGAGGAAGTATGAGCAGAGGTTATTGAGGATATATAGAGAACAAAGATATATAGAGAGTATAAAACAAATAGAATATCTAGGAGACTTGGAAAGGAAGGAAGAATGAGTCTCATCATTCCTTGGAGTTTCACTAAGGGGGGGTTTCACTAAGGACTGTGGTCCAAGGTATGTATCTTCTCAGGCATCCAGGAATAAAGATGAGCGTTTAGGTGTCCTTTATATGTCATGTATGCTCTGGAGCCAGGGATCTTTGGAAATGTTCATGACGATCCCATCTAGTCACTCCTTAGATGCTATTGTGCTGGAAGACTCCAAGGAAATCATTAATTCCTTGACCTTTATAAGGAGGACATACAGTGGGACACCTGAGTGGCTCAGTGGTGAGCCACTGCCTTTGGCTCAGGGCGTGATCCTGAGGTCCTGGGATTGAGTCCCACGTTGGGGTCCCCTCAGCGAGCCCAACAATATCCGAACAAGAAGCCATATATAGGGCGGGGGTGCAAGTTCCTAGCAAAAATAGAAGCAGGGAAAGGAGCAAAAAAGCAGTTTTTTCCATGGGGTCCCTTTAGTTTCTCTGTCATAATAAGAAGTATATATTTAATGAAGAGTAATGAAGTATAGCTAAAAGCTACAGCATAGGGTTTGGATTTGAACTCTTCTCTGTGCGGTGCAAAGTTTGTTCTTTTTTTCACTATACTAATTTTGTGGCAAGTGACTAATCTGTTATAGGAAAATACAAACAATTCAAGCCCTAGAAAAGGTGAGGTGTGAGGAGTGGTTACTACCAAAGAAAAAGTGGTATCTCTTTAAGGTAGAAAAGATCTAAATATGAGGACTAATTTAGGCAAATAATAACCATGGACATACTACTATACATGGTCCAAGTACTTACAAATTTTGTAGAAGGTAATTTTGCTTTAGACAAATTGCATATATAATTTGAATTTCTCCCTGATGAAAAGGAATTTACTCACTCCCTCAGAGCAAAATAAACTCAAAAATGCCAACTGATAGCCTTATCTTTAGTTTATTAGAAAATCATACTTAAGTAATACCGATGACTCAACCCTCATTTATTCAACTTTACTCTTAGTTTCTCTTTTGGAAGAAAAATCCTCATGATAATTTAAACAATATAAAACTTAAAACTTTTGAAATCTGTTTCTACATGGAAATATTTGTTCTGTTAAAAAGAAAGCTATAATCCCAAGATAGAGTCATTTGCCCCCAGAACAGCAAAATAAGGCTCAATTGCAGCTTCAACTTCTCCAAGGGTGGAATTTTAGGCCAATCAATCTGGAATTTTCTGTTTAGCACCAATGAGGTAATCGGTCACATGGGCCCTCTCAAATTCCTCCCAGTAAAAGATTAACTGCTCCACCAGTAAGACCCCTGGCCCCCATCCCAGGGAACATGATCTTATCTGAATTAATTCTTTCTTTTCTTTTGCTAATAACTTCTTGCCCTACCCTCTTTCCCATAAAAACCTCCCATTTTGTACAGCTTCTCAGAGAAGCTTCCCTCTACTTGCTGCCCTATTCATAAATTGCTTCATAAAGCCAATTAGAAATTTACTTGGTTGGGCAGCCTGGCTGGCTCAGCGGTTTAGTGCCCGCCTTCAGTCCAGGGGGTGATCCTGGAGACCCAGAATTGAGTCCCACATCGGGCTCCCTGCATGGAGCCTGCTTCTCCCTCTGCCTGTGTCTCTGCCTCTCTCCCTCTTTCTGTGTGTCTCTCATGAGTAAATAAATAATTTTTTTTAAAAAAAGAAATTTACTTGGTTTAAAAGACAGTTTCTTTCTTGTTTTTTCCCCCTATTTACACATTGTTTTATTACCCAAAACAATAAGATTTTGATTTTATAAAGTAAAAATAAAAATAAAGTTCAGGTGATTATCAATATACAAAGCTCCTCCACATAGAAGTATAAGGCAGGGGACAAAGGCTTACTTTCTATAATAAGTTATCCCGATTACCTTCAAGTATCAATTATAAGCACTATAAAAGCACCTTTCCTGTCTTTGTCTATAGCTATAGTAAGAGAGAAAAAAGTTAATTTTACTAGTTAATACTCATGGTTTGCTTAATTTTGAATTGGGAAAAATTTAATAGTTTTGGTACATGGTAGAAATTATGTTTATTTTAGTCTTGAGACCCTGACATATTGTTCTAGCACATGGCAGTCAGAGACCCTTATTTATGCATTTAGGTCATGTTTTTGTTTATGCCTTAGTATTTTTAAAAATACCAGATCAAATTGTAAGCCAATCCATAATGTCTTCTGCATAACTGTGTAGGAGTTAAACCACAAATATTATTTATATTTACATTGGGCAGCCCCACCCGTTGGCTGTCTCCACAGCCCTGGTTTTACTAGGACTGACACTCCTGGGTAGCAGTGGCGCCACTTCCATTTGGCATAGCTGTCTTCAGGGGACTTTCCCTTCTGCTGTCTTTTCTTTGGCACAAACCAGTGAATGAGGTCATGCAAAAATGTGTGGCTAGTCATTGGGGATGACTGGGACTGTGATAATGAAGACAGTTAATCTGGCTGTGTGTTCTATGGTTTCTGAATTATCTCTTCTCTATACAGGTTTTTGGCTGACTTGATAAATGTGTGCTAAACTTTATACAGTCAGAAGCAGTGCATGTAAGAGCAGAGTACGTGAAGTAACGTACTGTACTACAGAGAAGTTATCTCAGTCGTCCAGCTGGTTGGCAAATTCTCATTGAGCTTTCCAAATAGCCCTTTAGTTTAGCATTCATGCAGACATTACTTCGTTGAAGTTATAAACTATACTCTATGGTTGTATCTACACTCCTGTTAAGTTCCAGGTATACTGATGACCTAGTTGCATAACAGCACAACACTTTCATATAAGTCTACAGATTTGTGAACTGGAAAAAGCTTTAGGTGTTTTCAGAGGAGTTACCAGTCAATCATAAATACTTATTATGAGAGCTTACTATGTGCCCAGAATCTTTAAAAGAAGGGGAGAGGGAGAGGAGGAGGTGAGGGAAAAGGAGATTGTTTATAAGTCCAACTGGGGTAATAAGACAAGCAGAAACTGACTGAAGTATGAAAAAAGTTTCAGAGAATCTCAAACTGACTTCAGCCTCATCATCAGATTAGGTTTGGTGCAGCAGGTAAATTGGTAGCCCAGCACTGAAAGTTGACTAGAAATCACGGTGATGAAGTTAAAGGGTAATTAATACCAGCAAGTAGCATTCAGAGAGTCTCTGTGATATTCATAGTGCTATGTGATTGTACACGATGTGTGGAAACAAAGTGATATAAGATATCCTCTTTTGACTCAGGATTTTGCAATCTGACCAAAACCTCTTATCAACAGAAAAACAAATAGTAATATATCCCAACAGATTATAATGTTAGATAGGAGAGTCTCACAGTAAGCACAACATAAAGACAAAAGAGTGGGATTAGGTGGTCAAGAAAGAATGCATGAATGAGGTGGAATTTACAAGGGTCTTTAATAGGTAAGCTGGTCTTGGATATGTAAAAAATAAACCTCCAAGTATTTTTTTTATATCTCCAACATGCATATTAATTAAAGAGACATGATTCGTGTTAGGAATAGTAGGAATACATGGGAATTAAGGACAAAGAGTTACAAATTTTAGATTCATAAGTTTGGAAAACACTAGACTATTACCCAGCTCAAATGTGGCAATTGCTTCACAACCATGAAGCCTCTACAAAAATCACGTTGCAGTAACAAGGAGTACACTATTACGTAAATTATACCTGGATTGGGTAGAACTATCCACGTCAGACTTAAAAGTTTATGCGTTATCCCCTAAGAGGCAAAGAATCACTGAAAAAAATTAAGGAGGTAAAATGTGTATTAAAATATATCTGAGATGCTAAGTATTAAAATCTTTCAATCAATATTCCAGTTTTCAGATCCAATTAGAAGACATGAGCAGGCAGATGAATGAAAAGCTATTGAATCTGTCAAACCGTAAGGGGTGAACATTAGCTAAAGTGTGGTGGCAGTAGGAAAAGCGAAGTGATGGGCCTATTGTCAAGAGTTAAGAGAGGCTGAAGAAAATGCTAGTCTAATAGGAAAAAACATGTTGACTTCAGTGTTAGGCATGCTTATTCTGAGTTAACAGTGGGGCAAGATAGAAATTCAGCATAAAGAGGGCAGAGAAGACTGACTTATTCTTGGGTGCCAGGTAGAGAGAGAGAGAATGGTATCTCCTCAGCTTCATCACTGAGCATGGGGGGGAAGTCTTCATCCTGCATCATAATGGCAGTTAAGACTGGAATTATAGAAGCAAGTCATAATTATCACAAAATTGAAAAAAAATTCTAAATTTCTCTGGTTTGTAAAACTGACAAGTTGGGTTTTATATCCACTTTTCTTCCCACCTACTCAAAAAGATTTCAGATGTTTTTTGTGACCATCTGCATGGCAAAATGCAACCCAGGAAGGAACTGCTAGTCTATTACTTCCTGGTAAGTCTCAGATTCTCACAGCAATGCTTTTGCTTTGTTAAACGGAGAACAGTAATAGAGGAATTTACATATATATGTTTCTTCCTTGCAGAATGAAGCAGCCTTAAAATTCTGTGCTTCTACTCTCTCCTCCTGCTTCCAGACACTAGGCAAATAAGAAAAGAGAGAGAGAGAGAGAGAGAGAGAGGAAAGAAGGAAGGAAGGAAAGAAAGACTTCCTTCTATATCTAATTTCTGCCTCCAGATGAATACCAAAAAAACTTGATGTGATAGCAGGCTGAAGATGAGCATAAAGCCAATAAGTGGAGAGATCAATAAACAATATGGCCAGATCCATTCCATACAACACTTTTTATTGCACCATATTGAATTAATACAAATGCCTTTGGTACAATAGCAAAATTATTTATGAAACAATAGAAAATCTGCTCTTAAGTAGAAAAAAAGCACTGCACATGATTTCAGTGAAAAAAAGAACCAGATGTTACACATACTTAAAAAAACACAATCCCATATGCAGTTACCCATGAAATATTCAACACATACATAAGTTTAGGGCTTACTGGCATGATTTCTTTCCTCCCTCTCACCTTCATGCTAATCTTCCACATGTCAGCATTTCTTTGAAATCAGGGTGTGTTAAGAAAGTGGAGTATAGAGAGCCAACTGAGGATTGATTCCAGTTGAAATTTTTGTAGAATGCCCAGGGATGTCCTCATCTCTGAAAGGAAGGGGATGCAGTCACTACATGACAGGAACGTAGGCTTGCAGGCAGCACTGTGTAGCATTTGCTATCTACAGAACCAGAAATGGATTGACTACTGCAAATAAAATTAATAACTGAGCAATGCAATGCAAGGAAATGGGTTATTTATAGAATCCAGATTCCCCTACTAAAGATGAAAAGGTAGACATGAGATTATCAATTAAATTCCCAGTAGGGAGTGACCTAAAATATCTTAGCTACAAAATCAAATCTATGACTTCAGGGACACCTGGGTGGCTCAGTGGTTGGGCGCTTGCCTTTGGCTCAGTCATGATCCCAGGATCCAGGATCAAATCCTGCAATGGGCCCTCCCTGCATGGGGCCTGCTTCTCCCTCTGCCTGTGTCTCTGACTCTCTCTCTCTCTGTCTGTGTCTTTCATGAATAAATAAATAAAATCTTCAAAGGAAAACAAACAAACCTATGATTTCAATCCTGGTGTTCTAATTGAAATTACATTTATATATTAAAGTTTTTGTTTTTGTTGTTGTTTTAAAGACCACATTGACTCAAAAGCAGCCAACTACACCAACCATATGTTTACCCACTTGTTTTTCTCAATTGATACAGAAGCCCCAGGATTTTCCTACATTTAGGATTTTTGTTAACTGTGCTTGCCTAATGTTCTTAGACTTTTGACATTGATTTTATTTTATTTTTCCACACAATTAGATCTGGTGTGGGAATTCTGAAGCCCATAGCCATTGTTAGGAAATACATGGATGCTATATCACCCATTCAAAAGTGCAAACCTTTTGTTTTTATATTGGCTTATTCCTTTATAAATTTAACCACATTAGGACTGTCTTATATGCTCACATTGCTTCCAGATTTCTATCTGAAAATAAAAGTCAATCACTCACTCTTCACAGAGTCTCAGGATCCTTGATCTTAAGACATTGAAAGAGCACTGGAGGTGAACAGCAGTAGGTTTTTCCTAGACTTGTAGCTAAGCCTTTATGGGCAAACCTGAATCCAGGGGCTAGGGGACATGTTCCAAGCACAACTATTATTTCACTAAGGGTAAAAGCATCTCCTTTTTTTTTTTTTTTTTTTAAGTATTAGAACACTGGTAGACAAGCTTGCCCAAATACTTGACAAAACATACATTAAAACATTCCTTCCTTCATTCAAAACATATATTCACTTATTTGGGATTCATTAATTAACAAAGACAGAAAAACTCCTTGGCTTCCATAAAGCACCTCATAAAGAATCAAAGATTATGTAAATGTAGAATTGGATGTGAATATGGATATATACATATATAAGGATAGCTAACTAGAGAGATAGCATTTATATGAGTATATGTGTGTATATATAGATCGCACACACATATGTATACATAAAGAATCAAAATATGCCCACTTATGTATATGCATACATGCAGCTATCTTAACAGAGCATGCACGGTTTCTACATAGACTTTCTTAGAAGGCAGAGACTTCTATTTTGTTTGAGAACAAGAGTTATAGTCTTGTCAATTTAATCTGCTTTCCATAACAAGGGAAAGCATGGTATATGTATAGGCAGAGTATATATGTTCATGACATATGTAGAATATTTTTCCAAAACTCTTCCCTAACCCTTATAATACACTTCAATCCAAAAAATAATTTGACTTGGACCACAGGAATAGATCCCTCATAAAATAACAGAGAAATATAAAAGTTGTTAGGAAGGGGTACCAAAATATGTAAATCAGCATGTCATCCGATACTATGAGTGGTGAAAATGTACAAACTGTTCCCATCATTAAGACTGAGTGGAGCCCCCTGCAGATAGTACTGAGTTGGGGATGTGCCATTTAGTTATCAGATATGCACCACTGGACACTATTTGCTTTCTCTGCTCAGTAGGAAGAGTTCACCCATTTGGAATTAACTAAGATGAGCAGAAACATTTCAGTATTGTCTTCTCTTACAGAAAAATCTGCAAAACAAGCATTGATGAAAGAAATAATTAAAAACTGTTTTGATAAATGAATGTAGGGGGGAAAAAGACAGGAAAACCAAGAAATAGACTCTTAACTGTAAAGAACAAACTGATGGTCACCAGAGGGGAGGTAGGTGGAGGGCTGGGTGAAATAAATGACAGGGATTAAGGAGGACATTTCTGTGATGAGCACTGGTGGTTGTATGGAAATATCAAATCACTGTGTTGTATATTTGAAACTGAAATTACACTATATATTAACTAAGAGGAATCTAAATAAAAACTTGAAAAAATAAAAACTTTGAACCAGAAATTAGCAATCATGATTGTTGATATTAAAAACTACAAGCTTTTAATAAGCTTTCTTCTCTTTTCCTCCTTCCCTCTCCTCCCTATGTTCAGTCTTATATTTTCTCTTAAAAATAAGCAATGAAAAGAAAATTCTATAACTCTTTAAATCTATGCCCATTTGAGGAGATTAGTGGATCAAGTGTAAAGTTGGGAAGACATGGCTGTAAACATCTGAATAATACCCCCAAATGGAAATAGAGCCAAAGATTGGCATTTAGTATATCCCAGAGGGCTGAATGGTTGCTATAAGGGTTTGACTGCTATTAGCCACTCTGCAGGGTATATAAGTAATACAGGTATAAAGTATGATAGTTTTTAGTAAATACCTGGGCTTGAGGTTTAAAGTACCAGTTAGACAGATAAACATAAGGGTGATGCTTGGATGTCCACTTCAGCAGAAAGACATGGGAATCCAAGTCACCCACCGCATTCTGAGGTAGTTCCAGCTCCCATATATGGAAGTAAATCAGAACAAAACAAGGCCCACTCATCCCAGGGGCAACTAAGTAATTAGACAGGCAGGAAGAACATGAGTTAAAATGGAAACCAAATCAGAAGCTGGGGCCAGTGACAAGTACAGTTGGACTTTGAGTATAGACACTCTAGGGTCAAAAATGTTTTCAGAGTGAGGACACCAGAGAAGGCTCAAAACTCCTTGAGGCTCTAACCCAAGGTCTCAGGTCAGATTTGCCATACATCTACCAGTGGTAGAGTGCAGAGCCTGGGGGGATTTGTGATCTTGACTGGTTTGGTACTAATCAAGAATCCAGAAAAACATACTATCAATCAGATTCCTTCTTTATGACTGTCACAGTGATAGATGCTTTGCATACCACTCTTGAAGGCAGTCATTATTAATTCCATTGTGCTGATGAAGGAACCAAAGACAGAAAAAGGGCAGTTTAAACTCTTCAATCCAGTTGTTCTAGGAATTAAGAGAGGGTTAATTGCATGGATGGGATCTGAGGAAAGCACAGTGAGAAAATGAACAGCTGGTCATTCAGCTGATTTCCTGGGAGCATTCTCATCTACAAGTCTTGAAGTTACCTACCATATATAGTAGTCACGGAGATTTGAATACCTACTCAAGATTGTAAGGATTATAATTATAGTTGAAAGAAGCCTGGGACAAAGCAATCTATATAATCCTGTTATATACCAGAAAATATCTAGGCACTGAGAATAGTCATAAACTTGTTAGATAGTGTCTATTCTCACAGAGTTCATATACTAGTGGTTGATGCCCCACTAGGTTTTCTAAACCACTTATGAAAATCCCATGTCCAATATCCAACCTAGACTTGTGAGGTATGAGAAGTCAGCTGAGGACATTTGAGAAAGCTTTTGTTTGCCCCAAAGTTACAATCCTTCCCTTTCCTAATCCAAGCACAGAAGAAAGCAGCTCAGTGTGAAGTTGACACTGAGAATGACCATGGTGGGGAAAGCATGGTTACCTGATGACATGATTGAGCATCCTATCATACTATTTTATAGTCTGCTCTGTTAACGGACTTCAGTTATGTGAAATCATTTCTTAACTTTTATGTGTAAGCCACTATAAATTCGGCATATTCTGTAATTGGTAACTGAAAGTTGCCAACCTGTTACATAGACCAAGAACTGAATCAAATATCTGTCCTATAGGCTAATTTTAGTAAATAAGACAGGCCTCTGAAGAGAGGGAGCCAAAGCCTATTGTTTGGGTTGCAGTATGGCAGGTGAAAAGAGAAACCAAATCCAAATTGTGACAGATAGAAGAATAACCTATAACCTTGAGGATGAAACAAAAATGGCCAAAAAAAAAACAAAAAAAAAAAGTGGAACATGAGATGTGAATGTTCTCCTCCAAAAACAAAATATATATATAAGGGAATGAACCAGAGTCGAGCACTGAAAAGATAAATCAGCAGGTATTCTTCCCAAAAGATTTTCCAGAATAAAATTTACTTTTTCCAGAATTCCAGGAGCAGATTCAGTGCCACCATTTCAATTTGTCTTCATTGGCTTTGAAGACAGAGGTTGCAGAGTATCCAGCCAGAGTGGAATAGCATTGATCTTGATAATTTTCATTACAATGAACTCATTATCTCCTATAAACAGTCCTTGCTCTTCTATTTCTAGACTGGCTCCAGTGTTACTCTGGGAGATATTAACACAAAGGTAGAGTCAGTATAGGGCAGGAGAAAATGAATTTGGTATAGAAAAGTCTTTGATTTAAATCTCAATTGTTAAAATGGGCATTTTAGAACAACCAGCTATTATTATTATTGCTTATTCCTACTGATTCGCAATTTTTTAAAACATTTAATTGAATTCTCAAACTTAAGGACAAGTGACTTAAAAAATAATACAAAGAAAATTACAAAGAAACACATACATTTAAAATATTAAAATATCCTTCTAAAAATATTGAACTTGAAAAAAGAGACCTCAAGAATGTTGGGAAACAAGCATCAACTATGGTTGCAATTAAGTATTTTTTATACTTTGAAAACTTTAAATACTGTCATTTTAGAAAGAGCACAGTTCCACCTAGAAATAATATAAAATTAGAACAATAGTTCATTGTTAAAGTTCCATGCTAAGGATACCAGACATAATTGAGTTACATTAACTCACACGAAATAGGACCCAGTGGTCACATCCTGATTACCATTCTCAATTAACACTGCTACATTTTTTAATGCCTATGTTTAATGTCAAAGCATTAAGAGACTTCCAGGATAAGAAATCTATTAGTGTTTCAAAAATATGTTCCAAACCAGAGAGACTAGAAACAGAATGAAACCATATGTCATTTGTACTAAAGTGATAATTTCAGCAATATGAATTAATCAAGTTTCTCAAGGGAAGGCTATAATTTAAAAAGTACTAAAGAAATTCAGTGTTAAACATGAGGCTGAATCAGCTTGTTTAAGACACAAAACAACAGATGTGAAAAAAATTGAGAAATATTACACATAAGGGAGAGAATATTTCCATATCCCTAACTGCCGAGTATATGCACTCAAATCAAAGGGCCTTTCCATTTGTTCTTGAGGACTGATGATGACCCTCATAGGGCCTAGAAAAAGTGTGCCTTTAATACATGGTTTTTGAATGAATGAACACATAAAAGAAAAAAAAAACAATGAGAAAGAAAACAAAACAAAAAACAAAACAAAAAGAAAGAAAAATAAGACTCAGAATTTAGGATTATAGTTGAAAGAAGGCTGGGACAAAGCACTCTAGATCTGGGTTCTAGGGCTGATTTTTCCATTAGTTATTTTCATAATAGTGAACAAATCATCTGACACCGGTTATTACATCTCTGAGTTTGGATTACTAGGTCTCTAAAATCTCTCCCAACTCTTCATTCTGCCACAAAAGCTATGGCTTAGCTTTAAAAAATTAGGCCATAAAATACCCCAGAAGTTGAGACAAAGGGAAGGAAATATGGAAAGTGGCCAAAAATTAGTAATGGTAGATGATTTGAAAGATTGTGTTTGTTTTTAAGATTGGAACCATCTGAATAAAATTAGATGGAAACAATCCCTTAGGGTCTGAATATATTTAAATAGAAACAACCAATCTAAGATACAAAGAACACATCCTTGAAGAAAATAGAAAGAAAAACTTCCAAATAGAAAAGATTACTATTTAAGAGTTAGTTGTTCCTTCGTACATTCAGTCAACAAACACGCATTAAATGTGTTCTCCAGGACAGCTACACAGAGGTTTAAGGCTAAATGCAAGAGTCTCTGTCCTCTGGCAATGAGTTCACAATTTGGTCTAGAAATGCAATTCTGAGGATTAAAGAAAAAAAGCCACAAAAAAGAAATTCAGATAATAATAGTGTAATCCTGACATTGAAATGTATGTATTTTTAAAACATAAAAAATTTAAATATGATTATTATTTTCATCTTGGATTTATTGGGAAAGTCAAATTAATTGCCTTGAATATTAATTTGAAACAGTGACAAGTTACATGAGTTAAATAGGCTGAAATAGGATGTTCTCTTGCCATTTGACCTAGGCAAAATGAATAATTGCTCTAAACATCTTTAATTAGTGTACTTAATAAATGTATATTGAGACTTATTTTTCTTCTCAAGCAACAGATTTATGAAGACAGGGATTATTAGATAAAGAGAATAAACTTCCTTAAAAATTTTAAACACAAAACTAAATTGCTTTGCCAAAAGTTTCTATTAATTTCAAATGTATTAGTTAAAAATTCCAAACCATTCTCATGAACAAAGAGCATTTTAATTATTTTATTTTTTGTTGTATTACCAAAAAGGATTAGTTTTTTTTAATTTTTGTTTCTTTTATTCTAGTGAGAATCCAGAAATTTCCATATGTTTAGCTATTCATTTTCTGTTACACAAATTGTCATGGCATTTTGCCACTTATTAGGATCTTGTTCTATATTCTTCTTTTAAAATGCTTTTAAAGTAAAATATATGGAATCTTCAACATATTTCCTGTTAATTATTCCCCTATTTAGAAGTTGCCTCTTTAGTGTAAGTTTCTCTGTAATTTAACTGTTATATATTTAAAGTTTAATTTATAAAAAACAGTTTGAAAACTATATAACATATTCTACTTAACGCCATTTATAAAATGTAACATTTTTATAAAGCCCATGATTTTTTTTTTTTTAATTTTTATTTATTTATGATAGTCACAGAGAGAGAGAGAGGCAGAGACACAGGCAGAGGGAGAAGCAGGCTCCATGCACCGGGAGCCCGACGTAGGATTCGATCCCGGGTCTCCAGGATCGCGCCCTGGGCCAAAGGCAGGCGCCAAACCGCTGCGCCACCCAGGGATCCCAAGCCCATGATTTTTAAAAATAATATAGTTCAATGATAAAATGTTAAGTTTTGGCTTATAATATAAGCAGTATATGGATTATTTATATATAAAATATGTAGTTCCAATGTTACAGTAAAAAAATTGGATAGTGAAAATGGGATTTACTAACAGAGTTTATAGTAAGATATAATAGTAACATAAGTAGTAATAACAAGTAAGATTTATTGAGTCCTTTCTGTATGCCATGCACCTTATAAAAAGTGTTTAATCCTTATAACCCTTTGAAATGAGAGTTCGATCTTTCTCTACAGTAAAGTCTATTATTTGGGGAATGAGCTCTTTTCAAAAATATCCTGGAAAACTGGAAATCTAAAAGGTATTGTCAGTGTTTGAAGCCTAGAGAACATTTTGCTGTTTCTTAATAGTTCCCTGAAATATTCACAGGTACTATTTTATTTTATTTTATTTTATTTTATTTTATTTTATTTTATTATTTTATTTTATTTTTATTTATGATTTAAATAGGGAAATCCATGGTAAATGATTTTGGTTTAAGGCTAAATGCAACAGTTAAAACTCTGTGTTTCTGAGGCACCTGGGTGGTTCAGTTGGTTAAGCATCTACCTTTGGCTCAGGTCATGATCCTGGGGTCCTGGGATCAAGCCCCAGGTTGGCTTGGGCTCCCTGCTCAGTGGGGAGCCTGGTTCTCCCTTTCCCTTTGCTGCTCCTTTGTTTGTGCTCTCTGTCTCTGTGTTAAATAAATAAAATCTTTAAAAACAAAACAAAACAAAAAACTAAATGTTTCTTTCCTGCAGTACTTCTTAACACTTTTTACAAACTTACATGTGCTGTCATTCTCCAAGAAGAAAACAGAATATTCGGTATTGCCTGTGCACATTGACCACAGAATGTCCTTTTATTTCTTATGAGGAATGGAATTAAGTATTACTTAAAATGGAATATTTTAAGGAATACTAGATTAACCATTTAACAGTTCTATACGGAAATGGCAACCAGGCGATTGGGTTACCAAGGCCCTTCCCTAGCAGTACTGATACTTAAAAGAGGCTCCTGTGTTGAACTGTGCACCCTCACTCTTGGTGTATTCTGAAACAGGTACTTCTGCAGAAGGAGACACTCAGAAGAGAAATGAATCTGAATGAAGAGATATGTTTATGAAGGCAAAATACTTTATGAGAACCATTAAAGCACCAGATTCTTTTCCAACTTCTGGGGGTGAAGTTTAAATGTGCTCTAAGGGAGATTGCTAAGTAAACAGCCACAATACCACAGGGAAAAAGTTAGGTGCTCCCTGGGAGCATAGAAAAAGAACACCCAAAGTACTTGGAGCGGGTATCAGAGAAGGATTAATGGAAAAGAGAGTCTATACCTGAATATTGGAAATTGAATTGTAGTTAATTGCATCATAGCCTGTGATGCCCATTCCAGAAGGGGTAACAATCCTTACAAAGGCAAGGAAGTGTGAAGGGATACAGAGGTTGTTTGGGAAAGCCAATGATTTGGTAAGACTACAGGTAGGATTAGTAAAACAGGAAGCTTTAAAAGTAGTCAGGGGTCAGATTATGAGAGCCTTGTGTGTTACATCCACAACATACTCTTTGAAAGATTTCAGGCAGGGAAGTGATCTGACTGGATACTTCTTTGAGGGAGGTCACCCCGGGGACTCTGGAGGGTAAGAATGGGAGGTGGTGAGAAAGTGGCAAGCAAGGTGAGTACAGGAAGACAATATGGCAGGTAAGGAAGGCTGATGATTAGATTTATGATAAACAGGAGAAGATAGGGTAGGAGAGGACAAAGTTGGGAGCTATTTAAAAATATTTGGAAGAGGGATGCCTGGGTGGCTCAGTGGTTGAGCATCTGCCTTCAGCTCAGGTAGTGATCCCATGGTCCTGGGATTGAGTCCTGCATCGGGCTCCCTACAGGGAGCCTACTTCTTCCTCTGCCTGTGTCTCTGCCTCTCTCTGTGTGTCTCTCATGAATAAATAAATAAAATCTTTAAAAAAAAAAAAAGATATTTGGAAGTTATGGTAGGACGTGGGGACATGTTGGCTCTGGATGCCTAGGATCAAAGAGGGACTGAACACAACAGCTTTGTCATGGAAACTGGAACCCCAGTAGAATGCTTTTCTTTCAAAAGGATCTGAGATCATTGTACAGTCTTAATTTAAAAGTTATAAAACTGCATAATTTTCAGGATAAGCGGCATATTCATGGTATTTTCATTCTTACACCTATTTATTCAGATTACAGAAATAAAAATAGATGCTTACATTAAAACATCTGAAAAATATAATTGCTGTGATTTTTGAGAGTGTTTCCTTTCAGGCTTTTTTCTAAGCATATGGAGGGGAGCAGTGAGTGAGTGTGTATGTTTATGGCTGTGTATGGTAAAAATCCAACTTTTATACCATGCTGCAGCCTGATTTTCTATTTAATATTATATCATGATCATTTTCCCATCTGTCTTTATCTCTTTGGATTACTATAACAAAAAATACCATAAACTGAGTAGCTTAAACAGCAAACATTTATTTTTCACAGTTCTGCAGGCTAGAAAGTCCAAAGTCAGCAGATGTAGTGTTTGGTGAGAGCTTGCTTCCTGGTTCATAGATAGCCATCTCCTTCTGCCCTCACCTGGTCACTGGGGCCACTACTCTCAAGAACTAGTTATTGCCTAAAGTCCCTACTTCTAACACCATCACATGATGGCAGTATTAGGATTTCAACATAGGAATTTAAGGAGACACAGCACTCAGTCCATAACGCCATCATTAGAAATTATTCCTCAAAATCACTGAAATTTATTTTTAATGACTATATTAGATTCTAATTCCTATCCGACAACTAATTTAACTTTTCCTTTTCATTTAATATTGAAGTTGTTTCATTTAATTGAAGTTATTTGTTTATTTACCTTTTCTCTTACTTTTTTTTCATATGGAAATCAGTACCTTGATAGATAGATATCATTTCACCTAAATGTTTTCAGGTTTTTCTGATAATTTACTTGTCATAGATTCCTAGAAGTGGGATTGCTTTATCAGAGGGTATAAACATTTCCAATATTTTATGAATATTAAAAATTGTGTTTCAGAAAGCTGGAAACATCATGTTACTTATTTAATTGACCATTAGCCATGTTTGACCTTTATTTAAATATTTAATCTATCCCTTAATTCTATTCGCCAGATATCATACAATTATTTTCATTCCATTGGTTTAACTCTTTACAAAATTAGCTAGAGATTGGATTACTGCTAATTGTAGCTTCTTAGAAAATGTGTTTTCTTTTATCTAAAATAAAGCACATAATTTCTTCACAAATTTAGGTTTAAATTTTTAAAAATGGAAAAATTAATCAAGAATGGAAGTTGTTTACCTCTTCTATGTTTAACATATGTTTCTAGTTTCTGCTAAAATTATATGCTCATAATAGAAATTTTGGAAAAATATGCTAGCATCTACAGGAAAAAATTACAACTCGACCATTCAAAGAGAATTATCTGTAATGTAGCATTTTGGGTTGTTTTGTTCGTTCACCAATCTGACCCAAGTGCCTATAGCAATGTGTGGTATATGGTGGTGTTCAGCAGACATTTGTTAAATAAATGAAGATTTAGGCTTATTTTCTAACATTTTACATGGATATTTATAATAGTTAACATGTATTGATCAATATGCCAAGCTTCATAGCAAATGCTACATGCAATATCTCATTTAATAAAACACTGTTTAGAGGAACCATGACAGTGTTCAGTTGGCAGATGGAGAGTCTGAGCCTTACAAAGATTATGCGCCTGTACGATATCACATAATAGCCAAAAATCTAAGCTGTGGTAGGCTCCCAGGCACCTTGCCTAGAGAAAACATTCTTCTAAGCACCACACAATTCTGCCCCCTAGATAGAGAGATAAACAATATTTTATAAAGGTTTTTTTTAAGATTCTGTCTATCTATCTATCTATCTATCTATCTATCTATCTATCTATCTGACAGAGAACACAAGCAGTGGGAGTGGCAGGCAGAGGGAGACAGGGAGGGAGGCTCCCAGTGTAAGGAGCCTGATGCAGACTTGATCCCAGGAACCTGGGATCAGGACCTTAGCCAAGGGCAGACGCTTAACCGACTGAGCCACTCAGTGCCCCGGTGCTTAAAAACAATTTGTTTTTATTGTTTATAAACTATTTCCTAAATCTCTAAATGTAGTAGCATTTATTAAAACACTTCCATTTTTTAATAATTTCACTATTTTGTTAAATTCATATTACATTTATTATTGGAAATAATATTTAGTGCGCTTTCTGATGACTACTTGAGATTTGATTTCTATCAGACCAAAGAAATGATTGTTTTTAAGGTTCCTGATTCAAACTAAGTAGTTTCCATCCTGTGAAAGATTATTGAGGTGCTCATTACAACTACACAAGCAGCCCTCAATCTTTTTGGTTTCACAACTTGTTTAAATTCTTAAAGCTTATTAAGAATCCCAGAGAGCTTTTGTTTATGTGATTAAATATTATTTGTATTTACCATATTAGACATTAAAACTGGAAAAAAAGGTAAACACATAAGCATACATTCCATTAGCAATCAGAGTGATGACTCATCCCACATTAAATAAGTTCTAGAAAACTCTGCAGTATACTTGTGAGATAAAGAGAGTGAAAAGGACAAATGATATCATGGTGTTATTAAAAAAATACTTTGAGTATGTGGTTTCTGTGAAAAGTCTTTGGCAGTTCCCAGGGTCTCTGGATAACTCTTTGAAAACAACTGCACTATCCCATATGTAGTATTTTAATTTACCATTTAAAAATATTTTCATTTTGATGGACAAACAACAATGCATCATCCTTGGTTTAACTTGCATTTATTTGGATAATTATTTGTGTTTTCCCTTTTATAAGCTTTCCTTCTCTTTTTGATTTTTTTTTGTCTTTTACTCTTCCTAATTGTTCAATTCAAAATCTCTTCATGTTTTCACTTAAAATGTAGACAATAGCACAACTTCTCTTTTCATTTTCTTTCTAGCATGCTGAGGCAAATTTATATTACTTGATATTGACTTTAAGTTCATAAACCCTCAGAATAAATCTACCTGGCTTCATATATGCCACAGCTGATCCATATGTGCCCTCTAGATAATTCCAAGAAAAAAAGACGTATGTCTTGAAACACCAATGATCAGTTTAATTTCTGAGTATTTATAATACATCATCTCCTTAACAGTTACCTAAAGGTAAACTTCTTTTCACGTTTTCTTCCTCATTCTGTTCTCAAAGGTAATAGAGGAAAAGTCAAAGGAAAAAAGAATTAAAAAAAAAGGTCAAAGGAACACAAGACGGACATGCATAACTTCACCCACTGTTATTGTACCACCTGAATTCGCTTCTTAGTGCTTTTTTACCCATGTGGGTCTTTAAACACCTTCAAACAACAGAATACCTGATATTTGATAACACTCTTTTTTTTTTTTTTTGATAACACTCTTGTTATTGGATTTTGTTCCCTTAAGTTTAAAAATAGTTTCTAAGTGATGCCTACACTTACATTTTTAGTCATTATTTACATTTTTCACTGTAACATCTAAAATTCAAATGCATCCTTAATATAATATTGCAGGAGTTATATTGTTTCAACTGACATTTTATTTTCTTATCTAGATATTGGTCATATTTCCTTCTATAGAGCATACCCTCCCATGTTTAAAAAAGCTCATTTGATTTTTACACGATAAGGTTGAGTTTACCTCAAAAAAAAAATCCCTTGCAGCACTTAGGTTTACAGAAATTATGTTCTGTCAAAATATTTTATAATGGCAGCATTAAATATTGCCTGAAGGAATAATATAGCTAAAAGTTGACTGCAAAATAATATCTTGGTGTTATGCCACATTAGAATAATTTTTTATTTCCTGGAGATAATATTTTATGGCCATATTGTTGAAAGAGAATCCATATTTGCCCACAAAGTAGAATATTTAGATGGGAAAGTTAAGGATTCATGATGCATTACTAAATTAGGAATTCGACTGCCACCTCCATATATTTCTACTCATAAAAGCCCCCTTTCCACTTTGGACTAAATGAAGTGGTTAATAGTTTGGGCAGAGTACTTAGCTTCTGAAAATAGCCTGCAGATAAAGGATGACATTGGTGATAAATATAATATACAACTGACAATTTACATACAGTTCTGGTGCCTACAGGAGTACACGATAATTAGCAAGCACCCCTGGTGACTCTCTGTATCCTCCCCTCCATCTGTTGCTTCACTTTGGGTTTTAGGCAACTAAAATATGGAGTATTTAGAATGTTTTTCAGTGCTGTGAGTTTTGGTTATAAGTATGTACATACATATAACCATATATATATAACATGATACAGTAAAAATAATATTATTGACTCAAGTACTCAAGAACTTTTCTATCTAGAAATGGTTAGGCTATGTATCAGATATTTGAAAAACATCTTTAGGCTTCATCTATAGGTATCTGCATCCCTTTAGATCTTAAAAAATGGCAAAATCAATTCTGGGTATTGTGAGTGCAGCATCATATAAAAGATTATATAGAATAGCTGAAGATAGTCTATTGCAGGGAAACTATCTCATGGCTTTAAGAAAAGAAATATTGTCTTATCTGGAATAGAAGACCAAATATTTAATGATACCAATGTGATGAACTCAAGAAACAAACTTAATTTATAGAATAGTCATTAAAACATGAATGATAAGAATCAGACTTAATAGTCATTAAAACATGAATGATAAGTATCAGACTTCCTGAGTTGGAATACATATTTTGCTATTTATTAGGCACATAACCTTGATCAAGTTTCTTTATTTCTCTTTGTCTCAATTTTTCTTTGTCTCAATTTTTGCATTAATAAGATGAGCATAATAATAGTATCTCTAGGGTTGTTACGTAGATTAAAGGAGCTGATATTCATAAACACTTTTAACAATGTCTGCCACAGAGTAAATTACATGTAATTGTTTAGTGAATAAAGAAAAATAAGCGCACTATGCTTATCTTTGCTCATTTTAGCCTTGAAACTGTGAAAGATGCTCAAAAGTGTGCTTGTGCTAATTAATCATAAAATTCTTATTGTTCTTATGTAGTTCTTTTCAAAATAATTTTATTAGATGTTAGTAATAACATGATAAAATAATTTAGTTGACCTCTATCCGTTTCCGTTTGAAAGATATCAATTTTCATACTGACCATTGCTTGTTGGAAGTGTTCCAAATAAAACTAATGTCAATTAATATAATAGCTAATTGTGTTTATTAGTCAATATACCAAAGATTCTTTTTAAAAACTACAGAAAATCTTGTACTGCATGTGAATATTAACTGAACAAGAGACCATAACTAAAACCCTGGAGGTATAGATTAGATAATTAGTCACAGTGTGCCCTTTTGCTGATCCCAATAGAAATTAGCTAAATCTAAACCACTAATGATGGACAGTATGACATGAGAATACATAGTGGCCTTATTACTCTATATTTGCTGACATATTCCTTTATAAAATGTGTTTTTCAAATATATCAATGTTTTCCTATATCTTGGTCGGAATATCCTTAATTTTAGGATGGAAGATTTTATCTTAAGCCTGTAATTAGCAGTAAAATAGTGAGAGAACGTGGACAAAGAAGTACTCAACTCTAACTGGATTGTTCTCTCATTATGCAGCAGTTCAGCCTAGGCTTATTCACTAGGCAAAGGGTGAAAAAGTGGAGAAACACTTGATGCCTCGGCTCACAACCAGTACATCACTTCTAGTGAAATCCACTAGCCCAAATTCCAGGAACGGAAGCAAAGATTCCATCTCTTGATGGGAGTAACTGAAAGTAGTTTTGTAGTTTTGGTCACATCTGCAATTTAACACAGCCACTTTGGGTAATTTAGGAATAAATCATTTTTTGACTGAGCTGAGGCTTAATCTAAGTACAAGGTACACCTCATGAGCCCTATAATTGAAACTGACTTTTTTGTTTTTGTTTTTGTTTTGATTTTGCTTTGGAAGCCTTCTCTAAATAATATTAACAAGGAGGTGGAAGCATGAAAAAAGCAGCCAGTCCATGTGGCTTCAGAAAGCCCTGAAATATTTTAGCCATTGCTCAACTGAAGTATTTGATTGTTGATTGACAAGAAAATATTTCCAGGCTGATGCCTCTTGATTCCATGTAAAGAACTTGAATCCCTATTTTCTTTCTTTACTTTAAATTGGTGGAATGGGAGTAGCCGTTGCAGAGGTGAACAAAGTTTTGTTCACTAAAGAAAACTACTCAAGGGGCAGCCGTGGTGGCTCAGCGGTTTAGTGCCGCCTGCAGCCAAGGGCGTGATCCTGGAGACCCTGGATCGAGTCCCACGTCAGGCTCCTTGCATGAAGCCTGCTTCTCCCTCTGCCTGTGTTTCTGCCTCTCTCTCTCTCTCTCTCTCTCTCTGCATCTCTATAAATAAATAAAATCTTAAAAAAAAAAAAAACTACTCAGGGGAGCCGCAGTTGCATTGGCCTCCCAAACTCCCGCATAATAGTGTAGTGTAGTCAGTATTTTAGTTATGTGCCTATGAGCCCTAGCCGGAAGTGTATTCGTACCATCTTGAGGGCTCTCCCTAGTCATGCCTGTGGAAACATACAAACAATGCCTGTTCTTTGGTTTTCTATCCCAAGCACCAGAATCTTGCCTGAAGTTTGCAATGGGGTCACCGGAATCCTGTGATTCTTCCTGAGTCTTCAACTTGGATTTTTATATAAAGGTGGCAAAAGGATTAATTGAGAAGAATTTACAAAATATAAATTAATGTTAGTTTAGATAACATGTATAATGTGTGCAAATACATTGCCATCTTTCTGGACATAACCAACACATTCTTTGACCACCGTGTTTCATCCAAGCTTATCCTTCTCTTGTTTTCCCCATCTCAATTAATGACATCTCTTTCTGTTTTGTTTTTTAAGCCAGAAACCTTGTTTAATGTCTCCTGTTCTTATTCCCTGTCTGCAATGAATAACCCACGTCATACAGATTCTAATTCCTTGATTCGGTCTTTATTTTTTTTTTAAGATTTTATTTATTTATTCACAAGAGGCACAGAGAGAGAGGCAGAGACACAGGCAGAGGGAGAAGCAGACTCCCTGCAGGGAGCCCCATGTGGGACTGGATCTTGGGACTCCAGGATCATGCCCTGAGCCGAAGGTAGACACTCAACCACTGAGCCGCCCAGGCGTCCCCTTGATTCAGTCTTAATTTAGTTACTGCAACTGTGCCCTGACAACCATCTCCTTAAAATAGGTCTCATTTTCTCCTACCCTCTGCCTATGCTGCTGCTGGAATGAACTCCCTAGTCCCTTATTTATTTCATTCACCCATCTAAAATTCTATCGTGACTGTGACCTTCAGGACAAAATTTGCACCTGCATACACATAGAAAAGGATTTTAAAGAAAAACTCTTTCTGTATTTCATTAACTTATTAGTAGAAAGTCAAGAACGTAACAACTGTTGTGTGTTGCCACATTCCAAAAATGGAGTGGTGCACTCTGCATGTAGAGTTACTAAGAGAGTGGCAAAACCTGATTTGCACCCTCCACCTGTCACCAGCCTCCAGGCTGAGGTTTGTAGTGCTGTAGCACTCACCCTCCTTCTATGCGTGCAAACATGCAGAAGTACACATGTGCACACACACCCAAGCATTGGCTAGGGGAAAGGTAGTTTTTCCCTCTTGATCTAAACCAAGTGGAAGATCATTAGGAGAAGGACTTGGCCCTTGAAATTTGTTAGGCACAGAAACTGGTACCAGTACTATATCTTAAAAGGCCCACGGAGGATAAACATCTGCATCACTTTGCTGCTGCTAATGACAATATGATGACTTACTCCACTATCAAAAAGCATTTTTAGGTAATTAATGTATGCTTTCTTGTTTACAAATGCCTGATTTAAAAAGAAAAAAAGAAAAAGCTTGTCATATTTATCTACTTCACTATGTACCCGTTAGTCCTTTGGCTCCCCTTTCCCAAACAGATGACATACAATAAAGGATTGTACAAAATAAAGGATTTTGAGAATTTAGAAAAATGTCCATGGAGCTCTACTGGTTGGCAGAGTCGAGAGGCTATAGCAGGAGCATTTTCACTAAAGGCAGAAGAAAGGTCTATGTTTTCTCTGGCTTGTGGGTAAGGTGTGTACCATGTGTAGGCTGAAGCCCTTTTAAATATTACAGTAGATGACTGCCTGGGAGGTCCCTCCAACAAAAGGATGGACCTCGTGATGCCCCCAGGGCCTGAAGTAGGGCTCATAAGTGGAATGAATTATTTGAAACCAGTATTGCCCATCCCAAAAGTACTGCAGTCAGAGGAGTCCACCAAGGCCTGTCCTGAGAAACCCAGAAAACTAGCCACCAGGGAGTATCAGTATTAGCAAACGACCACGGGTACAGAGCACGCTCCTGGAATACACCTGTGCCTGTCAGGAAGCTCTTTCCTACTTCTTACATCTCCCTGGCTCTAGTCATTAACTGGTAACCAGAGCAGCCCAAGGATGAACTAGGGGTGAAGGAGAACAGCAGGTGACGCCTTGGGTGAACACACCTTGCCCCTGGCAAAGAACCTGGAATTAGTGTGAAAGGCAAAAATGGGAAATAAAGGCAACTCGTGGATCAGTGAAGATAACACAACTTTTCTATGTCCAAACGTTTTTTCACCAGAAACTAATGGGAAAGTTTTCAAGAGCATATTTTTATCTGCAGTATTCAGGAATACATAAAAATCTGATGACATATCTTTGCAACATTTGGCTTCTTTACAGAAGTAACTTCCTTTTAGCCACAGATACACTATGTGTTAGAAGAGGTAATATGAAATGTCCTCATGCTTCTCTCAGGGAAATGAAAATCAAAACCTCGGAAGTTTACTCAATGGTAACACAGAAATGCTTATAAAACACAATGAATTCTCAGGTTAAAGGAATTTAAAACCTGGGGAAATATTCTCTAGGAACTCCTTGTCAATATGTTAATTATAATGTAGTACCCCTTCCCAGGCAATGAGTCCAATCTATTATAATATGAACAACAATCTATTTACTACAACACATTAAAAAAATCCAAATATCTGGAACAGGTCATATTTCATTTGCTATTGCTGATTAAAACAAAGAATGGAGTAAGATGACTTCTAGTCTCTCCTCTTCCTCTCTCCCTCTCTCTCTCTGTTAAATCACCAATGCATTTGTGTCCAAGATTGTTTTGGAAATAAAACTAATACTTTAGTCCTTGAATAGATATAATTTTCTAAAGTGTATTAATCATATGAAACTTAGTTTGAGAACTGTGCCTTTGAGCATTTTTGTAGTGATTATTTAGGAACTCTCATGTATCAGTACTTAGTGTATTTTGTTGAATAATTCAAGGAGGTAATTTCTGCACAGGTCATCATAGCATGCCAACATAAGACTTCGTGAGTTATGGAAAAGTGCAATCCTCTCTACTCACTCACTGTCTTAGAAAATTTTCTAATCATTTGTATGAATTACTCCTCATTCCCATTCTTTCTCTGTGAATTACAGACGGCCTAGAGCATGGCACTAGATGCTCAGTTAAGTGGTACACAATGGGCATAGCTGAGCCCTTCCCAGATTTGTCATGCCTCACCCAGTGTTAGAGGACAGGCAGCCTTTTTTCCATTCTCATGTAGTGGTTGTCAGCTTTTGTGTGTGTGTGTGTGTGTGTGTGTGTGTGTGTGTGAGTTTAAAGATTTCTCAGACTCCTATTGGTATATCATTAGTTCCACTTTTCATAGAACACAAAATCTTGAAAAGACAGATTATCTATGCATATAAAAAATGATTTTCCCTGAAGGGCATTTTCTCTTCCTTTATCTGGTGTATTTTTAAGCGTCTCAAGTGATAAGGCTGGCTGTTCAACCAAGTTCAGGAACACACTTTTATTCAGCCCATTATCTATCATTGTGAATTCGAACCTGCTATTTCTCTTTGCTGATAATCTATCATGTAACGAGAGCAAGGATGACTTTAAACCACAGGAGCAAAGAGCAGTCATGGACTTGGCTTACAAGGAGATTTATACATAGAACTACACACACAAAAATACATTCAATTCTTATTTCCTTGATCAAGTTTTACACAACCCTCCACCCCTACCTCTGTCAGGAACTTTGATAATTACGATTGAGAAATCATAATTATTAATAATCATATTATTTTTAATGGGATATAAATCATTATTTTATGCACATATAGAAACCAGAAGGGATGTCCTACTGAAGGACTCTTTCTCCTAAATGTCCTTATTCTTCCTTCATTATGGTATCTATGTTCCCAGGATAGCAACATTAATTTGACATGGCTGAATTATGCTACCTACTGTTTCCTGTATAGCACTATCAGTGCCTGAGGCTGGGTTTCCTGCTTTGGGGATAGGGGGCAGAAAGACATTTCTAACTCTACTCTAGTATAAGAAGCAATTAAGCTACAAGTTGTTTAGCTGTAAGCACTTAACCTCACAAACCTAATAAATTATTTGATTATATGGAATGCTTAGAACTTTGACCTCTTTTGGTAAATATGAATGAAATTGTAAAACTTGTGTCATTTTCTTTGTTTTTGTCTCTTAATTATTTTAACATTGTCCCTCTTATTCCGTGCTTTGGGATGTACAAATAGCAGCGAGGATAGATGATTCTGTTCTCTAATTGCCAGATCATTTGATCTGTCTTTGCTGCTACTACCATCACCATTCCATTTGAAGATCGCACATGAGAAAAAGCCGCATTTGTTGTCTGTCCCTTCTAATCAATTAAAAACAAACTGGCATAAAACGCTTCATGGACACTAATGAACCCAAAATAGTCTGTAATTAATTTCGAATTCACTACTAGTTTCAAAAATTAGCTAGCACTGCAAATTGCACTGACCATGATAAGACCCTTAATAACAAAGCCTATTGTGTAAAATGTGCAACTCAGCAGAAACACAAATGAAAACCTTTCAGCTTCAAACACTTCTAGCAGCATGCAAAACAAAGCAAGATGAAATCTGAATTTTAAAAAAAAGAGGCTTTGAGCAACTATGTCTCACACCAGATCTCTTAATAAATCAAAGTACACTTTCTTTTTTGCACACTTATTTTGTGAGGTCAACCCATAAAAGGTATGAGAGCAAAATTCTGTCTCCCACCCTCGCCCAGGAACCTCAATAATAATAAATAATAGTATACCAGGAAGTCTTAGTGGGTTATCTAAAGTCCTCATAATAGGTAAGTATATATATGACCTTTATTTTTGTTATGGAAGCTATCCAATATGTACAATATTGTACAATATGTACAATTTTACAATATGTAAAATTAAAGAAGTTTGCATTATTATTTAACCTTTGCAAAGAAAGATGAAATGTTGAATCATTGGGGCGCCTGAGTGGTTCAATTGGTTAAGTGTCTGCCTTCAGCTCAGGTCATGATCTTGGGGTCCTGGGATCATCGAGCCCCATGTCCAGGTCCCTACTCAGAGGAGAGCTTGCTTCTTCCTTTCCCCGCCCCCCACTCATGCTCTCTCTCACTATCTTTTTCTCTCAAGTAAATAAATAAAATCTTAAAAAAAAAAAAGAAATGTTGAATTATTTACTTTACTGCTTTACAATTTTCTAATCCATCTTTATTGAAATATTCCTCATATTCCTTTTAAGAAGCACTCTGACAAATCATAAATTTATTTTCATTCTCACTCTCCTTATATATAATACTTACTATTTACATACTCAAGGCAATATAGAATTTTAGTAATAATTTCATATTATTTTTATTTGGGTTGTTATTTTTTGCTTTCAAAGCAATACAACTTTGAGTTACAACTTTTGAAATGGTCCAAATGGTACAAATAGCATGCTGAATCACAGTACATCCTCAAGCATCATACTCCCTGGGTTTATTTATTTATTTATTTATTTATTTTTTAAGATTTTATTTATTGATTCATGAGAGAGACACACAGAGAGAGAGAGAGAGAGGGAGAGGCAGAGACACAGACAGAGGAAGAAGCAGGCCCCATGCAGGGAGTCTGATGTGGGACTTGATCCCAGATCTCCAGGATCAGGCCCCAGGCTGAAGGCAGCACCAAACCACTTAGCCACCAGGGCTGCCCACTCCCTGAGTTTAAATGCCAGTGTCATCATTTGTCAACCTGGGGAAATTGTTTACTCCAGTAAACAATTCCTACTCCAGTAGGAACACCAATCACAGGGGCAATCTATAGGATTGACTCAAAGAATATAGAAATAGATTTTTCTTCTTCTATAGTTGTTCTGTTGATGACCAATTTCCCCTGAATTTGTATCCTCACTCTCTCTAGGCCTCCAATGCAGCTCCAAAACCCATGGCCAATCTGCCTTCTTCTTTACCAGCTCTCATCATTTCCTGCTTCCAGTCCTCTCACAGATGAGAGTGCAACTTTCCTTCTTGAAACTCTCTATCTCAAATACCTTTCCAATGAAGAATTTATGCAGCACTTCCTCCTACCCTTTGAAAAGCACATTCCAAATTCTTAATGACTTTCCCAGCAAAAGAAAACCAGATGCTCCCCGCCAAAACTCCAGATGCTGTACAGTGTCTGACACCACACATAGCTAATCTTATATAAACTAAAGATTCATTTTTTTCTCTCCCTTAATTTTTTCCTATAGCACATTGTTCTGCTTATGAATGTTATACATGCAGTCAATTATCCAAGCTAATGGAGGCAAGCTGTGGGAGAGATAATTAAGAACAGTAGATTATCTACCCTGCTATTAGTGCAGGTGTCAGCAGAGTCTGGCCTGAGACATCATTGTAGGGGGTATGTGGTGGGGAGAAGGGAGGCTTGTGGTACCATGATAGTTACAGAACATCAGGAAAAACATGTAATTGGGATGGGGGAACTAAACCTGGTGAGGGAACAACGTTAAGATAGATGATGACTCATTAATATGAATCTTGTGGATAATCCAGAGTTAACTGTTATGTTTAAATACCTGCTTAGAACATGATATTAACTAATCTGAAGTTATATGTTTCAATTGTACCATGAACAGTTAATTTCCCTACCCTCATTGGTTATATTTTAAGGTGACAGACCCTACTATCATTCCCAGAGGTCCATCAGTATTACAAATGTGCCCCTGTGATCAGTAAAGGAGTTGGCATAACCCCACACCAGCACTAGGGCATCATTTAACAAGTGTATCCTACTGATTATGGGTCATCGCCATTAATTCTGTGCATACAAGTCAAAAAGCATATCCTAAAATTATAACCAACTAGTTTCTAATCAGTTCGTTTTCCACCATTGTTTCAATCAGGAGTCTGTTTAAATGTGCAAGAACATGTGAGCATCTTTTTACTAATTCAGTAACTATTAAATGAAAGCCTATTATGTGGTTTCCCAACCTAATGAAGCTTATGTAGTGGTGAAATTGCATATGATCAAGAAAGCAATGGACTTTTTTTGTGTTGTAAGGGCATAGGAAACACTCCAATACTCCTCATCCAGAATAGAATCAAAATCATCAACCAATGAAAGCTAAGAAATACTAAAATCTACAGGGAAAACTGTAAGAGGAGTCTAGAAGTGCATTACTGAGAGGCTTAAGAAAAGCTGATAATAATGGAAATTCCTTGGCAATCTAAGAGATTCTGTCATTTTTACCTTTGTTGTGGCTTCGAAGGAGAAAAAGTAGCAGATGCAGACCTTTCAATTTATAACCATCTTCCACATAGCCCGATGCTGTGCTGTCCTTTGGGCAGAAACACTCCAGGGTCTCAACTAGTGTGTTTTTCAATTACTGATACTACCCTGCCCTGATAGATAGGAAGTGATAAAACAACAAGTAAGAAATCATTTTTCATAATTCTTCAGAGTCCAATTTAGTCTCAAACCTGCTTCTCTTGTAGCCTTCATGCTGTAGAAGCTGAGTTTTTAGTGGATTCCACAGTCTCAGAGTGGAATCACTTCACATATTTTTCAGTACATTAGCCTCTAGAGTATTTCTTTCTTACTCTCAAAGTCTAGTAAAACAGTATAGCTAGAAGCATTCTCACCGAGGAGACACAGATATCAAAATATTAAAACAACCTTGATTTCCAATATTGCAAACAACATACTTTCTTATATTTCTTATAACAAACAAAAAATCCTAATTTTTTTCCAGCTGATTGAAGAAATCTGGAATATTTAGATGAAGCAGTCAGTACATAAAATCCCAATTTATTTGTATACCAGGAATTATGAAGACTATGAAATTTCTTTGCTTAAAAGAAAGCTGAATGTCCAAGGAAATTAAACTGCAAGTTGCCATGAAATAATTTCCTCTTTCAAGGAAGATGATCAATAATACATTGAAGTATTAAAAATTAATATAATGAGTCAATTTTAATTGGCTTCAATTTTGAGGTTAATAGGTATTAACTTTCATTTTTATAAAATATGTCCATGTTAATGATTCCAAGATCTATTAATAGTTCGAAAGATTTTCCTGAGGCACATGAAGCTAAGACTGAAAGCAGTTTAAGGGTGCTTGAATTCCTTTACAAGCCTATTATAAGCCAATATTCAATCAAAACGATTATTACTAGCCATTTAAAAATCTACTAAGTATCAAGGGTAATAACTCTGGCATGTTATTACTGGGAATTCCTACAAAGCAAAAGGCTTTTGTATTGCTGTTTGCAAAGACTGCTTAATTTATTTGACATTCCTGGGGAAAAAAAAAATCTGCTATTCAACCAGAGGAAAAAAAAAAAGAGAGAGAGAGAGAGAGTATCCCCATTACCTCTGAACAGGAAGTGTCAGGAAGCTTCAGGCTAGAATTAACATGAGATAGGCTATTACAGTGGTAAGAGCATTTAGCAGCCTTCCCTCCTGACTTCAGGATGATAATATATACAGCCCTCTGTAATCTGTCTCCTCTGCTGCTCTTTCTTTGCCTCTCTCCTCCTCTCCTTCTTTACTAATACACATGCTTTATTATAAAACATGGTAAGAAGTAAACATTTTTCTGCAAAAGTGACACCATTAGTTGGAGTTTTACCTTCGGCAAAGTCATACAAAGAATTAAATGTAACCATTTTTAAAAAGCCAAACATAACAGTCAAGCATAGAAATATTCCATGACCCATGTTCTAAAAGTAAACTATATCTAGTATTCTTTGAACTAGAAAAGCTTTCACACGTTGCTAATTGGCATAAACAAGGAATGCAAATTTTGTCAAATTGAAGCTTAAGAAAATAATTGTTTAGAATTAATATCTAATAAATCATAAAAAAAGGCAGTAGTGTTAAGGAGAGTTGAAGATTGTACCTGGATGATTCACAATATCTGTAATATTGTTGTAAATAATATCTACTTGGAACTGAGTATGGTCCGAAGCACACTTAACCAAAGCAGTCTTTTCTTTTCTTGAAACTTATAAGACAGAATGAATATACCAGAAGTGATGTTTGAACCTTTTTAGTTTCTGTATTTCTCCAAGCATTTCTAGTTTAGTTGCCATTAAATCGATATTAATCCCCTTGAAATTAAAAATCGTAAGTAAAACAAAAATGGCATAAGTATGTAACTCAAAATTTATTAAAGCTTAGGCATCAAAATATCAAACAAATAATAGGAATCTATGGAAATTTCTTCTAATTCAGTTATTTTCAACCTTGGCATCATTGGCACATAAAGCTGTGCAATGCTTTGTTGTGGTAAACGGTTCCCTCATCATAGGATATTTAGAATCATCTAGGGCTCCTATCCATTAGGTTTACTAGCCCCACCCCTACCCCACACCACCTGCATACCTTGAGTTGTGATAACCAAAAAATGTCTCCGAAAAGGCAAAGTCAACCTCATTGAGAACCATTACTCTAAGTAGAAGACATGATCTAAATTTGACAATGTTTAATTACAACATTAACACTGGAAAAGGAGCTATCATCAATCTCTTAATTGCAAAATTCTATTTGTTTTAAGAAAATAATACACATACCAGATGCAATAAGATAGAGCCTGGGCTTCACCTATATTTCCTATACCCATCCTGGGAAAATGAAATATTACAAACACATGAGAAGTTTGTGGTCCAAATACTAAATAGCAAAATTTTAAAATACCACTGTCTTAGTCTGCTTGAGCTTCCATAACAAAGTACCATAGACTCGGTGGCTTCAACAACAGAAATTTATTTCTCATGGTCCTGGAGGCTCTAAGTCTAAGAGTAGCATGCCAGCATGATTGGGTTCTGCTGAGAGCTCTTTTCCTGGCCTGGAGATGGCTACCTTCTCAGTGTGTGCTCACACGACTTCTTTGCGTGTTCAAGGTGAAGGAGCAACAAAGCTCCCTGGTGTCTCTTCCTGTAATGGCGCTAATCCCATATGAGAACCCAATCCTTAAGATCTCATCTAAATCTTACTACCTTCTGTAGGCCCCATCTCCAAATACCATCACACTGGGTAGAACTTCAATCCATGAATTTTAGAATACAGACATTCAGTCCATAACAATAGTTAAATTTCTTGCTTAGAAATTACATGGTGGTTGAGATAAGAAGTGAAAATTATCTGTTTCTCTGTTCCTGGAAAATTAGAGAAATGATTGTCAGTTACTTTTTAGTCTATCGTATACATATTCACTATGTTCAAATTAGACAACCATTGTTAACACCACCTGACACTGGTTGTAGCTAAATTTGAATTATTCTGAGTCTTGAACTTGTCATCAGTTTGTGTTTTATTTGTAGGGACATAAAATAAAGAGATAAAAAAGAAAAAGTACAAATTTGTTTACCCTAAAATCACATAGGATCACAAAAACTACGTAAAGCAGTTTTCTTACTATGAACTATAAAACTAATCTATAATATCAGAAGTCTGGATGTGGTTACTTTTGGACAAAGGGAAGGGAAAGGATGGCGAGGCTAAGGGTAGCTCTGAGTAGTCAGTCCCTCAGTGAGGGGTGAAGAGTGACTATGTGTGAGTAGGGGGGAGGTCATCTCTTGACCAAAGTTGAATACATTTTCTGATTCATCGAGTTGTGCATGTAGGATTTGTACAATTCTCTTCATATAGTTCATATACTTCATACTGCAACAAAAATGTTTTTAAAATTTGTTTTGAATTACAAAGAATTCATGTCACAGATTTATTGCTTTTGTGGATTCCAAGATAAATAAGACAGCCTCAACCCTAATGGGTCAAAGTCTAAACAAAGATTCAGATCTGCAAACAGATTGCATAATGCAATATGATAAGTGATAAATAACATATGAACAGAGTTCCTTGAGGACATAGATAAGGAAGTGTTTAACTGTGCCTGGAGAAATCAGGAAAGATTTTATGACAAATAGCATTTGAACAGGACCAGGTAGCATGGTAAGAGTCCATTGTGCCACATACTAATTACTATAAGCTGGCTTTTTTTTTTTTTTTTTTTCTATAAGCTGGCTTTAAAGAAAATGTGTAAAGACAGGTTAGCTGATCGTATATAGATTTTAGTTTTCAGGTAATTTCTACATTCTTGATAAAAACAAGCTAATCATGGGCAAAATGCAACTCAGTAAGAAATCCCCTGCCTTACTATTAAGAATTATCCAAGTAGTAAGATAATAAAACAGTAGTTATAGAATATAAATATCCATATGCTCCATCTTTGGGTATCTTTGTCATTGAAAGCCGTTTTTTTTTCTCTTAATCATGTTAAAGGCAGAGAGTAAAAAGGTAATAGAAAAGATGAAATAATAAAATGTCACATAAATGCTGATGGAGTACATTATGCAAATTGCTACTATGCAAATACTTGAGAACAGTCTTAGTCATAAAGAGGTGGGAAAATGAGAAAACTTGAGTAAATTTCCTCAAAAATGATTGCCAATCATCAGTGATGGATTAGAAATACAAAAACTAACCTTTGAGGAGGAGTAATGGTTAAGACCTTACAGGTAAGCTTACAGATAAGCTTTACCCTTGAGGGAAGTGTGGCAGGGGCCACATTAACCAGAACTGCCCTGTGTATACTAGCAGAAGGTCTATTTCAGAGCATTGTGAGAAAAAGGATCAATTTTCACAAAATCAGAAGTTAGGCATAGGAATTTCTATGGTTTTTATTGGAATTGTACTCTTGAGAATTACTTTTCTCTGTGAAAGCTACTGTTGAATAATATGTTGAAAGGATTACTCAACTGGGAGAAAAATGTCAACTTATTTAAAACCCCTATTTACTTTTAAATTACTTTTTCCAGACATGATTTTAATGTGGGGATCTCTCATTCCTCTTTCTTTAGCAAAATCCTTTTAAGATGACCATCAAACTAGTCAGCCTCCAAGAGTACTTCTGAAAGCTTAAATTCTGAAATTCTAGTATTCTCAAACAACCACTGCTTACTTCTTATCTCTGAGTCTATTTCTCTACACCACATTTCTTCTTTGATCCCAACCAGCAATTCTGTAATTAACCCCACCCTGTTTAGTACTGACTTTTCCCATAATAATATTTTCACCACTTCCCTGATTTCTGTACCTTTCTCATCTTCTCTAGTACACTCTCAGAGCCAATCACTGTCCATGGATCAATATGAGCACCATCTCTTATTCTCTTTTATTATCAATGCCTCACACACAGGGAAAGGTGAATCACGTAACAATGTCTATTGTTATTCACACAAAGTAATAGTTTCTACTTTAAATACCACCATTAATGTGCATACTATTATAATTCAATAGAATTATAACATTCAAAGAATTCAAAGAGATTCTTTTCAAATTCTTTGAGACATCATTATATTTCTCATACTCTATAAATATTTACTATACTCTTTAAATCTCCAGTAATATTCCATGATTAGAAAAAATGAATATCAGGGGAAAACTCTATAATTTCTCTACCATATTCAGTTATCTATTTAATGCCACACATTCTTCTCTTTTCCTTCTGTCTCTGAGTTCAGATTTATCTCTGAGAAAGAGAGTAAGCCTTTGACCCATAAACTGAAAATTTTCTTTTCTTCTTTGGGCTCTCATTTCACAAATTATTCTCTTTCTCTATTGCATTATCAAAACTCTATTTTGGTTATCTAATTAAAATAGTTTGTCTTTGCTCTAAGAACAACTCTGCCTCCTACCATCCCTCCAAAAGAAAACAGACAAGAAAACCCAAAACTTACCTCAATATTACTACCTCCTCCAGCAGTTACTGATTTATCTCCCTCCCTCCATTTGTAGTCAAATGGCTTGAAAGAATACTTTGTATTTACTTTTGCAAATATTCTAAGTTTCCATTTACTCTTTGTCAATGGCCTATAGACTAGTGTAAAACTGGCTTTAGTATTTATAGGAGGCTATAGAAAGCTTATGTCTCGAGCAAGTTATAGAACTCTTCTACGCCTATAAAATTTTGATACCTATTGTGAAAAACACTAGTAAGGGAATTGAATGGCATAATATCATATAACATTTGGACAATGCCTGGCACTGTATAATTAAATATATTATCACCATTCTTATTCTTTCATATGTTTACTCCTATTTTTTCTGCTATCGTTCTTCAGCCCACTATAATTCACTTGTGCTCATAATCTCATCTCCAACAATTCTATAGAATTCCCATTGCTGGCAGCCTGGGTGGCTCAATGGTTTAGCGCCGCCTTCAACCCAGGGTGTGATCCTGGAGACCCGGGATTGAGTCGGACGTCAGGCTCCCTGCCCGGAGCCTGCTTCTCCCTCTGCCTTTCTCTCTCTCTCTCTCTCTCTCTCTCTCTCTCTCTCTGTGTGTCTCTCATGAATAAATAAATAAAATCTTAAAAAAAAAAATTACCTTTGCTGGAGTCATCAATGACCTCTTAATTATCAAATCCAATGAGCTATTTTAAAAGCTTATTCTCTTTGAATATTAATATTTGATAGTTGTTAGATGCTCTTACCACTTGAAATACTTTCCTTAGATGATTTTTTAAAAATATTTATTTATTATTTATTTGAGAGAGAGAGATTTTGAGAGAGAGAAAGAGAGCAAGCAGGGGCAGGGGTGGAGTGAGAAAAAGTCCTCAAGCAGACTCCCGGCCAAGCAGAGAGGCTGATGTGGAACTCAAACTCACAACCCTGAGATTATGACCCTGAAATCACTACCTGAGCCAAAATCAAGCGTCAGCTACTTACCTGACTGAGCCACCCAGGCACCCTCCTTATTTAATGTTTATGATGTCTTTATTAGTTCTTTGCTGTTCCAACATGGTGTCCCTTATTGACTTCTTATTCTTAGTGAGCTCTTAAATACTGAGTCTCATCAAAGATGATTTTATTTCCTTCATTTTTTTTGCAGATCCCTTAAGATAATTCACTTCAACAAGGCTAAGGACTCTAGTTCCACATCTTCCCTGAGCTGTGAAACTGTATTTCCAATTGTGTACTGAATGGCTTCCTGCAGATGTCTCATACATATCCAAATAACACGTCTACAAATGGAACTTATTTGTATTCTCCTCAAATAACTCTCTTCCTACAAACTTTATTTTAATTGTCTCCCTCTAGTAGTCTCCACTTCTTTTTTTTTAATCTTTTTTAAATTTTTATTTATTTATGATAGTCACCGAGAGAGAGAGAGAGAGAGGCAGGGACACAGGCAGAGGAAGGAGCAGGCTCCATGCCCCGGGAGCCCGACGTGGGATTCGATCCCGGGTCTCCAGGATCGCGCTCCGGGCTAAAGGCAGGGGCTAAACCGCTGCGCCACCCAGGGATCCCTAGTCTCCACTTCTAACTTTAGTCCTACCATACCTCATTTGAAATATTTTTTTTTTATTTTATCTAGTTGCTTTGCATTCCAGTTTATTCACCACAAAATTATCTCTAAAAATCAAATGTCAGCATGTAAAATATCAACCACCATGTAAAATGTACCTAATAGTACTGAACTGTACACTTTTTTAAAAAGATTTTATTTATTCATGAGAGACAGACAGAGAGAGAGAGAGAGAGACAGAGAGAGAGAGAGAGGAAGAGATACAGGCAGAGGGAGAAGCAAGCTCCATGCAGGGAGCCCAATGCGGGACTCGATCCTGGGACTTCAGGATCATACCCTGAGCGGAAGGCAGATGCTCAACCACTGAGCAACCCAGGTGCCCTGAACCATACACTTAAAAATGGTTAAAATGATATAATTTTCGTTACGTGTATTTTACCACAATAAAAAGAAATTTAAAAATCAAAAGCTGGAAAAAATTCTCTAGAGTTTCCCCTTACTACAAAGAGGATATTTCAAAACCTGGTTCCAATTTACCCCAGTAAGTTCCTCTGCTGCTAGTGTTTCTGTGATTCTTTTCTTCATTCTATTTGTTGAATATTCCAGGCCCTTCACTACCATAGAGCCTTTGCATATATTGTTTTCTCTGCTCAAAATATGTTCTTTTCTAGTCTAACAAACTCTTTTTCATGACTTAATCTCTGATCTCTTTTCTGTTACATTTTCTCAAAATCTCCCAGGCAGAGAGGCAGTGACTCTCATAGGCACTCCAATAATATCATTAATGTATACATCTATTCTATTTTATTCTATTCATCTATTCTATTCATCTATCTATTCTATTCATCTACATCATTAATGTATACATCTATTCTATTCATCTTTACTACAGGACATATCACCCCAAGTATAATTATTTATTTCTATTTTTCTCCCCAGCTAGACTGTGAACACATTAATCACAAAACTATGCCTCATTAGCCTTTTTATCCTTAGTGTTTAGTGGAATTCCTAAAACACATTTGCTACTTATTATGGGCTACACAAATCAATGAAAGAGAGTATATAGAAAGAAAAGTGGCAAATAACATCACAAAAATTTTTGTTACAGTACTTTATTTGACATGCCATCAATTCTTACAAATGTCGTTATTTGCAGTTGAGAAGAGACAACTCTGCCAATTAAACTATAATATAATATTTTCTTAAAACTTGCATTTTCAAAAATTATGTAGTTACTGAAAGAGCTATTTTAGGCTTAGTTGGAAATACAAAAGTTTTAAAATGTAATCTATAAGCAAACTGTATTACTTCAGGCAAGTTAAATAACTTTTCTGAGTCTCAATTCCAATTGCTTATGGAATTCCTAAAGTGTATTCACTTTCAGAATTCAGATTCACTCTTCTGAATCTCTTTTTGGCTCAGTCATCAATGAGCATGTTTCACACTAACTGTTATTCTCTGTGCTGCTCTTCTGTGGATGCACAGTCCTTTCTTTCCTTTTTTTTTTTTTTTAAGATTTTATTAATTTATTTGAGAGAGAGAGAACGTGTTGACGTGTTGGAGGAGAAGCAGAGGGAAAGGGAGAGAAAATCTCATACAGACTCCCTGTTGAGCACAGAGCCCGATGCAGGACTCCATCTCATGACCCTGAGATCATGACCTGAGCCAAAATCAAAAGTCACTTAACCAACTGAGCCACCCAGGCACCCCGATGCATAGTTATTTCTTACATCTTCACTATTTTCTTCAAAATTTTCATCTAAAATTTTTTTTTCATCTAGACTCTTGACTTCCATTTGACAGTTTTTGATATCTGACACTTTATCAATCTTACTACAATGTGTGAATAGAAAGTTTTCTTTCAGAAACAAGGACCAATGCCCTTCTTCAGGTAGCAATTAAATGGCTGGTTGATTGAAAAACACAAGGTTGCAGTTGTTCATTCACGTTGGCAGCAATAATGATTAAGACATTATAGTTTGGGGATCCCTGGGTGGCTCCTCGGTTTAGCTCCTGCCTTTGGCCCAGGGCGCGATCCTAGAGTCCCGGGATCAAGTCCCATGTCAGGCTCCCGGCATGGAGCCTGCTTCTCCCTCCTCCTGTGTCTCTGCCTCTCTCTCTCTCTCTATGTCTATCATAAATAAATAAATAAATAAATCTTTTAAAAAAGGCATTATAGTTTGGATAAGCTTATATTTAAACTAGCCTGGTACATGTGCACTAACAAACTAAAATCCAGAAGTAAAATATTAATACTTGTGAAGAAAGCTTTCTAGTTATCTCTCTCAGAAAACATTTATCTCATTTACCAGCTTAGCCATTCACCAACCATCTGTGTGTGTGTGTGTGTGTGTGTGTGTGTGCACGCACATGTGTATACCCATGCAAGTGTATGCAAATACAGAGTAACAATTTTGAGGAGATATTCTGAGATATTCAGAAATAGTTTGAGGTTAAAGTTTAACATGGAGGAGACATTTGGCCATTGGCAATTATATGCATCGCCTTTCATCATCCATGCTCCTAATCTTTATTTAGTGCTCTAGGATTCATCGGCTTATCCTATTTGGTTAAATATATATTTATTCTACATAAACCCATATATTTATTCAGTTTTATTCAGCTGAAAGAAGTAAAAGTGCTTCAGCTGCTGGAAGTAAAAGTGCTACTATTCATTTACCTGGAAATTTCTGACCAGTGGATATCCTGTATTATAACTGAATTGGTCACACCAAATTCTCATTGATTTAAAAGCTGATTCATCTGTTTTGAGGTATATGGCAATTTTCCTTTCTTTCAGTTGCATTGCTTGGTGTGTGATGGCCAATCTTTTTACAAACAACTCAGTAATAAATATATGTATCATATATTCTTGGATCTCATTAAAGTTTTCTATTGTTCTTTACAAGAAATCTAGAGAATTGTGTTCATTCCCCATCCCCATGAATATTTGCATCATTAATATCTAATTCATGCCCCACTGCTCTGGGTACATGCCTTTCTGAGTACAAAATAACTTACTGTTTCAAAACGGAATCACAAAGTAAGTAATCTTTTAGATGACATTTACAGCAATGCACATAATTTAAGTGACAATATGAATAGCCATGATCGAGCTCCCGTATGTGCTGGAAATAGCAGTTACCTCAACACTGAGCCAGCAATGATTTTAAGTTGCCATCAGCTGTTAAAATGTTAGGGGAAAAATTATTCCTTATAAACAACAAAATATTGTTGATTCCAAGGGAATTTAGCACAGTGACTCTTCCAAAACTTTTGTTTGTTCTCCACTCACAATTCTACCCATGTATTTCTTTCTCAATAGATGGCTTCACTTCCTACATTACAGAACTCTCAAAATTTTGAAGTATATTTTATACTAGCTGACTTCACTTTTTCTCACCATTATTTGCTCTTTACCGCACAGTACTTTGACCTTCTGCACTACACTAATGAAACCACAATTCACCAATGATAATCACAGAATAAAATGGTCTTTGTGTCTGACCCATGCTTCTCACTCACTGTACATGATTTTCACAATTGTGACTACCCACACTTGACATCCTCTTCTGGCTTTCCTCACACTTGAAGCAGGGTTCTTCAACATATTCATTTGTGCTGCTTATCTCATTTTTTCTTTTCAGATTTCATAAAAGGAAAAAGCTAAGCGAGGTTACTAAAGGAAAGTGTAACGTTGAGGGTGAAATCCTCCCACAAAGTCATAAAAAGAAAGGAATTTAGAACCATGCAACTTCCATCTCTGCCTGTCTTAACCCTGATTTTCTTCCACAGAGGGTAAAGCAGTCAAGACAAAAGTTGTTTATTGGGTTGTAGGTGGTAGGAAATTCAAGCTACTTAACATACACTGTAATATTAGTTTCAGCTGTACAATATAGTGATTCAACACTTCCACACCATAAATGCCCTGTGTTCATCACAAGTGCCCTCCTCAATCCCCATCACCTATTTAACCCATCCCTCTGACCATATCCTCTCTGATAACCCTCAGTTTGAGTAACATGCTTTTAAAAGTCACCAGCCAGGGTGATTTCTCAGTTTACAATTATTTCTCCTATATTTGGGAATAGACCATCAATAAGCAAATGTGGGAGCTTAGTGACCATATGTGTCATATGTGTACTCTGAATATCTGGGGTTAGACATCTGACCAAATGGGCATACAGATTTGGTATCCTTGGAATCCAAACTTTAAAAGAGACAGACACAAAGGCTTCCTGGGCATTTTACCTTTGTGTGCTAATAAATGTCAACACCTGGACGAAAAGGTGTTCCTTCAACTCTTTTAACAGTTGCCGTAGTCCCTGCTCTTTTGATAAAGTATACTGTTCAATCCTTCATTAAAGGTATAATTTAAGGGACACCTTCAACTGTGATCCCGGGGTCCTGGGATCAAGTCCCACATTTGGCTCCCTGCGGGGAGCCTGCTTCTCCTTCTGCCTGGGTCTCTGTCTCTCTCTGTCTCTCATGAATAAATAAAGTCTTTTTTTTTTAAAGGTGTAATATAGTATTAAATACGGTATAGACCCATAGTGAGAATCTACCACGACCTGATCCCTCAACAGAAGATACAAAAATAAGTTGAGGATGTGTTTTCTCCTTTATTGTCCCTTAAAGACTTTGGAATGAAACTTTTATTCACAAAATGTACATGATTTGGACTTTGGAATTTTACTTCATTTGGAATTTTATGCCAAAGTCCAAATCATGTACATTTTGTGAATAAAGTTAAGTTGTATGAAAATTTTGGTGTGTAAGCATCATTAGAAAACAATTTTTTAAATGAAGTTAAATGTGAGTCTCAGAATTTTATTGTAAAGTTCAACCCATTTGTTTTGTATCTCTTAACCATTTGTTTTCCTTATTATCAGAGCTCTGAGACTGACTGTATGTTCAGAGTTACTTTTTATTGTCTATTCTTTACAACACACCTGTGAGTTAGCGAAATATGATTATTCATACTGTACAGATGGTGGGACTAAGGTATTATGCCATCTAAAAGCTGAACGGCAGAGTCAGAACCAGAATTTATGATTCCCCAAACCTTTACATAGGAGCCATATTTCCATTGATAGCCCTGCCCTCTCTTCAGTGTTTGTGAACAAAAGGCTGCATATTATTGTAATCTCTAACAAAATGCCAACTACTTTTTCACTTTAAATGGAAATATAGTGTATTGAAATATATATAATGGTTATTAGTAGCATTCAGATATCTCTAATCTGGTATAGATGTTACAGTTTTCCAAACTTGGTCACAAACATAGCATTAATTAATTTTATATGATCTTAGTTTTTTTTTTTTTTAGTTTGATATTTGTCTTTTCTAAAGAGTGTGTCAAAACATAAGGTTGCTTAATTCTTGTTAGGGTATGTCTATTATCAAGCAATGATCTCTGATGGAGAAAAAAAAAAATGTGTTGTTGAAAATAGCATGGGGCTAAGCATTTAACCCAATGTGCCACGTTTAGAAAATGCCAGCCACCCAGAGAAAATCACATTTTGTGACAAAAACTATAAAAATTCAGGTTAAATTTATCTTACTATAGGTGAAGAAAGAAAGGATGGAAGGAGAAAAATAATTTGGACGGACATACTTTTGTTCTTATAAAGAAGCTCTATGTCCTTGTTAGTAGGAAGGGTTTTTTCCTCTTTAAAAAATAAGTTCAGGAAGAAGACATATTGGTCTAACTTAGTACATGTTTTTCCCAGGGCCAACTCTGAAGTAACTGGATTAATCAAACACAGAATAATATCACAATTGATTTTCCATAATACTGAAATAAAAATAAATCTTTGCCAGTTGTATCATCCATATAATATCTAAATTAAGATCTCTTCCAGGGTTCCCAGAGTTTAGCTTCCATGTCATTCAGACATTTTTCTGTCAGTTAATGAAGCACAGGGGCTAACCTCATTCATAGGATTCCCATCTGTCATCACCACAGCAGTGATGAAACCCAAAATGAAATTCCATTCTTCATTTAATTCCTGTAGCTTGATATTAGTCAGGTAATCAAGCACAACTTCTGGGCTCTTGTGTTTTCAGATGAAGAAACTAAGGTCAAGTGACTTGCTCTGTGTCACACAGCAAGACATTGTAAGAACAGGGAAAAGATCCAATAGCCTTGGACTTTTTTCAGACGTTACCAAGACCACTGAACCATATTACCTTCTCAGGTAATTGCCTTCTTTGATATCAAGTGGGTCACATGTATTAGCTCTTTTTTTTTTTCTTTTTAAATGGAATACTGTGGGGTTTTTTTTCCTTCTTTCTTTCTTTCTTTCTTTCTTTCTTTCTTTCTTTCTTTCTTTCTTCCTTCTTCTTTTAAACGGGTATTTAGAAATGCTGTTCTCTGCTTAGTCTTTCTGGTAATTATCTTCAAGGAAACCAGAATACAAATTTAAAGTACTCATTAACATGCTGATTAGAAATTTCTCGCAAAGACTCAAAAGGCTGGAAGAGACCCCCAGAGATCATCTGATCCAGCCCCTGACTTCAGGCATGTTTCACCTAAACAGTCTCCAGCAGATGGAAAACTATATTTATGACCCCCAAGGAGAGAGTCTCCAACCTCCTTTGGTAACACAACCCCTTGCTTAGATCTGCTTTACTATGTAATGGATTATAGGCAAAATGTAAAAAAACAAAAACAAGAAAGCTGCCATCTCTTATAATGTCAAATATTATTAGCCAGAATTTATATTTGTATTCATATAATGTAATTGACCAATATTTCTGATTCTATTTTGGAAAAGTCCAGTTTGTCATTAGGCATTCTCTTGACATAAAACCTTCTGTAATTTATTTTTTAGTGTAAAAACATATCCTAAAATATGCTAAATCTTTGTCATTTTGGGTTAAAATGTAAGCCCATTTTATTTTTGTGCTTTTAGCTTCTGCAATGCAGAATATGTGTCCCATGGAAATGCTAGCACTGTCTCTCAATCTTTACCTCACTGCCCCAACAAGCATAACCTTAGGCCGGGTTTGAGAAAACTGTGAGAATTAAGAATGGCCTTTGATGGCTTAGAAATTAAATGGTGAGTATATGTGTACATCCTGACTTGTTCATGAGAATTGCCTCCACCACTTTCAAATTTCCTTAGCAGATTGTGGATAGGGCTTAAAAATTCCCATCTCCATAATCCCAATCCCATTTCTGCATCATTCCTTTTAGGGACTAATCTCATCTCTGCCCATATATGCTTCTGACCTAGAATAATTTTGTTTTCATTAAAATTAGAATATCTTTATAAAAATATTAATGAGTATTCTCCTGAATCTACATATTGAATGGCAGAAATTATTTGTTGAAAGAAAAAAAATCCTAGCTCAAATGTACCAAAGAGAATGAGAAATTTATCCAAAGGTCTGGCCTCTCATATCTACACAACCGGTCTTAATGAACTACATGAATTATATTCTGGGCACTGATGTTGGGTGGAACATCCTGTCATTTCCTCATAAATTAAGATGTTTAAATGTACCAACAACTGCAGATTTCTCATATTGCCTCCCCGGATCTTCTCTGTTCTTGTGTCTTTCTTACTAAGACAGATCTGTGAGACAGGTCACGCATTGGCTTAAGAGTTGGGTCATCTGGGTTTCTAGCTATAAATCTCTCACTGGCCAACAGTGAGGTTCAAAAATTCTTTGCTATGGGTCCCTGATATATTTATTTGCAAAATGAAGAGCTTATAATAGATGACTTATCTATAGATCTCTTTCACCTCTAAAATTTTAGCATAAGTCAATGAACAAGTGAAGAAATGAATAAAGTTCATTGTTAGGAACTGAATAAAGTTATTGAGCTAGACTGGTCTGTCTTTCAATAAAATTTCAATAAAAAAATTTTAAAAAAATTTTCAATAAAATTGAGTGATATGTTTAAATATGCATTTTGAGACATATTTCATTGTATGTTAAATTTTGATTGAAAATTGTTGACAATTGAAAATTGTTGACTTAGAAAAAAAAATTGTTGACTCAATAGAACAAATATTTATTGGACCCTTATGAGCTAGGTATATATCAAAGATTAAAAAAAGCAGTCCATTACTTAAACATTTACATATGTTGGTAGTTAATGCTATGGATGCAGCTCGAGTCCAAAATTAAATATCAATTAAAGAAAAGTTTGATTAAATACTAATGTACTATATATGTCCCTAGGGCAGAGAATTTATTTTTATTTTTATTTTTTTGAAGATTTTATTTATTTATTTATTCATGAGAGATACACAGAGAGAGGCAGAGACACAGGCAGAGGGAAAAGCAGACTCCATGCAGGGAGCCCAATGTGGGACTCCATCCTGGAACTCCAGGATCACGCCCTGAGCTGAAGGTAGATGCTCAACTGCTGAGCCACCCAGGCGCCCCAAGAAGCAGACACTTTAGAACAAAGTATTAAACCAAGTTTGTTTTAATGGAAAATTTCATGTCAGGATATACCCAAATATCTTTTACTCCCTTTTCTAAAAATCTGTTAGGGCTGATATGAGAAAGCATCAAAAATACTCCTGTCCAATGAAGGCTACAGATGACCATTTTGTATGCATCTAACCATGGCACAGTAGTAGCAAAGAATAGCATATGCATGTCAGTAAGCTCAACAGTGCTTTTTATAATGATATGGGAGGTGTCAGGTACCATTGAAAAAACTGTACAACTAAAAGAGCCCAAAGAATGTTATACAGAACCAATAATTCACACTTTATTTAAAAATTAGTCTCACCTGTGGCAGGTAGAATGCTTTCCCTTCAAGATATCCACATCCCAAAACCTGGTACCTGTGAAAGTGTTATGTGAAATGGCAAAGAGGAATTAAAATTGCAGATGGAATTATGGTTGCTAGTCAACTGATTTTAAAATAAGGAGGCAATGTTGGAATATCTGGGTAGGCTCAATGTAATTACAAGTAACCTTAAATGTGGATAAAGGGCAGAAGAGTCAGAGACAGAGACAGATTTAAAGATATGACATTGCTGGATTTGAAGATGGAGGAAGGTACAAGAAGCCAAAGAATTCAGGCAGCTCTAAAAATTGGAAAGGCAAAAAAGAAGAAAAAATTTTAAAAAACTAAAAAAATTAAAAATCGGAAAGGCAGAAAGCAGATTTGCCCTTCAAGCTTCCAGAAGGAACACGGTCTGATAAAACTTTGATTTTAGTCCAGTGTGATAATTTTGGACTTCTTGCCTCCATAAGAGTAAAATAATACAATTGAGTTGTTTTAAACTACTAAATTTGTGGTAATTTGTGACAGCAACAATAGCAAACTCATACCACATCCTTCTGGTAGTAAAACAAAAAGGTGGACATTCAGTAGAGAGACCAGGAGAAAATAGTTAATCTCCGAATTGTACCTGAGACTCTCTACACCTCCAGAGGCAACAACTATTGTCATAAAAACTCTTGTAATCTATAGTCTATTTTTTTTTAATTTTTTAATTCATAGAGGCAGAGAGAAAGAGAGAGAGACACAGAGGGAGAAGAAGGCACCACGCAGAGAGCCTGATGTGGGACTGGATTCAGAGTCTCCAGGATCACGTCCTAGGCTACAGGCATTGCTAAACCGCTGCGCCACCGGGCTGCCCTGTAGTCTGTTCTGATGTGACTGATCAACTCGCTCTTGTGAACTACAAATTTAATCCTCCTACTACAAGTCATTTGCTTGTAGGGTTGGTTGTCATCATTCAAAATAGATTATTTTTTCTTAGCCAGAGATCCTATCTTTTTAAAAAATGTGTTTTATTTATTTATTCATGAGAGACACAGAGAGAGAGAGAGAGGCAGAGACACAGGCAGAGGGAGAAGCAGGCTCCACACAGGGAGCCCGAAGTGGGACTCGATCCTGAGACTCCAGGATCACACGCCCTGAGCTGAAGGCAGATGCTCAACCACTGAGCCACCCAGGCATCCTGGCAAAGACCCTATCTTAATACTTCTCTATATCTCTTTAGGCTGTACCTAGAGTAGGCCATTACTAAATATGATTATTGATTATCTGATCATAAGAACCATGTAAAAGTTAGTCTCTGGTAGAGAGTAATCCCAAAACTGGGTATAAATACATATTAACAAGAAGATTCCAACAAACAATGTCCAGGTCTTTGTTTATGAATGATTATCTGAAAATTTTATAATACAAATGTAATATTAAAATTTTAATGTTTAATTTCTGTTTTGAAGTGGTAGCCTAAATTATAATTCTTGTAGTCTATAATTATAATTGTCTTGTAGCCTAAATTATAATTCTCACAATTCCAGTAGAAGTAGGAGGGTGAAGATAAGCAATCTTCCTACTAAACCATGTAAATACAATACAGTATTCTCTCGGAGTCTGAACATTGTATACATTCAAGTATTATTTATCATTGATATTGTGTCTACCAACAATTTCAGACTTCTGCCTTTGGACTTTCTTATATTTCTTTGCATCAAGAATGTCTAAAATTATTTTCAAAATTGCTTTAATGTTTCATCTGCTCTTAGGCATCTTTGAACTTCTGAATCATCTCCTTGAATGTAAGAGAAACAAATTTAAAAGAAAATATATATTTAATTTATTTTTAAAATGAAGACAAATTCTAAATTCAATACATTAATTATAGTCCAGCTATCTGAATGATTTCCAAACATCAAATTTATAGTTATAAATTCAATTAATTGCATAGTTTTGTTAGTGTCCCCAAGTTTTACAGCCACATATTTTTCCTTGTCATCTAATTCTTGATGTATCTTTAATAACTTTACTGGACTTTTAACTTCTTTAGAACAAAATTCATATCTACTTCCTTTTTAGATCCCTCAGAGTTACTAACAAGTATTACATATTTTCTATAGTAGCTGCTCTATAAGTGTTTGTTACAAGACTGAACAAAACAATGACGAGAAGACCATTTAAATGTAGCTTGAAATGGGTCTTATTAAAAGGCTACCTTATCTGTATAGAAAACACAATGCCTTTGTTTTAGTAAATTATTTATACTTACTAATTTACCAAGATCTTTTTTTTTTTAATTTACCAAGATCTAACATTCAGAGCCTCTCTTAATTTCTATTCATTTGAAATAGAAAGTGAGATAGCTATTAAGGTTTACTTTATTGAAGACTCAAATCCATTACGCATATATTGAAGTTATTTTCTATTTTGTGTGTGGTAGTACTTCTGCACTCTAGAGTCCTTATTGGATTGAAGAGCAAATATATACATATGTTCCGTTGTGCCAGGGGGCACAAATTCTGTCTTGATTTACTCATGTGCAACTACTATTAACACTGTGAGGAATTCAGGGCAAAGTTTATTTTATTTTTCAAAAAGGATCATGTTATTACATATTCCAAATAACACATGAACTCTCATAGACTATAAAACCAATGATGTGCAGCCATACACATTTAGGGTACTCATTTAGTTTTTTCATTGACTAAATGTCTGACTAGTTTGACTCATTCTTTATGACATATATTTTTAAAAGCAAGACTTGACAAAGAGAGAAATGAGGTGAATTTCTGTAACTATAAAGCATGGATTCAGAAATTATAGAAAAAAATCCACATTTTAATGTTAAAACATACTGAACATGCTAAAGCATAGGACAATGTTGCATACTTTATTTGTCTTTAAAAACAAAAATTATCCATATGTTTGAGATAATCTCATTTGAGTGTTGTTCTTTAGTCAAATAGAGTAAGTGCTGCCTAACTTCTGGATTTGGAGAGGTTGAGAGAGGGGCATCCGTATGGGGATGTTGAGAAGAGATGGGAGCTAGCATGGGAGGTAAAACAGGAGATCCTTCTGTTAGCTTACCTATCAACTCTTGTATTCCTCTGTGAGTAAATGTTGGAAGTAGCAACCTTTGATAGTCCACACTCTTGGCTCTTCTGCCCCACTGAGCACACACAACCTGTCTAGTCACAGTCACAAGAGAACTGAAAAACAGACCCTCGTTGGCTAGGAAGCATAAACACACTAAAAGAGTCTGTCCTCACATATTCTGACTCAACAGTTTACTAGCTATTGGTCTTTCAAAAGCCATTTCGTTTCTGTTGGTTTTTTACCTTTTATAGAAATAAGATTTTGGGACACCTGGGTGGCTCAGTGGTTGAGTGTTTGCCTTCAGCTCAGGTCGTGATCCTGGGGTCCCAGAATTGAGTCCCGCATCAGGCTCTTCACAGGGAGCCTGCTTCTCCCTCTGCCTGTGTCTCTGCCTCTCTGTGTGTCTCTCATGAATAAATAAAGTCTTTTAAAAAAAAAAGAAATGAGACTTTTTAGACTTTGCCAATGACTGTTTCTGTCCTATACTATGTCTCTGAATTTTTAAATGCTATGTAAGTTGACATGTTAGTCATAATTTTGTTTATAAAAAGTCATACTTTGTATTGTAGCATTATTGAATGTAAAACAAAATACAGTGTAAGGTAGTGAATGAAATAATAAAATATCTTACAATATGACCAAATTTAAACCAAGGCATTTAAAACAAAGTATAAACCAAAAAAGAGGATATCCACACAAAATCCTTACCTAGAGCTATGACAGAATTATTTATTGATTTTGAACTAGAAACTCTAGACCTACATTATTTACAGAGATGGATACTGTTGGATGCCCTTCACATCTGGGGAGGCTTGAAATTATGTCAAATCAATATAAATATACTAAATAGATATGTCATTTGGCATTAAAAATATTAAAACATAGCCATATAAAGATGTTATCGAGTTAAGTTTTAAAAATTTATGTATCTTTCAAGAGGGAAAATCATTGAATAATAATAACAACACAAGGAGCTTAGGAGCTGATGCCAAGGAGAAAAAAACAATACATAGAAACCTGTAATGAATCTTCTTAAGATAATAAAAAACATGGGACACCAGGGTGGCTCAGTCCATCAAGCACCCAAATCTGGATTTGGCTCAGGTCATGATCTCAGGGTTGTGAAATGGAGCCTCATTTTGAGTTCATACGCTGGGCATGGAGTTTGCCTAAGAATCTCTCAATTCCACTCTCCCTCCCTCTCCCCCTGCCTTGCCCCTTCCCTCTCTCTCTTTCTCAAAAAAAAAAAAAAAAAAAAGATAATAAAAACCAATGTTAGACATACAAGTAAACTCCTATAAAAATAATAGAACCAAAAAAAAAAAATAATAGAACCAGGGACAAGAAAAAACAGATTTCTTTTCTAAATTAAGGAGAAGGAAATAGACTAATGGGGAAGTGGTAGCTGACAGAATGAAAGTATCTAGGACTAAGTGAATTTCCAAGTAAAGAGATGATTCTTGATAAAACATGTAAAGGTAAGTTGGGAACAGTAATACCTTATTAGTGCTTATTATGTGCCATGCCCAGTTGGGGAATTTTATCTGTATTAACTTATTTTATTCTTTCAACAGTCATTTGAAGGTGATATCCCAATTTTATATAGATGAAATGGACATGGAGAGATTCAGTGACTTGCCCCAGGTCTAATTAGCTGGAAAGTGGCAGAGCTGGTATTAGACCTAGGCAGTTTGTGTCAGCACTCTCCACCTTGACAGGATACACCTCAAGAGCCAACAGACTAGAAGAGGGCATCCATTCAAATTATAACCTAAGATAAAAACAGCCAATGAATGGCAAATATCTGATATTCAAAGAAGAGGAAACTATTTTATGAAATACTTTACAAAACAATTTTAAACAGGTTATAAAATTATGTTTTATTAATCCTTGGAAAAGATATCATTGATCACATGGAATGAATATTTTTTCTTCAGGTATGAACTCATCTCTCTTACCTTAATGGTTACTATAACTGATAAAGTGTGAATGAAAAATAGGCATAATATACCTTTATTTTAGCAGAAATGTCTGTCTCGTTAAAAATTACGAAAATCTTCAAAATGGTCTTAAAACTGAAAGTTAAAATCTTGATTATTTAGTATAAATGAATTCAGAGATAACTACAATGCCTCAAACGTGCTTGTATAAGTGAATAAATACAAAGATGAATCATGTTGCAGGATTTCTTCTTTGGTGCCCAAAGTTCTTGGTCACACTGCTTTGAAGAATGAAGAGCTACACTATACAGAGTGCTAGGCAGCAAAGCAAGGTTTATTGAGGGGTAATAAAGTTTATTTAATGATAGAGTGAGTACAAAGCTCCCAGAGAAGGAAGGGACCCAAGAGGGTTGCCATTGGAAATATCCTAGTCTAGATTTTTTATGGGCTTTGTTGGAGGGCTGCTTTAATCTAATTAACCTTCCCAGCACCTGTCATCCAATCAGCTTTTTGTCATTGATCTTTAGTGTGGAAAAGGATGGAGGGCCCCTTCCAGGGTAGTGTAAAATCCTTTTAAGGTGGTTTCCTCTGGGTGGGGGGAACCCTGTCCCTGTCCACCTTTCTTCCATTGTCCTTCATCAAATAGATGTCTGTCTCTAGTGATGTATGAAAAGTCTTGTTTTTAAAAGTTTTTTAGGTTAAAATTATCCATCAAATAGAGGATGGGGAGGACTAAGCAGGAAGTTGCATTTTTAAAAAAAATGCTAAAGTTTAACTTGACTAAAAGTTTGATATAATTCACAGAATCGTAGCCAAAAACACTGATGCACTCAAAATGGAGTGTTGTCAAAATCAGTACAGAGTACTAGGGAGGTAATGGATGGTATAATTCTAAGATTACATCTAAATAGTTATGTTCCACCTGTGTGACACATAATGAGGGGAAATAATAAGGAAGGCAACCTGGATGGTCTGGATGGTAAAAATTTGGACATTTAATGAAAAAACAATGGAATTTAGTCTGTAGAATAGATTTTGTGTGTGTGTGTGTGTGTGTGTGTGTGTGTGTGTGTCCTTGAGTGTGCACCCATGTGTGTGCTCCAGGCATAAGTATTGGGAGTATGTTGTTCTCTTTTTGAGAAACAGAACAGCATGAGCTCATTCATATTTTAGCAGGAACCCTGTCATTGATGAAGGACAGTTAGAGGAAAGGCAGGAAGGGACAAGGAGCCCCCATCCCTAAGAGGAAATCACCCTTGAAAAGATGTTGCACCACCCTGGAAAGAGCCCTCCACCCTTTCCCATGTGATAGGTAGAAGACAAAAACTCAATTGGATGACAGGCACAGGGAAGGCTACTCACATTAAAACAGCCCTCCAACAGGCCCTTAGAAACAGAAATTCCATTGGCAACCCTCTCGGGTCTCCTCCCTCTTTGGGAGATTTGTCTATTACTCCGTGAAGGTTACTATGACTCAGTAAACTTTGTTTTATGTTTTACTATCACTCAATAAGCCTTACTTTGCTGCCCACCACTCTGTCTGGTCTACCTCTTCATTCTTCAAAGTGGTGGGACCAAGAACCTCGGGCACAGAAGGAAGAAGGAAAAGAAATCCTGCAACACCATGTTGAGACGAAAGTGGAATGAGATAAGGATAGAAGCAAGGAAATAGCACAGGTGGTAATGATCCAGATGAGACCTAAAGCTTACCCTAATCAGGATGATTCAAAATGATGAAATACTACATCTTTTTGGCTTCATCATAACTTTATAGGTAAAGCCAACAGGATTTGGTGGTACTATCTGTAGGGTGTGAAATACCATACACCAAAATATTTGGCCTGGACACTGTTATTCAAATAAAATTCCAGATTTTAAAGAAAACTTAGAAACTTTCTACTCAAGCCTTTGATTCTTTAAAGGAATCCTGTCTACATTAATCTCCTCATGGAACAATTCCTTGATGACAAGGAACATAACTCATCCCATTTTAGAATAGCTCTGGTTTTAAGAGCCCTCCTTCTTATAGTGAGCCAAAACCTGCTTCTATGTGATGGACAAATGTGATATCGTGGTTTATAATAAATATATATTTGATCTTTATTCCTGTTTTTGGCAGAGCTCCTAAAACCCTTGGAATTTCCTAAGTGATAAGGTATCTTGATAGCTGTGACATCCTTTTCAAACATACTTGACTTTATGTTAATGAGGTGACTTTTAGAAAGCCCTTAAGGATGAGAGTCACTAGGGGAACCAATAATAATGTGATTCAAGGCTTGGAACGTCCAGAGCCAGCCCTTTAACCTCTGGGGAATGGAGAGGGGTCTGAGATGGAGTTCAGTCACCACTGGCTAGTGATTTAATCAGTCATGCAAAGTAATGAAGCATCCATGAAAACCTAAAAGGACAGGGTTGAGGGAGCTCCCAGGTTGGTGAAATCAGACTGCCTCTATATGCCATGGTGCTGGGGCCTCAGACTCCAAGAGAACAAAAACTCCTGCATTCAGAATCTTGCCCTGAGTATCTTTTCCTTCTGGCTGTTAATTTGTATCCTCTATATATTCTGCAATGAACCAGCAATCTAGTAAAGAAACAGGGTTTCTGAGTTCTGTGAGCCCACCTAACAAATTCATCAAACCCAAGGTGGGAGATAGAGAAGTACAGTATGGAAATCTCTGATTTACAACTGGTCCGTCAGAATCACAAGTAACAACCTGGATTTGTGATTGACATCTGAAGTGGGGACAATTCTTAAACTGAACCTTTGACCAGTGGAATCTGACACTCCACTCCATGTAGAGAGTGGCGAGTCTAGTTGAATCATGTATGGAATACATAGATGGTGTCTGAGAATTGCTTGGTGTGTGTGTGGGGGGGGGAGAAAGACACACATACTGGAATTGGTGTCAGAACTGTAACAAGTGAATGAGAAAAGATGGAAAACCTGATAGCAAGGTAGGTAAGAGAAAAATGCTATCTGAGCAATTTGGAAGAAGAGCATTGAGTCACAATTATTTGACCATGGGATATGAGTTCATCATTTCTTAATATTTTTAAAAAACAAAATATTTTCTCTATCCACCATGCTTACATAGGCGTCTTATTGATTCAGTGTTTGTGATGATGGTGGGTTTCTTTGTGCTTTGTTTTATGATGATGGTGTTAAGCAAATGAAAAATACTGATGTACTCTAGTTTTTGGCTCCTTGGTGTCCTAAGTCTCAGCCTCTCGGCTATATTTAAGTGTGCATGCCCTTTAAATAAGGAGTGAGATATGAAACATGTACAAGTACAGTTTGTTCGCCAACTAATTAGAATGAATGCCAACCAGTCTGGTGCATTTCAGCTAATATCTGGCTGCTTCAAACTACGGGAGAATCAAGCTATTAGAGTGCTGAGTTTAAATACTACATATTTTTATTTTGTCTTTATTGTAATGAACAAGCCTCTTTAGCTCCTGCTGTGCACTTTTGGAGGGTCTTCCATATGGTTGCTGCTAAGTATTTTGGCATTTTTCCCAACTGTTACAATTGGGTCAGTGGGGGGGACTGTATAGGAGTAATAAAGCAGGGGTGACTGCGGCGGGGAGGAGTAGCATTACCCGCGCTAACAGCTCATTGCCTCGCACGCGCTCAAGCACAGCTCAACCCCATCCATCACAGCAGGCACCAGGGTAAACTGCCTTTTTGCCATATAGTTCACACAGAAAGGCCAGGTCTCGGGTTCAGAGCCCAGAGTTCTTATTTCTAGTTTTTCTTGTTTCCTTACTCATTGTCCCATAACATCTAGAGTAATTTGCGTATCACCATATCGTTCTGAGAAAGTCTTCATGAGCAGCCTCAGCTAAGTTTTAGCGACAACAGCAGGATCATCGGTGTCCCTGAGCACTTTGATAGCAGACGCCGTGACTGCAGTGTTTCCGCCGGCAGGAGTGACTGAAACAAAGGCTACTAGTATTTTATCCGTGGAAGGCTGTGTGGCTTCAAGCGCCAGTAGATGGGAGGCGGAAAGTCCGCAGCAAAGTCAGTAAGACTCTGACCAGCGAAATGAGACATTCGGCTGAGGCGCGCGGGGAAGCCGGGAGCTCGCCGTCTTGATTCAGGCTGTGTTTTCCGTATTTACGCTTCTCTGAATAATTTATTACGCTTTTCCTTTAGGGGCTCCTCCCCCAACACACATTACGCATCACGATGCAGTCACATAGCACTGTAATAGGTTCACAGTATACTCGTGAATTTTTCTCGAGCAATAATTTTAAGAAACAGAGGCCTTTAAATCCGTACGCAGAGGTGGGGTTTCTGTTCGTGTCTTTCACGTTTCCAGCCAAGAACGGTCAACAAGGAGCGCGGCAGCACGTTGCTCCCTGTTCCCGCCCGCCCTCCGCAAGCCCAGGAGCAGGACTCGCGGACACGCGCCGGGCGGTCGCGCCCGGGCCGGCGAGGCAGGTGCCCGCCCCTCAGGACCCCCGGGGCTGCCCGGACTGAGGAAGGTCCCGAGGCGGCGACGGGGCGTCGCTGACCGGCATCTCCGGCTGGCTCCGGGACGACGCCCTCTGGCGCTGACACGCTGGAGACCCCTCCGGCCGCCCCGCTGGAGGAGGCGAGGGCTAACCCGCTCCCGCGGCAGCCGGCCGGCCTGACCGAGCCCGCGCAGAAGCTCCCACGCCGCCGCGGGCGGGAGGGCGGGAGGGCGGGAGGGCGGCGGCAGCGGCTTCAGGCGCCGCAGTGCGCAGGCGCGCGCGCCTCTGACGCAGGCGCCGCCTACAAGTGACTTCTCCAAAAAGTGTTTAGTTGTCGGTCACCTGAGCTCGGGCGACGCGGCCGCGGCAGGCGTCGCGACGCCCGCCCTCCGCGGCTCCCGCCCGGAGACCTGCCCTCGCCGCTCGCCGCTCGCCGCTCGCCCCGCCGCAGCGGACCCTCTACGGGCCCGTCTCTTCCGTCCTGTCCTCTCCGGCCGCGGGCGGGACCGGGCGGAGCCGGCGGCCCGGGCGCGGCCCCTGACCATGGCGTCGCTATTCAAGAAGAAAACCGTGGACGGTGAGTCGGGGCCGCGCGGAAGGGACCCCGCTCTGCGCCGCTGGCGTGTCTCGGGCGCGTCCGCCACGGTTCTTTCTGCTCCCGGAGGCGGGGTCGCGGCCGGTGGCCCACAGGTGACCGCCCTCGTGCGTCACTTGTCGGCTTCCCCGAGTCTCCTGACGCGCCGCGCCTCAGCCTCGCCTCAGCCTCGCCTCAGCCTCACCTGCGCGGCTCCGGTCCCGTGACGGCCGCCGCGGCCCTACCGCCCGCCCCCGCCCCGCCCCCACCGCCACCGCCACCGCCACCGCCACCCCCGCCCCCACCCGCCTGTTTCCCCCTTAGCGAGACCTGCAGCCCTCCGGGGAGGCTGCGTGCGGCTGGCTCTGGGGTGTCATTAGACGGTATTTGACGAATTCTTGCCGGTTGCCTCTGTTGGCCGGTCGCCCTGCGTCCTGGAGCGCAGACGGCAAACCCGTGTGGAGCTGGACGGGGCACACCAGGCTCCGGGCACAAAGTGAACCTGGGTCTGGGTCGTCTTGCTTTAAGAATATCCCACGGCAGAGATGTGAAACAAGTGCTTCTTTACCGACTCCAATAGAAATGGAAAAGAAACCTAAGGGAAGTGACTCGGGTTTGCTTTTTGTAATGTATTTTCCCTTCCCTATGATTATCTTTCGCTAAGTAAAAGATGTGACACGTACTTCTGCATAGAAGTTTACACTTTCAGATACTTGCATTGGTTCAGACAGCTCAATGCCATCTTAAGAAGAAAAAAAGAATGTACAGAAATATATAAATTGTTTAAAAGCAATTACTGTAGTGTATATTATATAACATTAATGAATTATTCTTGATATTTTCAGTTACTGCCACCAGGAATCAAATTCATTCAAGTTATTTAAAATTTGTGTTTCCTATTACATGTTGAGTCTAGGTTGCTGTTGGTTCAACCGAAGAATCACTTCTTTGTAAGGGTCTAACCCTGCCACAAAAGGAGCAGTGGTAGCTAGACCGCGGTTGGTACAAACAGCGCTGAGTCCAGACCTGGGGTACTTCTTTATTCCTTTGTATGGACTGTCCCAGTGCCAGCAACATTATTTTGGGGAGGATAACAAAGACATCACTTTTACTTTGCCACTCTATCCTTCACTTCAACACATAATGTAATTTTAGTCCTGATTTAGTGCACAGCATAATACATTTTTGCCTGCCCTGAATGGGCGACAAAAAAAAATTTTTTTTCCTGATTTATGGACTTTTTATTAACTAAGAAGTACCATTTACAGTACCTGGAATACCTTCCGAGTTGGTATAGGATGTAGTACAATTATTTGAGAATGCCATCTAATTTTGAATGTGGCACTTTCTTCACTGTTTCAGTACCAATATCATGGTTTTCTGTACTTATGGGCAGGTGGGGAGGGGCAGAAAGGTTTATTTTTTTGTTTCAGTTTTATTTAGTGAGAATTTACTAAAGAGAGGAAAAGAGTTAGACCTTTGTTACTGGGATGTTACAGATTGTATTTTTAAAAACGTCTTAACATTAAAGGCCAAACAGCTTTAATTGCTTAATATCTGTCAAATATTTTCACAGACATAAATGTTAGTTCTGTATTCTCATTGGTGTGCTTCTTGGTGAATTTGGCAGGCTAGTGACTATTGTATTGTACTTGAAGTACAGACCAGAGAAAGAGAAAAGAGAAAAAACAGTGAGGATGTTTAATTGCATACTCATTTGCAGTTGGGTTAATTCATCCAAGAAATAATGTTTTTTGCTAAATAGGTTTATTTGTGAAAATAAAGTCTTAAGGACTTTGGCTAGGAACTATACTACTGATTTAAAAGATCTATGTGTGAAATTTCTGAATATAAATTTGGCCACTGTGTGCATTTACTATAACTACTAAACTGCATACTTGATGTTTTTTTTTTTTTTACATTATCATGTCAATTCAGATCACTTAATGACATTTTAATTATAGATTTGTACTTTCATTTTTCTGATATAGAGCTTTATTGGTGTTTTTACTCTTTGTTTTATTAAAAAGAGGGTGTTTTGTTGAAAAGGTGACAGCATTCTTCTTAGCAGTAATGAGGCTGTATATTATGAAATGTAATGTATTTTTATGCATTTCTCCCAGACCTTAGACTCGTTGATTATTGATCATAAGATCATTTGCTGTATGCTGCCTTTTTATCTGTTTCAGCAGTAATGAAATTCTGAAATATAAGGAAATATGTAACTGCATATAGATCTGGAAAAATGAATCTTTTTGTCTATTTGGATTGGCTGGAAGAGTTGCATGCTATATCATTAAAGACTACGGCACTTGTAAATTAAAAAGGGAGACAACATTACAGCACTTATTACTATTCAGAGTTATGTTTAATTCATTTTTGACACAAAGATGAACAAGACTGCAGTGTATACTTTGTTAGAGAAATTAATGAGAATTGTACTTCAATGCCACAGAAGAGAAAAATTCCTTTGAATTTGAAATTACAGTGGAGTATTTGGTTTCCCTTTTATACTGATTTTTAAGGTATATACATGTACATGCGGTAATGCGTTTACAGTGCTTCTCCCCCCACCCCAAGTGGACTAATGGTGACCTATTTATTGAAACTAATTATGAACCTGTAAATCAGGTTGCCATGAGGATTTATCATAAATGCACAACTAAAATAGGTCTTTTAAAAAGTGAAAAATTTTAAGAACTATATAATTTTTGTTGTCCTTGTTAAAGGCAAATTTGAGGTCCTGCTCTAAGCCAGCACTGTGGTAGCATTTTGTGTGCAGCATCTTATTTAATTTTCACAAAACTTAGATGATAAGTGCTATTACTGTCCTCACTTTATAGGTGAGGAAATTGAGATACAGAGAACTAAGTAATTTGCCCAAGGTGACACAACTTAGTAGCAAAACCAGAACCTCATCCCTTGAGTATTATCATTGATAATATTTTTGTATAAGAGATCCTATGGCACATTTTAATTTTGCTATTCTTCTAGTATATGGAATTCCCAACCTTGGTAACTGTCTGTGAGCCAGGCTATTTTCCTCTTGGAATCAGTGGTAGAGCTTTAATTTCACATAGTGGTAGAACTGGAAGAAAAAAAAAAAAAAAAAAAAAAAAAAACCCTCCTTTTTCTGACTCTCCACTGACCCAAGGGTAGAAACCTAAGAATAGGAAGTATTGGCCAGTTTTTTTGCTCTTCATGTAAACTTCTTAAAGGAGTAGTGTTGTCTTCTATTCCTTCCCCCTTTATTCTCAGACCACCCCTCAATTCTACAGCAGTTTGCTTTACATCTTAAGTAATGAGATCTTGCTAAGATCATCAGTGACTCCTAGATTGCCAAAATGGCCATTTTTTAGTGATCATTTCTTGGGCCTATGTTTTGCATTTGATCCTAATAATTTCTTTATTGAAATTCTCTTTTGGCTTCCATGAAACTCTGTAATATATTCTCTGACCACTCTTTTACTGTCTCCCTTCAGATTCATCTTTTCCTTTTTTCCTTCCTCTTTTCCTCCCTCCCTTCCTTCCCCTTTTTTTCCCCCTGCTCCTTAAATGGTAGTGTTCTTGGTTCCATGTTGGGCTACCACCTTTCTAACTGTACAGTCTCTCCTTGCATGATCTTACCCAAAGCCTTATTATTGTGGTTACTACCTAAATGCTGATAGATACCAAATTTGTGTTTCTAGTTTCTTCTGAGTTTCAGACCTGACTTGCTGAGTATCTCTACCTAGAAGTCCCAAAGTACCCCAAATGGAGATTCCAAACAGAATTCATCACCATCTCCTTAAGTTAGTTCCTTTCCTGAGTCTCCTGTTCCAGTGTTGGCAGGTCTTGATTTTGTCTCCTACCTTTAATTAATTACCAAGTTTTGCTCCTTTTGCCTCTTACGTATTTGGCACACACAATTTTTGACTGTGAGCCTGCAATTCCTGCTCTAATTCAGATCCCATTTACCTTGCACTCTATTACATCATCTTTCTGCCTTTTTTCCCCCTATAGTTTCATAGCCCTTAAACTGTTCATCTACAGAGTTGCCTTGTGATTTGATCTACCTGAAACCCAAATCAGACTATGCTGGTCCTCAGTTTAAACCCCTTTAGTATATCCATGATACCAACAGAATCCGTGAGAGCTCTTTAATAAGGCATATACGGCCCTCCATGATCTGATCCTTGACTTTCTTGTCATGTCTCTGAACATTTTACTGTCCAGCAGTATTGTTTTTATATTCATCAGTACATACCACGGTCTTTTCTCTCTGACGTATTTTTGCTTGTGATATCTTTATGCATAGAATCCTCTTTTTCCTCCTCCTGGCTAACCTGCACTATGTCAGGTGTTTTTCTTCTCTGATGCAATCTCAAATTGCGTTAAGGATCTCGCTCCTATATTGTAATTTTTTTAGCCTCTGTTTCCTGACTTGCATTCACTGGGACTAAAGTAGATCCTTGTATACTTCCAAAGTTGGACTATGTCTGTTCTAAGTTTTTCCTGTATTCTGTTTATGCAAGGTAGCAGTCTCTTTAGGATTCCTGAAAGTATCTCTGCATTGATTTATAATTTAGAAACAAAATTTCAAAATAATAGCACTTGTTAACCAAAAGTAGTTTCCATATCCAGAGCTGTTTATAAACTACATCCATATATCATTGCCACCCACTTGCAAGCTTAGACATAATTTGAGGAGCCTTACTGGCATAAGAGCAAGGTTCTTGGTTTTTGCCTTACTGGGGATTGTATCCATGTATGCTGTTAGTCGGAGTTCAGAATCTGTGAAGTTTTGACTAACTCGGAATAAATCTCCTGCCAAAAGGTAGGTTGACACATTTGTGATATATTAAGAAAGGATAAAATACTATCTATATGGGAAGCCCAGGTGGTTCAGTGGTTTAGAGCCACCTTCAGCCCAGGGCGTGATCCTGGAGACCCGGGATCGAGTTCCACGTTGGGCTCCCTGCATGGAGCCTGCTTCTCCCTCTGTCCCTCTCTCTCTCTCCCTCTCTCTCTCTCTCTGTGTCTCTCATGAATAAATAAATAGAATCTTAAAAAAAAAAATACCATCTATTTAAACTGAATCCCCTCCAGAACTTTTCTGCTTTCTTCCAACTGAGATACAACCTTCTGGTACTACCTGTAATACCTAGGTCTTTCCTAAGATGCTGTGGGTTTCCTTGGTGCTTGTTATTGTGGATATTTAAAAACTCAAATTTTTCTTGCTGTTTGCCCCCTGCATTCTTGGCACACCAAAGAAAAATAATTGAACATGGGATTCAGAACTATAGTACTCTTTGAGCATTTTTCTGAGTGAAATTCTCCCTACTTCTAGTATAGATATTTCATAGGAAAATGTCTCCCCTTTCTCTGCATCCCTAGCATAACTCCAAAGACTGGTATTTCTTTTCATGCTGCTGTTTTGCACCTTCAAGTCCACAGGTCTGTGAAACTTTCCTTTCATAGGAGCTTTGCCTCTTGTTCCCTCTCATCTACAGCGAGAAAATACTCTTTCACAGTTTTCTGAACTGAAGCTGTTACTGATGTTGGTACAAAGCCTGGGTCTTTGAGGACCAAATGAGACCTGAAGATCTATTGGTACATAGTCCATGTGAAGACCTTCCTTCAGCTCTTGGAAACACTGATATTTTACTAGTAATAAATTAATCTGAATGAATTTCTCAGGATTTGAGTGACTTGAGACTTTACTTGGTGGTGGGGGCAGGGGAGGAAAGCATTCCTTTTATGCCACCATAGGGCTAGACTAGCCTCTCCTGTTTTCTCTTTAGTATTCCACCTGTTCCTTCCAGGAAAGTCCTGCTGAGTTTCTCAACTTCAGACTAGTTTTTAAATGGATCCAGGACCATATGTAAAAGAAATGTGTTGGCACAATCCTCCACAGCCCTTTCTGTTTCCCATTGTTGTTTTTTATTTTTTGTTCTTATTTTTTCTTTACCATGTGTCAAAACTGGTTAATTAAACTAATATTATTCCTCCCTGATCTGTTGATACAGAATTTCCAAAGCCTGAAAAAAAAAGAGATTTGCTTGCATATCAAATTGAATTCCTCCACTAGGTGTTCTCTCATTGTCATTGTCCTTCTGCCTCTCAGTAAATTTGGTTCCCAGAGCCAGCATTTCCTAGAAACTGACCATAAACATCCCTGTTTTATCCCCTAATTCTTGAGTTTGTACCATTTTGTAGTTTTTTTTCTCCCCATCCCCCGAAGAAGGTGGTGCATCCTCCCATAGCCAGGACTCCTATCCTGGTTATTGTTTGGTAAGCTCCACCACAACCCCAGTTCTATTCAGTAAGGGTCAGTATGTATCTAATTATCTAATACCTTTCTCCTGCTAAACCAGGGCTGCAGACTCTCTACTTCCACTCACAGTTGCTGTGGAGATTGCAGATGAAATCTAAAGTAGAAGCTCCCTGCCTTCTCAGGTCTTGCTCTCCAGAGCAAGTTAATAAAAATGGTAAGGCAGGATGTGCTTTATTTCTTCTGTGCTCCTATTTCAATCCATGTAGTGAGCAGATTTAGGACAACTGATAGGCAGTAAAACTGCATGAACCAAAATGATTGTTTTTTCCTTTAAAGAAATACATTTAAAAGCAGAAAATATGCTGTATTAGATTAAAATTTCTGTCCTGACTTTATGGTAAAGCACAAAACCCAGTATATGGTAGAGTGGATGTTGTCAAGTAGACCAGCTGGAATCCCACTGAGTGGTACCATTTGCATGTTGTGCCTCAGGGCTCCTGGGGCAATGATCCTGAACTACCCTTGAGACAGGCCACCTCCTCTCCCCAAGAAGAAAGGCACTTTAATTTAAATACATTTAAAATATAATTCACAAATTAATGAATGCCTGTATTTAGAGTTGATAATTACTTTTTGCTTTAATCCTCAAATGTTGAAATTGTATGTAAATAAGCAAGGTCTGGAAGGACAGCCATAATTCAAGTTGGGGCCTCACCTCAAACCCCAGTTGAGAATTCTAGTAAGCTAGGTTGGACCACATGGAGGTCCCTTTTGTTTTGTTTTGTTACTTACTCCCCCCCTCGCCCCCCCCTCCCCAGGCAGATAGACCTTATTGATTCAGAACCAAGGAAAGCAGAATGGCTTTTTCTGTCTGTAACTTCTGAAATCCAGAATTTAAGTCTTCAGTCACTAGTGCACACATGTGTATTTCATTCAGTAAAAAGAGCCCAAAAGGCTAGAATAGCTTTTTAATGCCTACAGTGGAGCTGGCTTGGGTGGCCTTCTTTAAGTGTTGTGCTGGGTATGGATGAGAAAGAGGGTAGTGGTTGGGGTGGCCTCCAGACCCATTTTCCTTCAGGGAGTGGTACCAAAGAGAACATACCACAGTCACAGCCATGCTACCATTGCCATTTTCACAATGCAAACGTTTTTTATTGCCACCTGTGCTTCTCAGCAGCCCTACAAGGTAGATGAAATGCTGAAATATAAAAATTTGGGCATATTCTTTTGCATGGACAGGAGCCGAGCACTTTATGTCCTAGATGTCCGCAATACCCAGTATATGTTTCTGTCCCTGTCTTGGCTCGGAATGAAAAAAAGGGGGAAAGCAGAAAATTGTAAGGGAAATATCTGGCTATTTCAGTGCTCTATTTTTCCACTGTATAAAGAGATTTATCATAGCTCAGGTTCTGTTATTATTAAATTATCAACCATCTTGCTTGGTAACCGATACAGTTTATTATATATTTTAAAGAAATGTATTGAATATGTCTATTAAGCATTTCTTTTACATTTTCAATATATGTTTGTACTCCTGTAGATCATGGCTAAGTATACTATATTGGGGTAATGGTTGGCATGAAGTGTAGTGGGAATACAAATTGATAAATAAAATACTTGCTCCTAGCTCTTAAAGAGCTTGTAATCTTGGGAGGAAATCAAACCTACCAAAAAATGAATATAATGGAAAATAAGGTTGAAACAAACAATAATTTGTTTTATAGGATATACCTATCATCTCATATGAAGAAAATGTTTTACTATCTTTTCTTACTTACCGTAATATGTTTTAAAGTGTTATGACTGTATTTTAATATGCAACATTAGATGCCCTCATTTTATAGCTTAGAACTGTTTAAATATTGATAGGTCTATTAACTACGGGCTATGCAGTAGTTAATTTTCTTTATTTTTCTTTAATATACAGTGACACATAAAATTAAGAAAAGTGAAGTAAAACTTTTGATTAAGGTATGTTTTGGTAAAATTTCATGTCATGATATGTGTTTTCCCAACAAAGATGGCTATACCTATTTTCTGCACTCTGGTTCTCTGACATCAACTGGGTACCTCCAAAAAGTCAGTCCTAACACTATGTAGAGTTAGCAGAGACTCCACAGGGTCAGGGCTCAGTCCTACAAGACTGTCCTCATCTTAGATGCAGTCACAGGTCCCAGTTTGCCACCAGTACTTCTGACTAACCAGCTGTTAGTTCATCTACATTTGTGTCATTGTTCATGTAGATGAACCCCATTAAGTTCATCTACAGTTTGATAATTTGCTAGAAAGACTCTTAAAACTCAGGAAAGTGTTTTACTTAGGAGTAGCCAATGGAAGGAAAGTTTTAGGCGCTGTAAGCAGCACAGAGCTTTCATCCTTTTCAGGCATGCTGCCCTCCCAGTATGCCTAATAGGATGTTTACCAACCCAGAAGCTCTCCTCATCTTATTAGTCAGGAGTTTTTTTAGCCCAATCTTTAGCCTCACTCCCTTCTCCTGAGGTCAGGTTGGTGGGGCTGAACTTCTACCCACTAATCAAGCATTTGTTCTTTCTAGTAACCAGCTTCCTATAAAAACTATCTAGGGGTTCCCTTTCTTGAGTTAAAAGATATTCCTATCGCTAAGGAAATTCCAAGGGTTTTAGGAGCTCTGTGCCAGGAATTCAAGACAAAGATCAAATATTAACTTGTTACTATATATTATAGCACTCTCATAATGAAAAAGTATGTATTGATAGAATTCTAGATCTTAGTAGTCAAAGCTTTGAGCAACTGCTTTGCATCTGTGTCAGTTGTCTGTCCACAATTTAACTTGTCAATATGGTGGCTTCTCTTTCACCTGTACTCTAATGGCTTTAGAAGACCCTCATCACTATCCCAGTATTACCTTTTCATTTTATACTAGTTGGGTTTAGGGAGTTGTCAGTACACAAAGATGTCATACTCCAGGGCAGCCCGGGTGGCTCAGCGGTTTAGCGCTGCCTTCAGCCCAGGGAGTGATCCTGGAGACCCAGGATTGAGTCCCATGTCGGGCTCCCTGCATGGAGCCTGCTTCTCCCTCTGCCTGTGTCTGCCTCTCTCTCTCTCTCTTTCTCATGAATAAATAAATAAAATCTTAAAAAAAAAAAGTAATACTCCAAGAGTTTATTTGTAATTTCATAGTTTTGTATATAGAACACTTTCTGTTGAAATAGTAGGGTGAGTGCTTAATGTTTTTATACCAGTTCATTGGCTTTGGCAAGTAGCATTCTAAGTTCAAAAGAAGAAAATTGGGAGTGTTTGACTATTGAGGATGAAAATGACTGATGACTGCTTTTAAAGCTAGGGAAATGAGAGCTCTGCTGTTTATTGTCTATCTACAGTTGTCAGAGGAAAGATCCTGTGGACTGAATTATGCCCACAAAATTCATATGTTAAAGTCTTAACCCCTGATGTGGCTGTATTTGGATATAGGGTGTGTAGAGAGGTAACTGAGGTTAAATGAGGTTATGAGGGTATGGCCCTAATCCAATAGAGGATGACCTTAAAGAAGAGGAAGAGACACCCAGAGAAAAGGCCATGTGAAGATGCAGCAAGAAGGCAGCCATCTGCATGCTAAAGAGAGAAGCCTCAGGAAAAACCAAACCTGCCAACACCTTGATCTTGGACGTTCAGCTTCCAGATCTGTGAGAAAATTAGTTTGTTGTTTACCCAGTCTATGGTATTTGTTATAGCAGCCCTAGGAAACTAAAAACCATGTTATTTTAAAATAGCATGCCAACCAGTGCTCCATGGAACACTGGATCTAGGAAATGTTAATAGAAATTTCTTAAAGGAGATCCTTGGATTAATAAATTTTGGATATAAAGGTATTTGGGTGGCTCAGTCTGGTTAAGCGTCTGACACTTGATTTTAGCTCAGGCCATGATCTCAGGGTCCTGGGATCAAGCCCCATGTTGGGCTCCCCACTCAGTGGGGAGTCTTTCTGTCTTCCTCTCCCTCTGCTCCTCCCCCTGCTTGTGCATGTGCTCTTAAGTAAGTAAATAAATAAACAAATCTTTTAAAAAATAAATAATTTTGGGAAATAATCTACCATATATTCCTCCCCTTAAGAATTGACTGCATTTTTTTTCCCCCAATTTTATCCAGGGATGCCTGGGTGGCTCAGCGGTTGAGCGACTGCTTTTAGCTCAGGGCATGATCCTGGAGTCCCAGGATTGAGTCCCACATTCAGCTCCCCGCAGGGAGCCTGCTTCTCCCTCTGCCTGTGTCTCTGCCTCTCTATCTCTCTGTGTCTCTCATGAATAAATAGGTAAAATCTTTAAAAAAAAAAAAAAAAAACTTTAACACTTCCTAAATATATTTGTCTATGGAACATTTCCTTTCTCTTTTTTAAGTGAAATGTGTTGCCCATCCAGAATAAAGTAGGTGGTAGGAGAGACAGGCGCCCCCCTCCATTTCCCTTATACATATGATATGGTTTCCTGTATCTAAGGAACTTACAAAATGACATCCCTAGAAAATCCTGAGCATGAGATGTCCACCAATATAACTTCATTGAGAAATAGTATGCAAAGGAGGTGAAATAGATGTCTTGTAAGGAGGAGCTCTGGCATCTTATTTACCTTTTATTCAGAAAGTCATTGTAGTTGATTAGTTATCCTTTATATAATGACTGAAGTGTTTTTCATCCTGTACAATTTTATTAATACAGGTCTATATTTATAAGAATTATGTTTCTGATAACTTTATTTCTTGTTTGTCTAAAAGGCTTCATTCATTCACAGCATAATATAGTAGTTACAATCAGAGGCCCTGGAATCAGACCACCTGTACAAGAATCCTAGCACCGTTTCTTCCTTGGGCAGATTTCCTCACCAAATATAAATTTCCTCCTCTGAAAAAAAGTGAGATAATAGTACTTACCTTTGTGGTTGTTGTGAACCACGTAGTATAGTGCCTATTCCTCAATATAGTTTTTATTCTGACTCAGTAAAGTTATATGTTATACAAAGAAATGTGTAGAACATAAATTGTGATGTTCCATTAGTAAAAGGATAATGGGTGTTGGCCCTTGTTTTATTTGAGGTAAAATCCACATAACATTGACCATTTTAAAATGAACAGCAATTTAGTGGCATTTAGTGGTTATATACCACTGTTGAAGTACCACCATTCTACTTCCAAATCATTATCACCTTACAGTAAAATCTTATACAAGTGAAGCAATGACTCTGCATTCTCCTTTTTCTCTAACCCCTGGCAACTACCAGTCTGCTTTCTATCTTCATGGATTTATCTTTTCTCATATGTCATATGAGCATAATCATAAAATGTGACCATTTATATCTGTCTTCTTTTGCTTAGTATAATATTTTTGAGATTTATTAATGTAGTATCAGTACTTCATTTTTTTTTTTTTTTTATAAAACTTCTTATACCTAGAAGTGGAATTACTGGGTCATATGATCATTTTATATTTATCTTTCTGAGGAGCCACCAAATTGTTATCCACAGTGGCTGAAACCATTTACATTTCTACCAGCAAAATATTAGGGTAACTATCCTCACATCTTCAATAACACATGTTGTTTTCCACTTTTGTTTTTGAATATAGCCATTCTGGTGGATGTGAAGTATTTCTCATTTCCCTTATGACTAATGATGTTGAGCATCTTTATGTGTTTATTGGCCATTGCTGTATCTCCTTGGGATAAGTTCTATTCAGATTCTTCAACCATTTTTAATGAGATTGTCTTGTTTTTGAGTTTTAGTAGTTCCATATAATATTCTGGATATTAGACTATTAACACATATATAGTTTGTATATATTTTCTCCCTTTCTGTACAATGTCTTTCCAAAAATTGATAATGTCCTTTGGGACATAGCCTTTAAGTTTCATGAATTCCATCTTATCTATTTTTCTTTTGTTGCTCATGCTTTTAAGAATTTATTGCCAAATCCCAGATCATGCAGATTTATTCTTATGTTTTCTTCTAAGAATTCTATGATTTCATTTCTTATATTTTGGGTCATTAATCCTTTATTCAGTTAATTTTTTAAAAAAATATATTTATTTAGAGAGAGCATGTGCATGTGAGCGGCAAAAGGGGATAGAGGAAGGGGGAGACTTTAAAGCAGACTCCATGCCAAGCCTGGAGCCCAGTGTGGACTCAATCTCATGATCATGACTTGAGCCAATTAAGAGTTGGACCTTAACCAACTGAGTCACCCAGGTGCCCCTAGTTAATTTTTATGTACATTGTGATGGAGGGGTCCGGTTTCATTCTTTTTCATGTGGACATTCTGTTGTCTCAATGCCATTTGATGAAGAGACCATTTTCTCTGTTACAGTTGTTCTTAAATCTACCTCTTGACTGGAAAGGTACTCTAATGAAGTGACTAAGATTAGGAGACAGAACACTTGGATCCAAATCTGGCATTACTACTTACTACCTTGTGACCTTGGGCAAGTTATTTAAACTTCCTAACACTCAATTTTCTTCGAATATAGAAAAAGCAACTCCATAGCATTGTTGTGAATATTATATACTAGCTATACACCACTTAGCAAGATTCCTGATAATGAGAGATCCGTTTTGGCAAGAATTACCATCCATATCTGTGATTTGTGAAGAAATTACTATTTAGTAACAATTAACCCAATTTATGGTCCATCAGGCCTAGACTAATACTTTAATTCTTCAAAAGATGGGACTAATGAATCCAAATGAATTGAGATAAGTTAAAAAAACATTAAGATCGAATGGAAATTTAAAAGTATATCAGGACATTATGTATGCTGCTTACACCTTCATAATATCCTTATTTTATGAATAAGAACCCTGAAGTTTAGAATATTAAATAATTTTGCCAAGATATCATCATATAATGACTCAGTGGCAGAGGGAGGATTCAAATCCGGGTCTGCCTCATTGGAAGTTCTGCTGCTTCACTCTAGAGTAGAAAAAGGATTTAATAAATACATGATCTATCTTCCTTCCTGGAATTTAATTAATACTGGCAGAGGAAGAGATGAGAAATTGTGTGTGTGTGTGTGTGTGTGTGTGTGTGTGAGGGAGAGTGAGAGAGACACACATGATATGTGCCACATAAAGCATTGCATACTATCAGTTCTCTAAAGGAATATTTTATTGTGATTTATATACACTTTTGGTTAAATCTCAAGACTATAGCATATCTGTAAGTATCTTGTAATTCTTTATATAATTAATATTTATAATCCAAGTATTAGTATTTGACAGTTTTTTAGTGTATTGAATTAAAAATTTTAACATCTAGTAAATCAAGGTTTCTTTTTTTATTAAGGTCTCCAAGTCTAATATTTCAACTGGTATTGAAGAAAATTTTAGAATTCATACATTTAGGTTTTTTTTGTGGTTCTCTTAGATGTAATAAAAGAACAGAATCGAGAATTACGAGGTACGCAGAGAGCTATAATCAGAGATCGAGCAGCTTTAGAGAAACAAGAAAAACAGCTGGTAAGTAGAACATTAAATTTCAGTTTAACTTTTCAAAAAAATTCAGAAATTAATGTTAGAATAATTAGCTAAGGAAAAGACACATAGCAGGTGGTGATTTACTAAGAAATGGCATTTAATGCCTTCCTGCCTTTTCTGCTTACCTTTGTTTATTGTGTCATTCTGATGATTTTTATCAGGATTCTGTGTATCCTGCTGATTATAAAATCAGATTATTCTTCAGTTTGTAGAAGTCATGAATGCTTATGAGGAAATACTGCTCAAAACACAGCTACCTTATTCTTGGTTAAAAACAAAGGCAGAAAAAAAAAAAAAAAAAAAAAAACAAAGGCAGAATAATTCTGAATTACAAGAAATAATTACATTAACTCATTGGTGTCTTATTTGATATTTTAGTGATCATTGTGCCTGTGATAATGAATGTACTTTTTAAAAAATAGATTATCTTGCCCACCTTAAAAATTTTTATATTTTTAAATGTATGTTGCTTAAAATCTTTAAACAAACAGCATGATTGAGGTAATGTCGACATGCAGTAAACTAAACATTTAAAGCATATGATTTCATGCATTTTGGCATATGGATAAATTCATGAAACCATTAGGGCCATCAGGGTAACGGACATAGCCTGAAAAATTTCCTTACTCCCTTTGTAATGTCTTTCTTTCTTTTTTTTTTTTTTTTTTTTGCTTCCATTTATGAAAAAAAAAGATTATTTAAATTCAATTAACATATAATGTATTATTGGTTTCAGAGGTAGAGATCAGTGATTCATCAGTTTCGAATAACACCTGTGGTCATTACATCATGTCTTCCTTAATGCCCATCCCCCAGCTATCCCCCACCCCCCTCCGCTCTAGCAGCCCATTTGTTTCCTGTGATTAAGAGTCTCTTATGGTTTGTCTCCCACTCTGATTTTATGTTGTTTTATTTTTTCTTCTCTTCCCCAATGATCCTCTGTTTTGTTTCTTGAATTCCATATATGAATGAGATCATGTAATGTCTTAGACCTATCCCTCCCTGATTCCCTCCTCCCCAGCAAACACTGATCTGTTGCTGTAGATTAGTTCACATTTTCTAGACTTTATATAAATGGAATCATATAATATGAACTCTGTTTTTTTTTTTAACATGGCTTCCTTCATTCAACCCTGTTATTTTGAGATTAATTGATGTTATATAATCACTATTAGTTTTTAAATTTTACTTCATAGATGGATACTTCACAATTTATCTGTTAACCAGCTAGTGGACATTTGGGTTATTTCCAGGTTTGGGCTATTTTGAATAAAGTTGCTGTAAAGATGGAATTGAAGTCTTTGTGTGAACATATGTTTCGGTTTCTCTTGGGTATACTCCTAGGAGTGGGATTGCTGGATCATAGGGTAAGTGTATGTATGTTTAACTGTGTAAGAAACTGCTAGACAATTTTGCAAACTGGCTGTAATGTTTTCTCTTCCTGCCAGCTATATATGAAAGTAAAGTTGTTGCACATCCTGGACAATAGTTGGAGTTGACAGTCTTTTTGTCATTCTGGTGGTGTATAGTGGGTTGTCATTTTAAATTGTATTTTGCTAATTGCTAATGATGTTCAGTGTCTTTTCATGTGCCTTTTAAGAGCTTTTGTTTTTTTTTACATATTTCAAATACAAGTACGTTGTTAAATACACATTTTGCAAATGTTTTCTCCAGTTATTGGCCTTGTCTTTTAATTTCCTGATAGTGTTTTTTGTGAAACAGAAGATTTTTATTTTAATCAAGCGCAATATTCTTTTCTTCTATGAGTAGTACTTTTAGTGTCCCAAGAAATCTTTCCCTAACCAAAAGTCACTAATATTTTCTCTTAAGTTTTCTTCTAGAAGAATTACAGTTTTAATTCTTACATTTAGGACTGTGAACATATTGAATTGAGTTTTACTGTGTTAACCAGCTGAGGGTAGAGGTTCACTTTTGCATCTATTGAGATGCGGATTATGTAGTTTTTCTCCTTTGTTATGTAGTGAATTACATTTATTGAGTTCACTAAAGTTGAATCAAGCTTTTGCTCCTGGGATAAGCCACTTTGGTAATTACATGTTTTTTTGAAATTTTTTTTTTCAGTATGTTGGAATTTTGTTAAGAGTATTTGCACCCGTGTTGGTTGAAAGATACTGATTTGTATGTTTTCGTGCAGTGTCTTTATTTGGCTTTGACATCTGAGTGAGGCTGACTTTAAAGTATAATTTGATTTCTCTTACTCTTTCTTTACTGGAAGAGTTTGTGTATTCTTCCTTTAAATGTTTGATAGGACTCATCAGTAAAGCTTTTGAGAGTGAACATCTGTCAAGTGATTTGTCCATGTCTACTAAATTTTAAAATGTAATGACCTATTATTCATAATATTCTCATATTATCCTTTAACATCTTTAGGATATGAAGTGATGGCCTCCTTTGCATTCCTAATCTTTGCAATTTGTGTGTTCTCTTTGTCTCATTTATTCCCCTTTTCTATCTAGCTGATGGCCTGTCAATTTGATCAATCTCTTGTTTAAAAAAAACAGAGGGGTAGGGCTTTTGATATCATTAATTTTCTATATTTTTTTCTTACTACACAGATTTCTTTCATTGTTTGTTGTTTTTTTTCTTTGTATTTACTAAGTGTGCCACTTTTCTTTTTTCTACCTTTTCAATTTCAAAGCTTTGAGATACCTTTTTTCTAATAAAAGCTTTAAGCTATAAATTTCCCTCTAGGAATTATTTTAATGGTAGCCCACACATTTTCATGTGTTGCATTTTCATTTTATTAAGTTCAAAATACTATCTTATTTTCTCCTGAGATTTTTTTCCAACTGATGACTTATTTAGAACCATGTTGTTTAATTTCTGCTTATTTATGATACTCCTTTCTTTTCCTTACTGATTTTCAGTTTAATTTCATTGTGGTTAGGGAACCACATGATTTGTATGATTTCAGTCCTCTTAAATTTACTGAGTCTTGTTTTCTGATGGAAAATATATTTGGTGATTTTCTTTTTTAGTGTACACTTACAAAAAACAAGTATTCTGCTTTTAGTGATGAAGTTTTTATAAATGTTGGTTAGGTCAAGTTGATGATAGTATTTTTTGCAACTCTGTCTCATTGCAGATTCTCTGTCCACTTGTTCTAACAGTTATAGCAATGTCCTTCAGAGGGGAGTTGTTGATATTTCTCCTGCTAATTGTGTATTTGTTTCTCTTTCCAGTTCTGTCAGTTATGCTTCACATAGTTTGAAGCACTGTTCTTAGGTACATGCTCATATAGGGTTGCTTTAACATCTTTATTGATTCCTTTATAATTATGAGATGCCCTTTTATTTCTGGTAATATTCCTTGTTCTCAAGCTTGTTTGTGTGTTTGATCTACTGTTCATGTACCCACTCCTGATTTTCAGATTTTAGTAATTATATGGGATATATCTTCTATTCTTTTACTTAGCTGTGTTTTTGTAATTAAAGTTTTCTTGATACAGAATATAGCACAGCTTATGTCCTGCTTTTACTGAGGTGGTAGGTGAACCTTCTCACTTAGCTTTAAACCTACCACTGTGCTCTTTTTGCTCCGTTCCACCAACTCTCTTTTTTTCTTTTTCCTACTGACTTTTGATTTGAGCTTTTTCATTTTCTTTTGGGCTCTTTGTAAATATTGTTTTATATAAACTTTGCTTTGTATTTGTGGATGAAGGTACTAGTTCTGTCTTTCCCGTGTAAACATGTGGAATGAATTACCCTCTCAGATTACTCTTTATCTCTGTGACTTTATGACTGCCTCTTCCTCTCTTCATGATCAGGGGAAAAAAAGGTATATGATGTGTCTTTGATTTTCTTCTAAAATAAATCACTGGGGACTACCTATCAATGATTTTATTCTCTTTTTATTTCCTGTCTTAGGAATTAGAAATTAAGAAAATGGCTAAAATTGGTAATAAAGAAGCTTGCAGAGTTTTAGCCAAGCAGCTTGTACATCTACGGAAACAGAAAACAAGAACTTTTGCTGTAAGTTCAAAAGTCACTTCTATGTCAACACAAACAAAAGTGATGAATTCCCAGATGAAGATGGCAGGAGCAATGTCTACTACAGCCAAAGTAAGTAGGGACCTTTATATCCATACATTTGTAATTTTATCTAAGACATTTAAATGTCAGTATTCAAATCAGATTTAAAAGTACCTCCTGATGTATATGTGATACAGAATCTGTGAAATATTTAATAAAAGGAGTTATAATACTACATAATCCAAATAACTACATCTAAATTTTTTACATATAGTTAACTTTCATTATTATATTAGTTACAGTTGTGTATAGATTTTTTATTAATTTGTTACATTGTAAAATCTCTTGTTTCAGGACATTTTGATTGTCCCAAGGTCATGTGTAGCCTCTAGATTTTTTAAACTGACTTAAAATATTGTTTGCTTTTTTCCCTTAAATTGTCAGAAGATTTTTGGTCTTAGTTCATTAAGCTATAAGTTTTGATTACTTTTGAGTAATAATTTGTTCTTGATTCATTTTCACGTGTCAGAGAGATACATGATTTCTGTCAGGAGGATTTATCAGTTTTTATCAGGAACTTATGTTTAACTTCTGGCCTTTTATTTTTATTTTTATTTTTTTTAAAGATTTTGTTTATTCATTCATGACAGACTGAGAGAGAGAGAGGCAGACACAGGCAGAGGGAGAGGGAGAGAGAGAAGCAGGCTCCATGTAGGGAGCCTGACGTGGGACTTGATCTCAGGTCTCCAGGATCACACCTCAGGCCGAAGGTGGCGCCAAACCACTGGGCCACCGGGGCTGCCCAACTTCTGGCCTTTATATAAAAAAATGTTTTTACTATAGAGTTTAAAGGACTCTGAGCCTTTTTTGGAGAGAGAGAGTGCGGTGGGGTGGAGGGTAGAGGGAATAGGAGAGAGAGAATCTTAAGTAGGCTCCATGCTCAGCACAGAGCCTGACGCAGGGCTTGACCTCATGACCCTGAGATCATGACTGTGATTTTTTTTTTTTTTTTTTTTTGAGGGGCATGTCATCATTTTAATGATGTAGATCTTTGGTGTTTCCCTCATTAGCAGTCAGACTATCCCCTCTCCTCCCACCACAATGTTTCTATGATGAGTTACAAACAGAAAAGAAATCACATTTTCATACTAAAAACAAAATAATCAGAGCCTTGATTTCTCCACTAGAAACTACACGTACAGTTCAAGATTCCACATGCAACACCTTAAGTCACAGACCGAGACCTCACACTCTGACCTGGAGTCTCATCCCCTCCCCTAGCCTGGGGCTGGCTTTGGCCTGGGCTCATGGAATACTGCCACCCACAGGTGCTGCTCAGAGGGCCGAGGGGTGGGGTGGGACAGGGGGAGAGCTTGGTGGACAAGCCCTGGGGGCTGGCCAGCCTACACCCCCCACTCCTGAGTGAGGACCTGCCCACCATCCCTTGACTCCATCCTGTATCAGACAAGCAGGCTGCCCCCTTCACTCCATGGCTGTCCCCTATTAGTAAGTGCAGGAAGTTCCTGTTCTCAGGAATCTGGGAGCCTGGCCTGACCCCTGACTGTGGTCTCTGTGGGGTAAGATGATAGAGACAGGGTGAAGCTCTGGAAGGCTCAGAGATGGAGGTGGTTCCTTGGGGCCAGGCTGCTCCTCCTGCTTTTGGGCTCCTGGTGGCTCTGCCCATGCAACAGGTAGACAGGGCAAAGCTGCCCCATTGGCCACTGTCCAGAACGGTTTGGCCCAGATCTGGAAGACAGTTCACCCTTCTGGGGCTCTCTGCCCAGGGGTGAGTCTCTTAAGCCATGTTTCTAGGAGAAAGGGGAGGTTCATGGCAGGGATACCCACTTCCTCCTCCATTCACACGGAGCACAGCAGTATGGCTCTCCTGGGCTCTCTTTTAGAGAGATAGAGAGAGAGCGTGCGCATGCATTTGGGAGGAGCAGATGGAGAAGAGAGAGAGAGACTCTCAAGCAGACTCCACAGTGAGCACAGAGCCCCCAACATGGGCACGATCCCACAACCTGTGAGATCATGACTTGAGCTGAAACCCGAATTGGGTGCTTAACCAACTGAGCCACCCAGATCAGCCTTAGATCTGGAGGCTGTTGAAGTAAGTCCCCAGGCCATAATGAGCCGTGACCCTTGGGATGACTTGGGATCTGAATTTGCTAATCTGTCTCCCTGAGATTCTCTTGGCATTATTGGACACCAGAAGAGCAGAGGATGGAGGAGTCCTCCCCAGAGCACCCCTTGCTGTTACTCAGCTCATTATGAACCAACTCTTCCCTCCACACAGGAGATCGGAGGGAAATCCCTGGGGCTAGGGCTGGTGTCCACTTCAGCTGGCTCGGAATCTTGACATCAGTGCCCTGAGAATCCGTGGACTGGGAAGGCCAGCCCCGTGTCCCTCTGCTGTGCCTGGAATGACCTTAATGACCAAGAGTTTTTCTTTTGAATTGTAGCAGCTCATCACTTTACTCTCAGCCCACCCATTTCAGTAAGCCTTACAGACTCACTGTGGCTGCCTTTTAAGTTCGTAACAAGCTGTGTGCCTCTGAGGCTGGATGTGAAGAAGTGGATCACAGCCAGCTTATTTTCACCCCTGAGCCTCTCCTGTCACCATCCTGAGGCTTGGCATGCAGGCTGCAGTCTGAGGTGTTCTGTTAGGACTAGAAGGTGAGGGCACCTGGGTGGCTCAGTGATTGAGCGTCTGCCTTTGGCTCGGGTCGTGATCCGGGGTCTTGGGATCGAGTCCCGTATTGGGCACCCCACAGGGAGTCTGCTTCTCCCTCTGCCTGTGTCTCTGCATCTCTCTCTCTGTGTCTCTCATGAATAAATAAAATCTTTTTTAAAAAAATAAAGGTAGTGGGATCCCTGGGTGGCGCAGCGGTTTGGCGCCTGCCTTTGGCCCAGGGCGCGATCCTGGAGACCCGGGATCGCATCCCACTTCGGGCTCCCGGTGCATGGAGCCTGCTTCTCCCTCTGCCTATGTCTCTGCCTCTCTCTCTCTCTCTCTGTGACTATCATAAATAAATAAATAAAATTAAAAAAATAAATAAATAAATAAAGGTAGTAACAATACAAAAAAAAAAAAAAGGGGTGTTGGCATCCTCCTTACTCGCTATACTGCCCAGCAGTTCCGCAATGCACCCCCCGTTCTTGGAGGACCCCAACCAGCTGCCCCCTAAGGAGGGTACCCCAGCCCCAGGCTATCCCAGCTATCAGCAGTACCACTAAGGATGTGACTGTCTGTCATCACCACCGTGGGAGCTCCTCCTCCGTTCCCTCCCCGATGATCTACCTCGAAGGGAGGGCTGGCTCCTAGTTGGCCCTGGGACCCTCCAGAGAGGGCCTCTACTCTGTTCCCTGGTCCCAGGGCAGGGGGTGGGGCACCCCAGCTGCTCTGACGGATGGGTCCCCTTCTCTCTTAGGGCACCCCAAACCCAAATTCACATGTAACAAGTTCTCATCCCAGTCCCCTTTCCTGGCGCCCTGATGAGTATTTAAAGCCAATTTTGAAAAAAAAAAAAAATCAAAGTTGGACAAAGCCAAAATCAAGTTGGACAGTTAACTGGCTGAGCCATCCAGGCGCCCCTAAGCTTTTTCATTTTTAATAAATAATGGACCCCCTTTATATATATGAAGTACTCTAAAGACTAAGAAGACATTTTAGACAAAGGCCCTGCCCTCACAGATTTTATAGTTCATTTGGGGATGGGATGAGTTTAGGGAGCAGGGAGGTTAAGCTTGATCTAACAGGGAAACTTCCTACACTATATATCCGTTTGCATTAAGTTTCAATGAACTGCACAAATCTTTAAATTGAATGATCTGAAAGACTTTGCAGAAGACCTAGGTCTTAAAAATACCACTAGGTATTAAATATAAAGAAGTAGGCATATGAAGACCAAAAGAAAAGAAAGCCACAGAGGAGAGAAAGTAGGAGGTTCATATTAGAAAAATGGTATGTACAGTTGATTCTCATTATTTGAAGTAGTTAATGTTCTGTAAAGTTCACTGTACTGAATTAGTGAATATCAAACCATTGCTACTAGGGGAAATACGGGGTTCGTTCTTCTGAGCCTTTGGTCACAACATTTTTGTCAACCAGCTTATACTTAACGTTTTATGTGTTTCTATTGAAAGATGCTGTAGTTAATAAATACTGTTGATTCATTAACATTGAACTCATGCCTGATCAAAGCTGTTAACGTGTATTTTCTCCAGGAACACATCATAGTTTCATGCACTTAGGAACACTATACAACAGTTTGGTACTATGGTTGGGGCCATTTTAAATGGAAAAATCAACAAAGGGTACAAAAATGTGGCACTAAGTAGACCACAATAAGGCAGAGTGTCACCTTGTTCAACCTCAGCTAGAAATAAGCATGTTGGGTAACTCACCTTTTTTTGTTGTTCTCTGTGTGTCTAGAGAGGAACACAAAAGTTCTGTGTGTATTGGTTTGAGGTTACAAATAAATTTTAGTGAGGAGGCAGATCCACAAACATGGAATCCAAAAATAATGAGGAGCAACTATAATTGTGTTTTAGGATACAGAGCACATGAAAATAGAATTTATCCATCTTTGGTGCAGTAAGTATAGTGACACATTATGTTCTTTAAAAAAATAGAGGAAGTTTCAATACAAGTTTTGTTTTGTCAGTTAACTAACTCTTGGTGGATCTTTTACAGATCCATTTTCTACAGTGAAAATTACACAGTTAAGGGCAAAAACTTTTGTTTTCCTTTGTTCTTTTACATTTGGACAGAACCAAACATCTAATTTGGGAAAAGATCATATGTGCTGATCACACACTTGAGATGGGTAACCTTTCAATTATAGTAAGGAGAAAACTGCTTATTTTGTAATTTTTTTTATAGGTATTAGGCTAGGAAAAGGTACCAAATACGGTCCTGCCATATAGAAGTAATCGTATAGAGATATCTGAACTAGAATTTTCACTTACTTTTTTTTTAAGAAATGTATTAGCTCAGCAAATATTTGTTTAAACTTTATAGGTAGGAAGTATAACAAATGATGGGGATAAAGTGGAAAGCAAAACTAGGCAAGGGTTTGAACTGTACAGTCTACTTCAGATTTTATTTATGTATTTATTTGAGAGAGTGAGTGGGAAGAGGAACAGAAGGAGAAGGACAAGGAGATTCTGTGCTGAGCTTGGAGTCCAACCCTGGGCTCAGTCCCAGGGTCCTGATGAAATCATGACCTGACTTGAAATCAAGAGGTGGACACTCAACCAACTGAATCACCCTGGCACCTCCCTATGATCTCTTTCAAAAACAGCCTATTTGAGAAGTAGTTTAGTGTGGCAATTAGTAACATACATTCTGGATCAGATTACTTGAGTTTGAATCTTATTTCTATTCGTTTAGTTTTGTGTCTTTTGCCAAGTTATTTGCCCTCTGTGCCTTCATTCTCCATTTTTAATACAGGGAAAATGGGGGCAACTAGTACATAAAAAGATTTGTCAGGTTTAAATAAATGTCTTTTAACTTTAAACGTTATACACAAAGTACTTTGAACAGAGTCTGGCACATAATTAAGACTATATTGGCAGTTACTACTTTATTATTATTGTTGTTAGTAGTATTAGGTACAGCAGTACTTTAGGTTGCAAGTGAAGTAAAATAATACACATCAGTAAATAGGGAATTTCATCTACAGTTAAATAGAATTTAAGAGGGTTATCTATTCTAATCAAGGATGTCAGGGACTACTTCCCTAGGAAAATGGTGAAATCTGGAGTGTTGATAGTAAAAACAAATGTAGAGGAGCTTTCCAAGTGTGAGACAGTATATGCATAGGTCCTATGGCAAGAGAGAATATACATTTAAGGAAGTGAAAGATCTGTGTGGCTAGAGGGCAGTGGTGCACAGTAAGATTAGCTTGTTAAGCAGAATTCAGTGGTGTTGGGTCTCATAGTGAATTATGGAATTTGGCTTTTAATGCTAAAAACAATGGAAAACCACTTCAGAGGTGTGTGGGCTGGAGAGGGATGGGGAAATCCAGTGTTATACCAAGGTTACTTTGGCTGTAGTATTGTATAGATTGAGAAAAGACTGCTTAGTATCTTTGAAACTGGTGTGTTTTTATATTGTATGGTGTCTTTTAATGCTTAACCTACTGAGCCACCTAGGCACCTATACTGAAAAATTTTACATATAATATGTATAAAATGTTTTGGCCATATTAGATAGCATTAATCCCTTGTAATGAAATAACTTTTGAATATAAAATGTTAGAGCATTCTTGGCACATATTTTTTGTAAAACTTATGTAATGTTCATTTCTTGAAACTGTGGTTAAAAATTTGTTAATGGTTAAATATGTGTGCTGTGTATCCTCCTTTTTAATTTATTTTTTTTCCTCCTTTTTAATTTAGACCTCAAAAGCTTAATGAAAAATTTTGTAAAATTTAAATTGCAATTCTTTTCAATTTAGACATTACCTGCTTGCCACATAATAGGCAAATGTAGTTTTCTCACTTGAATAGCAATGGATTTTTTTGTTGACAATGTTTTTTAATTACTTTTTTTTTTTTGCCTACTGTTCATATGAGTTTTTTTCTCACCCTGTTCTTTATTGCATAAATGTTAAGCAGATGGTTTCATTTTTTTCTAGAATACTTAACAGTCTTATGTTTGATTATGGCAGGATATATATCTTTAGAAAGCCTGTATCTAATTTGATATGTTCTCTTTGGACTTATTTCATAGTAAAAATGTCACAATTATGTAGCCAACATGAATCTTTTCATCTATTTAAAGACAATGCAAGCAGTTAACAAGAAGATGGATCCACAGAAGACATTACAAACAATGCAGAATTTCCAGAAGGAAAACATGAAAATGGAAATGACTGAAGAAATGAGTAAGTTTAATAACTTGTAATGAAATTTACGGTTTTTTCACCTTTGAATCAGCCAGGTTTATTTACTAGCAACCTCATACTCTAATCCATAAAAGCACAAATGTTGAAAAAAGCAATGATACAGCACCCTTCTGAATGGATGTCTGTATTATAAACTCCAGTGTATTTTTATATTGGCAAAGTATGAGGCTCAAATCCTGTCAAGCTTTTGTTCTTATTTTTTCCTTTTCCTTCCCAGAGTTATTTAATATTTAGTTTTCTTCTTTTTGACTATAAACTAAGTGCATTTGTAGGAGAATACAAAGGAACAAAGTTTATTTTAAAAATCTATTATTATACCCCCAGATATAGTTACTGTTAATGTTATATGCTTCTTTCCTGTATTTTCCCATGTCTTTTAGTAGTTAAATCATATTACATGTGCAATTTTGAACCTTATCCTGCTTTTAAAAATCATAAGAGTATGATATACGCATGTACTCAGAACCTTAAATCTTCTTTGAAGTCTTTTTTTAAATAGCAGTAATATTGCATAACATCAGTAGTAAATAACTTCAATCTTAATTTATTGAACCATGCTTACATTGGTTAGTAAGATTGTTTTAAAATTTATAGTATATTAGGTAATCCTTTGAAAATTTTACTGTATTATTTTTGTCTAAATTTCTTAAATCTTTTTAAGAGTATTTATTAAACTTTTTAAAGGCTTTTGGTTCATACTGCCAAATTCTTCCCAGAAAGACTATACCAATCTTTATTTTGCCACTAATCAGTAAGACACCCTTTACAGAGTCCTGGTCAACACTGAATTGTTATGTAACATATTGTTATGTTATGGTATTTCAAAACTGACATCATTATTTTACTAAGATATTTTCTAATTGTTTTGCAACTATATAGAGAGATATGCTAGTTTGGCTCTGCTTAGCTGCCAGAATTTTAATTTAATGGCATTTAGTGTGTAAAATAGTATCTATTTTTGTTTTGTTTTGTTTAAAGATTTTATTTATTCATTCATGAGAGACAGAGAGGAGGGAGGCAGAGGGAGAAGCAGGCTCCCCACAGGGAGCCTGATGCAGGACTCCATCCCAGGACCCCTGGATCACAACCTGACCCAAAGGCAGATGATCAACCACTGAGCCACCCAGCTGCCCCTACAAAATAGTATCTCATTATATTACCAAGATTACTAAAGTCAACACTGTTCAAGTATTCAATTTCAGAATATATGTTTTGTGTATCTTTGATAGTTCAAAAATTCTGTAGCTTTGATTGTGAATCTTTGAAAAATACAACTTTTTAAAACATCATTAGTGAATTTTTAATGACTGTGAGAAATGTCATTTATATAATGATCACAGTATCTAACATGTTTTTGTGATTTCCAGTGATGGCACAGGTGTAAACATATCTTAGAGGAATTAACTTTTCCATTAAGCTATAATGAAGAGAATCAATAAACTCATACACTCATATCTATCATAGTTCTCATTTGTATTTTAGTACTTTGCAAATGGGTCTGAAAGAATAGTAATTGGTGATTACTCATATCTTCTATGACCTAGTAAAGTACATTAACATTAGTATTTTCATCCAAAGGTAAATTCAAGATTTGAATGGATATATATTTTTCCAGTTGAAGAACTTGTTCACGTTCAAATTTTGGAAACAGGATCTTTGAGAAATCTGTATTATTCATGCGTGTGCACACAAACACACACACGTTTTATTTATATATATGTATTATTTTATATATGTAAATATATATATATGGTTAATTTTGTTACAGTTTTTCTGAAAGCATTCTTCTTTGTTAGTCCCTGATTACACCTCTCTGTTCTTTCTCATCTGTCTCTTTCATTTTTCTTTGTCACTGCTTCTTCATTGAGTCCCTTATAGACTTTGTTTTTGTTTTGTTTTTTTTAATTTTTTAAATTTATTTATGATAGTCACACAGAGAGAGAGAGAGAGGCAGAGACACAGGCAGAGGGAGAAGCAGGCTCCATGCACTGGGAGCCCGACGTGGGATTCGATCCCGGGTCTCCAGGATCGCGCCCTGGGCCAAAGGCAGGCACTGAACCGCTGTGCCACCCAGGGATCCCCCTTATAGACTTTGACTTAGACTTCCCACCCCCATTATTACTTCACTAGCATCAGAGTATTACAACTGCTAAATTATTTTTCAGAAACTTATCTCTGAGGATGCCAGTGAGATTCCTTTAGTTACTTCTTGCGGACTACAAAATAAAGTCCCTAGATGTAAATCAAAAACAGTTTTCAAGTCAGGCCCCTTTATTTTGCCAGTGAGCATACGAAGGCTCAGGTAAAATGACTTTCTCCAACAAAAGTTGAATATGTACTGAATGGAAGAATTGAGACTCTACTTGAAGGCGTAACATTTGTTTTATTTTTTCAGAGATGATATTCTATATTTTTGTCTCAGAACTTAACATAGTGTTTTCCAAATATACTTTATGCTATTGAGCTAAGACAAAAAATCAATTGTCAAATCATGTTCATACCAACCAGAGATCTTAACCAGTATCAAGGTTTATTAATAATATTAAGGATACAAGCAATAAGGATGTACATGTGAAACAGGGAGAGGGCTGGGGCATCCCAAATGATTTCCTAGATCTTTTTTCTCTTAGCAGACATATAAGCTCTTTGACCCAGGTAATAGATACTAAAGGTAAATTAAGGTAAATATTAAATATGATTATTTAATGAAAAAGGTGTATCTGTTTGCCTTAAATAATAACACAATGGAAGAACTTAATCTTCCTTTAGTGTATCCCTGTTGTCTTCTACCAATTCTTTGCTCATTCTCTTCCCTTGATCTGTTTGGTCAAAACCTATGCATCCTTCAAGGACCACCTCACATGTACTTCCTCCTACTTGGGTGTAATCTCTTCCCTCTGTATGATCATTTACCTTTCTTATTTACCGTAATCTGGTTATTAATGTCTTCTGTACTTAAATGTAAAGTACCTGAAGTCTTCATTTTTCTCCATCTATCCATTAATTGTATTTGTACGACATGCTAGGCACTTTGCTTTAGAAGTAAACGAGACATAATCCTAATGTGGTACCACCTTCTGTACAAAAGCCTTGCCATAAATATTTTGGAAAGGGAAGGGAGGAAAAGAGGGATATAGCAGTAATAATCTTTGTGAGGTTAAATTGGATGTCCTTCTTAGACAAGTTTAGTAGAATATGGAACCTCGGACTTTGTTAGAATAGTCTACCTATATGTTGAATGTAAATTTAAGTTGAAAATTAACTAAGAAGAATAAACTGTCTCCCTATTACTTACAGGATATTTGATTCTTGCATATTATTCCATCGTCAGATTTAACAGCTGCTACCTAAGTCACTGAATACAGTTTGTGGAATCATATTTAAATACTTTAAGCCTTTTGCTGTGAACTTTTTTGTTGTTCATTAAAGACACATTTTTTAAAATCAGGGTAGACTAGTTTTATTAGAGGATAATTTGCATGGCAATGAAAATCACTCTAGACTTCGTAATTTAGAAACGTGTAAGTGAACTTCACTCACATTTGAAAATGACTTGTAGTTTGTTGGTTCTCGTAAGTTTGCCCTTGAGTAACATTTAAATGTATACACAGATTTGGGCCACCTTCTAAAAATGTTAATCTAACCTGAAATCTGTTTGAAAATAATTGTAATTTTGTTTCTGCCCTTGCCCACAAGTCAATGACACACTGGATGACATCTTTGATGGCTCTGATGACGAAGAAGAAAGCCAAGATATTGTGAATCAAGTTCTTGATGAGATAGGAATTGAAATCTCTGGAAAGGTATGAATAGACCCTTCTTTTTTTTTTTTTTTTTTTGGTTGGAAATCATTTTTACCACTTTGGTCACTTATGTTAGCCTTTATTCTTAGATCTATGTTTTTATATCTGTTGGAATGGTGTGTCCATTTGTGTCCTTTTCCAAATGTTTGATAATGCACATTTTTTTCCTTTTCCTTTAATGTAGATGGCCAAAGCTCCATCAGCTGCCCGAAGCTTACCATCTGCCTCTACTTCAAAGGCTACAATCTCCGATGAAGAGATTGAACGGCAACTCAAAGCTTTAGGAGTAGACTAATGAGAAAAACCATAATATTTTACTTACTTATGGTTATTTAGTATAAACCAGGCACAGTGCAGATTCGTTTTACAAAACACATTTATTTGCAAAAATGAAGACCATCAGCAAACAGTTGTTTCCTAACCCATGGCTATTTTGAGTCTTTTACCAAAGAATGACAAGGATGCAAAAATGGGAACAGTTTGGATTTTAATTAGAACTATTTAGGAGTGATGATGTGTAAAAAGTTGACTTCTTTTCTGCATGGCATAGAGAAATTATATTCATTACTTACTGTTTATGTTCTGTGTTTTTACACTGAAAAAAATCTCATTAAGTGCCACTTAGCACCAACTAAAGAGACTTGTAAAAATATTAAAAATATATCATTAATTCTGTATCTGTTGCTTGTCCTTTGTAAAAGTGATATGTGTTATGACCTTAGGCAGTTCAGCTGCCAAATTATTTTTAAATGATCCAAAAGAAGAGTGCTATTTAAACATCTATCTATCTTAAAAACTGTCATGAGCTTTTCTTTTCTTTTTTTTTTCCTTTGGGAGAACATTCTAGTTGGTAAGTTTATTACCTTTAAAAATGTACTTGGCACCTGCCTTAAACAGCACAAACTTATTGTACAAATCTTTAAATTATTTTAACTGACAGAAAAGAATTACATTTTAAACCAAAATTAAGGCCTCTTAGAAAAATTATCCTGGTTTTCTTTTATAAGGCTTGTAAAAGTGAATTGAATGAAATATAATTAGCAAAAATGGACACTGAATTAATAACATTTTATAGTAATAAGACTGTATTTTGGTCTTCCAAGAACTGAGAAAATATTTCCATATGAGGTATAATTTAATCTGTGTTTAATTTTGATCTTCAGTAATGTAAATATTGAATCCTGTAAATGGAAGCCTTCCTTCTTAGTTTAACACTACTATGACAATACTTGACCTAAATTTTAAAATAAAAACTAACATTTTTTTCTTTGTAAATAAACTACAACTTTGTCAGAAATTACTGCCTAAATGTGTATTAATAATGTATTAGCAGTATTTCTTAAGGTGGAGTTGCTACGGTATTTAATGTATGTATAGGAAGTGAGAAAAAATGAAATGGCAGATTAGTCAGAGATAGAATTTAGGATTAGGTGGGTTTAAAAAGTTACGTCATAATACATGAGTTCTAGCATATGTCAACATAAAAACCATGCAGGAGATCAGATAGGTATAACCAGCTTCCGATGATGGACACATTCGTTCTTATATCGACAACGTAAATGCATGTTAGGACTAGCATACACATGGCACGTGGATCAGTGGGAGGAGTGAAAAATTCAGTTACGTAGTTGATGATTCCTGAGCCACCATACGATGAAAGATGAGGTTGCACTGTCGATAGCATTAAACAGTTTCCTCATCATTGATAAGTCATAACATGTTCCTGGATTACGAAATGTTAACCCAGAACTTGTGTTGATTCTTGGATGTACATGATGATGCCAATTAACTTTATTTACTTTCTTGTTTACATGTGGGGGCTTTTGTTTTTAAAAATTATTTTGTTAGAAAAATTCCAATAAAGATTTATTACTGTTATGCTTTTTTTCTGTATATTTTATTTTTGGCTTCTGCTAAAGTACCTGGTAATTTTTCAAAAGAATGATTTTTATTATTTTTCTGGAAAGAAAATTAGGTAGCTGTTCCTCATATTTTAAAAAATGTCTTTTCTAAGAATTAGCTGTTGATACAGGACTGATGTTTGTGAATGGAGTAAGTCTAAGAATTGGTGGTTCACATGAATTTGGTCTGATGATTCCTTTTCTAGAACTTCCAGGGGATAAACATTTTTAAATATTCTGATACAATTAAGTCTTAGTGATTTATTTTCGATTAGAAATGGATACTACAGAAGGCTTTGGGACCTAAAGGAGAGAGTAGAGCTCTTCTGATGTGGCTATATTTGTAAAATGCTCTTGTGGCAATTATCACAATCCTTATAAATTTATGTTACACTGCCCTTTACTAAAAATAAAACTTTTCAACCCCTAAGATTAGGAAATAAGTATTCTTATACATTAAGTTTATGAAAATATAGTTGGCCCGTTAACACTGTGGGTGTTAGGGGCACGGAACCCATGCAGTTATGAAGCCACATACAACTTTTGACTTTCCAAAAACTTAACTATCTATAGCCTACTGTTGACCAGAAGCCTTACCAAAAACATAACAAGTCAATTAACACATATTTCATATGTTATCTGTATTATATATTGTGTCGTACAATAAGGTAAGTTAAAGGAAAGAAAATGTTAAGAAAATCATAAGAGGAAATACACTTATGGTACTGTACATTGAAAAAATCTGTATATAAGTGGATCACCTGCAAAGTTTAAACCCATGTATTCAGTGGTCAACTGCATTAACTTTTTTTTTTTTTTTTTTGCCTTCTCTTTTTTTGGCAAAAAGATTAATTCAGTAACTATATTTAAACAAGAGGTTGCCAATAGAGAGTGGAAGAGCATAGCAATGTCTGTGACCCAGAAGGATGTAACCCAATGTCACATTCTATTACTGGATGTAAAGGCTGGGTGGAGGACATTTCAGGAAATCAGAGAAGCAGAACGTGGTATGAAAATGTCAGGACTGACGATAATAACAGCTAGTCTTAGAAAACATAAAATGACCATCTGTCAGATGACTGTGTTACATAGACTACCTTTGGTGCTCCAAGAGGAGTACCAAGCTATACCAGGCCTAGTGGGAAGGGGCTTGACACTGTGACCCTGTAAGACCAGAGGGAATCTGGCAACCAAGCTTGGGCTTCATTTTATTCTACCTGCACAGGGATGTATATTTCCTTTTGTGTGTGAGTGCCTTTAGGAGAAAAGTGCTCTCTCCCCTCAGCCACAAGTATATTCCTTACTAGCCCAGTAGCCCCACTTCCATCCTGATCCTTGTGGGCCTCATTTAAATATGTGCTATTTTAGATATTCCCATGTTAAAACAGAGTGTGTCCAGAGATCTATGATGACTTTCTTCTTTGATGCCATTATTCTGCAGGAATAGGTTTTTGAAGCTGCAGAAAAGCTGATCAACTTTCTAATTTCCTCTCTGTAGAAATTGAATCCCATTAAGACCATTCTTCTGAACTTAGTTCAAGAGTCAATTGGATTGAATTCACCTTAGAGGAAGCCTGGGGATTGTGAAGTCTGATTGAAGACCCTCTCATTGTTGGAACACCACACAACATACGTTACTCTTACTCCACTTCCCCATCCTCCCCAGAGCTTGAGTGCAGCTGCACACAGACACACCGCTCCCATCCCCGAACATGCAAAATATTTTTTACTAGATTAATCTTTCCACCATTAGAGATGGAAAGGTAAATGCGTGAATGAGTGTCAACCACCTCTACCAGATAAAACTGAATGTATCAATTGGTATAAGTGAGAAACAGGTCTTTCTGTTTTAATGAACTATACTGAATTCCAGAAGATTTACCACTGAACGGTTCACAAGAACATAAGGTGGAAAGACTGTGGCTAAAGTCAACTTTACCATTTATTCCCAAGTTAGTCCCACATTTGCACAGAAAATTACATTCGTCGCTTGTTTAATTGCAGTTTAGGATTCTAAACAGTATTTTCTATTTTTATAAAAAGTTCAATCTATATCTATTAAAATATCTCAATGTAGTTAGAATAAATAGTCTCAAAAAAACTCAATACAAATAAGTTAATAGTAAATACCAGTGCATTTACAATTAAGTTGTAAATAACTAAAGATTTGCTGTTTCAAAATTAAGGATTCAAAATAATTCCTTTTAGGGAGAAAAATAACTTCCTAATGTTAGTTGTATCTAAACTGGAATGACCTTATGGAATGAATGATAGGATGATGATCGTGTCTATGTGATATGATATTAGCATATGTACATGCTTATTTTTGTTGTAGAAAGTCAGACTAAATGTTCCTAGCAGATTCATATTTAAAGTGGAAAAAAGTCACTATTCAAATATTTATTGTGCATTATACTTTGTTTCTCTTTGCAACTTTCAGATACGCATATGTGCATTTTGCGTATGTAAATAAATGTGTATCTGTACATCTACACATCCTATCCCTCCCTTTTGCAAACTGAAGGATCACTTCCCAATTAGTGTATGTAGTAAGCAGGTGAATTAATCACAGAGAAGGAATTTATATATCTACATGGCTGAATAATTTGGAATTTACTCTTGGATAATAAAAGTCTATGTATATGTATGTATGTATATTTTGTTCAACCTCTCCTGGGTGCTAGATGTGTACTTAAGCATAGGTGATTAAGCTACTGCAAACCATCTCTTTATATTAATATATCAAAGTTTCTAGCTATCCAATTAATGGTGATTATGCATGCATAAACACCTATGATCTATAGAGATTATGACCTGTATAATTCTTGGTCTTTATTAATCTCACAGAAAGCTAAAACAGGACAGTATAGTTTATTTAGTAACCATTCTAAATCAGTAATGAAATGTGGTCTAATTGTTTTCACTTCTGTTATGTAAAATAAGTTACAAACACAGTGCCAGCAAATTTATGTATTTTTTTTTTTAAATTTATGTATTTTAAATGCAAAAAAAAAAGTTCTCTTAGATTGATACCACGTTACAGTTTGCTTCTACTTGTAAATTTCAAAGAAATGCCTTATTAGTTGAATAAATATGTTCCCTGGATATAATTCTCCAAGTTTAAATACTCATAGTCAAACTTTTTCATCAACAATAAATCATAATCTAACCAATTAAACCAAAGTGATCGTCCTTTTTTATAGGATCCCGGATGATTTTCTGGGTTGTGAGACTTATTAAGTTAGGCACCCTTCAAGTAGTAAATAGCAATTGTTAACAGCACAGTCCTTTGTTCATTTAACTAAGACTGCATGCCCACCAGGAGCAAACACTTTCCCAGGCATAAACAACAGCAAACAGCAAACAGGCCAGATAATCATTCCTGCACTGTGGTTGTTTAGGGTTCAAGAATCCATAATGCATATTGTCTGTCAATAAACCTCAAAAAAGCTAAATCTGTGGGAAGAATAAAAGATAAAAATGTCGCCTCTAATTAAGATTTATTCCTAAATGCACTAATGAAATTCAAAGGCATCTCTTGCTCTTAAGTGCAAACTATTTAGTTCCAACAAACTATTATAGCTGATGGCAAGCAGGATGTCGGTTAAATCAGTTTTCTGATTGTATCTTCTACAGTGATATTCTTTATTTGGCATTATCAATGAAATGTTAAAAAGCTAATAAACAGCTTTTGGAAAAGAAATCTTAAACTAGAAGACCCATGTGCACACTGTGTATATGTGTGTGTGTGTCTGTAGATAGAGCAAGAGGAAGAGAGATTGAGAGGGAATCACTGTTTTAATCCTGTTGGTATCTTTGGCTTAAAAATGTACCGTTTGGCTTCTGAAAATAATTACTTTAATGAAAATAATTTGTCAATATTTAAATTGTATTCTTTTTTTTTTTAAAGTAGAAAAGCCTCTGCAAAAGTTACCGATATAAAAATGATTTTTGAAGCCAGCCAAATAACTAATTTCTGTTTTTTTGTTGGAGAAGAGAAAGGGATGAAAAATAGAAAAATTCGCTGCCATACAACAGTAAATTTTATCTGCATTCAAGATGCTCCTTAGAAATAGTAAATAAACTCTGATTCAGACTTGTTTTCACCCGTTTTTCTCTCTGCCTTCGATTGCAAAACCAAACTCTTACGACTTCTTTTTCAAGATTCAGTTCTTCAGCCATTCGCATGATCTCTTGAGAGGAAGGTTTATTCTGTTCTCCAAAGTGTCTCTCCAGAGCATCCTTAGCAGCAATACTGAGGGGAGGGGTACATGTACAGAAGGGTGAGATTATGGTGTTTTCATGATGTTTTAGCAGATCAAAATTAAACTAGTATTAACATGAAAATATTGCTTAAAGATTCTGAAAACACCCCCAAAGCTTCAACAAAGATAAATGTGCAGTCAGTGGAATATTTAGACGCTTGTTTTATGCAGGGTATGGTGAGTGGATCCCAGGAAGAAAGGTGTTCTAGGCTTTCTATGTGTACCCCACTCTGTGCCACTAGAGGGCGCTGACTTCCTGAAAAGGAAATGAACACTTGTGCGGGCATTTCTGGGTCCCTCAGGAATCATTTGTGGTTGACAATAGAAGAAATATTCAGTGAACAGTGAACGCATTGACTGAAACAAAACCTGTATTTTAGCATTTCCTTCATAATTTTCACGCAAGTTACCAAAAGATCACCCAACAATCTTTCCGGTTTGAAGTGCAAGAAATCACATTGGACTTTGAAATACTGATAACTAGTTTTGCTATTTTTTAATAACCTAGATACCAAATTGCCAGAGCAAGACACATCTGAAAAGACAGCAGAAATGGTCACTCTTTGTAGAAGTGATTGCTTAATTTCTGTTTTATCTAAAACTTGTGGAGTGTTCTTGACTTAAATAACCTACTTTTCTATCAAATGTTAAAAATTACTAGCTCACCGTTTCTCACTAATGAATTATTAAATTATGCTTTTTCACCAATCTTGTTTTTTCAGTTGGCTCTATTCACCATACATTTATGTGCTATGTTGTACCTCTATTACCCTCCAATGCTCTTCCATTTGTATATATGTATATATTGTATATATTCCCTCTCCTCTGTACGTTTTGATATCTCAAAAGAATACCTTATAGTTGTTCTTCGCTTCCTTTTTCTTTCATTTGCTCCCACTTTTTCATTGTATAAAGCTGTAATGGGGAATAGAGAAGTAATTATAAAATCAAAGTGGTTTTAAAAAAACTATCAGATTTGAGTTTCAAATTTTCTTTCTAAAACAATGCAAAATAAACTCGCTATACATTTTTGTTTTAAGTTTTTGCATTTTACATTATTTTACAGTATAAGACCAAGATAAAAATGTTAATGCGGAAATATTAATTTTGCAAAAAGCTGTCTATAAATGATATCCCGATCACACTTTTCCTGGAACACCTGATTTAAATGTTTTCATGTTTTCACCTTGTTCTTTATCCAGCCTTAATGTTAGTGTGAGTAGATGATTTTATTACGTTAGCAATTGCTTATGTACTTACTTGGAAGACTGGTGTGCACCAATGCTCTAGTTACAGTAATATCAGTTTATAAAAATTCATGTACATTTACTACAGTATGCACAAAGCCAGAAAATTTGGATGTGTTAAAATATTTCACCACTTAACGCCTCTGCCGCATTATCCAGAAAGCTGTCCTTATCCAGCTGCTTCTCTTACTATATTTAACTTCTCAGTAAACTTATTTCTATACTTGCATTAGCCTTCCTCTTTTCAGTATTATGAAACACATTTCTTTTTCATCTGAAAGAGAAAAAACCCAACTAAACCTCAAACCTCTCTGCTTTAGCCTAAATCCTACCAGTGGAAGTCATTGCTTTCAAGTTAAAACATCACAGAACTTCAGAGCGACAACTTCAGTACCTCCCACTTGCTCAGCTTCCTCCAGCCATTTAGATAAGATTGCTTTTAGTTTGCATGCATTTTTAAAGCTCAGCTGCAGGTTTTCAAATCGGCAGATAGTCGTTTGACTGAATTCAGAGCCATGCACAGCTGCCAGAGCTTCCCCCACGTTGGTTTGGGTGTATCCTGTGAAAGGACAGGAAGGACCCGTTAGCTTCAGCTATTCAAGAAGCATTCATTGTGGCCTGTGATCACAAAAATCTTTGTGTCTTTCTTTGTTAACTATTAAATATTGCTTTTGAGCATATATTCATTGGCAATTTAGAATTATTTAGTAAGTTCGGTGTAGACTTGTCCAGTACTTCAAAAAATGCTGCTGGTTAATTTCTCCTAGAAGTCAAAAGAATTTAGACTGGAACAGCCACCGTTCACAATATGCAGTGAAATTGGATAGATGTGTCATAAACACTTTATAAGACACAAATTCTTGCTCTCTTTATTATTATTAAATATCTGATGATATATGCTAAACAATATGGTACATTAACTATGATGCATGTTATATGATGATATAAATATTTTTATCTCAACTGTAAGAGTACAAAATCAACTATATTGTTAAATGGCACCAAATAAAATAAAACTAATCATGCTGACTTTCCCTAAAAACATGTTTATTACGAGACTGATCACCCAATATTTTATGTGTATTTCTGAGCACATTCATTATATCATTTGGTAATGCTTCTGTCTTCACGCCAGAGATCCTCATTGATTGTCCTAAAACATTTTTAGAGTACAAGCTGATATTGACCGTCAACGTGGAATTTGAAATATAGCAATATAAATAGCAAACTGAAAGTGGTTGTTATAAAGATGTCTACCGCTGTGTTTATTACAAATAGTAACCTCATATTAACTCAGGGCCTAAAGCTATATATATGTCTGTATGCATAAAGTGGTCACATATGATGCCTATCAATAAATATCATTACAAAATTACCTGTGGTTCATTCCACAAGTGCAGAGGATAGAACTACATTTTCAGTCCATTTAAAAGATATGCTACTTTATGAATTTAAATCAAGGTTAATTATTATAGTTATTTTATGTTAAAAACACTACTGAATAGAAAGTGTGCCAAGGTTTTGAGCAGACAGTTCACAAAGAATTACAATGACTATAAAACACACGAAGTAACACCTTTCAGTCTTCACTCATAAATTTAAAATGAAGTCACTGAGGCACCTGGGTGGCTCAGTTAAACTTCAGACTCTTGATTTCTTTTTTTTTTTAAATCTTTTTTTTTTTTTTTTTTTTTTTTTTAATTTATGATAGTCACAGAGAGATAGAGAGAGAGGCAGAGACACAGGCAGAGGGAGAAGCAAGCTCCCTGCGGGACTCGATCCCAGGACCAGGGGAAATGACCTGAGTCAAAGGCAGGCCCTCAACCACTGAGCCACCCAGGGGCCCCAAGGACTCTTGATTTGGGCTCAAGTCAGGATCTCAGGGTCATGAGATGGAGCCCTGTGTGGGGGTTGGCCTTGAGTGTGAAGCCTTAGGATTCCCTCTCTTCTTCTTCCTCTGCCGCTCCCCTGACCACGCTCTTTTACTCTGCCCCTCTTTTAAAAACAAAAATTCCACGGGGGCCACTTTTACCTATGTGATTTGCAAAGATCCAAAGCATTAATCCATAGTCTCCTTTCAAGTATTTACCTATTCTATGCGCTTCCAGTGTTCTAAGGGCTGAGGATATGCCTTTAAGGAAAAATAAAAACAGATAAAGAACAAACTGCTTTCATTAAAGAAAATATTCTAAGGAGTTTGCCAAAAGACAAGACACCTGTGGTAAAATTTGGCACCTCTATATAGAGCAATTTGACAAAATTATAAATACACATGCACTTTAATTGAGAAATTGTGCTTTTAACATTTGTCCTACGTATGTATTTACATAGGTACGAGATGACCTTTGAAAAGTGAATCGTTCTAAGATCACTTTTAACAATGTGAGGGGATCCCTGGGTGGCGCAGCGGTTGGGCGCCTGCCTTCGGTCCAGGGCGCGGTCCTGGAGACCCAGGATCGAATCCCACGTCGGGCTCCCGGTGCATGGAGCCTGCTTCTCCCTCTGCCTGTGTCTCTGCCTCTGTGTGACTATCATAAATAAATAAATAAGTAAAAACCATGTGAGATTGGAAGGCGCCTGGGGGGCTCCATCGGTTGAGCGTCTGCCTGAGGCTCGGGTCGTGACCCGGGTCCTGGGATCGAGCCCCATATCGGGCTCCCCGCTCGGCGCCCGCCTCTGCCTGTGCCTCTGCCTGTGCCTTCCCTGTGCTCTCGCTCACTCTCCCTCTCAAATAAAAACATAAAACCTTAAGAAACCCACGGAGTTTGGTGATAACCTGAATTCAGGAGGGGACTAAACAATATTTTCATAAATTGGAGTTTGACAGACTCATCTACGGAAAGTGAGAGAAAGCAGAGCGCTCTGAAGGTCAAAGCGGAAGGGCCCAAGACGGACGGACGAGCGGCCGGGCGGTCCACGCGTGGGCTGAGACGCGCAAAGGCGTCTCCGGCGGGACGCGGCGCAGGGCCTGCGGGGGGCGCGCGGCGCGCCTCGGCCCCTCGCGCCTCCCCCCCCCGCGCCGCCTCGGCCCCCCGCGCCTCCCCCCCTCGCGCCTCGGCCCCTCGCGCCTCCCCACCCCGCGCCTCGGCCCCTCGCGCCTCCCCACCCCGCGCCTCGGCCCCTCGCGCCTCCCCCCCCCCGCGCCGCCGCCGCCCCCCGCGCCTCCCCCCCCCCGCGCCTCGGCCTCCCGCGCCTCCCCACCCCGCGCCTCCCCACCCCGCGCCTCGGCCCCTCGCGCCTCCCCACCCCGCGCCTCGGCCCCTCGCGCCTCCCCCCCCCGCTCCGCCGCCGCCCCCCGCGCCTCCCCCCCCCCGCGCCTCGGCCCCCGCGCCTCGGCCCCCCGCGCCTCGGCCCCCCGCGCCTCGGCCCCCCCCGCGCCGCCGCCCCCCCCGCGCCGCCGCCCCCCCCGCGCCTCCGCCTCCCCCCAACGCGCCTCCCCCCCGCGCCTCCGCCGCGCGCCGCCGCCCTCCCCCGTTCATAAGGCCGAGGCGAGCGCGGGGCTCGTGCGTCGGGACGACTCTCGAGGCGGGCGCTGAAGGGCTCCGGCCGGGGAGCGTCGAGCCCGGGGCCGCGCCGGCCGCGCAGGCGCCTACCTAGCTTGATCCTCCGCACTTTGAATTCGTGCGCGAACTTCTCGAGCTCCCGGATTTCTGGGGACTCCGCGTCTGCGGGCTCCTCCGCCGGCCTGCTCCTGCGCCTGGGCTCCTGCTTGAGGTCCGCGACCGCCGGGCCCTCCGCCAGCAGCGGCTGGTGCACGGCGGGGAAGCCGGGGCCCAGGCCGTGCTCCGGGAACTTGTAGAGACACGGGGTCAAGCCACCTGCGGGCAAGCGGGAGAGCAAGGGACGAGGCTGCCGCGGTCGGTCGCCCGCCGGGCCGGGCGCAGCCCCGCGCCCCCCCGCCCCCGCCCGCGGCCCCGCCCCCGCCCCCGCCCGCGCCCCCCCGCCCCCCCCGCCCGCGGCCCCGCCCCCCCCCCGCCCGCGGCCCCGCCCCCGCCCGCGGCCCCGCCCCCGCCCCCGCCCGCGCCCCCGCACGACGCGGGCCGCCCGGGTGACCGTCGCTGCTGCTCTGCCGCCCTCCACGCAGCAACGGAAACACAAGCAAAGCCGGAGGGAAGCGGGGAGTTGCAAGAACTTCGAAACAGAGGAGCGATTCTCCCAGAAGTGTGTTTTCCGTGACTTCGTTTCTCTCTTAAAAGCCACACTCTGCTGTGGATCCCCCGGCCCAACTGAAACCAGGGCCTGCACTTCCACGCCCGCCTCCGCGACCCGTGGAGCGATCCAGGACGTCGGCCAGGCTCCAGGCCGGTTACGCGCTCCGCGGCCCGTCTTCTGAGGGGCGGAAAACTGACTTTACGGTGCTAAGAAGCCCCACTACGTCATCAGCGAGATAAGATTGGCTTCGAAGGGGAAATAATCAGGTCTTTTGTGCTTTTGATTTAACAAAGGCAAGTAAAAAGAAAATTATGAGATCATAAAGTACATTAACATGATTACATAGATTTAAGGAGTGAGTAGACCAAAGATAATCTTTAAAGTTCTATGAAAAGTCAGCATCAAGGGACACCTGGTGGCTCAGTGGCTGAGTCTCTGCCTTCGGCCCAGGCCGTGACCCCGGGGTCGCAGGATGGAGTCCCGCATGGGGCTCCCTGCATGGAGCCTGCTTCTCCCTCTGCCTGTGCCTCTGCCTCTCTCTCTCTCTCTCTCTCTCTCTCTCTCTCTGTCTTTCATGAATAAATAAATAAAATCTAGAAAAAAAAAAAAAGCCAAAGTGGGCCTTGCTGGCTCTGCGGGTAAGCACAGGCTTGAACCTAAGAGCGAAGGAGGAGCACTGAAGATTAAAAAAAAAAAGCATCAAGATTTCTTGAAAAGTACACGATATAATACAATAATTTCTTGATTATTATTTTTTTTCTTGATTATTATTTAAGAAGAAAAATAAGTGGCAAGGAAGGGTGCAATTCCAGATATGATGGGCATTCACCTGTAAATGTTAAAGCATTAGATCAATTGAGTTAAATGAAAAATCACATAAAAAACTAAAAGATCTGTTTCTTTTTAAAACTGTGACCAGATTTCATTCTTTACTAGGAAAGGACTGTGCCTCAGTTGGGGAGCATGGGTGAGAGGGTAGCATAAGCCAAATTTCCACACATTACTTCTCTTTTCCTCATCAGTACATCACGTTTTTATTGGTAGAGATTTCACTCCGATTTATATTAAATGACACTTGTATAACCAAGACATTTTGATATAAATAAAATATTTGGTGATTAATCATTTTTCTTATGATTATAAATAAATATTTAAACTAAAAATAAATTGCTATTGAATGTTTGCAATAATCATTCTTGAAAACACTGGAAACATATATCAAGTTTATGCTTCCTATTATTTCTCTATAAATACATTCACAAATCAAAGACGTAATAATATAGTTTTCCAGAATATATAAATCTTACATTAATATATCAATATGTAATGACTAAAGAATAGTATTAAGTCAGCAAATTGTTGACTTGTACTACTTATATGACAATGTGTAATTATAAAGTCTACCCCTCTCCAGTGGACTATATTCTTTTTTGAAGCAAAACAAATATACAAGTGAGGGTTTAAACAAAATAGCATAAAATAAAGTTAGCTGCTTTGAAAAATATTTGAAAGAAATTGTTCCTGTCTAAAAAAAAATCCGTGCTACTTTTATAAACCAAAATTATCCAGTTTTACTTTTTAAAGTTAATCATCCATTTTATGCTTTAGTGGGTTGTATATTGATCAGACCAGATAACATGTTTAAAAGCAGTTGTATCAATTTTTAATTTACTACATAGTTCATTTTCAAAAAGGTTTATTAGTTTGGGGTGTTACTTTTAGCTTTCTATTAGTTTTGGATTTCTGTGAGTTGAAGTAAAAGAAAAGACACTCACCTACAGTGAAAGAATACTGATCACGTTTATTTTAGCATTTACTTAGTATTTATCTCAAGACTTTATTTTCACTTAGGCTTTCAGAGTTGGATGCTAGATAAATGAAAAATCTTTCATCATCCAAAAATACCAAATGTCCCTTAAGACACTTAAAGATGAAATACTCTAATAAGAGTAAAAGCAGTGAATACTGATCACGTTTATTTTAGCATTTACTTAGTATTTATCTCAAGACTTTATTTTCACTTAGGCTTTCAGAGTTGGATGCTAGATAAATGAAAAATCTTTCATCATCCAAAAATACCAAATGTCCCTTAAGACACTTAAAGATGAAATATTCTAATAAGAGTAAAAGCAGTGAGAAAAAAAATAGGCTGCTGGGTTTTTTTTCTCTTACCATGTATTTTTTAACTGAAGTATAATAGATACACAATGTCACTTTAGTTTCAGGTGCACGGCACAGTGATTGGACACCTTTAGACATTATGCTGTGCTTGCTCTAAGTACAGTCACCATCCATCACCACAGGATGCTCTTAAGATACCAATGACTGTGGTCCCTGTGCTGTACCTTTCATCCCTGTGACTTATCCATTCCATAACTGGAGCCTGTATCTCCCTCTCCCTTTCGCCCATTTTGCCTATTTCTCTACCCACTTTCCCTTGGCAACCATCAGTTCTTTGTATTAATGGGTCTGTTTCTACTTCATTCATGGTTTTGTTTTTTAGATTCTACATATTCACAAACTCATATGGTATTTGCCTTTCTCTGACTTATTTCATTCAGCATAACACCCTCTAGCTCCATTCATGTTGTCACAAATGGCCTTCTCAGTTTTCTTTTTTTAGAGATGGGGAGGAGGGGCAAAGGGAGAGGGAGAGAGAGAATCTTTTTTTTTTTTTTTGAGAGAGAGAATCTTAAGCAGGCTGCATGTCCAGTGAGGAGCCCAATGTGGGGCTTGATCTCCCAACCCTGAAATCATGACCTGAGCTGAAATCAAGAGTTGAACACTTAACCCACTGAGCCACCCACGTGGACCCCAAATTTATTTTTTGAATGTTGATTTTTCCCAGAGTATTCATAACATATAAGCTACCTTTATAATTTTCCAGAAATAGAAGTGGCTCTCTTCTAATATTTTAATAATTATAATATTTTTGTCTAAAAGCATCTGGTTAATGTAGCCAAATGTGTTTGAACTACAGATGTCTTTAAAGATGTATTTTTATTTATTTTAGAGAGAAAGAGAGAGCATGCCCGAGCTAGGGGGAGGGCCAGAGAGAGGCAGAGAAGCAGACTCCCTGCTGAGCTGGGCACCTGACATGAGCTCCATCCCAGAATCCTCAGATCATGACTAACTACAGATGTCTTTAAAGGGAAGTCATCTACTTTACCAGAGAACAGACAGAGACACAGGCAGAGGGAGAGGCAGGTTCCCCCTGGGGAGCCCGATGCGGGACTTGATCCTAGGACTCCGGGATCACACCTTGACCCAAAGGCAGATGCTCAAATGTTGAGGCACCCGGGCGTCCCTCAAATTAATTTTTAAACAGGGACTTTCACACCTCATCTGGGTTTGGCCGTCATATAATATGACCTTGTTGAGTCTAACACTCATTGCCGCTGAGTGGCTGCTGTGCTGTCCCCAGGCCTGGTGGGCAGCGGGGGCAGCCTGTGGAACATGTTTCCTGGCTTCACACAGCCTCAGAAGCTTGGGAGCAGGAACAATTTCAGATACTCAAGAATTAGAGGTTTGAGGGCTTTTGGTTGTTATTGTTTTTTTTTTTTTATGTCATGTTTTTCTAGAAGAGATTTTGAAGGGCATTTTTAATTTGCTGTAGGCTGTTGAATTATCTGAATTCTCAGGAAGGAAGGATAGAAGGCATTTAGGTACAAGTGTATCTCAAGAGAAGATCATAGGAAAAACAAGTCGAGTTGGTACAAATCTACCACAATTGAACAGTGCTAGCACTCACCCCAACCCAGATACGAGGAGACAGAAACTAGGATGGGTTAAGTGACTGGAACAAGGTTTGTAATTAGTTCATGGCATGGCTGATTCATTGCTCTCTGTCAGTCATTCTTTTTGGTGTGCCTACATCTGGCCCACAAGGCACCATGGATTCATCTGGTAATTACCAAGTCCTCTCCACCAATCTTAACAAAGTAGTAGCTACAGCTCTTCCCTTCCAGTGGGTTTAATGAAATGCTCAAACTAAATGTAAGCATCAGAGTATGAGCTACAAGATTGCCACATTAAAATAAAGCAATTTTGTATGCTTTGAAATATAGGTCTTTCTCCATCTTTCCTTTCATGTGGTATATATGACAATGAACCTGTCTTTGTTGTAGATGATAAGATGCTCCTGTGAATTGTGTGGAAGTGGCTGATTTGATGAATGCCTTGAGACTTCTCAGAAAATTCTGACATAACCAGTTTCTCTTGTGTATTTTATGCCTTTGCTCTCTTATATTTGAATTCCTGTGTTTTATAACTCAATTTATGTAGCTTCTCTGGGGATAAAGACAGGAGAGTTCAGATTCTCTGAGGTTTAATTTGCTATGATGCAAATACTCATACTAAACATATGTCAAAATAGTGACATTCTAACAATAAAGCATATCACTCTCAAAAAATACTCAAATATAATGTCTATGCTGGCTATGGTGAGTTTTTCTTTCAGTGACAACATATATTTACTATTTACTTTTAAGACTATGGTGATACATTCAAATCATGATATCATTTTGCTCATGTGACTAACCCAGGCTTTGGATCATTTTAAGGGCCTTTTCTGGGGGACACTCCTTTTCAACTACAGCTGAGGGCAATAGGCAACACAGCCTGAGCTGCCTATGGACTCTCATTGTGAACCTGGGCCCGGAAATGAGAAACACGTTAGAATTGTCAGGCCAGCCGCAGATCCACTAGGCCAGTAGCCAGAGGTCTCGATCTGGTGGAGAGGGAGGTGGTAGCAAAAACCATCTTGAAGTATTTGGGTTGGGGGCGACTAGGTGGTTCAGTCAGTTATGCATCCAACTCTTGATTTTGGCTCAGGTTATGATCTCAGAGTTGAGATAGAGCCTCATGTCAGGCTCCGCACTCGTGGGCATGGTTCCTGCTCAAGATTCTCTCTCTCACTCTCCCTCTGCCTCTACCCTACTTCTCTCTCTTTCTCTCTCTCTCTGTCTCTCTCTGTCTCTCCCTCTCTAAAAGAAAAAAAAAAAAAGGTATTTGGTCTGTGGCTGATGTTATCTTTGTGCTAACCTCAATCCATTACCGCCTGTTGGTTATAGAAGGTGCCTAAAGTTGGACCTGGGTTTGTGAGAATCGCTGTGAATGAACAGCAAGGACTCTCCTCCAACAGACAGCAGCACATGGCCATGTGCTTGTCATTTCCTATCTTCATAATCAAAATGGGTGTGGGCCATACAAAGCATACTGCCTGAACTCTAGTGGCTAAATGTACCTTTTACTATTTTTATAATGAAAGTCATTTACCATCAACAAGGACTGTTCTCATTAACCATGAGTGCTGATTAACTTAAATATATGTATCATAAATGATCAGTTTTCAAAGGGCAAAATATGGTTGTCCCTCTTTATAATTATTAAAGAGATACTAGAACATACAGGTAATCACTAAGGACACATCAGTCTTCATTTTACCATAAATGTAAGGATTCTAGTTTATTCAGAATGCTGCTTGATAGATTCTAAGTGAAGCTAATTTGTTCTGTAATATTTTATTTTATTCTATTTTTTTGGAATATTTTATTTTAAAATTTAAGTGTTAGTCTCAAACTGAAAATTATGGAGAAATTAAATAGCAGTGAACTAAATTTTTTGTTCAATTTTACTTCAAATTTATAGTCATAAATCCATGTTTTTTTTCCATCACTTATGATGGATGACAAGAAGACACAGCAGTTAGAATATGATTCCTTTATTAAAGCTTCTCTCCCCCCACTCTGTCACTCTCTATCTCTCTAACACACACACACACACACACTCATTTTCTCACACAGATCCCCAGTAGTTTATTGTCATTCATAAGATTTCTCTCCCTACTACAAAAATGAATATAAAAGATCAAAAATAGCTTAAAAATATGTGAACAAAATTGTGTACTTTATTAAACCATCAAAATCTTTTTTCTGGCCATATCCTAAAATTAAGCCGTAAGTTTCATTATGAAGATCAGGTCAGATTTTCCTCTTCCTTAAGGAATGTGTTATCACTGCTTTCATCCAAGCATCAATAAATAGTTAACCTTGATCTAGTGATGCTTTATTTATCCAGAGAAGAAACATAAGTAACTTCAACTCTTCAATCTCATTTAAGACTAACAATAGCTTAGAGATGCCAAAACTACAAATGACTATCACTAAAGCCACTACAACTTACTCTTGACTTTCAATGTCTTATTTATATTTATGGACCAAATGTCCAGAAGAAATATTGCAGTGAGGGGATGTTTTATAAATCTGTGATGTTTGCTTTGATAGCCACATGAAGCTATTAAGCACTTGAAATGGGGCTAGTGCAGCTGAAGAACTCAATTTTAAATCTGGCCTTATTTAGCTAATTTATGTTTAAATTTAAATTACCAAATGAGGTTAGTCACTACTGTAATATTACTGGATTGAGCCCACCAGTAACATCAAGAGACAATCAGCAGTTTGGTAGTGGTCAATTAGAAGTAAAAATCATACAAAGCAAACAAAAGAGTTAAGCACAGAAGTTCAGGGTTATATAGAACAGGGACAATCAAGTTTTAACCATATGGTCTCTGAAGGCACTCCGTATCAGGGAACACAGGGATTTACCAATGATTTCTAAGGTTAGGAGAGGAGAATTTCATGATATGCTCTGATCAAGATTCCCTCAGATCCAAGAAATAGGTTCTAAGTGTCCCCATACTCAATCTCATATATGCAGACAATTTTTCTTACCTGCCATAACTCCATAGGTAGATGGCTGGTTTCCATAATGACAGGAAGGAACAGAATAATGAAGTCCTGTTGCTGTGTTTCCCATTGTCACCAAGAAATATGCATGCAAACATTTAGGAGTTTGGATCAAAGACAAAATAGACGGGACTGATAAGAAAATGTATGAGGATTCAAGACACATTCATTTCATAGCAAAAATACACATTTATGTGATTCTTAAAGTTATATGGCAGTAATTTGTTTTCATTTGGGGGAAATTCTCTGATGTATGTAGGTTAAAAGCAGAAATCAAAGTTTGTCTCAAGTAATCAGATCCTAAATCATCAGTGTGGATGATAGGATTCATTAACTATGCTGTGCTCTGTGAAGGGGTAACTGACCAGTTTGGCTGTTGGCCACTTGGGAGTTGCAAAATTCTCGTAGGTTCCATCCCATATAGACGTTACAATAAACTGACTAGAGGAATAATCAATTTAAATTCTTTTGTAATATGATATTATATGTGGTCTTTCTCTGGAAGAATGAATACAGAAATCAACTCTTGAACAGTCTTTACTTCTGCTTATTCTAACAAACTTCTTCCATCAAAGAGAAAATGGCCAAGCAACTAGCCTATAAATGGATACAATCGTAAAAATCCCACTAAATTCAGAGGTTTATGGAAAACCTGTGACAATGTATGATGCGTTAATGTTGATGCTGAAACCAAGAAGTGATAGGTTTTCTGCATGCAAACAATCAGTTCAACAATTCCAATAATAAAGCTGGTTAAAAATAAATGATTGCTGAGCGACTTGAAATCTATAAAGGTTGTACCTCATATATAAATATAACCATTCACAAATAGTTACTTGCCTTGTGGAATTAATTTCATAATAATGAAAGTAAATTTACATCACTAAATTTTTATCAGGCTTTAAACATGAATCACCAAGTTGAATAAGAGTTTAGGTGTTGACAATAAAAGGACTGTTTCTCTATGTATTTTACTTTCTCATTTAAGATATTATAAAATATAGAATTAGAATCCTTTGAAAATATTGAGATACGATCCAGTAATTAAAGACATGTGGTCACTTCAGAAGCAAAATATTTTCTCTTACTATTGATAAATCTTCAATATTTTAGAATATCTGCACAATTTCCATTTTATAATTAACATGTAGAAAGAACTGAAGTCATTTTACATTATAATGATATTTTATATTATAATGATTACACGTAAAAATCTTACTATGCAATCTAAAATTAAACAAATAAACCCAAATGTTATTCTTCTCATTATAAACAATGATTATAGTTTCTTACCTAGTATAGTATCATTTGATGGAAAATTTATAAAAGCAATGCTATTATCATGTATTTAAATGCCTATTATTTAAATACATATTCAGAATAGAGAAATCTGTTATTTAAATATATAGTTAGTTATGTGATCATTGTTTAAGTTTATTTATAACATATTTTTGGTTAAAATACTATATTATATTTTCTAAAAAATATGTTTGGAAAAAAAAATATGTTTGGGAAACTTCCACTATTGTCTTTTTATTTAAATTATGAGAATCCTTAATAGATGAAAAACAAAACAAAACAAAACAAAACCTCTATATTAATAATTTCACCAAAATCCAGATATACACTCTAGATTTTAAAGATTCAGCTGCAGATTAATCCCAAACTTACATATGAAAGAAATTTACTCAACTCATGGCTTTGTCTATTCATAAAGCTACTTTAAAAAACTTTGTTACCCTGTAATGGATGCATTAGCAACACATACCTATTTGATTGCATCTAAGACAACATAATCAAATTTTCAAGCTTAACTTATATGTTAGAAAGTCACATAAGAAAATATTAAAACTTGGCTAGAGAGATTGTACTCTCTTCAGAACTCAGTTTTAAGATATTTTAACCCAGTTTGTGGGTTCTAAATGCTACATACTGCTTCTAGCTTTGATTTTTGATTTTTGAATTATGCTAAAAATGTCTGTTAAAATCATTTAATTATATTATTCTTTGAAATCCTTGTTGCTGATATTGGGAATCATTCAGTTGTGTTTACTATGAGGTATATGGCTATTTTGGGGCGTGGTAATACAAATAAATCTTTAAAGAAGATAAAGAAGTAACACCTTTTAAACACTAAATTGCTAAGTCCATTTCTTTAGTTTTGTTCCTTATCCCTACCTAAATGTTTACATAAAGATGGTTTTGGGATCAAAAACACTCAGACTCACGGTTTACCCTTGTAGAAAAGAGTGATTTTATAATAAAATCAACAATTAAAATGTCCACGCTTAATAATACTCTTCAAAAATTTCTTAGGTTGCCTGGCTTTTTCAATATCCTTACTGTTTAACTTAAAACGAATTAAAATGAAGGAGAAAATAAAAGACGCAAAGGGATCCTACAGTAGCCAGATCCCAGGCATCAGCTCTGCAATCTGTAGGCCCCTGACCGCGCAGACAGGTGTGGCCCCGTACCTGTGGACACCACGTTGGTGGCGTGGTTGGAGCCTGGGAGGCACTCGGCCGCGCTGGGGTGCATGATCAGAGGCAGGGCCGCAGAAGCCTCAGAATTGAGGGGTAGGAAGGTGTCGGCCGAAGTGAAGGGTTGGCAGCTCATTCCCACGAGAGAGCTGAGCACTGCTGCTGCGCGGTCAGGGAGACTCTCCCCGCTGCAAAGGGCCGGTCCAGCGCTACCTGCGCAGACACCTCGGGAGGGCCCGCCGCCCGGAGCGCGTGCTGGCGCTTATACTGCGGGAAATCCCTTTATACATGTTAATCGTCTTTTCCCAGGGGTATTGCTTTATCAATCCGAACTGCCTTCCTTCTCGCCCAAACATAATCCATGCCCAAGAGGGAACCTGGTTCTGGGGTGCAGGTGGAGGGAGAGGGAGAAATCCGAGACTTTGAGAACTTTAGAAAAGAGTCAGGAACTTTAGAAATAAATGTCCCACCAAGAAATAATCGCAAAATGAATTGAAAAGTGCTAGGTGTCTTTTTGTTACTAATACAATAACAGATTTTTATATAGGAGATTCTTTTTGATAACTTCTTATTAAATCTGTAAAATAACAGAAACACTACAAAAACTTTTTAAAAACTGTAAGTTTAAATTGAAAGAGCATAGAAGACTAAATACGACAATGACTATATTGCCACCTATTGATTCAGACTCAACAATGCAATTTTGAAAAATTATGTAAACTAATTTGTATGTTCTAAATAGAAAATAGAAAAATATTGAATAAAATTGTAGTACTGTGTAGAGAAGACAGACATGAATGACAGTCTCTTTCCCTTGATTTCAACTTACTCATTAAGCATGAACACTTAATTCATTCTAACTATGGGCTTAGTAAGAAGCCCTTATTGGACACTGTTCTAGGCACTTTCTACAGTTCATGTCATGCAAATCTCACATCTGTGTGTTATTTACCATCCCATCCTCACTATGCTTGTTCCAGAGCCCCTGACCTTAACCATTCTGCTCCAGAGCCTGCAGTAACCACAGTAGCACTGGGGTTTGTAAACCTTCCACGTGAAAATCCTGACATTATGTAAGCATGAAAAAATACATGTATACACACACACACACACACACACACACACACATATATACCACAAACAGTTCATTCAAAGATAAATATATTAGCATGAAGTTCAAAGATCATGATTTCTACAAATAAATGAGGGAATGCAATACTATTTTCAGAATGTATGCTAGGGATAATATAGCAGACAGAAGTAAACCAAGAGGCATAGAGATTATTGACATAAACAAGGCCATGCTTCATTAGATTTTTTGAAATTTTGTATTATGAAATGTTTCAAGATAATTTGAAGTTCGTTTTTTTGTGCTAAACCTAATGTTTATATTGATAAGAATACTTTTTTAAAAAACTTGCAACTCAAGTGTTTTGCTAATAACCAGTTGATATTTTGTAGGAAGATGTAAGGTTACCCAAATCATTAGATACTGCTTGAAAAATATTCATTGTGAGAGTGACATATTTTTTCATTCTGAATTCTGTATGTTTTTTTTAAAGATTTCATTTTCTTTATTTATTCATAAGAGACACAGAGAAAGAGAGGCAGAGACACAGGCAGAGGGAGAAGCAGGCTTCTTGCAGGGAGCCGGAAGTGGGACTCCATCCCAGGACCCCGGGGTCTTGCCCTGAGCCAAAGGCAGACAACTGCTGAGCCACCCAGGCGTCCCCTAAATCCTGTATCTTTTAAACTCTATTAATTTTCTCTAAATGAGAGAAGAAGGTTACAGGTAATCAAAAGTATTTATTTTATTCTGACAGAATTTATGAAATTTTCAGGCTACGTAAGCAAAAAAAAAGGGGGGGCTTTAATGTCTTTATAAAGAGAATTTATTAAGAAAATTAAATAAAAATAAACATATTGGGGATTGAATATTTCTAAAAATAAGCTAAATGATAGAGTCCTTGGAATATGCTGATAAAGTATATCAACACAGTGGTAGATAATGAGGGGCACTGTAAAATCTCCCTGAATAAAACAAAAAGCTTTCCCAGCAGTTTGTCATACTATCTAAAATACTACAGTTGAATCTTTGACATCATTTCTTTAATAAAAGTTTTTAAATTTTTAACTGTTTGGGCTGTGAGATGCAAACCAGAATGCCCCAGTTAAAATTGCATGAAGCCAGAAAATAGACATTTCCACTACAGCCTTCTCACTTAGTACTATCAACTGTTAATTCATCAGGTTTTAAAATCAGTTTTGTAAACAATTGTGATTTTGCATAATATTGAGTTGTATGGATCTATTACAATTTGACCATTTCTTTATTGTTGGGTGTTTTTTTTTTAATTTTTATTTATTTATGATAGTCACACAGAGAGAGAGAGAGAGAGAGAGAGAGGCAGAGACACAGGCAGAGGGAGAAGCAGGCTCCATGCACCAAGAGCCCGACGTGGGACTCGATCCCGGGTCTCCAGGATCACGCCCTGGGCCAGAGGCAGGCACCAAAGTGCTGCGCCACCCAGGGATCCCTATTGTTGGGTGTTTATATCACCTTTTGCTTTTTATTTTTATAAATAACAATGCAATGAATGTTTTTCTCTAAAATTTTTACACAATGCATTTTTCACAATATAATCTGTATTTTACAATATAATCTAAATATCCTCCTGTAGGATAGATTCTTAGAAGTGGGATTACTGAATTTGTCTTATAAGACTTTTATTTTTTTATTTTTTTATACATATATTTTTTTTATTGGAGTTCGATTTGCCAACATATAGTATGACACCCAGGGCTCATCCTGCCAAGTGCCCCCCTTAGTGCCCGTCACCCAGTCACCCCATCCCCCTGTCCACCTCCCCTTCCATTATCCCTTTGTTCATTTCCCAGAGTTAGAAGTCTCTCATGGCTTGTCTCCCTCTCTAATTTTTCCCACTCATTTCCCCTCCTTTCCCCTATAATCCCTTTCACTATTTCTTATATTCCCCAAATGAGTGAAACCGTATAATGATTGTCCTACTCCGATTGACTTACCTAAAAAAATTCCCAAATTGTTTTTTAAAAAAACTTTTGTTTTGAGAGTAGTTTTATGTTCATGGCAAAACTGGACAGAGAGTCCTGAGCGTTCCCATAAACCCCCTGCCCCATGCATGGTCCTCCCCGCTATCAAAATCACCCACCAGAGTGCTGCATTTGTTACAATTGATGAGTCTACCCTGACACAGAATTATCAGCTGAAGTCAGTTTATATTACGGTTCAGTCTTATATATTCAATGGGTTTTGACAAATGTATCACGACTTGACTCCACCATTGTAATAACAGAAAAGTACAGAAAAGTTTCACTGCCCTACAAATCTTCTGTGCTCCGCCTATTCATAACCTCCATTCTAACACCTGGTACTACCTGCACCCCCCTTTTTTAGATTTATTTATTTATTTGAGAGAGAGCAAGAGAGCACAAAAATGGGGAAAGGAACAGAGGGAGAGGGAGAGAAATCCTCAAGCAGCCTTCCCATTGAGCACTCGATCCCTGGACCCTAGGATCATGACCTGAGCTTCTGGTACCACTTACCTTTTCATTGTCTACATAGTTTTGCCTTTTCTAGAGTGTCATATAGTTTGAACTTCATCATATGTAGCCTTTTCAGATTGGCATCTTTCACTTTGATAATAGGCATTTAAGAGTCCTCCAGGTGTGTCATGACTTGATAGCTCATTTCTTTTCAGTGCTGAATAATAGTCCATTATCTGGACGCACCATATCTGACTTACCCATGCACTTACTGAAGGACATCTTATTGCTTCCAAGTCTTGTCAATTATGAATAAGGATGCTAAAAACATTTGTGTGCAGATTTTTGTGTAGATGTAAGTTTTCAATCCCTTTGGGTAAATACCAAGGCCTGTGACTATAAGATTGCATGATAGGTGTATGGTTAGTTTTGTAAGAAACTACCAGTTTTCTGGGATCCCTAGGTGGCTCAGCAATTGAGCATCTGCCTTTGGTTCAGGGTGTGATCCCTGGATTCTGGGATTGAGTCCCACATCAAGTTCCCCATAGAGAGCCTCCTTCTCCCTCTGCCTATGTCTCTGCCTCTCTCTCTCTCTCTCTGTGTGTGTGTGTCTCTCATGAATAAATAAATAAAATCTTTAAAAACAAAAAAGGAAACTACCAGTTTTCCAATGTGGCTATACCATTTCATATTCCCACTAGAAATGAATGAGAGTTTCTGTTGCTCCACATCCTTGTCAACATTTGGTGTTGTCACTATTTTGGGTCTATCTCTGCAAAGCAGCCTGGCGGATTCTCCATCTATCTTCAGATCATGCCTTAAGCTTTTAGCCAGGCAAAAAGATTATCTTGCTGCTACTCAGTCTATATTTATGAGAGAAATATTTTAATTGGCCATGGCTCTTGATGTATCTCACCAGCTATTGTTCCTGGTGCACACACTTTTGACTGGATTGATTTGCACCGGAAGCAGTCAGACATTTGTAGACAATGAGAGATAGATTGTCATCTGTAAAGACATTCTTAAAATATGACTGATGCTATTCTACAATTTTACAAAAGCACCAGTAGAGCGAAACTGACAATTTTCTTGTATTCTCAATGTCAGTAATAAAGAGTAAATACTTAGGCTAAACATTAGTCTGTTAAGACAATGCCATCTTATTAATATAATTTGCATTTTATTCCTAATATGCTATTTTTATACCTATAGGACCTATTTGTATTTATCATTTTGTGAATTAGCAAACAGTATATTTCACCCCCCTATTTAATATCTTTTTGTTTTATTATCAGTTTGTATTTCAAAATATATTAAGAATAATAACTTTTAGTGTTTTCATTTTATGATTAAAATTTTCCTAATTTCTTGTTTGTCTTTTAAATTTATATTGGACACTGACATACATAATATTTTAGGTATGAGCTAAATACATTGATCTTTTCTTTTGTGCATTTCTTAATAATTTTAAGTTTTTACTCTTTCTCTTGTCCAGAAATTTTTGGTTTTGAAAAATTTTTTATTTTCAAGATTATTACTTATTTATTTATTCGAGATAGAAAGTGAATGAGAGAGAGCGTGAGCTGGGGGTAGGGACAGAGGGAGAAGAAGCCGACTCCCTGCTAAGCAGGGGCTAGAGGCAAGGCTTGATCCCAGGACCCCAGTATCATGACCTGAACCAAAGGGAGACGCTTAACTGACTGAGCCACCCAGGTGCCCCTTATCCAGAAATTTTTGTTCGTTTGGTGTTTTGTTATTTTCGAACCTTAAAAATTCCTTTTGATGTTTTAAGCTGCCATGTTCATTATGTTTCTAGAGTTTCTTTATAACTGCTTAGATACTAATGAATATTGTAGCATAATTTAAAAACTATCAAAAAAAAGAAAAATCTAATCAGATTAAAGTAATAGAGGAAAACATAGCGGAAGGCCAGGCCAGGATATTTGTTAGTCTCGTTCATTCATTGGACCTCCCCTTCACTTAAGCCAAGGATTTTTTTTTAGATATACTGTTTGATAGAATGTGTTTTAAGAAAAATATACAAATCTAGAAAACATGCTATTAAGAAATAATATTCAAATCTATTTATCTCCAGATAATAGAAAGCTTTATTTTTCTTTTTTTTCACATCTTTGTTTGCTAATTTTTAAATATTTTTACTTGAGTTGAAAAGTACAGAATAATGATTCAGCATGTAGGTAGATTCTGGAGCCAAACTGTTTGGTCTTGAACTCAAGCTTTACACTTTAGCAGCTAAGTAATGATTGACAATTACCTTCACCTTTTAATGTCTCAGTGTATCTTATCTATAAAATGAAGACATTGCTTGTTTCACTTAGAAAAATGCCAGCCATGCCATAAACTCTCAATAAATATTAGCAATTATTAATAAGTGACTTTTTATAATAATTTTTATGCTTATAAAGACTATTTTTTGGGTATTTCATTTAATCCTCACATGACTCCAAACAGGAAGGTGCCATTGTACAGACTGAGAAACTGTATCATAAAGAGACTATAACTTTACCAAAAGTCATACAGTAAATAGTGTAGCGGGGGTAGGAATTCAAGCCGTTTGAAGCCTGAGCAAGCTACATAATACTGCCCTTTATTGTATAAGAAAAAGAGATGTTGATATTGAGATTTATCTAAATCCATTCCATATCTCTATTTACCTCCGTATGAAGATTTTTTGTCATGTGGCTTCAGAGAGAAAACATAGGGAAAAAATACCTCCTTACAAGATGTAGCACTCTTTCTTTTCAGTGTCCGGATTGCTATGTAAACCTCTATGAGTAGGCAGGTATATTACATGAATAATATAGGCATTACCTCTTGTAGGGCAAAGATCTAACACTGCTGAATAATTTAACCCTATCCAGTAATGAGTTTGATCGATGTTAATAATTCTCTCTTCACCAACTTGCAATTCAAAGAACTTCAAACTAATTTAAATTTGTAGTATTTTATTTCATTTTAAAGATTTTATTATTTATTTATTTATCTATTTATTTATTTCTTTAAGAGAGAAATCACAAGCGAGGGGGGAGGATCAGAGGGAGAATCAGACTCCTCTCTGATCAGGGAGCCTGATGCAGGGCTCAGTCCCAGGACCCTGAGATCATGACCCGAGTCACTCAGTGCCCCAAATTTGTGGATATTTTAAATATATATTTTTATATATAAACATGTTTCTATAAATATATTTCTATCAATAATTATATATATGTGTATATATATATGTATATATATATGTATACACAGAGAGAGGAGAAAGAAAAGGAATTAAGATGAGGGATTCCCATCAGGATATGAAAATGAATCTCAATTAATTTATTCAGATAGTCTAAGTGGCAATAAAATACAGTATTCCCACAACTCATAACTTTTGAAAAGATGATAAATTTTACTCAAAATAGTTTTTTAAGGAATAAATTATACAGCCATATGGCTTGAAAAGGAACTCTGTCACATTGGAAATAGACATTATTTAAAGTGCACATCAGTTATGCATACCATGTTTGGCTCTTTATTGATTATGAAAACAGCAATGAATGTATGCATTATTCAGTTCATTCTTACTTAAATCCTTTCATATCCAGAAATCAAGTTTCTTTATTGCCCAAGGAAGAGATAATGTCAATGGCTTGCAACCTTCCTGAAAATGAATGCTCTCTTAATGCTGTCTAAAGGGTAAACTCATTACTTATGGAAAATAAATGTCAAGGTGAGATATTGACTTAGGAGTGCTGCTCACTCACACGGGCCATATCCCCATTGTACTACAGTGCATGGGTAGATTTATCATTTGTCTCACTCACTTAAATAGACTAAGTCTTGTCTAAACAATGCATTGCCACACTTGAATTAATTTAGTCGGGAAACCTCTTTGCTGAGTTCAATAGACAGCATTAACACAGGATGCATGGAGGTACATTTTGAAGTGTATAAATCTTTCACATGAGATGTTTCCTATTTGAACCTGAATTACAAGTTATTTTTTTATTCCTTAAACTCATAATGGAAAAAAATGATTAGCTCCTTAGTAGCCTTACTGAGTGACACAAGCATATCATATGGTGTAACAAGAAATAAATACAGAGCACAGCAAATTAATTGATATTGTGCTGAGGGAGTCTGCCTCCTTTTTTCATTTAGGCATCTCTGAAGATGAAAGAAGTAGAATGCTTTCCTTAGTTACTGCAATGAGGTTATTTAATTATAATCATCTGGCTATGGCTTAGTTCATGATACAAGATAATCTAATGTACGGGTTGTAGAAGGGAGACAAGGTAAACAGGGGTGCGAGGTGGAAGAAAGAAAGGTATTTCATTTCCTCTGATAGAGATCAAAGGCTATGTTTGATTATTTGAGATTGCCTCAGTGTTTTGTTCTTTTTGAGGGGGGGCAAAATATGTCAACCAAAAAATTCAGTCATTTCTGTGTAATTCACAATATTCCATTAAAAAATTCATTAAAGTGAAGGTAAGCAAGAGTTACTACAGATCACAATGAAGAAATAGAAGGCTTTCAGAAGACAGTCATACTATGTTCTCTTTAACACTACCTATTGTAAAATGTTATCTATACCATTTGTATCCTCTTTCACTTATCCCTTTTTTTACTGCCATGTTTAAAAGTATAATTTATGTAATTTATGCTACTTTTATATTTCCTACTTACATTGCAGGAATGTCATGAACAGATGAAGTCTTTGTAAATTTCTATGTGATCATTTGAGGAACAAATATTCTAATAACTTAAATTTTCATAAATCTATACTACTCTGAATTAGATATGGCTAAATGTTTCCCAGTAATTCAAATGGGGAAAAAAATGAATGGCTTGATGGATGTTGGAGAACTAAGTGGCAGCATAACTAAATGCATTGAAAACTTCCAGTGTTGGGGAGACATTATTTAAAAATAACGCTGAGGACTGTTCTTGACACATAGGCACAAAGTACTATTTATTGCTCAATTATTAGAAAAGAACGCTCTTTATATTTTTAATAAAAAGACATTTCCTTCTAATATGAATTCAGGTACATTTGATGTTTACTGACCATCTACTTGTGACTTATTTGTCTTAAGTGCTTTGAAGTATGTTATTAAAACATGTTATTTAAATGAATATAATTCTAATGATCTCCAAGTGATTTTATGCTAATCGCTGTCCTATATTTTCCTGACAGGTTAGATATGTGATTCATTAAACATAAACTTGTTATTAATATATCTTTACTTGAAAATACTTATTGTAGTGTGACTGTCACAGAAATATCCAAATATTTGCACTTTACTTTGAAAATAGTAATCTCTCCAAGTACTAGAATTCTTTTAATATAGTAATTGAACAAGTGGAGGAAAATTCAAGTTTAGTTCTTTAATAAACAAGTAGAATGTGTTTGTCTCTGCAGGGAAAAATGGAGAGAACAGATTAAGACAATTTGAGGAGAATGCTTCCTCATGCCCTGGATAATAATAATTAACCATATAGGTATGCTGTAATGTATCTGTGTATGTACATATGTGTTTGTGTGTATGTGTGTGTGTGTATTTATTTGTGATAAATCAAGTGTCTGCGTCTTAAGTCTCCAAAATAAAAAAAAACATAATTACATTACTCTTTGTTTTTTTTAAGATTTACTCATTTATTATGATAGACATAGAGAGAGAGAGAGAGAGAGAGAGAGAGAGAGAGGCAGAGACACAGGAGGAGGGAGAAGCAGGCTCCATGCCGGGAGCCCGAGCGGGACTCGATCCCGGGACTCCAGGATCGCGCCCTGGGCCAAAGGCAGGCGCTAAACCGCTGCGCCACCCAGGGATCCCCATAATTACATTACTCTTGACAGAACCTAGAAGTTTAAGAAAAAATGAAAAATTCAATAAAGGGTAAATAAAATTAGAATTTCTTTCACTGACATACCTGCCTTGCACTAGATTGATTCTGCAAATGAAAACCACTCTGTTGTACACTGAAGAAAGAAACTATCCCTGAGGATAAAGCTGCTGTTCCTGTGGTTCTCAGAGAACATGTAGGGTGTAAACAAAGTGTTTCAAAAACAGTTTTTAAAACTAGAAAACCCCCCAAAAAACAAAACAAAAACATAAAAACTGGAAAACCTAAAGTCTGAATTATAAAAGATGATAATCTGAGTAAAACAATGGCTGAATGGCAAATGTTTATGATAAAAGTGAACATATAAAATAAATAAAACCAATAAGTGTCATAAAACCAATGGCATTGATATTTTTAAGATACCATGGATAAGTGAAAATGAAAAAGCGAGTTTTAATAAAGTTTCCTTTATTAAAGGAAACTAATGAAATATAATGAAATATGATGTCATCTAATGAAATATAAAATTGAATCTGACCAGAATCACCTAATTACTTCATACTATGAAATAAGATCACTTAAAAATACATTATATATTAAATTGAATATAATTATATTTCTAATGAAAAATCGAATCAGTGATTCAGAAGTCATAAATGATGAATAATTAAAATATTGACATTCACAAAATATTAAAAAAATGACAATCACTTTTCCAAATACATTTCCCTTTAATAATACATGTATTGACTAGTTAATACCCAGTAAAATGGAGATGTTTCTTACTTGTTTTAGAGATCAAATAGATTGGAATTGGTGAGCGGAAAAGAGAAGAGGATAACTTAGAAGTGGTCAAGGGGAAGGGAGATAGAAGGATTGAAGAGGATTAATCATTTAACATGTGTTTAAAGACCATTGAGAGTCCCATTTAATGGTAGGTAGGAACAGGTGCATGGAAGATATATAGCAGAGAATGCTGGTCATGTTTCACATGTGACAGAAAAGGAAACTATACCATCATATAATTCAATTCATTATGATAGAGATAGTAAGCACAATGTAAAATATTACAAGGAATTTTCCCTTTTTAAATTATTATTCTTAGTATTTCCTCTGCTTGTACTAGATACTTACAACCTGGAGAGAAAATTTAGGGAAATAGGGATGAAAATAGGAGTAGAACAAGTTCCTAGAATTAGTTAATTACGCAAGTTTGTAAAGCTAACCTCAGAATTCCAGTTTACAAATGATTAGTAATGAGAACAAAAGTTCTTTGGAGTTCATGGGGGCCTTGTAATATTTTAATTGCTTCTTTTATATTGAAGAGCAAAGTACGAATCATAATGGTATTGAGAAATAATGACCTAATGGAGCTTAACATGTAAGCACCCAGAAAAGCCATTTCATTTTTATTCATACCTGAACTTTGGACACATACTTCTGTTTAATGAATATTGGTGTATTAGGCAGAAAAACATCATCTGTTCAAACTCAGTTGGTAGTTTAAGGTTTCATTTTTCTATCAAACATCTGGCAAGCCAAGTGATTTCATCAGCATATTCAAATCAATGCTGAGCACCTGTAAAAGGTCACTTGTAACACTTTGAAACATAAGACAGAGAAGACAACTTGAACCTAAGAATATTACAGTGGAATTGTTTTCTAACAAAGTAGTTTTTAATATTTCATATTTACGATTTGTCAAATTCTAATAATTTCAAAATCATTTATACAAATATTGGTGTAAGAATTCCACTTTTGGTGAAGATGTTTTTAAGAATCCGTAGGAGAAGAAAGTGTTATTTAATAAGTGGTCCCATGACACTTGGCTTACTTTTGAAAAACATTGGAATAAGAGCTTTGCTTAATAAGTACACATGGATTAAAGCATCTGTTAGAAAAAAATGTAGTCTTACAAGTAGAATTTATAGGTGATTATCTAACTCATGATGTAAATTGACTTTTAAAGGAAAAATAAAAGGATTCCTTTAGGAAAAGACATGCAGATTAGGCTATATATACATATTTAAAAAGGTCTTTATATCAAAATCACCATAAACATACTAATTTTAATACTTTGAATTCTGGAAATATGGCAGTCATATAATCTAGAAAAATTTCTGTCACAAATAGAAATGCTGCATAAGTAAAGGTTTTTTTTTTTATATATGTGTAGCTGAGCTACACATGGAAGGAAGGAAGGAAAGGGTGAATGAAAGAAAAATGGAAGAAAGGAAGAAAGCAGGCAAGAGATAAGTCAGGCAAGAAAGAAAAAGTCTCGAGATAATAGAAACAAATAGGGGTGAATGTATACCACATCTGGATTATTGGTAAGGTCACCTCAAGCCTTCATTGTTACATTTCTGACATGTTTGAGGCACAGAGATCTTTGGCTCAGAGCACTGGGTAAAGATTGAAACTCCTCAAGCACTGGTGTCCATCCTGAGGTCCTTGGGTTATGCCAGGGAGTTGTCTGCAAGTCTCCCTCTTTATTTTCTCTCAGTATCAACACTACTCTGTTTTCTCTCAGCCTGGAGAGTTTGAAGGTTCACCATCTACACTTTTGGAAACATAATCCAGAAAAAGCCTTGCTCTCAAAGTCATGGAAGCATGTGAAGAGATGGAAAGAAAAAATGGAGAAAGAAAAGAGAAAATGTAAATGAACATTCCAGAAAGTATTTTACCCTAAATTCTAAGACTTATTTAAAGGAGATTGAAAATAGAAAATACTGTTCAAGTTTAGTCATTATGAAAATTATATATGGAGAGCTTGAGACTGAAATCTAGCCGTAAGGAATGAGTAGTACTTGAACCAAGGAAAGACATTTTAGGGCACAGAACTATAGACATAGAAGAGCTGCAGAGGGGGGTTGGAGGAAATGTATTAAGCAGTTGGACTGCTTTCTTGAGTTCTTCAAGGCCACCAGGGCAATATCCTAATTACATTACCACTTTCAAATACTAACCTGACACAAAAAATCCAAATCTCACTTTATCCAAATATATAAATCTAGGTGTGGAGAAGAGCTGGAATTTGTTGAAAAAATAAGTTAAGAAAAAACAACTAAAATGGGGTGCCTGGGTGGCTTAGTGGTTGAGCGTCTGCCCTTGACTCAGGTCGTGATCCCAGGGTCCTGGGATTGAGTCCCATATCAGACTCCCCGCAGGGAGCCTCTTCTCCCTCTGCCTGTGTCTCTGCCTCTCTCTCTCTCTCTCTCTCTCTCTGTGTCTCTCATGAATAAATAAAAAATTTAAAAATCTCTAACAAAAAAACAACTAAAAAGAATGTATACTATAATCCTCTCAACATCTCTTCATGTTTAATACTTGTCTCCAGAATAATTATTTTTACTACATTTTAAAAATGACATATTTGAGATGAGTAAGAATCATGTCTGTGTCTACCTACTCACTGTCCTCCTCCACCACATTTGGGGGAGCTAGATCCTGGCGTGAGTGCACCTGTTGATTTTAACTGGTCATTTGCAATGCTGTATTATTATCCCACTTACTGAATGCATAGCTTGGGGAAAGAGCATCTGCACCTTCTTCAATTAGCATTAACCATTGAAATCTAAACGATTATATTTTAAAATAAAATGAATAATTTCATGGGAAATTTAAAAAAAAACTTAACCCCTTGCGTAGGTGGAAACCAGGCTTCTTATGAAGATATGGAATAAGTTATGATACCTTGTGAAACTATGAATAAATGAGACACATCAATTAAAAAAATAGAAGTAACCAAAATAGATGTAACAAAAAAAGGCAGATCTTTGTAAAATAATGTTGCATATTTCTTTTTGCAGTGAACTTAAGATTCACAGTTTTATTAAATGATACAATCCATTTTTGGCAATCAGTATAGTAAATATCAGGCTTAGTTTACAGATGAGAAAATCAAAATTCAAAAGTTATTTTAATCAGTGGCAAAAATAGAATGAGTAAATGATCATAAAGCACTGAGAAATTTCAGTTCTGACACTAAGTCAATAACAAAACATGAAGGCTTCATGAAGGCTACATGAAGGCTAATTCATAGCTGCTCACATGATATTACTGAGCATGTTTTTCGTACTCCCGTATCTCTTCTCATAAGTCTTTAATTATTGTTACTGATTATCCCTTTACTAAAATAGTCCCCTTCTCTTATGGGTGGTCATTTAACTTACCATTCCCTTCCTCTGTGGGTGATCATATAACTTATCATCCTCTTCCTTTTTGGGTGATCATATAACTTATCCAAATGTGGATAGCTTTTGGAGGAAAAGTAGTACTACTAAAATTATACTGTGTAACAGATGTGAACTGGGTAAACTGGGATATAGGGCTCTACATGATATGTGTCTGGCATGGTCAAGGAAACTGCTACAACTCATCATGGTCATTATTTGTAAGATTTATATAGCATGAAACAGAAACCCAAATGAACATGTAAGAGGTATATTTGACAGGGAATTTGGAAATGGATGGTGGGAATATTTAATTTGTGTATCCTGATGAGATAGTTTATAACTGAGAGTCTAAGAATACATACAAAGTATGTTGGAGGGCAATGACATTCAACTCCAAAGATTAATGGGAATAAAATAAAAACCACCTATCCACTATCTAGATTGCCTACAGTGACTTAGGAAGTGAGTATTTAAAAAATATTTTTAAAAATATTGATCAGGGCAGCCTGGGTGGCTCAGCGGTTTAGTGCCGCCTTTAGCCCAGGGCATGATCCTGGAGAGTCCCACATCAGGCTCCCTGCACGGAGCCTGCTTCTCCTTCTGCCTGCGTCTCTGCCTCTCTCTCTCTCTCTCTCTCTCTCTCGCTATGTCTCTCATGAATAAATAAATAAAATCTTTAAAAAAAATAAAAATAAAAAAATATTGATCAAAAAGAGCATGTTTCTTCCTTTCATTAATTAGACTGTGATAACTATGCAAAATCTTATTGAATATTTAAACTCTAATTTAAAGCCTACAGTTTTTAATTGATTTTTAATTGGATGGACCTCAAAAGCATTATGCTAAGTAGAATAAGTCAGACGAAGACAATATTGTATGATCTCACTTACATATGGAATTAAAAAAGAAAAAAATAGATTCATAGATACAGAGAACAAATTAATGGTTGTCACAGGGTGGGGGGTGCGGGGTGGGTGACATGGGTAAAGAAAGTCAAAAGGTACACACTTTCAGTTATAAAAGAAACAAATCATGGCAAAGTAAAGTATGATGACTATAGTTAATTCTGTATTGCATATGCGAAGGTTGCTGAGAGTAAATCTTGAAAGTTCTCATCACAAGAAAAAAAATATTGTACCTATTATGGGCTGAAATATTAAATAGACTTATCAAGGTGGTCATTTTGCAATAAATTTCAATATCAGGTCATTATGTGTACACCACCTGAAAGTAATATGATGCTACATGTCAATTATACCTCAATTACTAAAATTAAAAAACAAAATACAAAAGAAAGAAAATACAACAAGGACATATTTGTTTAATTAGTCAATAAATAAAGTTTGATTAAAAATTTCTATCAATATATATTTATATCAAGCTTACTTAATAGTATAGGTATTTCTCCATGTCTTTAAAAAGTCTAATAAAAATATTAACTGTCTACATAATATTTCATCATATATTGTTATATTTGGTAATGTTAATTTATTACTGAATATTTAGGATAATTTAAATATTTGACTACACATGCATTGATGAAAATTTTTCTTTATAAATATTTGCTAACATCTATGGTTACTTTCTTAGACTAGACTGCTAAAAATGAACTGTTATGAAAGTGAAAATGGATTATTGAAAATGTAGGAACATTTTAAGAGTTGAGATACATACTGCCAAATTACATTCAATAAAGGACCCTTACATTTATACTCTTACTAGCTATTCAGGAATGTGAAGTTCTCAATATACCCTTGAAGTAATGAACAATATATATATTCATAGAAAGAATATGGCATCTGATTATTGCATTTCAGTTCATTCCTTTTCATTCCCAAGGAGGATATTTGCTGGTGGTTTATAGCATTTATCTATTGGTCGTTCATGGGTTGTTGTTTTTTTTTTTTTTTGGCCTTTAAACTATATAATTCTTTTGTTTGATCTGTCTTAATTTTTGATCTGAGAAGACTAATATGGAAGAGTATCAAATGTACTGTCAATATTATTATATATACAATTTCAGCAGTCTTCCCTTTCCATTGATACAAATATAATTGACTAATTTTGAAGGCTGGCATACAGGAAGGAAATATTAAAAATGACTAACAGGCACAATCATGCTAGCATTGCTCAAGAACATTAAAGCCAGAAAGGACTTCCGAGGTTATCTAGACATGAATGGAGGTAGAGAGGATAATGTTTAGCAGAAAAAGTCAGAGAAAGACAAATACCATATAATTTCATTCATATTTGGAATTTAAGAAACGAATGAAGAAAAAAAGAGACAAACCAGAAAAACAGACTTTTAACTATAAAGAACAAACTGATTGTTACCAGCAGGGAGGTGGGCTGGGGGATGAGGGAAACGGGGGATAGGAATTACAAAGTAGACTTATCGTGATGAAAAAATAAAATAAATTGATAGAAAAAGAAGATAAACTCACTTTATATACCAAGTTGGTATCCAGAATAGCAAATTATACCAGCACTGATCTCAGCTTAAATAAGCAAATAGACAAACACCTGAGTACTTATATTTCCCAGCACAGGATCCTGATGACCTGGGAAATACTTAGTGTGCTTTTCTAGATCCCAGGTTTTGGTGTTTGTCCATCAGGGCATTTGGGGGGCATTCACATCCACCAATACTGTAGACTCTCTTGCACTTAAGCAAATCACAGCCAGACCTTTCAGTCTTTGAATTAGCCTGTGACCATTTGCCCATCACAATAAACATTAATAACACATGAGGAGAGAATTTGTCATCTTCAGGGAGCCTGGGTGGCTCAGTCAGTTAAGTGTCTGCTTTCAGCGTGGGTCATGATCCCAAGGTCCTGGGATTGAGCCCCTCATTGGGCTCCTTGCTCAGCAGGGAGCCTGCTTCTCCCTCTCTCTCTGCTGCTCCCTCTGTTTGTGCTCTCTCTCTCTCAAATAAATAAAATATTAAACAAATTTGTAATCACTTCTAATAGCGTATAATCTTCTATCATAAAAGCAGGCACTTCCCACTAAATTAGGACTCAATTCCACCAGTTCTTGGTAATTCCTGCATCTTCAAAGTTATCCAACCTACTCTTACAGAGTAGTTTATTGACAAGAGGTGTCAAGGTTGAGCTGGGTAGTCTCCACATATAGATTTAGAATTTTAAGTGCAATGGGTTAAGTTAAAGCCTTCTTAATCAGATTGTAATTATCTCTTAAAAAAGTTCTGGAGAGACAGGGAGGATGCTTTCAACAAACTGACATAAAGATATAGGTTGTTTAAGGAAATGAAAGATGGTTTCTTCAAAAATATGTTAACTCAAATCCTCAACAAATTAGCACCAAATGGTATTAGTCAGATGCCCAATATTGACCATTATTTAGTGACAAAGCAACACTGCACACTATATGAATTTTCTCCTCAAAAGGAGATTAATACTTTGAAACAATATACAGTATTCTATATCCAGGTCAAGTAATGTGTCTCCACAGTGACAGGTGAGATAATACATGGCTTTTCTACATTTTGTTAGAATATGTAAGCACTCAGTATTTTTTAAAAAGTATTTAATTTATTTATTCATGAGACACAGAGAGAGGCAGAGACACAGGCAGAGGAAAAAGCAGGCTCCATGCAGAGAGCCTGACGCGGGACTCAATCCCCGGACTCCAAGATCATGTCCTGGGCCGAAGGCAGGCACCAAACCACTGAGCCACCCAAGGATCCCTAGCACTCAGTATTTTTGTGTAGAAATCACATGAGATTTGATCTACATTAGCAAGCACACAAAAGCTTTAGAAATTCTTTTTCTGGAGCATCTAGGTGGCTCATTTGGTTAAGCATCTGCCTTAGGCTCAGGTCATGATCCTGGGGTCCTGGGATTGATCCCTACATCAGGTTCCCTGTTCTGTGGGAAGTCTACTTTTCCCTCTCCTCCTCCCCCTGCTCATGCTCTCTCTCTGTCTCAAATAAATAAATAAAATCTTTAAAAAAATAGAAATTCTTTTTCTTTGTTTTGTCAAAGAGCGCTGTGATATGAATGGAAACTAAGGTGGGAGCTGTACTGGCACCCTCACTGTTAAATTCCTATGGGGGCGGCTGGTTTGGGGTAGAAAAAACAATAAACAAATTATGGACTTCCAGAGAGCCCACAAGAACTTGAATCTTCTCCATCACTTGGCACTAATACATCAGGTAGATAAAATGTTCCCATTCCTATTACTCCTTTTGGTTTAAGCAAAGATTTGTGAAGCAAACATGCAAAGTCTTAACCAAGAATTTATAAGTCACTAGCCTTACTGATCATTTTTCAGGAAAAAAAATCCTTCATGTAAAAAAGGCTACAATAGATATTTATTTATTTAATATGTTTAAAGAATGCCCATAATGTTTTTAAAGGAATTTGAAGTTATGTACTGCAAAAGCACTTAAAATTTGACAATAGAAATAGAGTACAAAGAGAAATATCAAAAGCCATCTAGCCAAAGGGAAGCAGAGTGTGCCATCCTGGGGTTTAGTCCAAGGAATGTATCCTGATGACTGCATTAAGGAGACAGTAAATACCCCAAGTAGTCAGTATTTTAGAGACAATCACTGTGTAAATGCAATGCAGCATGAAGACATAGATACTAAATGGGGATGGTTGCCAGAGGAGATTCTAGAAATACTCAGAAAGTTGACATAAGAAAACTACTACATTTATATGAATTTTGTCTACAATTTTACTTTCAAGGTGAGTCTGCTTTGCCATTTCTCTTCTAATTTTTCTGCCTTAGGAGAGTGGTAATTCTGTTATTCAAAAGATGATGGAGGAAAGGGATAAATGAAGTCAGTTACTGAGAGTTAATATATGGAGCTAAACCTTTTGGTTCATTTGTTAAATTAAAAAAAAAAAAGAACTCCCTAAGGTAGAAGTTGGACCTTTCTCCTTCTCCCCCTATACACACTCTAGCATTAAATTGCAAGGCTTTAGGGGATTCAGTCCATGAAGTGTCTGCCTTCTGCTCAGATCATGATCCCAGGGCCCTGGGATTGAGCCTGCATGGAGCTCCCTGCTCAAGGGGAGTCAGCTTGTCCCTCTTCCTCTCCCTCTGCCCCTCCCTCCTCTCATTCTCTGTATCTTGCTTTCTTTCAAATAAATGAATAAAATTTTTAAAAAATAATAAATTGCAAGCCTTTTTTCAAACTGAAATACATGTTCCCATTCTGATTATTTTAAAATTTTATTTTAAAAGCAGCTTAAGTTTTTGTTGATGCTTTAGGTGGTTTCCATGAATACAAGTGGTTAGAAAGAGAAAACTAGAGGGAAAGAGAGAGGCTAGTACTGTGACATACTTTGACTACAGCACGCAGTGATCTTTCACCAACTGACTTGAGAAATCCAGTGGGAAGTTGATTGAAAGCCTGTTTGCTACCAGTATGAGTCACATAAATTGTTTCCTTAATATTCTGTTCAAGAAAGTTGAGAAATATAAAGACATTTTATAAAAATTGCACAAAAAAAGTTGAATAAGAACAACTTTTGGTTATAAATTCCTCATTAGAAAATCTAAAAAGTTTTACTATCACAAAAAAGTTCATGAAGGATCTGAGACAGTTTCACTGCATTTAAGAATGAATATTTAAAAAAATAAAATTTAATTTAGTTGAAATACCTTTATGCACTTGAATAGTGCTCAACATTATTTAATTTTCTAGCTCTTCATAATGCATTTTAATACTGTTCAACATGTAGATTACTTTTATTCATGGTACTGACTTTGCCTCAAAGACCCCCAGCAGGTGGCACTACCACATACCTAGAGCCAGGAAGACAAAAGGAATTGCTAAGATTTATCTGAGAATATTATTATCAGGAAAATAGACTTTTCTTTTTTTTCTTTTTTTTTTAAATAGACTTTTCTTAAAAACAAGTTTAATATTATTTTTTAAATAACGCTTGTAATAAAAAGTCAACTCTTGAACTCTGAATAGTTTTATGAATTATACAGAGATGATCAAAGGGAGATATATCTAGATACATCTATATATAGTGAGAGAGAGAGGAACACTCAGAATACACATCGAATGTGTTTCTAAGACAAATAGAAAGATGGCCAATAGTTTTGCAAAATTTTGCCTGGTGCTTGGAAAACCCTTAAAGTGGCATTTGTTGGGATCCCTGGGTGGCCCAGCGGCTTAGCGCCTGCCTTTGGCCCAGGGCGCGATCCTGGAGACCCGGGATCGAATCCCACGTCGGGCTCCCGGTGCATGGAGCCTGCTTCTCCCTCTGCCTATGCCTCTGCCTCTCTCTCTCTCTGTGACTATCATAAATAAATAAAACTTTTTAAAAAGTTGCATTTGCTTAAGGGATTTCCAAATGTACTCAATTTAGTGATTAATAAAAAAATCTTACTCCATGATGAAAAGGTTTGGAATGAACTCTGAATCATGGGTAAGTGATAATTATTTGTTTCCTTTCTCAAGAAAAAATGTAACATTTATTATTTTATCTAAATAATCTTACCACTAAAACCAGGGCTACATGAGGGAATGAAATAATATCTATAAAACAAAAGTTATTCTGTAATATAAAGTATCTTCAAGATTTCCAATATCAAAGCCTGTATTAAACTGGTTTGCTAGCATAAAATTTGCTGACTGCCAAAAAGTATGTCAAAGACAAATAGCAGTGCCTGGGTGGCTCAACTGGTTGAACGTCCAACTTTTGACTTTGGCTCAGGTTATGATCTCAGGGGTCGTAAGACCGAGGGCAATATCAGACTCCATGCTCACTGGGGAGTCTGCTTGAGATTCTCTCTCTCCCTCTCCCACTGCCCCTCTCCCATCACTCTCTCTCACATAAATAAATCTTTAAAAAAGTTGTGAAAAAATAAATTCTACTAGGTGAATATTGGTTTATTCATTCTGTATCCTTAAGTATAAATGAAATAAAATGCATGCTTTTTAGTTAATATATCATGGTCAATGTTCTAGAACAATGCATTAGAAAAACTTTCTAGATCTAGGCAGCCAAATTCATCTCATCACCTGTCTTGGTAAATACACTTTATTGGAACATAGCTATGCTCATTTGTGTGTTGTTATTCATGATCTCACACTATAACAGCTTCACCTTCACACTACACTCCTTTAGTCTGCTTTACATTTTCATAGTGCTAATTTTCCTCAGATATGTTTGTATATTTTCTCTCTTCATTAGAATGTAGGATGCTTGAGGCCAGGAACTTTGTGACACCATAGCATCCCTGGCTCCTAGAAGAATTCCTAACACCTTGCTACTCAAAGTATGATCTGTGAACCAAGCAGCATGGACATTACCTGTGAGATTATTAACAATTCAGGATTCTAGGCCTACTGGTTGAGCATCTGCCTTCAGCTCAGGATGTGATCCCGGGGTCCCAGGATCAAGTACCACAGTGGGCTCCCCACTGGGAGCTTGCTTCTCCCTCTGCCTGTATCTCTGCCTCTCTCTGTGTGTCTCAGGTGAATAAATAAATAATTTTTTTTAAACGCAGAATTCTAGAACTATATTAATGGCCAAACAAGTGATTTCTATACACATTAAAGTCTGTGAAACACAGGCCTACTACTTTTTTAGATTCTCAATAAAATATTGGATGATGCATAAAGTTATAATAGAAGATAATTAGCTGAACATATAGATGTAAGTAGAGAGAGAAGTTAAGGGTAGTAATGAAATTTCTGAATTAAGCAGTGGGGGAGGGGGTGGAGACATTCAATGAGATAGGGAATACCCAGGACAGGCAAATGTATGGCTTGAGAGGCAAAAATTTAATTTTGCATATTTTGAATTTGAGTTTCTTTTAAAAATTTTATTATTATTATTATTATTATTATTATTATTATTTATTGGAGTTCAATTTGCCAACGTATACCATAACACCCAGTGGTCATCCTGTCAACTGCTCCCCTCAGTGCCCGTCACCCAGTAACCCCATCCCCCCTTTCTACCAACCCTGTGCATTTCCCAGTGTTAGGTGTCTCTCATGTTCAGTCAACCTCACTGATATTTCCCACATTTTCTCTCCTTTTCCCTTTATTCTCTTTCACTATTTCTTATATTCCCAAAATGAATAAGACCATATGTTTGTCCTTCTCCGATTGACTTACTTCACTCAGCCTAATACCCTTCAGTTCCATCCACGTTGAAGCAAATGGTGGGTATTTGTCGTTTTTAATGGCTGAGGAATATTCCATTGTATACATAGACCACATCTTCTTTATCCATTCATCTTTCGATGGACACCGAGGCTCCTTCCACAGTTTGGCTATTGTGGACATTGTTGCTATAAACATCGGGGTGCAGGTGTCCCGGCATTTAACTGCATCTGTATCTTTGGGGTAAATCCCCAGCAGGGCAATTGCTAGGTCATAGGGCAGCTCTAGTTTTAACTCTTTGAGGCACCCAGAGTGGCTGCACCAGTTCACATTCCCACCAACAGTGCAAGAGGGTTCCCTTTTCTCCACATCCTCTCCAACATTTGTGGTTTCCTGTCTTGTTAATTTTCCCCATTCTCACTGGTGTGAGGTGGGATCTCATTGTGGTTTTGATTTGTATTTCCCTGATGGCCAGTGATGCAGAGCATTTCTCATGTGCGTGTTGGCCATGTCCATGTCTTCCTCTGTGAGATTTCTCTTCATGTCTTTTGCCCATTTCATGATTGGATTGTTTGTTTCTTTGCTGTCGAGTTTACTAAGTTCTTTACAGATCTTGGAAACTAGCCCTTTATCTGATAGGTCATTTGCAAATCTCTTCTCCCATTCTGTAGGTTGTCTTTGAGTTTGGTTGACTATTTCTGTTGCTGTGCAGAAGCTTTTTATCTTAAGTCCCAATAATTCATTTTTACTTTTGTTTCCCTTGCCTTCATGGATGTATCTTGGAAGAACTTTCTGTGACCAAGTTCAAAAAGGGTGTTGCCTGTGTTCTCCTCTAGGATTTTGATGGAATCTTGTCTCACATTTAGATCTTTCATCCATTTTGAGTTTATCTTTGTGTCTGGTGCAAGAGAGTGGTCTAGTTTCATTCTTCTGCATGTGGATGTCCAATTTTCCCTGCACCATTCATTGAAGAGACTGTCTTTTTTCCAGTGGGTAGTCTTTCCGCCTTTAACGGAAAGGCGTGGAGTTGAGGGTCCACTTCTGGATTCTCTATTCTGTTCCATTGATCTATGTGTCTGTTTTTGTGCCAGTACCACACTGTCTTGATGATCACAGCTTTGTGAACTTGAAATCCGGCATTGTGATGCCCCCAGCTATGGTTTTCTATTTTAAAATTCCCCTGACTAATTGGGATCTTTTCTGATGCCACACAAATCTTATGATTTGTTCCAAATCTCTGAAGAAAGTCCATGGTATTTTGATAGGGATTGCAGTAAATGTGTAAATTGCCCTGGGTAGCATCAACATTTTCACAATATTAATTCTGCTAATCCTGAGCATGGAATATTTTTCCATCTCTTTGTGTCTTCCTCAATTTCTTTCAGAAGTGTTCTATAGTTTTTAGCGTATAGATCCTTTACGACTTTGGTTAGGTTTATTCCTAGGTATCTTATGCTTTTGGATGCAATTATAAATGGGATTGACTCCTTAATTTCTCTTTCTTCAGTCTCATTGTCAGTGTAGAAAAATGCCAGTGATTTCTGGGCATTGATTTTCTATCCTGCCGCACTGCTGAATTGCTGTATGAGTTCTAGCAATCTTGGGGTGGAGTCTTTTGGGTTTTCTGTGTACAGTATCATGTCATCTGCAAAGTCAGAGAGTTTGACTTCTTCTTTGCCAATTTTTATTTCTTTTTGTTGCCTGATGGCTGAGGCTAGGACTTCTCGCACTATGTTGAATAGCAGTGCTGAGAGTGGACATCCCTGTTTTGTTTCTGATCTTAGAGGAAAGGCTCCCAATGCTTCGCAATTGAGAATGATATTTGCTGTGGGCTTTTCGTAGATGGCTTTTAAGATGCTGAGGAATGTTCCCTCTATCCCTACACTCTGAAGAGTTTTGATCAGGAATGGATGCTGTATTTTGTCAAATGCTTTCTCTGCATCTACTGAAAGAATCATATGGCTCTCGTTTTTTCTCTTGTTGATATAATCTATTATATTGATTGCTTTATGAGTGTGGAACCAGCCTTGCATTCCCCGAGATAAATCCCACTTGGTCATGGTGAATAATCTTCCTAACATACTGTTGGATCCTATTGGCTAGTATCTTGTTGAGAATTTTTGCATCTATGTTCATCAGGGATATTAGTCTATAATTCTCCTTCTCCTTTTTGATGGCATCTGTCTGGTTTCAGAATTAAGGTGATGCTGGCCTCATAGAACGAATTTGGAAGTACTCCAACCCTTTCTATCTTTTGGAACAGCTTTAGTAGAATAGGTATTGTTTCTTCTTTAAATGTTCGATAGAATTCCCCTGGGAATCCATCTGGCCCTGGACTTTTGTATCTTGGGAGGTTTTTGATGACTGCTTCAATTTCCTCCCTGGTTATTGGCCTGTTCAGCTTTTCTATTTCTTCCTGTTCCAGTGTTGGTAGTTTGTGGTTTTCCAGAAATGCATCTATTTCTTCTAGATTGCCTATTTTTTGGCATATAGCTGCTCATAATATGTTTTTAAAATTGTTGTATTTCCTCGGTATTGGTGGTGATCTCTCCTTTTTTATTCATGATTTTATTAATTAGAGTCTTTCTCTTTTGTTTTTAATAAGGTTGGCTAATGGTTTATCTATCTTATTAATTCTTTCAAAGAACCAACTCCTGGTTTTGTTGATCTGTTCCACAGTTCTTCTGGTCTCTATTTCATTGAGCCTGCTTGAATCTTTATTAACTGTCTTCTTCTGCTGGGTGTAGGTTTTATTTGTTGTTCTTTCTCCAGTTCCTCTAGGTGCAAGGTTAGCTTTTATATTTGAATTTTTTCCAGTTTTTTTTTTTTGGATGCTTGTATTGCAATGTATTTCCCTCTCAGGACTGCTTTTGCTGTATCCCAAAGATTTTGAATGGTTGCATCTTCATTCTCATTATTTTCCATGAATCTTTTTAATTCTGTTCTAATTTCATGGTTGACCCTTTCATCTTTTAGCAGGATGCTCTTTAACCTCCACATGTTTGAATTTCTTCCAAAATTCTTCTTGTGCTTTAGTTCTAGTTTCAAAGCATTATGGTCTGAAAATATGCAGGGGACAATCCCAATCTTTTAGTATCGGTTAAGTACTGATTTGTGACCAGGATGTGGTCTATTCTGGAGAAAGTTCCCTGTGCACTTGAGAAGAATGTGTATTCTGTTGCATTCGGATGTAAAGTTCTGTAAATATCTGTGTAATCCATCTGGTCCAGTGTATCATTTAAAGCTCTCATTTCTTTGGAGATGTTTTGCTTAGAATATCTGTCATTTGCAGAAAGCGCCATCTTGAAGTCTCTCATTATAAGTGTATTATTATCTAAGTATGCCTTTACTTTGGTTATTAGCTGATTGATATATTTGGCAGCAGCCACATTAGGGGCAGAAATATTCATGATTGTTAGGTCCTCTTGTTGGATAGATCCTTCAAGTCTGATATAGTGTCCCTTTTCATCTCTTACTATAGTCTTTGGGATAAACTTTAATTTATCTGATATGAGGATGGCAACCCCTGCTTTCTTTTGAGGACCATTTGAATGGTAAATGGTTCTCCAAACTTTCATTTTCATGCTGGAGGTGTCCTTAGGTCTAAAATGAGTCTCTTGTAGACAGAAAATAGATGGGTCTTGCTTTTTTACCCAGTGTGCAACCCTGCGCCTTTTCATGGGATCATTAAGCCCATTCACGTTCAGAGTTATTATTGAAAGATATGAATTTAGTGTCATCATAATACCTATTCAGTCCCTGTTTTTGTGGATTGTTTCTTTGGACTTCCTCTTTCTTTTAAAGAGTCCCCCTTAATATTTCTTGCAGAGCTGGTTTGGTGGTCACATATTCTTTCAGTTTCTGCCTATCTTGGAAGCTCTTTATCTCTCCTTCTATTCTGAATGAGAGCCTTGCTGGATAAAGTATTCTTGGCTGCATGTTCTTCTCATTTAGGACCCTGAATATCTTGCCAGCCCTTTCTGGCCTGCCAGGTCTCTGTGGAGAGGTCTGCTGTTAATCTAATATTTCTCCCCATATAAGTTAGGGATCTCTTGTCTTTTGCTGCTTTAGGGATCTTTCTTTATCTTTGGAATTTTCAAGTTTCACTATTAAATGTTGAGGTGTTCAACGGTTTTTATTGAATTTAGGGGGGGATCTCTCTGTCTCCTGGATCTGAATGCCTGTTTTCCTTTCCAAGTTAGGGACGTTCTCAGGTATGATTTTTTGAAATACAGTTTCTGGACCTCTGTCCCTTTCGGCGCCCTCAGGAACCTCTATTGAACGTAGTTTTTTCCTTCTGTGGCTGTCATTTATTTCCCTTAACCTATCCTCATGATCTTTTAATTGTTTTTCTCTTTTTTCCTCAGCTTCCTTCCTTGCCATCAATTTGTCTTCTAGGTCACTCACTCTTTCTTCTACCTTGTTAACCCTCGTCGTTAGGACCTCCAGTTTGGATTGCATCTCATTTAATTGATTTTTAATTTTGGCCTGATTAGATCTAAATTCTGCAGTCATGAAGTCTCTTGAATCCTTTATGCTTTTTTCTAGAGCCACCAGTAGCTTTATAATTGTGTTTCTGAATTGGCTTTTGACATTGAATTGTAATCCAAGTTCTGTAACTCTGTGGGAGAGAGGACTGTTTCTGATTCTTTCTTTTGTGGTGAGTTTTTCTTTCTAGTCATTTTGCTCAGTACAGAGTGGCTAAAAACAAGTTGTACTTGAAAAAGGAAAAAAAAAAAAGAAAAAAGGGAAAAAACAAACAAAAAAACCAAGGATGGGTATCCTCTGTTTCTATATATTGTAAATCCCTCCATTTCCCCTGGAGCTTCCTAGCGCTGTTCGGTCAAGAACTTGACCTTCCCTTCTCCTTCCAGCTGGTTTTCTGGGGGGTGGGCGGGGGTGGTGCTGCTGTCCTGATTCTCAGTGTGTGCACATGCGGGAGCTGCCCCGCCCCCTGCCAGGTACATGGCTCAGTGGGAGCTGTTTATCCTGTGAGGCCCCTATTCCCTGCTGGCTCCGAACCTCCCATAGGGTGACACCAGGAGGAACAGCAACACTGTCGGCGGCCAGCTCTGCAGCCCTGGAGTCAGCTCCCGCAGTAACTACCACAGCTCCCAGTCTGCAGGGGCCTGGATGCTCCGGGGGTGGGGCCACTGATCTGCACAGCTCCGGGGCTGCCCGGCGGCAGGAGTGTCCTCGGTGTCCTGTGCCCTCCGGGCTTCCGCCTGTCCCGGGGTGAGCGCAGGTCCTGGGCTGTGTCCCCTGGCGCCCTGGGCTCTGGGGTCTGGCCGCTGCAATCACGTTCCCGGGGCCAGGCAGCCCTCTCCGCGGAGCCGTGGCCTGAGCTGCTCTCGAGGCCCCAACGCGCGCCCGCTCCAACCCTTGACTGAACTCGGCCGCAGTGTGCGGGGTGCTCTCTCCTGGGGCGCACATTTTCTGTTAGTGACCCCTGGAACCTGGAGGCTCCACTATCCCTCCTGGGATCCTGCCCGAGTTCCCGGGAGCGCCTTTCTGTCCGGGATGATTTTTAAAGTTCCTGCTTCTCCGGGGCTGGGCTTCCCTGTCCTGGGGGCTCTGGCCACCTGGACTTATACCAGTTCTTGCTGTCTGGCCTTAGCCCCCTCCCCCACTGGATTCTTTTTATTTTCCCATCGTCCTACCTTGTTAGAAGCGCAAACTCTTCTCTCTGTAACATTCCAGATATTCTCTCTTTAAATCTCAGCGGAATTAATAGGTTTTCAGGATGATTGAAAGTTATCTAGGTAAGTTGATGGGGACAGGTGACTTGGGGACCCTACTCTTCGTCCATCTTGCCCCGCCTGAATTTGAGTCTCTTATGAACTGCCAGTAGGTAACTGAAAACAGAAACCTGAAGTTCAAAAGGGGGATTAAAATTAGATCTGTAGTTTTTTGTACAAATATACAAAGGCACATCTTGTATGTATCCCAATTATATCTTGGCCAGTTAAGACAAACCAGAGTGCTCACGAAAACATTGCTACTTAAATATTGAGTTAACAGTTTAAGTAATTTCAGCTATAATTCCCACGGACTTAATTTTGTCCAGATTGAATGCACCTCATGATCTGGAAGGAGAAGAAACTTTAGCCAATATTGGCTGATACTACTAAATAAATTTTGTGGTCATAGTGCTAAGTTCAGTGCTAAGGTTCACAGATACCTATCTGCATAGGGCTGTCATTTTGAAGCTCATGCTTTAGCTATGTGTACATTATACTCATGGTGGGTAATCAGAATAAATATTTAGGGGGCAATTCTTTTAGCTTCACTGAAGCATTTAACTTAATTGATTACACTCAGCTTTTACAGATAATGAGGATCCTTGCTTGTAAATTGCTCAGATGACTATTCTCAATGGATGATGATATAATTAAACAATAATTTTATTTCAAATGAACACTGTACATAAACAGTGGGCTGCTTCCACTTGCCTGTTAATAAAATAATTTAGAAAAATTACAGAATATCATTATCCAAAAATGGCAGTTGTAAGAGAGAATGCTAATGGTTGTGTGGTCAGTTTTTATTTTCATTTTTACTATTAAATCATCAGCTTCTTTTTTTTTAAAAAAAGCAACGATTCCAGCTATAATGAAGGCAAACTGGTGTGCTTATTGCTTTCTTGTGAGTAACACAAGGGGTTTGATTTGCTAGTGGGCATGAAACACAGTGCACACATATATATGTATATATATATAAAGATAAATTATTATAAATTGTAAACTTATAAATATATTGTAAATTAAATACATAATTTTTCTTCAGTATTCCACTTCTGGGACTCCTTCCAGAAGGAAAAAGTATTCAAGAAATACTTTGAAATAAAATAAAAAATACTTTGAAATAGGAGAAAATATTCATATCTGAATGTATGTTGGCTAATTGATTCATGAGTCCCTTTCTCCACCTTTTTTTTTTTTTTTTTTTTTTTTTTTGGTTATTTTACCTTTACGAATTAAGTTTTTTTTTTTTTTTTTTTTTTTTTTTTTTTTTTTACCTGTCTGTTCTCTCTCAGAAAAAGTACAACCAGGGTTTGGAATATTTGTTCTGAGCTTCCATGTGCAAGAAAGGCTAAACTGAATAAAGACAAATAACCAATTTTTGGGGAGAGAATATGCAACATGATGTTACTGAAGTTGGAGACTCATTGATAAGTTCTAGGGAAGTGGAGACAGAAGACTCCTAAAAGACAGTGAAGTGTGCCCATGTTATAATCGGGGAGGTGCAGACCAAGTTTAAGGCGGAATGACTGGGAGCCACAGAAAGAGCACATCCCTCTCCTCAGAATTCCTAAGGCCTGGGCTCCACTGTTCTGCAGCTCCATGGTTCAGAACCCATCCCCTTCAGCTTCCTCAACTGCCTATCTCCAAAGTTCTTAAAAAGTCTGAAGGAAGGCTAAAAGTTCTCCGTGCCTCTTTAAAAGTGGTTAGAAAAAAAATAAATAAAAGTGGTTAGAGTTGTTGCAGTACCTTCAGTATCTGAGACACTATTTGAACAAAGAGGAACTGTCATAGCCTTGTTTAGTATTTTAAATCTTGATTTTATAAATCTATTAAACATTTAATAAATTCTCCTCTTCAATTAGAACCACATGACTAATATATCAGATTCTCTTAAGTTTTTGGAACCTATAAAGGTACACAAAGTGCACAAAAATGGTCACAATAAGAGCTATTCTAAGATCTATTTCTAACTATATACATATACATGTGTGCAACCTGGCCACAGGATATGATAAATTGCATACTCAGCTTGGCTTCCTTTAAAAGCAGAGCCTGAGACAAAGGCTTGCAGGCATGTTGTTTATTTGGAGGAGATGCTAGGGAGCAGGAGGGAGGCACAAGCCAAGTGAATAGGGAAGGAAGGAAGGCCAGGCAGGGATGCCTTCCAGAGCTGGTCCTCATTCTGGGCATCTGCTGTTACATTCCAGGGGATGTTCATAATTGCCCTATGAATGCATGTTGGAACCATTTGTACAGGACACAAAGGCACTTCCACCCTCTGTGGGCAAGAATGGCTTCACTAGTGTTAACTCCTTTGAACTTTCAGGATGTGCATGGGTGAGTGCCAAGGAGATTCTCTCAAGGACTTGCACACCAGTTTCAGCTCCTATGTGGAACAATCATCGAGGCCAATCTGTAAAGGCAGAGCCACAAAAACTGAAATTTTTAAGTGCAACTTTTAAAACTAAGCAAAACTTTATGCTCAAGCACATTTTGGCATAAATGGGAACTTGGAAGGTGAAGTTCCCCAATTATACAGTTAGAGAATAATGTATGATTACCTTATTATTACCATATCACAATATAAATACCTTAGGACAATCTGACTGCATACTAGCCTCGCTTCAGGAACTTTAAACAAACGTGGATGCCTGGGCCCCGTTCCAAATCAATTAAATCATAAATTGTGGGCACAGAGGTCCCTCATGTGATTCAAATATGTGGTCAGAACTGAGTATCACTACTTTAGATCATTCACATGCCTGAAATAGGAGCACCTCGTATCTTATATCCCAAATATCTCCATATTATTCTCAATCACTATTTTGTGTTTATACCAAATTATAATTTCACAGCTTTCAGGTTTTCACAAATAATCCCTTCATGCCTTTGAAATTCCTACTCATTAGAAATTATTTTGGATTAACAAATGTTTTATATTGTAACAGAAATATAATCCATAAAAGTATAAGTAGTAGCATGTGGGCACATGCTCAAACACTGATTTTCAAGGAGAAAAAATGCCTAGCTTGATGAGAAGAGCACTGGGTGTTGTACTATATGTTGGCAAATAGAATTTAAATAAAATATATATATATTTTTAAAAGCCTAATCTGTAGCATTTGCCAATTTCCCTCATAAAAATATTCCTGCTATTGTCATTTTTCAAGCTATCAACTTGCTGTTACTAAAAATGGAATTTGGAAAAGACATGTTCAATCAACTTTCATGTGCCTGATGTCTTGCTCCAAAACCCATTAAATATTAAGACAATCAATCACCCACTATAGAATTATAGATCCACTACCTCATTTTATAAATGAAGAATTCAAATGCAGAGGGTTTGAGTGACTTGTTTTATTTTCATTTTTTTAAAGATTTTATTTATTCACGAGAGAGAGAGAGAGAGAGAGAGAGAGAGAGGCAGAGACACAGAGACACAGGCAGAGGGAGAAGCAGGTTTCATGCAGGGAGCCGGACGTGGGACTCGATTCCGGAACTCCGGGATCACGCCCTGGGCAGGAGATAGGCGCCAAACCGCTGCGCAACCCAGGCGTCCCGAGTGACTTGTTTTAAATAAAAAATAGCTTAGTAAAAAATAGTTTTAATTAATATTGAAGCAGCAAATGAGATAAAACACATAAAAATCTGTATGTAAACAAACACACACACACATAAACACATTAATAAAAAAGGGTCTCAATTAACCTAACATTATAGGCATACCTCAGATATATTGCAAGTTCAGTTCCAGACCATGGCAATAAAGCAAATATCTCAATAATGCAAATCAATTTTTTTGGTTTTTCAGTTCAGATAAAAGTTATGTTTACACTATATTGTAGTTTAGTAAGTGTGCACTATTGTTATATCTAAAAAATAATGTATAGACCTTAATTTTAAAATGCTGTATTAAGGGATCCCTGGGTGGCGCAGCGGTTTGGCACCTGCCTTTGGCCCAGGGCGCGATCCTGGAGACTCGGGATCGAATCCCACGTCGGGCTCCCGGTGCATGAGCCTGCTTCTCCCTCTGCCTGTGTCTCTGGCTCTGTCTCTGCCTGTGTCTTTGGCTTTGTCTCTCCTTCTATCTCTCAAGAATAAATAAATAAAATCTTTTAAAAAAATGCTGTATTACTAGGATACTTGAGTGGCACAGTTGGTTAAGCATCTGACTCTTAAATTCAGCTCAGGTTGTGATCTCAGGGTCCTGAGATTGAGTCTCTTCTCCCATACTTCACCCTCTCCCAAAAATAAATAAATAAACCTTAAAAATATACCTTATTGCTAAAAAACAGTAACATTACCCGAGCGTTTAACATGTCATTATTGCTGATCACAGATCACTCTAACAAATACTTTTTCAAAAAGTTTGAAATATTGCAAAAATTACCAAAATATGATATAAAGACATGACATGAGAAAATATTGGAAAAATGTCACCAGTAGACTTATTCCATGCAGAATTACCATGAACCTACAGTTTGTAAAAATTGTAGTATCTGTTGGGGCCTCTGGGTAGCACAGTCCCATAAGCATCTGCCTTGGGCTCAGGTCATGATCTCAGGGTCCTCGGATCCAGCCCTGTGTAAGGCTCCTTGCTCAGTGGGGAGCCTGCTTCTCCTTCTCCCTCTGCCTCTCCCCCTACTCATGCTCTCTCTCTCTCTCCCACTAACTCTATCTCAAATAATAATTAAAAAAAAAAAACAATGTAGGATCTGAGAAGTGCAATAGGGTAAAGCACAATAAGATGAGGTATGCTTGTATTTACTGATTTTTTTTCTGCTAAGGTATGATGTCTGTTCATTACTTATTAAATACTTATACATAATAAGAGGTATTTCTGGTTTATCTATTATACTCCATTTTTTTCCTGTGTAGTCTTCTGAGACTAAAATTTGTTTTAATATTCACTCTAAAATTCTATACTCTTTTTTGAAAATACGATTTGGCATTTTTTACATATTTTTCCAGATTTCTATAAAATATATTTTTAAAATTTCTCTACCAAAACTCTTGACAATTAATTTATAATTAACCGGTCAAATTTTATAACCAATTAGTATTATAATTAAAGAAAAATTATTAATTTAAATATTAAGAATTTCTATCAGTGGAATATTAATGTACTCATTATTTTTGTTGCCATTATGAATGAGATATACTTTGTATACAAGAATATAGGTAATTTTTATAGGCAAATAACTTTATTTGGTTTCTCAGCCAATATTTTATATTTCTAGGTATAAAAATATGTGAAGGGGTGACTGGGTGGCTCAGTCAGTTAAGTGTCTGCCTTTGGCACAGGTCATGATGCCAGGGTCCTAGGATCAAGTCCCACATCGGGATCTCTGCTCAGCAGAGAGACTGCTTCTCCCTCTCTCTCTCTCTCTCTGCTTGTCCCTGCTCATGTGTTCTTTCTCTCTCTTGCTTATTCTTTCTCTCAAATAAATATATAAAATCTCTAAAAAAAATAAAAACATGTGACTACAATAAGCTATGCTATATATATATATATATATATATATATATATACATATATATGTATATACACACACACACATACTGAGCCCCATTATTCACAGATTCTGCATTTGCAAATTTACTTACTAAAATGTATTTGTAATTCCCAAATAAATACTGCCAATGCTTTCATGATCATTCCAGATCATTTGCGGACATGCACAAGCAGTGAAAATTTGATCCACTATACAACATACATTACCAGCTGTGGTCAAAGAAGACCATACTGCCTTCTTGCTTCAGCTCTTATAATGTAAACCAGTGTCCTTTTCCTATCAGCTTAGTGCCATGTGCTTTACATTCATGTGCTTTTTGTTGGTGATTTGTTGTTTAAAATGGGTCTCAAATACAGGACTGAAGTGCTGCCTAAGTGTAGGTAAGGACAAGAAGGATATGATGTGTCTCAAGGAGGACAAAATGCATATGTTAGATAAGTTTCATTCAAGCATGAGTTACTGTGCTGTTGACCTTGAGTCCAATGTTAATGAATCAATGACATGACATAGCCAGGATAAAGAAGAAAAAATTCATTGATTTGTACATGAGGCTGCTCCAGAAAGTGCTAAAATGACACCCATCGTGCTTGATGAAGTTATGGGGAAAATAGAAAATGGCTAAATTTGTTAATTTTTGAAATGATGACATTAAAAAATAAGTTGTGAGCCTGAAAGCCAAAGTAATTTATAGCCACGTACCTAGAATCAGGAAAATGTTAAACCTTTCATGAGCAGTGCTTTATTATAAAGGAAAACTGAACATAATTTCTTGTAAGAAATATATATACATACATATATACATAGTGTTTTTAAATAGAAACACATAAGTTTATGTATGGATTGATTGACGAAAATGTTGTGACCCAAAGCTTATAGAATGTAACTTCATATTTTCCTTGGGAGTAGTAGCTTAGTATCTCTAATCAATATTTGTGATGACTTTATAGAATTTAACTATTATTATGTGTATGTGTTAAACATTACCTAAAGAGGAAACATTACCTAAAGTTTCATGACCATTATACAATAGGAACGACTTTTGTACATTTATTTCAACATACAGTTTAGGTTGGCAGCTAATATTTTATGTACCATGTATGCAATGTGTATTGTGCATGAGTGTGTATGCACATATAGATTACATATACTTGAATTTTTCACCCAAACTCTAAGCATTTCCCCATAGTATTATGAATTATTTTTCACCATCACTTTTAATGCCTACTTATTAACTATATTATGGATAACTATACTTATGTAACCATTTTCCTAGCATTAAAGAGTTATTTTCAAGTTTCCACTGTTAAAACTAATGTAGTACTGAAATATTCATGCACTTTATTCTACATATGGGATTATTTCTTAATGATAAATTCTAGGAGCCCTTTTATGCTATCAAAATGTTTCAATAATTTTTCATAAAAAAAGCTTTAAAAATTCATGTTTCCATTTTTCTTATAAATGTAAAGAGTATAACGATCATTTCGAAAATCCTATAAAAAAGAAATATAGCATTTTTGTTCCACTTCTTGGAATAACAGTATCCCCACTATCTCTATTCTTTTATATAATTTCATTAATTTAACTCAGGATTTAATTATTATCCAATTTTCTATTTTATCACTTTTTTATTGAACTTTGCATGAAAATATACAATAAATTAGGTTAGCTCTGTATGTTGATTTGTTTAATGCTCAAAGCCAAATCTTCTCAGTCATAATAACCCAGATAATGAGTTCCTAATTTTTATTCATTTCTCACTTTTTTAGCAAGTCTTTTTGCAATTAATCGTTAAGATGATCTCTCTCTTTGCACATTTAACTACTACACCTAATTGATGACAGAGCATTTTTTAATTACAAAGTACTATATTGTTCTCCTATTATTTGGTATTGCACAGATACATTTTAAAGGCAACCTGATTTTTGTTCCATTGTACATATCCTATTTATATTGTTTTGATGTTGTTCAAATAATTGAATCAAATTACTGGAGTTGAGGGAATGGCAATCCATATAACCTTTGAATAATGCAGGGGTTAGGGGCACCAACATCATGTGCGATCAAAAATCTGAGTGGAAATTTGGACTCCCTCAAAACTTAACGTAATAGTCTACTGTTGACCAGAAACCTTGCCAATAACATAAACAGTCAATAACACATATTTTGTATGTTATATGTATTATAGACTGTATTCTTACAATGAGGTAAGCCAGAGAAAATATTAAGAAAATTATAAGAAAGAGAAAATACATTTAGAGCCCTGTACCATATTTATATATATAAAATCCACAGGTAAGTAGAACAGCACAACTCAAATCTGTGCTGTTCAAGGGTCAACTGTAATCACATGTGTTTTCATCAAATTCTAAGAATTAACTATTTAACATTTAAAAATCACACATACGGGATCCCTGGGTGGCGCAGCGGTTTGGCGCCTGCCTTTGGCCCAGGGCGCGATCCTGGGGACCCGGGATCGAATCCCACATCAGGCTCCCGGTGCATGGAGCCTGCTTCTCCCTCCGCCTGTGTCTCTGCCTCTCTCTCTCTCTCTGTGACTATCAGAAATAAATAAAAAAAAAAAAATTAAAAAAAAAATTAAAAAAAATAAAAATAAAAATCACACATACATTCATTAAAAATAACCATATTAGTATTCTAGTTAAAAATCATCATTTTAGTTGATGAAACATTATAGGACAGTCATTTCTACATGACTTTCCTCTCTACAGTATAGTCCTTTTAATTATTTTTGCTTAGAAACATGGATAGAAAAAGATAAATTATATATTTTTAGCTATTACCATAAACTATGTGATTGAAATATTTTTATATTTATATAATGACATTATTTCCATTATTCCTTTACACAGGGGCTTTTTCTCCACCAAAATAAAATGCATTGTAATTAAAATATGCTAAATAAATTCTAAGACAATATATCATAGAATATCTTTTTTTTTTTTTTAAGATTTTCTTATTTATTCATGAGAGAGAGGAAGAGACAGAGACACAGGCAGAGGAAGAAGCAGACTTCCTGCAGGGAGCCCGATGTGGGACTTGATTCTGGGTCTCCAGGATCACACCCCCCACCTAGCCAAAAGCAGATGTTCAACCCGCTGAGCCACCCAGGCTTCCCTATCATAGAATATCTTAAACTTCCTTTACGAAGTCATTATTCAATTGCCTGATACTATTTTTTAAAGTTATTTTTTAGTAAAGTTGATATACATTGTTATATTTGTTTCAAGTATAAAATACAGTGATCCAACAGCTCTGTAGTTGTGCCATACTCACCACAAAGTATAGCTACCATCTGACACCATTGAATGCTATTAAGATAATTGACTGGTTGTGATGAGCATTGAGTGTTGTATGGAAGTGATGAATCACTATCTTGTACACCTGAAACTAATATTACACTGTAGGTTAACTGAAATTTAAATAAAACTTAAAAATATATCATTGACTATATTCCCTATGCTATAACTTTTATTCCCATGATTTATTTATTCCATAACTAGAAGTCTGTATCTCCCACTCCCCTTCACCCATTTTGCCCAACCACTCATCACCTTCCATTTGGCATCCACCAGTTTGCTCTCTGTACTTATAGGTCTGAACAAGACAAGGATGTCCACTCTCACCATTTTTTTTTTTTTTACAAAGTAAACTATCATTTTATTGTGAAATTCTTATAGATGGAAAATTAAATTGAATATTTATTCTGTCTATTTCATTTTACAATAATCTTACCACTTATTTTTGTACCATGTATTTCAATTGCCTGTTTAGTGAAAATAAAGAAACCTATCATTTTTGGCTTGTTTTTAGTTTAAATTTTATCACTGGGTTAAAGATCCCACCATAAAATGTGTTGCCAACAGCCACATCCCAAGTGCCTAAGTAGAGAGAATGTTTTGGCTGCTATTTCAACCCCAACCCCTCTGACTTCTATCACCTCAAAATGTCATCATTAGCGAGATTTTTGTTTCCCACCATAAAAGCAAACCTTAGGATCTTTAAGGTCCTATTTAACAAAATTTTCACATGTGCAAAATTCCACTGAAATAAATACATTTTTCTCATTTATCATTCCCACCTAGCATTTGTGTTTTCAGTTAATTTTTAGGGATATAGTTCCTAAAATTAGGACAATCAGTAGTAAATTTCCTGTTTTCTACTTTAATGCTTTAACTCTCCTCCAACCTAAATTATACAGTTGTGGAGGATCAAATAGTTGACACGTGACTCAGAGCATGGAAGAAATAACATCAGCACACATATTCGTCTGATCACTGGCCAGTTAGGAAAGGTGTGCTGCTTTCCACCTCACCTCTACCACAGAAGAATTAACGAAATGTTGATCGATGAAGCCATTTCGAATGCGTTCAGAGAAGGAGCAGAGATAACAGACTAGATAGCATACATTCTAGACCTGTTTCCCATACAATTTTTTGAAATCCACACCGATTGTGCTGATGTAGCTTTCTGTATATGTATCACCTGCAAACCTAAGAAGGAGGCAAGACTTTCCAACCCCAGAGTCGCCAATCAGAAGTAACTTGAATAAATAATCATATTCGGGATTCATGCTGGACATGTCACTGCAGCTGCCGCCACCGCAGCCCTGACTCCTGATGCCACGGGGAATCGAGGAACAGGAACAAGAACAGGCTGTTCTGGGAGAGCAAACGTCTTCCCCTGCTCCGTCCCCTTAGAACACAGTCAGCAGCCGCTGCCACTCAGCGATCGCTTCCACCCAAAGATCCACTCTCACCATTTTTATTCAACACAGTACTGGAAGTCATAGCCACAGCAATCAGATAAGAGAAAGAAGAGGCATCTATGTTGGTAAGATGTTAAACTGCCACCATTTGCAGATGGCATGATACTATTCATAGAAAACCCCGAAGACTCCATCAAAAAACTACTAAAATAAATGAATTCAGTAATGTCGCAGGATACAAAATTAATACCCAGAAATTGGTAGCATTTCCATACACTAATAATGAAGCTGCAGAAAAGAAAAGAAAAAAAAAACCAATTCCATTTACTATTGCACCCAAAAGAATAAAATACTTAGGGGGTGCCTGGGTGGCTCAAGTCACTTAAATGTCTGACTCTTGATTTCAGCTCAGGTCATGATATCAGGGTTGTGACATTGAGCCCCACCTTGGGCTCTGCTCTGGCATGGAGGATGATTAAGATTCTCTCTGTCACTCTCCCTGGGCCCTTTCCTCCTCACTGTCTAGAGGAAGAAGAAGAAGAAAAAAGAAGAAGAAGAAGAAGAAGAAGAAGAAGAAGAAGAAGAAGAAGAAGAAGAAGAAGAAGAAGAAGGAAGAAGAAGAAGAAGAAGAAGAAGAAGAAGAAGAAGAAGAAGAAGAAGAAGGAAGAAGAAGAAGAAGAAGAAGAAGAAGAAGAAGAAGAAGAAGAAGAAGAAGAAGAAGAAGAAGAGGAAGAAGGTGGAGGAGAAGGAGAAGAAGAAAATGCTTAGGAATAAACTTAACCAAGGAAAAGAAAGACCTATACTCTGCAAATAATTAAACACTGATGAAAGGAATTGAAGATGACACAAATGGAAAGATACCCCATGCTCATGGATTATTAGATTAATAGTTAAAATGTCTGTTACCCAAAGCAATGTACAAATTTAATGCAATCCCTATCAAAATATCAATAGCATTTTCACAGAACTATAACAAATAATACTAAAATTTATATAAAATCACGAAAGACCCTGAATAATGAAAGCAATCTTGAGAAACAAGAACAAAGTTAAAAGTATTACAATTCCAGATTTTAAGATACATTACAAAGCCATAGTAATCAAAACAATATGCCTTATATTATTATCAATTATTTTTTTGGACCCACTGGGTTCCTTATAAAGCATACATCCTCAGCTGACTTCATCTATCTTTGAAGTTAAACTTTTTAACATAAAATGAAATCCTATGGTTATATGTTATCAATATGTATGAGTGACTCTTTCAGCAAAGTACAATGCAGAGCAACAGTTTTGGCAAACCAAAATAGCAAATCAGAACATTAAATAAAGTTGAGCTTAATTGTTTTTCTCAAACAACACTCAAAACAACTTATTTTTTATACAAGCCTTAGCATCTCTTTATCCACGTAAAAACAGTAAAACTATAGACAGATGATACTCATCAAAGGCAGGGTATGATCATAACAAACTACACATTAGTCCATTTCTTTAGACTGTAGACTTTATGGCAATGTGCTCAAGACATCTGATGTTCCCTTCTTTTCAGCTCCTCAGAGTTTGAGATTTGGCCCTCAGCCATAGTATCTTTTAACTACCACTCATGCACTGGGATTTGCTTCTGCTCAGTACCTTTTATGATGCCTTTTATAAGACAATGTGCAGTAATCCCTAATAAGCTCTTTGTTGCCATATGTTTTCTCCACCAATTCCTGGAATATTCACCTGCCCTGAACATTAATAAAATTTGCATTTTAATGCCCAGGGTGATAATTTTTCTGGACATTTTCAATATTCCTTTAATGCTATCTGCTGCAGCTGCTTTGCCAGCCATTTCAGTTCATACTCTCTCTAGAATGCAACATAAAAGTAGAGACTAAATAAGAGAGAGAAAGCATTGATAAAAAGCCACTAGGCTGGGAAAAACCTACGGAGGAGGTGTTCCTCCTCTTGGCTGAGACCATAAGATATTACTCCATATTCTTTGTTAACAGGCAATAAGAAAAATATTTCTTAACTGTAATCTTCAATGCAATTAATATTTTGGCAATCAACTAAACTTGAGTAATTAGTACTGCTCTGCAGGAACAATAAACAAGTATAATCAACATCTAAGCCCTCTACAGTTAGGGCACTTGGGTGGTCAGTTTGTTAAGTGTCTGATTCTTAATTTTTAGCTCAGGTCATGATCTCAGGGTCCTGAGACGGAGCGCTGCATGAAGCTCCACATCCCGGCATGGAGCCTACTTAGGATTTTCTCTCTTCTTCTCCTTTTGCCCCTCCCTCAGCTCTCGTTCTCTTTCTCTAAAATAATTCAATAAAGTCTTTTAAAAAAAAAGATGAAAGCTCTTTCTAAAAAATACCTTTCTAAAAAAATAAATAAATAAAGTAAGCCCTCTACAGTGACTTCAACCTGTCTTTGCAGCTTTATCCCCCTCTTCTTTATGTAGGAGGTAATATGTTGCCATCAGTGGTATGATGATAAATGTTTAACAACTAGCTTTCTGGGGGTTGGGGTGGGGGTGGGGAAGACTCGATTTTTAGTGTTTGCCATTTCTGTGGTGCAAGTACTCTAATTATGGCTGATTTCACGGATGATCCTTGGGAAGAGATGTCCATAATCAGTTCTCAAGTTCTGGAACAAGCCAGCTCCAGAACACCCATTAGCGTACTGGAATCAGTTTGAATTTTTGTTCTACTCACAAATTATGTGACTTGCATCAAGCTAATAAATCTTCTCATTTATTTATTTTCTACCTATAAAACAACCCTCAACAGAAAGGGATTTTTTGAGAAATAGAGGTCCTATGTGCAAAGTAGTGTTTATACTAACAAATAATAGCCACTCACTTAATATGAATGTCACTCACTGAATCAATACTCACTGAATGTTATCTCTTATTATAGTTATCACATCACTGCCTTAATCTACTCAGGCTGCCTTAACAAAATACCACAGACTGGGTGGCTTAAACAACAGACATTTATTTTCTCATAGTTCTGGAAGTTAGAAGTCCATATCACAGTGTGATTGGGATTTGTTTCTGATGAGATTTGTCTTTCTGATTTGTAGGTGACTGTCTTCTGTCTTCTCACTGTGTCCTCACATGTCTTTTCCTCTGTGCATGTGGAGAGAGAGAAGTCTGGTGTCTCTTCTTCTTCTTACAATAATATCTCCTATCAAATTAGGCCCCACTGTGACTTCATTTAACTTTACCTCCTTAAATGCCTTATCACCAAATATAGTCATATTGGGGGTTATGGCTTCAACATATTAATTCTGAGGAAAAATCATTTATGCCATAACAATAACTACATTTCTCTAGGTTTTTTCTCTTTGTATTTGGTATCTCCTGAGCACATCCCTGTGTTCTTTGTTTTATTCTTGCTATTTTCCCTATCAATATGTCACATCCATAGACAAACTCAGATTGTCAAATCCCAATTTATCAAAGCTCATCTTAGCTACACTTCCTTCAGAAATACCTTCCCAATCATCCCAACAAAAATTCCCTCTCCTACCTTGAGCTCTCAAAGAGCTTCTGTTGTAGCATTCCTATGACGCTTATATCTCTCTGACAAGTGGCATGCTATATTTCATCCATTCCGAGATGCATATTACTCTCCCCTTCAAAATCCCTAAAATATTTTATCCACTTTTAATAATAATATGATATATGAATATTCCTTCATATACTCATTCTGCTTATATACCCACATTATAAAAATTAAAAATTAAATTATATTCATGAAGTACTCTTCACATACAAAAGACTCAATTTGGTGTCTCTTTATTCTGTATAAGATTGTTATCTGGTACATATTTTAATTCATTCAATAACTTGCCAATCAGATCCCAGCTCATATGTACAAATCCAAAATTAGGAGAAATGAGTAAACTTCTATGTGTTATGTGATTTTTAATTGAAAGTTAAAGAAACTTAATTCAGATGAGCTGAAGAAAAAGAGAATTCTTATTAACTATATTAAAGTATGACATTTAAAATGGTAAAATTATAAAAATATGAAATAACCATGTATCAAAGGTGGTATAAGTTCAAAAGACATTTAAAAAGATGATAGATGATAGATGATAGATGATAGATAGATGTATCTATCTTTCCAATGTAAAATTTATAATACTGTTGCCTTACCCCTGTCAGTTATTGGACCATGTGGTCATCTTTTTTACTTTAAATATTCATCAACTAGACCTATTGACCTAGGGTTTATAATCAGAAAACTATTTAAACTATAAGAGATTTGCACTTGATGCCTTTAGAAGTTTCAAAAAAGTGTCTTTCCCATCGGATTGGTCCAAGCCTTACATTCTGAGCCAAATGGAAAGAGTCCTAAGTAGGCTCTTGAGAGTTTGTGGAAGTGGATGAGGAATTAAGCTGACTGTAAATGAGACCAGTTAATTTTAATTCTCTCAACCCCTGCGTGTAACTACTATTCATAAAGCAGAAAGCATTTTCACTACATAGAGAATGCAATTCATTCAACAAAATTATACTAATATTATCAAAATCCTATAGGAGAACACAGGCAACACCCCTTTTGAACTCAGCCACAGTAACTTCTAGCAAGATACATCCACGAAGGCAAAAGAAACAAAAGCAAAAATGAACTATTGGGACTTCATCAAGATAAGAATCTTCTGCACAGCAAAAGAAAGTCAACAAAACTCCAAGACAACCTACAGAATGGGAGAAGATACTTGCAAACGACTTATCAGATAAAGGGCTAGTTTCCAAGATCTATAAAGAACTTATTAAACTCAACACCAAAGAAACAAACAATCCAATCATGAAATAGGCAAAAGACATGAACAGAAATCTCACAGAGGAAGACATAGACATGGCCAACAAGCACATGAGAAAATGCTCCGCATCACTTGCCATCAGGGAACTACAAATCAAAACCACAATGAGATCCCACCTCACACCAGTGAGAATGGGGAAAATTAAAAAGACAAGAAACAACAAATGTTGGAGAGGATGTGGAGAAAAGGGAACCCTCTTACACTGTTGGTGGGAATGTGAACTGTTGCAGCCACTCTGGAAAACTGTGTGGAGGTTCCTCAAAGAGTTAAAAATAGACCTGCCCTAGACCCAGCAATTGCACTGTTGGGGATTTACCCCAAAGATACAGATGCAATGAAACGCCGGGACACCTGCACCCCGATGTTTCTAGCAGCAATGTCCACAATAGCCAAACTGTGGAAGGAGCCTCGGTGTCCATCGAAAGATGAATGGATAAAGAAGATGTGGTTTATGTATACAATGGAATATTCCTCAAATTATGACAAATACTGGAGTCAGCTCCCGCAGTAGCTCCGGGGCTCTCCGTCTGCAGGGCCTGGGGGCTCCCGGGCGGGGCCGCTGATCTGCTCAGTAATTAGAAACGACAAATACCCACCATTTGCTTCAACGTGGATGGAACTGGAAGGTATTATGCTGAGTGAAGTAAGTCAATAGGAGAAGGACAAACATTATATGTTCTCATTCATTCGGGGAATATAAATAATAGTGAAAGGGAATAGAAGGGAAGGGAGAAGAAATGTGTGGGAAATATCAGAAAGGGAGACAAACATAAAGACTCCTAACTCTGGGAAACGAACTAGGGGTGGTGGAAGGGGAGGAGGGCGGGGGGTGGGGGTGAATGGGTGATGGGCACTGAGGGGGGCACTTGACGGGATGAGCACTGGGTGTTATTCTGTATGTTGGCAAATTGAACACCAATAAAAATAAATTTATTATTAAAAAATTATGCTAATATCAAAAAACTTGCTTTTTATTTGGTAGTTCTGGGAGTAATTTCTAAAGAATGACTGCTCCCCATGGCCACTCTTTAAGAATCTTCTGCCAGAACCCCAAATAACCTGAATTGCCTTTTTTGGAGGAATACATGGAATCTTGAGGCTTATTATATTACCTTCAAATTCTATATTGATATAGTGCATCCCACTACAATAGAGCTTTTTCTCCATTATAAAACTAAAAGATAGGGATGTTAGTTTCTTTATTTTTTTAAAGATTTTATTTATTTATTCATGAGAGACACACAGAGAGAGACAGAGACACAGGCAGAGGGAGAAGCAGGCTCCCTGCAGGGAACCCAATGCAGGACTCCATCCCAGGACCCCGGGATCATGAACTTAGGCAAAGGCAGATGCTCAACCACTGAGCCATCCAAGTGCCCCAGGATGTTAGTTTCTGATATCACTTAAACAAAAATGTGGTACACTATGGCAGATACTATTGCAAGTGAACCTCTTTTGGAATATTAACAATAACTTGGATGCTAAATGCTTCTTTTTCTATCTTCTAATGGAAAATTTTATCACCCAGAATACTATGTGTCAAAATGTTGTATTTTGTTTCATTTATAAATTAAATTTTTGTGTAACTTAAATATAATCTTGTGTATCTTATTCGAAATACATTTTTGTGTAAGTCACAGGTCAAGAAACATAGCTCTCTATGTTGTACCATACTTGGAAACTAATAATTTAGCCTTTTAATTATTTTTTTAATTTTTAAAGATTTTATTTATTTATTCATGAGAGACACACAGAGAGAGGCAGAGAAAAAGCAGAGGGAGAAGCAGGCTCCCTGCTGGGAGCTCAACGTAGGACTCAGTTCTGGGACTCCAGGATCACGCCCTGAGCCAAAGGCAAATGCTCAACCACGGAGCCACCCAGGCATCCCTAATTTAGGCTCTTTAAAGAGACATTTTAATGGACTCTGGCAGAAGGCAAAGGACTCTTGGGTTGGAGACAAAAGACTATTTTACCCAAGGCACAACAAGCAATATGAGCTGTATGTTACACCAGTGCTTGCCCCTCTTATCTATCCTCTGCCAGCCAAGCCTAATGGGAGTGAGGTTCAGGTAGGCACAGGCAGCTACTGAACATGCAGTGAGTTTGTACCACAACTAGAGGATCCAGAGTTAGGAAAGCTCAGTCTTTTCTAAGAAAACTGCAACTAAATTGGCCCAATCTCTTCACCAGAAGGAAACATATTTTTCTGGTAGTAAAAAAATTTGCTCTCCACTCCAAAGGGAGACTATCTCTGTCTTCTAAGGCTGTCCACTAAACAAACATCCTTGATAGTCTGGTATAAAAAGTTGTCAGTGCCTCTGCTTATAAGATGTGAATAAACGTGAAAGACTCATAATACTGTGTTAGAATTAGTTTTTTAATAGAAGCAATTCTTACTGTGGCAAAAAAAAATTAGTACCTTAGGAATATATATAAAACAGGATATTTTCACACTAATGACATCATAGAATCCTTCAACTTGTTCTTTGCAATTAAGCATTTTTTTACATTAGGACATACAGAAATACCTGAATATTTTTATACACATGCAAAAAAACCATTATATGGGTATATCATAATTTATTGAATCAATTCCTGTTAAGTAAATATTCAATTCTTACAAGTGTTTGCTAGCACAAACAGTGCTGTACTAAACCTCCCCATATATACATTTTGAATACTTTCTGGAGTATAGATGTATGATTCACAACTAGGAGAATGTATGATTTACCATCGGGTCAAAGAGTATGTGAGATTTTAATCTGAAGGCTATGAAAAGGATCTGTTAGCAATGGCATCATTCATCACAATTGTGGTTGTTTGTGTGGTAGGCAGAATAACGGCTCTCCAAAAATGCCCACATCCTAATCCCCGAACCTGCGGACACATTGCCATATGTTGCAAAAGAGACTTTGCAGGCATGATTGAGTTAAGGAACTTGAGATGGAGATTGTTTTAGATTACCTCCGTGGGTCCAATGCATCACAAGGAGCCTTACAGGGGAAAGAGGTAGAGAAGGAAATGAGGAAGACTTTGGACAGATGTAGATGCTGGTTGGGGACCATGGGTCAAGGAATGTGGCAGTCTCTAGAAACTAGGAATGGATTCTTCCCTAAAGGCTCCAAAAGGAAAACTGCCAAGACTGTTACTTTAGACTCATGAAACTCTTTTTGGACTTCTAACCTCCCTAACAGTAACACTATAACCATGTGTTGTTTTAAGCCACTCATTATATGATAATTTGCTACAGCAGCAACAGAAAACTAACACAGTAAGATTTTTTAGTCTGTGCCAATATAACAGACGAAAGCAGCATCTCAGTTTAGAAACTTGCATTAGCTTAAATGTGAGTGAAACCGACTTTAATGTGTTGTGCATTTTTTTGTGTGTGTTGTGTATTTTTATTTGTTAGTCTTTATATACAATTAAAAGTATTTTTTGTATTTAGAAATTACTGCTTTGCAATAAATACTGGAAACATTTTTGTCATTCTATTTTTTAATGTCTTGTTATTACATTCCTGAAATCCTTAAGATTTTTTCCACAGAAATTTTAGCTATGTGTATAGTTAAATGTGCTGTATTTTTTTTTCTTCTCCTTCTCCTCCTTCTCCTTCTCCTTCTTCCTCTTCTTTTCTTCCTGGCTTTCGAATTCATGTCAGCCTTAGAAAGTTTGTAGGTTTTTTTCCTCTCCTGAGGTATATGAAGATCCAACAATGTTTTATTCTATTACTTTAGTTTTTTCTCTAAATCTTTGCTGCTCTGTTGCAAGTGCCTAGAATAGAGCCCAGGCAAAAAGTAAGTGCTCAGAAACATGTGTTGAATAAATAAATGGATTGATTTAGGATTCATTTGGGTGCAATCAGTGAGGTAAAGACAGAGCTTCATTCATTAAATATTTCAAACAGCTAGTCAGTCATCAGAAAACTGTTAATTGTAAAACACAGATTTTACCCACTGATTAGAAATAATTATTTTATTAACCCTGATACCTCTCTTTATCTATTTTTTTTACTGTTTTATATTGTATTATTGTATTTGTACACCAAATCTGTGTTAATTTTTATGGCTTCATTATAAAATAAGATCCTAAAGTTAAACTATATAAATTTATAATTAAACTATTAGCATTATTCTGAAAATTATTGCATTTTTTTCTTTGACAAAATGTGAATAATGTGTTCCCTTCTCTAAAATAATTCTGTGATCATTTTTAATGTTGAGGAAATTTGGTGTTTTTGAACTCAAAACAGAATTTTATATAAAATTTCATATACTAAGATTTTATCTTTGGAGATTCTCCTTTGGGATTTTCAGAATTCTCTTTTACCTTATGGGTATGGTGTTCACTTACAGAGATAAGACTGTATATACTTTGGAGAATATAATGTGTAAAAGAATAGGGCATTTCTATAATTACATAGGAAGATAAGTATGGACTTTGACTACTGTTCCTAGATTGAATTTCAAGTTTAATACAGTGCCAACCAAAGGTCAAGATTATTTTGTGAAAATTAAAAAATACATAAAATCATCTAGAATGATACATAAGCATATATAGCTATGATAATTTGAAAAATAAAAATTGCCAACATGAATTTGGCAAATAAAATTTGAGGAAAATTTGCCTTTCTAGGTATTACATTATGATGATATATTTACTAAAGAAATCAAATATATCAACAAGTATGAGAAGACTATAATGGAACAAATAGAGCTTATAATACAACCTATTCTGTTAATATTTATATAAATGAAAGTTTATAAATGTGTAATTACAAATCACTAGGAACCCAAGAAATCGTCAATAAGTGGTTTTGAAGCAACTGATTAGTTTTTTTAATTATTATTTGTTTGTTGAAATAAACCTATTTATACACTCTTTGCAGTGTGCCCTCAAGATTTCATACCTAATCTCTGGAAACTGATTATAATGAAATATCATTCCCATGATTATGCTACATTTTCGGGCCCAACTGACCTTAAAATAGGGAAATGATCCAAGTGAGACTAATCACATGCGCTCTTAAAAGTAGATCTTTCTATTTTCTACTAGAGTAGAAGAGCCAGAAAGCCCCCAAGAACATAGGGTTCAACTCTTTGGCTTTGACAATTGAGCAGGACAGAATGAAAAGGGGAGGCCTTAAGATTCTGAAAGAGGTCCCCTGGCTGTCAGTGAAAAAGGAAATGGGAAAAATACCCCACAACTGTATGAACTCAACTCTCCCAACATCCTAAATAAGCTTGGAAGGATCCTGTAGATAAGAATCTAGTCCCCAGATAAGAACCCACCCCAGCCAATTCCTTGCTTTCAGCCTCCTGAGACCCTAAGCAGAGAATCCAATTGAGTCCACCTGTGCATCTGACCCACAGGACTAACAATTAATAAGCTCATGTTGCTTTAATATGTTTATGATAATTTGTTATGTAGTAATAGAGAACTTTGTGGCCTCACATGTGTTTTTGAAAAGGTTTTAATGATAAGAAAATGTTTATGCTATAGTGAAGTAGAAATTATAGGATCCAGACCTTACATATCATTTATGTCCATGACCTTAGAAAAATCTAAAACGAAATTTATAAAAAATATACCTAAACAGTGATTTATGTAATAAGGAGATAGTAGTTATAGTCATCTTTTGGAAAGGAAGATGAATCTCTCACAGCCTCTTCTTTGAAAACTACTCATTACCCACAGCTGCTATTGAAGAGCTAGGCTTTTTTTTTTTTTTTTAAATTTTTATTTATTTATGATAGTCACAGAGAGAGAGAGAGAGAGAGAGAGAGAGAGAGAGAGAGAGAGAGAGGTAGAGACACAGGCAGAGGGAGAAGCAGGCTCCATGCACCGGGAGCCCGACGTGGGATTCGATCCCGGGTCTCCAGGATCGCGCCCTGGGCCAAAGGCAGGCGCCAAACCGCTGCGCCACCCAGGGATCCCGAAGAGCTAGGCTTTTAGATGTATCTGCCAGCCAGCACCCAATCCAAGCTAAGCCAATCAAAAACTCAGTCCTTGGGAATTTGAAACTGGAATTCATGATAAAAATAAGACTGGGCCAGTAATTTTCTACTATACACATTTACTTGTATACTAAAGCAGCAAAGACAAATTGACAGAGAAAGGAAATGAAGCTGGCAAAAAGAGAAACAAGATCTCTATAGCTCCTGACTCTTCCCTTGTAAGCATCTTCTTTTTTAGTTGTGGGTCTCATAAAAGTTCCTGCATCTGTCCAGTCAGTGCCCCTTCTGGCATTGGGTTGTTTAGGTAAAGTTAGGTTTCTTATAAGCAACAATTCACAAAGAGACCCTGAATAATTCTAATTTTCTTTTGTGTACGTTTTTTGAATCATCCGAAATTTTTATATTAAAGATATAGAATTTATATAATCAAACAAAATGATTTTCACCTAAAATTAGTAAGAAATATGCAAGAAAAAAATATAGCAACTATATTGCTAAAAATCAAGCAATATAGTTGGGTGGCCAAAGTAAAAAAGGCATTATACATATTTACAATGTATCTAAGTCCCAAAAGATTTGAGGTAGCTTAAATAGTAAAATATGTCTACTGGAGCCAAAATTAATTTCAAAAATAAAAATTAAGCCAGTTATAGAGTCGGTAGGTATCATGCCAGGAACCTAGAATAAGAAAACCATAACAACTGAACATAAAATTTTAGTTTTCTAGCATTCAAGGGGGCAAAAAAAGCACAAGAGTGATTTTCTAACCATTTTCTGATTTGAAACAACACCCTATTCTTTTCTTTTTAAAGATTTACCTAGGAGCATGTGGCTGACTTAGTCAGTGAAGTGTCTGGCTTTAGCTGGGGTCATGGTCCTGGGGTCCTGGGATGGAGTCTCAAGGACTTTCAGCTTGGCAGGGAGTCTGCTTCTCCCTTTCTCCCTATATGTGCGCATGTGCTCTCTCTCAAATAAATAAATAAATAAATAAATAAATAAATAAATAAACAAATAAATCTTTTTAAAAAACTAAAAGATTTATTTATTTATTTATTTGAGGGTGAGAGCAAGGAAGAGTGTGAGCAGGGTAAGAGGAAGAGGGAGAGGGAGAGAATCTCCAGCAGACTCCCTGCTGAGCAGAGCCCCAAGAGGAAGCTAGGTCTCAGGACACTGAGATCTGCACTAGAGCAAAATCAAAAGTTGGTTGCTTAACCACCAAACCACCCAGGCACCCCACCCCATTCTTTACAAGAGGCAATATTCCTCCTGATCTTTTAGACGAATGGAGCTTTAATATATTCCCTTATAGAAGTATAGAAAATGAACATTAGAAAAGTAAAAAAGATGTCATCTAAGAGTATAATTTGACCCCAGAAATTTGTATCTTAACAAGGTAAAGCCATATGCCTTGAGTCAGATAGAAATAATATTTGGTAAATGAAGCAGAAATATTTTATTACATGACTGCCTCTTTATTTTATAATATTTAAATCGTGATTTATGTAAGCCATTTCTAGGATTATACAAGTGAGCAGTCTGTATGTAGCTTTGCCTTTATATAATCATAAAACAGAAAAATCGAAGGTATGGTTGCTTGACCTGCATTTTGTTTCACCTTGCTCAGAATAAACTCAGCTTATAACATGAATTGATGGCTTCTACTATTATCAAATAAGACAGTTAATCTCTCTATGAGCATCTCGAGTTCAAACATTTTGTGTTCTTGATTAAAGTGAGAGTTACATGTTTTAAATGGCAGGTGTGCAAGTGGTAAGGTAACATCCACATAATTAAAAAGGAAAAAAGAGAAACTTGCTTGCATCCTTGCCCAAGCAAAGGGTACTTCCATCTATCAACTTGGACAAAATGGTGCATGTGTTAAGAAAAAAAATAATAACCCAGAAAGCTCAACTGTAGACTTGGAGAGTAAATCCCATGTTGTCCAAGCATTAGAACTAAAATTCTTCAAGATGAGCCCATGAGAAACATTTTTGGTTTGTTGATAAGATATAAAAACCAAAGCAGTAGAAAATTTCTTTGCAAGGACATATGTCCAGTGAAAAAAAGAATGTTATATATTAACCTGAATCTTAGCCAGCCCCATACAGAGTTGCTATTTTCGCCTTAGCAGGACATTAAGCTCCATTTGAGTGCCTTATTATAGGGCTGAACTTTCAAGGGCACTAAGGAAAAGCAATAGTTTAATTTCTGTTCCACAGACGTTATCTTCCTATTATTGCCAAAATTCAAGATCACGGAAGTGATTTGGACAAAGGCCCAGTATAATCATGGCTACTACAGGTAAAGTGAAACGTTTAATTATAATCCTCATTTTCCAAATGCTTCTTCCCTAAATGGCTGATCAAACATGGAAGCAGGCTGCTGGGCATGATTGTGGTCTATGTGAAGACAGATGAATGAAATTAAAAGAACAAGTCTGCTTATATAATTCTTAGCTGTAGGAGTCATCCTTGAGAAAATATGTGAGAGTAAAAATGAGAGATAAACGTGAAAGGAGGGCAATACAAAGATGGGTAGATGAACTGAGGTGAGGTATGGACTTCACTGACAATATCACATTGACAGTAATAGAAAGTGAGGAGAGACAGGGATTAAATTTTAATATGCAGGGACTCTGCGAAGGCAACTGCCACAAGAATCAATAAAGTATGGCACGATATTAAAATTCTTATAAAAAGAAAAGAAGTAGGACCAATCGATATGGGGACAAAGTTGGTGAGAATTCTTTGTGTTTGAGTTTAGAGAGTAAGAAAGGAATTGAGAAACAATAATATAAGAAAAGCAAACTTAAATCATTTATTTGTAAAGTCAGAAAACACTGAAAATAGAAATAGAAGTATAAAAAATACATATCCCACGGCCCAACAATTCTTCTTGTAATTTTCTATCCACATGAATAATAGGTATGAATGTATGTATACACATATATATACAGAGGTAGATGTGTATAATGTATATAAATGTATATACATATACACACTTATGTTACATATATATCTGAATTTCATTGTGGTATTATTTGTATTAACCAAAACTTGAAATGATCCAAAGTATCATCAATATTATGCATCCTTTTATTTTTAATTTTTTAATTTAATTTTTTATGCATCTTTTTTTTTAAGGATCCTTTTTTTATTTTTTAATTTTTATTTATGATAGTCACACAGAAAGAGAGAGAGAGAGAGGCAGAGACACAGGCAGAGGGAGAAGCAGGCTCCATGCACCAGGAGCCCGACGTGGGATTCGAGCCCGGGTCTCCAGGATCGCGCCCTGGGCCAAAGGCAGGCGCCAAATCGTTGCGCCACCCAGGGATCCCCTATGCATCTTTTTAAAAAAGATTTTATTTATTCATCTGAGAGCGAGTGAGAGAGAAAGAAAGCAGAGTCTGATGAAGGGCTCAATCCTATCACCGCTAGACCAGGACCTAAATCGAAACCAAGAGTTGGATGCTTAACTGACTGAGCCAGCCTGGTGCCCCAAGGTTACACATCTTTTTAAAGGAAATGTATCATATGTAATAAATTAATTTTAAATAAAAAAAAAAGTAGGTTGCATACTGATATGTAATGAAAATGTGTACACATATATATGCACATTTTTAATGTAAAAACGATTTGAATTATGTTGCTATATATTAGTTATTTGATTTCCTTAGATTGTGCAATTTTAGAGTTTTTTTTATCATGTTATAAGACAAACATATCTAATATATCTTTCACTAGAGGAGGAAAGACCATGATTTTTATATGAATATATAATTTTTCTGTTTTATAACCTAATAAGAACATGGCAGAAAAGGACAAGAATTTAGGAAAGATTAATTGAATGCACACAGACTCTAATACTGGTAAAACAATGACTATTTCTTTAAAATATTTTTAAGAAGTGACAAAATCAATGAAAAGCAAATTCATAGGACCTAAAAGGAAATGACACAAAAGCCATATTCAGAAGATATGAGATTTGTTAATTTATAAGAGCCACATTCAAGAAGTCATCAGAGGATCTGTTGAATTATTGAATGGATTTCACAAGACTGATGGAAAGTGAGCCCCACTATATGCTTGCATGTATAAAAACAAAAATAAAAGCTGTAAGGAAAGCAGAGATAAAAGATGCTATAAAATCAATATAAAGTAGGATGAAAGGGTAGATGAAAAGGTGCCAGTTCAAAGAAAATGAAAAGGCTAGATGTAACCTATATGATTTCCACTTGATAAAGAATATTAAAAATGGCAAGCTATAGTTACACTGAAGCCTTGCGTAAAGGAAAAAGCAGAGGTAATTAAAAGCATGAGGACAACAGGACCCAAGAGCCAAGGGAACAACGTGATGCTGAACACTAAGGGTAGTAAGGGAAGCCGATTAGGGAGTAAATCATATCCCACTTGTCATGAAAATGAGATATCAAAAGACTAATAAAATTGTATAATAATAATAAGACAGAGGTCTTATTAGTCAGCACTTTCAAAGCAGCTCATTTGTGAAGGAAGTATAAGAAAATCTTGGCACTCGGAAAATATTTTAAGAACTTCTCTAAAGTTGTAAAACATTTAAGAAAGAAAATCCATAAGGCCTGTCTCATACTTTTTAAAAATTATATGCTCAAGGAACAGGCAAGACCCTTTCATCTAAAATTATTTCACTCTTAGTCTGGCTATCTAATTTTAATTTTCTTTGCTTTCTTAACTCATGGCTTTGGATAACTATGCTTTATTTCTTCAACTCCAAAGTAAATATTTTGTAAAACATTCTACTGCTTTCTTTATTATGCTGATAACCAACTTACATTTTTCAATTAAAATTATTATAAAGGATTATCTCAGTTATGAAAGAACTGAATAGCATTGCATAGTTTCACTGCAAAGTGGAATTTCAGAAGAAAAGTTGATAAGGTTTTAAAATATTGGATGAATTTGTAGTTTTGACAGTTCCACAAATGAAATAATTTTTAATAAAACCTAAGGAGTAGTATCAGATATAATAAAAATACTCTCTGATATTGTACTGCCCTATATGAGGTGCATAGCCTCAGTGATGAAAAAAAAAAGGAATCAGAGACCTCTAGTAGAACTGCTACAAGCTCTGGGCTGTGCTGAACACCCTTCTTGCCCTACTATGCACAGCAGCCTTATTCAAGCTTCTTGGGTGTGAGAGTCATTAATGAGGCAAAGTGAGTGAGTGTCTGAGCAAAATAATAAAGAGATGACTTCAAATTAACATAAATCCAAAAAAATGAAATGCATTTGTACTATGCCAAACACTAGGGATATAAAGGTAAATAGGAGGTGAACTTTTCATAAAGCCTTATAGGCTCATGAAGAAAGATCTGTGAATAGATAACTATGATAGAACATGGAGGAGCAAGAAGATCTCTACTAAAGAAGTATGGTGGAAATGAAGAGGCATTTCTTATTTATTTGCAGTCTGGCTCTGTTCCCACTTTTCTACTAAACTTAACATTCTTTGCTGATTCAAGGTGCATGACATTCTCGGTATCACAGGCTTTAAGAAATGACTTCCCTCCCTGGATTATTTATCAGTTTTTGGTTTCCTTGTAGATCCTCCTATGCTGGCTGCTCCTCCTCTTTTTGCCTTTTACCCAGATATTCCTCAAAGCTCATTCCCAAACTCTTATCCTCTAGATATCACATTATAGAGGTCTTAGGAAGATAGAGTGGAAAAAGAATATGGAAAGGAGATCATTTTGAAAGCGGTTGTAAAAGTCTGAAAGAAGAGCTTCATGATTGTCATTAAAGTGGATCTTGAAGTATAATTATAATTTCGACAGATAGAAAATGGGGGAAATGTGCTAATAAAATGGAGGTAATGTTTCAATTCAAAGAATCACTGTTTAACTTGACTATGGGCAGAAATAAAGAAAAACATATATGAGATCTAGACCTGAATTTTCAGAAAATTATTGGTCATTTAAAATTTGAAATCATGATATCATCAAAAAAAAAAAAAAGTTTGCCAAGAATCCATAGGGGAAATTTAATCAGTCAAATTCCAGAAGTTAATGTCATCTTGGATTCATTGTTAATAAAGGCAATGAAAACTAATAACCAAAGCAGCATTTTGTTTATTTATTTTTAATGATTTTATTTATTTATTGCTAGCACAAGTGGGGGAGCAGCAGAGGGAGAAGCAGGCTCTCCACTGAGAAGGGACCCTCCCCGCCCATGTAGGGCTCCATCCCAGGACTCTGGAATCATGACTAGAGCTGAAAGCTCAACAGACAGCCACCCAGGGGCTCCTCAGCAGCAGCATTTTTATTGAAATTCTGAGAATCCACAAAATTCTTATGCCAAGAGACAAAAAGACTCATATTTTGGAAGAACACTTTCCCCAAGGCCATTGGGAAGGCTTCATCTTATTAAGATTTTTATGGTGTGTCAATAAGTGTCATGAGATGCAATTGATTTCTTTTTCTCTTTTGGAGTATCTTTATTCTTCCTAATCAAGAATTAAGTCAAGTAAAACCTGTTTTTCTCTTTGAATTTTTTATTTTAGGATTTATGCTTCTTTCCAATTCTTTCTTTTTACTGATTTCACATTTTATAAAACACACACATACAAATTGTAGTTAGGCCAGAGATAGGTAAATATATATAGATATTTAATTGAACTGAATGATCTACATTTGGAATTTTGTGGGAGTGCATATATTTGAATTTTTTCTATCACTTTAATTCTTACAAGTTAAAATTAAAAAATTAAATATCTGGTTATTCATTCAAGTATTTACTAAGAACCTACAATATGTTAAATAATATTATCTGTTTAATATTAATAAGTAACCCCCTTGTCTTTTAAATTTGCTGCCATTGTAAGACTCATGCAAAAACTGGAAGTCTGAATCTCTTTTTTCTTGTTTTGACTATGATATACCATACTTCAAAGAGTGAACACTAGAAACTTAAGTCTTCAAATTCCAGACCCTGACATCTGTTTTTAGCCCTAAATGAGACTAAAGAGCTCTAATACATCTCCTTTCTTCCTGTAGCCAGTTCTGGTTTGGTGATGCTCTTGATAATGCTTTGCCCATCCATGACTTCGTAGGAACTACAATCTAATCCTTATCATTATAACCTTAGAATATCTAATAATGCTTTAATAACATTAGACTCATACCCTAGTTCGTCATTCTGGAAAATGCATAGTTTAAAAATATTCTTACATCACTCTGTAATTAAATGCTAGTAATAATACTCAACTATTAAAATAAAAATCTATTCATCTCAGAATTTTAGATATTCTACAAAGTAGCTCATTTTTCCTAATTAATCTGCCTTTATTTCAGTCTTGGGATTATAGGCATTAGCATCAGAGAATGACCTTAAACAGCAGTCTATCACTTACTAGGTCTGAGTTCAAGTTACTTAACCTCAAAATGCCCTATTCTTCCTCTATATAAAATGAGGCCAAGAACACCTACCACACAGGTGGATGCAAAGATAAATCAATGTATGTTTCAAAATCCCAATCACTAGAGAAGCAGTCAAAAAGAATAGTTGTAATCAGTCATATCCAGTCCTGCTAGATTTCTTCACATGTGTGATCTGCTTTTTGTCCTCTAAACATACCAATTCAACCCAATTGATTCTTCACTCAGAAGAGGTTGATCCCTCCTGCTATGCTACCCTCCTCTCTGTACATCCAATTTTCAGCCATCCTTCAAGGCTAACGTCAAGACTTATTTTCTCGAATAAAATCCTTTTCTGACCTCTCTCTTTTGAACCCCAACCCATAATTTTCTACTTATCAAACATAGTTTTTTTTCTATTATTCAAATATTTTATATGTATATATAATCTTTTCAAGTTAATTAATATTTATTCTGGAGCAATATTTTCCAATCAAATTCTATTAGTGGATCATGAAATCAACAGAGAGAATTGTGACTTGTGTTAAGCAACCAAGTAAAAATAAAAGAAAAAAAGGAAAAATGGGTTCGAAAATATCAAACTATAATGCATCTAGTAACTGTGAATACTGTTTGATCAAACTAAAGTTGCATTTGCAAATGTGAATGTGTAAATGTCTGCAAAGAGGTAGGGTGGACAATTGCTTTTCTATCTTAATAAGGGTCCATTGAATTGCAATGACTAGAATCATTCTGGTTGAAGCCACAGAGATGCATAGTTAAAGGAACCAAAGTTCCATGAGCAAATAACCTGAGAGATTCTCAACCAAATAGAAAATAGAATATTCTGATTATATTAAAAATTGAAAATAAAGCTATTAATTTGGAAATACAGGCCAGAATGTCTAAATATCATAACATCTCAAAATAATTGAGAGTAAAATGGTTTCAGTAAAAGGGGTAGGAAATAAAAGGAAAAAAAAAATCTAGCTATAAGACAAATTATAAAATAAGAATTTATAGTATTTTATCAGTAATGTCATTAGATTAATGGTAATTTGTTATGATACAATATCTGGCTACCTCTCTTAGTGAGAGCATTTTACCCTCATGCCTGGATTCTTTTTTTAATAATAAATTTATTTTTTATTGGTGTTCAATTTGCCAACATAGAGAATAACACCCAGTGCTCATCCTGTCAAGTGCCCCCCTCAGTGCCCATCACCCATTCACCCCACCCCCCGCCCTCCTCCCCTTCCACCACCCCTAGTTCGTTTCCCAGAGTTAGGAGTCTTTATGTTCTGTCTCCCTCTCTGATATTTCCCACACATTTCTTCTCCCTTCCCTTATATTCCCTTCCACTATTATTCATATTCCCCAAATGAATGAGAACATACAATGTTTGTCCTTCTCCGATTGACTCATTTCACTCAGCATAATACCCTCCAGTTCCATCCACGTTGAAGCAAATGGTGGGTATTTGTCGTTTCTAATGGCTGAGGAATATTCCATTGTATACATAAACCACATCTTCTTTATCCATCATCTTTCGATGGACACCGAGGCTCCTTCCACAGTGTGGCTCTAGTGGACATTGCTGCTAGAAACATCGGGGTGCAGGTGTCCCAGCGTTTCATTGCATCTGTATCTTTGGGGTAAATCCCCAACAGTGCAATTGCTGGGTCGTGGGGCAGGTCTATTTTTAACTCTTTGAGGAACCTCCACACAGTTTTCCAGAGTGGCTGCACCAGTTCACATTCCCACCAACAGTGTCAGAGGGTTCCCTTTTCTCCGCATCCTCTCCAACATTTGTGGTTTCCTGCCTTGTTAATTTTCCCCATTCTCACTGGTGTGAGGTGGGATCTCATTGTGGTTTTGATTTGTATTTCCCTGATGGCAAGTGATGAGGAGCATTTTCTCATGTGCTTGTTGGCCATGTCTATGTCTTCCTCTGTGAGATTTCTCTTCATGTCTTTTGCCTATTTCATGATTGGATTGTTTGTTTCTTTGGTGTTGAGTTTAATAAGTTCTTTATAGATCTTGGAAACTAGCCCTTTATCTGATACGTCATTTGCAAATATCTTCTCCCATTCTGTAGGTTGTCTTGTAGTTTTGTTGACTGTATCCTTTGCTGTGCAAAAGCTTCTTATCTGGATGAAGTCCCAATAGTTCATTTTTGCTCTTTTTTCTTTTGCCTTCGGGGATGTATCTTGCAAGAAGTTACTGTGGCCGAGTTCAAAAAGGGTGTTGCCTGTGTTCTCCTCTAGGATTTTGATGGAATCTTGTCTCACATTTAGATCTTTCATCCATTTTGAGTTTATCTTTGTGTATGGTGCAAGGGAGTGGTCCAGTTTCATTCTTCTGCATGTGGATGTCCAATTTTCCCAGCACCATTTACTGAAGAGACTGTCTTTCTTCCAGCGGATAGTCTTTCCTCCTTTATCAAATATTAGTTGACCATGAAGTTCAGGGTCCACTTCTGGGTATTCTATTCTGTTCCATTGATCTATGTGTCTGTTTTTGTGCCAGTACCACACTGTCTTGATGACCACAACTTTGTAGTACAACCTGAAATCTGGCATTGTGATGCCCCCAGCTATGGTTTTCTTTTTTAAAATTCCTCTGGCTATTTGGGGTCTTTTCTGATTCCACACAAATCTTAAAATAATTTGTTCTACCTCTCTGAAGAAAGTCCATGGCGTTTTGATAGGGATTGCATTAAACGTGTAAATTGCCCTGGGTAACATTGATATTTTCACAATATTAATTCTGCCAATCCATGAGCATGGAATATTTTTCCATCTCTTTGTGTCTTCCTCAATTTCTTTCAGAAGTGTTCTATAGTTTTTAGGGTATAGATCCTTTACCTCTTTGGTTAGGTTTATTCCTAGGGATCTTATGCTTTTGGGTGCAACTGTAAATGGGATTGACTCCTTAATTTCTCTTTCTTCAGTCTCATTGTTAGTGTATAGAAATGCCACTGACTTCTGGGCATTGATTTTGTATCCTGCCACACTGCCAAATTGCTGTATGAGTTCTAGCAATCTTCGGGTGGAGGCTTTTGGGTTTTCTATGTAGAGTATCATGTCATCAGCGAAGAGGGAGAGTTTGATTTCTTCTTTGCGAATTTGAATCCCTTTAATGTCTTTTAGTTGTCTGATTGCTGAGGCGAGGACTCCTAGTACTATGTTGAATAGCAGTGGTGAGAGTGGACATCCCTGTCTTGTTCCTGATCTTAGGGGAAAGGCTCCCAGTGCTTCCCCATTGAGAATGATATTTGCTGTGGGCTTTTCGTAGATGGCTTTTAAGATGTTGAGGAATGTTCCCTCTATCCCTATGCTCTGAAGTGTTTTGATCAGGAATGGATGCTGTATTTTGTCAAATGCTTTCTCGGCATCTATTGAGAGGATCATATGGTTCTTGGTTTTTCTCTTGCTGATATGATGAATCACATTGATTGTTTTACGAGTGTTGAACCAGCCTAATGTCCCAGGGATAAATCCTACTTGGTCATGGTGAATAATTTTCTTACTGTACTGTTGGATCCTATTGGCTAGTATCTTGTTGAGAATTTTTGCATCCCTGTTCATCAGGGATATTGGTCTATAATTCTCCCTTTTGGTGGGAACTTTGTCTGGTTTTGGAATTAAGGTGATGCTGGCCTCATAGAACGAATTTGGAAGTACTCCATCTCTTTCTATCTTTCCAAACAGCTTTACTAGAATAGGTATGGTTTCTTCTTTAAACGTTTGATAGAATTCCCCTGGGAAGCCATCTGGCCCTGGACTTTTGTGTCTTGGGAGGTTTTTGATGACTGCTTCAATTTCCTCCCTGGTTATAGGCCTGTTCAGCTTTTCTATTTATTCCTGTTCCAGTTTGGGTAGTTTGTGTCTTTCCAGAAATATGTCCATTTCTTCTAGATTTCCTAATTTATTGGCGCATAGCTATTCATAATATGTTTTTAAAATCGTTTGTATTTCCTTGGTGTTGGTAGTGATCTCTCCTTTCTCATTCATGATTTTATTAATTTGAGTCTACTCTCTATTCTTTTTAATAAGGCTGGCAAAGGGTTTATCTATCTTATTAATTCTTTCAAAGAACCAACTCCTGGTTTTGTTGATCTGTTCCATAGTTCTTCTGGTCTCGATTTTGTTGAGTTCTGCTCAAATCTTTATTAACTCTCTTCTGCTGGGTGTAGGATCTATTTGCTGTTTTTTCTCTAGCTCCTTCATGTGTAAGGTTAGCTTTTGTATTTGAGTTCTTTCCAGTTTTTGGATGGATGCTTGTATTGCGATATATTTCCCCCTTAGGACTGCTTTTGCTGCATCCCAAAGATTTTGAACGGTTGTATCTTCATTCTCATTAGTTTCCATGAATCTTTTTAATTCTTCCTTAATTTCCTAGTTGACCGTTTCATCTTTCAGCAGATGGTCCTTAACCTCCACGTGTTTTTGGTTCTTCCAAACTTCTTCTTGTGATTTAGTCCTAATTTCAAGGCATTATGATCTGAGAATATGCAGGGGACAATCCCAATCTTTTGGTATCAGTTCAGACCCAATTTATGACCCAGTATGTGGTCTGTTCTGGAGAAAGTTCCCTGTGCACTTGAGAAGAATGTGTATTCAGTTGAGTTTGGATGTAAAGTTCTGTCGATTTCTGTGTCCAGTGTATCATTTAAAGCTCTCGTTTCTTTGGAGATGTTGTGTTTAGAATACCTATCGAGTGTAGAAAGTGCTAGATTGAAGTCACCAAGTATAAGTGCATTATTATCTAAGTATGTCTTAACTTTGGTCATTAATTGAATGATATATTTGGCAGCTCCCACATTCGGGGCATATATATTGAGGATGGTTAAGTCCTCTTGTTGGATAGATCCTTTAAGTATGATATAGTGTCCCTCTTCATCTCTCACTACAGTCTTCGGGGTAAATTTTAGTTTATCTGATATAAGGATGGCTACTCCTGCTTTCTTTTGAGGACCATTTGAATGGTAAATGGTTCTCCAACCTTTTATTTTCAGGCTGTAGGTGTCCTTTTGTCTAAAAGGAGTCTCTTGTAGACAGCAAATACATGGGTCCTGCTTTTTTATCCAGTCTGAAACCCTGCGCCTTTTGATGGGGTCATTAAGCTCATTCACGTTCAGAGTTACTATTGAAAGATATGAGTTTAGTGTCATCATGATATCTATTCTGTCCTTGTTTTTGTGGATTGTTCCACTGGACTTCTTAAAGGGGAATTTTAAGAGTCCGCCTTAAAATTTCTTGCAGAGCTGGTTTGGAGGTCACATATTCTTTCAGTTCCTGCCTGTCTTGGAAGCTCTTTATCTCTCCTTCCATTCTGAATGAGAGCCTTGGTGGATAAAGTATTCTTGGCTGCATGTTATTCTCATTTAGGACCTGAAGATATCCTGCCAGCCCCTTCTGGCCTGCCAGGTCTCTGTGGAGAGGTCTGCCATTACCCTAATATTCCTCCCCATAAAAGTCAGGGATTTCTTGTCTCTTGCTGCTTTAAGGATCTTCTCTTTATCTTTGGAATTTGCAAGCTTACCTATTAAATGTCTAGGTGTTGAACGATTTTTATTAATTTAGGGGGGGAATCTCTCTAAATTTCCTGGAGCTTATACCTGTTTCCCTTCCCAGATTAGGAAAGTTTTGAGCTATGATTTGTTCAAATACTTTTTCTAGCCCTCTGTCCCTTTCGGCGCCCTGGGGAACCCAAATTAAATGTAGGTTTTTCTTCCTCAGGCTGTCATTTATTTCTCTTAATCTATCCTCATGGTTTTTTAATTGTTTGTCTATTTTTTCCTCAGTTTCCCTCTTTACCAATAACTTGTCTTGTATGTCACTCACTCTTTCTTCTACGTTGTTGACCATCGTCATTAGGACTTCTAGTATGGATTGCATCTCATTCAATTGATTTTTAATTTCTGCCTGATTAGATCTAACTTCTGCAGTCATGAAGTCTGTTGAGTTCTTTATGCTTTTTTCTAGAGCCACCAGTAGCTGTATAATAGTGCTTCTGAATTGGCTTTCTGACATTGAATTGTAATCCAGATTCTGTAACTCCACCAGTAGCTGTATAATAGTGCTTCTGAATTGGCTTTCTGACATTGAATTGTAATCCAGATTCTGTAACTCTGTGGGAGAGAGGACTGTTTCTGATTTTTTCTTTTGAGGTGAGGTTTTCCTTCTAGTCATTTTGCTCAGTGGAGAGTGGTCATAAACAAGTTGTATTGGGAAAAGGAGAAAAAGAGAGGAGAGAAAGAAGGAAAGAAAAGAGAAAAAGAAAAAAGGAAGAATAAAACAAAAAAAGAGAAGAAAAAGAAAGCAAAAGAAAGAAAGGAAAAAAAGGGTGGGGGAAGCAAACAGAAATCAAAAAGCAAACACACAAACAAAAAAAAACCACACAGGGGAGTATCCTCTGATTCTGTATACTGTAAGTCCCTTGACTTCCCCTGGAACTGGTCCGTGTCGCTGGTCTTCTGGGGGAGGGGCCTGCTGTGCTGATTCTCAGGTGTTAGCACTTGGGGGAGCTGCTCTGCCCCTGCCTGGTGGGGGCAGCCTGAGGAAGAAGCTCAGTGGGGGCTGTTCACCCCGTGAGGCCCCAGGAGGAACAGCCCCAGTGGCGGGGCCAGCTCTGCAGCCCTGGAGTCAGCTCCCGCAGTAGCTCCGGGGCTCTCCGTCTGCAGGGCCTGGAGGCTCCGGGCGGGGCCGCTGATCTGCTCAGCTCGGGGCAGGAGCGTCCTCGCTGTCCTGGGCCCTCCCGGCCTCTGCCTGTCCTGGGGGAGGCCGGATCCTAGGCTGTGTCCCGGTGCCCTGTGCTCCGGGGCCTGCGCTGTTGGATTCGCTCCCGCCCCGCAGCCCCCTCCGCAGAGCCGCCGCCCGAGCCCCTCCGAGCTGCTCCGGGTCCCGCCGAGCGCTGCAGCCCTTAGGGAGCTGGGCGCATCTCCCGGGGCGCAGGTGCCTGTTAGTGTCCCCGGGAGCCCGAGGGCATCCCCGCCCTCCTGGGTCCTGCTCCACCTCCCTGCGGGCCCCTTTCCGCGGGGAAGGTTGGTGCAGCTCCTGCTCCTCCGGGACGGGGCTCTCCTGTCCTGGGGACACTCGCCCCGGCCTCAGCCCCGCTCCTCGTGGGCCCCTCCCCCTTGGAGGCCTTTTGTGTCTTTATTTCTTTTTCCCCGTCTTCCTACCTGATAGAAGCACGAACTCTTCTCACTGCAGCATTCCAGCTGGTCTCTCTTTAAATCTCAGGCCGAATTCGTAGGTTTTCAGGATGATTTGAAGGTTCTCTAGGTAATTTGATGGGGACAGGTGACCTGGGGACCCTACTCTTCCGCCATCCTGCCCCTCCCCCCTCATGCCTGGATTATTGACCACATTTTAAAGTGTGTATTATGTTTAAAATATTACTTTACATCCTTTTTATTACCTCTAAATAATAGCTTTCTATATCCAAAAAATTTGAAGGTGTCTTATAGATATAGGACTTACATGATTTTAATTTTATTTTCTGTTAAAGGTTAAAATAAAAAATCAATGAAATTGGGCTAAATAGAATACTCACAAATAGAAATCAACAATAATGTTTACCATTTGGTATTCAGGATGAATCATGAATCATTCCCCTTGGCCTATTTAACTTCATCTTATCTCAGGACCTATACCAATTTCAATTTCTTGTTTTTGCTTTCCTTTGTGCATTTTCTTTATAGAAACAATCTTATCCCTTTTCTTTTTTTAAGATCTTACTTAGGTGTCTGCTCTTCCAGAAAGTCTTCTTTCACCACTAACATCTAAGGTGTGTTCTCTGTGATCCTCTTCCATCACACTGATCATATAAGGAAAATTTCTTATGTGTTTTTATATGCCTAAACACAAAATATTTGATTTTTGGCTTGGTTAAATTTAAGTTTTACCAGCATTATAATTAATAGCAAATATTTATTTAATGGACATCAGTGTATTCGACACTAGATGTCGCTCTTAATCACCATAATACTTAGCTAAACCCACAAACCTCATGTGCAATTATGAAATAAAAAATCTCAGAAAACCATGAATTACCTTAAATTATTCTGGAAGGGCAAAACCTGACCTGGCTTGAACTTATTTTATGAAAAAATTGGACTTGATCTGACAAGAGACTATAGTCTGATTTTTCCCTTTATCAATGTTTGGGTATGATTATCAATGTTTGGGTATCAATGTTTGGGTATGATTACAGAATGCTACCCAAACTCCTTGGAGATGGTTACATAATATTTGTAATATTTGAAATATGCCTCACATCACATGTCTCAAACACAACAGGTTATAATTTTGGAAAACACCTGGCCTAATAATTTTTTAAGACTTATATTTTCCTCTACTTTATTGAGAAATAATTGACAAATATAATTGTATACATTTAAAATGTATGTGTTTATTTTATATACAAGTGCATTGTGGAAGGACTACCATGTTCAAGATAATTAGCACATCCATGACCTCACATAGGTACCTCTGTGTGTCTGCAGTGAGAACACTTAATATTTATTTCAGTAAGGGCACCTGGGTGACTCGGTAAGTGTCGCCTTTTGCTCAGGTCATGATCCTAGAGTCCTGGAATCAAGTCTTGTGTTGGGCTTCCTGCTCTTTGGGGAGTCTGCTTCTTCCTCTGCCCCTCCCTCCACTCATTCTTTCCCTCTTGCTCTCTCAAATAAATAAAATCTTTTTTTTTTTTTTAAGATTTACTCTCAGTAAAAAAAAAAAAAAAAAGATTTACTCTCACTAAATTTCTGTATTATTAACTATCTTCATCATGTTATGCTGCACACTAGATCCTCAAAACATATTCATCTTTTTTTTTTTAAGATTTATTTATTTTAGAGAGAAAGAGAACGCATGTGCACAAAGGTGGGGTGGGGCAGAGAGAGAGGGAGAGGGAGAGGGAAAATCTCAAGCCGACTCTGCACTGAGCACAGAGCCCCATAGAGCTCAATCCCACTACCCCAAGATCACGACTTGAGGAGAAACCAAAAGTCAGAGGCTCAACTGCCTGGGCCACCTCAGACCTTATTCGTCTTATAATTGAAAATTGGCATCCTTTGACTTTTATTTTTCTATTTCCTCCTCCCCCCAGTCCCTGGCAACTACCATTAAATTCTTCAATTCTCTGTTTCTATGAAAACAGCTTTTTTTTTTTTTTTTAGATTCCACATACTTGTGATGCCATACAGTATTTGCATTTCTCTGTCTTGTTCCAATTATCTGGATAAATGATTCTTGTCCTATAAGAATGCATTAAATTATGCTCTGTAGAGCTCTGATAGCTCCAATACCTTCCGTCTTTGCATAGGGCAGCTGCATCTAACTCTGGTGCCAAAAACTTTACTCTTCACAATATATGGCAAGGAAAAATTAAACTTTGAGAACATATGTACCTTTTGCTAAACTTTAACTGGTTACAAAATGTGGTCTATATACAAAGAGATTTAAGTTTTTCTTCTTAAATCTTGATTTTGTAATTAGGTACTAGTACGATATTTCTATTTAAAGTCTTCTGTTGTTCATCTCTCTCATGACATATTTAAATAATACGTAAATGAGCTGGTCCCACATATGCATTTTTATAATTGTAGCAATATCCTTGGTAGCTCTTATCAGTATCCTGGTTTAAAATATTTCAGCTAAATAGGACATAAAGATAGAATTTTTTTAATTTTATTTAAAAATATATATTGTTTATTTATTCATGAGAGAGACAGAGAGAGAGGCAGAGACACATGCAGAGGCAGAAGCAGGCTCCTTGCAGGGGGCCGATGTGGGACTCGATCCCGATCCCAGGTGTCCAGGGATCACGCCCTGGGCTAAAGGCAGAAGCTCAACCGCTGAGCCACCCAGGAGGTCCCAAGATAGAATTTTTTGAAGGTAATTCTGTCACTACTCCTTTCTTCTTTCCTCCCAAATTATATGAACTTATTTCAAAATGTATCTCATAAAATCCATGACTACTGACATTAACCTTTAAAATTTCCTCCCTGGTAGGACGTTCACCAGATCTCAATTCCCTTGTTTCTTGACACCGGGCCTTGCTTTTTTTCATGTATTTTCACTGCTCTCAAATCTACTGCCTCATTTCTTGCCTTATTTTTTTTTAAAGATTTTATTTATTCATGAGAGACACACAGAGAGAGAGATTTATTAAACCTCTCTGTGTATTTCTTGGTCTCCAAAATAGGCACAAAAACAACATGCTCCTCATAAATGACTTAACATATCTAAAGTACTTAGAATTATGCCATAGTAAGTGCTATGAATGTATTAACTACAGCTTACTATAATTTGAGACATAGTGTAATATTTCTAAACATGAGTTTTAAAACTGAATGGTCTGTCTTGAAATCCTGGCTATATCACTTACTAGCCACATGTCTTTTGGTACATCACCTATGCTTTCTCTGCTGAAGATATTATATCTTCATCCATTAAAGGGGAGTAATTTGTAGTTTATTAGAATTAAATAATGTTTCTAATTAATCTATTATGATGCCTAGCACATTATACACATTTTGTAAATGTTACTTTTATGGCTAATGCATTGAAATTACAAGGGTCTCAAATATGTTTCCTAAAATTCTGTTTAGGCCTACTAGATATATATTGATCTTATTTCATGGAACAAGTAAGACAGGGTAAGATTGGGAAAATGGAAACTTAAATTCTTCCAGGTTAAATGTAAGATGTCCATGAGATATCTCAGTAGAGATTTCAATTAGGAATTGGATTTGAGTCTCAGAAAAGTGGACTTAACTGAGTTAAAGTTTTCAGAGCCATCACTGTAGAGATGACTCTTAAAACCTTAAAAAGAGATTAAATCACCCAGTGAGAAGATGAGGTCAGGAAAGTTTAGGGTACCTGTTGTAAGCCTTTAGGAAATCCTGAACTTTGAGGTTAAATCAAGAAGCTAGAGCTGGCAAATGAAACAGAAATAATGAGATCAGTAAGCAAGCAAACAAGAACTCAGAAGAATATGGAACTGGAAGGGTCTGTGAGAGACTAAAGCTTTCAGGAAAAAGAGACTGGCCATTTGTTAAAAGCTACTATGTAGACAATTGAAATGAGGACAAAAAAAATGTTCACTTTTCTTCATTTAAAGGTTGATCCAACTTGGAGATTATAAAAATAAATGAAAAACTTTAAAAAAAAAAAACCTACGGTTGATCCACCTTGGAGGTTATAAAAACTTTTTAATTAAAAAAATAAAAAAAGTCTGGTCCAGCTTGACACCAGGTTTCAGGTACAGTAATAAGGATGGGTATCAGTATGAAACAGACTGAAAAATGAAGGAAGTAGACAAAATCAGTCTAGACAACTTTTTGGTTAGACTTGCTGGGGAAGAAAGAGAAATTGAGGCAGTTGCTTAATTTGCAACTGGATAGGAATTTGCAGCCAAGTAAGGGCTCTTTGAGAAATGATTGTACTAGAAACTGATGACATTTATGAACTGTATTCATAGTTAAATATTTTGAACTAGAAATAAAAAATTGAGAAAAGCAGAGGAGACACAAAGGGTATGTGGAGGAGTTTGGCATTGATGGGGAGCACTTTCATTATTTTAATAGGAATGCAGATGAGTTCAGACTTCTATTTTGTAGATTTGGAGATGAGAAATATATATTTTAAAAGATTTTATTTATTTATTCATGGGATACACGGAGAGAGAGGCAGAGGGAGAAATAGGCTCCATGCAGGGAGCCGGACGTGGGACTGGATCCTGGGTCTTCAGGGTCACACCCCGGGCTGCAGGCAGTTGCTGCACCACTGCTGCTGCCCCTGGAGATCAGAATAAAATGAAATCCAAATCTATCAGTTTGTATCTTTTAGGTATTTTATCAGGTGGGGTCTAGCAAAGAAAAGAGAAATCACTTCATAGGTTTTCCAACAGAAAAAACACAATGCAGAGAATGATGCAGGTGATGAACCTGAGCAGAGCACCTGCATGGAGATTCTGAGATAGTGGGAATAGCAGAGGCATTGCAAGTCAGGACAAGCAAACTCTGGTCAACCACAGGCAAGTCTGAAAACCAAAGGGAAGGAACCTTCCTTTCAAGGAGAAAACGGGGATTGGGGTGGGAGGAGTTGGCAGGGGCTGTTTGGAATGAAAGTTCACTGAAGAGAATGAGCATTCAGGATGGTGTTGGCTTCTCACCAACTCAGTGTGGTGGGCCAAGCTCCTTCCTGTTGGGGAATGTGTGGTGTAGTCCTTCCTGTTGGACGCTGTGAACTGCAGCGCCTGGTCCCAGTCCTGTGTGAGAGAACCCCCTTCAGGGCTTCCTGTTTTTATGTTAAGTAAGGTTTCCTTTAATCATTGTTCTAGCCCTAAATGGGAAGGTCGTGGAGAAGAGGATGTTCTACTGATTCCAGGCTGACGTGAGATCCCATGGAAGCTAGAAATAGAGCAAGGCTGTCCAGTGGGAGTAGGAAGAGATGCAGCTGCTGCCAGAGACACCCCAAAACACAGAGACAGAGAAGAATAGCTTTAGTTTCTCCCTTCTTGTTTCTCCACCCTTCCATCAGTGCTCCTCCTACTGACAAACCCATGAGGCAACCAGGTGAGAAAAGAGCCTGGGGAAATAAGGGTTCAGAAATCATTTCTTTTGCACAAGAGTGTAATTAGGTAAAAAAAATGCAGCTTAGAGCAAACAAGGCCCAGCCACCCACAAGTATAAAATTATCTCTTTGGTATAAATTGAGAAAAAGGACAAATGAATAGAGAGGTGACGTTTAAGGAATAAAGAAAAGATATATCATTGTAAAACACGTTGTGAGGCTAACAAACAAAATGACACTAAGTTTTAAATTAAATCATGTGAAATTGTCTATTTGTAGGTTAAAAATATCTAATATTACAAGGTTGTAGAGTTAAAACTAAGCAGTTTTCTCATATAATGTAAAGAAAATATAAAATTATTGCAAACATTAGGAAACAACGGGTATAATTTACCATTACATATTATTTTTGTCATTAGTGTCTGGCAGACAGTCATGTAGCTATGCTATGACTTATGTAAGTCAGCAGACCTCAAAGAATGGCTAAATTTATCGTGCTAAGTTTATCAAGGTTTAATATGTGGTCTTCATCCTTGTAAGTGGAAAATAGAACTTTTATCAATATGGCTAGAAATAATTTGGTTATTAGGGAGACAAACCAATAATAATTATATTCACCTGATGCCAGTGTGGAATTAATACCCAATGATGTCTTTATTAATTTACAACAGGACTAAAGCTCTCTAGTCAGTGGGCTGCTCACTTCCATTTTCTAGAGCACATTTCTCCTTTTTCTAAGATTCCTGACAATCTGCCTTAGTGATCAGAAATTTGTTTAATCAGAATATGCCTAGAATTAAAGCAAAGGTAAATCGGTTTTATTATAGGTTACTTATCAAGGCCAGAATAAAACCTGATAAAATATCCTGTTTCTCCACATGGAATTCCCTTCTTGTGATGTAGCTCATTGTGTTCTCATAAGCTCAGGGCCACTGTGGCCAGGGCTTGATCTACATCATCACATTTTATCTTGCCAACCCTACTGTTTCTTTCTATCTTTTAACATAGCACTGACTGATCCAGGGTTAGATGAATGTTACAATTCTATGGTTTGATTCTTCTATGGTTATGAGTTAAAAATTTATGGTTCATTCCTCAAAAGTCAGCTACGTTCCTCTTCTAGGTTCTTGGGTGGGAAATGAGGGTAAAAGCAGACAAGTCATTGTTAGCTCCACATTCCACAAACACTTATTTGCTGGAATCAATAAAGAGAGATTAAGAACAATGAGCATGTGTGTGGTGTGTGTTTGTGTGTGTGTGTGTGTGTGTGTGTGCACGTGTGTGAAAGAGATTTAGGGGCAATGATAGTTGAATCTGTCATAAAATGAGTTTTGGATCTCTAATATTAAATGATCGGATGAAGTACTCTAATTTATTTAATCTGTGCTTTGCAATGAACAGAGGCCTTTGCATAGAACATTTTGATTCATTTTCAGAATTAAGGATTATGATTCAGTGAGACATTTGACAATACTGTCCAGTGGAGCAGAATATAGTTAAAATTGCAAAACCACCTATGTCTGCTAGAAGTAAAACTACATGTAATTTGCCTCAGTAGAAATGCCAAATAAATTCATGTTCTGCTATTCTGAAATGGGAAAGAACTATTTTTAGTTCTGTCATCTCTCCAGATCATCACCTTACAATCCATTTAGTTCCTCAGCAAATCTAAGTAGCAATAAGATACAATGTAGCTTTTCAGTGAATGAACATCAAAAGATCTCCTTGATGAAGCTTTTTCTTTCTATGCTATTGAGCACAGCAATTTCATGGAAAGGGTCCATTGAAGTTGGAATTGAAAAAAAGATCCAATCATAATTTTGAAACTAGAAGAATGCTAAAAAAGAGCTTTTTGAGCATGGCTTATGGCTTTTCTGCTGTGGAAAACCTTATCATTTAGACCAAGAAAATAATGGCAAGATAATAAAGATACAGGCTTGTAAGATGGCTAATTTTCAACTTTTAGTTTCTACAAATATGATTAGAATGAAAATAAGCAGATGGAGTTACATAACAGCTTTTTACTTGAGTTAATTATTCAAAGTAAAGAATGAATGAGAAAATAATATTTGACTACGTCAATTCCATATATTTCTACGAGAATTATTGTTTTCAAATCAATTTGGCATCCTTTTCCCTAGGAAATGTCTGAGATAATAAATAGTAAATTGGCCCAAACATTTAAGAAAGCTTCTTTATAATTTTAGAAAAAATTTATAAAGAACAAACTTAGCTTATGCTAAATTATCACTATATTACCTGAGATGTGTACAATGACTAAGAAACAAGGATCACCTTTGGGCTAAAATTTTATCTATATCTAGTATTTTATATTTTTAAAGCCAAAAATACTTTTCAGAAAATTTTTTCAAAATTTTATATTCTTTAAAGCCAAAAATATTTTCAGAAAATATGAAGTAATGGCACTGGCCAACAGAGTATCATTTCCTTATGAACATATTTGAAGTCTGTTTCATAAACTTTAAACTCATACTTTCTATAAAAAGTGTTATCTAATAACAACAACTAACAGGTTTCATATTTACTAAACTTCTTGCAAAAAATCATATAAAACTGAAAACACAACAACCGCAAGTTATCTAATACTCATACTGGTGGTATTACACTTGATTTATACTGGTTACACAAGGAGTTTGTTTAGTCTTTCAAAAATTAAAACAAAAATAATAATGAGCCATGTGATTGACACTTAAGGAATATAAAGTTTGCCCATGAATCAGATTATTATTAATTAGCTAAAGTTGCAATTTTTTACATTAATGGAATAGGATCTATTCTTGCATGTACTTATTCAAGAAATATTTACAGTGATTTCCCTGATGGCAAGTGATGCGGAGCATTTTCTCATGTGCTTGTTGGCCATGTCTATGTCTTCCTCCGTGAGATTTCTGTTCATGTCTTTTGAAAGTGAGACAGAACATGAGAGTCCCCTAACTCTGGGAAACAAACAAGGGGTGGTAGAAAGGGAGGTGGGTGGGGGGTGGGGGTAACTGGGTGACGGGCACTGAGGGGGGCACTTGATGGGATGAGCACTGGGTGTTATTCTATATGTTGGCAAATAGAACACCAATAAAAAATAAATTAAAAAAGAAATAATTACAGTGAATATGTGTGGGAGATTGTTAGACATTAACACAAATTAATCATACTCAGATCCTGAGCTGACAGCCTAGTTAGAATACAACATGGCCATAAAGAGCCGTAATAGGAGGCACACAGTGATGACAGGTGTCTGCCTCATTTCTAGCACTTTCACTGCAGCCATTTTTTCTCAAAACCATTTTATGGTGAGTACATAAAATCTGGTCATATACAACACCACCAGCTGGAGGCTTTTTTTCTAGAATCCTCATTTGCTCTTTGCTCTAAGCTTTCCTTAATTCTGGCTGCAGATTTAAGTTCAATCTTCCATCGTGCCTCTATGATTTGACACAGTACTTATCCTTCTTCTGGCTTACTGACTTCAGTTACTCACTTATTCTTGGCTTGCTTTTCACCTTTGAATTTGCTCTGTTAAGAGATGTTTCTATTGCTCATGCTGAATATTTAACGATGACTTAGAAGAGGGAAGGTAATGTCAGAAAAGGGGTATAGGAAATCAAAGCAGAGAAAACTGGAAGGAAGAGAGATCAGAGGAAGCTTCTTAGACACGGGTGTGTGTACAATGATCCATATTATTCTTGTTTGGTTATGTACTATAAAGTCACCATGAGCAATGAATTTGCAAATATTAAACCATTGCTTCTAGGAGAATAAGGCGTTAGTTTACCTTGAGCATCTAATTATGGAATTTTTGTCAACCAATCAACACATAATCTTGTTGTATGTGTATTTCCTTTTTTAAAAGACACCTTATTTAATATGGTGCAGCTGGGTGGCTCAGTCAGTTAAGCATCTGACTCGTGATTCTGGGTCAGGGTTCCAAGAGCAAGCCCTGCATCAGCTTCATGCTCAGCAAGAAGTCTGAGTTTCTGTCCCTCTTCCTCTGCCCCTCCCTTCCTAAAATAAAGAAATCTTTTTGTTAAAAAAGTAAAGATGCCTTATTTAATATATATCTTTTTTTTAAATAGATGTTCAGCCTTTTTTTTTTAATTTATTTATGATAGTCACAGAGAGAGAGAGAGAGAGAGAGAGAGGCAGAGACACAGGCGGAGGGAGAAGCAGGCTCCATGCACCGGGAGCCCGATGTGGGATTCGATCCCGGGTCTCCAGGATCGCGCCCTGGGCCAAAGGCAGGCGCCAAACCGCTGCGCCACCCAGGGATCCCCTAATATATATCTTGATTCATCAACATTGAATTCATGGTCAACAGCATATAACTGATGTGCCTGAACAGAGCTTTATAAGCTAAGTCATATCACAGCCTTCTTGCACGTAGACACACCAGACAGCACTCCAGCCCTATGCCTAGGGGACCATTGTAAACAGTAAAATCACCAACAAAAAGCACAAAAATTATGAAAAGCCCAGTACTAAGTGGACTATGATGAAAAGGACTTTGTTGAGAGCTGAAGAAGGCAGAGCACCATCTTTGTTTTCCCTCGGACAGAAACATCACCTTTGGGAAACAGTGGGAAAATTATCCCCATTCCACCTACATCTGCAAATGACCATGAGAGTGCCAGGAGTATTGACCTGGGGGTTATAAATAAATTTCAGTGGGTAGGAAAATTTGCAAATATGAAATCTTTAAATAATGAGAAACTATCATTTTAGTTCATGCCTATGAATTTTGGGTAGGATTTTAACATGGATAGTTGAGAAGGAAGGGTATTTGGTAAGAGACAATGATCTCAACAAAATTATGATCATGGGCAACTTTATGGCTAGAATTCCTGGAGTGTGTTTCAGGCAGAAACTAGGAATAAGAATGGCAAATCAGGATGGAAATACAGACAAGAAGTGTTGAATTCTTGGGGAACTTGGATTTCACATCCAAGCTGAGTTTCAAACTTTTTATGTGGATGTAGAACCCCCTCTTCATCCAAAGGATTCCTTTGAAATCCAGCATCACAATGTATGAACAAGGAGCAGATCTAATTACAAAGCATGTGAGGGTCCTGTATCAGTCAAAGGCCACCCAGGAAAAGTGAATACATTGCAGGTATTTGTAACAGAGTGAACATGGGACATGCATTTGATGCACAGATGCTGAAAATCTGAGAAACAGAGAGGGGATGGAGAAACACCTGGAAGCTATCTGGAAACCATAATCATATTTAGGACAAAGAACTGGGGAGGGTGGAGAAAGTGGTGTTAGTTGGCACCAAGGCACCAGCAGTATAAAGAGAATGTGAAACCAGATGAATCTGTTCTGTGTACCCGGAACTGAAAAAAAAAAGAGAAAGAAAGAAAGAAAGAAAGAAAGAAAGAAAGAAAGAAAGAAAGAAAGAAAGAAAGAAAGGAAGGAAGGAAGGAAGTAGTCTTTACAGTAGACTGCCTTTGCCAGGAGTTCCTGCCAGTGCTTCCAATAGGCTAAACATTTCCAGAAGGCAGCTGACTTGAGTCTAAGAAATGTGTCCTATGACATGTGGAAGCCAGCATAGCAGGAAAAACATGAGGAATGGTTCCAGGGACGAATAGGCCCAGCACAGTATAGAACTGAGCCACACATGTCCCACCTCTCCTCAGTTTGAATACAGTTGATGTGGAAAATCTTTGCATTAAGCAATGCAGAATCATTGGCTTATTTTAGCACATGGCATAACATGATCTATATGCCTCATGCTATAATATTAAAGAGATCAAGAGGAAAAATATTTATATATGTAATGGAGATCCAAAATTAGAAAGTTAAGTCACTGTCCATTTAATGGAAAGTTCACCAAGTGTAAGTTGCTCTCAAAATCAAAAGGACAACTGAACACATTCAATTAAAAAAATGTAGATCTTTAGATTCCAAATTCACTGCACTTTTACTGAAACATTAGAAGTTAGGGTTTCTAAATATCAAGTTGAGTGAAGTTGTGAATATCTTTTTAATTAACTGTACTTCTTAATTATATCATTTAACTATTCTTTCTCATGTCCCTTTGTCTGGCCAAAGGATTTTTAGCTTTCGCAACTTGTTACATGTCTTCAGGATAGTTTCTTGATCAAATACTGTTTTTAGGGATCCCTGGGTGGCGCAGCGGTTTGGCGCCTGCCTTTGGGCCAGGGCGCGATCCTGGAGACTCGTGATCGAATCCCACATCAGGCTCCCGGTGCATGGAGCCTGCTTCTCCCTCTGCCTATGTCTCTGCCTCTCTCTCTCTCTCACTGTGTGCCTATCATAAATTAAAAAAAAAAAATCAAATACTGTTTTTATAATTAAACCTCTAATCTTGGGCAATTAATTGATTTACTGGCCAAATGGAAAAATTAAAGCCATCAGACATTAATGCTTTACAATTTAATATGTTCACTTATTTTCATTTCCTGAGACAACCAATTAGAGTAGTCAGAATTTTAGGAATAATCATAGCTCCAATTGTCTCATCTACTGTCAAATCTCCTTTTCTTAGTTGGCAACTGTATAAGCATTGATTTAAAAACTTTAGAGGGGGGCAGCCCCAGTGGCACAGCAGTTTAGTGCCACCTGCAGCCTGGGGTGTGATCCTGGAGACCTGGGATCGAGTCCCACGTCAGGCTCCCGGCATGGAGCCTGCTTCTCCCTCTGCCTGTGTCTCTGCCTCTCTCTCTCTGTGTGTCTCTATGAATAAATAAATAAAAATTTTAAAAAATCTTTAAAAAATAAAAACTTTAGAGGGAATATGTCCAATGTACAGACCTTAAAAGACGAAAAGTTACAGTGATCACAGCTTGATGAGCCTCCTGGTGGTACACTTGTACAAATTTTACTTATTCTAGGACAAAGCAGACTTACCATGGAACCAGCAACCATATGGAAAATCATTTGGTGGCCATATTGCTTATGCAAAGCTAGATTTTATTTCACATAGACATTTTGTTTCTGACCAAAATATACAAGATATGGAACTCTACCAAGGAGTAGGCCTAGGTGGCTGAAAGAAGATGAAAGGAATTTGAACTTCTGCTTTCTTCACATTCAAAAACAAAGAAAATCCAGGTCATTCGTCTGTGGTTTGCTTACTTAAATTGACCTTGCAAATGGCATCCATTCGTCCTCAGCATTAGAGACAGCCATGCATCAAGTACAAACAAGTTTTTCCTCATAGTCAACTATTACCATGTTTTCTACATTCATCTCATGGAATGAAGGTGACTAAACAGTGTGATAAAGCAGTTTATTATTAAGAAAACATTACTATATGCACATATTAATTATGGGTTCTAAGTGTGACACATAATATAGTTGTCTTTTTAAAATTAATTGTCAGGTAAGTGCCTTTTCCTTTGTAGTAGAGCTTCAATAGACATTTGCTAATTTGACTTATTTAAATTCCATTACCAGATAAATTAAGTTTCAGTTTTAAATACTTTATTAAAAAAAGAAAAGTACCATATACCTTGTGATTTAGAAAATTAAGAGAAAATAACTAATTTATGTTTGCCAACACTCCTGTCAAAAGTTAGAATTAAGTGGTAGATTTGGCAGCTTTCGGGGACAGAGTGTTACAGACAGCCAATCTAAATAATTAATACTTCTCATATTTACTTAAAATATGATAAACATTAATATTACCTTTATTTGCTTCTATTTGGACACTATCATATCAGAGGACTGTTAGAAATGAGTATTTTGGCATGTGGTACTAATCCATTGCTAGGGACACATGGAGTGCATGGCCAAATTGGAGCTGGCATTAGGAGTAGACTTCTTTGAAGAGCTGTTGTTGACCTATGATAAGTACAATAAATTCTGGGATGAGTTATTTTTAAATGTATTGTATTTCTTTAAATATTTATTAATTGACCCCCAAATTGAAATGTTTGTTTTTAAGATGTCTATGATGGGAAGTAATGGCCCCAAAGATAGCCACACCTTAATCCTTGCAACCTGTGAATGATTTATATTACATGGCCAAAGAGACTTTGCCAATATGATTAAGATTAAGAACCTCAAGATATGGAGACCATCCTGGATTACCTGGGTAGGTAGATCCAGTTTAATCACATGAGTACTTAGAAGTAAATAACCTTTTCCAGCTGTGGTCAAGAGCTGTTAGCATATGAAGGATTTGATATCTCATTGCTGCTTCTGAAAAGTAGGGGGTTATGTGTAAATATCATAGAAATGCCTCTACAGGCTGGAAGAGGCAGGGAAATAGATTCTCCCCTAGAACTGCTTACAGAAAGAGATGTAGCTCTGCTCATCTCACTCTATTTCAGTGAGACCTGTGTTAGAATTCTGTCTTGTGGAAATAAGATATTTATGCTATTTAGGATCACTAAATTTGTGGTACTTTGTAAATGGCAGCAATAATATCTGAATACAATTCATTACTAATTTACTTTCTCATACTTCCCTAGCCACAATATTTCATCAGAAGGAAAATTTCAAAAAATGAAGATTGTATTTTATCTCTTAAAAGATGAAGAAAAAGTGTGGAGGGGTGCTCAGTGAGATTAAAGGAGAAAATATTTTGGAACACAGGTCTCCTAGTGTCTGATCTATTGTGCCACTCTGTTTTTCCTTCATATTACCTTAAATATGTCCTTTTATCTTTATATACCTTGAAAACATGAGCTATTTTTTATATGAGATCATTATTTTCAAGGGGAAACAAGAAGTAGCTACAGATGGGCTCCTGGTGGCAGGAAGCTGAGGTTTTGCAATCTATTCAAGTAGGAAAAAAGGTGTTTCCCCTTCCATGATGGAAGGTAATCAATATGAATCAACCTGACGTCAGGTAGCAGGCTGATCCATCTGGGTAATGGTGCATTACTAGGAATTCAGTGTTAGCCTCTGCCATTAGCAGATTAGATATTCAGCAGTGGCTATAGCCCGACAAGCCCTGGTGAGTGGAAGTTCAGGTTACTGGGCTCATGCATAACCTCCATCACTACCATTATGGTCAGTTTCCTCATAAGACTATTGGTCAGTGACAGGAGTAGGTGAGAAAGGTGGCAGATTGATATCCATCCTATCTACCTTATTAAAATCCTCCTCTGTTGAGGTCACCCTCTGGTGAACATTAGGGACACAAAATCTTCATATTCTGTACTATTTTGAGATATTTATCTACATGTCTCTTCCCTAAACCTGCTTGTTGCTAATTTTCCAATCATGTTCCTTCTAAGTCCCTGACTATCCATCCAAATTATTAGCCACAGTTCATAGTCCAATGTAGAGTCATATGTCTGGTCATGTCTCCTTCCCAGCAAAATAAACCATCAGATAGTCTGCTCAAAGTTCTTCCCAGGGACTATCTCCTTGTCCTTCAGGGCCAATTCAAAGTGGGACTTTCATGCTGTAGCTGTCCACTATTGGATGGTTTTGGCACACTGTATATAACCATCTGTAAACCAAGCCTGATTTGTTGCTTCCTCAGTCATTGCTTGTCAAGAATCCCTCATAAAGTAATAGGAGAGCACTGGAGAGGTAAGGTAATGTGTGTAGCTAAAGAAGGGGCTAATGGTATTTGAGCTATTTCCTCATGCAACTTGTTCCTTGAAGACCTGTTTGAGCATGTCTTGTATATACCACTTCATTTTGGTGAAGGATTGCTGCTGCATACAACCAAATTTATAGTTTGATGGGAAAGATAAACACCTAGTGCATGATGGGAAACTTTGTGGCAATTTTGTTTCCTTTGGTTAGGAATTCACTAAGACCTATTTCCATAGCCAGCATTCATAGCTTCAGAGTCAAAATGTGGCAATGGGACGGATTCCAGTCACTGTCAACATTTTATTTCTGCCCCTACTACTTCAGACTCCTCTGGTTTCGAAATCACAATTGTAAAAGGAGGAATACTTCCACCAAGGGAAAAAGACAATGATTCTATTAAATTTGAGACTACCACCTAGCTAATTTGGTACTCTTCCCTTTGGGGAATGGTGCTTAATTCCCTTCTCCTTCAATGTGAACTGGCTTTAGTTGGCTTGCTTCTAATATGGAATACAAAAGAATTTATGTTATGTCATTTCCAAAAGTACACTATAAAAAGACTAAAGCTTCTGTCTTGGGAATTCTTGCACGTTCCCCCTCTCTTCAGTCACTTACCCTTGGGAAGCCACATACTATCTTACAAGGGCATTTATGGAAGCCTATCAAGAGATTCATGTGGTAAGGAAATGAAAACTCTGACCAACAACTAGCAAGGAATTGTGGCCCTCCCAACCAAGACATCTGTGATCTTGGAAATGGATCCTTTTTCATCTGGGTCTTCAGATGAGTCCAAAGCCAGAGCTGACAGCTTAACAACCACCCCAGGAAAAGTTTCCAGCCAGAATGTCCCAGCTAAGCAGCTTACAGATCCCTGACAGACAGAAACTATGAGATAATAATCACTGTTTAAATCTACTAAATTTTGGTTACTTTATTATGTAGCAACAGATCACTAATACTAACCAATATTAAAAATCATCAGAGAATGAAGCGTATGGCATTTGATCTTCAACTGTATATAGCTCAGTGGAAGGTCGGATTGCATAGGAGGATCTTATGGGTATTTTCATGTGTCTGCTGGCCATCTGTATGTCTTCTTTAGTATAATGTCTATTCAGAGTCTCTGCTCATTTTTTAATCATATTGTTTTGTTTTGCTTTTGCTATTTAGTTGTATGAGTTCTTTAAATACTTTGGATATTAACCCCTTCTCAGATAAGATTTGCAAATATTTTCTTCCCTTCAGTAGGTTACTTTTTCATTTTGTTGGTGGTTTCCTTTGCTATAGAGTGTTTTTAGTTTCACTTGTTTAGTTTTACTTTTGTTACCTTTGATCATGGTGTCAAATCCAAAAAAAAAAAATCATCTCTAAGACCTATATCTAGGTGCTTACCACCTATTTTTTCTTCTGGGAGTTTTATGATTTCAGGTGTTACATTTAAGTCTTCAATCCATTTTGAGTTTTTTGCTTATGGTTTATGATAGTGATCCAGTTTCATTGTTTTGCATATGGCTGTCAAGTTTTCCCAGCACCATTCGTTGAAGAGACTGTCCTTTCCCCTGGAGTTGCATTTTGGCCCTCCTGATTCTGATCTTCCATACTTTAGCATGACTTGCTAAATTCAGACTTTCTGCTTCTTGGTCCTGCATATGTATTGGTAATGGACAGTTTCTTTAAAGGTAGCTCAATAAAAAAGACCTGGATCTCTTCAAGTAAAAGATTTCCTTTTGACATATCTCCTAAGTGCTGGTCATTATTCTGTGTAAAAATTTGTAGAAAATTCCTTCAAAATAGGCTCACTAGCCCTCTTCCTATCTCATAGCATTTAAAATTGATGGAATATTTACTGATTATTTAATATAGAAAATCGTAAGTTTCAAATCAAATATTTTTCCAAATCAAGTTATTTAGAGGTTGGCAGATTACTAACACCTTCTATTTGTTTTTTTTTAATTAATTTTTATTGGTGTTCAATTTACCAACATACAGAAAAACACCCAGTGCTCATCCCATCAAGTGTCCACCTCAGTGCCCGTCACCCATTCCCCTCCAACAGCCACCCTCCTCCCCCCTTCCACCACCCCTAGTTCGTTTCCCCGAGTTAGGAGTCTTTATGTTCTGTCTCCCTTCCTGATATTTCCCAACATTTCTTCTCCCTTCCTTTTTATTCCCTTTCACTATTATTTATATTCCCCAAATGAATGAGAACATACACTGTTTGTCCTTCTCCGATTGACTTATTTCACTCAGCATAATACCCTCCAGTTCCATCCACGTAGAAGCAAATGGTGGGTATTTGTCGTTTCTAATTGCTGAGTAATATTCCATTGTATACATAAACCACATCTTCTTTATCCATCATCTTTCGATGGACACCGAGGCTCCTTCCACAGTTTGGCTATTGTGGCCATTGCTGATAGAAACATCGGGGTGCAGGTGTCCCGACGTTTCATTGCATCTGTATCTTTGGGGTAAATCCCCAACAGTGCAATTGCTGGGTCATAGGGCAGGTCTATTTTTAACTCTTTGAGGAACCTCCACACAGTTTTCCAGAGTGGCTGCACCAGTTCACAGTCCCACCAACAGTGTAAGAGGGTTCCCTTTTCTCCGCATCCTCTCCAACATTTGTTGTTTCCTGCCTTGTTAATTTTCCCCATTCTCACTGGTGTGAGGTGGTATCTCATTGTGGTTTTGATTTGTATTTCCCTGATGGCAAGTGATGCAGAGCATTATCTCATGTGCATGTTGGCTATGTCCGTGTCTTCCTCTGTGAGATTTCTCTTCATGTCTTTTGCCCATTTCATGATTGGATTGTTTGTTTCTTTGGTGTTGAGTTTAATAAGTTCTTTATAGATTTTGGAAACTAGCCCTTTATCTGATATGTCGTTTGCAAATATCTTCTCCCATTCTGTAGGTTGTCTTTTAGTTTTGTTGACTGTATCCTTTGCTGTGCAGAAGATTCTTATCTTGATGAAGTCCCAATAGTTCATTTTTGCTTTTGTTTCTTTTGCCTTTGTGGATGTATCTTGCAAGAAGTTACTGTGGCCGAGTTCAAAAAGGGTGTTGCCTGTGTTCTCTTCTATGATTTTGATGGACTCTTGTCTCACATTTAGATCTCTCATCCATTTTGAGGTTATCTTTGTGTCTGGTGCAAGAGAGTGGTCCAGTTTCATTCTTCTGCATGTGGATGTCCAATTTTCCCAACACCATTTATTGAAGAGACTGTCTTTCTTCCAGCGGATAGTCTTTCCTCCTTTATCAAATATTAGATGACCATACATTTCAGGGTCCACTTCTGGGTTCTCTATTCTGTTCCATTGATCTATGTGTCTGTTTTTGTGCCAGTACCACACTGTCTTGATGACCACAGCTTTGTAGTACAACCTGAAATCTGGCATTGTGATGCCCCCAGCTATGGTTTTCTTTTTTAAAATTCCCCTGGCTATTCGGGGTCTTTTCTGATTCCACACAAATCTTAAAATAATTTGTTCTAACTCTCTGAAGAAAGTCCATGGTATTTTGATAGGGATTGCATTAAACGTGTAAATTGCCCTGGGTAACATTGACATTTTCACAATATTAATTCTGCCAATCCATGAGCATGGAATATTTTTCCATCTCTTTGTGTCTTCCTCAATTTCTTTCAGAAGTGTTCTATAGTTTTTAGGGTATAGATCCTTCACCTCTTTGGTTAGGTTTATTCCTAGGTATCTTATGCTTTTGGGTGCAATTGTAAATGGGATTGACTCCTTAATTTCTCTTTCTTCAGTCTCATTGTTAGTGTATAGAAATGCCATTGATTTCTGGGCATTGATTTTGTATCCTGCCACGCTACCAAATTGCTGTATGAGTTCTAGCAATCTTGGGGTGGAGGCTTTTGGGTTTTCTTTGTACAGTATCATATCATCGGCAAAGAGGGAGAGTTTGACTTCTTCTTTGCCAATTTGAATGCCTTTAATGTCTTTTTGTTGTCTGATTGCTGAGGCGAGGACTTCCAGAACTATGTTGAACAGCAGTGGTGAGAGTGGACATCCCTGTCTTGTTCCTGATCTTAGGGGAAAGGCTCCCAGTGCTTCCCCATTGAGAATGATATTTGCTGTGGGCTTTTCGTAGATGGCTTTTAAGATGTCGAGGAAAGTTCCCTCTATCCCAACACTCTGAAGTGTTTTGATCAGGAATGGATGCTGTATTTTGTCAAATGCTTTCTCTGCATCTAATGGGAGTATCATATGGTTCTTGGTTTTTCTCTTGCTGATATGATGAATCACATTGATGGTTTTATGAGTGTTGAACCAGCCTTGTGTCCCGGAGATAAATCCTACTTGGTCATGGTGAATAATTTTCTTAATGTGTTGTTGGATCCTATTGGCTAGTATCTTGTTGAGAATTTTTGCATCCATGTTCATCAGGGATATTGGTCTGTAATTCTCCTTTTTGGTGGGGTCTTTGTCTGGTTTCGGAATTAAGGTGATGCTGGCCTCATAGAACGAATTTGGAAGTACTCCATCTCTTTCTATCTTTCCAAACAGCTTTAGTAGAATAGGTATGATTTCTTCTTTAAACGTTTGATAGAATTCCCCTGGGAAGCCATCTGGCCCTGGACTCTTGTGTCTCGGGAGGTTTTTGATGACTGCTTCAATTTCCTCCCTGGTTATTGGCCTGTTCAGGTTTTCTATTTCTTCCTGCTCCAGTTTTGGTAGTTTGTGGCTTTCCAGTAATGCGTCCATTTCTTCTAGATTTCCTAATTTATTGGCGTACAGCTGTTCATAATATGTTTTTAGAATCGTTTGTATTTCTTTGGTGTTGGTAGTGATCTCTCCTTTCTCATTCATGATTTTATTAATTTGAGTCTTCTCTCTCTTCTTTTTAATAAGGTTGGCTAATGGTTTATCTATCTTATTAATTCTTTCAAAGAACCTACTCCTGGTTCTGTTGTTCTGTTCCACAGTTCTTTTGGTCTCGATATCATTTAGTTCTGCTCGAATTTTAATTAACTGTCTTCTGCTGGGAGTGGGGTCTATTTGTCGCTTTTTCTCTAGTTCCTTTATGTGTAAGGTGAGCTTTTGAATTTGAGTTCTTTCCAGTTTTTGAATGGATGCTTGTATTGGGATGTATTTACCCCTCAGGACTGCTTTTGCTGCGTCCCAAAGATTTTGAACGGCTGTATCTTCATTCTCATTAGTTTCCATGAATCTTCTCAATTCTTCCTTAATTTCCTGGTTGACTTTTTCACCTTTTAGCAGGATGGTCCTTAACCTCCACGTGTTTGAGGTCCTTCCAAACTTCTTGTTGTGATTAAGTTCTAATTTCAAGGCATTATGGTCTGAGAATATACAGGGGACTATCCCAAACTTTTGGTATCGGTTCAGACCCGATTTCTGACCCAGTATGCGGTCTATTCTGGAGAAAGTCCATGTGCACTTGAGAAGAATGTGTATTCAGTTGAGTTTGGATGTAAAGTTCTGTAGATATCTGTGAAATCCATCTGGTCCAGTGTATCATTTAAAGCTCTCGTTTCTTTGGATATGTTGTGCTTAGAAGACCTATCTAGTATAGAAAGAGCTAGATTGAAACCACCAAGTATAAGTGTATTATTATCAAAGTATTTCTTCAGTTTGGTTATTAATTGGTTTAAATATTTGGCAGCTCCCACATTCGGGGCATATATATTGAGAATTGTTAAGTCCTCTTGTTGGATAGATCCTTTGAGTATGAGATAGTGTCCCTCTTCATCTCTCACTATAGTCTTCGGGGTAAATTTTAATTTATCTGATATAAGGATGGCTACCCCTGCTTTCTTTTGAGGACCATTTGAATGGTAAATGGTTCTCCAACCTTTTATTTTCAGGTTGTAGGTGTCCTCTGTCTAAAATGAGTCTCTTGTAGACAGCAAATAGATGGGTCCTGCTTTTTTATCCAGTCTGAAACCCTGCGCCTTTTGATGGGGTCATTAAGCCCGTTCACGTTCAGAGTTACTATTGACGGATATGAGTTTAGTGTCATCATATCTATTCAGTCCTTGTTTTTGTGGATTGTTCCCCTGAACTTCTTCTTAAAGGGGAATTTTAAGAGTCCCCCTTAACATTTCTTGCAGAGCTGGTTTGGAGGTCACATATTCTTTCAGTTCCTGCCTGTCTTGGAAGCTCTTTATCTCTCCTTCCATTTTGAATGAAAGCCTTGCTGGATAAAGTATTCTTGGTTGCATGTTCTTTTCATTTAGGACCCTGAATATATCCTGCCAGCCCTTTCTGGCCTGCCAGGTCTCTGTGGAGAGGTCTGCTGTTATCCTAATATTCCTCCCCATAAAAGTCAGGGACTTTTTTTGTCTTGCTGCTTTAAGAATCTTCTCCTTATCTTTGGAATTTGCAAGCTTCACTATTAAATGTCGAGGTGTTGATCGGTTTTTGTTGATTTTAGGGGGGGATCTCTCTATTTCCTGGATCTGAATGCCTGTTTCCCTTCCCAGATTCGGAAAGTTTTCAGCTAGGATTTGTTCAAATACATATTCTGGCCCTCTGTCCCTTTCGGCCCCCTCGGGAACCCCAATTAAACGTAGGTTTTTCTTCCTCAGGCTGTCATTTATTTCCCTTAATCTATCCTCATGGTCTTTTAATTGCCTGTCTCTTTTTTCCTCAGTTTCCCTCTTTGCCATCAACTTGTCTTCTATGTCACTCACTCGTTCTTCCACCTCATTAAGCCTCGTCGTTAGGACTTCTAGCTTGGATTGCATCTCATTTAATTGATTTTTAATTTCTGCCTGATTGGATCTAAATTCTGCAGTCATGAAGTCTCTTGAGTCCTTTATGGTTTTTTCTAGAGCCACCAGTAGCTGTATAATAGTGCTTCTGAATTGGCTTTCTGACATTGAATTGTAATCCATATTTTGTAACTCTGTGGGAGAGAGGGCTGTTTCTGATTCTTTTTTTTTGAGGTGAGGTTTTCCTTCTAGTCATTTTGCTCAGTGCAGAGTGGCCAAAAACAAGTTGTATTGGGAAAAGGAGAAAAAGAGAGAGAAGGAAGGAAAAGAGAAAAAGAAAAAAGAGAAAGAAGAAAAAAAAGGAAAGAGAAGAAAAAGAGAAAGAAAAAGAAAGAAAGGAGAAAAAAAAAAGGGTGGGGTGGGGTGGGGGAAGCAATCCGAAATCAAGAAGAAAGAAAGAAAAAAAAAGCACAAAACAAAACAAAAACAAAAACAAAAAAACAAAAAAAAACACGGGGGAGTATCTTCCAATGCTGTATATTTTACGTCCCTTGACTTCCCTTGGAACTGGTCCGTGTCGCTGGTCTTCTGGGGGAGGGGCCTGCTGTGCTGATTTTCAGGTGTTAGCACCTGGGGGGGCTGCTCTGCCCCTGCCTGGTGCAGGGCTCAGTGGGGATTGTTCACCCCGTGAGGCCCCTGGAGGAAGCCGCAGTGGCGGCGGCAGCTCTGGGACCCTGGAGTCAGCTCCCGCAGTAGCTCCGGGGCTCTCCGTCTGCAGGGCCTGGAGGCTCGGGGGCGGGGCCCTGATCTGCCCAGCTCTGGGCAGGAGCGTCCTTGCTGACCTGGGCCCTCCCGGCCTCTGCCTGTCCCGGGGAGGCCGGATCCTGGGCTGTGTCCCGGCGCCCTGTGCTCCGGAGCCTGCGCTGGTGGATTCGCTCCCGCCCCGCAGCCCCCTCCGCGGAGCCGCCGCCCGAGCCCCTCCGAGCTGCTCCGGGTCCCGCCGAGCGCTGCAGCCCTTAGGGAGCTCGGCGCACTCTCCGGGGCGCAGTTCCTCTGTTACTGACCCAGGGAGCCCGAGGGCATCCCCGCCTTTCTGGGGATCCTGCTCCAATTCCCCGGGAGGCCTTTCCGCGGGGAAGGTCGGTGCAGCTCCTGCTTCTCCGGGACGGGGCTCTCCTGTCCTGGGGACACTCGCCCCAGCCTCAGCCCGGCTCCTCGGGCCCCCTCCCCCTCGGAGGCCTTTTGTGTCTTTCTTTCTTTTTTTTTTTTTTAATTTTTATTTATTTATGATAGTCACAGAGAGAGAGAGAGAGAGGCAGAGACACAGACAGAGGGAGAAGCAGGCTCCATGCACCGGGAGCCCGACGTGGGACTCGATCCCGGGTCTCCAGGATCGCGCCCTGGGCCAAAGGCAGGCGCCAAACCACTGCGCCACCCAGGGATCCCTGTGTCTTTATTTCTTTTTCCCCGTCTTCCTACCTTGATAGAGGCGCAAACTCTTCTCACTGTAGCATTCCAGCTGGTCTCTCTTTAAATCTCAGGCCGAATTCGTAGGTTTTCAGGATGATTGGATGGTTTTCTAGGTAATTTGTTGAGGACAGGTGACTTGGGGACCCTGCTCTGCCGCCATCCTGCCCATCCCAATCCAACACCTTCTATTTGAATGGTGCTTTATAATTTAAAGCTCTTCCAAAGCATTATTTATTTATTGTCTTGGATGTTACTAACAGTTAAATAGCTATGTTTTAGAAAATACAGTGAACATTAAAAAAAATACATGTGTGTTCCTTCCTTTCTAGAAATTTCTAGTGTAAGTACTTTATTATTCTCCCCCTTTTAAAAATATTGTCTCATTTCCTATTTGAAAAATGTCAAAAAATATTTTATTGAATTCCAGATATATGGTTAGTATGAAATTCTAAGAAATTTAATGGGAGATTCACGTTTAATTCTTTAACATAAGACTTCTTTGTCTGAGATCCATGTCCTCACAAATGGTAACATGACCAGGAATGGCATTTTGAGCAGAAAAAATTTGATCTTAGCAATAATAATGCCCTTAAAAATGATGTAGAGCTTAGCAGACAGCAGACACAATGAAAGTTATGGAAAGACTGTTCTGTGAAAAGCTTTAGCAACCAGTGGAAGATACTCCTTTGTATTTTGTTTATAGCCTTTTCTTTTTCTTTCAGAAATTGTCTTTTGTTTGTTTATATAAAGACTCCCAGTAGTACTGAGAGCCCTTGCACAGCTATTGTTTTTGTTTTCCTTCTGAAAATTGTTGTATATATTCAAGTAACCCAGGGAGGCAGGACATTTTATCATTTTCTTTCATCAAGTCTGACTTCACCATTACATGTTGTTTCCATCCTCAGTATTCTCTCAGACAATTATTGAAAAATTCACTTTCAATTTCCTTTATTTTTTTTTATACTTTAATTTGCTGTCATGCATCTCTCACTTTTCAGAAGTGCTTTCACTTTAAGAGAACAAACAGCTAGTGTTGCCTGACTCCATGCTTTGCCATTTTGTTTTAGAACATCCTCTTGGAATTTAAGTAGACTAATCTGTCTAAATAAAAAGACATATCAGATTTCACTGTGTCCTGACCTACTCATAAACAATCAGATACTCTCTTATCTCACTTGGGAAAAGAAAAGGAAAGAAATAGATCTTTTCTGTGCTCTGATAACTCTAGGTTTATCTGAGACTGTAGCACTTGATGATCTGTGATAGTTATGGAGCATTAGCTACTCCATTTAAGAATAGCTCATGTTTACAAATTCACTTAGTGACTAAATTTCTCATTTTTTTATTGGCTTAAAGGTAGACTGTTTCTCTTAGCAATAAAAACACTTTTTAGGATGCTCTTTTCTTTCAAGGCGATACTTTTTATATTTGTGTAGAACTATTCTCCATATTTTTAATGAGAGAATAAAAAAGATTTTACATCAGTAAATATAAAGACAGAGAAGGTTAGAAATAGAAATAACTGAATCCATTGCTTTTTTTCTATTTTAAAATAGTGAAGTTGTTTTATTAAGTCATCTCATTGCTTTAAGTATATATTAAGCTATCCAAACAAATGCCAGTCCACTCTAAAAATCCAAACAAAATCTGCTACATCCAAGACCAGCTGCTTTTTTGTATGTATGTTTGATATATGCATGTGTATTTGTATTTTTGCTTCAAACAGATTTCTGGATCTTCTTTGCTCATGCTTTCTTTAGATTGAATAGTCATCCAAGTCCTGTCTGATAATTATTTCTTCAACTTTCTGAGACCCACTTCTTCCTTTCCAAACCCAAATTTAGTCCTTACATACAACGACGTTACAGCTAGTTGCCCCGAGTTCATTCTTATTTCACAGCGATGCCAATTTAAATTCACTGAAAACTTATCTGATCAGAAATGGTCACCGGCTGCCATAAGCTACAGGATGAAGTTCATCTTGTCAAGGGAAACCTTGGTATCTTTTCCAACATGATGTCCAACTATTACACACCCACAAAATTCTACTACTTCTATCAGGCTTGTTACTTTTAAGGTGTTCTTTCCATATCCAAGTCCTTGGCACTTAGCATTTACTCCTTTTCTCCAATTCCTTAAATTAAACAAAATTTTTAAATACAAAATTTTTATCAAAGCAACATACTTAAAAATATTGCCGAAGGGGCAGCCCCAGTGGCTTAGTGGTTTAGCACCGCCTTGAGCTCAGGGCGTGATCCTGGAGACCAGGGATTGAGTTCCATGTCAGGGTCCCTGCATGGAGCCTGCTTCTCCTTCTGTCTCTTTCTCTGTCTCTCTCTCTCTCTTAAATAAATAATTAAGTAAGTAAGTAAATAAATAAATAAATAAAATCTTTAAAAAAATATTGCCGAAGAACATAAAATGTGAAAACAGCAATCTCTTACATTTTTCTATTTCATCCAAAATATTGCTTACCAGCATAAACCATCCTCAACTCATATGGCTACTTCTCATTTACAAACATTTTCCTAAATAATGTTTATATTGGTACATGTTGACAAAAGTATTTTAGGCATTACTTCTTGATTTCCCATCTTGTAAGTGATGACTTCACTCTCTTCTCTTCCTCAATATATTTTTTTCTACTTTTGAGTCAAGGAATAAATTATGTTCTGCCTCCTTTTTATGCACCCTTTACCCCTCTGAGGTTATCAATTATTTCGTTTTCTTGACTTTTTAATGTACCTACTATAAATTTTCAAGTCCTCAAACATTCTGCCACCTGCCTGTCTAAAATATTTTCTGTATGCTGTCTTCCAATTCCATTTTCTTTTCTTGGAGTCACCATTCCCAGACCTTTTTCTTCAGTTCCAATCTAGACTGGTTACTCTTTAGGCTTCTTCAACTGCTATCTTCTGAATATTATCTTTACCTCTATGACAGATTGTTTTCTTGCCAAATCCTAAATTTTATATCCTCATTTTATGGTTCACACTGTTCAACAGGTTCCCAAAAGAGGGAACATTTAAAAATAAACCTTTTTGAGGCATCACATGTCTCAATTCTTTCATCTATCTTCATGGTATAGAATTCTATATTGAAAATAATTTCACTCCAATGATTAAAGCAGGAACCTCCATTTTGAGCAAAAGTTGTTGGCAGAATAGGAGGACTCTAGGGTCATCTTTTCCCATGAACACTAGCCTGAAGATGGACAAAACAAACTCCACAACTAAAGAGAGAGAAGAAAACACATGGAAGAACATAGGAGGTGTGGAGATGTGGTTCAGGGGAGAAATGGAGACTGTGGTTGGTTTAGAGGGAGGGAGCCATGGTCCTGAAGAAGAGAGGGAGAAAGAGCGAGAGAGAGAGAGCATGAGAGAGGAGCACGCAGGAGAATGCACAAGGAGAACATTTCCCCAAAGCCACTGGCTAGGAAAATGAGAAGTACTGATTTTTGGAGTTCTTACAACCAACAGGACTTAAAGCCTGGAGTTTTAAAGGTCAGTGGGCTTGACTGGGACAGAGACCTCAAGGCACTGCCCTGCTACTGTAGAGAAGGCAGGCAAACAGCCCAGGGACAGGTGGTTTGGAAAGTGCAACTTAAAGAATGCCTGGGACACACAGTGGGGAGAGTATTCACTCTTCTGGGAGTACTCCACTGAGGGCAGTGCTCACAGTGACCCTCTCTGGGAACGAGGGAGCTGGCTGGCACCATTCCTTCCCCAATCCTTCTGCACAAACACAGAGCCACCTGTGGGAAGCAGCACATCACCAACACAGGCTGCCTAACTTGTTCACACCAAGTCACACACCCCAAGGCTCTGGTGGGACTGTCCTTCTCAGTCTAGGTAGTCTCAGTCCCAGTGCCATTGGCCCTCCATCCCCAGAAGAGCAGCAGAAGCCCCCGCCCACCACATTTCCCACCTGGAGAGTTGTGCAGGGCTTCAGCTCTCCTGGAAGTAGTGCCAGGTCTCATCTCACAGGCAGGCCAAGCCCACCTGGGTGAAACTCACCACCTTCTGGCCAAGGACCAGACGCTGTGCCCTGCAGGCCCCGAGAAACTCTCAGAGGACTGACTCAAGGAAAGGAGCAGCCCAACGCAGCGGCCGAGGGCTCGCAGCACACACCCGACCTTGTGGAACCTCCTCTTCATGAAGATGTTACTCTCAGGAGCAGGACATGGGCGGGCTTTCCCAACAGGCAGAAGGCAGAGACTTAGACAAAAGCCAAGATGCAGGAATGTATTCCAAATGAAACAAGATAAGGGCACGGCCAAAGATCTGAATGAAACAAATAGAAGTAACATGCTTGACAGAGACTTTAAAGCAACGGCCATAATAATATTCACTGGGCTTGAGAAAAGAATGGAAACTTCTTGCCACAGAGATAAAAGAGTTAAAAAAAGTCAGTCAGAGATGAGGAATGCAGTAATGGAGATGAGAAATAGGCCTGATGCAGTGAACAGCAGGCTGTAAGTAGAGGAATGAATCAGTGACATAGAAGACAAAATAATGAAGCCAAACAAAAGACAACAAGAAGAATTATGGAACATGAGAATAAACTCAGGGAATTCAGTGACTCCATCAAATACCACTCACATTATAGGCGTCATAGAAAAAAAAGAGAGAAAAGGTACAGAAAATGTTCTTGAACAAATAATAGCTGAAAATGTCCCTAATCTGAAGAAGGAAACAGACATCCAGATCCAGGAGGCACAGAGAATTCCCATCAAAATAAAAAAAGATAAGGGCAATACCAAGGTCAATACCAAGACATACTAAATAAGTTTGCAAAATATAGTGATAAAGAAAAACATCTTAAAAACAGTAAGACAAAAGAAGTCCTTAACTTACAAGGGAAGATCTATAAGACTAGCTGGAGATTTCTCAACGGAAAACTGGCAAGCTGGAAGAGAGTGACATGATATATTCAAAATACTTAATAGGAAAAATCTGCAGCCAAGAATAGTCTATCCAGCAAGGCTATCATTCATAATAGAAGGAGAGAGAAAGATATTCCCAGATAAACAAAACTAAAGGAGTTTATGACCAATAAACGGGCTCTGCAAGGAATATTAAAGGGGACTCTGAGTGGGGAAAAAGTCCAAAAGTGACTAGAAAGGAACAGAGAAAAACTCCAGAAACAATGACAAAACAAGTAATAAAATGGTAATAAATACTTTTCTATCAATAATTACTCTGGATGTAAATGGACTAAATGCTCTAATCAAGAGACATAAGGTGTTTGAATGGGTAAAAACAACAAGATCCATCTATATGCTGCCTTCAAGAGACTTATTTCATACCTAAAGACACCTGCAGTTTGAAAGTGAAAGGATAGAGAAACATTTATCAGCAAGTAGATGTCAAAAGAAAGCCAGAGTAGCAATACCCTCATCAGACTAATTAGACTTTAAAACAAACACTGTAACAAGAAATATATATTTCTATATGATATATATATCCTATATATCATATATATCGTATAGATATATAGAAATATGTATCATAAGATGACAATCTAACAACAAGATCTAACAGTTGTAAGCATTCATGCCCCCAACATGGGAGCACCCAAATATATAAAACAATTACTAACAAACCTAAAGGAACTCATTATTATAATACAATAATAGTAGGGGACTTTAACACCCCACTTACATCAATGTATAGATCACCTAAAGAGAAAATGAACAAGGAAACACTGGCTTTAAGTGACACACTGGACCAGACAGACTTAACAAATATATTCAGAATATCCCATCCTAAAACAGCAGAATACACATTCTTTTCAAGTGCACATGGGACATTCTCCAGAGTTGATCACACATGAGGTCACAAATCAGAGCTTAACAAGTACAAAAAGAATGAAATCATATCATGCATATTTTCTGACCACAATGCTATTAAATTTGAGATCAACCACAGGAAAAAATTTGGAGACCATAAATACATTGAGGTTAAACAACATGCTACTAAAGAATGAATGAGGGACCCAGGAAATCAAAGAAGAAATTTAAAAATACATGGAAACAAATGGAAACAAAAATACAATGGTCCAAAACCATATGGCAAAAATGGTCCTAAGAGGGAAGTATGTAGCAATATCGGGCTACCTTAAGAAGCAAGAAAAATCTGAAATAAACAACTTAACAATATACTTAAAGGAGCTAGAACAACAACAACAAAAATTAAGCCTAAAGCCAGCAAAAGGAAATAAGGAATAAAGTTAGAGCAGAAATAAATAATATAGAAACTAAAAACATAATAGAACAGATCAATGAAACCAGGAGCTGATTCTTTGAAAACAAAAACAAAAACAAAACCCCTAACCAGACTTATTAAAAAGAAAGGAAAAAGGACCCAAATAAATAAAATCACAAATGAGAGAGCAGAAATAGCAAACAACACCACAGAAATTGTAAAAGAATACTGTGAAAAACAATATGCCAACAAATTGGACAACCTAAAAGAAATGGATAAATTCCTAGAAACATATAAACTACCAAAACTGAAAGAGGAAGAAATAGAAAATTTGAATAAACCAATAAACAACAAAGAAATTGAATCAGAAATTTTAAAAAATTTTAAACAACAAACAAAAGTCCAGGGCTGAGTGGCTTCATAGGTGAATCTTACAAACACTTAAAGAAGAGTTAATACCTATTCTTCTCAAACTATTCCCAAAAACAGAAAAGGAAGGAAAACTTCCAAACTTATTCTATGAGGCCAGCATTACACTGATACCAAAACCAGACAACTCCATTAAAAGTGATAACAACAACTCCATTAAAAGTGATAACATTAAAAGTGATAACTACTCCTGATGAATATGGATGCAAAAATCCTCAATAAAATAGTAGCAAATTGAATTCAAACACATGTTAAAAGAATCATTCACCACTATTAAGTGGCATTTATTTCTGGGCTACAAGGGTGGTTCGATAATTGCAAATCAACCAATGTGAAACACCATGTTAATGACAGAAAAGATAAGAATCATATAATCCTTTCAAAAATGCAGAAAAAACATTTGATAAAGTACAATATCCATTCATGTTAAAAACCCTCAATAAAGTAGAGTTAGAAGGAATATATCTCAACGTCATAAAGGCCATACGTGAGAAACTCTCAGTTAATATCATCCTTAATGGGGAAAAACTGAGAGCTTTTCCTCTATAGTCAGGAACAGGACAGGGATGTCCACTTTCACCACTGCTACTTAACATAGTACTAGAAGTCCTAGCCCAGCAATCAGACAAAAAAAAAAAAAAAAGAAAAGAAAAAAAAGAAAAAAAAGAAAAAAAAAAGAAAAGAAAGAAATAAATAAAAGGCATGAAGGAAAACCTTCATTATTTGCAGATGACATGATATTATATATAGAAAACCCAAAAGACTCCTCCAAAATATTGCTAGAACTGATACATGGATTCAGTACAGTCACAGGATGCAAAATCAACATACAGAAACCTGTTGCATTTCTATCTACCAATAATGAAGCAGTAGAAAGAGAAATGAAGGAATTGATCCAATTTACAATTGCACCAAAAACCATAAGATACCTACGAATAAACCTAACCAAAGAGGTAAAGGACCTGTACTCTGAAAACTATAAAACCTTGATGAAAAATTGAAGATTACACAAAGAAATGGAAAGACATTCCATGCCCATGGATTGGAATAACAGATGTAGTTAAAATGCCCCTACTACCCAAAGCAATCTACATACTTAATGCAATCCTTATGAAAATACCACCAGCATTTTTCACAGTTAGAACAAACAATCCTAAAATTAATACCCCCAACAACCAAAGCAATATTGAAAAAGGAAAGCAAGCTGGAAGCATTATGATTTCAGACTTCAAGTTACATTACAGAGCTGTAGTGATCAATACAGTCTAGTACTTGCACAAAAATAGACACATAGATCCATGCAACAAAATAGAAAATCCACAAATGAACCCACAACAATATGGTCAATCAATGTTTGCTAAAGCAGGAAAGAATATCGAATGATAAAAAGACAGTCTATTAAATAAATGGTGTTGGGAAAACTGGAGAGCTATATGTAAAACAATGAAACTGGACCACTCTCTTACACCAGACACAAAAATAAATTAAAAATGGATGGCGAAACTAAATGCTAAATGTGAGACAGGAAACCATCAAAATCATGGAGGAAAGGAGAGGCAGTAACTTCTTTGACATTGATTGTAGCAACTTCTTATGATATATCTCCTGAGGCAAGGGAAATAAAAGCAAAAATGAACTATTGGAACTTCATCAAAATAAAAAGCTTCTGCACAGTGAAATGATCAACAAAACTAAAAGGCAGCCTACAGATGGGGGAAGATATTTGCAAATGACATATCTAATAGAAAGTTAGTATCCAAAATATATAAAGAACTTATCAGTACCCAAACACCAAAACAAATAGTCCAGTTAAGAAATGGGCAAAAGATATGAATAGACATTTTCCAAAAAAGACATACAGATGTCTAACAACAACTTAAAAAAATATTCAACACCACTGACCATCAGGGATAAATACACATCAAAACCACAATGAAGATACCACCCCACACCAGTGAGAATGGTGAAAATTAACAATACACGAAACAACAAATGTTGGAGAGGATGTGGAGAAGTTTTTATTATATAAAAACCACGATCTGCAGAAGCACCCTAAAATCATCGGAATTGCTGAAGCACAATATGTGAATATTTGCTCCAAATTGAATAATTAAAGACTATCTCAGTTTATATAGTAATGAAGCAGTAAATTAAATAGTGGTGTAAATATAATCTGTAAATGATTTTGTATTGATTTTTTTCTAATGAAAACAAACTTCAAACATATGCAATTTTAAGATAAGCTGAATTTCTTGGTCTCTATATGCAATAAATCTTGATTAAATCTGAGAATCTTGGAGAACTGTGTATACTACTTTCATTATCATTTTGAACATGGCTAAAAAGTGATTCTTCAGAGAAATGCAAGGTGCCCGATTGGCAGCCTCACTTTGATCCTTGCTGTGTCCTTTGGCAAGAGTATTATTCTTTTGGAGACAAAGCCTCTAATCCTTACAGAGCCCAGAACAATCAGGGTAGGAAGCACATATTCCCCAGTGAAGCACTGAGGGTATTGGTAAGAAGACTACTCTTGTTTTCATCTTGTAGTTATATCTAAAATCATGCATTATTTTATTAGGGACACAGTGTTGCAGCAAGGTCTCAGATTTTTTTTAAGATTTTATTTATTTATTCATGAGAAACAGAGACAGAGGGAGAAAGAGAGAGAGAGAGAGAGAGAGAGAGAGAGAGAGAGAGAGAGAGAGGCGGAGACACATGCAGAGGGAGAAAGAAAGGCTCCATGCAGGGAGCCTGGTGTGGGACTCGATCCTGGGTCCCCAGGACCAGGCCCTGGACTGTAGGTGGCGCTAAACCGCTGAGCCACCCGGGCTTCCCAGGTCTCAGATTTAATACATTCTGAAGTCCACCCTGTCATTTCATATTGTACCTTTGTACCTTAAGAAAACTGTTCCAGCATTCTACGAAGATCAATGCCTCTGAATGGTGCTATATGTATTATAATCAGTGGATCCCATGGCCTTGTATCGATTTTCCTCTTTAGTTGTTATTATATGAACTATCCCATAGAACCTGTGCCTTTAGTGTGAACAAGGTAATGATTTTCAGTATATACTAGGGAGGGGCATCAATCAAACATACCCCTGTACTACTGGATATGATAGTTACTCCCCCAAATTTATAGTTACCAAAAAATAACTATGATAAATATTTAAAAATTATGAAAGACAAATTGGATATAATGGGTCACAAGATGAATAATTTCAGGATCTTTGGAAATTATAAAAAAGAACTAAATGGAAATAGGACTAAAAATATACAAAATAAAATATTTTATTGGATAATTTTGATAGCACATTGGACATAATAAAAAAGACCAATTGTCCTGAAGACACATGTAAATCCATTTCACATAGCACTGAGGGGAATAAGTTTACAAAAAATTATAAAGAGCCTCAAATGACTCGTGAGAATATGTCAAGCAATAAAACACACATATAATCAGAGTCACAGGAAAGGAAAGAGAATGAGACAGAAAAGACTGCCTGAAAGACATGGTTAAAAATTTTCCAAATTTGTTTACAAATAGCAACCTACCAAAGCAGAAAGATTAGTCAACTCCAGAAGGGAAAAACACAGAGAAAACCAATAAGTAGGCCCATCAATCAAATTGTTGAAATCCATAGGTAAAGATAATCTTTAAAGCAGCTACAAAAAAAAAAAAAAAACACATTACATAGAAAAAGAATAAAAGAACAGCAACTGACTTCTTATTAGAAAAAATTGGGGTCAAGACAATAATAACAACTTTATTAACAACTTTTTTTTTAAAGTGCTTAGTGAAAAAGAAAACACCTGCCGACCTAAAATTCTCTATGACACAAAAATATCTTGATAAAATGAAGGTGAAGTAAAACATTTCCCGATAAAATTGGGAGATTGTTTTACCAGTAAAGGAAGTTATTTAGGCTAAAGGGAAATGATACCAGATAGAAACTCAGATTTATAGGAAGTCAGAAAAAGCCTTGGAAATGGTAAAGATGAGTGAATATAAAAGGTCCTCTTTCTTTTCTTAAATTCCTCAAAGGCAATTGATTGCTTAAAGAAAAATTATAGCAATGTTTATGAGGTTTGTAACATAAATAGAAGAAAAAAATGATAGCAATAGCACAAAGGGTGGAAGTAAGTTTAAATAGAATTATATTTTTGTAAATGCATAATATTAAACATAGAATAGTGTAATATTAATTTGAAGTAGATTATATTGTATTAAATAAGAATACTGCAATCCCTAGAGAAATTTCCTTAAAAGTAATAAAATACATGAATAAAATAAAATAAAAACATGAATTCAGGGGGTAGAATACTAGAATATTAAGTCATTCCATAAGAAGACAGGAAAGGAGAAACAAAGAAACAAAAACAGAGGGCAGGAACTTAAGAAACAAAACAAATGAACAAAGAAAAAAGAAGACAAAAAAAACCCCACACTCTTAACTATAAAGAACTGATAGTTACAGAGGGTAAATGTGTGGGGCAATGGGTGAAGGGGACTTCAAGTATACTTATCATGATGAGCAACGTATAGAATTGTTGAATCACTATTAATTTACACCTGAAACTAATATAACATTGTATGTTAATTACACTGGAAATAAATTTTTAATGAAAAAATTAATAAATAAAAATTAAAAAAGATACAACTCTATGCTGTTGACAGGGGATACTTCATACATTAAGACACAAACAGGTTCATGACATACTCTCCAGAAGATTTATCAGGCAAACCCCAGACATAGTAAAGCTTGTAAGCTATGTTAATAGCAGACACCATTTCAGGTTTACCAGAAATAAAGTCATTTCATAATGATAAAAATGGCACAGCATAGTAACTAAAATCAATAATACTATATTATATGCTTCAAAATTGCTAACAGACTAGATCTTAAATGTTCTCACCGCACGCACGCACACACATACACACACACACACAAGATAATTATGTGATATGATAGATGTGTTAGCTAAAGCTACAGTGGTAATCACATTGCAATACATAAATGTATCAAGGCAACAGGCTCTACATTAGATTTACACAATGTTAAATATAAATGAGATCCTGATTTTAAAAATCAATCAGGAGGATATTAGAATTCTAAATGTATATATACCTAATAACAGAAAAATATGCAAATATATTTGAAGATTTTTAATATCCTTTTTGGGTAATGAATAGAACAGCCATTAAAGATATGGAAGACAGATACAAGCTATCAACAACTTAACCTCACTGACATTTATAGAATAGAACACCAAACTACTCGATTATTTTAATCTCTTGGAGACAGATGCATTTTGGAATCCAAAATTATTTGCATTTTGAGAAAGATTACTTGGTACACATAATATGCAGGTCCATGGTCTCTTACTCATAATTACCCAAAAAGCTCTGAAAACTAAATTTTCGTCAGCTTGGAGACAAAGCTTTTTTGGAAGCAGAATTTGACCTGCCATGAAGCATGGGTTATGTCTCAGCTTCCTCTCAGCTGTCAGTGATGCTGCAATTCACTGACGTTTCATTGTTTGTCTTATTTTATAGTTCTGTAATTAACTATACCATGAACAGTTTGAAATAGCTAAAGTCCCTGTAGGTAACAGAAATAGGAAAAGAGGCATCTGCCAATACCTAGGGAGCACCAAGTGAGGATATTACAGAGGCTTCAAATCAAGCATTCAGTTGAAGACTTGTTTGTTTCGTGTTACTGCTACTAATGAAAAGACTATATCAGTGGAAGTGCACTTAAGCTAGAAAAAGGCTCACATTGAAGAAATGCTGAACATTAACAATGATGTGCCTGTTGTGCATTCCTTCAAGGGAAAATTATGAGATGAGAATATTACTGAAATAGTTTAAAATATAGTGAGGCAGGTGGATAATTGTGAGGATGATGCTGACTGCGGGAAAAAAAATTCTCTGGATGATATGGTGAAACTGTAATCAGTTAATTGCTGGCCTTGAACAAAACATGAGGTCAGAGCAGTTGAAACAATTAAAAAGAAAATCTGCTTGGGTAGAACCCCATGTTAATAGCTCAGGTAACATTGAAAAAAGCTTTATAAGACTATCTTCCTTGAAAACCTTGCACTGTGAAAGACATCTGTCCCAAAGGACCACAAAACTACATTATTCCATTCACTTGAAAGTCCAGAATAAGAAAATCTAAAGGTAGGTTCATGGTTGCTTAGGGTTTAGGTGAGACGGGGAGAGAGGGGTGATAGATAAAATAATCCGTTTCTTTCTAACATGATGAAAGTGTTCAAAAATTGGTGATGGTTGAACATCTCTGTGAATATACCCCCAAACCACACTAAATTGGACATTCTGAATGTGTGAAGTGGACAGCATGTGAATATTTCAACAAAGCCGTTAAAAAGAAAGGCTAAGCCGTAGTTCATCTCTGAAGAATCACTTTTTAGCCATGTTCAAAATGATAATGAAAGTAGTATACACAGTTCTCCAAGATTCTCAGATTTATTGCATACAGAGACCAAGAAATTCAGCTTATCTTAAAATTGCATATGCTTGTTTTCATTAGAAAAAAAATCAATACAAAATCATTTACAGATTATATTTACACCACTATTTAATTTACTGCTTCATTACTATATAAACTGAGATAGTCTTTAATTATTCCATTTGGAACAAATATTCACATATTGTGCTTCAGCAATTCCGATGATTTTAGGGTGCTTCTGCAGATCGTGGTTTTTATATAATAAACTGTTATGCATATAGCACTTAAAATTTCTGCCTTTTGGGGCACCTGGGTGCCTCTGTTGGCTAAACGTCTGCCTTCAGCTCAGGTAATGATCCCAGAGTCCTGGGATGGAGGCCCTCTTTGGGCTCCCTGCTCAAAGGGGAGTCTGCTTCTCTCTCCCCCTTTGCCATTCCCCCTGCTATGGTTCTCTGGCTCTCTCTATTTCACTCAAATAGATTTGAAATAAATTTAAAGATAAATAAAATCTTTTTAAAAATTCTGACTTTTGAAAAGAGATTTGTCCCCAGGGTATTGTATAACAGAATGTGGGCCTGCATGATATCACCTCCCCAGAGGGTTCTGGGTCAGCAGCCTGTAACCAGTAGCTCCATAAATAGATTCTCTTCAGGTAATATTTTGCAAACAAATTTGTACCAGGCTTTTTAAAACATTTTAAAAGAATTTTTAGATTTCAAAAATGAAGGAAAGAAATTATTGGTTGTTACTTTGACAATCTATATCAACGTTGTCCAAAAGATATCTGTGTTTATAAGTTTTTATTTTCCAATAGCCATATTAAGAAAAATAAGAGAAACAGATGATATTAAATGTAATGATAGTTGTATTTAGCCCAGTATATTAACAACATTGTCATTTCAACATGTAATCAATACAAAAATTGTTTAGATACTTTTTTTCATCTTCTGTGTTTTAAATCTGGTGCATTTTCTTTACCCTTATAGGGCAACTGAGTCATTTTAAAAGTTTAAGAGCTATATATAATTAATGGTTATCCTTTTAGGCAGTGCAGAGCTATGTAACTAGAGGTGTAGCTAATGTAGCATGGTATCTGCCTTGGTGAAAAACCTCAAGTTCTACAAAATTGCGCAATAAACATAACAGGATGAATGGAAAAAATAAAGATAGAACATACCTCTCTAAAACTATGCAACTTTGATAAAGAGGACCATAATAGGTCAGTAATTTGTATTGGGAAAAATAACATGTAATGCCCAGGAAACCACCCAGATTCCAGAGAGTATTTTAAAAGTTTAGAGTGGTTATCCTAGCAATATTTCATACAGAGCAGAGCTGATGTTACCAAGACAGTGTGTATGAAAAGTATGCTGTTAGCTGTAAGCACTGGTTTTGAGGTTTTTGTTTGGTGGGGATGGTAGATGCACTTTACCTGTTATTTCTAGTTTGCTGGGAGTTGTCTTTTTTAAAAAATCATGAATAGATGTTGAGTTTTGTCAAATTCTTGTTCTGCATCAAATAAAATGATCATACAGCCATCCTGACTAAACTCATTGTTTTTGAACAATGAACTGACCTTACATTTCTTGAGATAAATCCTATGTGATCTTGTATTTATCTTATAAAATACTTTGGAATTCAATTTACTAACTTTTGCCCAAGAATTTCTTCTTCTTTGCTCATAGAAAATATTAAAGGAAAATACTGAGGATCTCTTATTGTCATTGCTTGTATTATCTGTCTGGGTTTGGTAGGCAAGTGATGTTACCTAGTATAAATTTCAAGTAGGACATTACTAAGAGTTACAAGGATATTCAGAGTAAGTTTCATTTAAAAAAAAAAGTTTGTGTCAATAATTCCTTATGTAATGGTCCTTGTTAATAAAATTTCATTTTTGTTCAATAATCAAAATAGCACATTCATTAAATTTATTAACAAAAGATTTATTATTTATTAAATTTTATTAACAACAGATTCTACCATTTTCTTCTATATTTGTTTTAACTTTTGAAAGTGAAAAACTTCTCATTATAAATATAATATTGTTTTCAATTTTACCAATAATAGCAGTTATGAGTTTGAAGATAGTTGTATGGTTTCTTAGAATCTGTTATGAGAATCTGGAAAAGCATTTGAAAATATGGGCAAGAGAAATTAAAAATATCAGGAGTTGATATTTTGAGACTTCAGGAGTCCACCATTGAGTTTTTTATACCCTTTGTAAATTAGGCAGCCTACTGTTAGCTGATGAATGATAATATTGTGATACTATAATATTCAATATTAAGAGGATTATTCATCCCGCTAATAATGAACACTTAGTCTTAATTCCCACTTACAGTCACTTAGGTTGTAAAATAAATTGCAATAAATATCCTAATGTGTTTACTTGAAAGCTGTGAGCAATTCTTTAGTGCATGCATCCAAGGAAGACACTGTCAGGTTGTAAAGTATGTAAGTACTTAATTTCACTAAATTCTGAAAGTTTGCCGAAAAGTTATAATAGTTTTTGCTTCTGGGGCATCTGAGTGGTTCAGTCAGTTAAGTGTCAACCTTTGGCTCAGGTCATGAGCTCAGGATCCGAGGATTGAGCTCTGCGACAGGCTCCCTGTTCAGTGTGGAGTTTGCTTCTCCTTCTACCACCCTGCCCTTCATGCTCGCTCTTTCTCTCTCTCTCTCTCTCTCTCTCTCTCTCAAATCAATAAGTAAAATCTTTTTTTAAAAAGATCTTATCTATTTATTCATGAAAGACACACAGAGAGAGAGACAGACAGAGACACAGGCAGAGACACAGGCAGAGGGAGAAGCAGGCTCCATGCAGGGAGCCGGATGTGGTACTCAATCTCCTGACCCCAGGATCAGGCCCTGGGCTGAAGGCAGATGCTCAACCTCTAAGCAACCCAGGCGTCCCAATAAATAAAATCTTTTTAAAAAATGGTGTTGCTTCTTCAAGCAGAGCCTGATTTTTTTCTGTAATTATAGGTTCTGAGTGGTACCTATTGTTGAGAGTTACATTTCCCTCGTGTTGAGTATCTATTCATATATTTATTTGATATTTAATTTTTTCCTTTTGTGAACAGCTTATAAATAGTGGCCTATTTTCTACTGAGTTTCTGATATTTCTCTTTTTTTCTGAATTGCAGGATTCCTTTTTATAATCCTTCATCAGCAATGTTATTACAAACATCTTCCACGTTTCCCACTTGTCAACTTTTTCCCTGTGGTCTTTCACTAAAACAAATCAATAATTTTAATGTAGCCATAAACATCAATACTTTTCACGTAATGTTTGTACTTTTTCAGTGTTAAGAAATCAACTATTTTGCAGGGTCACAAAAACATTTATATATAAATATATATATGTTATTAAAGATCTACATTTTAAAATAACATATAAAATAACATGTAAATCTTTAATTCACTTCAAATTTATTTATTTATTTTGGTGTGTGTTTTGGATCTAACTCACTTTTCTTTCACATACTGAGCCAAGCCTCCTAACATCACTTACTAAGCAACACATCCTTTTTCCATTGATTGGTAATGACATCCTACCACATTTATGCACTGATATGTTTCTAGATTCTAGAATCAGTTTCCATTCTATTAGCTATCCTGTGGTTGTCCTAAAATATTTAAAATTTTATATTTATCTTATATTTCTCTACTTTTAAATATGGTTTGACACTCAGAAATTATGTTCTTCTTGTACATATTCTAAAATTAGTGCATTAAAAATTTTTGTATTTTTCCCCTAAATGGCCTTGGAAATTCTTTGTTAGGGTAATTTCTATATTGATATTTAAAATAGTATTCTTAGGCTTGTGGGGAAGATGGCAGAGTAGGAAGATTCTAAACTCAACTTGTCCCAAAGATACACCTAGATAACCTAGATAATCTACATCAGTGCAAACAACCTAGAAAATGACCTGAAAATCAGGTTTATAGCTTGTGGCTAAACATAGAGAAGAGGCCACATCAAAAATGGTAGGAAGGATGGAGGTGCAGTTGGAAACCAAGCTGACCTGGGAGACTGTTCAAGGGAGAGATGGTCACCACAAACACAGAGAAGGGAGAAGAGCAGACCCCACTGGGCAACCCAGGCACAGGGGACCCACACTGGGAAACAAATTCCACATCTGATTTTGAAAACCAGTTTTTACAATCACTGGAATTTAATACCTGGGACTTAAAAATCAATAGGCCTGGCTCTGGGAGAGCCAGAGGGCAACAGGAAATGGAGTCAGCACAACAAACAGCCCCACTGCAATATGGCATAGAAGACATATTGAAAAACACCTGGGGTGTATGGGAAGGAGATTTATTTTGCAATTTCAGACTATACTGGAGGGGCAGGGATCTTTAGGAGGCTTCTCCAAGTACAAAAAAGCTGGCAGGCACCATTTCCATCCCCTGACCCTGGCCTAGATACATGGATACTCATGGCAACCAGCACAGGACACCTAGCCTTCCCTGATAAGAGTGACCTGCCCTCTCCAACCTACCCTCGGTAAGAATCTATCCAAAGTGGTGCCACAAGCATGGCATTGTACAAGCAACCTTGACAGGGGCCAGCATCACTCTAAAGTAATTCCTGCTCCAGGAATAAGGAAGATAACCACTTACATTAACTTGACTGGGGTCCTAACTGTAGACTGGGGGCAGACATGTGTGGTCTGACTGCAGGACCCACCCATCCACTGATGAAAGCCTCCCAGAGGACAATGTAGGAAGGGTGCCCTTAAGGTCAGTAGGACCACCTCTCTGGCAAACTCCTGGTCTGACCCAATTCAAGCTTAAGGCAGCCCAGGACTGGCCCATTAATGACACAGAAACTAAACCCTACCTACGGTAGACAAAGAGAGCCACTGCAGACGACTGAACTGAAGGCAAATATAGCTCAACCACAAAGGCAGGGCACACACAACACACATAGGAGACACCCTTGATGCTCCACGTTCTGGTGAATAAAGAACATGGCATTACAGGGCACTACAGGACCTCTTTTTCACAAGGCCTTTACTTGCAAGAGCAGGGGATGTAGGTTATTTTCCTAACATGTAGAAACAGGCCCAAAGAGTTAGACAAAATAAGACAGTTTAAGGAAACTCAGCAACATGATAAAGAGAGAAGTTTAGAAGTTTAGAGAAGTTCAGGTACAACAAGAGAAAAGAAAGCAGTTGTATGTAAGGGAAGCACAGGATCTGCTTAAGACTCCCCCTCTCTCTCCCTCTGCCCCTCCCCACTCCCTACTCTCTCCGTCTTTCTCTCTTAAAATAAATAAATAAATAAATATTTTAAAAGAATCATTCATCACAATCAAGTGGGATTTATTTCTGGGGTGCAAGGGTCATTCTATATTCATGAATCAATCAACATGATACATCATATTAATAAGAGAAAGCATAAAAACCATATGATCATTTCAAGATGCAGAAAGGGTATTTGACAAAGTTTGATAAAATATAATATTCATTCATGATAAAAAAAACTTTGAGCAAAGTAGGATTAGAGGGAATATACCTGAATGTAATAAAGGCCTTACATAAAAAACTCACAGCTAGTATCATATTCAATCATAAAAAACAGAGCTTTTCCCTTAAGATCATGAACAAAAAAAAAGATGTCTACTCTCAACACTGTTGTTCAACATAGTACTAGAAATCTTAGTCACAGCAGTCAGAAAACAAAAAGAAATAAAAGACATTCAAATTTGGTAAGGAAGAAGTAAACTCTCACTCTTTGCAGATTACGTGATACTATATATAAAAAAAACCCTAAGGACTCCACCAAAAAACTACTTGAACTGATAAATGAATTCAGTAAAGTCTGAGGATACAAAATCAATGTATAGGAATTCATTATGTTTCTATACACTAATAATGAAGCAGCAGAAAGAGAAATTTGGAAAACAGTCCCATTTATAATTGCACCAAAAATAATAAAATACTTAGGAATAAACTTAACCAAGGAGGTAAAAGACTTGTACCATGAAAGCTACAAAACACTGATGAAAGAAACTGAAGATTAAAGAAACAAATGGAAAGCATGGGTTTAGAGAACAAATATTATTAAAACATCAATGCTACTCAAAGCAATCAACAGATTTAATGAAATTCCTATCAAAATACCAACTGCATTTTCATAGAACTAGTACAAATAATCCTAAAATTTGTATGGAATCACAAAAGACCCAAACAGAGAAAACAATCTTGAAAAAGAAGAATAGAGCTGGAGCTATCACAATCCCAGGTTTCAAGATATACTACAAAGCTGTAGTAATCAAAACATATGGTACTATCACAAAATAGACACACAGAATAATAGAACAGAATAGAGAGCCCAAAAATAAATCCACACTTTTATGGTCAATTAATCTTCAACAAAAAAGGAGGTAAGCATATAACCTGGGGAAAAGTCTCTTTAAGGAATGGAATTGGGAAAACTGGACATTTACACGCAAAGGAATGAAATTGGGCCACTTTCTTTTACCATATACAAAAATAAACTCAAAATGGATTAAAGACCCGAAACCATAAAAAGCCTAGAATAGACCACAGGCAGTAATTTCTTTGACATTGACTATAGTAACATTTATCTACATAAGTTTCCTGAGGTAATGGAAACAAAAGCAAGAATAAACTATTGGGACTATATCAAAATAAAAAGTTTCTGTATGGGAGCACCTGGGTAGCTCAGTTGATTGAATGTTCATCTCTTGATTTCAGCTCAGGTTCTCAGGGTTATGAGATTGAGCCTTGCATCAGGCTCCAACACTGGACATGGAGCCTGTTTGGTATTCTCTCTCTCTTTCATAGTCTGCCCCTCCAACCCCTTGCATGTGCTTACTCTCTCTCTAAAAAATAAATAAATAAGATTCTTAAAAAAACAACAACAAACTTTTGTACACTGAGGAAACACACAGCAAAACTAAAAGACAATGTACTGATTGAGAGAAGATACATGAAAATAACATATCTGATAAAGGATTAGTATCTAAAATATATAAAGATCTTATACAACTCAACATTAAAACATATAATCCAGTTTAAAAATGGGCAGAAGATATGAATAAACATTTCTCCAAAGAAAACACACATATGGCCAACAGACACATGAAAGGATGCTCAACATCACTCATCATCAGGGGAAGGCAAATCAAAACCATAATGAGATATCCCTCATACCTGTCAGGATGATTAAAATAAAAAACACAAAACAAATGTTGACAAGGACATGGACAAATGGAACCCTAGTGCACTGTTGGTGGGAATGCAAACTGGTGTGGAAAACAGTATAGAGGTTCCTCAAAAAATTAGAGTTACCATATGATCCAGTATTTCCACTCCTGAGTATTTGCCCAAAGAATGTGAAAACATAAATTTAAAAAGATATATGCACCCTTATATTTATTGCAGCATTATTTACAATAGCGAAATTATGGAAGCAGACCAAGTGTCCATCAATTGATGAATGGATAAAGAAGATATATGTATATATATAATATATAAGAATATATATAAGATATATATATATATTTTTTTTTTAAATTTTTTATTTATTTATGATAGTCACAGAGAGATAGAGAGAGAGGCAGAGACATAGGCAGAGGGAGAAGCAGGCTCCATGCACCGGGAGCCCGATGTGGGATTCGATCCCAGGTCTCCAGGATCGCGCCCTGGGCCAAAGGCAGGCGCCAAACCGCTGCGCCACCCAGGGATCCCTATATAAGATATATATAAAGAAGATGTGTATATATATATAAAGAATGTGCGTATATATATAAAGAAGATGTGTATATACACATATATATGTCTATATCTTATACATATAATATATACATATTATACAATATGTATACATACACAATACACATACAATAAATATATATAAAGAAGATGTGTATATATATATACACATATGTATATGTGTGTATATCTTACAGCATGGATGAATCTAGAGGGTATAATATTAAGAGAAATAAGTCAGAGAAAGATAAATATGGTATGATTTCATCCATATGTGGAATTTAAGAAACAAAACAAATGAACGAAGAGAAAAGAGACAACTGAAAAACAGACTCTTAACTATAGAGAACAAACTGGTGTTGGCAGAGGAGAGGTGGGTAGGAGGATGGCTGAAATAGGTGTACTTATCATGACAACTACTAAGTAATGTGTGTGTAGAATTGTTGAATCATTACATTGTGCACTTGAGTGTAATAGAACACTGCAGGTCAATTATACTAGAATTTAAAATAAATACAAATAAAAATTATTTAATAAAAATAAAATAGTATATTTCCATATCTATATTCTATGCAGATGTGAAGATATGATTTTTATTTGAATAAATTTATATTTTATTTTCCAATCTTTGTTATCTTTTAGTTATAGTTGCTTGTTTTTTGGTTTTCTGGGGTTTAGTAATAGATTTTATGATCTATAATAATCATTTATTTGTGTCTCCTATACTACATATAGGTAATTAAATATATACATATTTATTATTCAAAATAGTTCTTTTCAAAGTATCTTAGTTTTCTAATTTGTTTTGACTAAGGATAAGATTTCTTGATAATTCTGAGTATATAAGTTAAAGTGGTTTTGATTGTCCATTAAAGAATTACATTTCAAAGTCTAAACTCTATGTTGCACTGGTATGTGTTTTCACAAAGTAACACAAATAAATAATTCTGACATTTGCTTATAAAATAATTTCACCAAATAATTATTTTGTAAAGTCTTCGAAAACACGAAGCATGGAATTTAGTACATATACTACTAAATAACCTTGGTAAAAAAAATGAGCTGGGAATACAAATTTGGGCATCATCAGCTGTAAACAGAATTCAAAGCCATGACACAGAATTCGGCCACTGAGGATAGAGAAGTGATTCAGGAACTTTCAGATGTCTGGAGATGAGGGGGACAGGTAGTGATAGGAATAAGGCTAAGTTAGTGGGAAATGTGAGAGGCAAATGAAGTTTCCAAAGGAAAAGCTGACCAGATGTGTTAAATAGTGTTGAGAGATCACAAAAGATGAGGACTGAGTATTGACCACTGGACATTTCAGCATTTAAGTCATTGGTGATAAAAACAAACAAAAAACAATTTCAATGGAATAATGGAGACAAAGCTTGATTGGAGTTGCTTAAGAGAGATATTGGAGATTGCCAGTGTAGATAGTTTTTTCTAGGAGTTTTGCTTGAAAGTAATATAATCTAGAAATGAGAATAAACTTGGACCCAGGATACAAGGATTTAAATCCTGTGTCCACTACCTGCTAGTTGTGTGATGTTGCATAAATCATTCATTCCATCCTTCCCTTGGTTTTCTCATTGGTAAAATGAACTTTTCTAATAAGAATATCAGGGAACTAAATGAGCTAACAGAGTTAAAATACGTGATGCTTTTGTGGCTATGTCTGACACAGAGCTAATGCTATGTAATTTTGAACTGCCTGCATAATAGGACCAGAGAAAGGGAAGAAGCTGAAGGAGGATGTGGAAAACAGGAAGGGTATTTAAAACATCTGTTTGAATGCTGAGGGGAATGGTTTGCTAAAAAGGAATCACTGATGCAGAAGAGAGGCGAGAGTTGCTAGAGCACTTCCTTAAAGTGGGCTGGAAAGGATAGCATCTAGTTGTTAAGTGAAGAGGTTGCATCCAATTTAATGTCCCAGGAGGGAAGGTAAAAAATACGTGGTGACACTAGATATAAGTGAATATTTGATGGGAAATTGTGTATATCCTCTTCCGATTACTTCTATTTTCTCAGTGAAATAGGAAGCAAAGTCATTACCTGAGCATGGGAGGAAGTGTCTGATACTTTTCCTTCATGTTTGCACCACTGTGATTACTGTTCTTCAAAATTAATTAAGCTTCTCAATAGGTCAAAATATATTTCCTCCTCCACCTCAACAATGAAATTTGGGTTTATAAAAGAAGTATAAATTTTCTATTTGCTTCCATGCAGTCTCAGGTGGGAAGTAAGTCAGAACCAAATAATAAGTTAAAAAGGCAAGGACAAAATAAAAATCCATGGATTGTGCCAGAGATTGATTTTGCCACCTCAGCATGTCTCTCATTTCCTTCAGCTGCTGATTATTTTCATGATGCATTTTTTTTCAAGAAAGCCCCCTCTTTTTTACTTCTATGTTGCTTTAATTTGACTCCTCTTTTATTCCTTCTAAAATTCATATTGAACACAAATATCAGTTCAATTACTCTAAACACACATATAGGTATATAAGAAAACACAACTATAAAAGTGAGAAGTCCTAGTTTTTGTTTTTGGGGTTATCTGAGATTAGAGCCCATTTGAACTAGTACAGAATTTTCACTTTACAGAAAGAAGTCCTTGTAAATAGAATTATACTAAATATGTTAACTGCTGATAGTGTTGTGGAAATCCTGAGGGATATTTTTAGTTTTTAAAAAGTAATGTCACTTTTTCAAATTTTGAAGTTGATATAAATGCTGTTGAGTAATTTCTGTGCACAGACCTACAAATACTTTCACTGTAAAAATCTTACTACACGTTTTGCAGTCATTAATAGAATTATTGAAACATTATATTGTATGCCTGAAACTGATACACATAACAAAGGAAAAAAATTGGAAGAATTCAGATAAATAAATTTAGGCAAATCAGAAAGAACAAAGACCATTCTTTTGGACTACTGATTTTGATCAGTGCCAGCAAGACAATGTACTGGGCTTTATAGACAATCCAGTTAAGGAAAAAATGTATCCTATTTTTTTTTTGTCTCTCAAGCTCCCTGTTGCCCCCTGATTCTGAGAACATCTTCTGGAGGAAACAGTCATGTCACAGTATAATCCTGCCCCTAGTCCATAACATACTGAGTCAATGAGATGGTAGGGGCCAAGGCAGGCTGCCCTGAGATGGTCACTTGGACATAAAGACTATTCTAAGCTGAAGGCAATCAAGACTCTAGCAACTCAAGAGAAGTTTTCTCCCTCCCTTAGCTACATAGAAGACTCTAAATTGGGGATCTTTCCCAGAATAAGGTTATTAACAGAGAGAAATTTTATCTGAGTGACCCATCTGCATGGCATTTCCATGTCTGTGTGGATTCCCTATACATATGCTTTTAAATTTGCTTTTAAATTTGCTTTTCTCCTGTTTATCTGTCTCTTGTCAATTTGATTCTTAGTCCAGCTAGAAGGTCGCTTGAAGGGGACAGGAACTCTTGCTCCCTGACAAAATTGATGGGTGTTAGTGAACCCCTTCTTTAGGAATTTTGGATTGGATACTAGATAAGGCACCCTAACTCAACTTTTGCGTTACTGGGATCATGGTATTTAAAGCTCCAGAGATGTCCAGAACCAAAGCTTTACCATGTAGATTAGAGTATGAGAAAAAACAATTGAAAGGGGGAAAGATATCCAGAGGGAATGCAGCATAAGATAAATTAACATTTGGACATCTCTTTTTTATAGATTTGAACAGCTTTAATTCCAGTTCCTAAAGTCCAAGTTCATTTCTTCCCTTGGGCCCTGTGAGATATTTAAGCATCTTAGAATACATTCCTTTTTTTTTTCCTGAAACTATTTCTAGTTTGTTTCTCTCCATTACAACCAATGAGGTGCTCTCTAAAACATTCACCTTTGAGGAGATAAGAAGAAAGCCCAAAAGAAAGAAATGCAATTGTAACAGAAGTTCTTTGGTAGCTAGTAAGTAGGCAATCATTTTATTCTGCTTAGCCTGGGAAAACTAGGAAAGTTTGAATCGAAGAGGTAGAATTTACTGAATGTTCCCAACTAGAGTTTCAATCAATCAACTAACAATCAAGAAAACTATAAGATGTGGTCTCTTTTCTTAAGGAGCTAACAACTTAATTGGTAGAAAATAGAAACATAATTAGAACAAAATATGTAAACAAAAGATACATTTATGATTACATATATGGTTCAGACTAATAAGAGTCTAGAGGAGGAAAAGTAGGGTAGTCAGGGAAGACCCACGCAAAGTATGGACCCACATAACACCTTGAAGAATGTTCAGAAACCAATTCATTCATCCACAGCATTGGTTGGCTAGTCACTAATAACAGGTGATGGTCATAAATATTAACAATATAATCAACAAGATAAAGGCCTAGCCTTAGTGTAAGTTATTAGTGAACCAGTGAAGATAATTCTGTGAACAAATAAAACTTTGGAAAAAATGGATCACAACTCTTGGGTAGGTCAAAAAATACTTCCTTTCATCAATATGAAAGTAATCACAAACATGCTTCTTCAAAATAGACTCAAAATTTCCTTTTTTAGTCTCAGATTCTCTCATTTGGTTTCCTGCTATCATGTGAAGCTGAAGGTGGCTAAAATGGAATTCTTAACATTCTGATTGGCTCCTTCTATAGTGACTTGACATTTTGACTGTGTGTTATTTTCTTTGTGCAACAGCAAGTGAAAAAAATGGTTCCTAAGGCAAATTTCATTTTAAAAACATACAGGATCTCCATTTGAGTTTGTAGGTTTTATTTCCAGTTATTTAAAAACTTTTTGTTTGCAAGAGAAAGATTTTCTTACTTAGATCAAAAGGTTCTATTATCACAGTATTAGTTGAGTAAGCAGCTGCCCCACGATAACCAATCAAATCTCATTTATATAATTTAGTTGGAAGAAGAAATTATCTCAAGAGCAACAAAACCAGGGATTGAAATAGAGTTCTGACATTGGAACTATGTGATTATTCCAGATTATGACAATTCTTCAATGTACTGTTTTCTATGATTCTCATTTCCCCACAATGAATTGATGGCTTCCTCATCTTCTATTGTATATAACATAATTTCTTCTTTTTCAAGTTTACTTAGCCATAAACTCTTATAATTTGATCTGACTTATCAATTCTCATAAACTGGTCTAGCTCATGAACTCTATAACTTGAGCTAACTCACACATTCTCATAAAGTCTATGGAAACTGTATTCTTCCAGCTTCAACTATTGCTGCCATAAACCCAGACCTTACTCCCTTCTGCTAAATTCTGAAAGTGAGAATTTTATTTGCTACCCTCCAACAATTGCCCATTCTTATTTTAGTTAAACATGCCTGAGAAAAGTATGGTTTTCCAGCTTTACAGAGCTAACTCATTAATATTGGTTGGGGCAAGAATCACAATGTTTTACAGACCATGGAGACATTATTTAGGGTGGACAGACATAAATTGTGGCTGAGGTCGAGTGAAAATAGAGTAAGGGAAGTGCAGCCAGCTTTAAAAAGAAAGAACAGATATTTGATCTCACATTGAAATTTATATAAAAAACTAAATGAAAATAATTTAATTTTATAATAAATATTAAACATTTTTAAGCATATATTTATCATTTTCTCCTGAATTCTCAGAACTTTCTATTATCTATTTTGCCTGTCTCTTCCTATCCTGTTAATTAATATCTTCTATGATTCTTTGCTGTCCAACATTAAGTATAGGTTATAAAATACTTAATTTTATTCATATTCTCCCTTTCTTTTACCAGAAAACTTTAGGGTCATAAAAGCATTAAACTTAATTCAAAGGGATACATGCACCCCGATGTTTATAGCAGCATTATCAACAATAGCCAAAGTATGGAAAGAGCCCAAGTGTCCATCTACTGATGAATGGTTAAGGAATGGGTGGTATATACAATGGAATACTACTCAGCCACACACATAAAAAAATGAAATCTTGATATTTGCAATGACATGGATGGAACTAGAGAGCATTACACTAAATGAAACAAATCAGAGAAAGAAATACCATGATTTCATATGTGGAAGTTAAAAAACAAAACAAATGATCATAGGGCAACAAAAGGAAGACGAAAACCAAGAAACAGACTCTTAACTACAGAGACTAAACTGATGGTTACCAGAGGGGAGGCAAGTGGGGTCATGGGTTAAGTAGGTGATGGGGATTAAAAAGTGCACTTGTGATGAGTACTGGGTGTTGTATTTAAGTGTTGCATCACTAAACTGTACACCTGAAACTAATATTACACTATATGTTTTTTTAAATTTATTTATTCAGAGAGAGAGAGAGAGAGAGGCAGAGACACAGGCAGAGGGAGAAGCAGGCTCCACGCAGGGAGCCCGATGTGGGACTCGATTCCGGGTCTTCAGGATCACACTCCAGGCTACAGGCGGTGCTAAACCGCTGAGCCACCGGGGCTGCCCAATATTACACTCTATGCTAAATAACTGGAGTTTAAATTGAAATTTATATAAAAACAGTTTTATTTTTCAGTTGCTGAAAGAGTAGAAGTTATTTTAAAAAATTATATAGAGAAAACACTTGGGACAGTAAGAATTAAGTTTGAGGTTTCTCAACAGCCAAATACTCTAACTTATTGTAGTTCTGATGAATCACCTTGGTACATGATAACATGGTTACAGGAAATTTGGTGACAGAACGGAATTCTGCCCAAACAAGCATAATATCAATGCTCTATTGACCTCTATTTTACTTTTAGGAATTCTGGGCAATTTACAGAAAATATACATCAATTTTGACTTATTTGCCTGCGGAACTTAGATACAATATTATGCATGTCTACAAATTTGGGGTTATGATCCTTCATTAGATGTATGTGTTACGGCAACAGCCACCCTAATGATGGTCCAACATTCCATCAGAATTGAGACCCAAAGAGCCTGGACTAGTGTTGATGTGTATTCTGATTCTCCTTGGACAGTGCTTCCATATCTTAATACTAGAACTCCTCAATGGAACAGTTCCTCTTCAGCGCCCCTCTTCACACATCCCTCAATATTTTCCTGAAAAACTCCATACTATAGATACCTTATGCTAAAAGTCACACTATGCTACTGGATGCTGAGAATGTTCTGTCACTAAAAGAAAAAAGCACATATTTTGGGACACCTGAATATTTTGGGTGGCTCATATTCTGGGTGGCTTAGCGGTTGAGTGTCTGCCTTTAGCTTAGGGTGTGATCTTAGGGTCCTGCGATCAAGTCCCACATCAGGCTCCCCGCAGGGAGCGGGCTTCTCCCTCTGCCTGTGTCTCTGCTTCTCTCTCTGTGTCTCTCATGAATAAATAAATAAGGGATCCCTGGGTGGCGCAGCGGTTTGGCGCCTGCCTTTGGCCCAGGGCGCGATCCTGGAGACCCGGGATCGAATCCCATGTCGGGCTCCCAGTGCATGGAGCCTGCTTCTCCCTCTGCCTGTGTCTCTGCCTCTCTCTCTCTCTCAATGTGTGACTATCATAAATAAATAAAATCTTAAAAGAAAAAAAAAGCGCACATATTCAGCTGATAAGGTATTGTATCAAGTTCCATAAGTGTTTTGATGGATCTTCAGTTTTGAACTTGATGAAGACTTAACACCAAATATTCTTTGTTTTTAACAGCAATGCCCCTAAGATATAGCTTCTATTTGTCTTCTGTCAAATCCTCCAGTTTTGTGATTTGAAATTGTTCACAAGAGGCATTTCTACCAAGATGTGTGAAGAAACCTGAAATTTTTCTTTCATTTAAAGAGAATGAAGAAATCCCTCCTACCACATACTACCAAATACTAAGTGTACTACAAAATCATAATAATTAAAGCAGTGTAATACTAATCTCTGATCAGTAGAAATGATAGAAAATCCTGAAATAAACTCAAGTGTATTTATAATCAATAATATGCTAACATAAATGACATTATGGAAACTAACTTAAGTATTTGGAATAAAGTATTACATCACTATCTCATATAAATACATTTCTAATGAAATTAATATTCAGATTTTTAAAAAATCCCACAACAGTAGTAAAAGGTCTTATGAGTGATTATGTCAGAGAAAAAGTTCTTTCAAAGCATATACTGAGGGATCCCTGGGTGGCGCAGCGGTTTGGCGCCTGCCTTTGGCCCACGGCGCGATCCTGGAGACCCGGGATCGAATCCCACGTCAGGCTCCCGGTGCATGGAGCCTGCTTCTCCCTCTGCCTGTGTCTCTGCCTCTCTCTCTCTCTCTGTGACTATCATAAATAAATAAAAATTAAAAAAAAGCATATACTGAAAAGAAAAAAATAGGTTTTCAATCGTTTAAAGCACTTTTATTAAAATAATACAAATAAAATAGAAAATAGAGCAAATATCAATATTGATAGCAATAGTTGTTCTTTCTGAATGATGAGATGGCTTTTTTTACCTTCAACTTATGCCTATATATTTCCCTATTATTGATGCACTTTATTTGGTAATTAAAATTAATGCTAGAGAAAAAAACAAATAGGTTTTATTACTAATTTACCATATAAAAGCATTAAAAATTTTTCTCTACAAAAAAAGGGATTCTCTGTTGCTGTATATTTAAATTGTCTTCAAGATTATGTTTTCTTATAACTCTCATTCATCAACTCAATTCATTATAGATTTCAATTCTAATCTACAGAAATTTTCCACTGCTGCCATTTCTTAATGATGATACATTTGCCTGTGGAGTCTATGATTAAATATCCAACAATGTCTAACAATATTCAGAGTATATCATTTCTAAATTTCATTGCCCACAGAGTAATTTTAAGTAGTTCTAATAGAAGCTTTGTATCCATCACTCAGTTTAAATTTACATAGAGTTAAGAGTCTATTAAAGGATATGATTTAAAAAAATGAAAAAATAAAGGATTTGATTAATTTTAATATTGTTTTACTATTGACTTTTTCAAAATATAATCACAGAAAGTTTTCTAATGCCTTGGGTCAGACAATGGCACAAAAGCTACTAATTGACTAAATTATACTGTGCAATTATACACAATACCCTGTCTAAATCACAGTATCTCCATGCTATTATTGAATTGCCACTCTTTCAACCTCTTTTTTGCAATCTTTTATTATTATTTTTATTTTTTTAAAGATTTTGTTAATTTATTCATGAGAGACACAGAGAGAGAGGCAGAGACACAGGCACAGGGAGAAGCAGACTCTGAGCGGGTAGCCCGATGCTGGACTCGATCCCGGACTCCAGGATCACACCCTGGGCGGAAGCAAGCATCAAACTGCTGAGCCACCCAGGGATCCCCCTATTTTTATTTTAATTATGATTAACATTTGGTGTTAGATTAGTTTCAGGTGTACAAGATAGTATACCTATGTTAGTATAGATGTATAACATAGTATAATATACTATATTAGTATAGTGATTCAGCAATTCTATACATTATTCAGTGTTCATCATAACAAATGTATTTTTTAAACGTTGTTTATTTTGAGAGACAGTGTATGTGAAAGAACACAAAGGGGGTGGAGGAACAGAGGAAGAGCAAGAAACAGACTCCCCATGGAGCAGGGAGCCTGACATGGGGCTAAATCCCAAGACCTTGGGATCACGATCTGAGCCAAAGGCAGCTGTTTAACCAACTAAGCCACCTAGGAGGCCCTGATAAATGTATTCTTAATCCTGTTCACCTATTTCACCCATTCCCCCACCTTCCTCCCCTCTGATAACCATCTGTTTGTTCTCCATAGTTGAGTTTATTTTTTGGTTTATCTCGATGTCTCTTTTTTCCTTTGTGTTGTTTCTTAAGTTCCACATATGAATGAAATAATATTTGTGTTTCTTTGATTTATCTCACTTACCACTATATTCTCTAGCTCCAACCATGTTATTGCAAATGGCAAGATTTGATTCTTTTTATAACTGAATAATATTCATATTATAGAATATATATTAACCATTTGTTATCCATTGATGGACACTTGGGCTGCTTCCATAATTTGGCTATTGTAAGTAAGGCTGTAATAAACATAGAGATGTATGTATTCCTTTGGATTCGTGTTTTCATATTCTTTGGATAAATACCCAGTAATGTGATTACTGGATTGTAGGGAAGTTTTGTTTTAAACTTTTAGTGGAATCTCCATAATGTTTTCCAGAATGGCTGCACCAGTTTGAAATCCCACCAACTAGGGATCCCTGGGTGGGCAGCGGTTTAGCGCCTGCCTTTGGCCCAGGGCGCGATCCTGGAGACCCGGGATCGAATCCCACGTCGGGCTCCGGTGCATGGAGCCTGCTTCTTCCTCTGCCTCTCTCTCTATCTCTCTGTGACTATCATAAATAAATACAAAAAAAAAAAAAATTAAAAAAAAAAAAAAAGAAATCCCACCAACTAGTGCATGAGGGTTCGCTTTTCTCCATAGCCTCACCAACACTTGGTGTTTGTCATGTTTTTTGATTTAGGCATTGATTTTAGCCACTTGTATCATTGTAGTTTTGATTTGTATTTCCCTGATGATAAGTGATGTTGAGTATTTTTTCATGTGTCTCTTGGCCATCTGCAAATATCCCCTCCCATTCAGTAAGTTGTCTTTTAGTTTTATTGATTGTTTCCTTCATTATACAGAAGCTTTTTTATTTTGATGAAATTCCAATAGTGTAACTGGCTTTTATTTTCTTTGCTTCAAGAAACATATCTAGAAAAATATTGATGCAGCTGATGTCAAAGAAATTACTGCCTGTACTCAATCTAGGATTTTTATGGTTTCAGGTCTCACATTTAGGCCTTTAATCCATTTTGAATTTATTCTTGTGTGTGGTGTACGAAGGTGATCCACTTTCATTCTTTTTCATGTAGCTATCCAGTTTCCCACAGCATTTATTGAAGAGACTATGTTTTTCTCATGGCATATTCTTTCCTTTTTTGTCAAAAATTAATTGACCATATAACTGTAGATTTCTGGGTATTCTATTCTGTTGATCTATGTGTCTATTTTTGTGCCAGTGACATACTGTTTTGATTACCACAGCTTTGTAACATGACTTGAACTCAGGAATTGTGATTTCTCCAGTTTTGTTTTATCTTTGTCAAGACTACTTTGGCTATATAGGATATTTCATGGTTTCATACAAATTTTAGGATTATTTAATCTAGTTTTGTGAAAAATACTGTTAATGTTTTGATAGGAATTGCATTCAATGTATAGATTGGTTTAGGCAGTATAGACATTTTAACAATACTTGTTCTTCCAACTCATTGTCTTTCATTAATATTTTATAGTCTCAGAGTACAGGTCTATTACGTCTTTGATTAACTTCATGAAATCTTTTTTTAAAAGAATTTTCTTAAGTTTTTGATACCACAACAATCATGGAATCAGGTAACCTTACTATCCAATTCAATTAAAAGAATGGTAAGTTATTCAGTATTAGGAGAAGAAATTTTAAGATGTGATTATTTCTGTCACTATGCCATCTCCATACAGGATTCCATCTTGCTGACATGAAAATACATGAAAATGCAGGTGTTACTGACATCTGTATATATCAGTTTTCCTTTTGATCAGACTATGTGACACTTTAGCTGTGTTTCTTATTTGTTGGGGCAAGAAATTAAGGTCTTTAATAAAAAATAATTAGTAGATTAAAAATACGGTAGTTTAAACACTGCATCTGTATCTACATATACTAACGAAGAGTTTTAATTATCTTTTTTTTGAAAAAATAAATAATAAATAAAATAATAAATTCTTTTAAAGACTCTTTTCTTTGAAAAAATAAATAATAATAAATAAAATAATAAATAATAATAAATAAAATAATAAATTCTTTTAAAGACTCTTGTAGAAGTCTCAGGATTTCACATTTTGGCATGAATGAATGTGTAAAGAATCCAAACTACATATTTTTTTTATTTTTAAATTTTAATTCTAAGCAATATCTTCTCCAGCTTGTGTTATCCAAAAGCATTATTATGAAATTGACATATAATAATGAACCTCCTCCAAGAAAACGCTTTTATCTTATACATATACGTTTCTTTCCCCCAATAAGAATTCTAACCAGTACCTTTTATACTAACTTGATTGCATCCAGATTTCCCTGCTTCCATCCACATTTACAGGCTCTGTGACTGTCTGCAATCTTAAACATAAAATACACAATTTGCTTTGTGTTCCCTCAGGCTTTCATTTAGTTATAAATGCTCATGGTGATGGCCTTGCGTTTTGTTATGACTAAGTATTGCCACAATCTTAGTGCTTTCTTCATACATATTTATTGATGGTATCTAAAATATTTGGTTTTAGAAAAGGCCATTTTCTCCTTGATAGATCTCTTCCAGTGGGTATCATGGCAGGTGTTGGGTTCTTTGAATGGCAGAATCTTTCCAATGTAAGATCTGGAAATTATAAAGAAGCTTTTTTTGAAATGTCTTTTTAGAATAGAGTTTATCTGATTTGAATGTAAGTAATAGTAAGTATGTCTAAGTGGCTTAATTAAATGGAGGTTGTTTTTCATATTTAATTTTTTTTTTTTTTTTTTTTTTATTTATGATAGTCACAGAGAGAGAGAGAGGCAGAGACACAGGCGGAGGGAGAAGCAGGCTCCATGCACCGGGAGCCTGATGTGGGACTCGATCCCGGGTCTCCAGGATCGCGCCCTGGGCCAAAGGCAGGCGCCAAACCGCTTCGCCACCCAGGGATCCCCTGTTTTTCATATTTAAACCAATGTCTAGAGGTAGGATGTCCTGCAGCTCAATAAATCTGCACACTAACACAAGAAAATCTTGAATAAGGTTGAACTGTTCACCTGAGCCCAGATGGTGATGTATGGTTTCTGAGGAGCAGCTGTTCTTACGTATGTCTAACTTCAACTTATAGGAAAGAAAATTACAATTTAATTAGGGATATGATAGAGCAAAGGTAAAGCTATTTTGGACACAAGATTGAGGGCAGAGAAAAATACTTAACTCACTTAGCATTCCCATTTGTTGGAACACTCTAAAATGTCACTCAAACAGGTAAGAAGGCAAGTCTATCAGTTATAGTGGGCAGAGGTGGTTGCAGCAGCAAGAGTTTATCCTTATACATAATTCTCTGTACCAGACAGGGTGGCTAGTGACAGATGCAATTTAACTTTTACCTCCACTATGACTTATTTATGTCTACTTGGTCTGTTCAAGAGAAAGGCAAAATGCTAAGTGAGGTCCAAGTGTAATATCTAATTTAGCAGAAAGTTCCTACTCGTTTCCCACCTTCCCCCTTATCTTTCCCACTTGCAGCATGACGTCTGTAACACCTTGGTCCATCCCCCCAGGTCTATTAAAGTGAACACTATTAGAGACTTTTTTAAATGTGTTTTTTTCTGCTATCTTTAAGACACATCCATTAGGAACAGGATTCTAATTATTATTGCTCACCTAATTTGTCTTGCCTCTGAGACAAGCAACCAAGAGCTAAAGGATTCCATCTAGCTGTCAGATGAGCAGTGTTTTCTTATCATGGTAAATGCAGTTCATAAACAAAAAGCCTTGTTGGCTTCTCTTCCTTCAGGAAGCATTAAAAATGCAAAGGTAACTTTAAGAAATTCTCCATGCATCCTCTAATGAATTTTTTCCTTTTAGGTTTTCAGTACTGATAAAATTTACTGGTTTATATTTTGATTCATGTTTATCATTCTCATTCTCAGATATAAGCAAATTAAAATGTTTGTTGAGGCTGTATGAGTAAGATTTTTCCTTTTATTTTTGTTCAAATGTGAAGAATATCTGATCTTTTTAAAATCCAGCTAATATTAAAAACAAAAACAAAAACAAAAACAACATGAGTAATGAAATTGACATCTAGGGTTAGCTGACATAAAGTGCCCTTTTGAAGTCCAGGTTTGGGGAATCGAGTTGACTACCACCAAGACACAGTGAGAAATACAAGGAGAATTCAAGGACTATTGGTTGTTAATCAGTTGGGTCTAATGGCAATGGATATATGTTAACAGAAGATAATGGTAAGCTCAACTTCAAAATCCTCCAGATTTTACTTACAATCTTACTTACAATCTTCATATTACTGTGAAGCTTTCATAATTATTATTTTAACATCTCATAATTTTTAGACCTTAATATAATTAAACATTTCCCTCTTATTGCATACTTAAACTCTATCTATTCTATGACTAATGCCTAAATTAACAAATTCTTATATTTCCTTTTATGTATCTAAGTTTTTCTTCAAAAGGCATTTTCATAAGTAGAAAGGTTCATAGGGTATAAACTTTGTTTTGAGCCCTTTGAGTGCACTGCCATGTTGTCATTCAAATGGAATTGCCTCCAGGCATAAACAAAATTTCACTGTCTTTTTTTTTTAGCATTGCACTCTACTGTTTTTAATGGATTTTTTGTATTTTACATTAGTTGAATGAAAGCAGTGGATAAGTAAATGTCTTCAAGTTAGAAGAACATCTGCACATTTACAGCTTATTAGACATCTCACAATTAAGAGATTTCTTGCTCAAGGCCCTCATTAAAATGCCAGTTTGTTGATCTCTAACATATCACATGATACTTGACTGCCACCAGAGAGGGTATTTCAATCATTTCATCAGTATGGTTTTCTTTGAAATCTGACCATTCTTAGGAAGTTTCTTAGAATAATAGACATACGCACAGGCATACACCATATGCACATGCCTGCCTGCACACACATATAATTTAATATAATTTCAGGAAATGCATGGATTACGTCATGTCCATCATTTTAACAAACTTAGCCAAAGAGGATGGGCTATGAGTAAGTTACAAGTAAAGGAGAAGATAAAAGGAAAGATCTGAAGCTTTAAGGTGCCTGGAGAGAGAAAGAGATCAGGTGGGGCTCAGCACTGGGGATATGAAGACTGATAAGTTGAGGACTTTCCTGGACTTCCTGGTGGAAGCCAGGACAGCTAGAGAGGAAGAAGGGTCGCCAAAAATAACCATAAACCCTTATATTTAGTCTTACCCTAGATTTAGAGACAAAACTAATTGGTGTGAGGCTATTTTTCACTCTACTTTTCTTGATTCTCCAGTTCTCAGTCATAGGACAGGTGTTTAAAAATACGCTATAATTTTTAGGTTGTGGTATTCACTTTGGATCACCTAGGAAAGTAAACTGACTTCGTTCTTCTCTCCTCCTCCAGCCTCAATCCAAGCAAAAGCCTTTTTTTGGTGAGAGACCTTACATAGCTACATCTAGAATAATGACTTCCTTATGTCAGAGATGCTAATATATTCAGGACTTTCTGCTCACATATTTCCTTCTCGTTTTTTTTTAATTTGCAAAATTTTTGAAACATTCTAAATAGTTATTCACAAATACTTTCAAGTTCAAAGAAATATAAAGTATCATAGTTTGGTAAATGAATCAGTCTGACTTTTGGAGTCAGAAAATAGCAATCTATCTATTCTGCTTAATAGCAAACAAAAGGAACTACATGAAATCATTGACTGAATATAGAAAATATATGTTTCTAATTTGTTTTCAGATGTTTATAATGGATGTATATGTATATATATAAGACTATTTTTAAAGCCTAAATATCGGGACGCCTGGGTGGCTCAGTGGTTGAGCATCTGCTTTGGGCTCAGGTCGTGATCCTGCAGCCCCGGGATCCAGTCCCACATCAGGCTTCCTGCATGGAGCCTGCTTCTCCCTCTGCCAGTGTCTCTGCCTCTCTCTCTGTATTTCTCACGAATAAATAAATAAAATATTGTTAAAAAATTAAAAATAAAAATAAAACCTAAATATTTATTGTATTAAATGTTTAAAGAATACCTTTTTTCTTGTTAAAGCCAAGGTATCATTAGGCTCATAGGCTAACATGGTGGAAATATTTTTGTGGTGATCTCACTTCTGGAATTGTTGTGCAAAGGACAGAAGAAAATGCATCAAATATGAGCTGCAGTCAATTTGAAGAGTCGGAGTGTACCATGGATTTCCTTGAAAATTGTTTAGCCCATGACTATGTAAGAATAGCAATTAGATTTTTAATACCCACAGAATCAAGAATCTTAGCAGAGCATCTTGTTAATTTTCCTATAAAGACATTGTGCTAACAAAAGAAATGTTACAATTTAGCTCTGCACACTACAGGCAGATGTATAATGATCATTAAAGGGCAAACTGAATCAAGAATCCATGCAAATTTTTTTTAAAAGAAGCCATTTCAAAAACTTCTATCAGTATAGAAACTCACTTCTGCAAGGCTTTTTCAGAGCATTCTCTGAACATGAGTCAAAAGGGTCATCTGAAAAACAGTGACAAATATCTTGTGATATTTTCCCCTTAAGTTCTCCTCAATCAGTGCCATATGGACACTTACCAATGTACAACCATAATCAGATTTTCTATCCATTCCTTTAGCTCAAAGTAAATTAGAAGCAGAAAGAAAGGGGGGAACTTGGGATCCAGTCCTGCATCCATCCATCGGGCTCCCTGCTCAGTGGGGAGTCTGCTTTTCCCTCCTCCTGCTCATGCCCATGCCTGGGCACTCTCTCTCCCTCTCATATAAATAAATAAAATCTTAAAAAAAAGAAAAAAAGAAAGAAACAAAGAAGAAGAAGCAAGCAGAAAGGAAATGGGTTGTCCTTGGGTAGGATTATCAAAATCACATCCAAAGTGACAAATAACAACCTGCCACAGGCAGAAATGAGGGAAAAAATTAAAAAACAGAATTGCTAATCTATACAATACAATTTTATGGCTGCTTAAAAGGTGTGAAGTTACCAAGAAAAATATATTCAGTATACTCACTTTAAGGATGCATCAAAGAGCACAAAACATTTTAGAACTAAATTAACACAGATAAAACACACAAAAAATGTGGACACTAGGGTGCATATACCTCAGGTATTTAGAAAATTTCACTTACACAGATACCCAAGAATTTCATATTCATGAAATACTATTGTATTTAAAAATAAAAATACATCCAATTTATTTTTTTAAAGATTTTATTTATTTATTCATGAGAGACAGAGAGAGAAAGAGGCAGAGACACAGGTAGAGGGAGAAGTAGGCTCTCCATAGGAGCCCAATGTGGGACTCGATTAGACCCCAGGATCATGCCCTGAGTCAAAGGCAGATGCTCAACTGCTGAGTCACCCAGGTGTCCCAAAATGCATCCAATTTAAAAAAGAAAATTAAAAGTTGGAGATTAATTAAATCATATTTTAGCCAATCTAGAAATCAATAAAATATAAAATTGAGATTGAAATATATATCTCAGGAGAGGAAGGGGAGCTAAGATGGCAGCAAAGCAATAGGACCCTAGGTTTGCTCTGGCCCTTGAACACAGCTAGGTAATTATAAAATTATTCTAAATACCCAAGAATTCAAACTACACAACTAGAGGTAGAGAAGAAACCACATCAAGGAAGGTAGGAAGTGCAGAGATGTGGTTTGGGGGTGGAGAATCAGATTGTGGGTACTGCCGAGGTTAGAGAGCCCTGGTCATGAAGAAGGATGAGAGAGAGTAGAATGCACAGGGATACACACAAGGAGAATATAGGTAAATAAGCCTGGGGCAGACTGTGCAATCTGAGGATTGCATAGGAGCCCAAGGAGAGAGTGTTCCTACTTTTTGCAGTGCATCTGTAAGAGGTGGCATTGCTTCTCTGGGGACAAAAGAACCAGTGGGCACCATTTTTCTCTCCCTCACCCTTCAGCATAGATGCAAAGAGATCTGCTGAGAGGGCTAGCAGGGATACTGGTTATTTTGCCTGATTACTTCAAATCTCATGCCCCCATTATCTGACATGACTGCCCCTCTGGGTCAAATCTGCATGGGTCCCAGCACAGTGAGACCCGTTCGTAAAGGACCACTACAGGTACCCCCGACAATAGGTCTCTGAAGTTTGGAATTTTAATAATCAACAGACTTGGCTAGGGTAGAGCCTAAGAAAAAGAAGTGTCAGAGAAAAAAGATTAAATAAATTTCAAGAATCTACAATATGTGAATCCATAAAGGTTACAAAAGTATGAAATGTTCACTAAAATTATGGCTCTACATAATGTATGTGTGTGAGTGAGACCCACAACTACGTATACTTGTGGTGCTATGGTGATAATAGATAAATTTTTCTCTTAAATATTCATCTCATATTGTCAATATACATACAAATAGCATTCAACATTAATAATGCAGAGTATTTTAATTTATTAATTTAAATATTCATTTATTCCATAACATTTTTGAAAGACTCTATTTCAATTTTATTAAAATGTACCAAAAATAAATGGAAATGATTTAAAACTTTTCAAGTCTCCACCAACAATTACCTTGTTTTTAAGAAGAGATTTCAAAATCTGACAGAAGGAAGACAGCAGTGTAAGAGGAACTCTCCATGGAGAGCACATTCTTATATAGACAAAATACTGAATCAAGTTTCCATCAATTCATGAAAAGATTTTCCAATATCTACTGAAAATTCAAGCCCTACATCTGTTTAACTATGTGTGATATGATTAAGTTTCACTAGCAAATTATTGAGAAAAAATGTACTCTTCATCCCCCTGTAAAATTCACTGTCAGAGTTTGGGGAAAGACGGTGGACTAGAAGGACCCTGAGCTCTCCCCATCCCATGTTTTCAATTAATTAGGTATCATCAGCATTCAAGTCAATAAACTAAAGAGCTATCTGAAGAGTGGCAGGACTAAATATGCCACAACTAAATATAGAAAAGAAGAGGTATCTGAAAGGTTAAGAAGGTCAGAAAGGTGGAGGGAGGCTACCTGCAGGAGGGAGGGAGCTACATGCATGGAGAGGGCAGAGAAACAGACTCTCACATGAGGAAGTTCACATGAGGAAGAATACACCCTTTAATATTGGTCTTTAAAAAAATCAGAGTGGCTGAATTCCATGAGTTTGTAAAACCAGTGGAATTTGGAACCTGGAGCTTTAAAAGTCACTGAGCGAGCTGAAAGGGCAAGTCATAGTTGTATTGCTGCCTTTATTTTATTTTTTTTTAAATTATTTATTTATTTATTTATTTATGATAGAGAGAGAGAGAGAGAGAGAGAGAGAGAGGCAGAGGGAGAAGCAGGCTCCATGCACCAGGAGCCCGATGTGGGATTCGATCCCCGGTCTCCAGGATCGCGCCCTGGGCCAAAGGCAGGCCCCAAACCGCTGCGCCACCCAGGGATCGCTGTATTGCTGCCTTTAAAGAGACAGCAGCCTTCACAGAAAGACATTATAAAAATAGGAGTTTACACAATACTGGAACACATGGGAGACACATCTGTCAATACTGATTTTGGAGTGTTTGAACTACTGTGAAAATGAGGGAGCTTCCAGGAGACATTTTCCTCCCCTGCACCACAGCATAAACACAGCTACTTGCAGGAGGCAGTGCCGCATAGACACTTGTTACCTAACCCGCTAGTAGTGTGCCATGCCCATGAGTTCCCTTGAGGACTTGTCCACTCCAAGCCTACTAGTCTTGGTCCTGGGCTCAGGGCAAATGCATGCACCAGGCCCAGCCACCAGCTACACAGTTGCCACTGCTTACCTCCCAGCTGCCCTCACACGCTCAGCCACTATTGTGTACTGGGCCTAACTGTATCCAGCTTGGCAGCCCCCGCCACCTTGGCATGCAGCCCTTAATCACTACAGTGCCTCAGAGGATCTGACATAGAACTAGTGGCCCAGTGCAAATTTTGCTAACACAACCAACCCATTCCCAAGTTCCCCAGTGGGCATGTCCCCTCAGAGCTGCTCTGCCTGGGTCCCTCTAACACACAGAGAGCAAGCACAGCCCACAACAGGCAGAGTTAGTGCAGACAACTGCATTAAAAGGAAAAGTGGCAGCTCAAGCAACACACACACACCCTATACTCTATTGAAGTTCCAGAATCTGGTGAAGTGGGGCACTGCACTACAAGTCACTTAAGGAACTCTTCTTCATAAAGTCACTACTTTCAAGAGCAGAAGACATAGGTGACTTTCATAGCACAAAGAAATTTACACAGAGAGGCAAAAAAATGAGAAGTCAGAAAAATTCATCCCAAACGAAGGAACAGGACAAAGTGACAGCCAGATATCTAAGTGAGACAGACGGAGGTAACATGCCTATTAGAGAATTTAAAACAATGATTATAAGGATACTCCCAGACTTGAGAAAAAGAGTATAAGACATGAATGAGACCCTTAACAGAAAGATAAGGAATAAAATAGTAGAGGTAAAGGGCACAGTAAACAAAATAATAAACATGCTTGAAGGAGAGAACAGCACCATGGAAGAGCAGAGGAATGAATCAGTGACATAAAAGATAGGACAATGGAAAGTAATCAAGCTGAACAAAAGAGAAAGAAAAGAATTATGCAAACCAAGAATAGACTTGGAGTCTTCAGTGACTCCATCAAACATAACATTCATATTATAGGAGTCCCAAAAGAAGAAGAGAGAGAAAAGAGAGCAATTTATTTGAAGAAATAATAGCTGAAAACTTCTCTAATCTGTAGAAGGAAACATTCAGATCCATAAGGCACAGAAAACCCCCAACAAAATCAACAAAAGCAAACCCATACCAAGATATATTGTAACTAAATTTGCAAAATGTAGTGATAAAGAAAAAAATTAAAGCAACAAGCCCATAACTTACAGGGGAAAACCCATAAAGCTAGTGAGAAATTTTTCAGCAGAAAATTAGCAAGCCAGAAGAAAGTGGCATGATATAGGCAAAGTGTTGAATAGGAAAAATCTGCAGCCAAGAATATTCTATCCAGCAAGGCTATTATTCATACTAGAGGGGAGATAGTTTCCCAGATGAACAAAAACTAAAGGAGTTCATGACCACTAAACTAGTTCTGCGAGAGATGTAAAAAAGGGACTTTGAGTGGAAAGGAGGGACCAAAAAGTGACAATATAGAGCTAGGAAACATAAAAGTGGTAAAAATTAATATTTCTGTAAAAAATCAGTCAAGGAACTAGAAAAGAAGAATAGAAAACATCAATAAAACCAGGAGCTGGAATTTGGGGAAAAAATCAATAAAATTTATAAACCTATAGCCAGACTTATCAAGAAAAAAAAAAAGACAAAAGACTCAACAAAATCACAAATGAGGAGAAATAACAATTCCTGACCCCACGGGAATACAAACAATCATGAGAATATTATGAAAAACTATATGCCAACAAATTGAACAACCTAGAAGAAAAGGATAAATTCCTAGAAAAATATAAACTACACCAAAACTGAAATAGGAAAAAATAGAAAATTTGAACAAACCAAAACCAGCAAAGAAATTGAATCAATAATCAAAAAATCCCCAGCAAAAGTCCAAGACCAGATAAATGGCTTTGCAGGCAAATTCCACCAAACATTTAAAGAAGAGTTAATACCTATTTTTCTTAAACTATTCCAAAAAATACAGTAGGAAAGAAAACTTCCAAATCCATTCTATGACATCAGCATTACCCTGATGTCAAAACCAAAAGAGAAGTACAGGCCAATATCCCTGATGAACATAAATGCAAAAATCCTCAAAAAATACTAGGAAGCTGAATTTAACAATACTTTAAAAAATCATTCATCATGATCAAATGAGATTTATTCCTGGGTTGCAAGTGTTTCAATATTTGCAAATCAATGCAATATATCACATCAGTAATAAAAAAACTAAAAAACATATATAGAAAACACATTTGACAAGTTAGGACATCTATTCATGTTAAAAACCCTCAGCAAAGTAGGGTTAGAGAGAACATACCTCAACATCATAAAAGCTGTATACAAAAAATCCACAGCTAACATATCTTTAATGGGGAAAAACTGAGAGCTTTTCCCCCTTAAGTTTAGGAACAAAACAAGGATGTCTACTCTCACTTTACTCAGCATAGTACTAAAAGTCCCAGCCACAGCAATCAGACAACAAAAAGAAATAAAGGCATCCAAATCAATAAGGAAAAAGGAAAACTTACACTGTTTGTAGATGACATGATTCTATGTATTTAAAAAACCCTAAGGACTATGCCAAAAAACTAGAATTGAAAAATAAATTCAGTAAGGTCAAAGAAAAGAAAATCAATTTACAGAAATCCATTGTATTTCTATACATCGATAATGAAACAGCAGAAGGAGAAATTAAGAAAACAGTCCTATTCACATTTGCACCAAAATAATAAATACCTAGATATAAACATAACTAAAGAGGTGAAAAGATCTATACCCTAAAGACAACAACAACAAAAAATTGATGAAAAAAATTGAAGAGGACACAAATAAAAGACATCCATGCTCATGGATTGGAAGAATAAATATGGTTAAAATTTCTATAGTACCCAAAGCAATCTACATATTTAATGCAATCCCTACCAAAATATCAACAGCATTTTGGGACACCAGGGTGTGAGTGTCTATCGGCTCAGTGGTTGAGTGTCTGCCTTCGGCTCAGGGCCTGATCCTGGGATTCCAGGATCAAGTCCCACATTGGGCTCCCTACATGGAGCCTGCTTCTCCCTCTGCCTGTATCTCTGCCTCTCTTTGTCTCTCATGAATAAATAAATAAAATATTTAAAAATACATCAACAGCATTTTTCACAGAGCTAGAACAAACAATCCTAAAATTTATATGGAACCACAAAAGACCCCAAATAGCCAAAGCATCTTGAAAAAGAAAAACAAATTGGAGGAATCACAATTCCAGACTTCATGTGATATTACAAAACCATCATAATCAAAACAGATTGGTACTGGCACAAAAATAGAGACATAGATCAATAGAACAGAATAGCAAGCTCAGAAATAAATCCACAATTATATGGCCAATTAATTTTTGACAAAGCAGGAAACAATATTAAATGGGTAGAAGATAGTCTCTTCAACAAATGGTACTGGGAAAACTGGACAGCTACATGTAGAAGAATGAAACTAGACCACTTTGTTTCACAATAGGCAAAAATAAACACAACATGGATTAAAGACCTAATGTGAAATCTGAAGCCATAAAAGAAAAGAACATAGGCAGTAACTTCTTTGACATCAGATATAGCAACTTCTTACAAAATGTCTCCTGAGGAAAATAAAAGTAAAGCAAAAATAAACTATTGTGAGTTCATCAAAATTAAAAGCTCCTGAAGAGCAAAGGGAACAATCAACGAAACTAAAAGGCAACCTATGCAGTGGGAGAAGATATTTGCAAATGACATATCCAATAAAGGGTTAGTATCCAAAATATATAAGGAACTTCTACAACTCAACACCTCCCCTCCAAAAAAATCTGATTAAAAATAGGCAGAAGATATGAACAGACATTTCTCCAAAGAAGATATCCAGATGCCCAACAGTCACATGAAAAGATGCTCACCATCACTCATCATCAGGGAAATGCAAATCAAAACTACAATGAGAGATCACATCACACATGTAAGAATTGCTAAAATCAACAATACAAAACATAACAGGTGTTGGTGAGGATGTAAAAATAAAGAAACCCTCTTGTATTGTCGGTAGGAATGCATATTGGTGCAACCACTCTGGAAAAGAGTATGAAGGTTCCTCAAAAAATTAAAAAATAGGTATACCTTACTGTCCCACATTGGGCTCCCTGCATGGAGCCTGCTTCTCCCTCTGCCTGTGTCTCTGCATCTCTCTTTCTCTCTCTCTCTGTGTCTCTCATGAATAAATAAATAAAATCTTTTTTAAAAAGTCTAATGTAGATAAGCAGAGATGACTTATGAGTTTTATTTTGGCATAACCATGCAATTAAAATTGGCCAGTAGTGTTTAGTAATCATACTACTGGGAATTTACCCAAAGAACACTAAAACATCACTTCAAAAAGATATATGTTCCCCAATGTTAATAGCAGCATTTACTATATGCAAGATACAGAAGCAATCCAAGTGTCCATCAATTGATGAATGGATAAAGAAGTTATTATATACATGTAAAATATGTAATAATATCCCATTATATTTACATATATTTACCACAACTTCTATATATATAGAGATAATATATATGTGTATATAGGATATATATTCTCTTTCTATATATCTGATATATATATATATACACTTATATAATATAAAAATAAATATATATATATATAATGGAATAATATTCTGCAGTAAAAAAGAATGAAATCTTGCCATTTGCAGTGTTGAAATACTGTATTATACACCTGAAACTAATATAACACTGTATGTTACCTAACTGGAATTTAAATAATCATAAAAAAATTCACCGTCAAATCAAGTGTCAGCCAGAAAAAAATATTTTATGTCTTATTCAAAGAGACTATCAATGGCTATATTGTTCTTAGATGTTTATTTATGAGAGATGTACATCAACAGAGTATTTGAGTTTTTAATGTGATACTCCTGGGCTCTCCATGAAGAATACTTGCTTACCACTACCTTCTGGTTATTAGGGAAGATTCAAGTTAAACATATATAATCTAAGCCCCAGTGACTCTCTAGGTAATTATGTTAACCAAACTGAGGATAAGAATTTGAAAGGAAGTGAAGCACAGTTGTAGAATCACACCTTAAGTGCTTAGGTTCATTACTTTAAATATTTAACTGTTCCAAATATAGAGAAAAAATGTCAATTTATGAAAAATACCAATGTATGTACTTATCCCCAACATCTAAGAGATATTTATTTTGTCTTATTTCTTATTCACGTCATTCAAAAACTAAACCATAAAGAAACAGCCAATGCTTCGTGCTTCCATCATTCAATCTGTTAAATGGCATCATGCTAAAATGTATATTTTACAGTTAGTTTTTTTTATTCAACATTGTTTTTGACATTTATACATGTTAATCTATGTAGATATTTCATTTCAGTTAGTAAAGAACATCTTGTAGCATGAGAAAATAAAAGAGTTCGCATACATTCCATGATTTGACTATCACAGAAAATACTGCACGGAGATCTTTAATATCTTTACATGAGTGACTTGAATAGGGACAAGAGTATTTTAAGGACAAAGTTTTGTGAATGAGCATTAAAATCAGAGAGGAAGTAGACAGGAAATGACAAAGACCTAAGGATGCCAGTTCCCTTGTCCCATTTAATAATTTAAAAACTCAAGTTTGACTTTCACTTGGAGAATAAGGCCAGCAGGCAGAAACAAAGTGGGTTGGAAATGTGGAAAACTTGGTACATTCACTCTACAATTTTTAGGATTCTTGTGATAAAGTAGAACAGAGTTGAGGAAACATGAACTCTTCCTCTCTATTTGTGAAACCAAGATTCAGAAAGGTTGAAACATTTGGTATGCCAAGAATTTTGCAGCTTTGACAACATCAAATACTTGTCAGAAAGACAGGATTCTCAGCTTGCCTGGAGTGATGCATATCCTTGATGATACCTGATTACTCACCCACCCTGATGCCAAATTCCTTTGCATGTTGGAGCACACTTCTTGATCCCAAAGTTTGGGTTCAGCCAAATGACTTATTTGGGTCAATATGATATTAGGAGATGGAATTCAAGTACTAGCATGAGATATACTTGTGCAACTGGTCTTGCGCTTTTGCAATTCTGCTATGATATGAGAAGGCCATACCCCTGTCTACCTACTGATCCCCAGAGAATGAGAGGCAGGTGTAGCAGTCTCAGGAGGATGAAGAGGCATAGGGGAGCAGACTAATGTGATGAGCCACTCCTGTGATCATAGCCTCCTCAACAAACCAGTACATCTATGAGAATAAATTACTGTTTTGTTTTTTAAATCACAGAATTTTGAGAGTATTGTTAACACAATATTATTTGTAATTATAGTTAGCTGATTTTGTTCATGGATTGAAAGACTCAATATTGTAGAGATGTCTATTGTCTCCAGATTCATCTCTAGGTTCAATGCAATGCCAATGAGGGTTTTAACAAGTATTTTGGTTTTTGTTTTCTTAACTGATTCTTAAAAATTCACAAAGAAATGTAAAAGGTAAGAATACTCAAGGTGTTTTGAAAAAGAAAAAGTACATAGCCAGGATGAACTTCTACTACCAGATAACAAGACCTATGAGAAAGCTTTGATGATTAAAACAGCAAAAGAATAGGGACACTGTACCATTCAGTTGATTAAACATCTGCCTTTGGCTCAGACCATGATCTCATGGTCATGATGCCAGAGTCCTGGAATCGAACCCCTTGAAGGGTTCCTTGCTCCCTCTCCCCTTACCACTTCCCCCTGCTCATGCTCATTCCGTCAAATAAACAAATAATATCTCTTTAAAAAGTAAAGTAAAAGAATAAACAAATGACCAAAAGGATAGAAAGGCAAGCCCAGAAATAGATCTACATATGGACCATCATATAATTTATGACAAGGTGTCAATGAAGATTAGAGGGAAATGATAAGCTTTCAACAAATTGTGCTGGGACAATTGGATAGCCATATTGAAAACAATTCATCTTGACTCCAGTATTACCATTTATAAAAGAAAATAAATAAATTCCAGGTGGATTACAGATCTAAGTAGAGTCTATACACAAACAAAAACTTTTTTAGAATAAGCAGTAGAAGTTCGTCATAACCGTCAAAGATTTCTTGAACAGGAGACAAAAAGCACAAATCATCAAAAACCAGAATAAATTTAATATTAAAATTAAGAAGTTCCGTTCAAAAAACACATTAACAGAGTGAAAACACAACTCATAGAGTGTGACAAAACATTTGCAAAACATCTATCCAAGGAAAGATTTGTCTCTAGAAATTGCAAACATCCATATATGACAGTAAATAAGAGAAACTCAGTGGGTTGATAGCAAAAGACTTCAACACATTTTATAAAATAATGCATCTATAATATCATACACATATGAAATGAGCACTTGAAAATGTGAAAATGGCCAGTAAACACATGAAAATACCTAGTATTAGTCATTATGAAAAGGCGAATTCAAACCACAATGAGAGACTGGTATACACTCACAAGAATGGCTAAATTAGAAGGACTAACAATAATGAATGTTAGCAAGGATGCCCAACAGTTCTGATCCCTAACATTGCTTTAAAAATGCCAAGTGGTAACCACTTTACAAATTATTTGACAGCTTCTTATAATGTCATATTCATACCCATGCTATGACCCAGTGATTCCTCTGTAGATATATCTAGGATGTCTTAGACAAATAAAACCATAAGTCCCCAAATGACTTGTACAAAAATATCTGTAGCAACTTCGTTCTTAATAGCCCCAAACTGGAAAACCCAAATGAACATCAGTAAGAAAATAAATAAGCAAATTTTAGTATACATTTACATGAAACAGTATTTCTCATCAATAAAATAAAGCAAATTTCTGTTATGCACAACAGCAGGATGAATCTCAAACACATTATGCTGAGAGAAGGCAGAGACAAAACAGCACATGCTATATAATTCTGTGCATTTGAAGTTTTAGAACAGTCAAAACTAATCTATGGTGATAAGAATAATAGTAGTTGCCTGGGGGAAGATGGCACATAAGGGAATCAAACTGGAATGAATACATGCATCTTTATAGGGACAGGGGCATGGGATATATGAGCATATGCCTTTGCTCATATAATGAGCAAATGATATGCATCAAAACTCATCAAACTTACACTTTGCATAAATTGAACATCTTATTATAGGTTGAAGTTTTAGTTTTTAAATACTGGTGAAGTGCCAGCAGTATAAGTAATATTCAATGAAACCTAGAAAAAAATTTACTGAGTGTCTATTATAGTCTTGGTTTTATGTTTCAGCAGTTATATGGAGGCATGAGCTTTGAAGAAGAGCTTTCTTGTAGATGAACAGGGAGTGAAGAATATAGGAGTTTGTAAGTTGCTATAAAAGCAGATGCAAAAAAGATGGTACCAGGATTTTATACTTCAGAATTTAACCCTCAGAAATAAATAATGAAAATAGAAATATTTTAGAGCAGATAAATAAACTAATCTCTCTATGCTATGTTATATATATATATATGTTATATATATGTGTTAAAATATATATATATTTAAGCCCATGAGAAAAAAATAGTTATTTAAAATTAATGACTACTAATTATGTTTCTCCAGGACTGGTTAGATTCAAATTTTGGTAAAGTTACTTAAACAAGTAGGTCATATTTTTTTTAATTTAAAATACGTGAATTCTACAAACTAAATTTGTAATATTAGTTGAGTCCCAATTCTTTTATTTTTTTTTTCCAATTCTTTTAGATAAATAAATATGTTATTAGTATGTTTACATCATATCACATAGACAAATTAAAAGTTAAAAATTAATGTAGGGGGGATCTCTGGGTGGCTCAGTAGTTTAGTGCCTGTCTTCCACCCAGGGTGTGATCCTGGGGTTCCAGGATCGAGTCCCACATCGGGCTCCCTGCATGGAGCCTGTTTCTCCCTCTGCCTATGTTTCTGCCTCTCTCTCTCTGTCTCTCGTGAATATATAAATAAAATCTTTTAAAAAAAAATTAATGTAGGCTTACCTATTGTCTGAATAGTGAGTTTCAGATAGAGATAGGGTTCAGAATGAGAGACTATGGGGAAAGATAGTAAGAGGAGGCAACAAGAAAGCAGATAGAGCTCTGAGGAATGAGATCCCCAGGAGGAGTAAATAGATGAGATCTTTAAGGAATGTCTCATATTCAATTTTAAGTTACTGGTATATGACTTCAATAAAAATTTGGCACACTAAAAAAAATTGTAGGAGCAGAGGAAAGGTGTGGTGTCAAATGAGGCAGGAAATTGTGGCTAGAGAGGACGAGGAAAAACGTAGTCAGAGCCCACCTCCACCAAGCCTCCTTGGAAATACTAAGAAAGGGTGAGTCTGGGACGCCAGGGTGGCTCAGAGGTTTGGAGCATGCCTTCTGCCCAGGGCGTGATCCTGGAGTCTCAGGCTCGAGTCTCACATCGGGCTCCCTGCATGGAACCTGCTTCTCCCTCTGCCTATCTCTCTCTCTCTCTCTCTCTCTCTCTCTCTCTCTGTCTCTTATGAGTAAATAAATAAAATCTTAAAAAAAAAAAAAAAGGTGAGTCTCCAGTAGTGCTTTGTATAGGCACTCAAGTATGTTTAATTGTATCAGAGAAATAGCATTATCCTTGAAATCTGGATAACTTGTGAATTTTCAGGAGGTAGAAATGAGTTAAACAAATAAAACAGCTGGAAAAATGGTTTACCTTTTTTAGTCAAATTGTTTGACAAATAGGTTACATACAGTCTGAGGATTTTCAGTAACTTCAATTAATCTCCAAATGTCCTCTTCAGATCCTAAGAGACTTAAGGAAGTCTTGCACGATTTTCTGAATTTCTCTAGAGTGAATAGTTTTAGTTTAAAACTCTAATGTTTCCTTGTAGGTCATTTGCATTATCAATATATGTGATCCATTTATTATTGAATAAGCTGGTTTCTAAAGGATGCAAACCAGCAATTTACACTGCAGGATACCAGTTTCTAACATTCACAGGGAGGTAGAAGAAAAAACAATGTCCTCTCTACTAAAAGTCTCTTCAAAGGGTACTTTTCCATTCCTGATATTTTCTTATATAGCATACAAGGTTGTCATTGCTGGAATGATTTTGCTAAGTCTATACCTTCTTTCAAGATATGTGAGCATTTTGACTAAAATTAACAGCCAAAGGAAGGTTTCATCCAACATCATGTTAAATATAAACATGACTAAGACCTAGATTTCTTTTTGAAGATTTTATTTATTTATTCATGAGAGACACAAAGAGAAAGAGAGGCAGAGACATAGGCAGAGGGAGAAATAGGCTCCCTGCAGGGAGCCCAATGTGTGACTCGATCCTGGGACTTTAGGATCATGTTCTGAGCCGAAGGCAAACGCTCAACTGCTGAGCCATCCAGGCGTCCCCAATTCTCAACTCTTAAGTGTCTTCTCTACTTCCTCCCCCCATGGATCATCTAAATCCCTAATGAAGTGGGGCTTCTTATACATAGTCAAGGCATTAGGGGGAGATGTTTGTTGTTTGGTAAATACCTCTTCTTACTAGTATTTGCCGGACTGATTCTTGGTTCTCATCACCTCTCCACACTGGTGTCTACAGAGGCATCTGAGTGTTACCTGTTCTCCCAATAGAATGTTCCCAATGCTGTCTGCCATCGCATTGCCTTACCACAACTATGAGACCCTTTACTGACTCCTCATTACCTCAGAAATAATATGATGCTCTTCCTCAACACACTGAGGACATAGAAATTTTTGGGATTTTCTTCAGGACTTTCTGCCTAAACTCGCAATGTAGCTATTTTTGCTCACGGAGGTAATTGAAGTTAGGGTTAGGGTTAGACCTCCAAAGATCTATGCTCAGAAACCCAACTTGATATCTTCTTCCCTTGAAGCTAAGGATAGTTAATTGGATGATAGCTCTCTCCAGTTCTTTCTTAGAAACATTTACAAGCACCTAATACTCTGAGTTCTTTTTTCAATTTTACCCTGAAGGTACATGTTCTCTCTCTTACTTGCTCTCTTTCTCACTCAGAGAAAAGTTTCCATTTGTCCCAAATTTTCTTCCTTACATGTGGACTGTGATTTTGATACTAAAAGTAAAGAATTAGCTGACTGGTATACTGGCTGTTTCTGTGACAGCTCCTTTTTGCATTTGCACCAAGTTAAATCCAAGTGCCTAGTTAAACAAAAGAAAACATGAGAGAGAGACAAGGAAGAAGACATTTTACATTTGGTAATACTTAATGATAGCCATGGAGCCACATATGCAAAGGGATCACCAAAAGTAAATGAATATCTTTCAAAGGATTTAATTTTACAGTGGATTGTCTTCCCTGGTAGTGTTAAAGCATTATAAAGCTCATGAAAAATTCAAGAAATATTCTGAAATAAAATATCCATTTTCTTCCATAATTAACAGATTTAGCAGAGTTATATTTCTTTTTTCCCTTGAATGAACATTTTTCTTTTCCTCATTAGTACTCTGAAGACAAACAGAGCTGGAGTAAAATTTAATTTTGCCTGCTATAACTCCAAATTAACTAAATAGCTAAATCCACATAACCCCAGTAAAGAAAACTGCAGATAGAATTTACCAATCTGTTAACTAATTTGCCAATCCACTTTGATTTCCTAAGTTGACTGTCCCTCTCCCTCATAATTATTCCTAAGTAAATTACATTTTTTCTACATATGTTATCTTCATTTGAAGCATTCAAAGAGAATGTTACTGAATGTATACGGATCTCAGGACAAAGGAATTCAACACTGACCAACATAAACCATTTGCAAATTTTTAGAGACCTAAATCAATCTTTTGTAATATTTAAGGACCAATAATTTAGTTGGCAATCAGAACATGAAAAGGTCAGCCTTTGACACCTTTTGAAAGTTCCTATTTACTTTCTCAGCTTCTAAATACGAAGTACCCCAATGCTTAGTATTGGAGCTCTTCTCTTTCCACATTCATCCTCTTGGTCTGTAGTTGTTATCATCTGAATTCTATTCCTCTCCCAAATCCATGTTGAAGCCCTAGCCCCCAATGTGATGATATTTGAAGATTAGGCCCTTAGGAAAATAATTAAGGTTAAATTAAGGTGAAATAAGGGTGGAAGCCTCCTCTGATGAGATTGGCATCTTTGTAAGAGAAGTAGGAGATGCCAGAGAATTCTCTCTTTTTTTTAATTAATTTTTATTGGTGTTCAATTTACCAACATACAGAAAAACACCCAGTGCTCATCCCCTCAGTGCTCATCACCCATTCCCCTCCAACACCCGCCCTCCTCCCCTTCCACCACCCCTAGTTCGTTTCCCCGAGTTAGGAGTCTTTATGTTCTGTCTCCCTTCCTGATATTTCCCAACATTTCTTTTCCCTTCCTTTATATTCCCTTTCACTATTATTTATATTCCCTAAATGAATGAGAACATACACTGTTTGTCCTTCTCCGATTGACTTATTTCACTCAGCATAATACCCTCCAGTTCCATCCACGTTGAAGCAAATGGTGGGTATTTGTCGTTCCTAATGGCTGAGGAATATTCCATTGTACACATAGACCACATCTTCTTTATCCATTCATCTTTCGATGGACACCGAGGCTCCTTCCACAGTTTGGCTATTGTGGACATTGCTGATAGAAACATCGGGGTGCAGGTGTCCCGACGTTTCATTGCATCTGAATCTTTGGGGTAAATCCCCAAAAGTGCAATTGCTGGGTCGTAAGGCAGGTCTATTTTTTAACTCTTTGAGGAACCTCCACACAGTTTTCCAGAGTGGCTGCACCAGTTCACATTCCCACCAACAGTGCAGGAAGGTTCTCTTTTCTCCGCATCCTCTCCAACATTTGTGGTTTCCTGCCTTGTTAATTTTCCCCAGTCTCACTGGTGTGAGGTGGGATCTCATTGTGGTTTTGATTTCTATTTCCCTGATGGAAAGTGATGCAGAGCATTTTCTCATGTGCATGTTGGCCATGTCCATGTCTTCCTCTGTGAGATTTCTCTTCATGTCTTTTGCCCATTTCATGATTGGATTGTTTGTTTCTTTGGTGTTGAGTTTAATAAGTTCTTTATAGATTTTGGAAACTAGCCCTTTATCTGATATGTCGTTTGCAAATATCTTCTCCCATTCTGTAGGTTGTCTTTTAGTTTTGTTGACTGTATCCTTTGCTGTGCAGAAGATTCTTATCTTGATGAAGTCCCAATAGTTCATTTTTGCTTTTATTTCTTTTGCCTTTATGGATGTATCTTGCAAGAAGTTACTGTGGCCGAGTTCAAAAGGGTGTTGCCTGTGTTCTCTTCTATGATTTTGATGGACTCTTGTCTCACATTTAGATCTCTCATCCATTTTGAGGTTATCTTTGTGTCTGGTGCAAGAGAGTGGTCCAGTTTCATTCTTCTGCATGTGGATGTCTAATTTTCCCAACACCATTTATTGAAGAGACTGTCTTTCTTCCAATGGATAGTCTTTCCTCCTTTATCGAATATTAGATGACCATACATTTCAGGGTCCACTTCTGGGTTCTCTATTCTGTTCCATTGATCTATGTGCCTGCTTTTGTGCCAGTACCACACTGTCTTGATGACCACAGCTTTGTAGTACAACCTGAAATCTGGCATTGTGATGCCCCCAGCTATGGTTTTCTTTTTTAAAATTCCCCTGGCTATTCGGGGTCTTTTCTGATTCCACACAAATCTTAAAATAATTTGTTCTAACTCTCTGAAGAAAGTCCATGGTATTTTGATAGGGATTGCATTAAACGTATAAATTGCCCTGGGTAACATTGACATTTTCACAATATTAATTCTGCCAATCCATGAGCATGGAATATTTTTCCATCTCTGTGTCTTCCTCAATTTCTTTCAGAAATGTTCTATAGTTTTTAGGGTATAGATCTTTTACCTCTTTGGTTAGGTTTATTCCTAGGTATCTTATGCTTTTGGATGCAATTGTAAATGGGATTGACTCCTTAATTTCTCTTTCTTCAGTCTCATTGTTAGTGTATAGAAATGCCATTGATTTCTGGGCATTGATTTTGTATCCTGCCACGCTACCAAATTGCTGTATGAGTTCTAGCAATCTTGGGGTGGAGGCTTTTGGGTTTTCTTTGTACAGTATCATGTCATCGGCGAAGAGGGAGAGTTTGACTTCTTCTTTGCCAATTTGAATGCCTTTAATGTCTTTTTGTTGTCTGATTGCTGAGGCGAGGACTTCCAGAACTATGTTGAACAGCAGTGGTGAGAGTGGACATCCCTGTCTTGTTCCTGATCTTAGGGGAAAGGCTCCCAGTGCTTCCCCATTGAGAATGATATTTGCTGTGGGCTTTTCGTAGATGGCTTTTAAGATGTCAAGGAAAGTTCCCTCTATCCCAACACTCTGAAGAGTTTTGATCAGGAATGGATGCTGTATTTTGTCAAATGCTTTCTCTGCATCTAATGAGAGGATCATATGGTTCTTGGTTTTTCTCTTGCTGATATGATGAATCACACTGATGGTTTTACGAGTGTTGAACCAGCCTTGTGTCCCGGGGATAAATCCTACTTGGTCATGGTGAATAATTTTCTTAATGTGTTGTTGGATCCTATTGACTAGTATCTTGTTGAGAATTTTTGCATCCATGTTCATCAGGGATATTGGTCTGTAATTCTCCTTTTTGGTGGGGTCTTTGTCTGGTTTCGGAATTAAGGTGATGCTGGCCTCATAGAACGAATTTGGAAGTACTCCATCTCTTTCTATCTTTCCAAACAGCTTTAGTAGAATAGGTATGATTTCTTCTTTAAACGTTTGATAGAATTCCCCTGGGAAGCCATCTGGCCCTGGACTCTTGTGTCTCGGGAGGTTTTTGATGACTGCTTCAATTTTCTCCCTGGTTATTGGCCTGTTCAGGTTTTCTATTTCTTCCTGCTCCAGTTTTGGTAGTTTGTGGCTTTCCAGGAATGCATCCATTTCTTCTAGATTTCCTAATTTATTGGCGTAGAGCTGTTCATAATATGTTTTTAGAATCGTTTGTATTTCTTTGGTGTTGGTAGTGATCTCTCCTTTCTCATTCATGATTTTATTAATTTGAGTCTTCTCTCTCTTCTTTTTAATAAGGTTGGCTAATGGTTTATCTATCTTATTAATTCTTTCAAAGAACCAACTCCTGGTTCTGTTGATCTGTTCCACAGTTCTTTTGGTCTCGATATCATTTAGTTCTGCTCGAATTTTAATTAACTCTCTTCTTCTGCTGGGTGTGGGGTCCATTTGTTGCTTTTTCCTCTAGTTCCTTTATGTGTAAGGTGAGCTTTTGAATTTGAGTTCTTTCCAGTTTTTGAATGGATGCTTGTATTGCGATGTATTTCCCCCTCAGGACTGCTTTTGCTGCATCCCAAAGATTTTGAACGGTTGTATCTTCATTCTCATTAGTTTCCATGAATCTTCTCAATTCTTCCTTAATTTCCTGGTTGACCTTTTCATCTTTTAGCAGGATGATCCTTAACCTCCACGTGTTTGTGGTTCTTCCAAACTTCTTGTTGTGATTAAGTTCTAATTTCAAGGCATTATGGTCTGAGAATATACAGGGGACGATCCCGATCTTTTGGTATCGGTTCAGACCCGATTTGTGACCCAGTATGTGGTCTATTCTGGAGAAAGTTCCATGTGCACTTGAGAAGAATGTGTATTCAGTTGAGTTTGGATGTAAAGTTCTGTAGATATCTGTGAAATCCATCTGGTCCAGTGTATCATTTAAAGCTCTCGTTTCTTTGGATATGTTGTGCTAGAAGACCTATCTAGTATAGAAAGAGCTAGATTGAAACCACCAAGTATAAGTGTATTATTATCAAAGTATTTCTTCAGTTTGGTTATTAATTGGTTTAAATATTTGGCAGCTCCCACATTCGGGGCATATATATTGAGGATTGTTAAATCCTCTTGTTGGATAGATCCTTTGAGTATGAGATAGTGTCCCTCTTCATCTCTCACTATAGTCTTCGGGGTAAATTTTAATTTATCTGATACAAGGATGGCAACCCCTGCTTTCTTTTGAGGACCATTTGAATGGTAAATGGTTCTCCAACCTTTTATTTTCAGGTTGTAGGTGTCCTTCTGTCTAAAATGAGTCTCTTGTAGACAGCAAATAGATGGGTCCTGCTTTTTTATCCAGTCTGAAACCCTTTGCCTTTTGATGGGGTCATTAAGCCCGTTCACGTTCAGAGTTACTATTGAGAGATATGAGTTTAGTGTCATCATATCTATTCAGTCCTTGTTTTTGTGGATTGTTCCACTGAACTTCTTCTTAAAGGGGAATTTTAAGAGTCCCCCTTAAAATTTCTTGCAGAGCTGGTTTGGAGGTTACATATTCTTTCAGTTCCTGCCTGTCTTGGAAGCTCTTTATCTCTCCTTCCATTTTGAATGAAAGCCTTGCTGGATAAAGTATTCTTGGTTGCATGTTCTTTTCATTTAGGACCCTGAATATATCCTGCCAGCCCTTTCTGGCCTGCCAGGTCTCTGTGGAGAGGTCTGCTGTTACCCTAATATTCCTCCCCATAAAAGTCAGGGACTTTTTATCTCTTGCTGCTTTAAGAATCTTCTCCTTATCTTTGGAATTTGCAAGCTTCACTATTAAATGTCCAGGTGTTGATCGGTTTTTGTTAATTTTAGGGTGGGGTCTCTCTATTTCCTGGATCTGAATGCCTGTTTCCCTTCCCAGATTTGGAAAGTTTTCAGCTAGAATTTGTTCAGATACATATTCTGGCCCTCTGGCCCTTTCGGCGCCCTCAGGAACCCCAATTAAATGTAGGTTTTTCTTCCTCAGGCTTTCATTTATTTCCCTTAATCTATCCTCATGGTCTTTTAATTGCCTGTCTCTTTTTTCCTCAGTTTCCCTCTTTGCCATCAACTTGTCTTCTATGTCACTCACTCGTTCTTCCACCTCGTTAAGCCTCGTGGTTAGGACTTCTAGCTTGGATTGCATCTCATTTAATTGATTTTTAATTTCTGCCTGATTGGATCTAAATTCTGCAGTCATGAAGTCTCTTGAGTCCTTTATGGTTTTTTCTAGAGCCACCAGTAGCTGTATAATAGTGCTTCTGAATTGGCTTTCTGACATTGAATTGTAATCCATATTTTGTAACTCTGTGGGAGAGAGGGCTGTTTCTGATTCTTTTTTTTGAGGTGAGGTTTTCCTCTAGTCATTTTGCTCAGTGCAGAGTGGCCAAAAACAAGTTGTATTGGGAAAAGGAGAAAAAGAGAGAGAAGGAAGGAAAAGAGAAAAAGAAAAAAGAGAAAGAAGAAAAAAAAGGTGGGAAAGAGAAGAAAAAGAGAAAGAAAAAGAAAGAAAGGAGAAAAAAAAGGGGGGGTTGGGTGAGGGAAGCAATCAGAAATCAAGAAGAAAGAAAGAAAAAAAAGCACGAAACAAAACAAAAACAAAAACAAAAAAACAAAAAAAAACACCGGGGAGTTTATTCCGATTCTGTATACTTTAAGTCCCTTGACTTCCCCTGGAACTTGTCCGTCTAGCCGGTCTTCTGTGGGAGGGGCCTGTTGTGCTGATTCTCAGGTGTTAGCACTTGGGGGAGCTGTTCTGCCCCCTGCCTGGTGCAGGGCTCAGTGGGGATTGTTCACCCCGTGAGGCCCCGGGAGGAAGCCCCAGTGGCGGGGCCAGCTCTGCAGCCCTGGAGTCAGCTCCCGCAGTAGCTCCAGGGCTCTCCGTCTGCAGGGCCTGGAGGCTCCAGGCGGGGCCGCTGATCTGCTCAGCTCAGGGCAGGAGCGTCCTCGCTGTCCTGGGCCCTCCCGGCCTCTGCCTGTTCCGGGGGAGGCCGGATCCTGGGCTGTGTCCCGGCGCCCTGTGCTCCGGGGCCTGCGCTGTTGGATTCGCGCTCCCGCCCCGCAGCCCCCTCCAAGGAGCCGCCGCCCGAGCCCCTCCGAGCTGCTCTGGGCCCGCCGTGCGCGCTGCAGCCCTTAGGGAGCTCGGCGCAATCCCCAGGGCGCAGGTGCCTGTTAGTGTCCCCGGGAGCCCGAGGGCATCCCCGCCCTCCTGGGTCCTGCTCCACCTCCCTGCGGGCCCCTTTCCGCCCGGGAAGGTTGGTGCAGCTCCTGCTCCTCCGGGACGGGGCTCTCCTGTCCTGGGGACACTCGCCCCGGCCTCAGCCCGGCTCCTCGCGGGCCCCTCCCCCTTGGAGGCCTTTTGTGTCTTTATTTCTTTTTCCCCGTCTTCCTACCTTGATAGAGGCGTGAACTCTTCTCACTGTAGCATTCCAGCTGGTCTCTCTTTAAATCTCAGGCCGAATTCGTAGATTTTCAGGATGATTTGAATGTTTTCCAGGTAATTTGTTGAGGACAGGTGACCTGGGGACCCTGCTCTTCCGCCGTCTTGCCCCTCCCCCCAGAGAATTCTCTTAATCTCTCTGCACACACAGAGAAAAACACCATGGGATGGCATAGTAAGAAAGTAGCCAACTATAAGCCAGGAAGAGATACTTCACAAGAAACTGACCATGCTAGAAAACTTGAAATTGAACTTCCAATCTTCAGAACTATGAGAAAATTAATTTAGGTTTTTTAAGCCATCTAGTCTATAGTATTTTGTTATAGAACCCCAAGAGAAAAAACTTATGGTCTAGTAATTCCACTGTTGGGTATTTACCCAAAGAAAATCAAAACACTAATTCAAAAAGATATATGTACCTGTTTGTTCAGTGTGGCATTATTTGCAATAGCCAAGGTATGGAAGCAACCTAAGTATCCACTGATATAGGTGAATGGATAAAAAAGATGTACATAATACACAATGTACACATTGTGTATACACAATGAAGGCACTTAGATTCCACTTATGTGTGGAATCTAAAAACAAAGGAACAACAAACAAAAAGCAGAAACAGAACCAGAAGCATAAAGAAGAAACTGATGATTGCCAGGGGGAGACAGTAGGAGGATGGGCAAAATGGGTGAAAGGAAGTGGGAGGTACAGATCTCTGGTTGTGGAATGAAGAAATCACGAGGAGAAAAAATATAGTGTAGGAAATACAGTGAATGGTATTGTAATTGTGTTGTATGATGACAGATGTAGCCACAATTATGGTGAGCACAGCATAATGTATAGAATTGTCAAATTGCTATGTTGTACGTCTAAAACCAGTATCATGCTGTGTGTCAATTAAACTTCAACTTAAAAATGACTTTTAAGAAAGTCCACTCTCCTTGGAGATAATCTTCTGAGGTCAAAGGGAATGTTCTGGTAGCGAATGTTTAACATTTTCTTTACATTCTGAAACTATCCTATGTCTTCAGTAAAAAATGTGTATGTCTAGTAGAGGCAGTGTTAATTCTGGCAAGGGAGAGGATAGACAGGCTTCAGGGATTCCATTTAGTGTGTAGTCTGTCTTGAAATTCCTTGTGGTGATCAAGAAAACCAGAAGTCCTTAAGAAAGACCCATGAATCTAGGAGTGAGCTCTCCTTCTTGAGAAAGAGAAAAAGAAAGAGCATAGAAGTAATACCAAGCCTATCTATTACCTTCCTCTAGATTACAGATATTCTCTAATCCCTTGGAGGGGGGAAGGAAAGGACTCTGCAAATTTATGAATCATATACCTTTTAAGATTTGTCCAAAATGGTTTTGTCCATAAAACTAAAAAAATCAGATGTTAATTTAAAAATTATACTAGTAAGTCAAATGATACTAATAAATCAGTAAGTCAACTTTCCTAAGCTGGTTTAGGTTTATGCATTTCTTTATTTTTAGTGAACTTAACCTGAGGACAAAAGTTCAGCTTTCTCAATTTTCATGTATATTCATACAGAATTTGTCTTTCTCTGACTTATTTTGCTTAGCATATAAGATGCCCTCAAAGCCCATCAATGTTTTTGGAAATGGTAGAATTTCCTTCTTTCTCATGGCAACAACATTCCATTGTATGTATACGCCACGTTTTTTTCTGTTTGTCCATTGATGGACAGTTAGGTTGTTTCTATTTCTTGACTACTATAAATAATGCTGCAATATATATGGGAGTACAGATATCTCTTTGACATACTGTTTTTATTTCCTACACACAAATACACACACACACATGGAATTTCTAGTTGAGGAAACTCCATACTGGTGTCCTAGTGGTTGTACTAATTTACATTCCCACCGATAGTGCATAGAGAGTAGAATAATGGTTACCAGGGGTTGGAGAAGGGGGGAAATGGGCAGATGTTTGTCAAAGAATACAAACATCCAGTTAGAAGATGAGTAAACTGGGGATCCAATGCACAGCATTGTGATTATAATTAACGATACTGTATTGTATACTTGAACGTTGCTAGGAGAGTAGATCTTAAATGTTCTCACCACAGGAAAGAAGTAGCAATTATGTGAGGTCATGGAGGTGTTAGATGACACTGCTATGGTGGTGATCACATTGCAATATGTAAGTGTATCGAGTCAACATGTTATAAGCCTTACACTCACACAATGTTTTATGTCAATGATATCTCAAAGCTGGAGAAATAAAGTTAACCTGATGCACTTAACACTATATAATCATAATGAATTAAATTGATGCATTACTTTCAGTGGATTAGTAATTCTGAAAGTACTTTCCATAGAATATGTAAACACAGAGCATTTTTACCTACTCTCCCTCTTTCCTTCTTTCTATAGAGTATTGGGATCATTTTTAGCACAAAAGTGACATTATTTCCATGACAAGTCTTTAGAGTAGACAAAACTAATGATTAAAATGCTCTTAACATAAACCTAGCTTTTTATATCAAATTTCCTTCAGTGAATATGTATAACTGTCTTATATTCATCATTTATAAAATTAAGTCCACATAAGGCACCTTGAAATCCCCCTTTTCCTTCAACAGTGAAAGACACTTTTCACCATTGTTTTGTCATTAATCTAACTAGAGCTATGAAAATGCCCTACGTATATTGATTGTTTATGATGAGTTTCAAGCCATACATCCAATTAAATTTTGGAAGAAGTTATTTTTTTCCATAATGATCTTCCATTGTGCTTCATTAGTTTAATTCATGTTGAGATAAATTTATTAATCTGTCCTGAAAGAAATTGTATAATTTCTTTGATAGCAAATTGTTCCCCCATCAAGTATTCACGGGAAGGTTCCTTTATCAGCACTGAGATTATTAATAGTGCCTTGTTAATACCAGTCCCATAATCATGGTAACCATCTAATGGTACCACTCCTGGGCCTTGAAAATTATGACGTGATTATAAGCCCCAGTTGCAGCAACAGGAAGGGCTAACTGTAAGCATTAGTTCATCACTCACCTGTCTGCTATTATGCAGTGTTCTCACTTTGTTTCAGTTTCTAATAGATATAAATATCCTCAGGAAATTTGTATCCCTTCAGTACATTCTCTGGTAAAGACCCTGCACATTTTTTTTGCATTACACTAATATGTCACTCTTCTCACTAATATTTTAATGTATGTTTTATTAAGTTTTCATGAACTTTCATTTCCAGTGTTATTACATCTGCTCTGGGAGCCATAAGATAGGAGTTTCATCTAGAGAAATTATACTTTTAGTCATCTTTCACTGAAATTTATATGCACTCAAAGCCAACATTAGCTTATACAGATTGACAACTTTTCTTTTTTTTTTTTTTTTTTTTTCAGATTGACAACTTTTCACACTCCATCTCAGTGATGTTAGATTAACTGATTCATCTCTTGTTTATTGTTCAGTACTGGCTAAAATTTCTGAATTTATCTCTGAATCATAGACAAATCTGGAAGGCACAAGACCATCTTTACTTGGGGAATCTCTAAGAGTGTTACATTACCAAGCAAAATAATGCCAATTTAAAGTTGATGAGGATTTTAACACCTCTCCAGACAAATATAAATCCTCTATTGATATTGATGATTTTACTACTAGTGCTTAAGATCTTAGGTCATTTCTTTTCTAAGGTGTGCCCCTTCAAATACTGGATTTTTGATGGGTAGAGAATAAATCAAGAATATAACTTCTTAGTGAGGATGTGTTTGATTAGATATTACACCTTAATAATTTAGGACCTAGACTAATCATACTCTAGGAGAGAATAGCAGTTAGTATGAAATTGACTGCAAGCAACAAAATACCCAAATCAAATGGGCTCAAAAGTAAGGATATGTATTTGCTTGCATCACCTGAACCATAAATAAAGAGTGGGATTTAGGACCAACTTAACCGAATAGCTCAACTCCATTTCTCTGTACTTCGCTTGTATCTATTCTTCTTAACTTGTGGTTCTGAACATCAGATGTCCCAAATCAGTTTAGATTAATATCAACAGAAATCAGCAGGCCTTAAGAAAGAATTCACCTCCGATTTTTTCTTACTATTAGGCTTTGCCCACATTCCTTGACTTGTAGGCACATCACTAACTTCTTCTGTTGTCACATTTTCTTCTCTGATTCTTACTCTCTTGCCTCCTCTCTTGTGATTATATTGGCCCTGTCTGGCTAATCCAAGATAATCTCTCTGTCTCAAGTTCCTTGATTGAATCATATTTCCAAAGTTGCTTTTGTCATATAAGATAACATATTCATGGATTCCAGGGATGAGGACAGACCTCTTTGAGAGGTCATTGTTCTGCCTACCACAGTATTTTATTCAGCCTCATCCACTGGTTACTTAAAAATACCTTCTAAAAAGTGTCCATGTTTGGATTTATATGTTACTTTGGATTCCATGTTCCTACCACCCAGGATGTCTTCTCCAAGAACAGCCGACTTGATCTGGCCCTTTTAGAACTTTTCCCCTACCACTTTAAGTTCATTCACTCTTCTTTTCCACCTTCTTCTTTTGAAAGCAGTCTTATCCTTTCCTGAAGATCAGAATTTTCATCTCGTCTTTTTTTTTTGGATGAAGTCTGGAGCTTTTCATTATTCTGATGTATTTTAAAGACTGTTTTATTACAGCTGTTTGAAACTGGAAGTGTTTGATGCATCTTTTTTTTTTTTTTTTTAAATTTTATTTATTTATGATAGCCACAGAGAGAGAGATCGAGAGAGGCAGAGACACAGGCAGAGGGAGAAGCAGGCTCCATGCACCGGGAGCCCGACGTGGGATTCGATCCCGGCTCTCCAGGATCGCGCCCTGGGCCAAAGGCAGGCGCCAAACCGCTGCGCCACCCAGGGATCCCTTTGATGCATCTTTTAAAGAATGAATATTTTTTGTTAGATTTACTATCAGCAAAATTTGTTTTAATAATTTTGATTTCTCCTCCTTTAATCTTTTTCCTAAAAGTCTCTATTTCAAATCTAGGTAAAGAGCTTTCCAGGTCTTTATTGCTTCTGGTTTTTGTATTTCTGATATCTTCTTAAGTTTGGCTTCCATTAACATTGATTCTAGGCATCAGAATAATTTGGTATGAGTAAAAGCATCTTAAAGATAAAGGTGGTTTTCTGTCAAAGGGCAGAAACTCCAGTGGCCAGTTGTCTTTAGCTGCATCAAGTAAAATTCTAATGATTAAAATTTTTACATTTTGCTAGAACTAAAAATATCATCTCTTACAACGATACATGAGGATCTAGGCCTGGTCTAAGATCCACCATCAGCACTGCTACTCTTTGACTCATTGTCTCCAAGCCCAAAGAGACCCAGAACACTGCAGCCACCAACAAGCCACCCAAGGCCCCAAAGAACTCATTTGAGTTCCACCAGGTTGTTAGGACCCTGCTAGCAACTATAGCCTGCAGAGAACCTTTAGCCATTACTCCCTGAACCACACCAATGCCTGGAAATAAGGAACTCCATGAATTTGGGGATATGAAGGAAACAATTACAGTGCAAACCCTTCCTCACATGGTGACAAAGAGATAATATCTCAAGGCCCTAGAGCATTCAGAAGTATAGATAATAAACTGGGCTTCTGGCCACTCCAGCCCTACTTGTTGCTCCCAAAGATTCAGGTAATCAATGTCTTGCTGTACCTATAATCAACTAAGGAGTCATTAGTTAGGAAGTTCCATAACTGAAGAACTGCAGATCCCAGCTGTGATGAATATTCTCCATTCTCTTGAATAAACTTTGATTCTGTGACCTGGGCCTCATCCCAATCACAAAACCCATAGAAAATTTGCAGCTCTCAATGTCCCTCCTTAAATTGTGATTGTCATTTTCTGGAAAGCCAGTTTGGGTAATCATTTTCAAGCACACCACTACCTTAGGACTTCTAAATCTCAACTATGCCCTTCAGCTCTCCCCAGGTTTATGCTAACCACCATCATGCCTTTACTTTATTTACCACAGTCACCCCAAGGCAGGCACACTGGCTTTTGTTTGTTTCCTTTCACTTCTCCTATAGAGAGCACAAGGGAACTTCTGGCTTACATGCACACCTAAGGAAAACTCAATGATACTGTCCCATATCATCTTTTTGCCTGAACCCACCCCATACCCATTCCTATTCAGCTGAAGTTCTCCCCAAATGGCATATCTGTCACCACTGTCATGAGTCTGTCCCCCTCAAAGTTCGAAACAGAAAACAAAAGAACTCTTGCTTTTAGCTTTATGTATCTGGAGTTTCTATTTTATTTTCTGCTTTTCACTACTGCATTTAATCCAGGTGATGGCAGAGTAAAATTAGTCTCTCCCCCTCCCCCTGTGTCTTTTCCTTTACTCTACAGTTAACTCTCTAGACTCTCCCTTCCAGGACAGAGGCCATGGTGCCCTTCAACTTCCTCTGATTTTGATTACTCTAAATCATGTCTTGACTTTCTTCATCTCTCCTGTTTGACCTATGTATGATCTAATATGAAGAGTCGACAAGCTCTAATCTTTTTTTTTTTTAATTTATTTATTTATGATAGTTACAGAGAGAGAAAGAGAGAGGCAGAGACACAGACAGAGGGAGAAGCAGGCTCCATGCACCGGGAGCCCGACGTGGGATTCGAGCCCGGGTCTCCAGGATCGCGCCCCGGGCCAAAGGCAGGCGCCAAACCGCTGCGCCACCCAGGGATCCCGACAAGCTCTAATCTTAACACAAAAAGGGATATTTTAAACTTTAGGAAAAAAATGCACGTGGTAAATTCATGGGAGTTTTGAAACAGAACTGATCTATAACTCCTTTTTCTTAAATGGCATCTGCCTTTTCCTTCCCTGAACTGAGAAATATTGTGGTTTAGCCTTAATGGTGGAAGAGCTGAAGAAAAACATAGTTTATAGAAAAATTAAAAGCATATAGGTTAAATATTTTTAAAATGTTATTTCTGTTGTAGTTTCAGCATTTCTCTTGAGAAAAAAAAGGGGGAAAAGGGCACTCTACCTCAACCAAACACCAGAAATGTATATGCATTTTATAAATTTTGACTTAAGAACACATCACTCATTTACATATTCCTGTGGCTCCTAAATGTTTAAATATAAAAGTATGAAATGAGTCCTGAATGTCCTAGAAATGTCAAAAAGTAAAATAATGAAAGTTTACATAGAGAAGTATCCACTTAACAAGGTACCTCTTGTGTTGTGAAAATGTGCTACAGAAAATATCCACTAAAATAACTAGCAAGTATGTTGCAAAAACTATTGATTGTAGGTGTATCTTTTAAATATTGTAATTAATGTAAATGTCCTAACTACCACCCCCAATTGACTGTTCTTTAGCTTATGACTACAAAGCGTAAATAAAAGTGAAATTGCATTGAGTTGTCATATTATGGTTATCACATTTGAAATAGTCGTACTTCTCCCTAAACAATTCCAATCAGGCCAATCACTGACAGGAACTTGAGAATACTTTTTCATTCCAATTCAGTTTCTGCAGTGCCTTCAGAATGATCTTTGCAAATCATCATACTGATCATACTACTGTGCCTTTGCTTAGTGTGGCATCCAAGTTTCTTTATAATCACCTCAAACCCACATATGTCATTTCCTTCTTTTTTTTTTTTTTTTTAATTTTTATTTATTTATGATAGGAACACAGTGAGAGAGAGAGAGGCAGAGACATAGGCAGAGGGAGAAGCAGGCTCCATGCACCGGGAGCCCGATGTGGGATTCGATCCCGGATCTCCAGGATCGCGCCCTGGGCCAAAGGCAGGCGCCAAACCGCTGCGCCACCCAGGGATCCCTGTCATTTCCTTCTATTCCCACTAGCATCTATACATCTTCTAATTCAAACACGTTGACCTGGTTCTTATATCTGATAGCTGCAAGTTTTTTAGATGCTTACTTGAGCTGTATCCCATAAGACACAGATCATCAAGGCACATTTCAGATATAAATAACTGAGCTTTGATTTATACTATATGTCTTTCTACAATGGATTAGTCTAGACGTAGAAAAGCGATTCAAATGGGACCAATCAGATGCTTCCTTCTAGAATTCTGAATTGGGAATAAAAGTGCCTAACTCAGTCAGTACTCCAGATTATAGGAGGCACAAATATCAGAACTACAGTATAAGTAACTTGCAACTAACTGCTGTGGACTGAGAAATTGAAAGTTGGTCTTCAGAGAGATGAGATGATAGGAATGTACCAAAAGCATTAGAGACAAGTGACCATTAAAGCCCTCAGAGTTTATCTGTTCCTTGTTCCAGGGTCTTCCCCAAGGTCTTTCTGCTCTAGGGTTTTAACACATTCCTAAATTAGTTCTCAAAATAAGTCTTTTTTGTTTTGAAGCAAGTTTTAGATGATTTCTCTTGCTGGTAACCCTAAAATTTTCACAGACTCATACCCTAATCAGAAATTAAAGATGAAGAAGACATTGAAAATTTTGTAAAATACATAAATTTCACGTCTCAAGATTATCCTACTTGTACACACCATAATTTCTAATATGCTAGACTGTTTCCATTCTCAAATCATCTCATTTCATGACTGTTTTCATTCTCAAATCATCTACTAATATTGACCACTACACTGATGTCTGTTGATAACTTTCCATTTTTCTGTGCTAAGTTGTCATTGGAAGTTGATTTCTCATTTCCCAGAGTCCTTGGCATGCTGTTGATTTCAGTAAATATGAACAAAATAGAGTGCATCACTTGCACGGTAAGACTTATATGGAGCTAGTGGGGATTTTCCATGTTCTATTTTTTTCTATTTACCTGCCTACATGCAGAGGACTCCCTGAGGCTGACAGAGCCACAAATTATACATGCCATATGGAAGACTCCCTCCTAGACAAGGAATATGTGTATTTGGCCAATACGTGAGAAATATACTTACATCATATGAAATATAAGTGAAATGTGGGAATTAACTTGTAGGCCACACTGAGACTAGAATGCTGCCAGTCCACAATAAACTTTTGCTGATTAATTGTACAAATCCATTGAACTAAAGCCAAATATTTATGTAGTTGTCTTAGGAAAGTAAATATATATCAATCCATAATAGGAGGAATTACATTTGTCTCTGCCTCCAAGTTATTGTAGAATGACCCTTATTTAAGATTGTTACTGGAAGGGACACCTGGGTGGCTCAGCAGTTGAGCAGCTCAAGGCATGATCCTGGGGTCCTGTGATCAAGTCCCGCATCAGGCTCCCCACAGGAAGCCTGTTTCTCCCTCTGCCTGTGTCTCTGCCTCTCTCCTCTCTCTCTGTGTCTCTAGTGAATAAATAAATAAAATTAAAAAAAAAAAAGATTGTTACTGGGAGATATGTGAGGATAAAGCAATTCTAGAAAAATATGATTCAAGGAGGAAGTGCCCATGTCACAACTTTGATGGAACTGTGTTTTAGAAATTGAGTTTTAGTTAAGATTTTGCCCCATTAAAGTATCTATTGTTGGGTTTAAACACCTAGCTGTGTCTTGTAGCCATAGATTTGAAATGTAGCTTTCTTATTTAATTAAAAAAATAACAAAAATTTATATTAATTTTTGGTGGAAAGGAAGTATAGAAGTGAAGCATAGAGTTGCTGCCTAGATGGTCTATTTGATCCCTGGTAGTGTGTACCTAAAGGGGATTTGAGGGATTGAGAGTTCTGATATTTATCATTAGGATGGTCTTTAAAATGTGGGAGAAAAAAAGTAAACTTTGAATGATGAAAGCAACCTGAATTCTACATAATAATTTGTCAATATGGCCCAACTTAGATCCTTCAAAATAAAAATTCTATTTTAAGTTAAAAAAATACCAAACTCTTCAGGTGCATTTCCACCCATTTAACTTAAAGGAATCTTTTACATATTCCTTCAAATTGGAACATTTCAAGACATGCTCAGATATATAGTTGGAAGGCAGCCTTTTGTTAAATGGAATATAATGACAGTATAAACTCACTGAAATAATGTAAAATATTCTTAAACCTTGACTAGAAATTTTCATTCACTCTTAATCTCTGTAATTTTAGGAGATTTCAATTGAATTTTAAGCTTCTATTATAAAATAATTATCTTTTATGGTATTTTATTACATTTCAGTTAGTTGAGATTAAAATTTTAAAAATATAATATTGCATTTTTGTATTGCACCTAGGGTTTTAATAACAGATTTTATTTGTTCTTCATGTGGTAAATTGGAAAATAACCCATTTTATTTTATTTTTAAAGATTTCATTTATTTATTTGAGAGAGGAAGCATGTATTCAGAGAGAGAGAGAAAGAGAGAGAGAGAGAGAGGAAGCACAGGAGCAGAGAGAGAAACAGAGGGAGAAGCAGACTCCTTGCTGACCAGAGAGCACAACATGGGGATGGATCCCAGGACCTGAGATCATGACCTGAGTCAAAGGCAGATGCTTAACCAACTGAGCCACGCAGGCACCCCAGGAAAAGAAATCATTTTAATCATTTAAGTTAAATCAATCCAGTGAAAGCAGGAAGAGAATTTTTGGAGTTTAGAAGCATTGTTGTAAACCCTTTTTTTTTTTTTAAGACTTTATTTATTTATTCATGAGAGAGACAGAAAGACAGAGGCAGAGACATAGGCAGAGAGAGAAGCAGGCTTCCTGTGGGGAGCTCCATGTGGGACTTGATCCCAGAACCCCAGGATCACCATCTGAGCTGAAGGCAGACACTCAACCACTGAGCCACTCAGGCATCCCTGGTCTAAGCCTTTTTATTATCTGTGGCCATAAGAATAAGTATAGATTCTTTATAAGAGATCAAAAATAAAAGTGGTAGCATGAAGTAGTCTAGGAGAGGCAAATAACTAAATCTACCAAACACCATCAATTGAATCTTGATCAAGTCATTCAATGGTTAAATAGTTTTATACTTGTTTTGAAAAGAGAATGCATCAAATCAACATGGTTGGGTAAAAGTATTTTCAGCTAGATGTATAGTGCAAACTAAACATAGTTATGGCAGAAATGTTTTTCTATGTATTCTTTTCATTTCCTAATCTTCATCAAGTATTGGGAACTGATGTCCATATCATTCATTATTTTCTCATCATCAATAAATTACAAATTCTTAGATGTGTGTTCTGGTTTGGAAAAATAAAATTGAAGTAAAAATACTGGATTAACATATACTCCCTCACTGCTCTTTCGTTTCTGACAAGTACTGATGGTTTGGATCTTGACATAGAAGTTATTTAATAAGTACTTTGGAAAGAGTAAGAAATAAGATAATGAATATTAAGACTGTCGTATTAGTTCTGTGATAAACTTCCTTTCTGAAAGCAGTCAAAGAATTTAACCTTTCTAATTCTTACATTTTCCATCTTAAAATGGAGTATTTTTTAACCATATCTTAAGGGTTGTCATAAAACTAAAAAGAGATAATTTTACATAAAAGCCCTTTGAACATAACTATTATTTACTCATTATGCTTTGAGTTTTGCAGTAGATATACTTTCCATTTTCTTTCACTCATAAAGATGCCTCAAGAGTCTAGAAAAAGAAAAATAAAGAGCAAGTGGCTCATTAGAAATCACCTATTCATCAGAAAAGGGGAAAATACCTCCTAAAACATGATGTGCTGAAAAGCTCTCTTTAAAAGCTCTATTTAGAATACCATCTGGTCCCAATATGCTTTATAAAACAAGGAGAGTATGATGGAGCTTGGCACATCTACAACTCTCTGAGTGAAGGAATGTTTGCCATAATACCTACTAATGGATGAAGAGCAAAACACAAACAATGAACAGCAAGTGGAACCCCATCCATTAGGTAATACCACTTAAATATAAATAGCAATCAAAGACTAAGCGTGCATATGATAATAGTATGCAGACAACATCCCAAGGACCTACTGATGGAGTCTAGTATAATAGACACAAAGAAAGGCAGCAGTAAGAAGGGTGAACAGATTGCTGGGCTGAACCACTGTAGGGAGAGCCAAAAGCAAAGTGCCAAAAATTCTTGGAACAGTCAGAAATGTGCACCTGAGTTAACACAGAGATGATGTCAATATGCCCAAGAATACTTTTAAAAACTGGAATGACATTTCTATTAGTAATAATAAAACCACCAGGTAAAATTAGTCATTCTAAGGAATCACTTTAGCTTAATCTTATCTTTGAGGAGATATGTTCTTCTCTAGATTGTATTGCCTACCTAATTAGTGAATACTACTATTCGTCTCACTATTCAACACCCTCCAAATAGACAAAGACCATATTATGACAGAATCATCAGACTGCTTTCTTCTTTATATATATGTTTCTCATCTCATTTTTGTTACCTGTTAGTATTTATATAAAATGAAATTTCACTCTTTAATGACTAGGAATATGGATCATAGGATCTCCTAAATCCTTACAGAAAATCTGTATTTCCACTCACTGACATACCCAGGGCTAACCATATGTAGAAGCAAATGCACACACACACACACACACACAAAAAAAAAAACAAATGCACACATACATGCAGTATATCCTAGAACAGTCTGGAAAGAAAGTCTAAGATTATTGTGAACCTTCAGGGAAAGGTTTTAGCTCAGAGAGGGTAGAGTCATCTTATATCCAAAGACAGTCTTTGTGATCCATTCTGTAATTATAAGCAACTGAAGGGATATAATGAGAGTTGGAATACTTGGTGAAATACCAAGATGAAACATTCAGGGCAAGATATAGGAAGAGGATAATGTAATAGTGAGAAACATCTTCACGTACAGCAAATATCACATAGCAGAATTTGCAAGTAAAAGGGAATGCAGTAATTTATTTTTTTGAACATGAACAAGTGAACAAAAGAACACAAACAATGAGAGAGCTGAAATGTCAGATAACTGAGCAGATCTGAGTAAGAAATTAGACCTGAGTAAGACATTTTTTCTAACAACTATTGCGAGTCATTTCTCCACTGACTTGGAGAGGGCAAGAAGAAAAATATATTTAAATTTACTCTAACTATAAAAAAATCATGATGGATATTTGTAGTCCATTAAATGGTCTTGGGGATTTTACTAACATCTCATTTGACTCTACCCAATTTTCTCCCTCCTTTTTTTTTCAACTCTATAGATACCCAAGAAAGAAGGTAATCAAGTGGCAGGTTTTGCTTCAGATACAATAAGGATATCTTGGGTAAAGATATATCGATGCTGCAATAACAAATACTTTCTAAAACTTAGTGACTCCTACATGTTATGTTTATCTCTTATTTATACAAAGTTGGCTACAGTTCTGGACAACCTCATGACAGCAGTCCCCAGGCAACAGTTCAGTGATTCAGGTTGCTTCCACTTTTCAGACCCGCTATCTTAATCATTTATCTCCTCAACAACTGCCACTGCAGGGGAAGAGACAGGAAAATTGCTCATGAGGTCTCCAAGACCTCAAAGAAGTGACAAACATTAGATTTGCACTCATTGTGTGGCTCTGAGTTAGCCATAAGGCCTCATCCATCTACTGGGGGAGCTGAGAAGTGCTACCTTTTTGTGCATAGAAAGGGAGGAAAACTGGACTCTGGAGAACCTTTAAAATGCTTAGGACAGGGCAGTCCCGGTGGCTCAGCGGTTTAGCGCCGCCTTCAGCCCAGGGCTTGATCCTGGAGACCCGGGATCGAGTCCCATGTCAGGCTCCCTGCATGGGGCCTGCTTCTCCCTCTGCCTGTGTCTCTGTGCTTCTCTCTCTCTGTGTGTTTCTCATGAATAAATAAATAAAATCTTCTTAAAAAATGCTAATGACAGGGTTGCCTGGATGTTTCAATGGTTGAGCACCTGCCTTCGGCTCAGGGTGTGATCCCCGGGGTCCTGGGATCGAGTCCTGCATTGCACCGCCCCCCACCCCCCGGGGAGCCTGCTTCTCCCTCTGCCTATGTCTGCCTCTCTCTGTCTCTCATGAATAAATAAATAAAATCTATAAAACACTGCTTAGGATATTATAGCTGTATTTTTAGGGCAGTCAGATTATTTATTTTAAAAAATGTAACTGTAAAGAACTGAACAAATTAAACGGAAGAACCTTACGGTTTTCTATAACTTAAGAGACTCAGGGAAAACCACAGATTTGTTTTAAGGCCAATGGGGTTCAATTTTTAAATGATGACTGGAAAATACAGCCTGGAAAGATGCTTTCTACAGGTAATAAATGCCGTGTAATGACAACAACATAGAAAAGTGGTTTTAAAAAATGCTCATTTCTTTAAACCTTACTTACCAAATCCCTAAAAATCTCTGGTCTCCTTGTATAAATTTTCTAGCTGCTTTCTGGATTTCATATTTTCCTATAAAAGTGCCTGATGGACATAGATCTTTGTATTTTCTCTAGATAACTCCTGATCAACAAGTTCACCTCATCTTAACCGCCAGGGTTATACATTTGAATCTCATTTCACATATTGGCACATCATCCACACTGTGGATGATGCAAAATAAACAAGTCATCCTGGATATCTATTTTTTATTTACATCAACCAATTCCTTCAATCAAGGCCTTGTAATTTTACTTCCAAAACATTTTTTAAAACTAATATGTCTTCTCTATCCATAGTGAGAAGACTTTAGTTCTGATTCTCAGTCTTTATCTTGCTTAAAATTACTCCAAAACCTCCTCACCATGCTTCCCAATCCCAGAATTTCTTCTCCCCAATATATTCTTTGATTATTCAATTACCTCTCCCTCAAATATCCTTTTATTCATTCTTTCCCAATTCTTTTCATTGATTACTACTCTTCCATTAAGATTCAGCTCAGGTGTCATTCTCAGGGAAAACTTCCTGAATCACCTTTGTGTGTTCTTAGGAAATCCTGTGCACATCATTTCTATTTATTCGTTCCACTCTGATTATACTTAACCTTCTCACATTTAGCATTTTATCTATCTGTCTCTCCTTTCTGATAGACTGCTAGCTCCCTGAAGGAAGAAATCCTTAGAGTAAGTAGTGCTTAGAACAAGGTCATTCCCAGTCCAGGAATTCAGAAAGCACTAACTGAACTGAACCACCTTGTCATTGACAGCTCATCTATTTCTGCTTCACCTCACTGCCTCCTTACACATAAATCTTTAGGAATTCTAATTCCTTCCTTTGAGGCACTTTATTAACCATTTTTCACGTGTGTTTTAAGGGGAAAAAATGCTAGAACTCCACTGAACTCCCCTGAACTCCACTAGAACTCCACTGAAGCCAGAAATTTATCTGGTGGTAGCCATGCCTCCCATTCCATTAACTTCAGTTAGCCTATAGGTAACAATGAGGCAGCAGGTGAAGGGAACAGTAGGTATAGAGGTAATGAAGAAATTAGAATGAAATCTGTTCTCATTAATGGCAGAGGGGTCCAAGTCTATAGTCTTTAATTTTATAACGTATTTCACCACACATATATTTACTTTGATGGTAGATTTCTTTTTCTAGCTACCAAATTTTACTCTTTTCCAAAAATTAAAAAATATTTTGAAAATTCTGCCCCCATGCCAACCAGTGCCTTTGTTTCTGGAGAAGTTCAGGAACATTTTCTAGGTCTTTTCATGACTATTAACAATTGCCAGTTTTCATTTTTCTGTACAAGGACCTCAAAAAATATGAGATAGAGTGCAAGAAGAAAAGGACACATTTTTTGTTGTTGTTGTTTCAGGTATTTTCATTCCTCTTGGCCCTGTGTCTATGCTTTGTCTATCTATTTTCACTCTGGTAACTATTTGTATCTCTTCCTTTCTTTTAAAACAGTGATTAAAGAGTCCTATTTTCTTTGTAGGTCTCTTATTCAGTAATTCATATTTCAATGGCAATTATATCCATAACTCATCTGAGCCCTCCATCCCAATACTAGGTTAATATATTACTTCTTTTGTAAGCCAGCTGCAGTGAACTATACATCTAAATATTTGTTTAGCAAAGAGTGTAAGATTGGATAATAAATTCTTCAGACAATGATTTTATTTACAGCATATTGATAAATACATTCAGGCAATTGCTATCTTCTCTGTAGTTATGAGAATTAATACCTTCTACAGATTCAAAACCTATCCAAAGCACGGGACAGCATATTTCTTTGACAAATAAGAGAAATATTTTCTTCGAAAAAAGAGTATTTTGAGAGTAATATTTATAAGATGAAATATTTATAAGATGACATCTTTCTCATGAAAATCTAAGAATAATATTTAGAAATGTTCTATACAAGTTTCTTCTAGATAGCATACTCAAATAATATTAGCACTGCTCAGACAACACAATACTGTGTGTTCAGGTTTTATTTTATGAGGGGAGCTAACAGATGGAGCTGCCACTCTCTCCTAACAGAGTATTTCATAATTTTACAAGGTAGCCAGAAAATGTAGTCTAGAAAGATGCCTTTCTATACTCCCACTCAGTGGTAGTTATAAAATGTCAAAGTGAAAAAAAAAAGCAACTCAAAAATGTTAAGTTCTTCAAGCCCCATTTACCAAACCACTGGAATCATTGTGTTGCTCTCTCTCTTCTTTGACTTTAATTATCCCCATTTAAAAATGTTACCTGCGCAGGCCTGAGATTAAACATTTCCAAAATATCTTCCTTGCAGACTTTCTCCTGTTTTCACACCAACAATGATTAATTAATGATCTAAATAAGAAGAGCCTGTTTTTCTTTTGACTTGATGTAAGTGGTTATTTCTTTAATTGTTTCAATTTTTTTAATTAATTAGAAGTATTTGTCTGGAGAGGTGGGAAGAGGGCAAAGTAGGAGTATACTAAGCTCACGCCCTCCCACAGGTACAAGATAACACATCCGTGTAAATGACACAGAAAATGACTGCAAGACTGCCAGAAAAAAACTCCACAACTAAAGGTAGAGAAGGCCACATCAAGAAGGGTAAAGAAGACAGAAATGTAATAGGTAGTTAAATAGACCTCTAAGACTACCAGGAAGGAGGGAGCCATGGGCATGGAGATGGGAGAGGAAAAGGGGAAGACAGATCCCCAGAATATTTGTCTTTGAAAACTAGAGAGGCCGAATTTTGTTGTTAAAATCAGTGAGACTTCAAGCTTGGAAGTTAAAAATCAGTGGGCTCAGTTCTGGGAGAGCCCAGAGGATGAAAGGAAGCCAAGCTCATGCCCTTAAAGAGACAACAGGGGGATCCCTGGGTGGCGCAGCGGTTTGGCGCCTGCCTTTGGCCCAGGGCGCGATCCTGGAGACCCGGGATCGAGTCCCACGTCGGGCTCCCGGTGCATGGAGCCTGCTTCTCCCTCTGCCTGTGTCTGCCTCTCTCTCTCTCTCTCTCTCTCTCTCTCTCACCCTTTATCTGTGACTATCATAATTAAAAAAAAATTTTAAAAAAAGAGACAACAGGACAGCCTGCAAAAACACAATATAGAAGGAACAGTCTGAAAAATGCCTATAGCATACAGAGCTTGTCCAAAGGTGCAGGGTGTGCTTTGGGACCTATCCAGGAACAAAGGAGCTGGCAGGCACCATGTCCCTTTCCCATCCCTCAGCATAAACTCATGACTACCTTACTTACACCAAGCCCTACCTGGCCCCACATCCCACAGGGCTTCCACAGACCCACCCCTTCCAAGCAGGCCACCCTCAGTCCCATTGCAGCAAGGCCTCCCCCCGCCCCCCCCCCCCCCCGACAGCTAGTGCAGGGCCAACCTGCCAGCACTGCATCTCCCCACCTGTCTGCTTTGCAGGGCCCTGGTCCTGGCAGCAGGAGGCCCCCTCCCTTGGAAGACCAGCATGTACCTTGTTAAAATTGCACACCCCACCCATTCACATTTTGTGGGTTCTGCCTTGGCCAGTGGCAGTGGTGGCAGGTCTCATTTCACAAGAAAACGCAAGAATCTTGTTAAAACTGCAGCTCCACCCTGGCCAGCTGGCCTGGCAGTTGTGGTATATCCCCTTTGTCAGTGTGCAGACCTTGCCAGAACTGCATCCTCTGCCACCTCCAATAAAGTCTTGGCTAGAACCAATTCAAACCAGGGCTACAAGCCTGGCAATGTGCCAGCAGCTCCAACAGGGGCCAGCACCACTCCAAAGTAATCCCTGCCCCGGGGAGAGGAGAAGATAATCACATACATCAGTCCGAGGATGGCCCTAGCAGTGGTCTGGATGCAGACAGTTGGTCTGGTTGCAGGCTCTGCCTGCCAACAAAAATCTCTCAGGGGCCAACAGAGAGAAAGCACCCAGTGGCTTGGTGCTAGTGCATCTCTGGCAAAATGCCTGGTCTGATTAAGCTGAAACCCAAGGAGGGCCCAGACTGATCCACTAACACCAAGGGGATCAAATACTGCCCACAACAGGCAAAGAGAGCAGATGACAAGGCTGAAGGGAAAAGCGGCCAAGACACAATAGGAGGGTGCACACGACACACATAGGAGACCCGTGAAGTGCCAGGTTCTAGGGAACAGGGGACACTACACTGCAGAGCACTATTGGATCTATTTTTCATAAGGCCATTATTTTTAAAAGCAGGAGATGAAGCTGACTTTCCTAACACAAAAGCATAGCGTTAGTCAAAATGAAAAGACAGAGAAATATGTCCCAAATGAAATAGAGCAAATCACATCAAGAGACATAAGCAAAATGAATATAAGTAATATGCCTGATCAAGAATTTAAAGTAATGATCACAAAGATACCCACTGGACTTCAGAAAAGAGTGGAAGACATCAGTGCGACTCTTAACAAAGAGGTAAAAAAAAAATAATCAGAGACAAAGAACACAGGAAATGAAATTAAAATTGCACTAGATGGAATAAATACCAGGTTAGAGGAAACAGAAGAACAATATAGTGACCCGGAGGACAGAGTCATGGAAAGTAAGAAGCTGAGCAGGTGAAAGAAAAAAAAAAAAAAATCCACAAAATGAGAATACCCTAGGCAACTCAGCAACTCCATCAAGCATAGTAACATTTTACATTTATATAGATTCCAGAAGAAGAGAGAGAGAGACAGAGAGGGGGACAGGAAATTTATTTGAAGAAATAATATCTGAAAACTTCCCAAATCTGGGAAAGGAAACAGAGATCCAGAGCCAGGAAGCACATAGATCCCCCAACGAATCAACCCAAATATATCCACACCAAGACACATGGTAATTAAAATGGCAAAAAGTAGTGATAAAGAATTCTAAAAACAGCAAAAGAAAAGAAGACAATTACATCCAAGGGAAACCCTATAAGGCTATCAGTGGAATTTTTCAGCAAAAACTTTGCAGGCCAGAAGGGAGTGGAAGAATATAATCAAAGTGCTGAAAAGAAAAAATATATGAAGCCAAGAACACTCTATCCAGTAAGGCTACCATTCAGAAGAGAAAGACTTTCTGAGAGCAAAAGCTAAAGTTCAGGACCATTCAATCAGCCGTATAAGAAATGTTAAAGGGGACTCTGATGGAAAGCAAAGATTGTAAGTAAGAGTGGAAAAGCAAGACACACAAAATCAGTTAAAAAAAAAAAAAAGTATATCTGTGAAAATCAATCAAGAGACTCACAAAATAAAAGGATGTAAATCAATGATTTTTCTCAGGTATGTTCATAAAGCATTTTTAGGTATTTGAATAGTCATCTTGTTCAAGTTCCATTGTTGAATGTTTCTTCAACCTCAGATCCTTTCAGTGCAGGATGAGTTGAGTTTGTGTTGAGAGAAAACTAAGCAATAATTACCCATAATTTTTAATCTTTTGAAAACTACCAACTTATTTTTTTTCCCTGAGGATTTCATTCCTCCGAAAAATTTTACTTGATGTTTTTAATGCTTGTTTCTTGTTAAATCCAACTCAGTAGGTATTTGTTGAGAAGATGCTTTATTCTTAGTACTGTATTGGCTGTTGTAAGGGCAAAATGTTGTATGAAACAAGGCTGTAATAACAGGGAACAATCACTCTTTTATATCCTTGCAATTTCCACGCTAGTAGATAGTTTTGAACCACTCCCTCTTTTGGCCTTGAACTATCTCATTAAGTGACTCAATCTTCCTCTCAGCCTTCAATCCGATAGTCATTACTGGAATCACTGGTATTGACTTCATATTTTTAGGTCCTGATGATCTGATATATTTTGTTTCTCCTACTTTGTTTAATAGATATTTTACGGGATCCCTGGGTGGCGCAGCGGTTTGGCGCCTGCCTTTGGCCCAGGGCGCGATCCTGGACGACCCGGGATCGAATCCCACGTCGGGCTCCCCGGTGCATGGAGCCTGCTTCTCCCTCTGCCTGTGTCTCTGCCTCTCTGTGTGTGTGTGTGTGACTATCATAAATAAATAAAAATTAAAAAAGAAAAAAATGGACATTTTACTTTTAAAACCAGGCTAATTTGGAAAGAGGAGAAACATATTATTTCAAAAATATATAGAAGAAAGCCTATTCTCCTATCACTTTTGATGGGTTAGACTTTTAGATAGAGTTTCATAATAATAAAAATTCCCCAAAGTATAATGTATACTTTGCATTTTTGTGCTTACACTACAGAAAAGAAAAAATGAAAATATTACTAAATCACTTTTCTTTACGAATCATATGATCTTTTTTCAAATCACAAAGGAAAAGAATCAGGAAATACTAAATTAAACATTTGTTTTAAAGAACTGCAACTAAAAGTTTCAAAATTTAATCATTGAAATAAGTTCCATCTAGCAATCATGCATTTGGATTTTCTTCTGCCTCAGTTTGAAATTGACCTCAATGGATATGAATATTCCTAAAATTAAAAAACATAGGATGCAGAAAGGCTGTTATTATTTTTTTCTTTTTCTTTTTTAAAGCTCCACACCCAGCATGGAGCCCAATGCAAGGCTTGAACTCAAATGCTGAGATCAAGACCTGAGCTGAAATCAAAAGTTGGACCCTGGGCAGCCCGAGGGGCTCCACGGTTTAGCGCCGCCTTTGGCCCAGGGCCTGATCCTAGAGACCCAGGATCGATCCCCGGTCGGGCTCCCTGTGTGGAGCCTGCTTCTCCTTCTGCCTGTCTCTGTCTCTGTCTCTCTGTGTGTCTCTTATGAATAAATAAATAAAATCTTTAAAAAAAAGGGTGGGGGGCAGCCTGGGTTTATCACCGCCTTCAGCCCAGGGCGTGATCCTGGAGACCGGAGATCGAGTCCCGTCGGGCTCCCTGCATGGAGCCTGCTTCTCCCTCTGCCTGTGTCTCTGCCCCTCTCACTCTGTGTCTCTCACGAATAAATAAACAAAATCTTTGAAAACAACCAAAAAAAGTTGGACACTTAACCAAGTGAGACACCCAGGCACCCTGCAGAGTAGCTATTGTTATTAATTCTTTTTAGACACTATGGCTTGTAAAAATGAAACTGTATCAACATTTATTAATGTTAAAAATGGTTTCTCATATGTGTATTATAGCCTCTCCAGTACTTTATTTTCTAGAAAATGAGCTCCGATAAAGTGAGCAAGTTATCCAACAAAATTGTGAAATCTTAATTGTTGATGACAAATAATTGTTACTTTTTTCATACATTTGAGATATTTTTCACTCATAGTAGAGTAATGCAGAATTAATGTTAACATATTAAATATACCAACTTTATAAGTTGAAAAGTAAAACAGAAATTTAAAATGTTCATTAACTATGAACCTCTTCCCAGCTAATTTAAACTTTATATTTACAAATCATTGATCACCTGCTGCTTGGGTAATTTCATTTATTCTTTCTTTTTAAAATGCTTTTATTCATTAGAGACACAGAGAGAGAGAGAGAGGCAGAGACACAGGCAGAGGGAGAAGCAGGCTCCACGCAGGGAGCCGGCCGCAGGACACGATCCCGGGTCTCCAGGATCATGCCCCAGGCTGAAGGCGGCTCTAAACCGCTGAGCCACCCGGGCTGCCCAATGTCATTTATTTTATGTTGCTACTCTTGATGGCAACCTTGCAAGGCGAGCCCTAAAATTCACAGAGGTTAATACAATGCAACATATACACCAAGGTTTTCCATGTGGCCTCTCTGAGTTTAGAAAAAGGCATCACTATTTCCCATACAAATTCCCGTGTACCAATCTTGGCTTTTCTGTATTAAGAGGATGCTAAGACATAGATCAAGAAAGTGAAGTTGTAGTGCAGGCCAGCCTAGCTTTTCCAATGCTTCTTTAAACCCTATAAAATGATTTTCAACAGTGTCACTGACCTCTTGGCTTTCCTAAATACTAAAGAAATAATTTCAAAAAGTATCAGTGGCCCCCTTCTTTCTCCAATACCTATACTAGAAAAGAAAAATATGTTTTTGTATGTCAGTTCCACACAGAGTATAGTTCTAGGTTGTATGTGGTTTAAATATGCCATTAGTAGTCATTATGCCAGTCTCAGCAAACTTAAGGCATAGTTATTCAAGGAAATAAAGGATAAGCATTAAATAAGTAGATAGAACAGAGACCTAGAGCAGTATGATGAGAATTTAAATGTGATTTTCAAATTTTAATTTGGTAAGGATAGCATCAATTCTGCAGTATTCAAGGAAAAGTTCATATAGGAGAATCCAATTCACAGATTAATATAAACAAAGAGCACTGACTCTGGGGCCAGTGCTCTTAATGGCACACATTGACTAACAGGTATTGTTTAAGTAAATGAAGAAAAGGAAAGGGGTAAGTAAGAAAAGGCAGAGGACTAGGCAAAATTAAAAAGATGGAAATAGAAAAGTGCCAAATGAGTTTATAGTACTATTGTAAAGAAAACACTTGACGGGATGAGCGCTGCGTGTTATTCTGTATGTTGGCAAATTGAACACCCATAAAAAATAAATTTATTATTAAAAAAAACCCACAATGGATGGAAATGGAAAAATGTGTACTGGAATCTTGGTGGAAAGGAGAAAGTTCTATCATTATCATAATTGTAAAGGATGGAGTTATGGAGCTGAAGTTCCATCTTATGGGAAATAAGATTGTGAAGTTCCTCAGGTGAGAGACTGGGGTAAAAAACTGATTTGTGTATAAAAAATAATTTGGTGGGGATCCCTGGGTGGCGCAGCGGTTTGGCGCCTGCCTTTGGCCCAGGGTGCGATCCTGGAGACCCGGGATCGAATCCCACATCAGGCTCCCGGTGCATGGAGCCTGCTTCTCCCTCCGCCTGTGTCTCTGCCTCTCTCTCTCTCTCTGTGACTATCATAAATAAATAAAAAATTAAAAAAATAATAATTTGGTAATGGTGGTCAGGAATTTGGAGAAATAAAAAATGAGGATGTGGAACATCAGGTACAGTATAATCCAAGCAAAGGGCAGTACAAGCTCTATTCAAATATGTTAAAGAAAAACCAACCCATGGCATTGTGATGGGTATGTTGAGCAGAGTGTCAGCAATTCTCCTGAGCTTTAATTTAAAATTCCTGGAGGAACTGAAGTATGTTAAAATAAACATGAAATCAGAAAAGGGAATTTGAGGGTTTTGGGGGTGGGAAGAGTGAAGGCAGAGAGGATTAATTTAGTTTAGAAATACTAATCCTGATAAAATGGAAACCTATCCAAAAGCAAATATAAAGTAAATAGAAATATTGACAACACAATTAACTTCTGAAAACTTTTAAGGGTAGAAGTTGCCATTTAACCAAGAATTTTTGTTGAGAGTTACAGACTATGTAACTTTAGATTCCACATGGTAAGTCTAAACGATGGAGAAAACTAGTATAGCAGATTGCTAAATGTGACTTTTTTTATTTTTCCTGTTGTGTCAGGAGCTCAAGAGCAGAGAGAACAGATGCCAGACATGGATGCAGGACATTCTGGCACGGTAACAATGATTTTTGTCATCTGCACTTACACCCACTTCTGGGAGATAAATGGGAAACTGATTGACAGGGAAGTGTCTTAGGGATTTTGCACTATAGGAGAAATGCCCCCTCAAAGTTAGTCAAATGAAGGGGCTTCAGGAATCATTTAGATGGTTGGCATCTGCCCTGAGAGTGGGATATTTGCAGATTGATATCATATCACACCTTAGAAATGCCTAAGGGCAAGCAGCTGTGGAAAGGCTAGGTCAGCAGAATAGAAGAGCAACAGTGAGAACAGGTGTGGTCAAACCTGTGGCCCAATCCACCAGTTAAATCAGCTTTGGAGGAAGAAATGCAACTCTTTTAGTTTTCCTTCTTCACAGATACAATGATTTCCTCTGTAGTTCTAGCAATGCAAGATAATTATAAGTCCATGAATTTACAACTGAACAAAACTGAGAATTAGCTTCTAAAATTTAAACTTGGGGTGAGAGGTGCATACATATATATGATCTTCAGGATATATTTGTGGGGATTTAAGAGAGGCATATTAACTAGAAGTTCAAATGGACCTCACATTTGTGACTAATCTTATTCTGTTGTACAAGAAATGTCTTCATTGTCTCATGTTAAAACAGAGCCATTCTATGGAACCTGGTAGGTATAAGCACATTTGTTTAGCCTTTTCTAGAAGATCAGTCCTTTTCTTTTTTTAAAAAAATATTTTATTTATTTATTCATGAGAGACAGAGGCAGAGGCAGAGACAGAAGCAGGCTCCATGCAGGGAGCCTGATGTGGGACTCAATCCTGGGTCTCCAGGATCAGGCCCTGGACGGAAGGCGGCGCCAAACCACTGAGCCTCCTGGGCTGCCCCAGTACTTTTTCTATATGAAATTTATTTCCTCCTCTTGAACTGAATCTCATATTTATTTCTTCATCTGTACCTTTCCTAAATATTCAACCTTCTATTTCATTTCTTTTTATAATCTTTATTTCCTCAGGTTATGGCTTCAATATAGGAAAACCCCTTCTGCTGTTGATTTTGCTCATGATCTGTGTCCTTTCTGAAAAGTGAGAGGCAAGAGAAGTGCAGGAAAGAGAAAAAGGAAAAATATACTGATATATACCATGGTCTAGGCCAATGCAATGTCTGTTTTTAGTCCTTCAGAGATTCTTTGAGAGATCCCGCTTAGAGTGACAACTTGTGAGAGCAGTATAAATTCATCATTCAATGATGACCAAACATTAGTTCAATATGCAATTTGCAAAATTGTCCATATACTTCCTTATTTGTATTTCACAACAAATTGAAGCAGGTTGGGTAGGAACTGTTGCTTTAATTTCACGCAGAAGGAATCTAGGTTTAGAGAAGTTCAGCAAATGCCCAAGATCATCCCACATTTCAAAAAGCTCAAGGTACAAACTTGCAACTAGTAGATAAATAAGTTCTGGAGATCTAATGCACAGAATAATGATTATGGACATTACTATATTATATACTTTAGAGTTGCTAAAAGACTAGATCTTAAGTGTTCCCACCACACAAAAAAAGAGGTAATAGTTATGTGAAACAATAGAGGTGTTAACTAAGCTACAGTGATAATTATATTGTGATATACAAATGTATGAAAGCATAATGTTTATGCCTTACACTTATACAATGTTACATGTCAATTATCTCTCAATTTAAAAAACTCAAAACTTTGTTTTTTGAAGCCATATGCTGGATCCTGTCTACTGTACAATTTTTTGTTTGGAATAATTTAATGTGCTGTTTTTCCAAAGTTTATTTACTTTACATCAACATATATTGGGATAGAAAAACTTTCCTGAAACGATTTCAAATGTTCCTTTGTTGGTGGATAGTAAGGATAGAGTACTTTAAAATTAATTTAAATGATATTCATGTAGTCATAGCTTCTAAAGCTGAAAAGTTAAGTCCTTGCTTTTGCTCTCAAAGTTTAGGATTTGAAGACTGAAAATATGACAACACTCACTCTTTTTAGCACTTAGAACAATTCCTGTGACAGTACTTTGACAATCCCACTTATTCACTAAAAACAATATTTTAATCAACTACAAGAGAAGTTATTTTTGCTATCATAAAATTTTTATTTTTATAGAACTTCAGTTCTGGGAAGCTTCATTATTGATTTCAGAGTCTTTATGCAGTTTTCAAGGTTTAAACAAGTGCTACTCCCATGATCATACAAAATTTATCTTAAATGTTCTACTAGGAGTTCAATGGAAGAGATTTAGGGAATAACAAGTAATATAGTCCCTTGCCTAAGGCATTAAGATATTTTATTCCATGCCAAAACAATGCAGAATACATTTGCAGGAACACATGCCAAAATAATCTACCAGGAAATGACTTTGATTCAGTTCAGACTCTCATTTTCCCCCTGAAACTTTAAGCAAAATAAAATCACCATCTCCTGAATAATAATTCATATTATTCATATCTTTGGCACTTGTTTTATCAATTGTGTGAACTTTTACCCAGAGCTTTCTGAATTAGTTTATATCTTTAGACTCACTTAAAATTTACATAGAAGAGGGACAGGAGGAGTACCAGTAGCAGCCAGAAAACAGCTGAAGCAATGGGGGTTGTAATTTATTCCACTAACTTCTCTGTTTTCTTTTTCTTTTTTTTTCTTTTTTTTTTAAAGATTTTATTTATTAACTTGAGAGAGAAAAAGCTCAAGTGGGCAGAGAGGCAGAGAGAGAGGGAGAAGCAGGCACCCCATTGAGCAGGGAGCCCAATACGGGGCTTAATCCTAGGATCCCAGAATCATGACCTGAACCGAAAGCAGACTCTTAACAGACTGAGCCTCCCTAGTGTCCCTCAAAAGAATTTTTATGTGCTAAGAAGGATCTACAGGATAGTGGAGGTTTTGCCTTAGTCAAGTTGCTGTTGTTTTTCCCTCTAGTAAAGCATTAACTTAGGATAGCTGGGAGTTTCCTTCTGGAAGTTAGGTTATTTATTAATAAGAATGCTTTTCCCTTGTAAATCACTAAGACATTTGCAAACTGATGGAGAATCTTGTCTTGCAAGACTGTGATCTCTATTAACTATTTGTTTTCCCTTCTTTTAGTTTTAGGACAGCCAGGAGTGCCTGAGGGAGTCACACCAATCCTGAATCCTATATCCTAGTAGGGGGTTGGGGGGTCAGCTTGGGCTTTGTCCTCAGCTCTCTCTGCTCCCTCATCAGTTTGGCACTAGGATATACATACAGACCAATGAACTAGAACCAAGAGACCAAAAGTAAACCCTCGCACATATGGTCAATTGATTTTTTTGGCATGTTACTTCTCTCATCATCTTTACCTCCCATCCTCTTCAGCAAGGCTGTTTCATACATTTATTGAACTGTTAAGATTGTTTTATCACAATCTGCATTCCATCCTGGGATTCCACTGACCTCCTAAGAAATTCTTTTTGTGTTAATTTGCACACATTAAGATTCACTCTTTGTGTTCTACCATACTGTGGGTTTTGACAAATGCATGGTGACATACCCCTCCAGTGCAGTATCACACAGCATAGTTTCACCACCCTAAAAAACTCCATGTGCTTCATCTAGTCAACCCTCTCTCCCCCCACCACTGAACTTCTATCAACCATCGATTTTTTTTTTTTAACTGTCTAACTGGTCTTTTAATTGTCTATAGTTTTCCTTTTCCAGAATGCATTAAAATTGAAGTTTTAAAATATGTAGGTTTTGCTGACTGGGTTCTTTCACTTAGCAATGTGCATTTAAGATTTATCCACTCTTTTCATGGCTTGATAACTCATTTCTTTATGGATAGTGTGTTTATCCATTCACCACAGTGTGTTTATCCATTCACCTATTGAAGATTACCTTGGTTCCTTTTAAATTTTAGCAATTATGAATAAAGTTGCTCTAAATATTCACAGCAGGTTTTGTGTATATATTTAGTATTCACGTAAGTTGCCCAAAGTGTCATTATTGGATTGAATCTTAAGACCACATTCAGTTTTGAAAAACAAAACAAACAAACAAACAAAAAGAAACAAAAAAAAGACCACAATCAGTTTTGAAACAAAACTGCCGAACTATCTTCCAAAGTGGCTGAATCACAATTGTCTGCTTTAAAAAATAATTTAACAATATTTATTTTGGCAAAATAAATGTATGTAGTTGGTGTATCCATTTTACAATTGAGGAAGAGTGGGTAAGGTGCCTTATTCCTAAAGCCAAGTGTGTCTACCTGTAGAGACTGGACTCTTCACCACAATGGTGAAGAATACATTCCGCGAGTAGACATGATGAGAACAAAGGTAAAAAGAAATGCAAGTAAAATTAAATTTCCTTACAATTTGCAGCCAATTAATAAATACTTGCGAAAGGCAGAGTATGACACTCTTCCAGGAACTCAAAACTGCGTTAAGGTTAATGCCTTCCTAGAGGCAAAAAGCAACCTTAGCCTGACAATAGACAGACCTCTAGGATACTGTATGTCTTTCACATATGAAAATCCTTTTGGAAACGTCCTTTCTCTCTGCCCTCCTAACTTAAAAGTATACAATCAATTCCTGCTCACAACTCCAGTGCAGCTGTTTCTACACATGGGTCCTGTCTCCATGCTTTAATAAAACCACCATTTTGCATCAAAGACATCTCAAGAATTCTTTCTTTTTTTAAAAAAATTCTTTCTTTTTTAAAAAAATCTTTTATTTATTCATGAGACACACAGAGAGAGGCACAGGCAGAGGGAGAAGCAGGCTCCATGCAAGGAGCCCCACGTAGGACTCGATCCCAGGTCTCCAGGATCATGCCCTGGGCTGAAAGCAGGTGCTAAACCGCTGAGCCACCAGGGCTGCCTTCAAGAATTCTTCCTTGATCATTGGCGCCAGACCTCATCCCATCAAACCTCAACTATATTCCAAAACTACATCATTATGATCTCTGTTGCAATTTGTCACCAAAAGAAAAAAAAATGGCTTAAAATGATGGCTGATTTTGTCTGTCTCACAAATTTCTCATGAGTAATTTTTCTATTAAAGATTGTACTTATTTATTCAGAAGAGACACAGAGAGAGAGGCAGAGACATAGGCAGGGGGAGAAGTAGGCTGCTTGCAAGAACCCCAATGTGGGACTCGATCCCAAACCCCAGGATCACACCCTGAGCAAAAGGCAGACACACAAATCCTGAGCCACCCAGCATCCCTGTCATGAGAGATTAAGATAGTTTTCAAAGTCTTTGGTAACCTGAAACTAAAGTTTGCTTGGATGATAAACTGAATTCATTGTGATGTAGGGAACAAAGACAAGGAAATGTAGATAAAATAAAATTTCCTTATAACCTGCAGCCCGTTGACAAATATTTGAGGCAGTCAGAGTATGAACTTCTCCAGGAAACTCCCAGCTGTCATAGTGTTGATGCTTCCGTAGAAGGAAAAACAACCCCTAGTATCCTGTGGGTCTTTTTTGGCATATGAAAGTTCTTTTGTAAACTTCCCTTGTCTTTACCTCCCACAACTCTGTAGTATATAATTAGTTGCTCTGCACAATTCCAGGGCAGAGCTCCTTGTGACCAGGGGTCCTGTCCCTGTGCTTTAATAAAACCACCTTTTTGCACCAAAAATAAATAAATAAATAAATAAATAAATAAATAAATAAATAAAATTTACATAAAGGCAAATTGGTAGTAATTAAAATATATTTAATTTTTATTTTTTAGACTTTTTCAATATATTTGTAAAACAATGATATCATTGTTCAAAAACAACTCTTAGAGATTATACTCTTTAGTAGATATCAGACTACAACTCTATTTTATCTTATGTAATGCCTGTTAATTGCCCCAAATCACTTTATCATATGATCTTTAAAAAATGCACAAAGATACAAATTAGAAATTTGTGGGGTATGGAATATATCACTATCTTAAAGATCTTTCTAGTAATAAAATGATTAACTTGTTTGTGGGAATCATCAAAATACAAATCAATACTTGAAATTTGACTGCAAGTATTATACTATTTCATTAATATAATCATTCTCATATAATTAAATAGTATTTCCAGTATACTAGAGAATAAAATTTTAGACAAGAATTTTAACCTAAATTTAGTGATCATGGAGTTTATCACAATTTATAAGTATAAGTCAGTGGACAATACAAGGTCTAATCTTGGAAATTTATGACTCTAGATGTCAGTACAATAAAGTGTCACTTAAAAGAGAAATTATACTAAAACTCTGAAATTGCTTTTCTGATTTTTCTTAAAAATCTAGGTATCAAAGAAATTGATATAATTCAAGTAAAAAGTACCCATTAAAAGTTATAAATTAAAATAAAATTGAGGCTATTTCTCTTGGAAGAGACATTAATGTTTGAATTCTATATATGTACATGAATTTAAAAATAGTTGCTTTGAGGATCTTGACCAAACCAGAATAGTATCATTACCTTTAGTTAATGAGTTAGCTGATGTATCTCATGGGGATAAAGAGCTTACATATAGACATATAGGATCCATGCTGGCCTCCAGTGGGCTCTGCCTGTTTATCTCTGCAATCAGCCTCTGTACTTGCTGAATTTAGTGGTGATGTAAGTTTCATTGTGGCCTTTGAACTGTGAGGCTACATTTGCTGCTCTGACCTGGCTAATGGACACAGCCATTGTTTTCGATCTTGAAACCTCTGCCCTTGGGAATCTTCCCTAAGACTTTTGCCTATCAGCTCATTTGTTTGTTCTATATAATACTGCACCAGGGCATTAAAGAATTTCTGGAACCCTATAGGAGCACATGTGGGAGGGATATTCAGTCAGGGCCATCTTTCTAGATTAGCACTCATCACTGAAAGCCACAAACATTACTTCTATACCTAGTTTGTTGAGTGCTTTTATCATGAAAGGGTTTTGGATTTTGTTAAATGCTTTATCTGCAAATATTGAGATGATCATGTAACTTTAATCCTTCATTTTGTTATTGTGATGTGTCATCTTTCTTGACTTGTATATGTTGAACCATCCTTGCATTGAGGGATAAATCTCACATGGTCATGGTGTATGATCTTCTAAATTTGCTGTTGAATTCAGTTTGCTAGTATTTTCTTGGGAGTGTTTATATCTATTCTCAGCAAGAATATTGGCCTATAATATTATTTTCTTTGGCTTTGATTTCAGTATAATGCTGGCCTCATGAAAGAAGTTGGGAATGTTCCCTCCTTTTCAGTTTTTTGGAAGAATTTGAGAAGGATTGACATTAATCCTTTAAATTTTGGTAGAATTCTATAGTGAAGTGATCTGGTCCTGGACTTTTATTTTTGGGGATTTTTTTTATTACTGATTCAATATCCTTACTAGTAATTTGTTCAGATTTTCTGTTTCCTCATGATTCAGTCTTGGTAGGTTATATTTATCTAGGAATTTATCCATTTCTTCTAGTTTGTCCAATTTGTTGGTGCATAAAGATATGGAAACAAACCAAATGTCCATTGGTAAATGAATGGATAAAGAAAATGTGTCACATACAAATAATGGAATATTATCCAGCCTTTAAAAAGATGGAATCCTGCCATATGTAAAAACATGAATGAACCTGGAGAACGTTATGCTAAGTGAAATAAGACAGTCACAGAAGAACACTGCATGATCCATTTATATGAGGTATCTAAAATAGTCAAATTTATAGAGGCAGAGAATACAATAGTGGTTGCCAGAGACCAGCTGTGGGAGTGAGAATGAAGATTTGTTGTTCAGTGAATATAAAGTTTCAGTTATGCTAGGTAAGTTCTAGAGATCAAAACAATGTAGTGCTTACTGTTAACAAAATGATATCATGAACTTCAAAATTTAAGAGAATAGATCTTAGGTTAAATATCTTGGCCACAAAAAAACAAAACAAAGCAAAACTCAGAGATACAGAAGGAAACCTTAGGAGGTGTTGAACACATCTATACCTTAAATGTGGTGATGTATTGCAGGGGTTTGCATATACCCAAGCTCATCAAATTGTACACATTAATTTGTGTAATTCTTTGCCTGCCAATTATACCTCAATAAATTGTCAGAAATGTGAATGAGAAAATCCTTGAAATGTGTGTGTAATGTAAGGATATTTCAACATCCTCATTACACAAGCACTGAGTTAGGTAAGACTGTTAAAATATTCCTTGGAGTTAAAATTTATACTGGCTTTAATGTGAATGAGATTTATAGAAAGTGTGGAAGAACCTCATGTCTTCTGGAAGCAATAATCTGGTAAAAACATCAAGTTAGGTTTCACAATTTATTACTTAGATGATTTAACAGATCTGAGTCTCAGATTCCTCTCTGTAAAATGAATATAGTTCCTGAATAGGGGCTGTTAGGGCACAACAAATTTAATCATGAAAAAATGAGGGGCAGTATTATTGTGAAATTGATGAAAATCCTCATTTTTCTCTTGAGCAAAACTGTCTCAGGAAGCATAAAAATGAACACAGTAAAATTCACATTGCACAGAACTCACAGTAAATAAAGCTGAGGTATCCTCCAATGATTATGAGACAATCTCTTGCTGATCCCACTCCACAAAGCCCTATGGAACCTAAAGAATTTATTCTCCTGTAGCAACTTTACTTAACATCATAAAAGTAGGGCACAATCTGATGTAATTCTCATGTTTCCCCAAAGGCATCTCTCCCAAGATGTTGTAATGATGATAGCAACATTAATTAACATTCAATTTGATTATCCATTAGTTTACTTCATAATATATATAAGGCAATAAATTCACCAAATAATGAACAACATGGTATTTGCCCCACCAGAAATAATTATGTATTCAAAAAATTCATAGTGAAAAATTGCTTAATTATTTTGATAAAATGTATTATTAGCTTCATAACCTCTGAAACATGAAATATTAAATATTGTATGATGGTAGATTCTATAAGTATGAATTTAAAAGTTGTGTCCAGTGTCCTTTTATTTTTCGCTAGTACTAGACACTCAGGTTTATAGCCAAGCTCATGGACATTCAGTTTAAATAACATTTCTAACGACCTTTGCCTCTACATCGAGTAACTAATTTCTAACAAATGGGATCAAAGAGAACTTTCATGTGGTAGCTTTAAGAAACCTTTTTTTAAGAAGAAGCTAGAGGGCAGCCTGGGTGGCTCAGCGGTTTAGCGTTGCCTTCAGCCCAGAGCATGATGCTGGAGACCCGGGATTGAGTCCCACATCAGGCTCCCTGCATGGAGCCTGCTTCTCCCTCTGCCTGTGTCTCTGCCTCTCTCTCTGTGTATCTCATGAATAAATAAATAAAATCTTTTATTTATTTTTTTTAAAAAACATTTTATTTATTTATGATAGTCACAGAGAGAGAAAGAGAGAGAGGCAGAGACACAGGCAGAGGGAGAAGCAGGCTCCATGCACCGGGAGCCCGACGTGGGATTCGATCCCGGCTCTCCAGGATCGCGCCCTGGGCCAAAGGCAGGCGCCAAACCGCTGCGCCACCCAGGGATCCCTAAAATCTTTTAAAAAATAAAAAATAAAAGGAAGCTAGATATAACCATGACAATTTTTTGTTCCCTTATTCTATCTTGCTTGGAGGAATTCAGAAACTACCATCTTGGGTCACAGAAACTAGGGCCACACCTATGGTTGGGGAAGCTTGAACTGGAAGGAGACTGAGGGAGCAGAGCTGACTTAGCCCTAAAATGCTTGTTTTAGAATAATACTCAGGGAGACAGATATCTGTTAGTAAAATACTGTTACAATTTAAATTGTTACTTGTGGTCATTTCTTAAGTAAGACAACAGGTTTATGGTTTTAACTCTTATTTTGATCACATTTTGTTTTCTATTTTATTTTTGAACACTTTATTAAGGATTTTGTGAATGCCTCTACAAAATAATCTATTGGCTTTGTCACAGTGCAAAAAATACTATATTAAAATGTAACCACACATTTATTGATAATATATTTTACATTTATTTAGCAATCCAATTAGCCATTTCAGTATCTTTAAAAAATATTTTATTTATTTATTTGACAGAGAGAGAGATCACAAGTAGGGAGGACAGCAGGAGGAGGCAGAGGAAGAAGCAGGCTTCCTGCTGAACAGAGAGCCCATGTGGGACTTGATCCTAGGATCCCAGGATCAAGATCTAAACTGAAGGCAGATGCTCAATGAACTGAGCCACCCAGGCACTCTGCCATTTCAATATTTTTAAGGGAAATCTTCATTTTTACTTTTTAAAGATTTTGACAGGGGTGCTTGGGTGGCTCGGTCAGTTAATCATCTGACTCTTGATTTCAGCTTGATCATGAGATCAAGCCCTACATTGGGCTCCATGCTGGGGGTGAAGCATATTTAAGATTTTCTCTGTCTCTCCTTCTCATCGTCCCTCTCCTGTGATGCGTGCTCTACCTTTCTTTCGAAAAGAAATAAAGATATTGACATATATATATATAATATATAATGATTTAAAGAATATACTATTCTGCTTTAGAATAATTACTTACCAATAATTAGCTCTCTAATTTTGTGTATATGAATTCCTAAGTATGGCAAGATTTTAGTGAAGATGTTTATTGTACTGCATTCCCACAATGTGGAAAAATGTAGTAATTAAGTTAGGATTTTAATTTCTACATTTACATGCTTATGATACTCACACAATTTTATTTTTGTTTTATTTTAAATATAAATTAATTTATTTTTAAATTTTAATTCCAGTGTAATTAACATACAGTGTTATATTATGCAGGTATACAATATTACTGTTTCAACAGTTCCATATATTACTCAGTGCTCATCAAGATAAGTGTACTCTTGGGGCATCTGGGTGGCTCAGTTGGCTAAGCATTTTGGCTCAGGTCATGATCCCAGAGTCCTGGGATTGAAACCCACATAGGGCTCCCTGCTCAGCAGGGAGCCTGCTTCTCCCTCTTCCCCTCACCCAGCTCGTGCTCTCTCTCTGTCGAATGAATAAATAAAATATTTTTCTTTAAAAAAAAAAAAGAAAAGTGTATTCTTAATCCCCTTCACTTATTTCACTCATCCCTCCACCCAATTCCACTCTGGTAACCATCAGTTCTCTATAGTTAAGAGTCTGGGTTTTTTGTTTGTCTGTTTGTTTGTTTGTCTTGCTCTTTCTCTCTCTCTTTTCTTTGTTCATTTATTTATTAAATTCCACATGAGTGAAATCATATGGTAATTGTCTTTCTCTGACTAGCCTATTTTGCTTAGCATTATCCTCTCTAGCTCCATCAATGTTACAAATGACAAGATCCCATTCTTTTTATGGTTGAATAATATTACATCATATATATGTATATATATGCATATATATATGATATTTATCACTTCTTCTTTATCCATTCACCTATTGATGGACACCTGGGTTGCTTCCATAATTTGGCTATTGTAAATAATGCTGTAATAAACATAGGAGTGCATATATTCCTTTGAATTCTGTTTTCATATTCTTTGAGTAAATACCCTAGCATGATTGCAGATTGTAGGGCAATTCTGTTTTTAACTTTTTGAGGAACCTCCATACAGTTTTTTCCACAGTGGTTTCATCAGTTTGCACTTCCACCACTGGTGCAACAGGGCTCTTTTTTCTCCACATCCTTATCAATGCTTGTTGTTTCTTATGTTTTTGAGTTTAGCAATTTTGACAAGTGTGAGGTGATATTGTAGTTTTGATTTGCATTTGTCTGCTGACAAGCGATGTAGAGCATGTTTTCACATGTCTGTTGGCCATCTGGAAGATGTCTTTGGAGAAATGTATGTTCATATCTTCTGCTCATTTTTTAATTGGATTATTTATGGTTTTGGTGTCAGTTGTAGAAGTTCTTTATATATTTGAACCTAAGCTTTATCAGATAGGTCATTTGCAAATATCTTCTCCCATTCTGTAGGTTGTCTTTTAGTTTTATTGATTGTTTTCTTTGCTCTGCAGAAGCCTTTTATTTTAATATAGTCCCAATAGTCTATTTTTGCTTTTATTTCCCTTGCCTCAGGAGACATGCCTAGAATGAAGTTGCTATAGCCAATGTCAAAGAAGTTACTTCCTATGTTCTCTTCTAGGGTTTTTATGATTTCAGGTTCTCACATTTAGGTCTTTAGTACATTTTAAGTGTATTTTTTTGGTATGGTGGAAGAAAGTTTTCTAGTTTCTTTTCTTTTTTCTTCTCTCTCTCTCTCTCTTTTTTTTTTTTTTTTGCATGTTGCTGTCCAGTTATCCCAATACCATTTGTTGAAGAGACTATTTTTTTCCCATTGCATATACTTTACTGTTTTGTCAAAGATTAATTGGCTATATAATTATGGGTTTATTTCTGAGCTTTCTATTCTGTTCCATTGACCTATGTGTCTATTTTTGTATCATACTGTTTTGAATCCTAACATGAAGTCTAGAATTGTGATTCTTCTGTTTTGTTTTTCTTTTTCAAGATTTATTTGACTATATGGTGTCTTTTGTGGTTCCATACAAATTTTAGGATTGTTTGTTCTAGTTCTGTGAAAAATGCTGTTGGTGTTTTGATAGGGATTGCCTTAAATGTGTGGATTGCTTTGGGTACTATAGACATTTTTAAAAATATTTTATTTATTTATTCATGAGAGACAGAGAGGCAGAGACATAGGCAGGCAGAGGGAGAAGCAGGCTCCCTGTGAAGACCCTGATATGGGACTCGATCCCAGGACTCTGGGATCACAACCTGAGCCAAAGGTAGATGCTCAACCACTGAGCCATCCAAGGTTCCCAGTAGTACAGACATTTTAACAATATTTGTTCTTCTAGCCCTCGTTGAGCATGGAAAGTCTTTTCATTTGTTTGTGTCCTCCTCAGTTTTTTTCATCAATGTTTTATGATTTTTGAGTACAGATCTTTCACCTCTTTAGTTATGTTAGGTAATTTATTATTTAGCTGTGCTTTCACCTCTTTAGTAATGTTAGGTATTTATTATTTAGTTATGTTAGGTATTTTATCATTTGGGGGCAATTGTAAATGGGGTTGTTTTCTTAATTTCTCTTTCTGCTGCTGCTTCGTTATTGGAGTATAGAAATGCAATAGGTTTCTGTACATAGATTTTGTATCCTATGACCTTACTGTATTCATCAATTCTAGTGCTTTTTTTTTGGAGTCCTTAGGGTTTTTTTATATAAAGTATCATGTCATCTGAAGTTGATTAAAGTTTTACTTGGATGCCTTTTATTTGTTTTGTTCTTTTTGCTGTGGCCAGGATTTCCAGTACTCTGTTGAATGAAAGTGGTGAGAGAAGATCCTCATGTCTTCTTCCTTAACTTAAAGGGAAAGCTCTCACTCTTCCTCCATTGAGTATGATGTTAGGTGTAGGTTTTTTATATACAGCTTTTATTATGTTGAAATATGTTCCCTTTAAGCCTACTTTGCTGAGAGTTTATTTGACTTTTGTTTTCTTGAGGTAGGCCTGTACCTACCCTGCTAGAACAGCTTTTACTGCATTCCAAAGTTTTGAACTGTTGTGTTTTCATTTTTATTTCTCTTCATGTAATTTTTAATTTTTTCTTTGATTTATTGGTTGACTCACTCATTGTTCAGTAGCATGTTATTTAACCTCCATATACTTGTGGTCTTTTTAGATTTTTTGTTGTAGTTGATTTCTAGTTTCATAGTGTTGTGGTCAGAAAAGTTTCATTATATGATTTTGATTTTTTGAATTCGTTGAGGTTTTTTGGTGGCCTAATATTTGATCTCTTCCGGAGAATGTTTCATGTGCATTTGAAAAGAATGTATATTCTGCTGGTTTTGAATGAAATGTTCTAAATATGTTTAAGTCCATCTGGTCCAGTGTATCATTCATGTCACCGTTTCCTTGTTGATTTTCTGTTTGGACGGTCTATCTAGTGAGGTAAGTAGGTGTTAAAGTTCCCTATTATTTTATTACTATTGATTTTTATCATTGTTACTAGCTTTACTTGAGTGTTCCTATGTTGCGTGCATAAATATTTACTATTGTTATATCTTATTGTTGGATTGTTCTTTTTATTATTATATACTGTCCTTTGTTTCCTGTTACTTTTTTATTTATAGTCTATTTTATCCAGTAAGAATATCATTACCCTGGCTTTCTTTTCACTTCCATTTGCATGATAAATGTTTCTTCCTCCCCTCACTTTCAGTCTGCATGTGTCTTTAGGTCTGAAATGAGATTCTTGAGACAGCATAAAGATGGGCCATTTTTTTTTTTTATCTTTTCCATCACCCTATGTCATTTGATTGGAGTGTTTAGTCCATTTACATTAATTATTGATAGGTATGTATTTATTGCTATTTGTTACTTGTTTTGTGGTTGTTTTTGTGGTTCTTTGATTGTTTCTTCTCTTGCTCTTTTCTCTCATGGGTTGCTGGCTTTCTTTAGGGATGTACTTGGATTCCTTTCTCTTTATTTTTTGCATGTCTATTACTGGTTTTTGGTTTGTGGTTACCATTACCATTGGTATAATATCTTTATGCATTTAGTAGTCTATATTGAGTTGATGGTTGCTAATGTTGGAAACCATTCTTGACTCTTCCCCCTGTCACATTTTAGGTGTATGGTATTATCCTTTACATCTTAACAGAAGTAGTAACATCAACTACTCCAGATCAACATTATCCACCTTAGAATTTAAAAGTAAATCAAGTCACCAAATTATTATTACTCAAAATTGAAGTTGATAATTATTTATTAATGTTTATATAGCCTGTGTTCTTAATATCCTTTCCAAAACACTATCTTTAAAACCACTCAGTCTGAACACAGATTCTTCTTTCCTCTTTATAAAACATTCGAAGATGCACAAACAGGAGTGTCTTGACTGCGTTCTTTAGGCAGTTACTGCTTACAGGAAGGAGGGTGTGACAATTTCAAGGGATGTCATACACTTCTTTATATTAATGGGAATGGATAATAGAGCTTGTGATAATTGATTCAATTTTTGCTTATAGGTTATGTTAGAGATCATTGTAATACTAATCTTAAAATAGTAGGCTTTAAAGTTCATAATTTTATTGTGAGGCATTTTGTCTAGGCTGCTATGTAACTGCATGATAATGATGTCAGGTCAGGTAGCCCAGAAATATGCCCCCTAAACATGTTAAAGAATTAAGTAGCTTTCTTGATTTTTAGATTTACTTTGTAAATTAAAAAAAAAAAAACCACCTGTTTTGTAGATTAGCAAAATGTATGTTATGGGCGTTAACCAACAGGTCTGTATAATTAAGCATAACACCCTATACTTTTCTTCAGTAGAAGATTTGTATGGCATTAGGAATTGTAAATATTTAGTTTGTGATTCACTCTAAAGAAGACTGACAGCAAGTATGGAGTCCTAACTAAATTTTAGTGATAACTTGGTATCTTTAAATGACCATGCTTTCTCATGAAGAAAATACCAATTAGTCAATATGTTACTAAAAATTTAAAATATTCATAACAATAGCTTACTTAAATACACATTATACCGAATTTAAATTATTTTGTGACATGAATTTTATTTTATTAAAATATATAAATTATACAAATTCACTTAATTTTTTAAAATAAATTTATTTTTTATTGGTGTTCAATTTACCAACATACAGAATAACACCCAGTGCTCATCCTGTCAAGTGTCCCCCTCAGTGCCCGTCACCCATTCACCCCCACCCCCCACCCTCCTCCCCTTCCACCACCCCTAGTTCGTTTCCCAGAGTTAGGAGTCTTTATGTTCTGTCTCCCTTTCTGATATTTCCTGGAAGGAGCCTCGATGTCCATCGAAAGATGAATGGATAAAGAAGATGTGGTTTATGTATACAATGGAATATTCCTCAGCCATTAGAAATGACAAATACCCACCATTTGCTTCAACGTGGATGGAACTGGAGGGTATTATGCTGAGTGAAGTAAGTGAATCGGAAAAGGACAAACATTATATGGTCTCATTCATTTGGGGAATATAAATAATAGTGAAAGGGAATATAAGGGAAGGGAGAAGAAATGTGTGGGAAATTCACTTAATTTTAAGGGTAAAACCCTTTCCATATGCTTAAAGTGATAAATGTTCATAGAAAATCAATTCAGATAATTCTACATAACTTATTAACCCATTTTTAAATTAAAATTAACCACCATATTCAAGATATTTGAGGTTATCACTATTAAATTACCCATCTTACTATAACATTACTTTGCCTCACATTTGCAGAGTATTATGAATTTCAGGTTGTTTTCATGTCTGTTGTCCATTTGAGGACAAGCACTGAATCTAGTTCTTGTTATTCTCATCACCCAGCCAATAATCTGGCACATTATATTCATTCAGAAAATGTATATTGAATTCATATAAAAAATAAATGGAAAAACAAGTGATTTTTCTGGTCCAACATTCTGCAAAAAGGCAATGATTTTTAATTCCCATTTTTCAAAGAGGAAATGGAGGCCCTGAGAAGCTGGCTAAGCTAGCAGGTATTTCAGTTTGAGAAAGTAAGTTCATTTCATACCAAAATTCAAGTATCTAGTGAATAGAATATCCAGTCATCTATTTGCATTAAAAAGAAAATCAATGAAGATTCTGGGAAGGAAGCTATCCTAGGGAAATGGAGAATATATTTCCACAACTTGTGTGCAAGAAAATACCACCAACTGCCACATAATAGTTTATAAACATTTATTACAAAGGAAGCACCAGACTCAGAAGATTTTGTCTTCAGTTACTAGCTGCCTAGCACTAAATGATTTCTTAAGTTTCTCAAGTTCCATATATCTTCACTTCAGTCTGTCAAGCAGATGCCAAGAGGAGCACCAATTTTATGAATAATAGGTCTGTAGGTAAGATGGTTACTGTGGGCTTCCATAGAAGACTTGTCAGTACTTGTTTGCTGTCATTTGTGTGCAGGACACCACACTTATAGTATTCCTGCTAGATGGAGGAGACCCGTTGTGACCCCTACAGAGCAGATTCTAATAGTGTCTGTGCTGGAAATATTCAACATGGCTCTGCTCTGAGGTCCCTGCTAGATAGAAGCGTGGTATTCTACCATAATTCTAAAAGAAAATAGGTAAGTCCTAACTTGAAGGAGACCAGTTTAGCCCTAAAGCACCTCAGAGGTCTTTCTCAAGGAGGCACAGGGCTGGCCATTCCATAACTACTCAATGTGAATTATGGACTCCAACCTCTTAGTTATGGCCAACACAGTAAATCTGAGTGATCACAAGCTCCTCTACCCCTGCTTATGTTTGCTGAGGACTGGGGTTTCAACCCTTTCCACTAAAGCAAGTTCCAATTCTCACCTTAGGAATTCTGAAAAGGAAAACCACTCAGCTTTCTTTAAAAATATATATATATTTAATGAGATTAGACAAAAGGGCACAATGATATCAAAGTGAGTTATCCATGGTTAATCATAATTATTTTTTAGTCAAGAAGATCGCTGCTTCCTCTACTATGTCATGCCTTTACAAAAAGTTAGGAAAAGTCTCTATCCTTCCATTTAATTTTCTATGGCTTTGTCTATTTATGCGGTATGGTACAACCTGAAGGACATTAGACTGAGTTAACCAAACCCGCCCCAGGGAAGTAGTTTGTTCAGAGTTACTGGTGAGTAGTGCCTAGAGTGAGGGATTTAGGGAGCCCATACTTATACTTAAATGAACTGTAGGGATAGAAGTATCCCCTGACATTGGAAAACACTTTTAAAGAGAATCAGTTCTTATTACTCTGTAAAGACTAATTTATAACATCTGTATTCAGTTGAATGAAGAAATCATACATCAAATTCTGTTTTTGTTTTTTCTTTGTTTTTTGGAAACCTGGGAGTAAGCATCTCTTGGAATCAGTCCCAGAGAATGTGCCCTCCCCAGCAAAGGACTCTCCTTTCCCAAGAAGTAATTATTATAAGTTAGACATTGTCACTGATTTTATAAGAGAAAGCATTAGCAGAAACTAAATTGAGAGTCCATATCTTATAAAACCTATTATTTTAAAATGTTGGGAAAATTTAATAAGACTCAACAAGAGGCTATTTGCATGAGGAAAGGAAGGAATGTACTGCAAAGAAATTTAGAAACTAAACTATGCAGGTGTGGTTGATTATATAGAAAGTATGAGAGAGAGGCGTCAGGAAGAAAGGACACCCAGATTTCTTGGTTGGTAGTGGTACTGACATAAATAGAAGGATTAAAGACTCTTTAAAGGATGAGAAAAAGTAGGGGTGATGGAAATGATAATCTTGATCTTGAGCATGTTAAACTGATGTTCTTTTGGAATCTTCTTGCTTTGTAAGTAATTAGAAATATGTTTTTGAAGTAGAGGAGATACATTTGGTTCTGACCACCCTTGAAGACTTTCTTTCCTTCACTACCCTAAAATGCTGTGATTAGTCACTACCTGGTCCAGTGTGTACTGGCTGCCCCTACTGTACTTTGTAATGGAGATAGAAATATTTAGACTCAAATCTGCCCATCATTATTTCTTCCTCTGTTGAAGGAATTTTAATTCTCTAGGCTTTTCTTTTTCACTTTGGAATTTAAATAGCTCTATGAAGTTGAAGTAAAATATACAAATAACAGAATTGATCGAAATAACTTGAAGGAATAAAATGTGTTATTAAATCTTAACATAGCTGAAAGTTTAAGTCATTCACCAGAGGAGGATAAGAAAGAAAACAAGTTTTGAAAAGTTATCATAAAACCTTGCAAATTAAAAAAATGCATGTTTTTAATGAAGTCTCAAGAAATAATGTTTTTACTTAAAGAGTTTATAAACTCTTATTATTATATGTAATAACAATAATATACATATTATTATAATACCATTATTGCAATAACTGAATATCTATAACTTTAAAAATTTGTTATATGAGTTTTAATACTGTAATATTTAGAAAAAATATATTATAGTTGGTAGCTCTTTGATATTGGCCACCTCTGAACTGCCTGCAAAAAATGTAAAGCATTATTAAAGACAAGTTTGAATGGAAATTTCTAGAACCAAAGGTATCTTTGGGAGAGATAGGGAGACACTGGGGTTACATCTCCATAGGGCAGAGAGTTTGTCACAAGGAAAATGGTAAAAGGCAACAGGTCTCAGCTGGATTCCATCGATCTTTTATCTTCTCCAATATAAAATCTATGGTGCAGCTAAGTGACCATGATGTTTTCTTCATAATTTAGTGCCAGAAGAGTGGTGTGTACTTACAAACTAAGTAAATCAGATAATTTAATCACACAAAGAAATTTTATAATTTCAGAAAAAAAAACCAAGATATTATAGGCAATGAAATTCCATAAAGTGATGGTCACAATAATTAAATCAACTTGTGTTGTGTTCACCTTAAATGAAAAATGTATAATCCTCTCTCCTGACTCATATAATGTGGCAAGGAACACTTAATCCTGCTACAGATTGGTGGTAACACTGATCCCCTGTTGGGAGGAATAATTAAACTTAACAAATCACACTAAAAGCTTATAAAAGCAAACACCAAAAGCTTATAAAGAAGGATTCTGAACTACAAAAAATAAAATAAGAAAGAAAGAAAGAAAGAAAGAAAGAAAGAAAGAAAGAAAGAAAGGTACTTGCCGAGGTTGGTTTAAAAGCTGTTGTAGCTAAATTAGAAGACTTCTAATGGAAATTTTAGCTACTTTGCTATTTGGTGTTATTTCTTCATGTAATTCCTTTAATCATTTTCAATTAACGTAAGTATGTGGTACCCCTCGAAGCATATTTACTCACATAGGTTATGTCTTATTTAATGTAAAGACCTAAAAGTTTGCCTAAGATATATTATACAATCCCCTAAAAGAATGTTACTTGCACTCTGATTTTCTCAAAATGTTCGTGCTTGCTGAAATACCTCCTGGGACGTGTGTCTCTCTACCTAAAATTCTAAATAAATCCTGGGAAAGTAAATTACAGAGTGAGGTCATGTGGTATATTATGTTCAACTGGATCTGACAAATGAGTTGGGAATTGTTTGCTTGTTTCTAGCTTTTTAAGAATTATTTGGTAAGTAAATTCATAAGATTTTAAAATATTAGTTTATGATTTTATAATAATCAGTACTAAAATAAACTGATGCTAAAGACTGATAAATTCTTAGAAGAATTTCTTCATGCAAAGTAAAGATGGAGCCTTGGAAATAAAATAGTGAGATAAAATTCAAATATATGAAATATATGTAGATATGTACATCCAATCTAAATTCATACCTATACATGGGAGTGACTCTAGTCATGTTCATAATCTAGCAATCTTCTAATTCCCAGCCTCACACCGAGGGCTCTGTACTTTAATTTGAATTTCATACTTTTATAGAAAAATTTACTAACACAATAAAAGATTTAAAGTTTGTACTTGAAACAAGAGTAAATATGTTAGAAGAAAATAACATTACTGTTGTGAAGGAACAACTTAGAGAATTCTTCCAGCATTAAAAAAAAAAGAGGAAATAAGGTATTATGAATGCAAATGATAAGAATATCTTAAATAAATGTTCTTGAGGAAACAACTATAATAAATAGAAGTATATTCAAAGATATAAGAAAACACATTTAAGGCAAAATGAGATCTAAGGCAAAAAAGAGGCTCAGGAAAGTACATCTGCCCCTGACAGTAAATGGAGCAGCAATTGTCACAGACACCAGCTGAACTCTAAACAACTTTGAAGCCAGTACAATACAAATACTATCTACATATGGTACTAGACAGCTGATGAGCATTGAAAACAGGGCTGATTCCAGAAGGAGGATGACTTTTTGTATCTGCTTTTCCTGGGGACATCTTCTAATTTGGGAGGCTACCAAGGCACTAAGAATGTGGGCTTTTAATAGACAGAAGGTTCCTCTTAAGGGAGAGAGAAACAAGCAAAAGTGTAGAGATTTTTGGAAATAAATTGTTGAAGTTAGGTATCAGGGGTCTCATACTCATGGCATTTTCCTCAATACACTTTCTAATTCTGAAGCTATATGGGCAGGAGGCTAAAGAAATAACCAAAAGCTTTGTTTTATTTTGCTGCTTTAATAAGACATCACAAATCTAGTAGCTTGAAACAAAACTAATTCATTATCTGACAATTCCGGAGGTCAGAAATCTGCAGTGGATCTCACTGAACTAAAAATCAAGGTAGGGCTGACACTTCTGAAAAGTTGTAGGTGGGAACCCATTTCTGTGCCTTTTCTAGCTTCTACAGGCTGTCTGTATTCCATGGCTCATAGCCTCTTTCCATCTTCAAACCCAGCAATGTCCAGTTGAATCTTTCTCAGGATGTTACCACTTTGGTTCTTTTGCTTCCCTCTTCCCCAATTAAAAACCCTTGTGATTAGATTGGGTTCACTTAGATAACCCAGGAAAATTTTCCGATCTGAAATTCAGCTGATTAATAAACTTAATGTTAGGACACCTAAGTGGCTCAGCGGTTGAGTGTCTGCCTTCAGCTCAGGGCCTGACCCTGGGGTCCTGGGATCCAGTCTTGCATTGGGCTCTCTCTCTGCCTATGTCTGCACCTCTCTCTGTGTCGCTCATGAAAAAATGAATAAAATCTTAAAATAATAATAATTATAATCTTAATGCCATCTGCAATTTGACTTCCTCCTTCCCATATAACATACCAGATTCCTGAATTCTGGTATCTTTTAGCAAACATTATTATGCCTACCATAACCTCTGGAAATCAGAACAGAGTTTTCTGCTAAGGAGATAAAGATAAATAGGATCTTCCATGGGAAGAAGCCCTAAAGAACACACCAAGCTTTCCACTGAAAAATTGAGGAAGTAATTTGTATCTCAGAAACAAAGGCCAACCAGAATTTGACTGAGCCTTGTCAAAATTGCAACTCACCACTAATTCAAATCACCTGTAGATTTGAGTTACTCAGCCCTCCATTCTGTCTAAGATAAAAAAAAGTAAAACACTTTCTAGAAGAAAATAACACCGTCTGGACCTGCTGTAATTTGACACTATATCTTGCATTCAAAATTCACTAGATATGTTGGGAGAGTGCTATATGAGTAAAGAATTAGAAGGAATAAAAGAAAAATGTGGCATCAGATGATCTACACATTGAAATTAGTAGACAAACACTTTAAAATAGCTAAGTAAATTGTGTGAAATAGATGAAATGAGTAGATTATCACTAGTGAATTACGATTTTTAAAAAATGAAATAGAATTCCAAATACAAATTTAAAAATGCATTTCAATTTTTTTTTTTTTTTTTTTTTTTTTTTTTAATTTATGATAGTCACAGAGAGAGAGAGAGAGAGAGAGAGAGAGAGGCAGAGACACAGGCAGAGGGAGAAGCAGGCTCCATGCACCGGGAGCCCGACGTGGGATTCGATCCAGGGTCTCCCGGATCGCGCCCTGGGCCAAAGGCAGGCGCCAAACCGCTGCGCCACCCAGGGATCCCTAAAAATGCATTTCAAATTGAAAATTTATAGAACCTTTACTGTAGAAGACAGGATTAGTAAGCTGAGCTACAGATCAACAGAAAATATCTGAACTCTCTAAATATGTTGAAGAGAAAATATCCTTCAAAATAAAGATCTTTTTAGATAAAAACTTGAGAGAATTCATTATCATCAGATCTTCACAAAAATACTAAAAAGAGTTATTATGGACAAAGGAAAATTATCTCAAATAGAAAATCAGAATACAAGAAAGAATAAAGATGAGTAGAAAGATAAATTTGTGGGCAAGCACAAGTAAATAAATGTATATTATAATTACATGCATAAATAATCATTTTTATCACATTAGTTAAAAATGTAAAACTTAAAAAGAAATGCAAAGAGCCTGTATTGTATTGAAGCAATAACATGATATAAACAGATATAAAACATACTTTGGGAGGAATATTTAACATCATATACTATTATAAACCTATTTTCATTTAAATATAAAAATTAATCCTTTGTAAATCAGACAGTGGAGAAAAAATTCAACTTCGTAACATAAAAAATACTTATTACATAATTAAGCTAATTAAACATTAGCCATACACATTAAGCCAAATGAAAAAAAAATCAGTGTTTATTTAAAAACATTAACCACATTTCTATTACAATACATTAAATCTAGAAATCAAATAGTAAAAATAAAAACTTCAATAATCATTTTTCTAAGAAATTTCTCCAAAAAGGAGAAAAGCATTTGAAGCATGAATGCATTGAAAATGAAATCAATGAAATTAAAAAGTTCATAGGATATAACTACATTTATACATATGACTAGATTTATAGAAGAAAATTCAAAAATGGGAATTAATGAAAACAATCAAGAATTTCGAATACAGAAAAGGAATTCCTTTTATTCCTTTTATAATATTGAGGAAGTTGGAAGAAACTGACAAAATTAGAAATAATTTACAGAAACAGTAAATAAATCTAAAATCTTGTTCTTATAGGAAAAACTGATAAATCATTGATGAACCATTCAATTTTTAAATTAGGCAGACTACTATACAATACAAAATGAAATACCCACAAAGGAAAAAAATAAGTTAATTGCACAAAGATTAAAATGTTTTGCATAAAGATTCCACAAAAGATTTTTTAAAACAAAATTGGAGAAGCAGTACCAGCACATATAATAATATGACAAACAAGTGGAGTCCACAAGAAAAACTACAACTTAGTGACTAACACATATTTTCAAATAAGCTTAACCTCAAATTAAAAATCACAAATTCAAGAATGCAAGGAAAAGGTAATTTTTCACTCTTAAGTTGGCAAAGATTAGTAGAAATATTTGACAGAATTCAATGTGCTAAGGATATGCAATTCTTAACAGCCTTGTACATTATTTTGGAATTTTAGTGCCACATTTTTGGAGGGAAATATCAACCAAAATATTTCCTTTATTGCTCGGACCCAATGACCCCCAAATTTTCCTTTTAAATGGTGTGTGTATAAATTTAAAAGTCAAATTTTTTACTGAACAATTGTGTTAAGATATAGGATATCTATATAAGGAATACAGTGTTTGAAGTAACATTACTTGGAAACTCTACTCACACTAGAAATATTACAAAGAGGGAATCTTCTTTATAGCATAGCTCCTCCAGAGGATAGATTACTATAGGCATAGAAGAACAAAGTAGAGCTGTAATGAAAATCACATAAAATAAAAACCTAGGTATGGAACAATATACATAAGTTGTAGTTTATGTTACATTTCTGGGAAGATCTATAGGAAACTGCTGAGGGTATGTATCTGTGGCAGTGAAACTTGGTTGAGGGGAACTGGAACATTTACCTTTATTCTTCATGTTAAATGCTTTTGTATCATTTAAACTATCTATTACTTCAACAATACCAATTTCAAGAAAAAGAAATGAAGGTAAGAAGGTAAAGGATAGATTAAATTTTGTGTGATGTTGGAGTTATTAGCTGAACAGTGTGATGAACAAATGTTGAAGGAGCTACTTAGTGATGAAGTGGCTGTTGCTGACATGCTACTTCACCTAGAAGTGTGACTTACTCAAGTTTTTCCAGTTAGTGTCAGAGTTGCAGAGTGAAGTGGCACATGGAGACATGGCCTTCACTGATATGCATTATTTGTTTTACGGAAGTTAAAAGATTAACTCAGAAGAGCAGTTGATCAATAATAAATGTAGGCAAATATAGTCTTGGCTGGGGATCTTGTCCTTATATTTCCCTGTGTTATAATGCCTAATGACCTTATATAACATTAAAACATCTCAGAGAAACAGTTTTGTAACCCCGAGAAATTTAGTAGACCATGAAATTATGCTATTACCTTAGAGGCAGAACTGGCTGTAGGGAGTTAGGTGTTAAATAGCATTTTCTTTCATTTGATTATTGGTTTAAGTGTTACAATGAAAGAAGGACTCTGGGTAAAAATTTGCCATACGTCTATTAAAATGTGTCCCCCACCCTCACATTCTAAAGACCCAAAGCGGGGGCGGGGGGGGAATTCTGAAATCTTTTCGGACCTTTTTTTTTTTGTTTCCCAGAAACAGTATAGCATCACATTTTTTTACATGACTGAAAATAAAAACAAAACCAAAATCTCAGCATTCTAGGTCATGAAGAGAACTACTACCACAAAGTACTATGTATTTGAACACTGAGCACAAAGATTCGGAGACTGTGGAATGCCATTCCATTCTGGTGATGTAGGAGCACAGAAGCAGTCATTTTTAGACCAGGGATGAAACCCTGGGGAAAAGGAAATAAAAATGATAAAAAGCCAAAAGGACGTGGTATTGGGGACATTCTATGATGAGACTTTGAATTCGGGCAATTCTTTTTATGTGGCGGGGGGAGGTGCAACATAAAGAAGCAGACTAGCAAGTATTTAGCCTATGCCCAATGATTGAGACAAAGGGATCCTTTGGAATTTCTTTCCTCATCCAATCCCTCTCATGAGACTAGAAAAGAGTGATGGGAAGGCTTAACAATAAGAATAAATGTAGGTATATAAAACTTTTTTTTAATTTTTTTTATTTTTAGCTATAGTCTTCTCTCACTCAACCCAACCTCCACCCTCTATGGAGGAAGAAGCCATTTCTGTCACACAAATTTTGATAAGCAACATAAAATAGGATATCAGAGATCTGAAAGGCATTCTTAATGATAATTAATGTTCCCTAGTGAAGTGATAATTGATGACTGATTTTTTTTTTTTTTTTTTGATGATTGATTCTTGAGTGAGGCAAGGATTCTAATGGCCTATGACTTGCTGAATGAATAATATAAAGTGAGGGCAGAACAGAATGACTGAGGACCAGGGAAATTATTTTTCTTAGACTCTGTGCAAAGTAAATAAAGGAGAGATGAGGTGGCCAGTAAACTTAGAACAAAGAACAGAGATCATTATTCCGAGAGAGCATATTAAGTTTTGCTGTTGGATACGGGGTGAGTTCTCGCTATTCTGTTTCTATGTGAAATCTCATTAAAATATCATCACTTGCTAATGCATCACAATTTGAGCCTATTATTAGGGTGCTGATTAGAGTATCCAGGTGGTTTGGAGTGAAGAAGAGAATATCAGCGAGAGAGCTGCCACATTATACACAGGGACAATAGTTCTGCTCAGCAAAACACTTGAATGATGCTTCCCTGCTCCTCCTATTCCCTTACACAAAACAGTCTTTTTCTCTTCCTCCTCTTTCTGTCAAAGCTGCTCTAAAGAATGAATCTATTAGTCAACTACAACATTTTAATTAAATATAGTGTGATCTCTTTTACATAGTGTCACTTAAAATGTTACTTGAATCATAAAATAAAATGTACTCCTACCTAGTTGACATGATTCCAAGTATCAATGATAGGCTACTCTTTGGACAAAATCACCTACTTTGAATCAGAAATCAGTAAAGCTTATCTATTCTATTAAAAAATATTACAACTAATTATCAAACTGGTACTAATTCAACATATTCTTTCAGTATTTTGATGATAAGAAGATAAACAATTGATACTATTTGGAAGGAGGGGTTTGGACTTGCAGTAAGCTCCTGGAACTGAGAACCGCATGTGAAGTTTACTAGACCCATCACCAAGAGGCCATCTGCATTGACTGAGAGTAGATTTTCAGCATGGACACCAGTCATCCTGCAACCTTCTAATATCCTTCATGCTCTGACCTTCCCAACAAGGCTAGTTGTGCTAGAATTTTGGAATTCAAACCCCCATTTCACTCTCACCTTCTTCTCTCAATGACTAAAGTTTTGTGATCCTCATTGTTTTGAAAGGGAAGTTCAGCTCCCTGTCTTTTCTCCCCTTGTGAAATTCCTTCCTTCCAGAAGAGAAAAATATAAATTAACAATTCTCTTAGAGACAGAGGAGTATTTCATAAATGAATGACCTAGAGGTTCATTGTAAAAGACTTTAAGTTTACAATGATTTTCTCTGATTTAGAAATAGAAAAATAAAAAACATCATTTAATTTTCATAATCCAAATATTCATGCTCCCAATGTGCCCAAGAAAATGAATATTTAGCCATTAAGGCACCATAAATAATTCTTCCATTTTCTATCTGTAGATTAAGTCCCGAAGGAATTTTGAACTCATATTTTGATAAGTAAAATCCCATTACTAAAATTGCATTATCCTCAAGGTGTAACACAGCAAAAATGAAATTAGGAACAGAATGACTTAGTTAAACAGATGGTGAAAGTATTTATGAACATCACCTAAAATTCTTATTTATTCTTGAAATGTTTAAGAAAATCATTTAGATAATCCACCTTATGTTCCTGCAAACCTTATTAATCTTGATTTTCTGAAGATTTTTAATTGTCTATTATGAGAACCACTAGGCACACTTTTATACCTAATTCTGTGAGTGCATTGTTATTAAATTTCTGCTAAACACTGGACATCGGAAATAGTCAACTAAATTAAATGGCAAATCACTAAATTTCTAGGACTCTGGGGAACTTCTTTAGAGAAAGAGCCAAAGCAGAACTGGATAGAAGATTAGTGAACAAAATAAAAGCACTTCTGGAATTTAGAGATGATTGGGAACTAGAGAGAAATGTATTCAAATTGTAGAACTTGGAATAAGCTACCATAAATATTATAAGTTGCAATGAGTTTCCACAATTATGCAGTTTGGCTACTGAGGAATAATGTAATGTGAAATATTAAAATATATTAAAATATATTATAATATTAATATATTATAAATGTACTAACATTTTAGGTTGGTAGTTAATTTTAATAAAAGTTATTCTTCATGTTTAAGAAAATACCCATTTATCAATAGAAATTACATATTGTATCATGTCTTTAAAATACCCTTGAGAAAACAACATGTGTTTTTATCTAACCAACTTCTTTAATTTCTGTTGAGACACTTGAAATATTATTTATGTACACTTATACTGAATATATAAACAAACGTGATCACTCATATTTAATATTACCTAGGATTTCTTTTATTTCTAAGACCTATCTAGAATTTAATTACAATTATTGCATTAAAGCATCCTGTGGGCAGCCCGGGTGGCTCAGCTGTTTAGTGCCGCCTTCACCCCAGGGCCTGATCCTGGAGACTCAGGATCTAGTCCCACGTCAGGCTCCCTGCATGGAGCCTGCTTCTCTCTCTGCTGCATTCTCTCTCTCTCTCTCTCTCTCTGTGTTTCTCATTAATTAAAAAAATATATATCTTTAAAAAAATAAATAAAGCATCCTGTGATTCATTTTTATTAAATAAGATGATTCCTTCAATATAAAAAACTTTCATAATCTCTATTTTACGGATGCCTGGGTGGCTCAGCAGTTGAGAGTCTGCCTTCGGCTCGGGCTTGTCCAGGGTCCTGGGATCCATTCCCACATCAGGCTCCCTGCAGGGAGCCTGCTTCTCTCTCTGCCTATGTCTCTCTCTCATAAATCAATCAATCAACCTTTTTAAAGAAGATTATAACCCCTATTTTAACCATTTATAAACATTCATCTGAATTTTTCAGATAAACACAGAACTGAAGATAGTTCAAGGCAATTCTAGTAAGGGTGAGTTTATGTCTCTCTTATCTCATTGTACTTGATAGTAAAACTTTTTTTTTAGAGTTTGTAGGGTAACATTTCCTAAGTGGGAAAAAATACGGTCTTTTTGGCACTATTTTAAATTTCATGGAACTTGTTTTGGCTTTTTTATTCAGAGAGATAATTCTATAGCATACATGTGAACTACAAATTAGCCCTCATTCAACCAATTGGCAGTCAAATATTGAAAAATCATATAACTAGATCATCTGAGTTTGAATCTTCTCTTATGGCTTAAGTATTTATAGTGAAACAAATGATATATATATACATATATATATGGAATTTATTCCTTATAGAGTTTTAAAATTATGTCTAAGATATTTCTATTGCAGAAAATGTTGACATCTGTCTATAAAACTAACCTCTGACTTAATAGTACTTCAAAAGCTCAATAATTTAATAAAAACATATCATTCATATAATTTCATGGTTCTTTTTTTAAAAATGCTTATATTAAAACATGATAGTTTCCATTTCATTAGAAACTTCCACTGTTTCCAAGAACAGAGTATTTAAACATAGTTTGTAATTATGTCAAGTATATATTCACATCACCTAATGAAAGGTTCTATAAAGATTTTTTTTAACAGAAATCAGAGATGCCAAATGTTTGTGATTTACATTCTGCAGTAATTTTGGTTACTTTAAATGAGATAACTTCATCAAAATTGTTTCATGGGATTGAAATTTATAAGTTCGGAATTAGACCAATTGATGAAGCCCGCCCACTATTATTCTGAAACTAAAAAACATTAAGTAGTTTTCTCAAGGTCACATAGAGAAAAGATAGAAATGCCAAGAACAGAATTGGAGTTTCCTGGCTTACAATCAGCTGTCCTTTTTAAAACATAAATTATCTTATTAACCCACACATTTTACTGACGAGACAACTTATATGCAATGTGGTAAATATAGTCCAAATCATAACGCTAGAACTAAAATTAACCAGTGCACTATGGTCACATGGTTTCAGGAAGTAGACAAAATCTGAGTGTTCTCTGGAATCCTGAGGGCAAGAGAGATTAAACTTTGAGATGGAAGAGTCATGTCTAAGTGTCCACATTCTGAAAAAGGAAAAACGTAGGACTGGCTCTAGGCAATGTTTAAAAATAAGTATAATTCACCTCTTAAAATCATTTCTTATCTCCCATCTCTTGTTCTCATATCCTGTGATCTCTCATTATCGCATTTGCTACCATCTTTTAATATCTCCCTGTCCCTCCTTATTATGTCTTACACTTTTCAGAGTTGTCACCACTTCCACATAAAATCAACACAGCTTATTTTAGCCATAGAGATATCAGCTTCTCCTAAAACATTTCTGACTTTTTAGTCTCAATTAATCTCTGTATAATGGGTTATAAAGCAGTACTGGGGACAAAGAATAAGAAAGAATACCTTTACTCAAATCATAATAATGTATAAAATGTATAAATGTATGTAAGTGATATAAAATGAATCCGGGCAAAGAAACAGGAGTTGATATGTCCTCTTCCCAGGGATAAGCATATAAGTTCTAGATATTTATAAGAATTATTTTTTTTTTTTTTTTATTTATGATAGTCATACAGAGAGAAAGAGAGAGAGGCAGAGACACAGGCAGAGGGAGAAGCAGGCTCCATGCACTGGGAGCCTGATGTGGGATTCGATCCCAGGTCTCCAGGATCGCGCCCTGGGCCAAAGGCAGGCGCCAAACCGCTGCGCCACCTTTATTATATATAATTGCCATCAAAAATAAAACAAAGCATTTTCCTTACTATCTCATTCATTAATATAGAATATAGTTATTAAATGCCAAAATGGCAGAAACTCTGCTATATACTCAAATACTCAAACTGATATGTGATAAGAGTGCCAAGACTGACCTAAATCATTAACATTAAATTATATGCTTTAAATACAGAATTCAATTTTATTTATACATATACTTGGTGAATATATGGTTTTTCTTCTCTGATGTTCCATGGCAAAATCTATACAAATATAAAGTAAAATATCATTTTGTACCTGTTGTCTTTCCCCCAACTTAAGGACTTCACATTTTTCAAATCTTCTTCAAAAATAAATTAAAATTTTTAACTATTTAGAAATTCATTAATAAAGTATTTGATACATGGAGGTGCATCTTTTGTCACCTAAGGCCTTTATCTTTGAAGTGTGTTTAGTTTAGTTTTGTTTTTTTTAATCAGTTATGATACCATTGGGAAGCTTGTTAGAAATTGAGAACTTCATCCCAGAGTTAGTGAGTCAGAATCCAGATTTTGTCAGTATTCCCTAGGTGATGAGTATCACACTGAAGTTTGAGAAGCAGTCCCTGACCTAAGATAAGAACTGGAGTGGCTGTGTCCAGTTTCATCATACGACGCAAATGTTTCATGCATGGTAGAAAACACAGGAAAGCAGAATTCCACTGTATTTACTATAATGTAAATAAAAAATGTGCCCTTAGATTTTACTAACTCAGCATAGTATGTCCATAAATACAAAGAGGAATTTCAAGGGACACATGGGTTCTAGCAATTTAAAATCTACAATGACCATCTAAGTCCATACCCATTCATGAGGTTACACATTCATCCTTGAATTCATAGAACTGACCTACCAATTGAATTCACTACTGTCAAGTTTCAATTTCAGAAGTAAACCCTGGTCTAGCCTAAATCTCTAAGGGCTACATGTGAGTATTTCCTTATAACATTCCTATCTTTTTTTTTTTTTTTAACTCAGTATAGGTAAATTTATCATTTCTACACCTACCCCTATGTTTTTGGTATATTTTTGTATTTTAATCACCATGACCTCAAAGAGAAGATAAGAGAATTTTGGCAATGTTCTTCCAAATTGCCTGTTCATAAGGCCTGCCTGAATTTAAATACACAGATTCCTAAATAGATTACTAAATGTACTCCCCAGATCTTTTGCCTCACTTACTCTCCAGACCAAGATCTCTCTTTCTTTCCTCTGCCTTTTCTCCTCTTTCCATTTTTATCTTTTACTTTATTGCTGAACAGGAAAAAAAAAAAAAAAGGGAATAACAGTATTCTATCCTGGCCAGGCTTAGGCCAGCAGTCTCTCACCCTTGGAGTAGGATGATGCAGTCACACCATTCACTCAGTAAATTACCTTAATGAAGAACATTCAAGCCAAATGTAATTCTGTCATTTCTGCTTTTCTTAGACAACATCCTTCTCCGTCTGTTCTGAATTTAGAGCCAAAGTGTGCTCCAGATAAATTTAGTATCTGTGGGAATGGATGTGTAGGAGTTCAAAGACTGGCCTCCTGGAGGAATTGTCAAAAACTAGGAAATACAGAAAACCTCCTTCTCTTCTACACAGTAAGGAGAAAAAAAAGTAAGAGAACAAAAAGACCCATTTGTGGGAACCCCACATGTGGCATTATAAAATAGGATAGCACTCCAGAAACCCCTTTTATCTTCTTTGTATCTCAGAATGAACCCCCCAAACCATCTTTTTACTTCTTGAGAAGTAAGATCATTCGTTTCCCCCAAAACCTGCCTGGGGAAATCGTTGTACTTTCCAAAACACTCATCATCACACTCTAGCTCCTTTATTGCTATTCCCAAACACAGAGACATACTTTTATAATGATTTTGCTACAAAGCTTTAGAGAGGAATAGGAGATTAAATATAAATGCTACACATTTTACATGGTTTAGGCCTAATAACTTCTTCCTTTCTCTAAAACAGAAAATGGAAACCTTGGAGTATTTCATGCATCACTTTTAACCCTCCTGAAGTGGTTTATTAAATATTTAATAATTAATTAATTTAATTATTTATTTTAATATTTATTTAATTTTAATTAATATTTATTAAATATTCCTTTTCCCTATAGATTTACTCTATGGTATTCTCTTCCCACTCTAAGAATGCCATCAAAACACTTATTTGCAGTAAGTAATTATTTGTTCTATATAAACTAATTAGACCAGTCTTATTAGTTGATTCTTTAAATCTCTATCTGTGCTCTTTTGATCCATCAAATACTGAGAGAATTATGCTCAGATATGCACAAAGCATGCTAAACAAGTCAATCTTTAAAAGTGCAGTGTGAGTTATGGGGAATTTTTATGGCAAACCCTGCATGGATAAAGCTGAAACATTAGAAGAAATGCTAACAGACTAAAGAAAATATAACCAACCTCTTATCTCATTCAGTCTTACCCAATCAGTAACCTATTTAGTATTCACTGTTCTCAAGGCATTGTACCATGTACTATAGGGATTTACAAATAAATAAAACTTCTATAAAATAGTGTAAAAGAGGAAATAAGGCACACATCAACTTTGATAAAAGATTCATCTGATAAAAGCTCAACAAACAAAAGACTAACAGAACCAAAGGGCAGAGATCACTTCTAAACAGGTTAATTAAAAGTGTCCCCAGAATAAGTAATAGAGTTTTAAAGGATAAGTAAAATCATGGCAGGAAAATAGAGAAAGAATATATTTTACAGGAGTGAGAAAGCAATAAAATTCTGGCTTGTTCAGGAAAAGAGAAATTTTCTACTTTTTGGAATATAGAGTTCATAAGATGTTTGGGTGATGATCATATTTCAGATAAGGGGATTATTATGGGCTGCATTGTATCCCCTTAAAATTCAGATGTGAAGTCTAACCCCCAGTACGTCAGAATGTGACTATTTTTAGATATGGAGCCTTAACACGATAAGTTAAAATTAGGCCACTAAGCCTGAGCCTAACATCTAACCCAGTCCTTCTGGTGTCTTTATAAGAAAAAGAGATTATGATATACAAAAGAGATGCCAGGGGTTCCTGTGCACAGCAGAATGGCATGTGAGGAAGCAGGGAAAAGGTGGAGCCCTGAGCCCAAGAGATGATGTTCAGGAGAAACCAAGCATCTGACACCTTATTTTGGACTCCTCACCTCCCTGAGCCCAAGAGATGATGTTCTGGAGAAACCAAGCATCTGACACCTTATCTTGGACTCCTCACCTCCAAAGCTATAAGAAAATACATTTCTGTTGCTTAACCTACTCAGTGTGTGCATTTTATTATAGAAGCTGTAGCAGATTAATTCAGTGATGTAACAGAAAAATAATGACATCTGTTTGTCTTTGATTAGCCTTTGAAAGCTGCCACACATGACATTTGGTCTTTTAAAGCTTTCCTATTAAATCTCAATTTCAGCTGATTATTAACATGAAAACCCTCAACACTTCTTCCTTATTATTTATTATTCTGCTTCTCCATTTTTACCCATAACAGGATTCCAAATATTAAAGCATCTAAACCTAGCATAACTCCAGCCATATTAGGTCTCCAAAAAAAAATCATCTACTCAAGAAAAGCTCACAAATATCTATTTAAATAATGAATATGAGTTAATGGAACATACAGGAAAATATGACCATGGACAATAAATTTATAGACCTATTGCATAATGCTAATTCTAGAAGGTAAATTGAGAGAAAGAGTAGAGGAGTGGGGCAGAGGAAGAGAGAGAGAGAGAGAGAATCTTAGACAGGCTCCACCCCCAGCATTGTGCCCCATGCAGAACCCCATGTGGGGCTTGACATGGTGGTGGGCATGCGGGTCTGGGTCTCATGACCCTGAGATCATGTCCTGAGCCAAAATCAAGAGTCAGATATTTAACCAATTGAGTCACCCAGGCATCCCTGAGTTTGAGAATTCTTTATGATGTATTTGTTTGAAAGAGATTGAGTTTAGTCCTGGATCAGGCTTCCCAAACAGTTATACCAGTTAAGTCATCTAGAGAGCGATCTGTAACTTTATCATGCTCAGGGATAATGAGCAGCATGGTAGTCATCCTCCATGCATCTGTAAAGAGCACATCGTGCTTAAATACAAATAGTAAAGCAGCATGACTTACATAACTTAGACTTGGTTTCAAATAATTTATCTGCTAATTCAATATTCCTCTAAGCTGTTAGAAGTTTTAATTTACAAAATCAATAACTTTATCAGAAATGCTACACTAACTTGTTTTTTTATTACAAATTTTTGTTTAATGGTATGTTCCTTCCCTATAAAAGGCTCAGTCATTTACTGAAGGCCTGAAGCTAGTCCTCCTGTTTGTTTCATCTCTTGTAGTAGTCTGGTCTTCCCTAAGAAGTGCATATTGTACAAATATGGAAAACATAAACTAGAGCCGGAAAGTGCCACTGACGTCCATTATATTATAAAAACAAACGAATAAGGACTAATTTAAAAAATGCCTCATGGTGGATCAAGGCTGAGAGTGTGCCATAAACAAGGGTTATGATAGGAGTGCCTGGATGGCTCAGTCAGTTAAGGGTCTGCCTTCAGCTCAGGTCATGATCCTGGGCTCCTGGGGTTGGTTTGGGCTCCTCTCTTGGCAGGGAGCCTGCTTCTCCCTCTCCTTCTGCCCCTCACCTCCACTCCTACTCTGTCTCTTGCTCTGCTCTCTCTCAAATAATAAAATAACAACAACAAAAACCCCCAAAATCCCAAGGTTTATGATCAGTTCAATTATATGCCCTTGAGGTATAAAGGAGGGAAAATATCAGAGAGATGTTTCAAACTTACTCCTAAACCGATAAACCTTAAACTCCTTGTGATTCTAATAAAGCAGCAAAGGACACAATTTAAGCAGTTTAGTTTGTTGGGACAGTAAGATTAATGTTACAGTAAATATCGATCCTGTCATATCTTCTCCCACTCTTAGATGTTCTAGAAAAAGTTTAAACAGCGAATCTTTTTCTTTTTTAATGTAAATATACAAAATTGAAGATAATACTTGGAGCACTGAATTGATAAAAGACCATTTTATACTTCATATTACCCCGTTTTCTTTCATTTTATTATGCAATGATTTAGTAAAATTCATAAATTTTGCTTTATATAGTTAAGAAACTGACAGATGTATTTGGCTGCAGAAATATTTCTGAACTTGTTCCAAAAGGATATAGAAAAGAAAATGTTTGGCATATATATTTTTTCACATGGGTTTTCGAAAACACATTTCTTGGCATAGCAAGTTAGGTTTTCAAGTCAAAATTTAAGTAATCTCTACATCCAATATGGGGCTGGAACTCATGACACAGAATCAAGAGTCGCATTCTCCAGACACTGAGCCAGCCCACCTTTGATTTAAAGAATAACCCCCATAATGCATTGTTCTTCTTTCTTAACAAGATAAAGATCTATTTAAGCACAGAGCATTTACATTCTTATTGATAAGAACAAAAAGTGAGCACAAATTTTGTGCAAAATAAAGCCCATTATGTTTCAGTAAATGATTATCATCAACAACAAATGTTTTTCAAGGATTCACCTTGAGTAAGCAGAGTGTGGGGTTTCTGGGTAGATGAAGGCATCAGATATAATATTTTAAAATAAGACATAAGCTTCTTAATTACAGGTGACAGAATAGTCTATTCTACTTAGTTTGAGCTCCGATGCATTTATTAAAGGATGTTTGTGACCTCATAGTATTGTAGGAAAACTGTTGGGTGAGCTTCCAGAAATAACCTCCCAAACTTCATTGTAGAACTGCCTGCTAAGGGAGTTGCTGTTGCTACAGAACCCAGATGTAGCCAGCAGCAAGAAGAGAGATACCACAGATTCCCCCTGAAGCTCACCTCCAGTTCAAACTCTTGTGTGGGAAAGTCTATTTTTGGGGCCTAAGTAACAGTACACACTGTCATTAAGGGGAAAAAAAAAAACCCTATCTTGAGAAAGGTAACTAACAATTTGAGAATGTAAAGAACTGTCAAAATATGGGCGGGGTGGAGGGGTGGAGGGGAGGAGGGGAGTATTTAAAAAGATTGTTTAGCCACAAATGGGCAAGTGTCTATTTCCATATACCACCAATTTATGTTATTAGCATTGCCAGATTTTTTTATACATAATAGTATATAAATATCTACTGAAGTTCTATAATATTTATCCATTCTGGTTTCAAGAAAGAATGATCTATGGAGGGTGCTAAGGAGGTCCGGAGAATTTCTTTTCTAGAGAAAGTCATAAAATATTGTGTCTATTGTTAACTCTTGAGTACTATTATCTTAAATTTATCTACAATGTATTTTACACTGTCTTTCTTCAACCAACTAAATTGTTAAAAGAGTACTTCTGGGTAGCTTAAACCAAATAAGAGAATAAGTTACTGAGTATTTTATAAAGTAGCCAATTTTAGACTTTCCAATCCAGTGAGAAAATACCTATGTAAATATTTCCAGTGTTTGTTTTTCTTGTGAAGGAAATAAAGTAGCCATATTTTTTTCTTGATAAACTCTATAAATGCCTTTGCCACCCTTCTTCTGTCTACTTGTAATGATAATATTTGTTTTAAGTGCATCAGCGGAGATACAGATATTAATTTATTTCAGCAGAGTAATAAATTTGAACAATATTAGCAAACAAGATGTGATGGATATGAAATACACAGTTTATTGTGGGCTTCTACTTGCCAGGTATATGCTGGACACTGTGGTATGTAACCTCAGGTCACTGGCCTCAAGCCATTTAACAGACAGCATAGTAAACATTAATTTCCAAAACAAGTAGTATGAACCGTGAGATGACATAAACACAGAAGTTCATGTACAGAAGAAGGGAGTAGTGCCTTTGCCTTCATGGAAAAGATGGTGCAATGTCTTAAAAGATAAGTAAGATTTCAACAACCCAAAAACATATGCCATATCAGTAAAAGGAGTTCTGCCAACGTATTATCCCTTCTAGGTAACAAAATGTAGGAAACTTGGTAAAATAGTCAGCCTCTCAACCATTGGTGTAAATCCTAATCATTTTACATAGATTTGGGCACTTCTAGCTCCTTTCCATTCATATCACATAGACCAAGATATTCTTTGAGAAGCAGAATACTCTTAAATTAGGCTAATTAGGGGAGAAAATCCTGTTTTTATTGCTTGATATGAAAGAGAATAAAATTTACATTGGAAAGATAACCACTTAGGAAAGAGTGGCTTTCCTACCACCCCTAGTGGTAAGTGAACAATAAGTGCTTACTAAAAGTGGGTATCTCTTTATGCACTTTTTGTGATAACACATCTTCTATGTTTATTGTGATTAAACTATGGAATTGAATACAAGGCTTGAAGGAGGCTCAGCTTTAAGGGGATAAGAAGGAAAACTAAGAATTATTTTAAAGGAATAGTAAAAAGGAGTATAACACAGAAACTCAGAGACAGCAGGAAAAATATACATGAAACTAATAGACCTTCCCCCACCTTAGGGAATGGAAAAACGAGATCAGTTCTGACTGCAAAATCACAAGATAAGTAGTTAGAGGAAAAAGCTTAGTTGATAGGACAAAGCGCCTCAAGCTTTGAGGATTTTGTAACAAAAATTTCTTTAAAAGAATATTTCAACATTCTGATATTTCCAGTAATTTGTAGTCATTCTTTCTATTATTATCCAAATCAGATACTTTAGGTCCTTATCATACATGTTACCTAGTCCAATAATCTCAGTTTACTTTGAAGAAAATTCTAACAGGCAGAGCAAGACAAGACCATGGGCGGCACCAGTTCTGTTTCTCTGAGAGGGTTTAAAAATAAGCTTAGGATTCTCCATGAACATTGTTAGGTAACTTTTTCTAGCTCTCCTCCTTGCCATCGCACAGGGCAAAAAGAAACCAAGGGCATAACCAAAGACAAGCTGAAGAGGCAAAGTTGTGAGTTTCGATATTATGTTTGTACCTTCAATTTATTTGTGGCTATGCCCAGGTTTGGGGCATAACTGCCAAGTAATCTGTGATTCTAGACTCCAGACTCAGTGGGGAGTCTGGAGCATAAATTATCAACTGAGGCTGTGTTATGGGCTGGACTTTAGTAATACATTTATCAATATATAAAAATACATAAAGTACTTTGTGTAGCTTCCTGTTCTGCCCCTAAAATATTTACTGCCTCATCAGATTTAACTTAAAAAATGCAGGTTGAAGGAATAAATGCCTACAAAAGAGGGAAGACTAAGAAGATGGGTTAGCACCATCACGTTTTGGTAATGACCACTGTGGGATGCCAACAAACCAACTCCCTGGTAATTGTTAGTTGCCAATGGAAATGCTTTTCAGATCAGCTACCCAACTATGAAGGGGTCTGCTACCCCCTGCTGGAAGCATCCAATAGCTGCACCTACTCCAGGAATTCTTCACAATCATATCATCACCAATGATAGTAAAAGATAACATTTACTGTGTACTTGCTCAATAAATGGATTTAGTATATAAAGATGATAACAAATTGCCTCCCTCCTGAGCATGCCTAAATCTTACAACTCCTAAAGATGTGCCTATGATACTGTTGGAGCCTCTCTTTGACCACAGTACATGTAATAACAGTTGCATGAAATAATGTAGTTGGATACTCTAATATTTGTAAAATACCCTGTTGGCCCCTAGCCTATCTTCAGTATGTGCCCATACATCCTACGTACTCTCAAAACCCACAATATGCAGAATCTTTAATTTCTCAAAGAGAAAAAATCCTTATATTCCTTCTCTAAATATCATGTCATTTTTCATCCTATACCATTTATTTAAGATTTCTTTTCTTCCAGACAAAAAAACCTTCAGGTCCCATGGAGGCCTTTTCTCTTTAACCAATTAGGTGCTTATTTCTTTATAATACCTCCTAAAATAACCGAAATGCCATAGCCAGACTCTTAACATATCTACATAGATAGATTATATATTATATATTATTAGATGCAATATATAATCTAACATATAATTACTATATTATTATTATATTACCAGATTAGAATATATTATTCACACAGATGGAAGTCAACTGAAGGACAATTTTTCTAAAACAATTTTGTGCAAAGCCACCAAAAAAATTAATCAATTTTCACATACATATAATATACTCTAATATTTTATGGCCAAGGTTAGGTAAATGTCAGGACTGAAACTGAACTTCATGAACACTCAAGGACTGAATAGCTCCTGAAGCTTCTGAATAAGTAACATATCTTAATTATGGCTGGTCATCATTTGGATATTTTCCAGTTGTCATCAGGAAATGAGGTGCATCCTCAAGAAGATAATTAAAAGAAAATTGTAATAAAATTTTCTAGAATAGTAATAAACACTCACAGATAATGGATATTAAAGACAAATTGGTGCTTTGCAATAAGTTTGTTTTCCAAATAGAGTGTGTGTGTCACAGAAGAGGGGTCATTTAAGAGAATGAAACGTCTACAATGAAACTGATCTCTGGGCTTTCATGGCAGATAGGAAAAGAGAGGACCTCAGTTTTGATATTTTAATAGATTAATATCACAAGGAAAAGGTTGATTAAAAATACAACAGTTTAAAATTGGGGGGACACAAGATGAATATAGATATTCTTTATAAAACTATATCCCCCAACTTACTAAAAGGTAATGAGAATAATGTTTTCATCATTTGTCCATCAGCACAAGCTGATACTATTTGCTGTAAGTAACAATACCTATAGGTGACCTTAAATTTGACTTCATAATGTTCACATTACAACATATGAAATTTCATGGTATGGATACCAGGATTCAAAATAGGCAAGAATCTAACACTGGAAGATAAGAATCCAAAATAAAAAAACTACCTACATTACTCATGCAGACTTGAGTTCTGAGATTTTTCAGCTCTGCTGTTTTATAACTATTATAACTGCAGTCAAAGTCTAATGTAGAGGGATGCCTGGGTGGCTCAGTGGTTGAGCCTCTGCCTTCCGCCCAGGGTGTGATACTGGAGTCCCAGGATCAAGTCCCAAATCAGGCTCCCTGCATGGAGCCTGCTTCTCCCTCTGCCTGTGTCTCTGCCTCTCTCTCTCTCTCTCTCTCTCTCTCTCTCTCTGCCTCTCATGAATAAATAAATAAAATCTTTTTTTAAAAAGTCTAATGTAGATAAGCAGAGGTGACTTATGAGCTTTACTTTAGCGTAACCATGCAATTAAAATTGGCCAGTAGATGCTGATACAAACAATTCTTAAAGAATCTAGGATTCATGAAGTCCTCTGATGGCAGTTCTTTTTTATTTACCCTGGTAGCATTTCTTTTTACTCAGTATACTCGAGGATTATGATTTCCACATCTGGGAAATATTTAGATTTTTTTTTGTAATTTTTGTTAAGTCTTAACTAGTTTAAATGACAATTAGGGATGGTTTAAAACAGCTAATATGAAATGAAGTACTAAGACATGCATTATATAAATAATTAAAGAAAAATTTATTTCATATGTTTTCTCTAGAAAGTTGTCTCTTTTCTTTGACTAAAGCAAAATTAGATATGCTAAGGATTTTGTACTACTCTACAAGTCAAATTTATTTTTGTTTTTGTTTTTAAACCTAGGTTATATTTGAGTATGCCATCAATTCAAATGATCAAACCACCTTATAAAAATAAATGACAAAATAGATTATATATATTGTTAATGTTAAGAAAATATCTGTGTCCGTAACTAAGTACCCATGTTAAAGAAAAATATTAAGTGGATTTAAATTAATGTGCTAGAATTTCATTTTCCTATTCAAGATATTTTTATAGGCCATGATTAATTATAACTATATATGGCAATTTGGTAAAGAGTAACACATTATTGCTGAATGAAAATTGTATAATTTTATTCTTATATTTAAGAATAAGTACTAATTAAATATCTGGCTAGTATATTTCTTGAAACAATGGCAAATATTTGCTGCTTTTATTGCTATACCTGTCACACTTAATGTGGTTTTCATAAATACCAGAAAACTCGACTCCTTGTAAAATTTGACTATATGTCCTATCTATACTTCTTGAACAAATCTAACACAAGTCTAGTTATTTTACCAAATTATGAAATATTGCAAACATACAAAGAGTTCAGAGAATAAGACTCCATTAACACCGAAAGTTACCATATATCATTATTTGCTTTAGATCATTTTCTTTTTTCTTTCATTTTTTTTTATTAAAAGGTGAAAAATTTTACCAATGTAATTAAAATCCATAGTTAATCCACCCATTACAGTCAATATCTTCATAGAAAAATTAATTTTCTTAAGATTGATGTGTAATCTTTCAATCTTTTTTCAAAATTCCTGTATTTATATTTACATATTTATATTTACATATGTGTGTGTATCTCTGTGTATATAACAGCATACAGTATACTTTACATATTTTTTATCTTAAAATTCATATGAATAGTACTTACTATATATGTATACAAAAAATAAAATATATTAAAAACCTGGGGCACTTCGGTGGCTCAGTTGAGCATCCATTCTTGGTTTCAGCTCAAGTCATGATCTCAGGGTTGTGAGATCAAGCCCCACTTTGAGCCCCATGTTCAGCTCTGCACTGTGTTCCTCACTGAGTGTGGAGCCTACTTAAGATTCTCTCTCCTTCCCTGTCTGCACCTCCCCTCGCTCATGCAGTTACGCAAGCTTTCTCTCTCTTACCTTCTCTGTCTCTAGAATAAATAAATAAAATCTTTAAAAAATACATTTAGAATCTAAATGCAAAACCCAAAACCATAAAAATCCTAGAGGAGAACACAGACAGTCATTTCTGACATTAGCAATAGCAATATTTTCTAGGTATGTCTCCTGAGGCAAGGGAAACAAAAGCAAAAATAAACTATTGGGACTACATCAAAATCAAAAACTTTTGCATAGCAAAAAAAGCCATCAATAAACAAAAAGAGAACCTACTGAATGGGAGAATCTTTTGCAAATGATATATCTGATAAAGGGTTTATTATCCAACAACAAAAATATCCTATGAATATTGCCTTAGTGTACATGGTACATGTCACTTTTTTCATTCAGTATTTCCCACTTAACATATGCAGGCCACATATTTCAAAAGCTTTATTATATCTTACTTCACGTATAGATCATAATTTATTTACTTGCTTCCTTCCTGAAAGTGCTGTCACAAGATGACCTTGTTGCTGTCCCCCTTTCATATATTTCATATATTTTGGTCTTAACTCTCAGCATCTTAAAATAATGTTAATCACACACTTTTTATTGAAACACTCCGTTCTCTTCACTTTTTTGATGTTCACAATCTCTTGGGTTTCCTCAAATCCCTGTCTTTTTGTCTTCTCATTTTTTCCTCCTCTTGGATGATTGCATTTATTCTCCAGATTTTTTTTTTTTTGACTGGAAAATTCAGCTTTTTATTTATTTATTTTTATTTTTATTTTATTTTTATTATTATTTTTATTAGATTTCAATTTGCCAACATATAGCACAATGCTCAGTGCTCATCCTGTCAACCCCTCAGTGCCCATCCCCAGTCACCCCAACCCACCACACAACTCCCTTTCCATCACCTCTTGTTCACTTCCCAGAGTTAGGAGTCCCTCATGATTTGTCTCCCTCACTGATATTTCACACTCATTATCTCTTAATTCTACTACTTTATTCCCTTTCACTACTTTTTATATTCCCCAAAAAAGAATGAGACCATATAATGTTTGTCCTTCTCCAAGTGACTTATTTCATTCAGCATCATACCCTCCAGTTCCATCCACGTTGAAGCAAATGGTGGGTATTTGTCGTTTCTAATGGCTGAGTAATATTCCATTGTATACCTAGACCACATCTTCGTTATCCATTCATCTTTCAATGGACACTGAGGCTCCTTCCACAGTTGGCTATTGCGGACATTGCTGCTAAAAACATTGGGGGGCAGGTGTTCTGGCGTTTCACTGTATCTGTTGTCTTTGGGGTAATACCCAGCAGTGCAATTGCTGGGTCATAGGGCAGCTCTAGTTTTAACTCTGTGAGGAACCTCCACAAAGTTTTCCAGTGGCTGTACCAGTTCACATTCCCAACAACAATGCAAGAGGGTTCCCCTTTCTCCACATCCTCTCCAACATTTGTTGTTTCCTGCCTTGTTAATTTTCCCCATTCTCACTGGTGTCACATGGGTGTATCTTCATTCCAACATAAGTGTCATAAACATTTGTTTCTTGTTAAAAACATTTTTTAAATATTTCTATGACCATAAATAACAACCATGGCTTTTCACCCTCTGAAAATATGTTAAGAAATGTGACTGTGTTTGTTTCCTTGAAACAGCAAATCAAATTTCCTCTTATAAAACAGAAAGTCAAATTAACCTACATCTAAATTTTAAGGCAATCATTCTTAATGTACATTGATTAATTCTTGGTTTAGGAAATAGGCAAAGTTACACTTGAGCAATTTTTTTCCATAAAAGCATTCATAATTTCTTCAAAAACACAGTTACTGAATTTTCCTGGGCATTATCTGCCATCTCTTCTCTCTCTCTCTGAAAAGTCAGAAAACTCCCAAAAAGCTAAATTAGAACATTGAAATTCTAAGAGTCCTTTTTGTGGACTCCCGATAAGAAATTATTGTTGTTGTTGTTTTAACTTAAGCTTTTAGGATATTCTCTGTTCCAAAAACAGAAGTTACAGATAAAATATAAAAAGCATGTGTGCTTGTGTGCATGTGCATACACCATGTGTTTTGGAATCAAGTACGTCATGAAAATGATGAAGACAAAGGTGACTGAAATGGATAAGTGTTCTGAAAGTAACCAAAGACATTAGTCCCCATAATATCATATAAGGCAATTCTCCTTTATCCACTCTTTCTTGATGAGAGAAAGAGATGATCATTAACTTGCCTGTGTTCCGAGAGCTACTAAATGCAGACTGAATTGACTACAGAAATGTGGTGCCAGAGCCGCTACACCTTTGTGGTTCCCATTCTGTATATTTAATTGGCAAAAAAGAAAACCCAAAAAGGATATTACAAAACGTTTATGATCAAATGGGATGCTCCTAAATTTGTACTTAGAAATTTTACCCTGAAAACACATCAATCTATCTTCACCTCTGTCTTCACTTGAAGCTCTCCCTGTGTGTCTGTGTCTATGTATCTAAAACCCCCTTTTTCTCCTAAAGATGCCAGTCATTGGATTTAGATGCTACCCTAATCCAGAATGATCCTGTCTGAAATTGATTACATCCACAGAGACCCAAATGTGACTTTTCCAAATAAAGTCACATTCATAGATATGAGGAGTAAGAATTTGAATGTATCTTATAGGAGGACACAGTTCAGCCAACAATAGCCTGCCCTCTGGTCCCTTCAAAGTCAATGCAAAATGCATTCATCCAATTCTAACTTTCCTCAAAGTCTTGCCTCATTCCAACACCAACTCTAAATCCCAAATCTGATCCACTAAATTTTTTTTAAAGATTTTATTTATTTATTCATGAGAGACACACACAGAGAAAGTCAGAGACATAAGTTGAGGGAAAAGCAGGCTCCCTGTGGGGAGCTCGATGTGGGACTTGATCTCAGGACCCCAGTATCACATCCTGAGCCAAAGGCAGGTGCTCAACCGCTGAGCCACCCAGGTGTCCCTCTTATCCACTAAATATGATCAATTCAAAAATCCCCAATCTCATCTTCTAAGTCATTTAAATCAGGTATGGGTGAGTCTCTGGGTATGGTCCATCCTGGAGCAAATTTCTGCCTGGGACTGGTTTGCTCATCTTTAACAATCTGAATATGCTGAGGACTTCCCAAATTATCAGTTTCCAGTTCCTTTTAGTTTAACCTTTCCCTCCTCAATTTATCTCATTTTTCTTTTTTTTTTAATTTTTTTTATTTATGATAGTCACACAGAAAGAGAGAGAGAGAGAGAGAGAGAGTGAGAGAGGCAGAGACACACACAGGCAGAGGGAGAAGCAGGTTCCCTGCACCGGGAGCCGACGTGGGATTCGATCCAGGGTCTCCAGGATCGCACCCTGGGCCAAAGGCAGGCGCCAAACTGCTGCTCCACCCAGGGATCCCTGCTTTTATTCTATTATAAGCAGCAAAGAAAAATTAGGCCATGCCTTCAATACTTTGTATAAATGGTCTCTTATCTAAATGCCCATATTCATCATTTGTAAGTTCTACTTTCCACCCAACAAAATTCAGGCAAGCTCTCTGTCACTTTATAATAAGGATAATCTTTTCACCAGTGTCCAATAACATGTTCCTGATTTCCATCTTAGACTTTACCAGAGTCATTTATAATACTTATAGGTTTTAAATAATCTAGTTTGTGGTACTTTGTTAGAATAGGCCCAGGAAACTAATACCTATTCCTTTGAAATCCATTCTTCCAGAAGGGGCAGGATGGCAGAAGAGTAGGGTCCCCAAGTCCCCTGTCCCCACCAAAGTACCTAGATAACCTTCAACTCATCCTGAAAATCTACGAATTCGGCCTGAGATTTAAAGAGAGACCAGCTGGAATGCTACAGTGAGAAGAGTTCACGCCTCTATCAAGGTAGGAAGACGGGGAAAAAGAAATAAAGACACAAAAGGCCTCCGAGGGGGAGGGGCCCCGAGGAGCCGGGTTGAGACCGGGGCGAATGTCCCCAGGACAGGAGAGCCCCGTCCCAGAGGAGCAGGAGCTGCACCAACCTTCCCGGGCGGAAAGGGGCCTGCAGGGAGGTGGAGCAGGACCCAGGAGGGCGGGGATGCCCTCGGGCTCCCGGGGACACTAACAGGCACCTGCGCCCCGGGGAGATGCCCCGAGCTTCCTAAGGGCTGCAGCGCGCACGGCAGGACCCAGAGCAGCTCGGAGGGGCTCGGGCGGCGGCTCTGCGGAGGGGGCTGCGGGGCGGGAGCACGAATCCAACAGCGCAGGCCCCGGAGCACAGGGCGCCGGGACACAGCCCAGGATCCGGCCTCCCCCGGAACAGGCAGAGGCCGGGAGGGCCCAGGACAGCGAGGACGCTCCTGTCCCGAGCTGAGCAGATCAGCGGCCCCGCCTGGAGCCTCCAGGCCCTGCAGACGGAGAGCCCCGGAGCTACTGCGGGAGCTGACTCCAGGGCTGCAGAGCTGGCCCCGCCACTGCGGTTGTTCCTCCTGGGGCCTCACGGGGTGAACAGCCCCACTGGGCCCTGCACCAGGCAGGGGCAGAGCAGCTCCCCCAAGTGCTAACACCTGAGAATCAGCACAGCAGGCCTCTCCCCCAGAAGACCAGCGAGACGGACCAGTTCCAGGGGAAGTCAAGGGACTTAAAGTATACAGAATCAGAAGACACTCCCCCGTGGTTTTGTTTTTTGTTGTTGTTTTTTTTGTTTTGTTTTGTTTTTTGCTTTTTTGCTTTTTGACTTCTGTTTGCTTCCCCCACCCTTTTTTTCCTTTCTTTCTTTTGCTTTCTTTTTCTTCTCTTTTTTCTTTTATTCTTCCTTTTTTTCTTTTTCTCTTTTTTTTCCTTCTCTCTCTCTCCTCTCTTTTTCTCCTTTTCCCAATACAACTTGTTTATGACCACTCTCCACTGAGTAAAATGATAGAAGGAAAACCTCACCTCAAAAGAAAGAATCAGAAACAGTCCTCTCTCCCACAGAGTTACAAAATCTGGATTACAATTCAATGTCAGAAAGCCAATTCAGAAGCACTATTATACAACTACTGGTGGCTCTAGAAAAAAGCATAAAGAACTCAAGAGACTTCATGACTGCAGAAGTTAGATCTAATCAGGCAGAAATTAAAAATCAATCGAATGAGATGCAATCCAAACTAGAATTCCTAACGACGAGGGTTAACGAGGTGGAAGAACTAGTGAGTGACATAGAAGACAAGTTGATGGCAAAGAGGGAAACTGAGGAAATAAGAGACAAACAATTAAAAGACCATGAAGATAGATTAAGGGAAATAAACGACAGTCTGAGGAAGAAAAACCTACATTTTATTGGGGTTCCCGAGGGCGCAGAAAGCAACAGAGGGCCAGAAGATATATTTGAACAAATCATAGCTGAAAACTTTCCTAATCTGGGAAGGGAAACAGGCATTCAGATCCAGGAAATAGAGAGATCCCCCCCTAAAATAAATAAAAACCTTTCAACACCTCGACATTTAATAGGTAAGCTTGCAAATTCCAAAGATAAAGAGAAGATCCTTAAAGCAGCAAGAGACAAGAAATCCCTGACTTTTATGGGGAGGAGTATTACGGTAACAGCAGACCTCTCCACAGAGACCTGGCAGGCCAGAAAGGGCTGGCAAGATATATTCAGGGTCCTAAATGAGAAAAACATGCAGCCAAGAATACTTTATCCAGCAAGGCTCTCATTCAAATTGGAAGGAGAGATAAAGAGCTTCCAAGACAGACAGGAACTGAAAGAATATGTGACCTCCAAACCAGCTCTGCAAGAAATTTAAAGGGGGACTCTTAAAATTCCTATTTTAGAAGAAGTCCAATGGAACAATACACAAAAACAGGGACTGAATAGGTATCATGATGACACTAAACTCATATCTTTCAATAGTAACTCTGAATGTGAACGGGCTTAATGACCCCATCAAAAGGCGCAGGGTTTCAGACTGAATAAAAAAGAAGGATTCATCTATTTTCTGTCTACAGGAGACTCATTTTAGACAGAAGGACACTTACAGCCTGAAAATAAAAGGTTGGAGAACCATTTACCATTCAAATGGTCCTCAAAAGAAAGCAGGGGTAGCCATCCTTATATCACATAAACTAAAATTTACCCCGAAGACTGTAGTGAGTGAGCAAGAGGGACACTATATCATGCTTAAAGGATCTATCCAACAAGAGGACTTAACAATCCTCAATATATATGCCCCGAATGTGGGAGCTGCCAAATATATCATTAAATTAATAACCAAAGTGAAGAAATACTTAGATAACAATACACTTATACTTGGTGACTTCAATCTAGCACTTTCTATACTCAATAGGTCTTCTAAACACAACATCTCCAAAGAAACAAGAGCTTTAAATAATACACTGGACCAGATGGATTTCACAGATATTTACAGAACTTTACATCCAAATGCAACTGAATACACATTTTTGCCAAGTAAACATGGAACTTTCTCCAAAATAGACCATATATGGGTCACAAATCCGGTCTTAACTGATACCAAAAGATTGGGATTGTCCCGTGCATATTTTCAGAACAAAATGCTTCAAAATTAGAGCTAAATCATAAGAATAAATTTGGAAGGACTTCAAACACAGGGAGGTTAAGACCATCCTGCTAAAAGATGAAACAGTCAACCAGGAAATTAGAGAAAAATTAAAAAGATTCATGGAAACTAATGAGAATGAAGATACAACTGTTCAAAATCTTTGGGATACAGCAAAAGCAGTCCTGAGGGGGAAATACATCGCAATACAAGCATCCATCCAAAAACTGGAAAGAACTCAAATACAAAAGCTAACCTTGCACCTAAAGGAGCTGGAGAAAAAACAGCAAATAAATCATAAACCCAGCAGAAGAAGACAGTTAATAAAGATTCGAGCAGAACTCCATGAAATAGAGACCAGAAGAACTGTGGAAGAGATCAACAAAACCAGGAGTTGGTTCTTTGAAAGAATTAATAAGATAGATAAACCATTAGCCAGCCTTATTAAAAACAAAAGAGAAAAGACTCTAATTAATAAAATCATTAATGAGAAAGGAGAGATCACCACCAACTCCCATGAAATGCAAACGATCTTAAAACTTATTATAAGCAGCTTTACGCCAATAAATTAGGCAATCTACAAAAATTGATGCATTTCTGGAAAACTACAACTAACCAAACTGGAACAGGAAGAAATAGAAAAGCTGAACAGGCCAATAACCAGGGAGCAAATTGAAGCAGTCATCAAAAACCTGCCAAGACACAAAACTCCAGGGCCAGATGGTTTCCCAGGGGACTCCTATCAAACGCTTTTTTTTTAAGAATTTTTTTAATTTTTATTTATTTATGATAGTCACACAGAGAGAGAGAGGCAGAGACACAGGCAGAGGGAGAAGCAGGCTCCATGCACTGGGAGCCCGACATGGGACTCGATCCCGGGTCTCCAGGATCACGCCCTAGTCCAAAGGCAGGCGCTAAACCACTGCACTACCCAGGGATCCCCCTATCAAACGTTTAAAGAAGAAACCATACCGATTCTACTAAAGCTGTTTGGAAAGATAGAAAGAGATGGAGTACTTCCAAATTCGTTCTAGGAGGCCAGCATCACCTTACTTCCAAAACCAGACAAAGACCCCACCAAAAAGTAGAATTATAGACCAATACCCCTGATGAACATGGATGCAAAAATTCTAAACAAGATACTAGCCAATAGGATCCAACAATGCATAAAGAAGATTATCCACCCTGACCAAGTGAGATTTATCCCTCGGATGCAAGGCTGGTTCCACACTCGTAAAGCAATCAATGTGATAGATAATATCAGCAAGAGAAAAAATAAGAACCATATGATCCTCTCAATAGATGCAGAGAAAGCATTTGACAAAATACAGCATCCATTCCTGATCAAAACTCTTCAGAGTGTAGGTAGAGGTAACATTCCTCAGCATCTTAAAAGCCATCTATGAAAAGCCCACAGCAAATATCATTCTCAATGGGGAAACACTGGGAGCCTTTCCCCTAAGATCAGGAACACGACAGGGATGTCCACTCTCACCACCGCTATTCAACATAATACTAGAAGTCCTAGCCTCAGCAATCAGGAAACAAAAAGAAATCAAAGGCATTCAAATTGGCAAAGAAGAAGTCAAACCTTTCCTCTTTGCAGATGACATGATACTGTACGTAGAAAACCCAAAAGACTCCACCCCAAGATTGCTAGAACTCACAGCAATTCGGCAGTGTGGCAGGATACAGAATCAATGCCCAGAGGACAGTGGCATTTTCTATACACTCACAATGAGACTGAAGAAAGAGAAATTAAGGAGTCAATCCCATTTAGAATTGCACCCAAAAGCATAAGATACCTAGGAATAAACCTAACCAAAGAGGGAAAGGATCTATACCCTAAAAACTATAGAACACTTCTGAAAGAAATTGAGGAAGACACAAGGAGATGGAAAAATATTCCATGCTCATGGATTGGAAGAATTAATAGTGTGAAAATGTCAATGTTACCAAGAGCAATTTACACATTTACTGCAATCCCTATCAAAATACCATGGACTTTCTTCAGAGAGTTGGAACAAATCATCTTATGATTTGTGTGGAACCAGAAAAGATCCAGATAGCCAGAGGAATATTAAAAAAGAAAACCAGGGATCCCTGGGTGGCGCAGCGGTTTGGCGCCTGCCTTTGGCCCAGGGCGCGATCCTGGAGACCCAGGATCGAGTCCCACGTCGGGCTCCCGGTGCATGGAGCCTGCTTCTCCCTCTGCCTGTGTCTCTGCCTCTCTCTCTCTCTCTCTGTGTGACTATCATAAATAAATAAAAAAAAAAATTTAAAAAATAAAAATAAAAATAAAAAAAAATAAAAAAGAAAACCATAGCTAAGGGCATCACAATACCAGATTTCAAGTTGTACTACAAAGCTGTGATCATCAAGACAGTGTGGTACTGGCACAAAAACAGACACATAGATCAATGGAACAGAATAGAGAACCCAGAAATGGGCCCTCAACTCTAGGGTCAACTAAAATTCGACAAAGCAGGAAAGACTATCCATTGAAAAAAAGCCAGTCTCTTCAATAAATGGTGTTGGGAAAATTGGACATCTACATGTAGAAGAATGAAACTAGACCATTGTCTTGCACCATACACAAAGATAAACTCAAAATGCATAAAAGATCTAAGTGTGAGACAAGATTCCATCAAAATCCTAGAGAACACAGGCAACACCCTTTTTTGAACTTGGCCACAGCAACTTCTTGCAAGAAACATCTATGAAGGTAAGGGAAACAAAAGCAAAAATGAATTAATTATTGGGACTTCATCAAGATAAAAAACTTCCCACAGCTAAAGAAACAGTCAACAAAACTACATGACAACCTACAGAATGGGAGAAGAGATTTGCAAGTGACCTATCAGATAAAGGGCTAGTTTCCAAGATCTATAAAGAACTTATTAAACTCAACAGCAAAGAAACAAACAATCCAATCATTAAATGGGCAAAAGACATGAACAGAAGTTTCACTGGGGAAGACATAGACATGGCCAACAAACACATGAGAAAATGCTCCTCATCACTTGCCATCAGGGAAATACAAATCAAAACCACAATGAGATCCCACCTCACACCAGTGAGAATGGGGAAAACCTACAAGACAGGAAACAACAAACGCTGGAGAGGATGTGGAGAAGGGGGAACCGTCTTGCACTCTTGGTGGGAATGTGAACTGGTACAACCACTCTGGAAAACTGTGTGGAGTTTCCTCAAAGAGTTAAAAATGATCTGCCCTATGACCCAGCAATTTCACTGCTGGTTATTACCCCAGAGATACAGATGCAGTGAAACGCCGGGACACCTGTACCCCGATGTTTCTAGCAGCAATGTCCACAAGAGCCAAACTGTGGAAGGAGCCTCGGTGTCCATCGAAAGATGGATGGATAAAGAAGATGTGGTTTATGTATACAATGGAATATTACTGAGCCATTAAAAACGACAAATACCCACTATTTGCTTCAACGTGGATGGAACTGGAGGGTATTGTGCTGAGTGAAATAAGTCAATCAGAAAGGGACAAACATTATATGGTCTCATTCATTTGGGGAATATAAAAATTAGTGGAAGGGAATAAAGGGAAAGGAGAGAAAATGAGTGAAAATATCAGTGAGGGTGACAAAACATGAGAGACACCTAACTCTGGGAAATGAACGATGGGTAGTGGAAGGGGAAGTTGGCAGGGGTTGCGGTGACTGGGTGATGGGCACTGAGGGGGGCACTTGGCGGGATGAGCACTGGGTGTTATGCTATATGTTGGCAAATTGAACTCCAATTAAAAAAAAAAAGGTTCCTTGTACTCAAAATTTTGGCAGTCATTAAATAAAGCACATTAGAAAAAAATATATAAAGAAAAAATAAAAAGAAAATAAAAACTGATTTATAGAAAATACTGTTTACTATTTACATAAGTTTTAATGGAAGTTTTAATAACATATTTCATAGAAATAATCAACAAAATATGAAGTTAACATTTAAAATTGCAGATAGCGAATTTGTATATGCCTAACACTAAAGAAAAATCTAATATTTTCACATATATTACATTTGCCAGATAATCACAAGAATATTGGCCTTGGTGGAAATTAATACAAAGAAAGGTCCCAGTAACAGAAACATGAGCAACACATTTTGATTCAGTTGACAGATGCTCACTGTTCTTTGAAACAATGACACAAAAATAACTTATTTTATTAAAATAATTTTAGTAAAATTAAAATGAAAAATATGGGAGTTTAAATTTGCTATACAAAAATGGAGGTGAGTAAATTTGGTTAATATAAGCATGTATAAGACATGTTCTTGATGAAAATGTATCAATAGTAGTATAATTTTGATATTAAAATATACATTAATTCAAAAATACTAGAATCAAGGTTAAATTCAAAATAATATCATCTAAGCATCCTTTGTTCTGACTTAAAATTGACCCTTTAAATTGTTGTTTCAGGGGTTCCTGGGGGGCTCAGTCAGTTAAGCATCCAACCCTTGATTTTGGCTCAGGTCTTGAACTATGGGTTGTGAGACACACACATTCCCCACTCCCCCCCCCCCCCCCGCCAATGCCAGGCTCAGTCTGCTTGGGATTCTCTCTCTCCCTCTGCCACTGTTTGTCCTCTCTTTAAAATAAATAAATCTTTTTAAAAAATAAAAAATAAGAAATAAATCATTTCAAGAAGATATACTCAATGATGATGTCTTCCTTCTACCTTGAAGACAAAGTTATTCATGGTTGTTTTCACTCAGAATAAAGAAAAGAGAACAAGAGAAGGAGAAAAAGAAAAAAAAGAGGAAAAGGGAGATGGGTATACATAGGCATATTCTAACAGGCAGTTAGACATACAGACTGGTTGCTTAAGAGTAGTTTTAGTGTCACTGAGTGGGAATCAGACTGCAATTATCTGGGAATAAACGGAAGCTTAAGATGTAAAAATAAGAGTGCAGACTATTATTTCAAAAGGGCAGCAAGTATAATTCTGAAGGGCAGCCATCAAGCTCAAGGCTCAACTTCACAACTTAATTTTATTAAATTCTGGTTTGAACTGTCAATTCTGTGTCCCCCTTTCCATTTAGATTTTGGCCTAATAATTCATTTCTATATTGTCCATTTATCAGTGCTGTTAGGAAGATTTTAGACAAGTACCTAAATATGTAATGTTAATTCTTAGATTGTAAGCAGATAATCTCATAAGTAGTTGATAATGACTGTGTCATTGTTTGCAATTCTTTTATCTTGCTCTTACTGTGCTAAGTAGACATTCAGATGAAGCACTGAACATTAGAACAGACTCTCTCATTCCTGATTTTACATGAAACGTCTCTGACTTTCAAGTGTTTCTATAGATATTAGTTTAAAAAGCCATAAAAAGAAAAAGACTTTTATTATGAATATTTGTGAATTTTATACAAGTAATTTTAAAAATCTAATTGGCTTTATTCAATGATTCATGAACTGGGCAGCATGCCATCTAGCAAATAGAATGGAGTTCTGAGGAGCTGCACAAAATCAAAGGCTTTTATAGATGGAAGGAGGAAGAGAAAGGAGTTATTCTAGCAGAATGGATTGTTTCCAATATTCCAATAAGGTCAATTTCCTTTGGTGGATGTCAAGACTGTATCTGACAGGTTACCTCACTAGTGCTGACAAGACTATTCCAGACCGACTGGTTAAGAGTACATTCCTATAAGAATCTGAAACTGCAACTGGGTTAGGTATTATCTTAGTTTGGTGACATGGACTGAACACTAAGGGATTCCATTTTGAGCCTGTTGTTTTTAATTAATTAGTTTTTAATAAAACTAATGTGTTTTCTGCATTTATTGAGATCATGTGAATTTGCTCCTTTAACATGATACCATAGTCAAATTTAGTTTCTGTCTCTCTCTCTGTGCCTCTCATGAATAAATAAATAAAATCTTTCAAAAAAATTTTAGTTTCTGGTGATAAATCTTCCTTGATTTCCTGGGATAATTATAACCTGGTTATGATATTTTTTTAAAAATCATCACTAGATTTAGTCTTATTATTTTGTTGGGTTTTTGTCTCTATGTTCATAAGATAGATTGTTGGCTCATGAAGTTGTTTTGTATTATACTTATCATTTTGGATATCCAAATTATGCTAGATTTATATGATGAGATTAAGAGTATGTTCTTTATATTGTTTTTATTTTCTAGAAGAGTCTTTCAATAATATATTTGGTAGAACTCATTGGTGAGGCTATCTGAGCTAGTTTTCTTTTGGGGAAACTAGAAGATTTTTGTCTCTAGTTGAACTTTGCTAATAGTTTAGAGCATACAAATATTCTATTTCATTTTATTTGGGTAAGTAATATTTTTCTACAATTTTATTGAGTATGTCAAAATTTTTAAGTTTACAGGGGTCACACTTTTTTTTTTGGAAGAGGGCCAGAAAGCAAATATTTGAAGCTTTGTAGAATACAAGCAGTATTTATTGTATATTCTTTGATTTTTGGTTTTATTTCTTTCTTTTTACAACTTTTTAGTAATGTAGAAGTCACTCTTAGCTTGCAGACCATACAAAAATGGCCTCAAGTCAAACCTTAGCCTAAATTTATATTTTTGAAGTTTGCAATACTGTACTTATAACTGGTTTCCATTACTGATATTGGTGATTGTTGACTTTTCTTTTTTCTTTTTTTTTTTAAGACTTTGTTTATTTATTCATGAGAGACACAAAGAGAGAGAGAGGCAGAGACACAGGCAGAGGGAGAAGCAGGCTCCAAGCAGGGAGCCCCATGCAGGACTTGATCCAGGGACTCCAGGACCAGGCCCTGGGCCAAAGGCAGCGCTAAACTGCTGAGCCACCCGGGCTGCCCCTTGTTGACTTTTCTATCTGGATTTGTCTCACTACAAGATTATCAATTTTATTAGTGTTTCCAAAAAATACACTACAAATAGCAAGATTGTAGATTAAATCTAATTCCACTGATAATTAAATTAAGTGTATATCTATACACCACAATTAAAAAATTGTCAAGCTGAATAAAAAAAAAAGAAGATTCAACAGTCATTGTCTACAAGAAATCCGCTTTAAAGATTTAAAACCCCTTGTCCCAGTAATTGTTAGAATAATAAGTAAATTGGTAAGGATACAGAATTCTTGAGCAACACTGTCAACAAATTGGGCTTGACATGTATAAAGTACTGCACCCAGTCTTTTCAAGTGCACATGGAACAATCGCCAAGAGAGACTCTTTGCTTGGCAAAAAAACAAATAAGCAAGCTAGAAACCAACAAAAAAACCCAGGTCTCAGTAAATTTGTTTTATTTGTTTTGTTTTCATGCTCAGCTCAGTAACAAAGCAACTTTATTCACAGGCCCATTGGCCAAGCAGGCGGTTCAATGTATTTTTGCTTCACTATTACTATAACTGTGCAACCCTATGTGGCCCATTTTAGGCCCATTTTAGGCAAATGTTGAGCTTTGGATGTATTTCTACTGGTTCCACTCAAGCTTCCAGAGCCAGTTTGTATATACTGAGCTCACCAAATGCCTCAGGGAAAACATGACTTCGGCACTCGATCTAAATGTGCACACATACTCTAGCTTCCACTTAGAGTTAGGCTGGTGATTTTTCACTACCTTGTTAGTGTTTGATGCCTTTAAAGTATCTACTTTTCAATCTTATCCGGAATTTTCAGTTGTTTTCAACAGGTGCAAAAGTATGACTAGTCTAGCCTCCTACATCAACAGTATCATAAGCCTAGCAAACTGCTTATTGGCACTCAACGGTATACAATGGTAAGATTCTTTCTCAGTAACTATGATGTTCAATTTATTACCAGTAGTTCAATTTATTGCTACTTCCTGACTAGCTATAACAAAATGTACCTAGATAGTCACATACCTATTTTTAATTACTTCTTTTTTAATAACTCAGTTGTAATTTTGCTTATATATCATTTGTGTACTTTTCTATTTCATCCAAATCTATAACATTTAGTTAAGATACATTAGAATTTCAACTAGGCTAATGCTTAGAACAAAGGACAATCAAGTGTTGACTTTTAGCATAATTCTGGAAAATTGTGTGATGTTGTGATTCAACACCTTTCACTTTACATTTGACTTTTATAGCATGAACTTAAAGACAAAAATTTTTGCAAAAATTGCCAACTGCTTCATCTATCTTCTCTTCTTTGAATCATTTGATATTCAAATAAGTCTCTTTTAAAGGTCCTATAATGTCGTAATTCTTGCCAATTTTCTCTTCAATTTGTGGAATCAGACTGTAGACTTTAATATGATTGAGCTGTATTATAAAGTATAAATTCCAATTGTATAAGAAGCCTAGTGAACATGAGTTTTCATTCACGAAGAATTTAAATGCTATGTAAAATCACCTTTCTTACAACATGAAAGAAGAATTCTTGTAAATATTTATCCTTGTATCAATAAAGGTACTAAAATTCCATGATGCTGTTGGAGTTTTGCTAGTTGAATTAAAGATTTCATTAAAACTCTCATCAAAGTGGTTTTAGAAAACATACCTTTACACAACAAAGGCCATATATGAAACACCCACAGCTAACATCATATTTGATGCTGAAAAAGTCCTAGCCACAGCAGACAAGTAATAAAAGGCATCCAAATTGGTAAGGAAGAAGTTAAATTGTCACTATTTGCATATGACATGATAATATACAGAAAATATACTAAAGGCTTTACAAAAAAAAAAAAAAGCCCTATTAGAATAAAGTTCAGTGAAGTTGCAGGATACAAAATACACAAAAATCACTTGTGTTTCTATGCACCAATAGTGAAATAGCAGAAAGGTAAATAGCAGGAAGTGTAAAGAAAACAATGCCATTTATAATCACAACAAAAAAGAATGAAATGCCTAGAAATAAATTAAATTTAATCGAGGTGGTAAAAAAGCTGTAAAACACTGATGAAAGAAACTGAAGGCAACACAAACAAATAGACATTCTATTCTACCCAAGCAATTTACAGATTTAATGCAATACCTACCAAAATAGCAACATTTTTCACAGAATTAGAAAAAATAATACTAAAATTTGTGTGGAATCACAAAAGACCTTGAATAGCCAAAGCAATCTTGAGAAAGAATAAAGCTGAAGGTATCACAATCCCAGATTTTAAGATATACTACAAAGCTGTATTAGTTGGGCAGCCCGGGCGGCTCAGTGGTTTAGCGCCACCTTCAGCCCAGGTTGTGATCCTGGAGACCTGGGATCAAGTCCCACATCAGGCTCCCTGCATGGAGCCTGCTTCTCCCTCTGCCTGTGTCTCTGCCTCTCTCTCTTTCTCTTGCTCGCTCGCTCGCTCTGTGTCTCTCATAAATAAATAAAATCTTTTTAAAAATTGTTTAAAAAAACAAAGTTGTATTAGTCAAAACAGTATGATACTGGCACAAAAATAGACATATAGATCAATGAAACAAAATATAAAGCCCATAAATAAACTCCCCTTATGTGGTCAATTAATCTTAAACAAAAGATGTGAAAATATACAATAGTGAAAATATGGTCTCTTCATTAAATAGTGCTGGAAAAACTGGAGAGCTACAAGCAAAAGAATGACATTGGATGACTTGCTTACACCATACACAAAAAGAAACTCAAAAAGGATTAAAGACCCAAATATGAGATGTAAAACCATAAAAATCCTAGAAGAAAACATAGGACATCAGCCATAATAAAGTTTTTCCAGACATGTCTCCTGAGCAAATATCAGCTATTGGGACTACCCCAAAAAAAGATTTTGCACAGCAAATAAACAATAAACAAAAAGACAACCTATTGAATGAGAAAAAAATATTTGCCAATGGCATATCTGATAAAAAGTTAGTATCCAAAATAGATAAAGAACATAGACAACTCAACCCCTCCCCCCAAAATCCCAATGAGATTAGAAAATGGGCAGAGAACTTGAACAGACATTTTTCCAAAGAAGACTGAAAGACAAGAGATACATAAAAAGATGTTCAACATCAATTATCAACAGGGAAATGCAAGTCAAAACCACCATAAGATATCATTTCACACCTGTCACAATTACTAAAATCAAAAACACAACAAAAAGGATTGGTGAGGATATGGAGAGAAAGGAACACTCATGCACTATTGGTGGGAATGCAAATTGGTGTAGCCACTGTGGAAAACAATACGGAGATTCCTCAAAAAATTAACAATAAAAATACCATATGATCCACTAATTCTACTGCTGGGTATTTTACCAAAAAAAATGAAAACACTAATTCAAAAAGACATATATGCCTCTATGTTTATTGCATCATTATTTACAATAGCCAAGATCTGGAATCCACCTAGGTGCCCATCAATAGATGAATGGATAAAAAGGATGTTGTACACACACATGCACATGCACACACACAGACATACACTGGAATATTACTTAGCTGTAAATAGGATGATATCTTGCCATTTGCAGCAATATGATAGACCTAGAGTAAAAAGAGTCACACTAAAAAGACAAATACCTTATGATCTCACTTACATGTGGAATTAAAAAAAAATGAATAAACAAAAAAGCAGAAACAGACTCATAAATACAGAAAACTAATGGTTGCCAGAGGGATGGGGTGGGGAGGATGGGCAAAATGGGTGGGGTGGGAGATCTAGGTTTCCAGTTGGGGATTAAGTGAGCCATAAGGATAAAAGGGAATATAGTCAATACTATTGTAATAACATTGTATGGTGAGAGATGGTAGCTACACTTGTATGAGCACTGCATCAAGTATGAGCTTGTCAAATCACTATGCTGTGAATCTGAGATGAATGTAACATTGCGTGTCAACTATAGTTCAATAAACACCCAAACACATATACAATGAGCTTCTAGTACATACTCTTGAGAGTCACTAAAATTAAATATCAAATGTTAGCAGCATGTAGAGCAGCTGCAACTCTCATACATTGCTGGGACAACCATTTTGGAAAACTGTTGAGACATTTCTTTATGAAGTTAAACACACACCTATCTATAGATGCAGTAATTCTGCTCCTAGAGGTTTATCCAACAGAAATGAAATGTCTTTAAAAAATAGTGTGTAGAAGAATATTTCCAGCAACCTCATTCACAATAGCACAAAATTGGAACCAACCAAAATGTCCCATGACAAAAGAATGGATAACAAATTGTAATAAATTCATGCAACAGAATGCTGTTAAGCAATACAACAGAGGGAACTATTGATAGACTCAACAACATGGATGAATCTCACAGACAAAGCTGAGCATAAGAAACCAGAAACAAAAAAGTACATACAGGAAGTTCCATCATATGAGTTCTAAAACAGACAAAGCTTAACTTAAGGTCAAACAAAATTAGGGCAATGTTTTGTTTCTTTTCTGCTGGAGGTAAGGGTGGGAATAGGGCAAGACTAGAAAAGAATAAAGGGAATTTTGGAGAAGATGTAAATGTTTTCTATTGTGTCGGGACCTAGATTGCATACTGTATCTGTTTGTTAGAAAACTATATCTAGGGGTGCCTGGGGGCTCAGTCAGTTAAATGTCTGCCTTCTGCTCATGTCATGATCATGGAGTCCCAGAATGGAGCCCGGCATCATTGGGGAGTCTGCTTCTCCCTCTCCCCTCACCCTGCTTGTGCTCTCTCTCTCAAATCAATCCATCTTAAAAACCTATATCTAATATTTGTACATTTAAATTTATGTAAATATCTACAAGTAGTAATAATAACTGAGAGGTAGGATGTGAGTAGAAGAATAAGCAAACCAATGTTGATTTTTAAAAAAAAGTATCAGTACAGGTTAGAGATATGTGTGTTCCTTTAATGCTGGTTATCAAGTTTACACAGACTCCACAGCCAGCACAGACTCCAGACTGTGGAGCTACACTTAGTTCAAAATCTGGGCCAATAGTTAGATGTATGATCTGAGACAAACTGCTTTTTCAGCCTTAATTTCCCCATTTACAAAATGAGGATGATAACAGTACTGACTTGATATTTTTGAGAATTAAACAAGTTTATAATTATAAAATGTTAGATTGACATAAGCTTTTATTTATTTCCCTTCTTAGAATAAACTATTATACTTTGGGGAGATCAGAAAAAAGAGTATGTCTTGCTAAGGTTTTTTATTTTGTTTTATTGTATCATTTACATGTAGCAGGATATTGCATGTGACTCTTAACTGCTTTCTGCAAGTTTGTGGGGCTATGGAAAAGATTGAAGGCAATATGTAACGTGACAAAGACCCAAATATCCTACAATCAGAAACATTACAGAGACGGGGAAGCCAGTCCCACCAGTCCATTACTCATCTTACCTAAGTGAAAGAAATATTGATCGGAAGTTTGCAGCTGAAGAAGCTGATAAAGAGAATTTTCTTTGGATAAAGTTATTGGACTGAAATTTTGGCTTCTCTTCATCCCAGGTCAAGTGAGAAGAATCAGCCAAGGTTTGGAGCAGGATAAGTCTAAAGGAAAGGAATGGCAGAGCTCTGACTTAAAGAGAAGGCTGCTTTAGGGATTTCCTCCACATTCATCAACATCAAACATGTCTATTGCCATGAAACTAGCCACGAACTCATCAAGAAAGCCAACTTGGAGGTACACCTGGGTGGCTCAGTGGCTGTGCATCTGCCTTTGGCTCAGGTCATGATCCTGGGGTCCTGAGATTGAATCCCACAACGGGCTCCCTGAAGGGAGCCTGCTTTTCCCTCTGCCTGTGTCTCTACCTCTCTGTGTCTCCCATTAACAAGAAAATAAAATATTTTTTAAATTACAAAAAATAAAAAAAGAAAGCCAGCCTCGGGTCATCTTATAAAGTAATCCATCTGGGGGCGGGGCAAGACGGCGGAAGAGTAGGGTCCCCAACTCACCTGTCCCCACCAACTTACCTAGATAACCTTCAAATCATCCTGAAAATCTACGAATTCGGCCTGAGATTTAAAGAGAGACCAGCTGGAATGCTGCAGTGAGAAGAGTTCACGCCTCTATCAAGGTAGGAAGACGGGGAAAAAGAAATAAAGAAACAAAAGGCCTCCGAGGGGGAGGGGTCCGCGAGGAGCCGGGCTGAGGCCGGGGCGAGTGTCCCCAGGACAGGAGAGCCCCGTCCCGGAGGAGCAGGAGCTGCACCAACCTTCCCGGGCGGAAAGGCGCTGGCAGGGAACTCGGGCAGGATCCCAGGAGGGGCAGTGGAGCGCCCAGGTTCCCGGGGTCACTAACAGAGGAAGTGGGCCTCGGGGGAGAACGCCCCACACACCGCCGGCCGAGCTCAGGAAAGGGCTGGACTGCAGCCCCGTGGGGCCTTGGGAGCAGCTCCCTGGCGGCTCAGGCGGCGGCTCCGCAGGGAGGGGGCTGCCCAGCCCCAGGAGCGCAGTTCCAGCGGCGCAGGTCCCGGAGCCCAGGGCGCGGGGGACACAACCCAGGATCCTGCGCTCCCACTGGGACAAGCGGAGGCCGGGAGGGCACAGGACAGTGAGGACGCTCCTGCCGCTGGGCGGCCCCGAGCTGTGCAGATTGGCGCCCTCCGCCCCCGGAGCATCCAGGCCTGTGCAGACTGGGAGCTGCGGTAGTTACTGCGGGAGCTGACTCCAGGGCAAGAGAGCTGGCCGCCGACAGTGTTTTTGTTCTTCCCTGTGTCACCTTCTGCCTGGGACGGAGCAGGGCCACCAGGGAGCAGGGGCCTAAGAGAATAAACAGCTCCTACTGAGCCATGCACCTGACAAGGGGTGGGGAAGCTCCCCCAGGTGCTCACACCTGAGAATCAGCACAGGAGGCCCCTCTCCCAGAAGATCAGCTGGGAGGACAAGGAAAGAACAAATTCTTTTATTTATTTATTTATTTATTTATTTATTTATTTATTTATTTTTATTTTTATTTTTTTAAGAGCAAGTTCTTGAACAAGCAGTGCTAGAAAGCTCCAGGGGAAGTCGAAGGACTTAAGTATATAGAATCAGAGGATCCTTGTATGCTTGGTTTTTTTCTTTTGTTCTGTTTAGGTTTGGTTGTTTTTGGTTTTTGTTTGCTTCCCCCTTTTTTCCCTTTTTTTTCCCTTCCTTTTTCCCGTACAACTTGTTTTTAGCCACTCTGCACTGAACAAACGACAAGAAAGAAGAACTCACCACAAAAGAAAGAATCACAAACACTACTCTCTGCCACAGAGTTACAGAATTTGGATTACAATTCGATGTCAGAAAGCCAATTCAGAAGCACAATTATAAAGCTAAGGGTGGCTCTGGAAAAAAGCAAAAAGGATTCAAGAGACTTCATGACTGCAGAATTTAGATCTAATCAGGCCAAAATTAAAAATCAATTAAATGAGATGCAATCCAAACTGGAGGTCTTAACAACAAGGGTTAATGAGGTGGAAGAAAGAGTATGTTGTTGACATAGAAGACAAGTTGATGGCAAGGAAGAAAGCTGAGGAAAAAGAGAAAAACAATTAAAAGACCATGAGGAAAGGTTAAGGGAAATAAATGACAGCATCAGAAGGAAAAAATCTACTTTTAATTGGAGTTCCAGAGAGCACCGAAAGGAATGGAGGACCAGAAAGTGTATTTGAATAAATCATAGCTGAGAACTCCCTAACTTGGGGAGGAAACAGGCATTCAGATCCAGGAGATAAAGAGATTTCCCCCCCTAAAATCAATAAAAACCATTCAACACCTCGGATTCAATAGTGAAACTTAGAGATTCCAAAGATAAAGAGAAGATCCTTAAAGCAGCAAGAGACAAGAGATCCCTAACCTTTATGGGGAGAATTATTAGATTACCAGCAGACCTCTCCACAGAGACCTGGCAGGCCAGAAAGGGCTGGCAAGATATATTCAGGGTCCTAAATGAGAAGAACATGCAGCCAAGAATACTCTATCCAGCAAGGTTCTCATTCAGAATAGAAGGAGAGATAAAGAGCTTCCAAGATATGCAGAAACTGAAAGAATATGTGACCACCAAACGAGCTCCACAGGAAATGTTAAGTGGGACTCTGTAAAAAAAAAAAAAAAAAAAGAGGAAGTCCAAGGAAACAATACACAAAAACAGGGACTGAATAGGTATTATGATGACACTAAATTCATATCTTTCAATAGTAACTCTGAACATGAATAGGCTTAATGATCCCATCAAAATATGCAGGGTTGCAGACTGTATAAAAAAGCAAGACCCATCTATTTGCTGTATATAAGAGACTCATTTCAGACCTAAGGATATCTACATCCTGAAAATGAAAGGTTGGAGAACCATTTGCATTTCAAATGGTCCTCAAAACAAAGCAGAGATATCCATCCTCAAATCAGATAAATTAAAGTTTATCCCAAAGACTGTAGTAAGAGATGAAGAGGGACACTGTATCATACTTAAAAGATCTATCCAAAAGAGGACCTAACAATCATGAATATTTATTCGCCTAATGTGGGAGCTATCAATCAATTAATAACCAAAGTTAAGACATATTAGATGATAATATACTAATACTGGGAGACTTTAACATGGCAATTTCTGTAAATGACAGATCTTCTAAGCACAACATCTCCCAAGAAACAAGAGCTTTAAATGATTAACAGGGTCAAATGGAGTTCACAGATATTTATAAAACTTTACATCCAAATGCAACCAAATACACATTCTTCTCAAGTGCACAAGGAATTTTCTCCAGAATAGACCACATACTGGGTCACAAATCAGGTCTTAACCAATACCAAAATATTGGGATTGTCCCCTCATATTTCAGAACAAAATGCTTTGAAACTAGAACTAAATCACAAGAAGAAATTTGGAAGAAATTCAATCATGAGGAGGTTAAAGAGCATCCTGCTAAAAGATGAAAGGGTCAATCAGGAAATTGGAGAAGAATTAAAAAGATTCATGGAAACTAATGAGAATGAAGATACAACTGTTCAAAATCTTTGGGATGCAGCAAAAGCAGTCCTGAGGGGGGAATACATCGCAATACAAGCATCCATTCAAAAACTGGAAAGAACTCAAATACAAAAGCTCACCTTACACATAAAGGAGCTAGAGAAAAAACAGCAAATAGATCCTACACCCAGCAGAAGAAGAGAGTTAATAAAGCGAGCAGAACTCCATGAAATAGAGACCAGAAGAACTGTGGAACAGATCAACAAAACCAGGAGCTGGTTCTTTGAAAGAATTAATAAGATAGATAAACTATTAGCCAGCCTTATTAAAAACAAAAGAGAAAAGACTAATTAATAAAATCACAAATGAAAAAGGAGAGATCACAACCAATACCAAGGAAATAGAAACGATTTTAAAAACTTATTATGAGCAGCTATATGCCAATAAACTCGGCAATCTAGAAGAAATGGATGCATTCCTGGAAAGCCACAAACTACCCAAACTGGAACAGGAAGAAGTAGAAAAGCTGAACAGGCTGATAACGAGAGAGGAAATTGGAGCAGTCATCAAAAACCTCCCAAGACACAAGAGTCCAGGGCCAGATGGCTTCCCAGGGGACTCCTATCAAACGTTTAAAGAAAAAACCATACTTATTCTACTAAAGCTGTTTGGAAAGATAGAAAGACATGGAGTACTTCCAAAGGCATTCTATGATGCATCACCTTGCGTCCAAAACCAGACAAAGACCCCACCAAAAAGGAGAATTATATAGACTGATATCCTTGATGAACATAGATGCAAAAATTGTCAACAAGATACTAGCCAATAGGATCCAACAATACATTAAGAAGACTATTCATCATGACCAAGTGGGATTTATCCCTGGGATGCAAGGCTGGTTCCACACTCGTAAAGCAATCAATGTGATTGATAATATCAGCAAGAGAAAAAATAAAGACCATATGATCCTCTCAATAGAAGAAGAGAAAGCAATTGACAAAATATAGCATCCATTCCTGATCAAAACTCTTCAGAGTGTAGGTAGAGGGAACATTCCTCAGCATCTTAAAAGCCATCTACAAAAAGCCCACAGCAAATATCATTCTCAATGGGGAAACACTGGGAGCCTTTCCCCTAAGATCAGGAACACGACAGGGATGTCCACTCTCACCACTGCTATTCAACATAGTACTGGAAGTCCTCGCCTCAGCAATCAGACAACAAAAGAAATCAATGGCATTCAAATTTGCAAAGAAGAAGTCAAACTCTTCCTCTTTGCAGATGACACCATACTGTAAGTAGAAAACCCAAAAGCCTCCACCCCAAGAATCCTAGAACTCACAGCAATTTGGCAGTGTGGCAGGACACAAAATCAATGCACAGAAGTCAGTGGCATTTTCTATACACTGACAATGAGACTGAAGAAAGAGAAATTAAGGAGTCAATCCCATTTAGAATTGCACCCAAAAGCATAAGATACCTAGGAATAAACCTAACCAAAGAGGGAAAGGATCTATACCCTAAAAACTATAGAACACTTCTGAAAGAAATTGAGGAAGACACAAAGAGATGGAAAATATTCCATGCTCATGGATTGGAAGAATTAATAGTGTGAAAATGTCAATGTTACCAAGAGAAATTTACACATTTACTGCAATCCCTATCAAAATACCATGGACTTTCTTCAAAGAGTTGGAACAAATCATCTTATGATTTGTGTGGAATCAGAAAAGACCCAGAATAGCCAGAGGAATATTAAAAAAGAAAACCATAGCCAAGGGCATCACAATACCAGATTTCAAGTTGTACTACAAAGCTGTGATCATCAAGACAGTGTGGTACTGGCACAAAAACAGACACATAGATCAATGGAACAGAATAGAGAATCAGAAGTGGACCCCCAACTCTAGGGTCAACTAATATTCAGCAAAGCAAGAAACACTATCCACTGGAAAAAGGACAGTCTCTTCAATAAATGGTGCTGGGAAAATTGGACATCCACATACAGAAGAATGAAACTAGATCATTCTCTTACACCAGACACAAAGATAAACTCAAAATGCATAAAAGATCTAAGTGTGAGACAAGATTCCATCAAAATCCTAAAGGGGAACACAGGCAACACCCTTTTATGAACTTGGCCACAGCAACTTCTTGCAAGATACATCTATGAAGGTAAGGGAAACAAAAGCAAAAATGAATTAATTATTGGGACTTCATCAAGATAAGAAGCTTTTGCACAACAAAAGAAACAGTCAACAAAACTATGAGACAACCTACAGAATGGGAGAAGATATTTGCTAATGACCTATCAGATAAAGTTAGTCAGCTAGTTTCCAAGATCTATAAAGAACTTATTAAACTCAACAGCCAAGAAACAAACGATCCAATCATGAAATGGGCAAAAGACATGAACAGAAATCTCACGGAGGAAGACATGGACATGGCCAACACGCACATGAGAAAATGCTCCGCATCACTGGCCATCAGGGAAATACAAATCAAAACCACAATGAGATCCCACCTCACACCAGTGAGAATGGGGAAAAGTAACAAGCAAGGAAACAACAAATGTTGGAGAGGATGTGGAGAAAGGGGGACCTTCTCGCACTGTTGGTGGGAATGGGAACGGGTGCAGCCACTCTGGAAAACTGTGTGGAGGTTCCTCAAATAGTTAAAAATAGATCTGCCCTACGACCCAGCAATTACACTGCTGGGTATAACCCCAAAGATACAAATGCAGTGAAATGCCGGAACACCTGCACCCCGATGTTTCTAGCAGCAATGTCCACAATAGCCAAATTGTGGAAGGAGCCTCGGTGTCCATCGAAAGATGAATGGATAAAGAAGATGTGGTTTATGTATACAATGGAATATTCCTCAGCCATTAAAAGTGACAAATACCCACCATTTGCTTTGACGTGGATGGAACTGGAGGGTGTTATGCAGAGTGAAGTAAGTCAATCAGAGAGGGACAAACATTGTATGTTCTCATTCATTTGGGGAATATAAAAAATAGTGAAAGGGAATAAAGGGGAAGGAGAGAAAATGAGTGAAAATATCAGTGAGGGTGACAGAACATGAGAGACTCTTAACTCTGGGAAATGAACAAGAGGTGATGGAAGGGGAGGTGGGGAGGGTGACTGGGTGATGGGCACTGAGGGGGGCACTTGACGGGATGAGCACTAGGTGATATGCTATATGTTGGCAAATTGAACTCCAATAAAAAAAAATGAAAAGAAAAAAAAATAAACTAGCCTATCCAAGAAAACCACTTGTGTCATTGAAGGCGCAACAAAATCATCAAAGTAAGTAAAATTTTTCCATGAAATGTTTTTCAGGTACCCAACTTGGAAGAGCCACATGAAAAGTTGAACAACCACCAAAACTACTGGAAGAGCTGAATTTGCCTCCAGGGTGAAGGCACAAAAACACAGAACCAGTCTGACCTGGACTCGAGTAGAGGACTTGTGCAGAAGCTCCCTATGTTGCCCCCCTCATTTACTTTTAGTGCATTTTAATACTAATGTCTCCTCCCAAGTGTGGAGTGTTCTGCCATTTTTTTGAACATAAGATATGTTGTATGTTGGGATCCCTGGGTGGCGCAGCGGTTTGGAGCCTGCCTTTGGCCCAGGGCGGGATCCTGGAGACCCGGGATCGAATCCCACATCGGGCTCCCGGTGCATGGAGCCTGCTTCTCCCTCTGCCTGTGTCTCTGCCTCTCTCTCTCTCTGTGACTATCATAAATAAATAAAAATTTTAAAAAAAGATACGTTGTATGTTAACATGTTAACCTGCTAACCATGTGCATTTAACCTAGATCCCTAAGTAATAGAACATGTATGAATTCCCTAAGAAATATCCAAGCTTCCTGCCCCTGACCCTTGGCATACTAAATAAAAGCTTCCTGCATTAACACCAATGAGAAACTCTTTGAGAACCATCTCTGTCTCCTTGCCTGATGCAAGTAATTCAAACAAAACAAAACAAACAGAACTTTTGCTCAAACCAAAAGGTTTGGGCTAGTCTATTGCCAGGTACATCCCAGTGGCAGACTCTTTTGTGTTGGATGATACTTGGAAAGACAAAAGGCCTCCAACAGAGGGTTGATTGGAAGAACCCCAGAGGCTAGGTTAGAGTTAAGAATAGCCCTAAGCAAAAAAAGCATGACCCTCAACAAGGGAAGTACACCTAGAAGTTCCCAGAAGGAAGCTCTCCAGGGAAATCACAAAAGCATGCTACAAATTAAAATGTCAGCAATTGGCATTATCAAACCTAGAGACTCCAAGAAGATATTCAAGTGGCACCATTGAAGTAAAACTTTTTTTTTTTTTTAAAGATTTTACTTATTTCTTCATGAGAGACACAGAGCACGAGAGAGAGAGAGGCAGAGACACAGGCAGAGGGAGAAGCAGGCTCTAAGCGGGGAGCAGACGTGGGACTTGATCCCAGGTCTCCAGGGTCACAACCTGGGCTGAAGGCAACACTAAACCTCTGAGCCACCTGGGCTGTCCAAAGTAAAACTTTCCTGGTCTTTGGCTCACCTGTCTTTATCTCTCTCTCTAGCCCAATTCCAGAATAACCAGATGCAATTTAGAGAGTGAGGAAAAAGAGTAAATAATAAAATGAGAAGCTATCCAGTCTGGAACAGACCATATCTGTAGGAAGAACAGAGTTTAAATTGAATCATATTTGGGGTTATGTGGGTATTAGACTTTATATTTGCATACAGCTTAATAAAATATAAATGACTCTTGGGGCGCCTGGGTGGCTCAGTCAGTTAAGTGGCTGCATTCAGCTCAGGTCATGGTCCCAGGGTCCTGGGATGGAGCCCTGAAACCAGGTTCCTTGTTCAGCGGGGAGGCTGCTTCTCCCTCTGCCTCTCACCCTGATCATCATGCTTGTTCTCTCTCTGTCAATCTCTCACTCTCTCCCTCTCTCCCCTTCTCCATCTCCAATAAATAAATAAATCTTTAAAAAGTATAAATGACTCAAATATAGGAAAAGAAACTGAACTTCATTCAGATTAACACACATACAAATTAAAACCAAAATAAGGGGGCACCTGCATGGCTCAGCATTTGAGCATCTACCTTCAGTCCAGGGAATGATCCTGGAGTCCTGGGATCGAATCCCACATCGGGCTCCCTGCATGGAGTCTGCTTCTGCCTCAGCCTCTGCCCATGTCTCCATATCTCTCTGTGTCTCTCTCATGAATGAATAAATACATAATCTTTAAAAAAATTAACATTTTATTAATAAGGAAAAAACATTTGTGACACTATGCTAGAGAGGATGTGTGAAAAGAGACATAATTATATATCCATGGTGGGTGGGTAATCAGAACTTGTGAATGTGTAACGAAACTAATGTAGAATTATTTTCATTGCAACAGGGATTTTTTATGCAAAATGTTAAAAAACACCTTAATGTCCAACTGATCAAAGAACTGGGTAAAATATTTAATACAATATTCATACAAGGTAATACCAGACCATCATCAAAAATATTAAACTCTATAGAGCTAAATATGGACAATAATCCAAAATATATTATAAGTCAAAGTACAGAATAGCATGTATACTATGCAATCACTAGTATAATACATATATATATATATCCATTTATATGTACAATTTATTGATGTTCAAATATATCTAAAGAAATTATAAATAATAATGGCAATATCTGTTTGACATGAGTAGCTAGCGACAGGGGAAAGAGAATGTACTATTCAACATATATATTGTAAAATTCTGTACTTTGTATGTTTACCACCTGTTTATATTATACAACAAAAATTACCAAAAAAGATATTCTCTGAATAGAAAAAAAAAGGAAAGTTCTGAAACTATTAATTAAATTATCAACTGCAATACAAGTCAGATTTGTGTGGTATTCTTAATGACTCACCAGATATAAATAATGACAAAGAATTTTTTTTATATGAAAGAATACACCCACAATAAGTGTCAGTGACTCAAAACAATATGCCATTTTTGGAGGAAAGAAATATGAATGTTTGAAAGTGACAAAAAATTATTCTAGCTAGTCAATCCAAAACATATTTGGGGACAACATCTGGATTGCCAACTGGATACCTTTAGAACCTTTGACATAAAACAAATGTTATCATAGCTCTGATATATTTTGTCCCAAACAATAAAGGGTTGACATTATAACAAAAATAAAAGTATGACATTCTTTTATTTTGTGTTTTTTATAGATGTTTTTAATCTATTGACAGGCTTATAGGCCAGCTCAATATGATAATCCCTGAGTGGATAAAGAATAAATTCATCCTGAGTGGATAAATAAATAAATAAAGAATAAAGGAACATCTAATTTCAGAAGAAAAATTAGTGCTTTTCCATCTTTGAAGCAGCTTCATGAGAATCTGATCTGGAGTTGGTCATGGGCCAGTTCAGGAATCACCAAGCTGAGAGCTTTAAATGAAGCATAAATGCAAACCAGGTATAAGGTGAATAAGTAAGATAATAAGGCTGAAAAAAATACATTAAATCAATTCCAAATGCAGTGTTAAGGACTTGAAATAGTTGATATAAAAATCTTCACCATCTTCAAATTTGAAATCTGTGTATTTTGAATTTGATAGAATTTACAAATCCTTGGAAACCAACAGTTCTTTTGTTTATAATAGGCAGCAGTTGGATAGGGAATTTCCTCAGGCTATTTCTTATTCAGAAATCATTTAAAAATTCTTTATAAAATCTGTACTTTTTAAACATTTCAGTAAGTCCCACTTTTTACAAGAGTGATAAAAACAGGTTTATCTTAATATACTCACTGTCTATAATGAATCCTGTTATTGAAAAGTTTGGCACAAATGCCTTTGAAAAATGTTTCTTGTGTATTAAAAAGATTTTTAAAAATACTGATTGCAGAAAATTAAAAGTAATTATCTGGCATCTGGGTGGCTCAGCGGTTGAGCCTTTGCCTTTGGCCCAGGGCATGATCCCGGGATCCTGGGATTAAGTCCTGCATGGAGCTCCCCGCAGGAAGCCTGCTTCTCCCTCTACTTGTGTCTCTACCCCTCTTATTCACGTAGGTCTCTCATGAATAAATAAATAAAATCTTAAAAAAATAAGAAAGTAATTATTTAAAGGTTAAATTATGGAAGACAAGATGAAAATCCTCTATTACTAAGAAGGACCATAAACATATGCTGTATAAAATTACCAATAAGGCTAATAGAAATTCAAAGGCTAGGAATAACCAAGATAATCTTGAATAAAATTGGAGGATTTATTCTCCCAGATACCAAGGCTTTGTATAAGCTACAGTAATACAATACAGTAAATAAGGATGGATAAAAGACACCTAAAAAAAAAAAAAAGACACCTGAAACAGAAGTGGGGTTCCAGAATGACCCACAGACATAATGTCTACCTGATTCATGACAAATGTATAAGTCCACTCGAGTTAGAAAAGGACGGCCTTTTTTTTTTAAGATATTATTTATTTATTTGGGAGAGAGAAGGAGAGCATGGGCACACAAAAGCATGAGTGAAGAGAGGTGCAGAGGGAGGAGAGGAAAAAAGAGACTCCCCACTGAACAGGGTGCCCAAGTTGGAGCTCCATAACAGGAGCCTGAGATCATGACCTGAGCTGAAGTCAGGTGCTTAGCCGACTGAGCCACCCAGGTACCATGAAAAAAATGGCCTTAATAATAGATTCTATCTGCATTATTGGATAGCTATGTGAGAGAAAATGAATCTTGATGCCTAAATGATGCAGAATTCTCATGAATTATAAGCATGAATGTGAATTGAAAAAATAAAGCTTTGGGAAAATAAAACATAAAGGCATCATAACCTTGGGATAGGAAGATTTCTTAAATAGATCACAGAAATCACTAAACACAAGAATAGATAAATTAGACTTTGTTGGGGATGCCTGAGTATCTCAGTCAGTTGAGTGTCGGACTCTTGATTTTGTCCTGATCACAAACTTGTGAGATCCAGCCCTGTATCAGGCTCCCTATTCAGCCAGTCTGCTTGAGATTCTCTCATTCCCTCTGACTCTTCCCACTCACATGCTCTCTCTCAAATAAATATTTTTAAAAATTAGACTGTTAAAATTAAGAACTTGTTTATCAAAAGATGCCATTAAGATATACAAAAATTAAGCCAGAACGTGAAAAAAAATATTTTCTTTCACAAATCCAATGAAGGATTCATATCCTAACGGCTAACGGTATGCCAGAGGGAGAGCCTTGTGGTGGTGGGACGGTCCATAGCACATAAAAAATTTCTTCAAATAGAGAGGCAGACAACACAAACACAAAATGGAACAGGCACTTCCAAAAAGATGTCTACATATATATGGTCAATTGACTTTTGACAGAAGTGCCTAAATAATTGAATAGGGAAAGAATATTCTTTTCAATAAATACTACTAAAACAGATGAACATTTATACACACAAAAAAGAATCTCAATTTTTACCTTGTAGAATATTTAAAAAAATTAACTCCAAGTGAATAATAGACTCGATTAAAATCCCAAACAATAAGATTAATAAAACATGGAAAAAAAGTCTTTGGGTGTGCCTGGCAGCTCAATCAGTAGTGCAGCTCTTGATTCCGGGGCTGTAAGTTCAAGCTGTATGTTGGGTGTAGAGATTGCTTAAAAATAAAATGTTTTTTTAAAAATAGGAAAAAAATCTTTGTCATCTTATCATCTTACATAGGTAAAAAATTGTCTTAGATCTCCAAAGTATCTGAAAAGGCACAAAAGATAATATTCATAATTTGGAATTTTTTTAAATGCAGAAGTTTTAATTTTTATGAAGATGTATTTATTTTAGAGAGTGGAGGAGAGAGTTGGAGAGAGAGAGAGAGGGTCCTGGGCACACTCCATGCTGAGTGCAGAGTCTGACACAGGACTTGATCTCATGATCCTGAGATCATGACCTGAGTTGAAATCAAGAGTCAGACACTTAACAACTGAGCCACCAAGGTGCCCCTAAACTGCTTTTTAAAAATCACTATTACAGAAATGAAAAGACAAGCCACAAAATGAAAGTATTTACAAAACACTTAATGGTATCCAGGATATTGAAAGAACTGTGATGCGCCAATGATTAGACAAAAAGCCCAATTTGACAAAATGTGAAGGGATGACAAGCACATCAGAAGATATTTAACATCATACTCATTAGAGAAATGCAAATTAAATGAGACATCAATATAAATCTACTAAAATGACTAAAATTTAGCTACTGCTGGTAGGAGTATATCCTGTAAAATCAACTTGTGAAACATTAGTTAGTATCCATGGAATTAGAACATATATATACCATTTAAGCCATTAAATCTGCTCCTAGAATATATAACTACATCAGATAGAGATGTACACTGGTGCATTATGTACAAGAAATTTTATAGTAGTACTAACAGTCCAAAACTTGAAGCAAAGCAGATCAACATACTATAAATAAGTAAACACTATATTCATACATGGAACATTCTTCAGCAATATAAACTGCTGATACATTAAATAACATGGGTAAGTTTGGGAGATACAATATCGAGTAAAAAGCCAGACTCAAAAATGTACATACATAAGATTCCATTTCCTTAAAGTTCAAAACAGACAAAAAGAGTGTGCGGTGATAGAAGTCATAATATTAACTTTGAAAGTGGGAATGATAACTGGAAGTTTTCTGAACTGTTAATAATGTTATTTATTTTTATCTGATTGATGTCTACATAGGTGTGTTCAGTTTATAAAAATGTATCAGTCCACACACTTCTGATCTTTGTACGTTCTTATACACTTCAATTAAATAATTATTAAACTCTACAGCAAAGAAACAAACAATCCAATCATGAAATGAGCAAAAGACATGAACAGAAATCTCACAGAGGAAGACATAGACATGGCCAACAAGCACATGAGAAAATGCTCCTCATCACTTGCCATCAGGGAAATACAAATCAAAACCACAATGAGATACCACCTCACACCAGTGAGAATGGGGAAAATTAACAAGGCAGGAAACCACAGATGTTGGAGAGGAGGTGGAGAAAGGGGAACCCTCTTACACTGTTGGTGGGAATGTGAACTGGTGCAGCCACTCTGGGAAACTGTGTGGAGGTTCCTCAAAGAGTTAAAAATAGATCTGCCCTACGACCCAGCAAGTGCACTGTTGGGGATTTACCCCAAAGATACAGATGCAATGAAACGCCGGGACACCTGCACCCCGATGTTTCTAGCAGCAATGTCCGCAATAGCCAAACTGTGGAAGGAGCCTCGGTGTCCATTGAAAGATGATGGATAAAGAAGATGTGGTTTATGTATACAATGGAATATTCCTCAGCAATTAGAAACGACAAATACCCACCATTTGCTTCAACGTGGATGGAACTGGAGGGTATTATGCTGAGTGAAGTAAGTGAATCGGAAAAGGACAAACATTATATGGTCTCATTCATTTGGGGAATATAAATAATAGTGAAAGGGAATATAAGGGAAGGGAGAAGAAATGTGTGGGAAATATCAGAAAGGGAGACAGAACATAAAGACTCCTAACTCTAGGAAACAAACTAGAGGTGGTGGAAGGGGAGGTGGGTGGGGGTGGGGGTGACTGGGTGAGGGGCACTGAGGGGGGCACTTGATGGGATGATCACTGGGTGTTATTCTATATGTTGGCAAATTGAACACCAATAAAAAATACATTTATAAAAAATAAATAAATAATAAAAGTTTTTAAAATGCCACCGTCATAAATAAAAAATCAAATCTGAGAAACAGCACAGCCAAGAATAACCAAGTTTCCTTGAAATAGCAATTAAGTGCAATATAATATCCTGGTAGAATCTTGGAAAGAAAAGGACATTATGTAAAAACTAAGGAAATCTGAATATACTATATACTTTAGTCAGTAATAATGTATCAATACTAATTTATTAATTGTAATAAACATACCATACTTACATAAGATGTTAATGATAGGGAGAATTGTTTGCAGGGAACATTTGAAAACTCTGTACTATCTGCTTACTTTTTGAATAAATGTAAACTGTTCTAAAAATTAAAATCTATAAAAAATACTATTTATAAAGGCATCAGAAATAGAAATCATTAGGGTTAAATTTGACAAAATGTGTGAAAGACCTATACACTGATAACTACAAGATACTATTTAATAACATTTTATAATTTTGAAATTTAAAAAAATCTTTAAAAATAAGAAATGGAGAGATACACTGAGAAAAATGAAACAATGTTTCATGTTTATTTCAAGCAGTTTTCAAGTAATCAAATTTTATGTAAGACATAAGAATTGTTTTTCAAGTATCAAAATGAAAGGGTGGGAGGTAAAGAGAATATTGATCTACTTATAATTACTTTCTGTTTGTGGATTTATTCAATAAAAATGATTTTTAAAGCCTCTCTAAAACGTTATTAAAAATAGGAAAAAATGTTTTTGATATTCATTATCAAAATCTAATGTAGAAGTATAAATCATTAGACATTTTTGTTTCTTTCTCCCTTTTTTAAAGGGGAATATTTTCAGTTTTTACATTATATACCTACAGCTATAAACAAAAGTCGGTAACATTGAGTTAAATTTTATCTGGAAAAATACCATAATGTCATCTGCTTTTTTACTCTAATAAAGGATAGCCTAATGACTCTTCAAGAACTCTTGTTTTGGGGTTTCCCCATCTCAAGTATTGCTATGCTATATATATATACATATATATATTAATGTGTAGTTTCTAATTAATTTGAATTAGTTTCAAGTAATTTTATAGTTTAGATGGTCATGTTTTTTCAAGGGTGAACACTTTATAAATTTATAAATAAAGTCGTTGTCATAGCCTTTTACATTTTTATAGGTATGCCCAGAGACATTGTGAGTTCAACTCTGGACCAGCTCAATAAAGCAAGTATTGCAACATAGCAAGGCAAATGAACTTTTTGGTATCCCATTGCACACACAAGTTAAATTTACACTATAGTCCATGAAGTGTGCAAGAGCATTAGGTCTCAAAAATACATACCTTAATTTAAAAATACTGGGATCCCTGGGTGGCGCAGTGCTTTGGCGCTTGCCTTTGGCCCAGGGTGCGATCCTGGAGACCCGGGATCGAATCCCACATCGGGCTCCCGGTGCATGGAGCCTGCTTCTCCCTCTGCCTATGTCTCTGCCTCTCTCTCTCTCTCTCTCTCTCTCTCTCTGTGACTATCATAAATAAATAAAAAAAAATTAAAAATACTTTATTGCTAAACTTAAATCTGAGATCTAAAACTACAAAACTCCTAAAAGAAAACATAGGCAGTAGCTTCTTTGACATCAATCATAGAAACATTTTTCTAGACGTGTCTTCCCACACAATGGAAATAATAGCAAAATTAAACTATTAGGATTATACCAAGGGGCACCTGGGTGGCTCAGCGGCTGAGCATCTGCCTTTGGCTCAGGGCATGATCCCGGGGTCCTGGGATGGAGTCCCACATCAGGTTCCCTACAGGAAGCCTGCTTCTCCCTTTGCCTATATCTCTGCCTCTCTCTGTGTGTCTCTCATGAATAAATAAATAAAATCTTAGAGGAAAAAAAGATTACACCAAAATAAAAAGCTACACAGCAAAGGAAACCACTAGCAAAAAGAAAAAAAAAAAAGGGCAACCTACTAAATGGGAGAAGATACTTGCCAATGATGTCTAATATATTAAAAAAATATAAATAACTTATACAACTTAACACCAAAAGAATATTCTAATAAAAAAAATCAACAGAGGATCTGAATAGACACTTTTCCAGAGAAGACATACAAGTACATAAAAAGATGCTCAATATCTCTAATAACCAGGGAAAATCAAATCACAAGTATAATGAGATATCACCTTATATTTGTGAGGATGGCAAAATAAAAAAGACAAGAGATGACAAGTGTTGGCAAGAATGTAGAGAAAAAGTGATTATACATATAATATACATGTATACATACGTAATATGTATACATAAACATACACACATCTCCATGCACTGTTGGTGAGGATGCAAACTGGTATAGCCACTATGGAAAACAACATGGAGGTTCCTCAAAAAACTAAAAGTTACATTATCAAATGATCTAGTAATTCCACTACTATTATTATAACACATTTATGAATTAAGCTCACTGTCTTGCATGGCACAGTTTTGGGTACCCCAAAAACACTTGTAGTATCGAAGAGCAATGATCATAGATCATAACCAATAGGATAATGAAAAAACTGAAATATTGCAAGAATTACCAAAATGTGACTCAGAGACACCAAGTGAGCAAATACTATTGGAAAAATAGCACTGGCAAGACTTGGTTGCAACAGAGTGGCTACAAACCTTCAAAATGCAATATTTGTGAAACACAATAAAGCAAAGTACAATAAGACAAAATCTTCTGGATCATCTAGTCATCATTCAAGTTTCATCTGAAATTGTTTTTTTTAGAGGAAAAAAATCCTCCAAAAATCAAACTACTTTTGATTTAGTTATTTGTAACTTGTTTCTCTTTACAAAGTTGCCAAACAGAATTATTTGCTACAACGTGGCAAAAACAAACACACAGTCTGTTAGGAGACCTAAGTTCTTTTTTAAAGATTTTATTTATTTATTCATGAGAATACACAGAGAGGAGAGAGAGAGGCAGAGACACAGGCAGAGGGAGAAGCAGGCTCCTTGCCAGGAGCCTGACGCGGGACTCAATCCTGGGACTCCAGGATTGTGCCCTGGGCCAAAGGCAGGCGCCAAACCACTGAGCCACCCAGGGATCTCTCTGTCTTATCTTCATATGAAATATCCCCTCTTACTCTGTCTTCTTTTCTTTTCTTTTCTTTTTTTTAATTTTTTCTTTATTTATGATAGGCACACAGTGAGAGAGAGAGGCAGAGACACAGGCAGAGAGAGAAGCAGGCTCCATGCACCGGGAGCCCGACATGGGATTCGATCCCGGGTCTCCAGGATCGCGCCCTGGGCCAAAGGCAGGCACCAAACCGCTGCGCCACCCAGGGATCCCCTGTCTTCTTTTCTTATAATGACACCAATTATATTAGATTAGGGTCCACCTTACAGACCTCATCATAATTTGATCACATCCACAAAGATTCTATTTCCAAATAAAATCACATTCATAAGTACTGGGGGTTAGGACTTCAAAAGCCCAATTCGGTGTAAATATTTTCAGATAAAAATTAGGCAATTCTTTTCATTTTACTCCAATGCAGTATCAAAGATTATTATATGAACTATATCTATAAAATAAACACCAAGAAAGAGGAGTACCAAAGAAGGCAGCAGTAGGTCACAACATAAGTTACAGAATATTCCATTTATAGGAAGTTTAAAAGGTTCGGGGCACCTGCGTGACTCAGTCAGTTAGGTGTCTTGATTTCAGCTTGGGTCATGATCTCAGGGTTGTGGGGTCAACTGCTATGCCAGACTTCATGCGCAGTACAGAGTTTGCATGAGATTCTCTCTCCCTCTGCCCCATTACCCCTGCTTACATGTGCATTCACATTCTCTCTTTAAAATAAATACATAAATTCTTTTAGAAGTTTTAAAAAAGGATAAATTCTTTGGTTGTTGAAGTCAAGATCATTGCTACAAGCAGGATGATAATGTATAAGAAAAACAAAGGATGTGTCACTGGTTAGAACTGTGGGCAGCAGACAGAAGCCAGAGAGTTCCTGAAGTTGTAGTGGAGGCTGGAAAGAGTGAAAAAAAATTTTTTTATTGGAAATGTACTGATAGAACAATTAGCAAAACACTGGCCTGTAATAACAAAGGCCATAGAAAGTGGTTGCCTTGATAGAGTTAGAAAGTAATTGACTGGGAAGCTTTCCAGGTAGAAGAAATACTCTACACCTTTGTAGAGCTATGACGACTTCAGTGTAAATGTTTGTTAAAATGGTACACTTAGGATCTGTGACTTTAGTTGCAGATAACTTTTTTTAAACCAAGGTTCAATTTATCAAAGAACACATTTTAAAAGATTTTTAAAAATTAGTCCCTAATGCATAAAACTGATGTGTGTTACAGTTTAAAAGTTGTAAAGAAATATAGGTTTACCATATGTTACAGTTTTCAAATAGCATGAGGCTGGCAACAGATCTAGTTTATAAAAATCACACTGAGATTTCTCATTTAGTGCTGTGCCATCACCTCAAATCATCCACGCTTCTCTATCTCTATAGTTTCTAATGGAATGCTAAGAAAGCTCATATATGTGTCTATCACACATATGAATCATGTTAACAAAAATAATCATAAAAAACTTCTTAGTCAAAATTAGTGCTTGTTTTAAGTTTGGGCTATTGTGTTAGAACTGTTGAGTTTTTTGCATAGAAAAGATGCTGAAAAAAAAAAAAAGAAAAGATGCTGATGCATCAAAAACAGCTAGAGAAAAACCTTCAGTGTCAGAATGTCGTAAATTGACAATTATCTAGTTTGGGGTAGGGAAGTTAACATAATTGAAAATGACCACATTAGATTGGAAACATTTTTATACACATTTGTGTGAGCATTGCTTTTCATGTGGATAAATGGCAAAATCATCCCATATTAATAGGGTCCATAAACTTGAATGGATTTTCATCTGTGATTATTCTGTGATCAAAAAACACACCCCAGTTGTCATTAATACCAGTGTTTTTGCTATACTTTTAAATAACATTTAAACATGCCTAAATAGTGTGCTTTTCACCCATTATGGGTAGAATTGTGTCCTCCTCTCCAAAGTCTTAAGTCCTAATCCCTGGTACTTCAAAATGTGACTGTATATAGAGATTATTACCCCTTAAAAAAGAAAAGATTTCATTTATCTATTCATGAGAGAGGCAGAGACAGGCAGAGGGAGAAGCAGGTTCCTAGTGGGGAGCCTGATGTGGCACTCGATCCCAGGGCCCCAGGATCATGACCAGAGCCAAAGGCAGATGCTCAACCACTGAGCCACCCAGAGGCATGGAGATAATTACCTCTTTAAAGACAAATTCAACTGAGGTCATCAAGATAGGCCCTAATCCAATCTGACTGGTGTCCTTTTAAGACATTAGGACCCAAACCTGTGCATTTAGAAAGAGAAGACCATGTGAAAACACATGGGGAAAGTGGCCATCTACAAGCCCAAGAGCAAGGTCTTAGAAGAAACCATCTCTGCCAACAACTTGACCTCACATGTCTAGATAGATTCATTGTTAGATCCCCTCAGTCTGTGGTCCTCTATTATGGCAGCCCTAGAAAACTAATCCACAATCATATTACGAAAGAATACATTTGGAAGCAAATGACTCTTTGTAAATTGTTTTTTTCATTTGTTGTGTAATTTGAGATGATCCGCATCAATGTGATTTGAATGGGAGCTGGATGACTGAACCAGAGGACTCCGGATGGTGGGATGTCAAGAACTCTAATGACATCCTCTCCCTATAGGCAAATTCACAATTCCACTCATTCAACAAGCACTCAAATCACCCTCATGTGTCCTCCTCAGGTTTTTTTTAAAAAAAAACTTATCAGAAGCTTATTAAATACTCTTAAGTCTTCTACTCTTCTGATGTTAGGATGTTGGCACCAGATGTTAGAATACTGCTAGAACTTAGAGACAGAACAGTAGAGAGAGGAACATTGGACCCAGAAATCAGACTTACTAGTGCTGCTTGAGGCAATCTACTTGCTCAAGTTGGACAATTTACTTGTTTTGGGTAGTAACTCTTTTTATCAGAGATCCCAAATATGACCACAATTAGAATTTTCTGGAGAATTTTTTTTAAACAAGTGTCTGGGACCTATTCCTTCTGTACCTGGTTCACAAATGCTTGGAAATTAGAATCATCTGGAAGATTATTCTTTATTTTTTGGAAGATTTTAAAAATTGTGATATCATTAGCCTCCAAAGATTGATTTTAATTGATTTAATTGGTTTGAAATATGTCCTTGGCCTTGAGATTTTTAAAAGTCCCCCACTTCAGAGATGTTATCCACTGCCCTGGACAGTGTGATTTAATTACTCTGGGGAATTGCCTAGGCATTTGGTATTTCTTACTTCACCACGTTAATTCCAATGCATTTTAATTCCTGGGTGATACCTAGACACAACTATCTGGTGCAAAGGTAAGATAATGCTCATGTCCTCTCTAAAAATTTGACTTTTTGTGATATACCTCATACTCTTAAGAAGAACATAGGGATGCCTGGGTGGCTCAGCCAGGTGAGTGGCCAACTCTTGATTTCGGCTCGGGTTAGGGTCTTAAGATCAAGACCCAGGTTAGGCTCTGGGCTGGGTGTGGAGCCTGGAGCCTGCTTAAGATTCTTCCTCTCCATCTGCCCCTCTCCCACAGACCCCTTGCACCCCCCCCCCTAAAAAAAAACAAAAACAAAAAAACACATGTTCTTTAAACTTTCATATGTTTAAACAAGTTTACTTACTCATAGGCTCACAAACTGAAGTTTGATTAGCAGGAAGTTTTGAGTCAAACACCTTTTAAGTATTTTCCAAGTGTGCCTAAGTCAGGAGAAAGGCTCTGTATGAAAATGGTTTACCATCCCAATCCCTGCTGTCTGACTGGTGTAATTATTCCAGGAAAGAACACGTGCAAAGATGAAGGTACAAAACATAACATAACATAACATAACATAACATAACATAACATGACATAACATAGTTATGTTATATATAACATAGTTTTCTCTTTGATCCATTTCTTTCAGGCTTTTCTTATATCTGAAGCTTTCTAAAGGGTATTTGAGTGATTTAACATTAACCACCCACACATTGTATTTACCACTATTATTAGCACCGCAGATGATCTTTCCAACTTAGGCAAGCTCCAAGAAGCATTATTACTGATTTTTTTAAGTGCCTCTAAATCACTTGCCATTTCTTCTGATTTATCCTAGGCATAATTATTTTCAAGTGACCTTTTAGTGTCGTATTCCTTAAGTTTAAAAATGACTACAACTAGAGATGTGATGTAAATGCATCTTGAACTTTTAAGTGTTACATTTCAGTTTACATAAATTCAGGTTAGAAGACTTGCAATGACAAAGGGAAATATAATAGTGGCATAAGGGGGAAAAAGGGTAGGCTTTTAGGTCCTCAAACAACTACATCAGTATCTGAAGGGAATTAGGTAGAAGAAGGGGAGAGAGATAATTTCTAATGATTAATGAGAAAATTTGTTTTTGGTAGAAAAGATAGAAGTAGAAGTTATATACAACCTTTATAAAAGCGAATTCACTTTTAGCCTGTATTTTAGAAGTGTCCAAAATTGGGGAAGTAATCGTTCTGCTCAATACATTAGTTACTAAATCAAACCTGTAATATTATGTTAAGTTCTGAAAAACACTTCATTGGTTAGGAGTAACCAACCTGTATCTAGCAGGGAGTAACCAGCCATACTACATGTGAAAAAATTGAAAGAAGAGTAGGAGAATTATACTGTGTGATCAAAATCTCATTAAAAAAAAAAAACCTGCATGTAATTAACAGAAGGCATCCTATGAAATAAAATTTTTAAAAAAGATTTCCAAGAGTCTGCCTTTGAAAATTCAATGAGGTCTCAAACATTGATCACAGGTTATTTATGCATAGGCTGAAAAACACCTGATACGGAAACTGTGGGGAGGATTTACTCAGAGATAGAGTTAGGCTAGTGACAAGGTATATAAATATTATCACACTTCTGCAATTCAGCACGTGATGAAGTAACAATTGTGTTTTGAAATTATTGAGATATAAAAACCTGTTAACCTCATAGACTGAGTATCCAACCACTAAATTGCTCAAAATAGGTAAGCTTAACTTTTCTTTATAACATTGAAACAGCTTGCTCTCAGTTTTTTCCACTAAGGACTTTGAGGGCTGTCTCTGAGTTGAGAGAGGCATCATTTTATTATCAAAGCTTCCATTACTATCAAGCAGTGTTGCTTAAACAACCAGTTGGTAGTTAAAATTAAAAACAAAACAAAACAAAACAAAATCTCATTTCAAAGGCTATGAACTTTCCTCCTACATTTCAGAGATGCAATATTAAAGTGAAAAAAAAATCAGTTTGCTGTAACACATTTTATAAAACAATGTGGAAACACTGACTTTTCGTATACCAATCTATCAGATAGATTTCAGGACCTTGGAGTAGACAGGTTGGAATCTCTACTTTGTCCAAATCTCTTGATGTGGAGAAAAATTAAAATACAGATTCCTAAGGAATTATTCCTAAGACCAGTTCCTCTTCCATTTTGGAAAAATCACGACTTTGCTAGAAGTTTCTGGTGTTCTTGGTACTGATAGCAGTGGTCTTACATTATTATTCTCTCCATGGGAAGTTTGTCCACTGCAGTCATCTCTTGGGAGGAATTCTGCAACCTTCCCATGCCAATCTCTGCATCTGGAAGAAAACATCAGAAAAAACGAAGACAGCCTATACTCCTCTTGCCTTTCTCAAGTCATTTTTTTCTCTGGAGTTTGACATATTTAGACACATTGAATGAAAAATTAAAGTTGGAACGCATTTCCCTCTAGGACCATAGCATTGGCAGATTAGGGAAAAAATGAAGAGATGCAAAAGAAAATATTTAAATAAAATTATATGTCTCCTATCTTCATTCTCTCTTACTCAATGGTTAACATTTAAATGACTTTTAAAAAATTAGGATTGAAATTTTGATATGTACAGGTATTTTGCTAAATGAGGCACATTCCAAAATTGCATACCAAATTTCAAAATACAGTGTTCAATAAAACTGTTAGGAAAATAGTCTTCTCAAATTTGGTGATTTATAGTATTATGGAATCTCAAAGTGGACGAGAACAAATCCAGCATCATATATTACATATTTCAGAAAGGAATAAGTGACTCACCCAATATTTATGTACAGCTTATATGTAGAGCTGTTGATACGAGGGCTTCTTAAGGTCACACAGTAACATTGATATAAATTACATTTGAGTGTCTAACATTTAGAAGTTAGGCATTCCCTGGCTTAATCTTTTAGAATGCAATAGAGTTCTGTATATTGATTTCAAGAATATGATCAATTTATGACCATTTTTATGCATGTGATAATTTGCTTTTCAAGGATCAGCCCTGCCTAACAATTCCTTACAGCATCCTTTTCACACCCCCATATCTCTCTGCTACCCCCTCTGCCTCCCTTTTCCCCACTCACAGACACTGCTGCCACAGTAACTTTTCTAAAATATTTATTATGACATTGTCCTAAGGACCAAGGGGAAACAAGCTGGTACAAAATGAAGTCACGTTTATCAAAATCAGCTCTTCACCTCTATCCATGTATTTCTACTCTTCAACTGCACCCTAACTAAACAACTTGCTTGTATTCTTTGGAGTATATTTCATTCGTAGCAATCTCTGTCCAAAATAGCCTTTTAAATGTCTTTGTCCAGGGACGCCTGGGTGGCTCAGTGATTGAGCATCTGCCTTCGGGTCGGTGCATCAGCCCGGGGTCCTGGGATCGAGTCCCACATCAGGCTCCCCACCAGGGAGCCTCTTTCTCCCTCTGCCTGTGTCTCTGCCTCTCCCTGTGTCTCTCATGAATAAATAAATAAAATCTTTTTAAAAAAAGTCTCTGTCCAGGGAATTCTTTGAGTCATTGGATAGCTTAAATATCTTTAACTTTCCTCATCCCCATTCCCATTTCCAAAGTGGCAAAAAATTCTACTCCCACTTTCTGTTCTTACAGCACTTTTTCTATGTCTCTGATAGCTTATATTTTATTATAGGACATTGCATCTTAATTCCAAATGATGGGGTATTTTGTAGGATATCCCTACCCTAACTCCACCCATTCCCATAACCCCACCAGTATTAACCTCTGTGCCTTTTCATTGCCATGGACCAGTTGAGTACCTATTACATATTAGCTATTAAATAAATGTGAGCATAGGTCCAGTTTATTTTTATACTCATAAGGCCATGAGTGGTAGAATTTCCATATTTTTATTAGAACAAATTGTCATAAATGTCAAAATAATCTCAAAGGGCCTTTTCAATCTATCAAATTTTTATATCTTATGCAAATAGAAGACCAGAAAATTTCAACTAATTGAACAAATATTTATTTCATATGTACTATATGTTAAGGCCTATTCTTTTTGCCAGAGATAGAGGATTTGTTTAAAAGTATTAATTATATTTGCACAGCTTACATTCTGGAAGGGAAACAAACAAGTAAAACCTCAAGATATTATTTCATAGTGATAACTGTTATAAAATTATCAAATAATTCATTCAAGTTCATAGTAGTTGCCACGGCTGAACTCAAGCCGTGGTCTCTTGTGTCTCAGTCCAGTATCACATTATTTAACAATGACATTCCTGTATCCAAATCAAGTGCTGTTTTTACAGAACTAGAGTTATTAGGCAGGGTTGCTATCAAGCAGCAGTATGTATAGGTGAAAGTAAACCATAATGTCATCATAGCCCAGAAGTACAATGGCTTCATTAAAATAGAATTTCTCACCAATAGTCCCAAGATTAAGATTTCATGCTGTTGGGGAGACTGTGTCTCTTTTGTCATTCAGAAATTCGAGTGCCTTCATCTCGCTACTCTACCAAGCATGGTAGGATTTTACTTAAAGCTGTCACATCTATATTATAGCCTGTGGAAAGAGCAAGAAAAGCACATATCCAATATTGTAAGGCCAAGAACTGGAAATGGTCACAGCACCTTTTTTTACCTTCATTGGTTGAACCCAAGAAAACATACCAGGATGCCCGAGAGCCTGGAATCCGATCTCCAACATTACAGCCACCTGCTGAGCTCAAGGGGTAAGTCTAGCAGTTCAGAAAGAGGGGTTTATAAAAGGAGAGGATGGCAATTAGTCATTTCTGTCTCACTGAGACACTATTATCTACCTTTGCTTGGTCTTAGAAAAGAAACCAGAAACATAGGTAAACAAAGTGGTCAGAAGAGTTCTTTATAAAAACAAAGTTATTAAAAGCCTTGAGGGTTTTAACATTAAAAAAATCTGGTGACATTATTTTGGCAAATAGTGGCCCAGTTTCTGCTGCCTAAGAAACTCAAAACTAAGTTTAAAAAATACCTTTGCCTAACTCCCCAAGAAAGATGTAGGGGGAAAAGTGAAAAGAAAACATAGATCATAAATGGCATCTGTTTGTGCAGCCAAACTGATTTAAGGGAGCAGTAGAGCCTAGTTTCATGAACCATAGCTGTGATTTCAGCTGACTGCTCTATGCACACACTAACTCACTTTACGGACTCAGAACATCACTTGTAATAACAGAAGTGATTTAGTACCTTGCTCTGATCAACAGAGAGCAGCTGTAAGAAGCTGGTAATCTAGCACTCCAGCAGCCATTCAAAGTGGCCAAATCACGATGTGGCAGTGATTGTCTGGGGTACAGGAGTCCATTCTCTCCTACATGGCTAGAAGGAGGTGCATGTAGTGCTTTGAGCAGACACTTCTCGGTGTTTTAAAGACCTTCCGACACAGATGTTCATCTCTGAATTGCATCTAAGAAGATAACTGAGGTGGTAGTTCTTCAAATAGATAAAGATATATTTGTAAAATAGAGACCTAGCTCTTCTCATTTTTTTCCCTCTAGTCAAGTCACTCTTAAAGGGAGGGAATTAGTCAAATACTGTCTCCTTTAACAGGAGAAAGATCATTATAAGGCTAATAACAGATCTGACAGCACTAGAGCAGAGGCCATAAGTTCATGCAGATAATAAACTGTATCTTAGGAAAGATGAAAAGTTCTCTCATTCTAGCAAAAATGGCAAAGCAAGGAATGCTCAGAGTTAAGAAAAATATTTCACGGTTACAAGGAAAGCAGTAGTTGGTGAATCGTTTGAATATTTTAAACTAAATTTAACATAAGACATAGTCAAAATTAAGAGAAGAGTAATCAAGGGCCAATAAATAGTACCTAGATTTTGGTACTTAGATTTTTCCAGTTCCTCTTTCTGGCTGTAACAATATGAGAAAGTTAAATTGTATAATTAGCAATGAATTCTAGTATCAATGAAGCCTAACATTATATATTCTCTAAGTATCTGTTTAGTGATTACAGGCATACCTCAGAGATATTGTGCCTTCATTTCTAGACCACCACAATGAAGTGAATATTGCAATAAAACTAGTCAAATAAAATTTTTGGTCACCCAGTGCACATAAGAGTTATTTTCCCATTATTATATAGTTTATTAAGTGTGCAATAGCATTAGGTCTAAAAAAACTACAGGCCTTAATTTCAAAATACTTTATTGCTAACAGTCGCCTGGGCTTTCAGAGTCCATCTTTTTGCTGGTGGAGGATCTTGCCTCAATGTTGATGGCTGCTGACAGACCAGGGTGGTAATTACTGAGAGCTGGGTGGGGCTGTGGCAATTTCTTAAGATAAGACAACAATGAAGTTTGCCACATTGATATTTCTTCCTTTCATGTACAATTTCTCTGTAACATGCAATGCTTTTTTGATAGCATTTTACTCACAGAACTTCAAAATGGGAGTCAATCCTCTCAAACCCTGTCACCACTTTATTAGCTAAGTTTAAGCAGTATTCTAGATCCTTTGCTGTCATGTTAACAATCTTCACATCCTCACCAGGAGATTTCATCTGGAGAAACCACTTTGCTCATCCATAAGAGGTAACTCACCTATTCCAGTTTTATCTTGAGATTGCAAAAATTCGGGCCTATCATCAGGCTCCGCTTCTAATTCTAGTTCTCTCACTATTGCCACATCTAAGTTACTTCCTCCACTGAAGTCTTGAACTCAAAGTCATTCATGAGGATTAGAATCAACTTCATCTAAACTCCTGTTAACATTGATATTTTGACCTCTTTCCGTGAATCATGAAAATCTTTAATGGCATCTTGAATGGTGAATCCTTCCCAGATGGTTTTCAATTTACTCTTCTCAAACCCACATAGGAATCACTACCTGTAGTAGCTACCAGCTAACAAAATGGATTTCCTAAATAATAATACTTGAAAGTCAGAATTACTCCTTGATCCACAGAATGGAGGTTGTGTTAGCAGGCATGGAAACATTAATGATATTGTACATGTCCATCTGGGCTCTTAATAAACAGGTGCATTATCTATGAGCAACATATTTTGAAGGAAATCTTTTCAGCAACAGCTCTCAACAAACTAAAAGTATCAGGCAAATCATGTTGTAAACAGATGCGTTATCATCCAGGCTTTGTTTTTCCATTGATAGAGTACAGACGGTAGATTTAGTACAATTCTTAAGGGTCCTAGGATTTTTTTTTTTTTTTTTTAAGAATGGTAAATGGCTTCAACTTAAAGTCACCAGTAGCATTTGCCTCTAACAAGAGTCAGGCTGTCCTTTGACGCTTTAAAGCCAGCATTGACTTCTCTCCTAGATGACATCTTCTTCCAATAGAAGACTGTTTCATCTCCACTGAAACTCTGTTTAGCTTCGTAGGTCTTCTGGATAACTAGCTGCAGCATTTGCTGCTTCACTTTGCACTCATGTTACGGAGGTGGCTTCATAAGCCTTATGGACCACCTTTGCTAGCTTCAAACTTTTCTTCTGTAGCTTCCTCACCTCTCAGCTTTCATAGAAATGAGAGCTAGGGCTTTGCTCTGGATTCGGCTTTGGCTTAAGGGAACATCATGGTTTGATCTTTTATCCAGACCTCTAAAATTTCCTCCATCTGAACACTAAGGCCATTTTTTTGTTTTTGTTTTTGTTTTAGTTTTTTTCCTATCATGTGTCACTTTTCTTTGCAATCAGAACTTGGCTAACTGGTATAAGAGCCTAGCTTTTAGCCAGTGTTGGCTCTTGATATGCCTTCCTAATTGAGCATAATCATTTTTAGCTTTTGATTTCAAGTGAGAAATGTGTGACTCTTCCTTTAACTTGAACACTTACAGGCCATTGTAGTATTCTCAATAGGCCTAGTTTCAGTATTGAGGCCCAAGGAGAAGGAAACAGCTGGTCATGGAGCAGTCAGAACACACAACATTTATAGAGCAAGTTTACAGTCTTATAGTGGTATGGTTTGTGGTACCCCAAAACCAATTATAATTGGAACAAAGATCACTAACCACAGATCACCATAATAAATACAATAATGAAAAGCATTGAAATATTTTAAGAATCATGAAAATGTGACACAGACACAAAGTGAACAAATGCAGTTGGAAAAATGATGTCAATAAATTTGCTCAACACACTGTGGCCACAATCCTTCAATTTGTAGAAGACACAATAAAGCAAAGTGAAATAAAAAAATAAAAAGGTAGGGGCACTTGTGTGGCTCAGTCAATCTTATACTGTCCATTTTGTACTTTTTTGTGGAGGATATGTTCATCCTATTTTTCAGAGAAATTATTCCATAGTTATATATTGTAGTTGAAATTATTCCATATGTAGGTGTCAATACACGATTTTCCTATGCTGCCATCTTGAACCCAACCCCAATCTGTTTTGAAGTGAGATACAACCCAATTTCTGCCACTTGTTCTATGTCTTTGGGATATTAATCTTCCTAAACCAGTTTCTTCACTTTTCTAAAACTGAAATATAGTTGACATATAAAAGTTGTTGGCGGGATGGCCACATGAAAAGAGGAAGAAGGAATTTGGGCAAACTCTAGGACCAAAATTGTCCCCTCCCTCACTCCCATCCCCATTACCAATTGACAACCATGAGGAAACAAGGTCTCAGTCATATTAACACAAAGAATGGAATTCAGGGAACAATCTGAATAAATTTGAAGGCAGATATGTCCTCAGACCCTCCAGCAAGGAATGCAACCTTGCAGACACCTTGATTTTTGCCTCATGAGACTCTGAACAGAAGAGATTTAAATTGTATTGCAGTTGAATTTCTGATGAACAAAGCTGTGAGATAATAAAGGGGTGTTGATTTAAGCTGCTAAATTTGTGGTAATTTGTTTAGCAACAGGAATTGATACAAATTGATGAACAGAGGAGGTAGAGTAAGACACAAAAGAGAAAGACTATCCTTTAAAAAATATTTATGTAAAATTACTGTCCATTATTTATCCTCTTGATTGTGTGAAATAACTTGACTTCCATTTTGATATAAAGATAATTCTGAAGTGAAGAAAAAGAATATTCTCAGGAAAGAATTGCTTTAGTTCAAGATAAATCTCATTTATTTCCTGAGTAATTTTCACCTGGAAAGTTTAATGATCTTTTCTATTTAGACTGGTAAGACTGAATAAAGAGAGAGAAAAATAAGATGAACATATCCTCCACAACAAAGTACAAAATGGACAGTATAAGATTGACAGTAGAGGCAGAGGCATCCTCTGGCCAAAAAAATAAAATAACCCCCCCCCAAAAAAAAATTTTTTTTTAATTTTTTAAGAAAGCACCCAAACAAAACATACATAATCAGGAAGGATCTCAAAAACACAGAAATTTTCCCTGAGGAGTGAGGGATTTGTGCTCCATGTCTGGCATCCCAATTGTTAGAGCAAAAGAAGAAATAAGACACCAATGACCAGGTATTAGAAACCAATGGGAAAGGAAAATGTCCAGGAAAACCAAAGTCATGATGCCAAAACTGTGTTAGCTTGGATACTGACATGGTTTTGTTATGCTGGCCTGCTAAAGAAAAACATTAAAGGAGGAGCACCTGGGTGACTCAGTCAGTTAAGCATCTAACTCTTGGTTTGGGCTCAGGTTGTGATCCCAGGGTTGTGAGATTGAGCCCCACATGGGGGATCCTTGCTCAGCATAGTCTGCTTGTCTGCTTCCTTCCCCCTCTGGCCCTCCACCCAACCATGCTGTCTCTCAAATAAAATAAAATCTTGGAAAAAGCTTAAAGATGTGTTCTTTATTTATAATACTGCAAACTTTTAACACAGAGAAAAATAGCATCAAAATAGAGAAATAAAAGGCTTCCAAATCACCAAGGAAGAAGTCAAACTTTCACTCTTTACAAAGGACATGATATTCTATGTAGAAAACCTAAAAGACTCCACAGAAAAAAATGCTAGAACTGATACAGGAATTCAGCAAAGTCACAGAATATAAAAATCAATGTATGAAAAACTATTGCATTTCTATACACCAATAATGAAGTAGCAGAAAAGAAATCAAGGAATAGATCCCATTTACAATTGCACCAAAAACCATAAGACATTTAAGAATAAACCTAACCAAAGAGGTAAAAGATCTGTACTCTGAACACTATAGAACATTTATGAAAGAAATTGAAGAGGACACAAAGAAATGGAAAAATATGCCATGCTCATTGATTGGAAGAACAAACATTGCTAAAGTGTCTATACTACCCAAGGCAATCTACACATTCAATGCAATCCCTACCAAAGTAATACCAGCATTTTTCACAGAGCTAGAAAAAATAATTGTAAAATCTTAAGGAACCAGAAAAGATGCTGAGTATCCAAAGAAATCTTGGAAAATGAAATTCAAAGTTGGAGGCAAAACAATCCCATACTTTAAGCTCTATTACAAAGATGTAATCATCATCAAGACAGTATGGCATTGGCACAAAACAGATACATAGATCAATGGAGCAGAACAGAGAACCCAGAATTAAACCCACAACTATATGGTCAACTAATCTTCAACAAAACAGGAAAGAATATTCAAAGGAAAAAAGAAAGTCTCTTTCAACAAGTGGTATTGAGAAAAACAGACAGTGACATGAAGAATTAAACTGGATCACCTTCTTATGCCATCCACAAAAATAAATTCAAAATGGATGAAAAAACTAAATGTGAGATAGGAATCCATCACAATTCTGGAGGAGAACAGAGGCAGCGACCTCTTTCACTTCAGCTGTAGCAACTTCTCACTAGGTAATGTCTTCCAAGGCAAGGGAAACAAAAGCAACAGTGAACTATTAGGACTTCATCAAGATAAAAAGCTTCTCCACAGTGAAGAAAACAATCCACAAAATTAAAAGGCAGGCTATGGAATGGGAGAAGGTATTTAAATGGCGTATATAATAAAGAGCTAGTATCCAAAGTCTATAAAGAACTTATCAAACTCAACACCCAGTTAAGAAATGGGCAGAAGACATGAACAGACTTTCTCCAAAGACATCTAAATGGCCAACAGACACTTGAAAAAAAATGCTCCACATCACTCATAAGGGAAATACAAATCAAAACCACAATAAGATACTACCCCACACCTGTCAGAATGGCTAAAATTAACAAGTCAGGAAATAGATGTTGGCAAGGATGCAGAGAAAGAGGACTCCCCCTTACACTGTTGGTAAGCTGGGGCAGCCACTCTGGAAAACTGTATGGAATTTCCTCAAAAAAGGTAAAAATAGAGCTACCCTACGATCCAGCAATTGCACTACTGGGGATTTATCCAAAGGATACAAAAGTACTGATTTGAAGGGGCACATGAACAATGATGTTTATAGCAGCACTATCAATAGCAAAATTATGGAAAGAGCCCAACACACACACACACACACACACACACACACACACACACAATGGAATATTACTCAGCCCTCAAAAAAGATGGAAATCTTGCCATTTGCAATGACATGGATGGAACCAGGGTGAAATAAGTCAGCCAGAGATATACAATACCACCTGATATCACTAATATGTGGAATTAAGAAAACATGAACATAGAGGAAGGGAAGGAAAAATAAAATAAGATAAAAACTGGGAGGGGAGGGACAAACCATGAGAGACTCTTAACTATAGGAAACAAACTGAGGGTTGCTGGAGGGGAGGTGGATGGGGGATGGGCCAAATGCATGATGGATATTAAGGAGGGCACTTATTGGAATTAGCACTATATGTACTATATGTAAGTGATGTACTATATGTAAGTGATGAATAACTAAATTCTACTCCTGAAACTAATACTACACTACATGTTAACTAACTTGAATTTAAATAAAATCTTGGAAGAAAAAAAAGATTAGATTCTGGGTTGACAAAGCAATCTGCAAATCTACAAGTACTGGCACTTAATCTTCAAAAGAAAAAATAACCTTTTCTTTTTCTTTTTTTTTTTTTTTTGTTTGTTTTTGAGAGAGAGAGAGACTGTGAGAGAGGGGAAGGTGGGGAGGAAAAGAGAGAATCTTAAGCAGGTTCCACTTCCAGGGCAAAGCCTGACAGAGATCTTGATCTCATGACCCTGAGATCGTGTACTGAGCCTAAATCAAGAGTCAGATGCTTACCTGACTGAGCCACCCAGGCAGCCCAAACCCCCATCCGCCCCCCCCCTTCTATTTATTTACTTGCCTTTTGACAGAGCTATGATGAAACATATGGAATTGGTAGCAGAAGGTAGCATGAAAGGGGAAAAAAACCTAAATTTAATAAAATAAATCAGTAGGTAACTGCTTAATAAGACAACAAAGAAAAATATACAAAACTATGAAAAGGAATATTCAGAACATTTAGAAAAAATGGGATTTTTTTTTAACATTTTAATCTTAAAAAATCTGGTTAGTCTGATATTCATTCTAAGAAATCTCCAGACAAAGTAGTATTTATAAAACATACAGTTGATAAGTTTGTAAAATTGATGTTTATCTGGTTGTGAAGAGAAACATGAGGTTCTTAGGTTAAGACAGATTTTCATTATTTACTTAGTACAATAGCAACATCAATGCCTTATACCTTGAATTCTTCCCTTCCTGAAGCAATTTAAGCACATGCACAAACACAGGGCTCTTCTATCACAGAGGAGGAACCCTAAAATTGTGATTCAAGGAGTTTATATACATGATCTTGATGAAGTTTTGGAATATAGGTGAGAGCCGACAACCAAGAGAGAATTCTTGAGACGTCTTTGGTGCAAAATCGTGGTTTCATTAAGGCATGGGGACAGGACCAATGGGCAGCAAGAGCCCCCAGGCCTGTGAGGGGTGGCTGATTATATACCTGGAAATCAGGAGGGGTTTGAGGATAGTGTACTCCCTAAGGAATTGTGGAAGCAAGGTTTCCAGGACCTTGAGGGGGCCAGCTATTGTTGGGAAAAGGTCACTTATTACATCTAGTAATAAGGACCTGAGTCCTGAGACCTTTCAGATGTGTATTGACATATGCTTGGAGGATAATTGCCAACATGTATCTTGGGGGTGTAGAGATAAAGGACATTTCTAAAGGAATTTTTATAAGTTAAAGTAGATTTATAGGATCCTGGGTGTTGGGCTAGGATTGCTTCGCCCTTAGCAAAGTATGAACATCAGGCAATTGGGTCTGTAGAGGACTGTCACTCTGCCTGTTTCAAGGACTTGTCAATGTGCTTTGTCCTCAGCTAGTCCTCTGTTCTTCCATCACTGTCACCCACCCCTCCTGACAGAAAGAGAAACCTTTGTCCCCCATGGTTTTTAATCCTTGGGAATATAAATGCTGCCTCAGGGTTTCACTCTCCTTTGAAATGTAAACACATTAGAGATCAATCTCTAAAACTCTCAGGAGATCTGGCCTGTATCCAATCATCCTTCAACTTCCAAGCCTCCTCCTAAAACCAGGTCCTAGTTTTCTTGGCTCTGAAAGCTCTGCCTGTGGGAAAGAAATGAAAATATTCACTTCCTGAAAATGATTCATCTAGAAGGTCTAACCAAACTTTTTTGTGATCAAACAAGGGAGATTTGAAGTATATAAACCAAAACCAAAACCAGTTAGGTTTTGAGAAGAAATCAGCACATAATTTTAGGCAATTACAAGAAGGTCCAAGAGAGTGGACCCCTTGCTGAGTAAACAGGTGGTACTTGAAAAAAAAAATTACAAGAAGGATTAAATATTCATACTACATTTGCTGATCCCCAAAATGATGTGATTTGTTGTTCACAAAAACAATGGCAAAACAAAACAAAACAAAACAAAACAAAAAAAAAACCAAAAGGACAAAAAGAATTTCCTGTTGGAAAGTAAAGAATATTCTAAACAATTTAGAGTTAAGAATTGTTATGGGTAGAATAGCATTCCTCGAAATTTTTATGTGGTAGTCCTAACCCCCAATACATCAGAATGTAACCCTGTTTGGAAACAGGGTCACTGGGGAGGTAATCAGTTAAGCTAAGAGGAGATCATACTGGAATAGGATAGACCCCTAATCCAATCTAACAAAATTCCTTACAAAAAGAAGAAATGTAGACAGATATGCATATGTGCATGTGAAAAGACATAGGGAGATGGCCATTTTACAAGCCAAGAAGAGAGGCTTGGTTTTAGAACCAATCTTTAGCTCACAGAATCAATCAGAAGTCAATCTTGCCAGCACCTTGATTTTGGACTTCTGACCTATCTGTGGATTAAGCCAGCCAGTTTGTGATACTTTGTTACTATAGCCTTATGAAACAAATTCACCAATTATCTAGAAATTAATGTTAATGACCATACTATAAATCAATCCCTAAAAGAATGCCACCAAAGCAGCACTAAGACTGCTTAGAATTCACATGTGTAAAGATAAGCATTTTCTTTTTTTTTTTTTTTTTTTTTTTTTTATGATAGTCACACACAGAAAGAGAGAGGCAGAGACACACACAGGCAGAGGGAGAAGCAGGCTCCATGCACCGGGAGCCCGACGTGGGACTCGATCTCGGGTCTCCAGGATCGCGCCCTGGGCCAAAGGCGGGCGCTAAACCGCTGAGCCACCCAGGGATCCCAAGATAAGCATTTTCTAAATAGTACATTAGAGAGATTGGGAAAATGAAAGAAGTCTTTAGTATTCAGAGAAAAAAAGCAAAAAAAAAAAAATTGAAAAGAAGGATAAAGATGAACAAACAAAAATACAAGTTACTACAATAGCAACTTAAAGGTAAATTTTTAAATCTAGGTTTTTGAGCGAACGAATGATATGCACAATCTTTGATCAAAAAAAGAAAAGACATTAAAACAGCATAAGGGGAGCATCAGGGGGCTCCGTGGTTGAGCATCTGCCTTCAGCCCAGGGTGTGATCCTGGGGTCCTGGGATCGAGTCCCACATCGGGCTCCCTGCGTAGAGCCTGCTTCTCCTTCTGCCTGTGTCTCTGCCCCTCTCTCTGTCTCTCGTGAATAAATAAATACAATCTTTTTTTAAGATTTATTTATTTATTTATTCATGAGAGACAGAGAGAGAGAGAGAGAGAGAGAGAGGCAGAGACAGAGGAGGAGGGAGAGGCAGGCTCCATGCCAGGAGCCCGACGTGGGTCTCTATTCCAGGACTCCAGCATCTCGCCCTGGCCCAAAGGCAGGCGCTAAACTGCTTAGCCACCCAGGGATCCCTAATAAATACAATATTAAAAAAAAAAAAAAAAAAAAAAACAGCACTAGGAAGGAAAAGGGTGCTTAACTACAGATAGCTAAATCTTTTTTTTTTTTTTTATTTATGATAGTCACAGAATGAGAGAGAGAGAGGCAGAGACACAGGCGGAGGGAGAAGCAGGCTCCATGCACCGGGAGCCTGATGTGGGATTCGATCCCGGGTCTCCAGGATCGCGCCCTGGGCCAAAGGCAGGCGCCAAACCGCTGCGCCACCCAGGGATCCCCAGATAGCTAAATCTTATAGGGGAAATAAAAGTCAGGTCCTGATGTAAAAAGAGCTTTTATATTAAAATAAAAATTGCCAGAACCAACTCAAGCACTGATAGAAGCTTTTATATTAAAATAAAAATTGCCAGAACCAACTCAAGCACTGATAGAAAACCTAAAAAACTCAATATAAAGAAATGTAAACAATCATCAAAAGATACCTATAGTTTTATCAGTGAATTTGAACAAATCTGTAATCAACAGAAGTATTATTTTCTAATTTTTTTCAGAACATTGTAAAATGATAGAAAGATTTCCAGTTCACCTCACAACTATAACTTTGATTCCCAACCAGACTGAATAAAGTAAGACAACTTTATCTTTAGTTCAATAATCATTGATACTGATCCTGAAACTGGGGGCTTGGGGGGAGAGCATAGGAAAGATACAGTAGCAGAAGCGTCCTTTTGAACTCAGGGGTAAAAATTTGAATATGTTACATACAAAAATGGCTAGACACAAAAATTTTGCTAGGTGATTTGGTTTGTTCTGACTAAAATAAGGATTCTATGAAGTAGGCAAAGTTCTCTTGAAGTTGTGGGGATAGTTTGGCCATGATAGTGATAAGGTAGTCATCATACTCCCAGAAATGAGGTGGCTAATGGGACTGTCAATTGGACAAATACACAAATTGTAATTCAAAATTCAGAGTAAATCCATAAATTTACATTGACACCCAAACTTATGTCTCCGAACATAACAACCTCATAAATTCCCAACCAAGTTTGGGGTGGAGTGGGTGGGTAGGAGGGGGAGGAAGTTTCAAATATTGCTTTTGTATTAGATGTATGCTAATTTTAAAAGACCAATTCTTTTTTTTTTTTTTTTTTTTTTTTTTTTTTTTTTTTTAGCACTAATTATGATATTTATTTTGCCACTGGAGAAACAGATCAGAAAGACCGGTAGGCTAATGATCTATACAGCAAGTATTAAAAACAGATGTATTCCTGTTGCATTACAGAGTTAAGACTGTATTAATAGGTGATAAACTGTACAATCCTAATAAAATAAGTGCAATATAATAATTTTCTGATTCTTTTTTTTTTTTTTATTGGTGTTTAATTTACCAACATACAGAAAAACACCCAGTGCTCATCCCGTCAAGTGTCCACCTAAAAGACCAATTCTTAAAGGGCAAGAAAAATTAATAAATAGAAAAACAGCCACAAACTCCATAGGAAATTCTGAAAGGAAAGGACAAAGAGGTTAAATAATGAGTTTTCTAGTTTACTTACTTATGGGTCTGTAATACAAGAGAAATCTCCTATAATATTCTTTTGTGCCCTGAATTACCAAGCCACAAGCCCCTGTGAGGAGACCCACTACCATATTTCAAAAACCCACCCATAACATCACCGCAATTCAGTGTTTTGTGTCCTCACATGGCATTGTAAGTTTCTTATTCTGCATTTTAATGATAAAACTGTGCATATTTCATGGTCATGGTGCTACTTACTGAGCATGAGTCACTAGGAGGTGGCTGCCAAAAGCAACTCAAGACTATGACAGTGGTATAATTTTTCTTTTAATCTTGGCATGGAGAATACTATAAAACTAGAAAAAAAAAAGCACAAAGAAGAGGAATCTTGTTCTAGAATGGTCACTACCCAAGGGCATGGGAGGGCAAGGGCAATTTTTTTTTAAGTGACCATGATAATAGGGAATTACTGAGAAGTTCCTATATAAGAAAGTGGAATATTCCTTAAATTCCATTCTCCTAAGTGAGTACCATAAGTGGTGTAGGAGAGAAAAATTTGTCAACACAAAATATGTCTCTTTGGTATGAGAACTAATTTAGACAAATTATTTTTAAGAAACAGATGGCTGAATAAGTGTTTTGTTTTTGTTTTTACCTTCCTAACTGTCCAAAAGAATTTAGATAGCTCACTTTTTGGTTCAGGCTCCCTATCACCAAAGATTACTGTTTTACATAATAAATACTTCCCTGCATGGCACTACAAACAAATATTTGTTTACCAAACATTTCCTTTTCCCAGTGTCTTGTGAAATATCTTCTTTTTTGAAGTCCTACACCGCAACCCCCTTTACTTAGCTCAGGGTAGCATATATGCCTCATTTTCCTGACTGCCTGTGGGTCTCCTATTCCTATGGGGCCCTGTGCGTACATACTTTGGTTTGGTTTTCTCCTGTTAATCTCATGTCAATTCCATTATTAGATCAGCCAGAAGAGAAATTTTCCTCTACCCTTCTAGATTCTTCTCCAACAGTGAGAAATGGAAAAAAAAATGATAATGACTTAAGAGGACTGTATGGGACTGGGACTTTATGTGAAATTTCAGAGCATGAATAGGAAGGCAAAGTCAGCTTTCCCTAATAAAGGTTAGGTATGAACACTATATATGTTAAACATGATTCTATATATGCTTGATGTACATTACTCAATAAAATTATCAGGCTGCTAGAGCCAATCTAAATTAGACAAATGAATTGTATAAGACTTGACAATTGAAAAACCATTTCATGTAATTCTATTGATGACTCACATTCTTGTACTTCTGGAATGGTGGAGAAATCAGAAGCTGAGCTAGAACAATAAAGCATCAGTACCTATGTTCTATGAGGTCCCAGGCCCTAGAACAACAGAAGCTGGTGTGACTATGCCAGGTTTTTAATCACACAATCAGAATGGAATCAACTCTGGGACTAGAGCAAAAAATCACCAATGAAAAGGACTCTTAGTTGAGAGGTGAAATTGTGGTATGCTGACTAAACCCTCCTCAATGAAATCCTTTGAAAAGCATAACTGATAAGAGTTTACCACAGAATTGTCCTAGGAGAGCCACATCCTCCTTAGTAATTGGAGTCACCCTGCAAGCCTCTTTTTCACACACACTAACCCACTCCTATTGATGTGTTCACTTATCTGGGGGTCAAGGAGGACATATTAAGAGTATTTCAAATCACATTCCCCTCTGTTTTCAGGAGAGACTGAATGTAAGGGAAACAGTCCAATATTGACTACTCAAGAAGATATTTTTAGCTAGGGAGAATTTAAGTGCTTACTACTCCTTATGTGTACCTAGGACCAAGGACATCAGTAGTACGCAGGAGTTTAATAATGCAGATGCACAGGCTCTAACCCAGAAATACTGAATCAGAATCTGCATTTTAACAAGCACCCCAGGTGATTCATGAGCACATCAGAGAAGCCTTAATCTAAATTTCATGAGAAAAAATTCTCAGCTATTCATGGTTTTTGCCTTAAATCCTGGCATCTAGAAGGAATTCAATATCATTTGCTAGAAGAATGAATGAATAAATTAATCAGTGGATTATTTTCAATTTTTACTTTAATATTTTAAGAAGATATTCTTATTAAAAATGTTAAATTGTATAGTTCAGAGTTAACAATATGGATGCTCAGCACTTGAAATGAGCCAGGTGTTAAGCTGGGCTTTAGGAATGATAATGATAATGATCTGCTAATGATTCTTTTAAATACATTAAGAAACCTCTATTCCAAGAGTTATAGGTCTGATTATATGACAAATATATTAAAATTTAGACAGTGATATTTAATAGTATAGGACAACAAAATAATTTACATGATAAATTATATGGAAAATTCCAAAAGATTTTATTTCTACATAAAAAGAATAACATTAGGAGTAACTAAGGTGTATTCTATGTTTAGCAGATAATTTTCAATAGAGGAGAAGCTAAGATTTAGTTTACTATCACTTAGTAAGATAAGCACTTACAATGCACTAAGTACTATTATGAGCATATTACATGTGTTTATATTTAACTCAATTATCACATCCTTAGCATAGGATATTAATAATTTACAAGGAAAACCTGAATCATAGAATAGTTTATTAACATGCCCAAGGCCCACAGCAATTAAGTGAGAGGTGATTCAATGTGACTAATCTGACTAGAGCTCAGTCAAAGTAATGAAGTTTTCCTAACAGCTGGGACTTTTCCTTGGACTGGTGGGTGGAGGGAAGGGAGGGAGGTGGATAGATTAGAATAGCTAAAGCTGAAAGGTAAACAAAACAGCAGGAGCAAAAATCAAGGTACTGATAATCATGTGGTGATACTGAGCATCATGAGTAACAAATCAAGATGCTGAATTTAGTAAATCAAAGAACAAGTGACGCAGAGGAAAAGCCGATTCTTACCTTGGACTTGCATCCCAGCTCCCTTCACTCACTGGCCCTGAGATCTCAAACACCAAACTTCTTTGATCTCCCCCTTCTTCAAATATCCCATAAGGTGGATATAAAAATTGGATGTTCCCAATAAGTTAACTTTATCAGAATTATATTTGTAGTTCTAAAGCATCAATCAGATCAACAAAATCCCAAATTAGTCCCAATTTAAAGGCTTTAGTGTCTCATCTCTGACAAAGGAAATTCAACCTAAGAAACCAAGTACAAACTGTCCTGACTAGATCACATACCTGATTAAGTTTTACAGCCAATTTTCTGCATACATGGATCCTTTCTTTCTACCCTCATCTAGAAGACATTTGGACTTCTGCCTTTTAGCTACCTTAACCAATGTTGGTAACAAAACAATGCTTTTACAGAAGCCCAAATGACACTAAACATTTCCCTTATCTCCACGTGAATCTCTGTGCAACATTATGTATGTGGGTATACAATAAGCGTGGGATAATTATACATTGTATATGTGATGTCAGAAGTCTATTATTGTGGCATTCTGAAGACCATGTTTTCAAAGCATTTTCCTATAAAGTCAGTGCAAATTAAATATAAAACTCCAGCTTGATTCCACATAAATTATAGAGTTGGTCAGTCATGGAGATAAAATTACATCTAGAGTTCCCACTGGCATTATAAGAAATGAAACTGAAAAGGGCACTCTTCTACTGAACAACAGGTATCCCAGATTCTTAATGTTATCATTTACGGACCTAGACACAAATCATGAATTTTAAAATAAGCCCTTACACAAGCCTGAGAGAATTATAGTAATGGTTAATAAGCTTCTGGTTTTCTAGAGAGAGTACAACTATGCTTTGACAGAATCTGGCTCATTAAGGAATAATTATATTTTCTTTTATGTAATTTGAGTTCTGAATTCATGCCTCCATTTGATTTGGTTGTGTGGGGGGTTTTATTTTGGTTTGGTTTTGTTTTTTACCTTATTTTAATAAATCCCCCATTCATACTGACTGTGAAGTGAAACTTGCATCATGGTTTGGCATTTCCTTTAATTTTCTCTTTTCAACTAGAAATCATATACATACTGGAAATGTCTTGACAATGAGGTTTCTAATGTAATCAAGCTAGGTTAAGATTTCATTTATTTATTTATTTTTTTTAATTTATTTATTTATTTATGATAGTCACAGAGAGAGAGAGAGAGAGAGAGAGGCAGAGACACAGGCAGAGGGAGAAGCAGGCTCCATGCACCGGGAGCCCGACGTGGGACTCGATCCCGGGTCTCCAGGATCGCGCCCTGGGTCAAAGGCAGGCGCCAAACCGCTGCGCCACCCAGGGATCCCGATTTCATTTATTTTTTAAGAAAATTAAGAGACTATTCAATTATTACTAGAAAGGTTGACATCAGTCTTTGACTTAACAGTGTTAACAGGTTACTTTTTCTCATGATTGAAACAAATTACAACACAGTTACAGTACAGTCTTATTCAACACCTCTAAGAGTCAGAAAGGTAATAAATTTTGAACCAGGAACAAAGTAGAATTATGATATTTTAGTGTTTAGCTTGTCTCAAAATAGTCTATAAGTATTAATAAAAATTATAAATCTAGAATTCTTTCTTGCAAGAAATGGCACATAAAATCCATTCACCTATATCAAAAATAAAAGGAACAAATTAGGAAAGAAATAGCTGCTCCCCAACCAGTTTATGAAAGATTTGCCATTTGTTTCTGAGGTTGTTTTGTTTGAGTTTTTTGTTTGTTTGTTTGTTTGTTTGTTTTTTGCTAAGCAAGCAACATTCTAAAATAATTGCTTAAAAAAAAGAGTATAGAAAGCCTTACATATAAAACTGGATTGTGTCTTAATGATGAACACAAAAGTCCATTCATCTAGTTCAAAGGATGATTGGTGATCAGAATGTTTTTCAATCATAATCTTATTGAGCAGGTACAAATATTTATTTTCCTGGGAAACAGCTTTTAGCATCACTGAATTTATTATATGCATACATTCATTTATTTCCTTAGTCTTCAGAGTAGAGAGGATGTTTCCATACCAAGTATTAAGCATGAACAATGACCCTAAAATCAGATGGAGAAAATGCTATTCTTTCATGTAATAGAAGAAGAAATAGAAGTTGAAAGAATAATAAGAGTTGCAGAGATGGTGGATCTCCCCGTTTCTAATCTCTAGAAAGCAAGTGCAAGTATATTCACTCTCTTTCCTGTACATGTTTGCATAGTGTCTGAGAATTTTCTTCATCCAGAAGAATACCCCATAGTGTTACAAAACCAGTATCACATATTCTAACACCTATACGGTCAGTAGAGGTAATTATTTTTTTTGATGCATATCACAAATCCTTTAGTTATTAGATTACTTTCTTCTCTATCCTCCCTCGTCCCCTCCTCCCCTCCTCCCCCTTTTTTTTTTGCTCCAGAAAGACTGTAGTTGATTCTTTTAAGAAACACCTTCCTGGGAAAAGAAATGTTGGGAAATATCAGGAAGGGAGACAGAACATAAAGACTCCTAACTCAGGGAAACGAACTAGGGGTGGTGGAAAGGGAGGAGGGCGGGTGTTGGAGGGAAATGGGTGACGGGCACTGAGGTGGACACTTGACGGGATGAGCACTGGGTGTTTTTCTGTATGTTGGTAAATTGAACACCAATAAAAATTAATTAAAAAAAAAACTTGATTTAAAGAAAGGAAGAGCATCAAAGAATGAATAAGGGAATAGAGGTTTTTCTTATTCTTATTGAGCTAACAAATAAGAGTTTTTTAAAAAATAATAACAGCAACAATGTATTTGATTATGTATACTATGTATATGTTTTATACATGTGCTTTATTCTATATGCTTACATAGAAGAAAAATGAATGACACCACTGATGTAACTGAGGAGAGGAAAGAATTAGGATTATTTTATTATTATAAGATATTTGCAGTACCTGTAAAGTGGTATGGTGTTATTTGAAAATGGACTTTGATTTTTTTAATAATAAATTTATTTTTTATTGGTGTTCAAAAAAAAAAAAAAAAAAAAGAAACACCTTCCTTAGGAGGTGGTGGAGGGAATTCTCTCCTCTTTTCTCCCTTATGAGATAATCCTTAATCTCCAAAGCTCTGAAAGCCAGCGAGTGGAATCTCTTATAAAGATTTTTCTCTGCTCTCAATGTGAAAAAAAAAAGGGGGAGTGTAAAAATAGTACCCAGGTCTTTCTTAAGCTGAAACTACCTAACATATTTACCACACAGATACCAATCTAAAATATCTCAAACTGGATCTTACAGATCTGATTATCCCTCTTCCCACTCCATGTATTAGGAATGTTGTAGTGAGACTATCTGGAAGTCTACAAAAACATTGCTCCTGATGCAGAAAGTTTGACATACTGGAGGAAGACTGTACTTCTGTTCCCAAATATTTATATCCCTTCTTACCTTTGCATAAATTTTCCCTACCTATGGTCAGACTTGGCCACACAAATTGCTTTGACTGATGAAATATGAGCAAATAATATAATGGCACATCCTTCTAAATTGAACTTTTGGATAGAACTTCATGGTTCCTCTTGGTCCCTGACTTCTTTCATGAAGGTAAAGGGGAGCTGTTGCCTCAGCCTGGATTCTTGAAGACCACTAGAGCTGACTGAAGTCCTCATAGAAGGAAAGCAAGAAATATTCAATTCTTATAACCATTGAGATTTTGGCGTTGTTATCAGAGGTGCCAATTCTAATGGTTTTTGTTAACACTGGAATTTCACCATTAAAAAACAAACACAAAAACTGGTACTGGGCTGCAGGCTGTAATTAAAGGCATTTTGAAAAGAAGGCAAATATTATTATGCAGTGCAGTTTAACTCTTTCCTGTAATAATCTGGAAGGCAGAAATTTCACTTAATGAAATTTTGACTTTGGGAGCACAGGTTTCAAACAGATCATTCCTAGTATAAATTATTCATTTCCATAATTGATAGACTCAAAGTAATGACTATTGAATATAGGCATTAGAGAAAATAAACCCAGATATCCTGAGACCTAATAAAGTTTCAAAATGGGACTATTTTACACCTATGGTCAGAGAAAAGAGTAAAAAAGAGAAATGCTTTGGGCCATTAAAGCTGATTAAGACTCATTCTGAATAAAACTCAGGCTCAGGAAAAAAAAAATCTGATGGTCTTGGGTGGCTACAGTGAAAGCATTCAGTTGGCCAAAATAGCTCAGGGAAAAGAGACAAAATGCCTGGTCCCACAGAAGTCAAAAGTCAGAAGTTGGAGAAGTTCAAAGAAAATCTAATTATGTCTTCAGAGTAACACAATGCTCAAAAAATTATTATGGCTATTGGCACACACAGTTGGATGGGATCAAAGACACTTTTTAAAGAAGTCCTTTTAGAAATTTCCATTGCCATCAGCCTGGATTAAAAAAAACCTGATTGCTAGACTTGTAAAATGATCTTTGGCACTTGGTTTTCTGGGGCAGGAGCAGGCTGGGAAAGTTCCTTATTCTCCTCAGAGAAAGTCTACTTCTCAAAGTCTGTACCAGCTGTAGCCAAGAATGAAAATGCAGACATAGAGTCCTTTTCAGAGTGGATCCAGCAGCTAAGGACATCAGCGAACTTGGAGTTATTCATAGGTAAGAGAATCTAGCCTAATCAAAGAATATATGCCAGGACCAGGGTAAGAGATCCTTATCTTATTTATCCAATGCAATTGTCATTCTTCCCTGTTCTGAATAGAAAACTTTATTGAAGCTGCTCTGCCTTGATCCATATTTGTTTGTTGTGTGCAGTTACTGGGAACATGGACGCAGAAAGTGTCTTAGAGAACTTGGGAAGCCACATCCAGATTCAAGGTAGACTGCAAGATTATGGAGTTTTAATTTGTTTCTCTGTGTGTGTGTATGCACGTGCGCGTGTGTGTATGCATGCAAATAAGAGAATGTAAACGAAAGGATAAATTTTATTTCTTTCCAACAGTCTGATTTTCAGGCTTAATAATGTGACTTCTCTGGCCAGTATAAGCATAAGGATATGATACATGCCTAATCAAGTAATTTAAATGCAACGGTTTGGCTCATCCTCTTGCATTTTTACCCTCTGAGTTAAAACCAGTATGCCGATTACAGAGAGAGGGCTTTCAGCCTGGGCTCAGGAATGAGAAAACCTGTGAAATAGAGCTGCACTTGGCCCATAGCCTTCATTTACCGTGAATAACAAGTATTTGTTTTAACCCACTGAAATTTCGGAATTGTCACAGCAGCAAATGCTGATTAATGCATTCTGTAAACTAAAAAAAGGTATTTAACTACAAATATTATAGTTTAAAACTTGATATTTAATTTTAAGTTATTAAGTTATTAAATTAAGATATTTAATTTTAAGTTATTAAAATATAAATTACATTATATATATTAGATAAGTGCCCCCCTCAGTGCCTGCCACCCAGTCACCCCCACCCTTCCCACCTCACTTTTTCACCACCTCTTGTTTGTTTCCCAGAGTTAGGAGTCTCTCATGTTGCCTCCCTCTCTGATATTTCACACTCATTTTTTTCTCCTTTCCCCTTTATTCCCTTTCACTATTTTTTATATTCCCCAAATGAAAGAGACCATATAATGTTTGTCCTTCTCCAATTGACTTACTTCACTCAGCATAATACCCTCCAATTCCATCCACATCCAAGCAAATGGTGGGGATTTGTCACTTCTAATGGCTGAGGAATATTCCATTGTATACATAGACCACATCTTCTTTATCCATTCATCTTTTGATGGACACCGAGGCTCCTTCCACAGTTTGGCTATTGTGGACATTGCTGCTAGAAACATTGAGGTGCAGGTGTCCCGGGGTTTCACTGCATCTGTATCTTTGGGGTAAATCCCCAACGGTGCAATTCGTGGGTCGTAGGGCAGGTCTATTTTTAACTCTTTGAGGAACCTCCACACAGTTTTCCAGAGTGGCTGCACCAGTTCACATTCCCACCAACAGTGCAAGAGGGTTCCCTTTTCTCCGCATCCTCTCCAACATTTGTGGTTTCCTGCCTTGTTAATTTTCCCCATTCTCACTGGTGTGAGGTGGGATCTCATTGTGGTTTTGATTTGTATTTCCCTGATGGCAAGTGATGCGGAGCATTTTCTCATGTGCTTGTGGGCCATGTCTATGTTTTATTTGGTGAAATTTCTGTTCATGTCTTTTGCCCATTTCATAATTGGATTGTTTGTTTCTTTGCTGTTGAGGTTACTAAGTTCTTTATAGATCTTGGATACTAGCCCTTTATCTGATACGTCATTTACAAATCTCTTCTCCCATTCTATAGGTTGTCTATTAGTTTTGTCGACTGTTTCTTTTGCTGTGCAGAAGCTTTTTGTCTTGATTAAGTCCCAATAGTTCATTTTTGCTTTTTTCTCTTGCATTCATGGATGCATCTTGCAAGAAGGTACTGTGGCCAAGTTCAAAAAGGGTGTTGCCTGTGTTCTCCTCTAGGATTTTGATGGAATCTAATCTCACATTTAAATCTTTCACCCATTTTGAGTTCATCATTGTGTATGGTATAAGAGAAAGGTACAGTTTCATTCTTCTGCATGTGGATGTCCAATTCACCCAGCACCATTTATTGAAGAGACTGTCTTTCTTCCAGTGGATAGTCTTCCTGCTTTGTCGCATATTAGTTGACCATAAAGTTGAGGGTCCACTTCTGGATTCTCTATTCTGTTCCACTGATCTATGTGTCTGTTTTTGTGCCAGGACCACACTGTCTTGATGCCCACAGCTTTGTAGTACAACCTGAAATCTGGCATTGTGATGCCTCCAGCTATAGTTTTCTTTTTTAATATTCCCCTGGCTATTCAGGGTCTTTTCTGATTCCACACAAATCTTAAGATGATTTGTTCCAACTCTCTGAAGAAAGTCCATGGTATTTTGATAGGGATTGCAGTAAATGTGTAAATTGCCCTGGGTAACATTGACATTTTCACACTATTAATTCTTCCAATACATGAGCGTGGATATTTTTCCATCTCTTTGTGTCTTCCTCAATTTCTTTCAGAAGTGTTCTGTAGTTTTTAGGGTAGAGATCCTTTACCTCTTTGGTTAGGTTTATTCCTAGGTATCTTATGCTTTTGGGTGCAATTGTAAATAGGACTGACTCCTTAATTTCTCTTTCTTCAGTATCATTGTGATTGTAGAGAAATGCCACTGATTTCTGGGCATTGATTTTGTATCCTGCCACACTGACGAATTGTTGTCAGTTCTAGCAATCTTGGGGTGGAGTCTTTTGGGTTTTCCATGTAGAGTATCATGTCATTTGCAAAGAGGGAGAGTTTGACTTCTTTTTGCTAATTTGAATGCCTTTGATTTCTTTTGTTGTCTGATTGCTGAGGCTAGGACTTCTAGTACTATGTTGAATAGCAGTGGTGAGAGTGAACATCCCTGTCGTGTTCCTGAACTTAGGGGAAAGGCTCCCAGTGCTTCCCCATTGAGAATGATATTTGCTGTGGACTTTTCATAGATGGCTTTTAAGATGTTGAGGAATGTTCCCTCTATCCCTACACTCTGAAGAGTTTTGATCAGGACTGAATGCTGTATTTTTCAAATGCTTTCTCTGCATCTATTGAGAGAAACATATGGCTCTTGTTTTTTCTCTTGTTGATATGATGAATCACATTGATTGCTTATTAGTGTTGAACCAGCCTTGCATCCCGGGGATAAATCCCACTTGATCATGGTGAATAATCTTCTTAATGTATTGTTGGATCCTATTAGGAAGTATCTGGTTGAGAATTTTGGCATCAGGGATATTGGTCTATAATTCTTTTTGGTGGGGTCTTTGTTTGCTTTTGAAAGTAAGGTGATGCTGGCCTCATAGAACGACTTTGGAAGTACTCCATGTCTTTCTATCTTTCCAAACAGCTTTAGTAGAATAGGTATGGTTTCTTCTTTAAACGTTTGATAGGAGTCCCCTGGGAAGCCATCTGGCCCTGGACTTTTGTGTTTTGGGAGGTTTTTGATGACTGCTTCAATTTCCTCCCTGCTTATCAGCCTGTTCAGCTTTTCTACTTCTTCCTGTTCCAGTTTGGGTAGTTTGTGGTTTTCCAGAAATGCGTCAATTTCTTGTAGATTGCCTAATTTATTGGCGTAAAGCTGCTCATAGTAAGTTTTTAAAATTGTTTGTATTTCCTTGATATTGGTGGTGATCTCTCCTTTCACATTCATGATTTTACTAATTAGAGTCTTTTCTCCTTTCTTTTTAATAAGGCTGGCTAATGCTTTATCTATCTTATTAATTCTTTCAAAGAACCAACTCCTGGTTTTGTTGATCTATTCCATAGTTCTTCTGTCACTATTTCATTTAGTTCTGCTCGAATCTTTATTAATTCTCTTCTTCTGCTAGATGCAGGATCTGTTTGCCTTTTTTTTTCCAGCAACTTTAGGTGTAAGGTTAGCTTTTCTATTTGAGTTCTTTTCAGTTTTTGGATGGATGTTTGTATTGTGATGTATTTCCCCCTCAGGACTGCTTTTGCTGTATCCCAAAGATTTTGAATGGTTGTATCTTCAATCTCATTAGTTTCCATGAGTCTTTTAATTTTTTATTTTTTTTAAAGATTTTATTTGTTTATTCACAAGAGACACACAAAGAGAGAGAGAGGCAGAGACACAGGCAGAGGGAGAAGCGGGCTCCATACAGGGAGCCCGACGTGGGACTCAATCCTGGGTCTCCAGGATCACACCCTGAGGTGAAGGCGGCGCTAGACTGCTGAGCCACCTGGTCTGCCCTGCATGAATCTTAAATTCTTCTCTAATTTCCTGGTTGACCCTTTCATCTTTTAGCAGGATGGTCCTTAACCTCCACGTGTTTGAGATCCTTCCAATCTTCTTGTTGTGATTTAGTACTAATTTCAAAGCATTATGGTCTGAAAATATGCAGGAGATGATTCCAATCTTTTGGTATCAGTTAAGACCGGATTTGTGACCCAGTATGTGGTCTATTCTGGAGTAAGTTCCATGTACACTTGAGAAGAATGGGTATTCAGTTGCATTTGGATGTAAAGTTCGTAAATATCTGTGAAATCCATCTGATCCAGTGTATCATTTAAAGCTCTTGTTTCTTTGGAGATGTGCTTAGAACACCTGTGGATTGTAGAAAGCGTTATGTTCAAGTCACCAAGTATAAGTGTATTATTATCTAAGTATGTCTTAACTTTGGTTATTAATTGATTGATATACTAGGCAGCACCCACATTCGGGGCATAAATACTGATGACTGTTAAGTCCTCTTGTTGGATAGATCCTTTAAGTATTATATAGTGTCCCTCTTCATCTCTTACTACAGTCTTCAGGATAAATTTTAGTATATCTGATATAAGGATGGCTACCCCTGCTTTCTTTTGAGGACCATTTGAATGGTAAATTGTTCTCCAACCTTTTATTTTCAGGCTGTAGGTGTCCTTCTGTCTAAAATGAGTCTCTTGTAGACAGCAAATAGATGGGTCCTGCTTTTTTACCCAGTCTGAAACCCTGTGCCTTTTGATGGGGTTATTAAGCCCATTCATGTTCAGAGTTACTATTGAAAGATATGAATTTAGTGTCATCATCATACCTATTCAGTCCCTGTTTTTGTGGATTGTTCCCTTGGACTTCCTCTTTCTATTACAGAATCCCCCTTAGTATTTCTTGCAGAGCTGGCTTGGTGTTCACATATTCTTCCAGTTTCTGCATGTCTTGAAAGCTCTTTATCTCCCCTTCCATTCTGAATTGAGCCTTGCTGGATAAAGTATACTTGGCTGCAGGTTCTTCTCATTTAGGGCCCTGAATATATCCTACCAGCCCTTTCTGGCTTGCCAGGTCCCTGTGGAGAGGTCTGCTGTTAATCTAATATTTCTCCCCATAAAAGTTAGAGATTTCTTGTCTCTTACTGCCTTAAGGATTTTCTCTTTATCTTTGGAATTTGCAAGCTTAACTATTAAGTGTTGAGGTGTTGAGCAGTTTTTATTGATTTTAGAGGGGGATCTCTCTATTTCCTGGATCTGAATGCCTCTTTCCCTTCCCAGGTTAGGAAAGTTCTCAGCTATGATTTGTTCAAATACATATTCTGGACCTCTGTCCCTCTCGGCGCCCTCGGGAACCCCAAGTATACATAGATTGTCCTTCTGAGGCTGTCATTCATTTCCCTTAACCTATCCTCATGATCTTTTAATTGTTTGTCCCTTTTTTCCTCAGTTTTCCTCCTTGCCGGGAACTTGTCTTCTATTTCTCTCACTCGTTCTTCTAATTGGTTAACCCTCATCGTTAGGACCTCTAGTTTGGATTGCATCTCATTTAATTGATTTTTATTTTTGGCCTGATTAGATCCAAATTCTGCAGTCATGAAGTCTCTTGAATCCTTTATGCTTTTTTCTAGAGCCACCAGTAGCTTTATAATTGTGCTTCTGATTTGGGTTCCTGACATTGAATTGTAATCCAAATTTTGTAACTCTGTGGGATAGAGGACTGTTTCTGATTCTTTCTTTTGAAGTGAGTTTTCCCTTCTAGTCATTTTGCTCAGTGCAGAGTGGCCAAAAACAAGTTGTACTGGGAAAAGGAGAAAAAGAGAGAAGAGAAGAAGAAGAAGAAGAAGAAAGAAGAAGAAGAAGAAGAAGAAGAAGAAGAAGAAGAAGAAGAAGAAGAAGAAAGAAGAAGAAAGAAGAAGAAAGAAGAAGAAAGAAGAAGAAGAAGAAAGAAGAAGGAAGAAGAAGGAAGAAGAAGGAAGAAGAAGGAAGAAGAAGGAAGAAGAAGGAAGAAGAAGGAAGAAGAAGGAAGAAGAAGAAGAAGAAGAAGAAGAAGAAGAAGAAGAAGAAGAAGAAGAAGAAGAAGAAGAAAGAGAAAAAAGGGGGGGAAGCAAACAGAAAACAAAAGAACAAGGGGTAGTATCCTCTGATTCTATATACTTTAAATTCCTCAACTTCCCCTGGAACTTTCCAGTGTTACTTGGTCAATAACTTGCTTTTCCCCTGTCCTTCTAGCTGGTCTTCTGGGGGAGGGGCCTGCTGTGCTGATTCTCAGGTTAAGCACCTATTGGAGCTGCCCAGCCCCCTGCCAGGTGCAGGGCTCAGTGGGAGTTCTTTATCCTGTTTATCCTGTGAGGTACTTGGGACGCTCAGTGGAGGTTGTTTATCCTGTGAGGCCCCAGGCGAAACAACAACAGTGGCGGTGGCCAGCTCTCCAGCCCTAGAGTCACCTCCTGCAGTAACATCTCAGCTCTCAGACCAGGAGCCTGGATGCTCGGGATCTGGGGCCGCAGATATGCATGCTCGGCGCCACCCAGTGGCAGGAAGGTCCTGGCTGTCCTGTGTCCTCCCGGCCCCTGCCTGTCCCAGGGGAGAGCACCGGGATCCTGGGCTGTGTCTCCTAGTGCCCTGGGCTCCCGGGCCTGCACCGCTGGAATCATGCTCCCTGGGCGCACAGCCCCCTCCGTGTGGAGCCGCAGCTGGAGCTACTGCAGAGCTGCTCCCGGGGGCCACCGTGGGCACTACAGCCCTTTAGGGAGCTCGGCGGTAGTGTGTGGGGCACTCTCCTGGGGCCCAGTTCCTCTGTTACTGCCCTTGGGAGCCTGAGGGCATCCCCGCCCCTCCTGGGATCCTACTCCAACTCCCTGCGAGCGCCTTTCCATCCCTGAAGATTGGTGAAGCTCCTGCTTCTCCAGGCCTGGGCTTTCCTGTCCTTGGGGCACTCGCCACCCCTCTTACCTCGGCTGCTCCCGGGGCCCCTCCCCTTGGATGCTTTTTTATTTCTTTATTTTTCCATCTTCCTACCTTGATAGAAGCGCAAAGTCTTCTCACTGTTTCATTCCAGCCATTCTCTCTTTAAATTTCAGGCCGAATTTTTAGGTTTTCAGGATGATTTGAAAGTTATCTAGGTAATTTGGTGGGGACAGGTGACTTGGGGACCCTACTCTTCCACCATCTTGCCCCTAGAAGTATTAAAGAATTTTCTAAGTCCCAATGGTGCTGTAAGTGATTTGGCTAAGTACAATTTTGTTTATTGTTATTTTCATTCTTAGGTCTACTTACACTATTTAGCAAAGAAATAAAGAAAATGATCCTATTTATAATACCATCAAAAATAAAATACCTAGGCCGGGGAGAGTGTCCCCAGGACAGGAAAACTCCGACCGGGAGAAGCAGGAGCTACACCAACCTTCCCGGGCGGAAAGGCCTCGCAGGGAGTTGGAGCAGGACCCAGGAGGGCGGAGATGCCCTCGGGCTCCCAGGGGCACTAACAGGCACCTGCGACCTGGGAGAGTGCGCTGAGCTCCCTAAGGGCTGCAGCGTGCACGGCGGGACCCGGAGCAGCTCGGAGGGGCTCGGGCGGCGGGTCCACAGAGGGGGCTGCAGGGCGGAGCGCTAATCCAAGAGCGCAGGCCCCGGAGCACTGGGCACCGGGACACAGCCCAGGATCCGGCCTCCCCCGGGACAGGCAGAGGCCAGGAGGGCCCAGGACAGTGAGGACGCTCCTGCCCCGAGCTGAGCAGATCAGCGGCCCCGCCCTGGAGCCTCCAGGCCCTGCAGACGGAGAGGCCCGGAGCTACTGCGGGAGCTGACTCCAGGGCTGCAGAGCTGGCCCCGCCACTGCAGTTGTTCCTCCTGGGGCCTCACGGGGTAAACAGCCCCCACTGAGCCCTGCACCAGGCAGGGGGCAGAGCAGCTCCCCCAAGTGCTAACACCTGAAAATCAGCACAACAGGCCCCTCCCCCAGAAGACCAGCTAGACGGACAAGTTCCAGGGGAAGTCAAGGGACTTAAAGTATACAGAATCAGAAGGTACTCCCCCATGGTTTTTTCTTTTCTTTTTTTTCTTTTTGATTTCTGTTTGCTTCCCGCACCCTTTTTTTCCTTTCATTTTTTTTCTTTCTCTTTTTCTTTGCTTTTCCTCCTTTTTTTCTTCCTTTTTTCTTTTTCTCTTTCCTTTCCTTCTTTCTCTCCTCTCTTTTTCTCCTTTGCCCAATACAACTTGTTTTTGCCCACTCTGCACTGAGCAAAATGACTAGAAGGAAAACCTCAGCTCAAAAGAAAGTAACAGTCCTCTCTCCCACAGAGTTACAAAATCTGGATTACAATTGAATGTCAGAAAGCCAATTCAGAAGCACTATTATACAGCTACTGGTGGCTCTAGAAAAAAGCATAAAGGACTCAACAGACTTCATGACTGCAGAATCTAATCAGGCAGAAATTAAAAAAACAATCGAATGAGATGCAATCCAAACTAGAAGTCCTAACGATGAGGCTTAACGAGGTGGAAGATCTAGTGAGTGACATAGAAGACAAGTTGATGGCAAAGAGGGAAACTGAGGAAAAAAGACACAAACAATTAAAAGGCCATGAGGATAGATTAAGGGAAATAAACGACAGACTGAGGAAGAAAAACCTACGTTTCATTGGGGTTCCCGAGGGCGCCGAAAGGGACAGAGGGCCAGAATACGTATTTGAACAAATCATAGCTGAGAACTTTCCTAACCTGGGAAGGGAAAGAGGCATTCAGATCCAGGAAATAGAGAGATCCCCCTCTAAAATCAATAAAAACTGCTCAACACCTCAACACTTAATAGTTAAGCTTCCATATTCCAAAGATAAAGAGAAAATCCTTAAGGCAGTAAGAGAAAAGAAATCTCTAACTTTTATGGGGAGAAATATTTGATTAACAGCAGACCTCTCCACAGGGACCTGGCAAGCCAGAAAGGGCTGGTAGGATATATTCAGGGCCCTAAATGAGAAGAACCTGCAGCCAAGTATACTTTATCCAGCAAGGCTCAATTCAGAATGGAAGGGGAGATAAAGAGCTTTCAAGACATGCAGAAACTGGAAGAATATGTGAACACCAAGCCAGCTCTGCAAGAAATACTAAGGGGGATTCTGTAATAGAAAGAGGAAGTCCAAGGGAACAATCCACAAAAACAGGGACTGAATAGGTATCATGATGACACTAAATTCACATCTTTCAATAGTAACTCTGAACGTGAACGGGCTTAATAACCCCATCAAAGGCACAGGGTTTCAGACTGGATAAAAAAGCAGGACTCATCTATTTGCTGTCTACAAGAGACTCATTTTAGACAGAAGGACACCTACAGCCTGAAAATAAAAGGTTGGAGAACAATTTACCATTCAAATGGTCCTCAAAAGAAAGCAGGGGTAGCCATCCTTATATCAGATAAACTAAAATTTACCCCGAAGACTGTAGTGAGAGAAGAAGAGGGACACTATATAATACTTAAAGGATCTATCCAACAAGAAGACTTAACAATCCTCAATATATGTGCCCCGAATGTGGGAGCTCCCAAATATTTAAATCAATTAATTAGCAAAGTGAAGAAATACCTAGATAATAATACACTTATACTTGGTGACTTCAATCTAGCACTTTCTATACTATATAGGTCTTCTAAACACAACATCTCTAAAGAAACAAGAGATTTAAATGATACACTGGACCAGATGGATTTCACAGATATCTACAGAACTTTACATCCAAACTCAACTGAATACACATTCTTCTCAAGTGCACATGGAACTTTCTCCAGAATAGACCACATACTGGGTCACAAATCGGGTCTGAACTGATACCAAAAGATTGGGATTGTCCCCTGCATATTCTCAGACCATAATGCCTTGAAATTAGACCTAAATCACAACAAGAAGATTGGAAGGACCTCAAACACGTGGAGGTTAAGGACCATCCTGCTAAAAGATGAAAGGGTCAACCTGGAAATTAAGGAAGAATTAAAAAGATTCATGGAAAATAATGAGAATGAAGATACAACCATTCAAAATCTTTGGGATGCAGCAAAGCAGTCCTGAGGGGGAAATACATCGCAATACAAGCATCCATTCAAAAACTGGAAAGAACTCAAATACAAAAGCTAACCTTACACATAAAGGAGCTAAAGAAAAAACAGCAAATAGATCCTGCACCCAGCAGAAGAAGTGAGTTAATTAAGATTCGAGCAGAACTCAACGACAACGAGACCAGAAGAACTGTGGAACAGCTCAACAAAACCAGGAGTTGGTTCCTTGAAAGAATTAATATGATAGATAAACCATTAGCCAGCCTTATTAATAAGAAGAGAGAGAAGACTCAAATTAATAAAATCATGAATGAGAAAGGAGAGATCACTACCAACACCAAGGAAATACAAACGATTTTAAAAACATATTATGAACAGCTCTACGCCAATAAATTAGGAAATCTAGAAGAAATGGACGCATTCCTGGAAAGCCACAAATGACCAAAACTGGAACAGGAATAAACAGAAAACCTGAACAGGCCAATAACCAGGGAGCAAATTGAAGCAGTCATCAAAAACCTCCCAAGACACAAAAGTCCAGGGTCAGATGTCTTCCCAGAGGAATTCTATCATATGTTTAAAGAAGAAACCATACCTATTCTACTAAAGCTGTTTGGAAAGATACAAAGAGATGGAGTACTTCTAAATTCGTTGTATGAGGCCAGCATCACCTTAATTCCAAAACCAGACAAAGTTCCCACCAAAAGGGAGAATTATAGACCAATATCCCCGATGAACAGGGATGCAAAAATTCTCAACAAGATACTAGCCAATAGGACCCAACAATACATTAAGAAGATTATTCACCATGACCAAGTAGGATTTATCCCTGGGACACAAGGCTGGTTCAACACTCTTAAAACAATCAATGTGATTCATCATATCAGCAAGAGAAAAACCAAGAACCATATGATCCTCTCATTAGATGCAGAGAAAGCATTTGACAAAATACAGCATCCATTCCTGATCAAAACTCTTCAGAGTGTAGGGATATAGGGAACTTTCCTCGACATCTTAAAAGCCATCTACGAAAAGCCCACAGCAAATATCATTCTCAATGGGGAAGCACTGGGAGCCTTTCCCCTAAGATCAGGAACAAGACAGGGATGTCCACTCTCACCACTGCTATTCAACATAGTACTGGAAGTCCTCGCCTCAGCAATCAGACAACAAAAAGACATTAAAGGCATTCAAATTGGCAAAGAAGAAGTCAAACTCTCCCTCTTCGCCAATGACATGATATTCTACATAGAAATCCCAAAAGCCTCCACCCCAAGATTGCTAGAACTCATACAGCAATTTGGCAGTGTGGAAGGATACAAAATCAATGCCCAGAAATCAATGGCATTTCTATACACTAACAATGAGACTGATGAAAGAGAAATTAAGGAGTCAATCCCATTTACAATTGCACTCAAAAGCATAAGATACCTAGGAATAAACCTCACCAAAGAGGTAAAGGATCTATACCCTAAAAACTACAGAACACTTCTGAAAGAAATTGAGGAAGACACAAAGAGATGAAAAACATCCCATGCTCATGGATTGGAAGAATTAATATTGTGAAAATGTCAATGTTACCCAGGGCAATTTACACATTTACTGCAATCCCTATCAAAATACCATGGACTTTCTTCAGAGAGTTAGAACAAATTATTTTAAGATTTGTGTGGAATCTGAAAAGACCCCGAATAGCCAGGGAATTTTAAAAAAGAAAACCATAGCTGGGGGCATCACAATGCCAGATTTCAGGTTGCACTACAAAGCTGTGGGCATCAAGACAGTGTGGTCCTGGCACAAAAACAGACACATAGATCAATGGAACAGAATAGAGAACCCAGAAGTGGACCCTCAACTTTATGGTCAACTAATATTCGATAATGGAGGAAAGAATATCCACTGGAAGAAAGACAGTCTCTTCAATAAATGGTGCTGGGAAAATAGGACATACACATGCAGAAGAATGAAACTAGATCACTCTCTTGCACCAGACACAAAGATAAACTCAAAATGGATGAAAGATCTAAATGTGAGACTAGAGTCCATCAAAATCCTAGAGGAGAACACAGGCAACACCCTTTTTGAACTCAGCCACAGTAACTTCTTGCAAGATACATCCATGAAGGCAAAAAAAAAAAAAAAAAAGCAAAAATGAACTATTGGGACTTCATCAAGATACGAAGCTTTTGCACAGCAAAGGATACAGTCAACAAAACTAAAAGACAACCTACAGAATGGGAGAAGATATTTGCAAATGACCTATCAGATAAAGGGCTAGTTTCCAAGATCTATAAAGAACTTATTAAACTCAACACCAAAGAAACAAACAATCCAATCATGAAATTGGCAAAAGACATGAAGAGAAATCTCACAGAGGAAGACATGGACATGGCCAACACGCACATGAGAAAATGCTCCGCATCACTTGCCATCAGGGAAATACAAATCAAAACCACAATGAGATCCCACCTCACACCAGTGAGAATGGGGAACATTAACAAGGCAGGAAACCACAAATGTTGGAGAGGATGCGGAGAAATGGGAACCCTCTTGTACTGTTGGTGGGAATGTGAACTGGTGCAGCCACTCTGGAAAACTGTGTGGAGGTTCCTCAAAGAGTTAAAAATAGACCTGCCCTACGACCCAGCAATTGCACTGTTGGGGATTTACCCCAAAGATTCAGATGCAATAAAACGCTGGGACACCTGCACCCCGATGTTTCTAGCAGCAATGTCCACAATAGCCAAACTGTGGAAGGAGCCTCGGTGTCCATCAAAAGATGAATGGATAAAGAAGATGTGGTCTATGTATACAATGGAATATTCCTCAGCCATTAGAAGTGACAAATACCCACCATTTGCTTCAACATGGATGGAACTGGAAGGTATTATGCTGAGTGAAGTAAACAATCGGAGGACAAACATTGTATGTTCTCATTCATTTGGGGAATATAAATAATAGTGAAAGGGAATAGAAGGGAAGGGAGAAGAAATGTGTGGGAAATATCATAAAGGTAGACAGAACATGAGAGACTCCTAACTCTGGGAAATGAACTACGGGTGATGGAAGGGGAGGAGGGCGGGGGGTGGGGTTGAATGGGTGATGGGCACTGAGGGGGCACTTGATGGGATGAGCACTGGGTGTTATTTTGTATGTTGGTACATTGAACACCAATAAAAAATAAATTTATTATTAAAAAAATTAAAAATAAAAAAATAAAATAATAAAATAAAATACCTAGGAATGAATTCATCCAAGGAGGTGAAAGGATTCTGCCCCAACAGAGACCTCTTATGTTCATGACTTGTAATATTTAATATTGTTAAGACATCCATACTATTCAAGTAATCTACAGATTCAATGCAATCCCTGTTAGAGTTCCAATGGTATTATTTACAAAAATAGAAACAAAGTATTAAAATTCATATAGAACAAAGGCCCCCAAATAGCCAAAGTAATCTTAAGAAGAAGACAGCTGGAGGCATCATACTTTTTTATTTCAAAATATATTTTAAAGCTATAAATTAAAACAGAACAGTACTGGTATAAAAACACATAGACCATATATATGACCAAACATATATAGAACAGAAAAGATCCCAGAAATAAGTCTATACACATATAGTCAATTGATTTTTGACAAAAGTGCCAAGAATACACAATGGGTAAACAACAGTGTCTTCAGAAATGGTAAAACAAACAAACAAACAAACAAAAAAACTGTACATCCACAACCAAAAGAATCAACTTAGCCCTTCCTTATCTTTCACCATATACAAAAATCAATGCAAAATGGACTCGATATTTAAATCTAAGACCTGGAACTGTGAAACTTTTAGAAGAAAACTTAAGAGAAAAAATTTCATGACATTGGGCTTGGCAAGGATTTCTATGATAGGATACCAAAACTACAAGCTTCAGAAAGAAAGATTAGCAAGTGTAATAATATCAAATTAAAAAGTTTCTGCAGGGATCCCTGCATGGCTCAGCAGTTTAGCACCTGCCTTTGGCCCAGGGCTGATCCTGTGGTACCGGGATCAAGTCCCACATCCGGCTCCCTGCATGGAGCCTGTCTCTCCCTCTGCCTGTGTCTCTGCCTCTCTCTGTGTGTGTCTCTCATGAATAAATAAATAAAATTTTTTTAAAAAAGTTTCTGCACATCAAAAGGAGCCCTTCAAAAAAGTGAAAAGGCAACCTGCAGAATAGAAGAAAACATTTGCAAACTGCTGATAAGTGATTAATATCTAAGGCACAGGGATCCCTGGGTGGCGCAGCGGTTTGGCGCCTGCCTTTGGCCCAGGGCGCGATCCTGGAGACCCGGGATCGAATCCCACACCGGGCTCCCGGTGCATGGAGCCTGCTTCTCCCTCTGCCTATAACTCTGCCTCTCTCTCTCTCTGTGACTATCATAAATAAATAAAAAAATTAAAAAAAATAATAAAAAATATCTAAAGCACAAAAGAAACTCCCACAACTCAATAGCAAAAACACAAATAATCCAATTACAATTAAAAAGTCCAATAATCCAATTAAAAAGTGGGGAAGGACTGAAGAGACATTTCTCCAAAAATGACATACAAATGCTGGCAGGCATATGAAAAGATGCTGAACTTTATTAATCATCAGGGAAGTGCAATTCAAAACCACAATGAAATAATATTCAGCTTAACATGTGTGAAGGGTTATCATATCTGATAAGGGGTTGACATCCAAAATCTGTAAAGAACATAATTTTAAAATTGTTTTAAATAAGAACCAAAATGTAAGATCCCAAAATAAAATTTTTGCCTGTAGATTTCTAGGCTCAGACGCAATCAGAAGTTAACAATTTAGATTGTATGGAAAGAGTTCTTGAGATTTGCAAACTAAGATCCTGAGAACAAAGATTTTCACCAAAATCATTATAAGCTCTGGTTTCCAGGTTTGGTAAAATTGTGCTTAATAGGCAATGTATAGATGAGGTACCTTAAGGAATCTTAGTTATCAGGTTTAGCTCTATCATAGACCTGTAGAAATTTTTTTCCTTAGAAACATTATAGCTATGATCATAAAATACTTATGGAATAGTCACAATATACCAGGCACTGTGCCATAAAATATACATTAATGTTTTCATTTACTCCTCAAATCAATCTTTTTATAGAACTACTATTATTACCTCATTTTATGTGTGGGGGCAAGGAGACTTTTTAAAGATTAAGTAACCCGCCCAATATCTGTTTGCAGAGTCCCCAGCCAACAATTCTTAAGAGGCAAAGTTGAGGACACAGTAGTCTTCAGCATAGTACTTTTCATTCAAATATTCAAATCTAAAATTCTAAGGAATGATCAGATATTTCTAAACTCTCACCAAGTATGAAGGCACAGAATGGTCCACCTATAGTTTCCTCCATGGTTTACTAGTACATCCTTAGAGACCACTCTAGATCATATTAACTTTCCTTTTACATGAAAAGCCCCTGTTTATTTGCAGGCAGTGTAAATCCTCCCCATTTCTCTCTTAAAATGTGATTTCTTACCCTTCAGGAAGTCTGGTTCTGATGTTTGCTAATGTCTCTAAAATGAGGCAATAAAGGTGAAAAGTAGAAAACGTTAAAGGCATCATGATAAAGAACACCAGACCTGGGGAAGAGGTAGAGGTCAACAGAAAATGAATAAAAGCAAGGACCTAAGAAGAAAATGCGATTATTAACAAAAAATATTCTAAAATATTGGCTTAGTGCTGATCCAGGCAATGATATCTAAAATTAGGTTTATGCTTTCATTTGTTGATCCCTGAGTCATGTACAGAATATAATTATTTATGGGGCTGGATCAGAGGTTAGCAGAGGCTCCTTAAAGTGAAGTTCAAATCAGCTCTTTTTTCCTCAGACTTACCGTCCAGAAGATTGTTCCTGTTAGCGAAGCTTAATATTCTTTACCTTAAGGTGTTCGGGTATTTTACAAATTTCTTTATCTTTTCTGCTTAATGTAAAATTATAAGAGCATTTGAAGCTCTTGTTACATGAAAATGCCATCCCTAGCAAAAAACATACTATAACTTATTAATGCATTGATCTTCCTATTTTGCAATAACAGGTATATATTACAGAAGACATTTCAATCTTACTTGCTTCATTAAGCCTGGAGTCCATGTTCATTGATATATTTTTTCACTTAGCTTATAATCTTAATTATTAACTTAATATTCTATGTTTTTAATATCACAAATACAATAAGGTAGATGTGAATCGTTTTATTATTCAGAGAACACCTAGTTTACATAAAGATTCATTATAACTAATAGCTCTTTACAAAGGTAGTACTAATAACCTACAACAATAGGATTTATGTTCCCTATGAAGTCACAAAGAATCATTAGTTGTATGACAAGAATTCTTCTTAAGTTAAAAGAGTGAATGGTAGACTGGGTTTCACGTGACAGCAATGACTGAAGATGTGAAAATTTCTTGAGGATGTATTAGAATTTTAGCTGTTTTTAGAAGGTCATAACCATGAGCAGTTAAAGCAAATGGAATCATTATTCAATTAAAAAATATGGAACTCTATACTCTATTCTAAGTACTACACAAATAGAATGATATGGAGATAAAAAAAGAATTCTTACCTGAAAATCTAGGATAGAAGATAACAATTTCAGTCCAATTTGACAAATGCAATGAGTAGAATTCAAGATGCTTTGAGAGAAAAGAAGAAAGATTCCTAATCCAGTATTTATGTTTTTGGGGGAGGTAGGGTTGGACAGGATCCACTTAAGTATGTGTGACCCAACCTACATGTAACATTGATTGTAAGCTTCACATGTACATGGTAAATTTTTTTGGTCTGTTTTGTTCATTTATTCCCAGTGCCTACAACCACACCTGTGTATATATCAGTTGCTCAAAACTATATTTGGTGGAAATATATTACTTTTCCTTTTGATACTGTACTAATTATTTTGTATGATTGAATCTACCTACTAATATTACAAACCTTGGGACCTATATATAGTTGTTCATCAGAATGGGGGAAAATATAAATATTTATACTCAACCAAGCAACCAATAACTTTCGGAAATATCTCATGAAGCAGATATCCTTGAGCCATTATTATTTTAGTCCCATTCAAGAACATACTTAGAAATACAGGGGCACCTGGGTGGCACAGTTGGTTAAGCATCCAGCTCTTGGTTTCCACTCAGGTCATGATCTCAGAGTCATGAGATTGAGCCCATGTCAGGCTCTGAGCTCAGTGTGGAGTCTGTTTGAGATTCTCTCTCTTTCTCCCTCTGCCCCTCCCACTCATGCTCACTCATATTCTCTAAAATAAGGCTTTAAAAATAAATTATCAATACAAAACCAGAACTGTACAGTTTCTTTGAGGTTTGTAGATAAGATATTAGAGAAAACCTACAAAAACTGAGCTCCCCTTGCAACTACAGAGCAGAGAGTTCATAGAGGTCTCCAAAAGGAAAGGACAAAGTCATTAGCCAGGTATTTGCCACTGTTTTACATTTTTGATAGTTTTTTTTTTCTGTTAGGTGTTAATATAAATTGGAATGGAAGAGATAGTTTTCAAAATGATCAGAACTTTCTTCCTAAATGCCAGGAGAATAATTACTATACATCCTCCTGGTCCCTATTGAAAACAAGATTCCTTAATAGAAATACATGAGGCAGGCAAGGAGGGATGAGCAAAATGGGTGAAGGAGCAGGAGGTACAGGCTTCCAGTCATAGAACAAATAAATTACAAGGATGAAAGGTACAACATGGAGAATATAGTCAACAGTATCATAATAGTATCGTATGGTGACATGGTAACTACACTTGGGATGGGCATAGTCTAATGTATAGACTGGTCAGATTACTATTAAGTTGTACCCCTGAAACTAACATAATATTGTTAAACCATACTTCAATAGAGAAATAAAAACAGAATCTAAGATATGTCTAAGTATATAACAATATAATATTATCCTTAATGGCATTTTCATTGTGTATAAAACATCAAAAAGTTTAAAAATTCAATCTCATAATGAAACCCACTGAATGCATATTTTTAGCACATTTTAATATTACAATATATCCTGTCAAATATTTAAAAAGAGCTTTTAAAGGCTGAAAATAAAAAAAAAATAATAATAAAAAAAAAAATAAAGGCTGAAAATATATGAGCCCTGCTAGCATTATAGAAATATAAAGAAACATGAAATGGTTGAATATACAATGGTCAAGTAGCCTTCCCTTTTGATAACTATTTTTAGCTGTAATGGGAAATATGTTTTAAGACTACATTTCTGCTGTAGTTAGGTCATCATGGCCTTATAAAAACTGATTTTCTTTTTGAATTTAGAAATTGTAAGAGTTCTCCCTACCTACCTGGAGTTCACCTGTCATTTCTCCTGACTATCCCATTTTTATTCATGACATATATTCACTTTAGAAAGTATCAGACAAAACTGATAGTTGTCTTTTAGATAACATTTTCTAATTAAATGTTGAAATAGAATCTAAGTTGAAAAAATATTCATCTAACTAGGTATTTGGTATGCTCTTGACACTTTTGAAACTAAAGCTAGAATAACTGAAATGTCTTATCAGTCATATGCTTGGTAACACTGTTATGCTAATTTAAATAAAGGAAGTGAAAATAAATCTCTTATGGGTGCATATAATGGTCTTCATGTAGAAGAAAAAAAACTTCATATTCTTATCTGCTATATTAGACCACTGGATTTATTTCATGACATCCTAGGGGCATATAAAACATAAAAGGTATGATCAATGAAATTTAGCTTTATATTTTATTACATTAAAGTAGTTTTCCTGATTGCATATAAATTTTAACGAAAATCCTTGACTTTAGGAATTTCAGATATTTAATCTAAATTTTTTTAAAAAGTCCACACTTGCTATGACCTTAGTTAACTTGTAATTCTGTCCTAAAAATTCTTCAATGACTCATTAGATCTTTTCTGCTCAAATTCCACTTTACCATCTAATTAAGAAAGTCCTAACTATAGGTCATCACACCCAAGACAATAAAAACAGGTTTCTGCCATCTGTAGTTAGAAAAGTTATTTTTTTCAGTCCTTTAGTAAACCACATTTAGCAAGCAATTTATGTTGATTCTATAGTCAGTAATGAGTTTCTGTTTGTATCAAAAGTCATCATCGAAAAAAAAAAAAAAGTCATCATCGTCCATGATGAAAGATTGCTCTTCAAGTATGCAATTCTTCAAAACATGAAGAACATAGCTGGTTTTTATAGGCTGCTCATGAAGCTCTCAGTTGGATTTCTAGTTAGCCAGAGTAGTCTCAAAATGAATGAGGAAATCAAAAGGTAGATCCTAGGACAAACTCCAGGCTGTATGATTTTTTTTTATTCACTTTTTTACTCCTAGGCAAGCGAGACAAACTTTTTTAACCAAGTGAACTGGAAATCAGAATCAATGGAGTAACATTTCATTGTTGCCAGCCTCTACCCTCCCATTTCTCCATTTCTCTGGCTCTCTGGATCTCAGGATTTTCCTGACTAAATGTCTGTCATCCCTGACTTCACTCTGATTAAACCAGTCTTTATCCTATGTGTGTTATTTTCTTGTACAACTCCATAATTCAGTGGTTTGATCTCATACTTCAGGTATTTTGATACGTTAAAAACATTAGTTTTCTCCACAAATTTTTTATCTCCTCCTTACAAGTAAAAACTGACAAAATCATAATATTAATGGAAAAGATAAGACACAAACCATTCAAGCCTACTAAATCCATTTCACTAACCAGCTGACAAAAAGTTTTCAGAAATACATAGAATGCTTTATTGGAGCACCATTTCTTATCAAAGGAAAATGGAATTTGGAATAATAGCATCCTATCCCAAAGCAATATTGAAAACTATGTGCCCTAATGTATATAGACATTTAACACAGAAATAGCATCTAAATGTCCAGCAATATTGATATGCAAAATTTAACCTTTAAGTAATAATTATATTAGAACCACTATCTAGGATATTAAGCTAGAATAAATTCAAAGTTCAAATGAATTCATCACTTGTTTCTTTGTAGGAGTTAATAGCCAATTCCTTAATCTTCTGAGTAGATACTACAGCTTGTACTTTCAAAGTTCTCTTACCCTCAACACACTTACATGTAAGAGCTCAAATTCCTTTGTATTCACTTGACATTTCCAATTGTGTGTGATTAATTATGTGTAGACAGCCTTCTTCTATCCCATCATGTTCTGTTGCTAGTTGTCAATTTTTAGTCAGTTGCTTTTCCTTGCTATTGTTGCTATTTGTTTATGGAGTACTTTTGACTTGTCTTTATCAAACCATCAAGAAATCACATCAGAAACTCTGGGAACAACTGCATAAAATCCTTATCAACATGGTAAAAATAATTAAGTTTTAGAAGTGAAGTGTTCCATCATTTGTGAAATATTTTTCATCTTTACAAATCAATTTTAGGAAAACCATTATCTAAATAGGTGAGAATAATTTGTTCTTCAGAGAGCTTATTTGAAAAGCAATACTAAATGGTACTGTAAGATATAGTAATATATATTATAAAAATGAATAGCATATGTATTCTTCAATTAAATTTTTTTTTTAGTAGAAGCATTCTTCAATTAAGTTCAAAATGTGCTAAGCAAACAACTTAGTCTAAAAGAGCATATAATACTGTTCAAACTAAAGTCTTCCTTCTTTCAGGCATGAACAATTTTTCAATCTATGGAAAAACAATGCATTTTAAGAGATGTGTTAACAATACCAGTGATTGTTTACTCATGTATTGGGCTACAATAATCAACAACTATTTTATCATGGTTGCTGATAGGGAAATATTTATGTATTTAAATTCTTTTCAAAAGTGTTCACTTATCTATACTTTAACTGAAAATCCTCTGTGGTTGGAGAAAGCAAAGAGGCAGAGTATAAAACCCTCCTTAAAAGGAAAGATCCAGTGGAACCAACTTGATATATTTTTCCCTGTGAGCTAGGACAAAAAAATAAATGACCAAGTTAGCTCACCAGAATTATATTGAGCATTTTTCTTCCTTTAAGTTTATTTCTCTGAAAGTAGAGGAGATTTAGGATGTCATATATGTTGTGGTTTCACGATATATTTTATTCTAAATTTATCATTTGCTTGTCATTTTACAAGTCCACATAAATTAAAACCATGATTTTGAAAGACTAAAAACTGTATACCACATTACACCACATTTCCTTTTCTTTTTCCAGCTCCTGGAGTTCATGAAATACTCCCCCATTCTAATGGCAGTTCTGTCCTCCTCCTCCTTAGAAAAACAACTACCTGTAACTCACTTCCTTCTAATCATCTACTAGAGGGAAAGAGGATCTTATGTAAATTGTTCACCCAATGACTTTACCCTTAAGAAGCTTTCCTTGCGTGATATTTAACAGGAATCAACAAAGTAAGGGAAATAGGAAGGTCTTAGATTTGAGCTTTCTGTAATTCAGATTTTTTTCTCTTGACTCTTACAGTGTCTAATAGTTCTCATTTAAAATCAGATAAGAAATTCATGTAAAGACAATTTTGTGATCTATTACCACAACTCTTGTTACAACATGCCACTTGATAATGCAGTGCAAATTTGTCAATTAAATAATTTCAGGTTTGACAAATATTCCCTTAGAGATATCCAATTACACCCTAATTTCACATTTATCCTTACAACTATACTTGTCCATTTTTTCACGCTATATTTACAAACCACTATTATCTGATGAGAAACATTTAATGAAATAGACATTAAACAAGCAAGTTTCTCCAGCAAGAGATAGTAATTACTTTGTTCCTGAAAAACTCAATATTCATGCAGATCTTGAGGAAACATCAAAACATTTGTACAGGGTGGACATTTTGAGATAATTCTGATGTTTCTGGAGCTAAACTGCCATGAGCACTATTGAATAAAGTCGATGAAGCCAGGGAAACTCACTTCCTACTATTGAGCTTTTCATCCAATCTCTGTTAAACCTCAAAAGCAATATTTTATTCAAGAAACAAAGGCAGAAATTAAACTTACCAAGATTTTAAAAAGGTAAAGGGTTTCAAGGCCCTATGGTTAAAACAGGGTCCAGACGCATGATATTACAGATTTGAAAGCTGAACTCAAATTTTACAAATAGACTTGGAATTCAAAGTTCAAATAAGACTCACAATCTGAATGACAGATAATGGTTTCACAGGAATTCTTTTAATAAAAACTTTTACCTATTTGTATTTTTAAAGGCATATTAATTTGTCCTCCATTCTTTAAGTTTTTCCTCTCAGAATTATTGTGCATTCTTAGTTAGGTCTTCAAAAGTCGCTTGTTGGGATCCCAGGGTGGCTCAGCAGATTAGCGCCCGCCTCTGCCCAGGGCGTGATCCTGGAGTTCCGGGATTGAGTCCCACTCCCTGCATGGAGCCTGCTTCTCCCTCTGTCTCTGTCTCTCTGTGTGTGTGTCTCTCATGAATAAATAACAAAAAAATCAACAACAACAACAACAAAAACACAAAAAGTCACTTGCTGGTGATGCTCCAACCTATTTACTGCTCTAAACCACATTTCTGGAAATCTAAATGCTAAATGTTCTGTTCAATCTTTTCCATTTAATGTTTTATTATTTCAAATGCAGGATATCTAAAATAGTCACCTACTCCTCCTAATGTCTTTCTCCATTGAGATCACAAACATATTGTTACCAAAATTTAAACTTCCGGGTCATTTATAAATCAATCCACTTCTCAGTACTCAATCAATAAACTATTTCAGAAGTCCTATCAATTAGCTTCCCAACTACCTTAGGTTGATTTCCCTACAAGCAGAACCTGAGACAAATGTGGGCACATGTGGTTTATGTTGGCAGTGTTCTCAGGAGAAAGGAAGCAAAGGAAGGTGAAAAAGCTGGGGAAAGTACTAAGCAAGGAAGGTTTCAGCTAAAGTCTAGCTTCACCTTGATCTCCTGCCACCTATGGAGTCTGAATTATGGCACAGGATTGGCCCCATCTCGAAGCAAAGTTCCTGTCTTTATATCTCCAGGTCAGTCACTGGTTGTATGGAAGGCACATAACCTCTGGGAAGGAAGCTTATTTTCTGCCAAGAGCAAATCTATAGAGAAGGCGGCAGCTGTGAGTCATTAGCAGCCAACACTCAACAGCTGGAGATGGATGCTCCCACCCCATAATTTGGATTTGGATGGAGCACCACTGCCCATTACTATACTCAAGTAAATTTTTTGGATCATAATATATTTGACTCAAAACTCTGTCACTTAATATGGAAGAAATGGAGAAGATTAGTAATGGACTTAGAGGATATTTCTCCTAATGCTCTTTCACAGTTCATAAAATTTCAGTATTTGTAAAGCTGTTTTTCCACTGTGCTGTAACATGTATAAAAATGTCAACTACAATTATAGGTATCTTTTACTAACACTTTAGAGGTCATAATGTAGGTCAAGCTACTGTTTGAATTCTGATTTTGCAGATCAAGGAATTATTGCATAAGCTCAAATGCATGCATGTATGCATGCTTATACACATATTTCAACAAGTACACATACACACAAGCTGGTTTGGATGCAACTTTTTGGGACTTCCTGCATGGCCAATAAGAGATTAGATGAAACAAAATGGAAGGGCAAAGGAGTTAGCTCTCTGTGAGGTAAATTTTGATTAATGTAAGATGGGAAAATTTGCTTCCATTCTTGTTCTAGTAGGTTACTTCTGGAGCAGGGGGTAGTACCTCCTTGAATCTCTTCTAGGAGAGTACTTTGGACCAAGTGAACATGCCTGCAGAGTGACTTGCTGTAGCTCTTTGGGGCTCCTTGTGAAACAGTGTCAAATGCAATAATGTGTTACATTGCATTGCTTCTTTGCCTCACTTCTCTTTTATGCTTATCCTCACTGCCCTGGCTGTGCTCTTCCCTAATCAAGTAAGAGAATTTTATCCTGGTCTCAAGTTCTGCTTTTCTTTTTCTACTCCAAGTGTTTGTCCATAATCAGTATCAGAATGAGAAAAAAAAAATCAATACACTGCTTCCTTCTTTGACAAATTCTTATTTTTTTAAAAAAAAAAGGAAAAATGTGCTCAGATCATGGTTGATATGCATTCTGGTAGAAGTTCCTTATCCTATTGTAGACTGGTAACCAAGTGGCTAGTAGTCTGTGGGTTACCCTTTGAGAAGCACATGGTTTCAGAGGATAAAGATGTGAGTGAGCACACATGCGTGCACACACACAAATATGCCATACCCTACCCAACTGATAGCAAAGCAGAAGTAGCTTTACTGGAGAATTTACCTATTTATGTACCTTTTATACAAAACCTAGAAAGATCAAATATTTTGCTCCAATTAAAAAATCATGTCATGTTTGAAATCCACTGCTCTTTCTTGATTTTCTGGACACATTTTTCTTATCTGCTTACCATGGGACTCCAGGGATAAATTTATTGCAGTAGGTATCCTATGGCTTTTAGGATCGTGAAATATATGGTTTTGGCATATGGTTACATAGAATCCTTCTTTAGATAGCAAAATAAGAAAACAAGGCAGTGCTCATTTACCCCTATTTGAATTTAATTGTCAAAACACTCATTTAAAAATCATATATACACCTAAGACAAAGGATTAAAATTGATTATATGCCAAAAGTTCTCCAACTATAATTATAATCACAATGATGTCAGATTTTTTAAGGTATCAATGATTTGATGTGCAATTTTCCTCCTGAACCAGCACCATTTTCACTTTCAATGTAGAAATATATGGTAATATAACAAGTAGTGATGTGCTGGCCAAATTAAAGATTACTTTTTGTCATACTTTAATTAAAATGTTTCTACAATTACAAACACAGCTGTAACCCCAAATTTCCCTCCATAGTTTATTCCTTCTCTGTCTCCTATTTTAAGCACCAAGATTTAGATTTGTATGCAAATGGATTTCGTATGTGTTACGCATATGCTTCTATGTTAGATTGTGAAGAATGAAAAATTTATATACATTTTATTGTTATTATTTTTCTACAAATAGTCTATGTAATATTTTGGACATTCAAGATAATAAATGAATATACTATCGTTTTTTAAAAAATATAATCCCTGAGAAAACTTGGTTTCCATTTTCTCGTCTATCATAAGCAATGATTCTTTAAGCATCCCTACACATGTATTCTTTGCAGAATTACTCAAATATCCCAAAAGGTGATTTCTGTGGCAGGTGATGTGGACATTTTCAACCTAATCAAATATTAGCAAGTTGCTTTCCAGAGCCCACCTACATTTAAAAGTGAAATGATCAAAATTCATCAATTCAGAGTATTTAAGACTTAAGTGATCTAGTAGTATAATTTTTTTTAAGATTTTATTTGTTTATTCATGAGAGACACAGAGAGAGGCAGAGACAAAGGCAGAGGGAGAAGCAAGCTCCATGCTGAAAGGCCAATGTGGGACTCCATCTTAGGACCCCAGGATTATGACCTGAGCCAAAGGCAGACACTCAACCGCTGAGCCACCCAGGCATCCCATAGTAGCGTAATTTTTAAATCCTTATCCTATTTCGATCAGTTCATACATTTTACTATTTATAAAGACTATGCCATTTGCAATGATTTCAGGTAAAGAAGACCTGATCAGTATTTATAGAATTAGTATTATTTTAAGAGCCCCATTCATTTACATATCATGTCCATAAATTTCATGTGAGGATGATTGTGAGAAGTTTTTCCAGTGCCCCCAACTGTTCCATGTATAGCTTTTGAAACTCTGTGTGAAAAAGTGAAGCCATTCTATTAATGCTGAGCAAAATAAGTTAGAGAAAGACAAGTACCATGAATTCATTCATATGTGGAATTTATGAAACAAAACAAACGTGCAACGGGAAAGGGAAAAAAAGTAAGGCGACCAAGAAACAGATTCTTAACTGTAGGGAACTAAGGGTTACCAGAGGGGAATGGGGGAGGGCATGGATTAGATAGGTGATGGGGATTAAGGAGAGCACTTGTGATGAGCACCGACTGTTGTGTGGAAGTAACTAATCACTATATTGCACACCTGAAATTGATACTACACTGTGTTAACTGGAATTTAAATAAAAAACATCAAAAAAAATCAGCTGGGGGAAAAAGTTAAGCTGCTCTAAAAGTTGTAGAGCTTACGAATTTTTTAAATTTTAGAAACAATAATGATTTATTTTAGAAATGTAAAAAATAGGGGGAAGGGAGGAGGAGCAGGGCCCTCACCTCACCCGGCCCCACCCACCCCCCCCATACCTTCCAAACCATCCCGAACACCGAGGAATCCGACCTGAGACGTAAAGAGAGGACAGCAGGACGCTACAGAGAGAAGGGTTTTTTGCTTCTAACCAGGTAGGAAGGTGGAAAAAAAATATGAAAAGAATTGAGTGGGGGAGAGGCCCTGGGAGGAGCCGGGCTAAGGGGGGCGGCGGGAGCCTCGGGACAGGATAGGCCCCGCCCGCAGATGCGGGAACTTAAAAAATCCGCTTGGCTTCTTCCCGGAGGGAAAGTGCTCAGCAGGGAAACGGGCAGAAGCGCAGGAGGGGCGGGGACCCTCCAGTCTCCCGGGGTCACTGGGAGAGGAGGGCGCGGGGGAGAGCGCACCCACACCGCGGGGAGCTCGGTCGGGGGCTGGAGCGCACCTGGCGGGGCCTCGGGAGAAGCCGGTGGGTCAGGGGGGGCTCCGGGCGGGGGGGAGGGAGCTGTGCCCCAGGAGCGCGATTCCAGCAGTGCAGGCCCCGGATCCCAGGGCGCCCCTTAGGCGGGGAGGGCACAGGACAGCGAGGACGCTCCTGCCGCTGGGCGCCCCCAAACTGCGCTGATCCCACCTCACTCGAGTGAGAATGGTGACATTTAACAAGGCAGGAAACCACAAATGTTGGAGAGGACGTGGAGAAGGGGGAACCCTCTTGCGCTGTTGGCGGGAATGTGACCTGGTGCAGCCACTCTGGAAAACTCGGTGGAGGTTCCTCAAAGTTAAAACTAGACCTGCCCTACGACCCAGTAAGTGCCCTGCTGGGGATTTACCCCAAAGATTCAGATGCAATGAAATGCCGGGACACCTGCACCCCGATGTTTCTAGCAACAATGTCCACAATAGCCAAACTGTGGAAGGAGCCTCGGTGTCCATGGAAAGATGATGGATAAAGAAGATGTGGTCTATGTATACAATGGAATATTCCTCAGCCATTAGAAACGACAAATACCCACCATTTGCTTCAACGTGGATGGAACTGGAGGGTGTTATGCTGAGTGAAGTAAGTCAATTGGAGAAGGACAAACATCATATGGTTTCACTCATAGGGTGAATATAAGAAATAGTGAAAAGGATTATAGGGGAAAGGAGGGGAACAGAGTGGGAAAAATTAGAGAGGGAGACAGAACATGAGAGACTCCTAACTCTCATGTTCATGGGCAATGAACAAGGGGTAGTGGAGCGGGGGAGGTGGGCCGGGGGATAAGGTGACTGGGTGACGGGCACTGAGGGGGGCACTTGGCAGGATGAGCACTGGGTGTTATATGTTGGCAAATCGAACTCCAATAAAAAAAAAAATATTGAAAAAAAGAAACCCAGTAGCATTTGGTAGTTTTCATGAAGAAAAGAAAGATAATTGACAGGATCTAGCTATAAAGTGACATAAATGGTGTGCACCTGGGTGGCTCAGTGGTTGAGCCTCTGCCTTTGGCTCAGGTTGTGACCCCAAGATCCTGGGATCAAGTCCCACATCAGGCTCCCTGGAGGGAGCCTGCTTCTCCCTTTGCCTATGTCTCTGCCTCTCTCTCTCTCTCTCTCTCTCTCTCTCTCATCAATCAATAAATAAAATCTTTAAAATACAAATTGTCATAAATGGAAAAAATCATTGTTAATATAATGGAGGTGTGTATTCCTATGTAGATTTTTTTACAGTGTGGAAATGTGTTTAATTTCAGTTGCTGATGGACTTCCAGTATAAAATAATGTTCAGATTGTAATTGCTATGCTGAAGGTCTATTTTTTCAATTTTTTTATGTTTCAAGTTTACTTAAATTCTACTTGGCATGTGGTGTAATATTGGTTTCAGGAATGAAGGTCTTATTTTATGTGTTGTCTCACTTCTTTGATAAAAGCTGTTTCTGCCCATTTCCTAATTAGAGTTAAAAAAAAACAACTGTTGCTAATTGAGTATACATCAAATGATACAGATGCAAAATATTTTCATTCAAGAGATAACCCCTGTAAGGTTAATAAAGGGTTATCAGATCTGAGTAGCAAATTAAAGAGAAATTCATGAATAAAACTTAGTGTAGTGGGCTGACTGTGGACCTCCCAAAAATATATCAATATACTAACCCCTAAAGCCTGTGGGTAGGACAAAGTATTTGCACTTGCAAGTAAGTTAAGAATTTTAAGATGAGGATGTGAGAAGATCCTGTATAATGCAGGTGGGTCCTAATTCCAATGACAGATCCTTGGAAGAGATCAGAGTGGAGGCAATGTGATCATAAGTCCGTGAATATGGACAGCCACCAGAAGCTGAAAGAGGCAAGAAACAGATTGTCCTCTGTATCCTCCAGAGAGGGCAGCCCTACTGACTCCTTAATTTGAGGCTTTTGGCCTCCACAACGGTGAGAATAAATTTCTGTTGTAAGTGACCAAGTTTATAATAATTTGGTACCCAATTACAGGAACTAATACATTAACCTTTCTCGGTAAAGATCTGAATATCTAAGGTCAAGATAACATTAGAATAATTATCCTGTGGCCAGTAGAAACACCAGGAGGAGCCCGGCTCCTCAGGGTGCCCCTAACCACTCGATTCTTCTTTATTTTATTTTTTTCTGCCTTCCTACCTTGTTAGAAGTGAAAAGCCTTCCCTCTGTACTGTCCAACTGTTCTCACTTTAAATCTCAGGTCAGATTCCTAGGTGTTCGGGAATGTTTGGAAGGTATTGGGGTGGGGGGAGTAGGGGGGGCCGGGTGAGGTGAGGACCCTGCTCCTCCACCAGCTTGCCCTGCCTCCAGCAATGCTACTGGGTTTCAAATCTGTCCCTCCCATATCCTTATCTCTGTAGTGGCCTTTTCCTTAAAAACTGCAAATCTGCCATTTCATTTGCCTTCATTCCCCTGCTTCACAACCAGTCATTTATAGAATCCTATGTCTTACCTTCTAAACGTCTCTGGAATCCGTTATATTCTCTCCAGCTGTCCTCCTTATTTTCCTGCTGCTTGATGGATTCAGGTAACGGTCACCTTTTATTTGATTAATTGCAAAGGACAATCTGAGATTCCTAGTTCACATAAGGACCGAGGACTTCTTGCACACCGTCACCTTTTACTGACCCTTTTGCAAAATACTAATAAACTTACTCCATTTCCTGACTTAGAAGGCTCCTAGGGTTCCACGCCTGTAGGCTGGAGTGCAAATTATTCTTTATTAATTATTCTTCGCAATCTCTTGCAAAACCTCCAAATCTCTCTGCCACCCACCACCTCCAGCTAAACAGGGGCATACACTATTGCCCAGGAATTCCAGATTATTTCACTCCCGGCTTTCCAATTTGGAATACACCACACTATCCGCTATCTGTTCTCCTTGCTTAAGGATAAACTCCTGCTCATCTTTCAGTAAACAATGCAAATATCTCTCACTCTATGACATCTGCTCCATTAGTTCTTACTGATGATGGTGAACTCTTACTCACAAAAATAGGACTAACAATCAAATGTTTCTCATCTGCAGTTGATTCACAACTTTTGGAGTTCCGGGGGTGAAATCTGAAACTGGCCACAGCACACAGAGGACAAAAAGAAGCTGAAGAAAGTGGTAGTTTTTTAAAAAGTGAAGGAACTTACAAATACAGCTTGTCTCTCCTGACTGCAAGACCCACAAACCTGTACCCCCGCCCACCAGAATCTTGACTTTATATAGAAGGCTTTAAGGGGTTTAGTCTTGTATATGGTGCAGGTGATCTCAATAACACATTACTCTTTCAAGGCTGCATCCCCCTTGAAGTGCTCCCCACTGTGGACATGTTAGGCAGAGAGATACTTTCCAAGGATGGGGGAGGGGGGGGTGGAGCCCCTGATTGCCTGGGTCCAGTTCCAAGGTCAACTGGCAGTCATGTCCTCTGAATGACCTCCTCTAACACCTGTATGGCCTATTGTTGAAGTGTTGGAAATAGCTTCATTCCAGCTTTATAATTAATTATTTAACCAATGCATGAGTCCTCAAGAATCTTCCCAATGATCGAAGATGCCAAGGTCCTTCCTAAAAGAGAAATACCTGATATTTCAGGAAGCTACAAGAATTTGCCCCAGTGCTGTGGTCAACATTAATTTTTTTTAAGATTTTATTTATTTATTAGAGAGAGAGAGATTGAACACATTGATGTCAAGATCCATACAGAATTATTTGGTGCATTTTATTGTTTTATTCAAGACTATTTTCAATAGAAAAGTTTTTCCCCTTTGCCTCAGAGCCCTTGTCAAGTTGCTGCTACCTATTAAAGTCAAATGTAAATGCAAACACCCACTGAGTAATAATAGTGGTCTGCAGACCCAGAGAGCACTTCAAAAGCATATCAAATACAGTGAAAACATTTTTTATGAAAATATTTCATTGTGACTTCAAGTTTAAACAAGAAATCAGAGGAATCTAAGTTTGGTAGGATCCTAAAAAACTTGAAATTTAATCTTTTAACACTTAAAAGAAATAAAGGTATTTTTTTCCTTATATAGTCATGTAAGAAATAATGAAACTAAAATAATGAGAAAGATGTGTTCATATATTCTAAAACCAGTAGGCTGTATTTAACATTACGATTGAATTTTCTATATATAATTTTGCGTAAACTCAAATGAGTAATTACGAGTAGATATATTTAGGGATGCCTGGGTGGCTCATAGTTTGAGTGTCTGCCTTCACCCCAGGTGTGATCCCAGGATCCTCAGATGGAGTCCCACGTGTGGCTCCCTGCATGGAACCTGCTTGTCCCTCTGCCTGTGTCTCTGCCTCTCTCTCTGTGTGTCTCTCATGAATAAATAAATAAAATCTTTAAAAAATATGAGTTGATATATTTAAAAATGAAAGAAAATTTACCTTTTGGGTTAAAAATAATGATATATGGGCAGCCCGGGTGGCTCAGTGGTTTAGTGCCGCCTTCAGCCCAGGGTGTCATCCTGGAGACCTGGGATGGAGTCCCACATCAGGCTCTTTGCATGGAGCCTACTTCTCCCTCTGCCTGTGTCTCTGCCTCTCTCTCTCTCTCTCTCAATCTCTGTGTGTCTCTCATGAATAAATAAATTTAAAATCTTTTTAAAAAATAAATAAAAATAATAATATGTATTATATATCTGATTACATGTGTTATATGTTTATAAAATATATATAAGACAAATATGCATGCATTTTGAATATGTATAATGAATACATACTCATTTGCTGAGTTCTAAAATCCAAGGTGTTTTATATAATCTAAAATGTTCTAAAGAGATCAAATTTCTGAATTTATATTATAAAATTATTCCCATGATGATTGACAATGCAGACTTTAACATGTACAAGATATATTAACTTTCCTTGTAGTAGATGTTATAATAACGTGGTCTATATGAAAGGACAAGATACTAATTTTTTAAGCTGATACCAAATGGTATAATATTTTTGAAATGTGTGACCTGATATGAAGTCTTCATCCTCAAAAACATTTCTGAAAGACATGAATTAAATAAATAAAGAGACATTTACTTTTCTTGGTATTCATGGAACAACTGACAGGCTGGCAGGAAGTGGGCGATGCTGTTTTCAAATCAGTTCAATCAATGAACTGATTTGAAAACAATCTTCACAGACAATGGCTATTTAGGAGATAAATTTAAAAAGGAAGTCAGAGGATGTCTGGGTGGCTCAGTGGAGTAAGTGATTAAGCATCTGTCATTGGCTCAGGTCGTGATCTAAGGGTCCTGGGATTGAGCTCTCATTGGGTTTCCCAGCTCAGTGGGGAACCTGCTTGTGTTCTCTGGCTCTCTCTCTGTCAAATAAATAAACAAAATCTTTTTTTTAAAAAAAAAGGAAATCAGGAAAAAAAAAACAGGATTTGAAGATCATGGAATTTGCCAAACTTTCTTTTTGAAGAAACATTCTACTTTGAATATTCTTTCATTCAAGTTGTAGTATGGATTGATATAGATATGTAGTTTATTTGGGCTTTCATTACTTATATATATGTGCATGTGCATATACATAAATATTATGATAAAAATAGTTTTACAGTAAATATTTCTTATTTTCACAAAGATCTTCAGGTATTAAGTATAAGACAATAGAGAAAAAAGTATGTTTTATTATTATTTTTTTTTTATTTTTCCTCTGAAGGGAAATATTTAAAATCAGAAATACCTAAGTAAGATATGTTTTGCTGTGATAGGGAAACTCTATCTCCAGAATTAAGAAAATAAAAATGTAACTGAACAGTACATCTGGGCCCTCAGAGCAACTTTGATTATTTATTATTCACAATTCCTAAATTGCAGAGGAAATGAAAATGGCAGAGACAAATTTAGCAGCTCAGTAGTTGGGATCAAGTTGCTTTGTCATCAAAATAGAATATATTGGTAGCCTGACATGAACAATAAAAATGCTCACTCCCTGGGGCACCTGGGTGGCTCAGTCGAATAACTGTCTTACTCAATTTCAGATCAAGTCATGATCTCAGGATCATGAGATCAAGTCCTGCCTCTGGCTCCATGCTCAGCACACAGTCAGCTTGAGATCTTCTCTCTCCCTCTTCCATCTCTGCCCCTCCCCTCATCCCTCATTCACATTCGTGCATTCTCTCTCTCTCTCTCTCTCAAGTAAATAAAATCTTTAAAAAATATATTCACCCCTTGGTGAGATTTGGCCTTCTGAGTTAAACTGGAAATTGTACGAAGCAGATAAAAATGTACTATTTGTCCAGTTAGGGTTTCAATCTAAATAACAGCAACTTTCACTGTGTACCATAGAGCTTTAGAAGTATGAGAATTTGTAATTCACATGGATATATATTATCTCATTATTCAGAAACTCACAAAGTATACCATGGAGTATTTAATCATATTCACTTATATAAATCATGTTAAATTGTCAAAATAATTCATTAATGCCTTTCTATCCCATACACCTAAGACACTGTCTCATGCCAAGAGCTGGGCCCTTCCTTTGTTCATGTGTATGGGATTTAGAACAGTAACCCCACAATTAGAAGACACCTATTATTTGTTTTGAATGAACTGGATGACTAGGAAAAATTCTAATCCCATTCTTAAGCTATATATCTCCTACTTATGCAAATGATGATGAAGTCTGGACTTTACAGAGGGGACTAAAGACTTGGAAATACAAAAAAAAAAAAAAAGACTTGGAAATACAAAGAAATACTAGAAAATTACAGAGATATTCTACTAAATGTAAAATAGATGCCTGTGTTCCACCCTGAGCATTTATGATTCTGGAAGATGGAAGAGGCAATAAGTGCATTTTTAACAATAGTCCCACATGATTTTGAGGTCATTTTTAAGGTGATCAAAACAAAATATTTGTCCAAAGAGGCTATACTACTGTATTCATCATTTTAATAAACAACAGAGAAGATGTGAGATACATTCAACTAAAATATTTTGGCCTTACCCAATTTGTGCGTTATCAGTTGCAGTGAACTTAAAATTCTTCTAAGTTGTTATGTCTAAAACAAAATTTTGATAATTAAAAAATATAGACCTCTGAAAAAATATATAGACCTTTAATCAAAATATAAGACTTATATTTTCTAGGAGGTTTAATACTAAGAACAGTCACTTATCCTGTTCTTTTAGGTTGGAATCTCAACCTAATAGAAAGCTGGTAATTGTAAATCAAAAGTCTGAATTGGCCAATACCTGCCAGGACTTTATCTTTCAAAAGACCACATACATAAGAAAGTTGGGACACTCAGAATTCCTTCCTACACACTTTTGTATCCTTCTATATTAGAGATAATCTACTAATGGGACCACAGGCATTGCCAGGATTGCCTTTGAGATTTTCAGAGGGGAGAAGGCACAGAAAGAAGGTGGAGGAAAGGAATTGCATAGCATCACCATTCCTGTTGGGTCAAAATTCTCAGACAAGTGGACTGAAAAATATTTCTTGTAGTATCACTACACTTTTTATTGCAAACTGAAAGCAAGAAGACTACTAGGATCTGGCATTAAAAATTATTCTGAAAAAAAAATTATTCTGGTCTTGAAGTGTCTGGGTGGCTCAGTTGGTTAAGTATCTGACTTGGTTCCCCGCTCACTGGGGACTCTGCTTATTCCTCTTCTTCTCTCTCTGCCCCTTCCCCTCCACTTATGCTCTCTTGCTCTCTCTCTCTCTCTCTCTCTCTCTCTCTCTCTCTTGCTCCCTCAAATAAGTAAATAAATAGAATCTTTTTTAAAAAATATTCTGGGGGTGCCTGTGTGGCACAGTTGGTTAAGCATCTATCTGACTCTTGGTTTCAGCTCAGGTCTGAACTCAGGATCTCTCTGCTCTCTCCCTCCTGTCCCTCCCCATTGCGTGCTCTCTCTCTCTCTTTCCCTGCCCATCCCCTTTGTGCACTCACACTCTCACACTCTCTCTCTTTGAAATTAATTAATTAATTTAAAAAAATATTCTGGTCTGAATAAGATTTCCTCCCAGCTTTGAGAAAGGAGATAAGAAGTGTTTTATGAAACAATATTACTTCTACTGAGAATTGAGAAAGAAAATTTTTAGAAAAATAATTCTATCAGAACTTAGGTTTAAAAACAAAGCTGAAAAACTTCCAGGTTTACTCCTATAGAGATGCAAAAATGATGTCTAAGAAAGGAATATAATGCACAGGGCCAGGAAGGTGAAATCAGAGGTGGTGGAGATGGCAGAGAAATTGGGCTGATACATCCTCAGTCCTCAATAAATACCATCTACACACAGTCCCATAGCTGCTTCCACAACTAGAAGTATAACAATTTATTCCATTGCCTTCATTCCACCTATATAACAAGTAACAAGTGTAATATAAAACTGTAATAATTTGTTTAGTAAAGGCATGATAAACCAAATAATTTCCATCCTCACATGATGAATATTAGACAAGGCTCTCTCTATGTGTATATTTCTGTTGTCTTAATTATACAGTTTAGGATATATCAGGAACCATGCTCTGGTTTACAAATAGCACCTCATTAACCATGTATTTCATCTGCCACTCATCCATTATTTTTTGGTGACAACCCAATATCTACCTATGGTAATTGCATGCTGGTAATTTATTTTTAATATCTTTCAGCTGGTTTCGCTGGAATTTTAAAATAGATAATAACAGCATTGAGTCTTACAACAATGTGATTTTTTCCCTTTCTATTAGATACAAAATGACTACCTTTTGTGAAATAGAGAAATGAGAAAAAGAATTTTCTAAGACATTTGAACATATTAGAAAAGACATTTAACAAATGATTAGATTTTGAGTGCTAAATCTGTCACCCAGTTGTTGCCTGAATGTATGTCTTATTATTTCATCCTTCTAAGTAGAACATCAATTTAGTCCCTTTTTTCAAGTAAATGAAATATTAAATAATATTAATTTCCTAGAAAACAAACCAACCAATTTTAACTCTTACTTTTTTTTTTTTATTTTCACCATTTTGGTTGCTTTCTAATATACAATGGCTAGTGTTAACTAGGAGGAAAAGGTAGTAAAACAAAGAGAAATTATTAAACTATTAATAAGAGACATGAGGTCTGTAAGAGACATGAGGTTGTGACAGTACATGTTAGAGATCTTTTGTGTGTACCATTAACAAAAATGAAGCATATTAAATCAGAAGTTTATGGATCTGCTAGGCATATGAAAACTAGGGAAAATATGAATATATTCAAGCACTTTTGAGACTATGCAGGAAAAGAAGCAATGAACGTAAGAGAGATGAAGTGAGGAATCAAACAGGCTTCATCTTTAATATCTCCTTTTTAACCAGATTTTATTCTCTTGATCAGTGCTTTAATATCTTTAGTTAAGATCTCTCTTCAGATCTCAAAACACATATATAATAGTCTGCTAACATCTCCATGTAGACATCACAGAGGCACCTTGAATTAACACAGACACATCTAAACCAGTTATCCTCCTTCTCCTCCAGTGACTTCCAAATCAGTTTGAAAAAACTTTTCTTAAGGGCGATCATCTCTAATACATTTGATTAGTCCATTTCTTTAGCAACATATTTTATTGTACTTTCTGCAATACATATTTACCATTTAAAAATGTCTTCCCTGCAAGACTCTGAGCTATTAATGTAAAGTGTTGTTTTCCAAACATTGTGAAATGTGTGCTTCATGATATGTGTTTATTAATCACATTTCATATCTTTTTGAAAATTCATCCCCAAATTATAACAACAAAATCATGGTACACTCTCTAAGTGTTGAAATTTACTTTTGTGTATGTGTGTTTGTTTTAGACATTGTGCTTATATATACATTTTCATGATATTAAAATGTTGAATTATAACAGACATCAAAGTCATTGGAAGTTGAAAAATAATGCTAAAAATGCTTTAATGACAATTGGTAGAATGAGTGTCTGGTTTTGTTTGTAAACTCAGCATATGGAATATAGCCTTGGGATTTTCTTGTTACCAACTCTTCTTTTTTCTTTTTGGGTTATGTTCCTATATAAATGTCATGATAATGTTCAAGGAAATTACTGTAAAGAGTATTGCCAAGATGTTTCACTATATCATAATATTTATATAAATTTGAATCCCCACACTCCTGTCTTTCATAGTTTGATTTTAGTTTGTGTGAGGGCTGCAAAATAATGTTTGTCGATCTTCTTTGAAGAAAGTATAGACTTACTATTCACAGCTAAATTTAAACAGTAGGTAATTGCCAGCCACTTTATAAATTAAAAACAACCTTTCATTTAATAGGAATCTGTAGAAAATTGGTAGATATAAGATCTATTTGTCGTTAAGTTTCTTTTCAAAATACAATGGAGTCTATTTGCCTCATCACTCAACTTTATTAGTATTTTATTATAAGAGAATTATTAGCAATTTGTCTTTCATGTAAACACTAATATTTTTGTGAAACATGAATATTTGTTTCTGGGATAGTCTACTACTGAGCTTCCTCTATACTTTAAACAATGAATGGTATTTTTTTGACTTGGTAGTTAGGCAAGAAACCTTATTTTGCAAAAAATACCTATACCAAGAAAAAACATATGCCTCAGAGAGAAGTTAATTGTATGAAAGAATTATTCTTTGACTTTCTAACAACACAAGGAGAAAACAAGACAATCAAAATTATTTTTCAGATTAATGTTTTGTACTGGTATATTTCCATTACTTCTTCAAGCATATTTCTTTTACCATTGAGATTGCTTCCAAGTTTCTTGGTACCTCTCTTAAGGGTTTTATATTGTTTGGGTTTGTATTTTATATTATATTACAGAGAATTTAAACAGGTGTAGAGTAAATTAGATTGCCTAACAAATTCCTGTGTATCCTTCCCCAAAATGCAAAAATTATCTCTGTTTATAATTCTTGTTCCTCTGTAAATCCTTCCACTTCCTACTTCCTAACATGGCAACAATGGTAATGACGATGATGATTATAGTGATTTTGGGGGGACTAGCATGTATACCTATTGAAATGCACCAATTGTAAATGTACAATTTTGAAAAATGGATGCCCCTGTAAAGGACATAGGTCTATCACATTTCTGTTTTCCTAGAAATTTTCCCCATCCTTTTACAGCCAATCTAGCCATCAGAGGCAACCACTCTTCAAATTTTTTTCCAATCAGATTACTATTGTCTGTTCCAGGACTTCACATAAATTTAATTATATATTATATATCCTTTTGTCTATGGCTTTTTTTCTTTAGTATTTTTTCTGTGAGATTCTATGTTGATGTGTGTATTACTAGTTCATTCTTTGTCATTGCTGAGTAGTGTTCCATTTTATAAATACGCAAAAATGTATTTAATTCCTTCCTTTATTGATGATTGTTTGGGTTGTTTCCAGTTTTCAGCTATGTTTAAAACTACAAGTTTCATTCTTGAGCAAGACTTGCTGTGGACACATGTTTTTATTTTTCTTGGATAGACAATTAAAAATGAAATTGTTGGGTCAAAAGTAGGTGTGTATTTAACTTATCATGAAACTACCAAATCATTTTTTCAAATCACTATGTCATTTTATTTGCAATGCATGAGACACTGGTTCTCCACATTTCCACCAGCATTTCATGTGGTTAGTCTTTTTACTTTTAGCCATTTTGATAGGTGTATAATGGGATTTCATGGTGATCTTAGTTTACATTTTCTTAACCAATGATATGCAATTTTTCTCATGCTTTTTGGCTATTTTAATCTTCCTTTGGGAAATATCTGTTCGAATATTTGCCCATTTTTATTTGTATTTTTCTATTACTATATTATAGAGCTAAAGAAGTTTTTGATACATGTATTATAGATACAGGTCCTTTGTCAGATATGTTTTGCAAGTATTTCCTGTCAGTCTTTAACTAGCCTATTCATTTTTCTCTTACTGGTGTCTTTTAACAATCTGACATAATGTTAAGTAATTTTTTTTTTCAGTGTGTTTAAGAAATCTTTACCAAATTAAAAAAGAAAAAGAAAGAAAATCTCCTATGTTTCCCTCTAAAAGCTTTATAATTTTGGCTTTTATGGGATGCCTGGGTGACTCAGCAATTGAGCTTCTTTAATTTTGGCTTTTATGGAATGCCTGGGTGGCTCAGCAGTTGAGTTGGTACCTTCAGCTCAGAGTGTGATCCCAGATTCTGGGATTGAGTCCTACATCAGCTCCCTGCGAGGAGCCTGCTTCTCCCTCTGCCTATGTCTCTGCCCCTCCCTCTCTGTCTTTCATGAATAAATAAATAAATAAATCTTTTTAAAAAATGGCTTTTATATCTTTTTTCATTTTTCAATTGCTTCCTTCTCATATATGGAAATATACTTGATTTTATATATTCATCTTATATCTTGAGACCTTGCTAAATATTTATCAGTTCTAGAAATTGCTCATAGTTAATTTTTTATTGCTATGTAAACAATCTTATCATATGTGACAGAGACAATTTTATATTTTCTTTCAAATCTGTATGCCCTCTATTTATATATATGAGCACTATTTAATGTTATTCAGTTTACTTATAGAAAATATTTGATAACAGTTTTAAACAAATGTAAATCTATAAAAATTCTGAGAGCTATCTTGGAGCTATCTGTAGAATTCTAGTATTCCAACTTTGTCCAATCATTCCTTTGAAGCTCTATAGGCACATTAAGTACTAAATAATAGTGAAATATTGATTGAATAATGTTATTTTATTTGCACACAAAATCAAAGTGTTTTTAAATTCAATCTATTAGGCCAGCATTTAGGACATATAGTTCAGAGTACCATTTTATTTTTCGGAACTTGCTTCAGCATATGAAATTGATCCACTTTATTCTTTCCCAAAGTTGTTCCCCACAGATACAGCTTCTGTGGGAATAAAGAATTTAGTAATCTTAAATCTTAGGAATCCAAAATGCCAATAGTATCGAAGTTGAGAAGCTCTGCTGTAATGGAAGTCATCCAGAGGCTTAAGGAGATTAGGATGTTAGATACTGGATTTATCATGGAAGGCTGTTCACCCATTCACTAAGTCTATGCCCTGGAAGGGTCTAGAAGAAACTCTTTTTACTGCTTATAACAATGAGAAATGCATTTGTGAGGGAAACCGCAGTATCCTTGTAAAGCTCCATGGTGACTATTCTCTGTATACCAGAAAGGACAAAGGGAGCTGTTATTATCAAAATACTCTCCCTGAATTCAGGGAGAATGATGAAATTCCAGAATGGCAAGAACTTAGTGGTAACACTTAACTGCCAAAAAAAAAAAAAAAAAAAGAACATGGTTATCATAATAAGCACCAGAATTAAGGACAGCATCAGAATATTTTGACCTGCATAGATCTTTAGCTTTGACCAATTTATCATGTCTCTAGAACTGAAATAGGTGGGCACTCCACTAAAGTCTTATTTAATTTATATATAGAAAAGGTCTAGGATAGCCTGGGTAGCTCAGTAGTTTAGCGCGGCCTTCAACCCAGGGCCTAATCCTGGGGACCTGGGATGGAGTCCCGCGTTGGGCTCCCTGCATGGAGCCTGCTTCTCCCTCTGCCTGTGTCTCTGCCTCTCTTTCTGTGTATCGCATGAATAAATAAAATCTTAAAAAAATAAATTATTAAAAAAAAACGTCTAGACCTGGCGAACAACTTGTATCACCACACGAGAAAGTCACAGCCCTTCCAGAATCCTCACAGACTTTAGCAGTTTACATACCTAGAGCCCATTAAATGAAAGAGAATTAGGGGGGATGCCTGGATGGCTCAGCGGTTGAGCATCTGCCTTTGGCTCAGGGCATGATCCTGGGGTCCGGGATCAAGTCCTGCATGGAACCTGCTTCTCCCACTCTGTGTGTGAGAAGCCCTTTCTGCCTCACTCTGTGTGTCTCACTTGAGGATATCCTAATACAAATCCAAAAATTTGTACTGCAAATTTTCTTTTTTGCCTCTCCAAGTTTACTGAGGTAGCTGCACATTAGAGAGATGGACTAATCAGCATTTTCAGTTTACTGGTCATTGGTTCTGAACTGACACTAATTCCTCGGGGACTCAAAATGGTATTATGGTCCAACAGTCAAAATAAGGACTGACAGACATCAGGTGATCAATGGGAATTTTTCACTCAACTGCAGAGTGTTTTACTTTTCTTATATCATGCATTCTTAACAGTTAGGTTTTTCCTACCATTCAATTTTCTAGTTAAATGTCTATCTTATGAATATTATCTTCCACAATATCAATATTACAACTATCTCCCACAGGCATCAATGTTGAATTGATAATTTTAAAATGATATCCTCCTCCACAACTATGAACATACATGCTCACTCATAGCAGGTTCATCTTAAGAACACAAAGTGTTGTCAAAAGTAATTCTATTTGCTTGAAACAAAAAAACAGCAAATAACCTCCCTTCAGATTTTATTTTCTTTTAGATGTTTCCAGAGTAATGATTATTAACATAGATTCTCTGTTGAATCCTCAGATGATTTGTTTTGTTGGTTCCCAAGTGTAAATAGAATAAAAGAATAGCTAAAGCATTAATCTTTAGAGTCTCAAAACATTGTCTTTTATCTAATGACACATGCTTTAAAAATTCATCTAGTGTCCTAAAACTATAAATATTATCTTGCTTTCTTTGACATAAGGGAAAATTTCTTTATGGAGCATATATTTCTGTTTGGTATTTTTCCAAATCATAGTTAAACTGTTTCATTGTTGCTACTGGTTTTATATTCCATCCTAATAAATGCAACCACAAAAGCATCAAGTGTGTAGAAAATATGGCTGCTTTTCCACAGTTAATGATATAAGTAGAAGTAAGTGTGTCCTCTGGGGAGAAGCAGGCAATCCACTCCCAGGTTTCAGAGATAGATTATTGAACAAAGAAGCCAGTCATGAGATAAGAATAGAGAAGCACTACATAGTTCAGTCTCTAAATCTACTCAATTCCGGTAACAAGGCTTTTTTTTTTGGCATGAAGAGGATATCCTACAATACTACTAATCATATTAAATCACAAGTATCTATTCACATCTTAGACAACTTGGTTCAGAAAGCAGTTTTCTTGCCATTTACCACTGCAGAGAAGCAAGTGTTCATGACTTGAGAGGGGCTAAGACCAAAAAGTGGACAGACAGAGGAAGGATTGGGGCCAGGGCCTCTTGGAGCACCTTGATTCCAGCAGGCAGATTGCCACATGTCAGAGAGGAACATGAGAAAAGAGTGGGGGGAACAAAACACACTGGACTTCAACTTTGCCGAGGGCTCATTACATGTCTTTGACTGTAGTGATAGAATACACTTACCTGGGAAGCTTTGTGTCCAATCTTACAGAATTATTATTATTTTTTTAAAGATTTTATTTATTTATTCATAAGAGACAGAAAGAGGGGGGTGCAGAGACACAGGCAGAGGGAGAAGCAGGCTCCATGCAGGGAGCCTGATGTGGGACTTGATCCCCGGCCCCCAGGATCAGGCCCTGGGCTAAAGGCGGCGCTAAACCGCTGAGCCACCAGGTCTGCCCTCATTTCAGAGAATTAAAACAGAATCTTTACAAGCAAGGTCCAGTCATTAGGATTTTTAAAAGCTCCTTGGTGAACCTAAAGCACAACTTGGCTTAAGAGCTCCTGGGCCCAGTTGTGGTCATGTTACCCTTAGAGACTTGTCCTTGAGAGAGTAAGTGCAACAAATGACAGCTACCACTAGAACATTTGGATAATTGTGCCTCCTCCTCCCTCTAGATTAGGATTGGCTTGTCTCTCAAAGAAGCAAATTTTGGCCTGGAGCTAAGGGTTTTAGGCTTTCTTAATTGTTCTAAGGTGAGCCTCACTTTTCTGTTTCAATATTTCATCTCACTATGCAGTACTACCTTTAAAATACATAGTGGATCCATTTTGGCTCTTTTTTTTTTTTTTTTTTTTTTTTTTTACCATCCAGCTTTCTGACTATATTTTCTAGTATTTTCTGAAATCAAAACTAATAATAGAAGATACCACTATATCCTCTAATTTATTAGTTAGTCACCTTATGGACCAATAGTAAACATAACATGGCAGACAACATGCAACAAGACCTCAAGGGTGGTTTAGGATAACAGCAGAAATCCAACCAGACCAATGCCAGTATCCAAGGCATTTGGAAAAGTCTAAGACAAAAAATTCTCCAAGCGAATGTCTGGTAGGAAGGAAAAAAGAGAGAAAGATGAGCTATTGCAGCCACAGAACACAAGGAGCATAAGAAGGATGGGGGATTTAGAACTGTGACATTTGTATGTGTAGATATAGCAGAAGCCAAGCTACCAGGGCTATGTAAGACAGGTGCTGCATCCCAGGAAGTAGTTCTAAAGGAGACGGATTACTAAAATAGGCCTTCAGAGTAGGCAAGGAGATAGATTTGGGGTAGAGCAGTATGTTAATCAGGCAAAGGTATTGTCTGCAATGGAGGAATTCAAAATTAAAATAAAATCCAGAGTTTGAAGAATTCCACTAAAAACATAGCCTTGATTTTTTTGTAGTTTTAGCCATTTTGTAATTTTGACCATAGTGTAGAACCTAAGAGTACAGTCTCTGGAGCCCAGAATACCTGAATTTAAATTCCAGAACTGCTTTTTTTTTTTTTTTTTAACTCATTTTAACTTATTCCTTATCTGTAAAATGAATGAAATAACATACCAATCTCCTGTTATTTTGACATAAATAACATTTTAAAATTTAAGCATATCTGAGGATTAAAATGGTCTAAAGACATGGTACCAATCTCCTTTTATTATCTTTAACATGTCTCTAAGTCTTTCCCTTCCCTGGGGACAAAAAGATTAAAAAAAAGAAAAAAAAAGAAAGAAAGAAAGAGAAAGAAAGAAGGAAAGAGAGGAAAGAAAGAAGAAAGAAAGGAAAGAAAGAAAGAAAGAAAGAAAGAAAGAAAGAAAGAAAGAAAGAAAGAAAGAAAAAGAAAGAAAGAAGAAAGAAAGAAAGAAAGAAAGAAAGAAAGAAAGAAAGAAAGAAAGAAAGAAAGAGAAGAAAGAAAAAGAAAGAAAGAAAGAAAGCTTTTTTAAAAATTGCTAACAAGTTTGAAATTCTATACTATATTGCCCAATTCAGGGCTCTCAGGCATTAAAGACACTTTGGTTGCTGTGATCTATTTTTCCATAGGCAGGGTCCATAGGGAGTTCATCTTCAGGTTTTATTATTTCTTACGAAAAAAATACAGGCTCAGTCTTTAGTATCTAATGTAATCATAGATTTGTCTATATCTTGGAGTAAATATATGAAGAATATTTTAGATAGGAAAAGACTTTGCTATCTTATTTTGCTCAAACTAAAAAAATAAAAATACGTGGCAGGCTCTTTCCATTCTGAAAACAAATCCTACAGTTTGCCTTTCAGTCACATTTAGTGAACAGAGATATATGCAGAACATTCTGTCCTTCAAGCTCAAATGGCCTATTTCAATTTGTATAGATCTACTTTGGTTACAAAATTAGCATTCACTCCTCACAGGCACACACACACTTTTTCTTAAAATATGAGGATAAAATCTCAGGAACCTAGCTGTATGATCCTGTATTGCAAATTGTTAAAACTTCATATTACACAATGTCTCAACATCCCCACAAGCAGCCTGTGAGCAAACCCCACCCAGGTGACCGGTAGTAGTGAAGTGATAAGGCTTGACCCTGCCACAAGTTCCCCTTCTTGCTCTCCCCTGTGTCCTAGGGACATTCAAATATACCAACAAAATCCCTTCATGCATTTTGCTTTTGTACTCCCCCCTGACTGCCACAACACCACTTGCCCATGGGTCCCCATTCTTTTTTGGGCTCCTTGAATTTCCTCCTATGTGGCCCCTCTCCACGGTGTGCTATTCCTTTCTCTTCTAGAACCTTGAGTATAATAATTCTCTTTCACTTTCATAGCTTCTCCACAGTATTATTTCATGTCTGCATCAAACTAATCATCAAACAACCCTGTGATTAAGTAACATTATTATTCCTCACCACACCGATCCCCACCCTCCGCTTCATCGAGGAGCTGAGTCCATCTGGTGAACACCCCTTCCCTGCATTCCTTTCCTACAGGTCCTCTCCAGCTGTCTACTGTTATTCCATGGTTTCCAGTTTCAAGAGATGAGAGAAAGCAACAGTGGCCAACAGTGAATTCATCAGCTTGGCTCTAAGTTCAATATCTCCAGAATCTCTTTTGCCCTGTATAATATGACTCTTTCTTGCAGAATTACTGTAAATTATTATGCTAAAAGAACATCTCATTTCTCCACTGTGAGTTGAATTTAAAACAAGTCATTTCTTTTATCTTAACTTAGTGCCCTGCCCTGGAAAGCAAAATAAAAACCCTGGCCTGCTACATGAAACAGGGGATTCAATCATTTACTCATTTATTTTTGTTAGAACACAATAAATAATGAAATACTCTAACACATTTTGCCTCATGTCATAAATATTAATAGTGCACATTCCAAGGAGTCAGATAAACATAGATACATAATAAGCAACTTATGATCTTAATACTTTAATAGCAGAAATTATTTCTGTCGTTTTTAGTGTATTGATTGACATTCTGAGCTCATTAACAAAATGCTTTGTGCTCTGAACTCACGTTTTCATCAAAAATGAAAACAAAATATAACAATATGAGAGCAAAAGCTTGGGGCATATTTAGATGTGAAGAGTTACTTAACAGCACATCTAAAGTTCAGTACTAGTATATACTGCTTCCTTCTATGAGAAAAAATGGAGGAAAATAAATAATATTTTATTTTTTTATAAAGAAAGACATAAAGGAGAAAAAATTAGCTAGAATTTTAGAAGTACCCATTTTTTAGCATTATTTTCCAGCTATAAATTGTTCAAACAAAATTTCTTCAAGACTGGATTTTTTTATAGATCATTCACACTGGACAAATAATACGCTGTGTTAACAATTTTAATCTATAAGGCATTAATTTCTTATTTTAACATACTGTGCCTTTTCAAGTGCTTTGAAATAAACCATTATTATAAAGATTTTTTTAACAGCCATATTCTATGGCCTTTATTTAATCTAATAAACTAGATCAACTCATTTATTCATTCAACAAATAATTACAAATCATCTGCTGCTATGCGTGGTATTATCCTTTATCTAATACTTCAATGATGCATTATTGGGCTTCAAGATGCTGCCTGGGGCTAACCCAAAAAATCATAAATTGATAGATAAATCCAAATTTTCAATCAACAATTTAAAATGAGATGAAAGACCATGCATTTGTGCTGCCCTGATAGCACTCCCTACATAAGTTTACAGAGTTCAATCAGGTAGACCCAAAATTTCTGTTATAGCCTATCAGAGTAAGTCCTTTGATTGATCATAGGGCAGAGCTGTATACAGACTCTTTATTTCAAGCTCAAATTGCTTCTTTCAAACCACACATTAGAGGAGGAAAACAGGGAATGTTTGATAGATCTACTTTAAGTCATTTTCCCCAACCACCTGCAAAAACCCACAACTTCGCAAAGTGTACTTCTGTGATCTCTTCCTTTTCTCTTATTCTACAGCTGTTCACATTCCTTACTGGTGACACATTACTTCTATAGATTACTTAATATTTCCATTGGATCCCCATCCTAGGAATCATGCTGTTTTCATAAGATTACTTTGTCAATTGCTATTCTGATCTATTATGTGGTTATTTTACATGTGTCTCATACTTTTTTGTGAGTGACAGAGGGATGTTTCATTTATTTTTTGCTCCAAAGAACTACATACAACCCCTATTTTCTAAATGTGGTAGCTGAAAATCAGAGGGATTAATAAGACTAACACACGGATGTTAGTAAAATGAAGTGGAATTAGACTCAAATTATCCTTATTTGAGTTTAATTATTTCTCTTTACTTCTTGATGCTTCTTCTACAGTATGGTGGGTATGTGAAAACCCATAGAATAAATGATATGTAGAGATGAGAAAGAACCCAAATAGAATAGCAAAGTGAGAGTTCATTACTAGCAGCATGAGCCACCCCAGGCCAGCACACCTGCTAAGGAGGAGTAAAAGATCAAAGACCCCCTACCTTTTTTGGCCTGCAGGCTCATAAAATTTCTCCACAATAGAGCCTATGTTTCCTTTCAGGCATATTGGTCATTTTAATTCAACCTCTACAGTGGTATTGGGAAGCAGCTGATCTTCAAGGTATTGAAGCTTTTAGAAATTCAAAAACTCCATTGCCAGTTTGGATGGTTGGCAAGTTCTGAGTACGAACTAGCTCACTCCTGACAATTTATCAATCATGCAAACTAACAGCACACCTTATGCTAAGAGCAGGACAATAATAAATCAATGGGAAGGACATTACCAAGAGCAGGTTCTGCTTCTGCAAATATATGTTATGCTTACTACAAATCTATACAAAAAAGATTTACAACCACTTTGTATATTTTAGGAAATTCTAAAGAAATGTGACAATGCAACCTAAAGTTTAGATGTTGCTTTGCTTTCTGTCTTTATTCTCAAGTTATTTACTTAATTTAAAACAATGTTTTTGGCTAGAGCTTCATGTTTCAGAAGCTTTGTGTAATGTACAAAGGCATTATTTTTTTGGCAAAAAATAAAAATGGAGAAGAATTGTTTAGGAATGAATATTGTAGTTATTCCAAAGAAAGTACAAATTAATTTATAACTTAAGAATTTTTAATTTGCAGATTCTTAATACTCACTATTTTGCAGAGTTATAAATGTATTAGTAGTAAAAGGCAGTTGAGCCAGATTAGCAAAGAAATTTGGCTGCAGTAAAAATTTGATGCTCACAGAGCATCTGCTGTTGTTTAGATTTCAACAAAATATCACTCTGTTTCAGAAAAGGACAGTCTCTGTCTTTCTATCATGGAACCTTGACTTATGTGAAAAATAAATTTTACCCCAATACAGAAACTTATAATAAATGTTAATTGTGTGGTAGTATAGTTTTTGATAAATTATAAATGATGTGTAGAAATTACAGAACTTGTTTTTAGTAAATATAGCAAGAACTTAAACACTCACCTCTCTTCCATATCAAGGTCAGGTAAGAAAAAGAAAGGAAAGGAAGGAGTAATGGGGCTGAAAGATGGGGAGATAAAGTTGAAAAACAAAGCATAAGATGTTTAAAAAGTGAGAGAAAAAATGAGAGAAGGAAAATAATCAGATGACTGGAAGGAAAAAGGACTGTATATAAAGAGTCCCATGTTTGAGGAGAGAAAGATAAATACCACCACTAGAAAAATCATGACTCCCCCAGGTATCTGGGCCAGGGCAGGTTTACTAATCTTCTTGCCCTGGTCCATCAAAGAAGACTGGTCTTTTTCTCATATCATTCATCAAAATCTCCTGCCTCTAGCCAGATTTCTTCAATTTCCAAATCTAGATATTTTCCTTGAGATTCTCTTTGTTGCCTGTTTGGACAAAAATGCTTATTTCCTCTCCAGTGATGCCAATTTGTCAAGCTCAGGAGCCAAAAAAATATGACCCCCAACTTTAATTTGCTGTAACCCCAAATACTGTTACATTGTAAGCCACTCCACTTCCTCTACTGATAAAAGTGATTCCTAGAAAATATCATCTATGATTGGCTTTTTCTGCTGTATGTGACCTACAGAGAGCATCAGATCCCCATTGGGACACTCCTATCATGAAACAAATGCTTATACGTGTATAGATCACTAAAGTAGGATCATCCTCAATGACTGAATCTTTGCTTCTGAAAACTCCCTGTGATACTAGAATATAGTTCAAGATGTTTGGAATGCACATCTTGGAATAGGATTACTGGGAGGAGAAAAGATGGAGAGTAAGCATAGGTTGGTCACATTTTTTTTTTTTTTTTGCAAATTGAGATATTTTATTTTCAAGAATGTAAATTTTTCATTGCATACTCCTGCTTATTGGCATCCAGTCCTCTAAGGTGAAGTCTCAAATACTCATATACTTAATATGACCTCACAGGCCCTGCAGGATGTGGCCCTTGGTTGACATCCCAGACCATTTCTATCTGTACAATACATTGTTCTCTTCATTTCTGCCTAGGATCTGTACACATACATGCTGAGTCCTTCACATGAAAATGTGCTTCCCTTCTTTTGCCACATTCTCCAGAGTCCAGTTTAAATATCACTTCTTCACAGAGCTAAAATATCACTTCTAGACATTACCTCATCTCTGTTCAGATTAGTCAGGCTTCCTTTATTACATATTGTGATAGTACCATGTACTTTTCCTTCATAGCATTTTGAAACAGTACAGTGTGTGTGTGTGTGTGTGTGTGTGTGTGTGTGTATGCATGAGAAATTAGATAATGTCTGTTTCTTACTTAAATTACACGCTCCATGAAGAAAGAAATCAAGTCTGATATCTTCATCATTGTGCTCCTATTGTCTTGGGAATAATTCACATATGGTAGATGCTAAAAATAACTTGTTGAATGACCAAAGCAGTGAATTAATTCTTTACAGAGTAACCATTACTGCCACTTTCAACTCCTTATAAAAGCTCATTTAGCACCAAGTAACAAATAAGAACTTAATCCTAGCACAAAAGAGTTTAAAACTAAAATTCAAACAGCTCAACAAAAAAAATTATTTATATTTTTCATCCTATTAACTAGTAAAATCTTAATTATGTACTTGAAATTAATCTAATATCTATTTTTTTCTGCACTTAGGGATTGATTGTTCCAGATACAAGATGTAGTCCTTTCAAAAGAATGTACAATTCTTAGGACATTGTCTGTAAATATCCCGAAATGGCATAGGAACCAGTTTTCATTAGGCCAGGATCCTGCTTCCTAGTGATAAGAACTATATGTAAAAGGAATCAATCCCATCATAAATTTCTAATAGTAGGTAAAGGAAGTTTTGATTTTATACTGCAAATTTGTTACTTCCTCAGATTGTGTCCATAATTTCCCTAGGCCTGTTTTGTCTTGTTACTTGACACCAAAAGTTAGAGTGTGTGTTATTAATTTATTTATTTATTTATTTATTTATTTATTTATTCATTCATTCATTCATTCATTTGGGTGGGTGTAATGGACACTGGAAAACTAAGATGTTAAGCCTCAAGCATGGATTTCTACAGTAAAATTTAATTAAACTTTCAGATTGAACATGATGTAGGAAATATCATATGCCAGGCTGTATACCCCAATAAAATGACAAAAACATGTATTTGGTGTGGTTATTGAGCTACTATATCATTACGTCTTTTGTGGTTCTACTGTTAAGAAGTAGAATGAATATTTGACAGTTTTAGCCAACTGGCACTACCTTCCAATGATGTAGTTTATTTTTAATTGACATCCAATCTGTCATGGTCAAAGAAGTTCAGACATCATACAACAACAATTAAACTCAAGAAAATATAAGCTACACATACTTAAAAATACAATCAGCCATTTATGTCATGTTTAAATATTACTATAAACATGTAAACCAGAGCATTGTTATAAACATTAATATTAATCAATCTATCTTTCCCACATTAAAAAAAAATAACACTTTATGGGCAGCCTGGGTGGCTCAGTGGTTTAGCGCCGCCTTAGGCCCGGGGCGCGATCCGGATCTAGTTGCGAGTTGGGCTCCCAGCATGGGACACTTATGTCTTAAATATCCTGACATATAATCTATCACAATGCAAGTAGCTTACCAATTGCTAAAAGCTCACCGATGCTAAGAAGGACCAAGGTAATAAGAAATTCTAAAATCTATCCACTCATCACATAAAAGGATCTCTAATCTATTTGGATGTTGTACCCCCACGAACAGATAATTATTTTTAATAGAAGTGGTTCTATGAACTCTAAGCACTAGTGAGCTGACAACAGTGATAGTACTGTGCTAATAACCTGCCCTCAAATTTGTATTTTAGATTACTGGAATGAGCAGTATTTCTCTCTCCTGGGATTTAACATTCGGTTCTTGTGCTGATGCTGTGGGTTTTGCTATAACTTTTGTTTCCCATTCGGTATGAGTCTAATTACAAGAGAACTCATAAAAATAATTTTACTGAAGAGAAGACACTGATCATAGCAACCTAAATATGAGATCATTTTATTCAGGCATTTATAAATCATCTCTTGAATGACTGCAGGGTTAAGAGCAGAATGCATTTGCTGATTGTGGTTAATGGTCAATCCATATTTGTCATGTCTGTGTTCTCATCGTATGCCTTTGGATCTAAAGCCTGAAGTACGTTGAAATGTTTAAAATTACATACATTAATGTATTTTAAATCCATATTCTTATCAGTAAATGCACATAAATTCTAGCAGCAGTCTCCCTGATGATAAACATAGAAATAATCTAATGAAATTCTACCAAAATAGGAGTTTCAACAAACAAATGAGTTTAGAATTAATAACTATGTTGCTGAGGAAGAATTGGAACATTAAACTATTAATTTAATTTTTTTGGACACTGATGAAAAATTTCATTATGTAATCATTAAGAAAGAATAAAATTAAATTTAAATTAATGACTGTTTAAAGGTTTAAATTAAGAGGTACAGTTAAAAAGATGTCAAACAAAATATTTAAGCATATAATACTAGCCAGTGAAAAAAATTTCCTAAAGAACATCAAAAATGCATTCAGAGAAATTAAAAAATAAACATTAAAACAAGCCTAATTGCTAAGCTAATTTATGTTTTGAAAATTGTTTTCAATTTCAGTATTACTTTAGAAAAACAACATCCCTGGGTGGCGCAGCGGTTTAGCGCCTGCCTTTGGCCCAGGGCGCGATTCTGGAGACCCGGGATCGAATCCCACGTCGGGCTCCCGGTGCATGGAGCCTGCTTCTCTCTCTGCCTGTGTCTCTGCCCCCCTCTCTCTCTCTCTCTGTGTGACTATCATAAATAAATAAAAATTTTAAAAAAAATTTAAAAAAGAAAGAAAAAAAAGAAAAACAACAAATGAATGTTAATTACCTGTAAGAATAAGGAAATTGTCACATTGATTTATTTTCATATATCATTCCCTAAAACATTATTTTCTGAAAGCAAGGGTGTTCTATTATTCATTATTTGTATCTTTGCCTCCCATAATAACTGAGGTATAATTGAAAATATTTTTGCTATTTTTTTAACACTATTGGAAACAGACTGGCTAACTAGCCTCTCTGAAATAAACATTTTGAGTATGCATATCCCAGTTTCTCTTGAATGACATTCTTTTAAAGTCAAGTTATTCTTTCTCTTTACTCCATTTCTTTGAAAAATTACTAATCCATTCCACGAATTTGCATTTCCATTTTGGTTGGTTAACTTGTCTTTGAAAGTTGAATGAAACCTTTATTCTACTGTTTAGAGATTAGGTTTATTCTTCTTAGACATGTTTTCTTTTGTTTTGTTCTTAATACACCTTTCATGACTCTTATTCTAAATAAAAGATTCCTTATCATTCATCTATAAACTTATAGTAATGTCTTCTTCACTCCAATTATCCCTATTTGCCTTTCTCCGATATTACTTTGCTACTAATATATTCTGGGCAAAATAGTTAAACTACATTTTATTAAAAAGTGGAACATAAATTTCTTTTTGTTTCAATATCCTTCTGGTTTATTCCCAAATATTGTTGTGGCATATCAATGTATTTAATTAATAAAAATTGCAAGGTGAATCTGGTTTTTATTTTTTTTTTTTGAATTTTTTTTTTTGAATCTGGTTTTTAAAACTGTCATCATTTTCTTGTACACTCACGCCTGTGCATTTGTGTGTGTACCACATCTCTATCAGTGGACACTTAGGTTGCTTCCATGACTTGGGTATTGTAAATAATGCTGCAACAAACATGGGGTGCATATATCTTTTTGAATTAGTGTTTTCATTTTCTTTGGGTGAATATCCAGCAGTGGAATTACTGGATTGTGTGGTATTTTTATTTTAACTTTTTGAGGAACCCCCACACTTTTTCACAGTGATTGAACCAATTTACATTCCCACCAATAGTGCATGAGGGTTCCTTTTTCTCCACATCCTCACCAACCTTTTTATCTCTTGTCTTTCATTTTAGCAATTCTGACAGGTATAGGGTGATATCTCACTGTGGTTTTGATTTGCATTTCCCTGATGATGAATGATGTTGTGCATCTTTTCATTTGGCCATCTGTAGGTCTTCTCTGGAGAAATGCCTATCTAGGTCCTCTGGATTTTTAAATAAGATATATGAGATCTTGCCATTTTTTACAAGAATGGATCTAGAGGGTATTAATGTTAAATGGAATAAGTTAGATGAAAAGACAAAAATACTATACGATTTCACCTCATATGCAGAATCTTAAAAAACAAAACAAATAAACGAACTATTAAAAGGCAGAATCACACCTATATATACAGAGAACAAATTAATGGTTGCCAGAGGAAAGGGGGATGAAATGCACAAGACTAGAGATCCCTGGGTGGCACAGCGGTTTAGTGTCTGCCTTTGGCCCAGGCGCGATCCTGGAGTCCCCGGATCGAGTCCCACATCGGGCTCCCAGTATGGAGCCTGCTTCTCCCTCCTCCTGTGTCTCTGCCTCTTTCTCTCTCTATATATATGTCTATCATGAATAAATAAATAAATAAATCTTTTAAAAATCAATCTTTAAAAAAAGAAATGCACAAGACTGTATGAAAAGGAGTGGAAGATACAGCTTTCCAATTACAGAATGATAGGTCATAGGAATAAAAGGGACAGCATGGAAAATATAATCAATGATACTGTAACAGCATTTTATGGGGACAGATGGTAAATACACTTGTGAGCAAAGCATAATGTCTATGTTGAATCATTACATTGTATATCTGAAGCTAATGTAACATTGTATGTCAATCATGTAATCAAAAAATTATGGTAGTATAAAAAAGGAAGAATTAGGAAAGCTTCCTGGTGGAGGTGGCTACTAATTGGAGTTTTTAATTACAAGAGTGGTATGCACTGTGCTTAAAGCATTCATTTTGTAAAATGGTGATAATACCTACATCAGAGACTTGTTTTGAGGATTAAAACAAGATAATATCTGTGGAGTGCTTTGCTCACTGCCTAGCCTATTGGTCCCAAAAACAGTACCCGGCACATGCATGGAAAGTATGGGATATGATACTTATGGCGGCAATGGCAATAGTCAGATTTGGAGAAGAGGATTCCAGATGGAAAAAACCTAAGGAAACATTTTGAAAACTGCAAAGTGTTTCAGTTAAGGATTAGAGAAATTTGTTGTAGCTAGACCATACTATAGAAGAAACTGATTAATTCAATCATATTTAGTAAAGTAATAACATCATGTTATAATGTTTCAGAAGTGGCACATTATGGAGAAAAAGATCAATAGATATTCAAGGAAAAGAACATTTATTGGAACCAAACTTAAATCCACAACAAAATAGTAAAATACTTTTAATATTACTAATACTTTTTAAGTCAATACTTTTAATTCCAGTCCACAGTCTCATTTATTTTTTTTCATAAATGAGCAGTTAAGAATTATAAGGTTAAGTTACAAAAGAAATTGTGCATGGGCATGTATGTGTACATTCTGCAAAATGGGAATATAACAGTACCTACTTCATATGTTTATTATAGAGATTAAGTAAGTTAATCACTATAAAGTACTCAAAACAGTGTTGGACACATAGTAACTTTTTCCATAAACATTAGCTACAATTTATAATCGTGCATTAAATATTCATTAAATGATCCCAAACTTCCATATTATGAAATGGATATAAGCAATTATATAGACTTTTCATTGAAATATTTGTAATTATTTTGTGGCCCATCAGCTTCACAGAATTTTTGCTTTGCTTTCCATGCTATGAGTATTTCTATGATATTTGGTTTCATTAAGACATGATCTGTGCCTATTTAAACCCCACATACTCTTCAAGGTACATCTAAATGCTACTTCTTCCATGAGTTTTTATGCTTTCAACCCCAACATCTTCCGCAACCACTATCAGTAGCACAATGTCATTCCTAACCCATTAGGAAAAAATATATTCATTAGATGGTCTCATTCAGTTTTCTCTTCCCTTTTAGCTCCTAATTTGATTAGAAAATTCCTTGGGATCAATAGTCACTTCCTATCTCATTTTTGTATTTCTGATAATAATGAGCTGTCCTTTGGTGGACAAAATCTTGTAAATAAGACTGTTTTATGTTTAGTATAATTAACATGATTGACTTTCAGGAAGAGCAACTGAAAACAACAATAGCAGAACCAAATTTTAACTGGAAGGGAGCAGGTTTTCATTCTGTAAAGAGAAAAAATACACACAAAAACATGTCAGGCCATCTGTTGAGGACTGAATCATTTTCCCCCAACATTCATATGTTGAAGTGCTATTCCTCAATGTCTCAGAGTGGGACTGTGTTTCAAGGTATGGCCTTTAAAGAGATAATTAAAGTTAAATGAAGTCACAAAGGTGAGCTCTACTCTAATATGGCTGGTGTTTTTAGAAGTGAAAGAGACACAAGTGATGTGTGCACACAAAGGGACAACCATGTAAGAACAAAGCAGTTAGAAAGCAGCTCTCTGAAAGCCATGGGGAGAGGCCTCGCAGGAAGCTAATCTTGTCAGCACCTTGAGGTCAGACTTCCTTTATTGGTTGTGCCTCCTCCCCCAAATCCATACAATAAAGTCCTAACCCTCAGCACCTTAGAACGTGGCCTTATTTGGAAACAGGGCCCTGGCAAATATAATTAGTTAAGATGAGGTCTTCCTGGAGAAGGGTGGGCCTCTAATCTGATATGACTTGCCATCCTTGTAAAAAGGGAAACAGGCACAGAGAGATATACAGATGGAGGAAAATCTTCCACGTGGAAAAAAATTCTTAGGGAGAGTTGTGCCACCACAAGCCAAGGAACCACCAGAAGGTAGTAGAGAGGCATAGTCCTCAGAAAGAGCCAACCTTGCTTTTAGCTCAGATTTATGGCCTCTAGAACTCAGGGACAATACATTTCTGTTGCTTCAGCCTTTCAGTTTTGTCATTTTGTTACAATGGCCAGAGCAAACAAAAACACAACTTGTAGTCATCTTCATATAAGAAGAACATTTATTGTAAAGCACTTTGCTGCTGATAATCTGTGGAAGCCTAGTCTGAAATTGACTGTTGAATCTAATATACAACAGTGAGGCCAGAGAAGAAATTAGTATTCTAAGAGAAAAAGAAAAAAGTGAGTGTGAAGTTTCTCAGGAGTTCAAAATAAGGACGATTAATCCCTCATTTCTCTAGTTTCTCTTCCATTAGTTTGAGATGTTCCTTTATGATTAGAAATGGTAGAGTAACAACTGCAAAAACCATATAACTGAAGGAGCTGGGATTTAGATATTCCTCTGTCCCACTTTTAACCTTCCATCTTGCCTTCATGCCACTGGAAGCATGCTTGAGAACTCACTGGTAGATGTGGCATTGCAGCATAAGATAAAGGAAAAGCAAAATTCACCGAATTGGCTTTTGCTGAGGAATTTCAAAGAGCATAGTTGTAACTGGTTGTAGGGAATCTACATAATAATTTAACTTTTAATCTTAGAAGAGGCATTTGCCTACCCATTGACTCAACATTGAACTAATGGGTAAATAAGTGGATGAATGAGTAAATGCCTAACTATAAATTGTATTTATGAAGTCAGGCTGGCCAACCAGAGACCATCAGATAATATTTGGGTATTCTTTTTGAGATAGTCAGAATCAGGAGTTCTGTTTTCTATTCACTTCCTCCAAAATTATTTACAATGAAGCTAACAAAGCTTATGATGACTCGGGGCTCTTTATCTGTAACAGCCCCTTAGGAGAGACCCTAGCAATGTGTTCTTTTGGTCAAATGCTTTTTTGAATATTTGGGGGGGGGGGGTTGTATTATTTTTATCTTAAAGAAGGTCCTCAAAATTGTGTATGTTTCTGAATCCATCTCTGCCCCTCAGCACATTCATACTCTCTGTCAAGAATGAGGGCTTAGACCTTCCTGGTTGTAGCTTCAGGGAAATGAAGGTGTAGAACCTACCTGAGCAAATCTAAATCTTGGTCCATTAAATAGCTGATGGGCTCACTCATGGGTGACAGAGAGCTAAAAGAAGTGCCAGTCTATCAAGCACTGCCCCCAGAAACTGCCAGTGAACTCCTTGACTACATTAAAAGTTGTTCGGCACCCAAGCCACATACTCTTTCCCTTGGTAATTTAGTCAGTGATGTTTCTTCACTTCTGCTAATAGGAATTATATGTCAGAAAAGTTGAGTTGAGGATAGAGAGGAAAGATTAGGGGAGAGAGTCAGGGAGAGAATAAAAGGTAAGGAAATGCTCTAGGGTAAGACTGTCTTAATTAAACCTAACATCAAGACTTAATTATTAATAACATTATATGGTCTCATTCATTTGGGGAATATAAAAAATAATGAAAAGGAATAAAGGGGAAAGGAGAAAAAATGAGTGGTAAATATCAGAAAGGGAGACAGAACATGAGAGACTCCTAACTCTGGGAAACCAACAAGGGGTGGTAGAAAGGGAGGTGGGCGGGGGGTGGGGATGACTGGGTGAAGGGCACTGAAGGGGGCACTTGGGATGAGCACTGGGTGTTATGCTATATGTTGGCAAATTGAACTCCAATAAAAAATAAAAATTTAAAAAAATAACTTTTAATAGAAAAACAAATTTTAAATCTCACAATAAAAATCTGGAAAATTCAATACATACTCAAAGCATTCCATAATAATCAGTGAAAATTTGACTACGAGTATCAAACCTAAAATCACTTTTTAAATTCTATTTATCCTGTTTCTAAACCCCATCCATACCCCAAATCCAGAAAACTGTATTGTTTCCCTATTCTTTCTACATTTCCATAAAATAAGATCACATTAGATGACTCATCTTTCCTTAAATATTTAATACAATGTCTTTCAAATTAGCTTTGGGGATAAGTCTATTCTTCTTTGGACCTGAAGCATATATTTTTTGATGAATCACTGTAGCTTAAATTGGGTATTTATCTGTTATATTTAAATATCTATAATTTTCTAAAGAGCTCCTTAGGATATGATCTAACTTGACAACCATTCAGAAATTCATCACTATGATTCGTTAACTCTCCAGTGAAAAATAAAATAGATTTATTCCTTTTGATTTTACAAACTGAAAAGTCTGTCCTATTAAGCTTTAAATTTAAATAACTAGTTTTTCAATAGTATGCTAACTAGTATGTGCAATAAGTGTGCCAAACTTCGACTAATGCCTAATACTAATGAGAAATTTCTTGACAATAGATTTCTTATTTAAATCTCAATTACTAACCTTCATGTGCAACAAGATAGATACCCTTATGGAAAAAAAATGTCCTTACGTATACAACAAAGAAATCAAAATGTTTCTTTCAATGGGTTGTAGTTTTCTTTGTTTCTATTAGGAATAACTGATAATCAGGGTGGTGCCAGAAGAAGGGCTCAATTTTCAGGAAATTGCACCTGTGATTTCAGCTGCTGCAGGTCAGTGGCAAACACTCCAGCTGAAATTGCAGAAGCTATAAAACTGTTGACAGCAGAACTCAATTTTATTGCTTTCGCATTCCAGAGTGAGCACCACAGGAATAGGGTTTAACTGATTGCATCTCAGGCTGTAGACTCTACTATCAGAGGGAGCCATAATATTTTGATATTCCTTTTCGGTTTTGTCATTAATTTTTATTTGAATAATAATCATTACCTTTTTTGAGGTCTTACTGTGTATCAGGAATCATACCAGAGGTTTTACATGTTATTTATGATTCATAGATGAATAAAGTGAAGCCAATAGGAGATAAATAATCTACCCAAATCATCAAGCCTTTTCCCATCTACATGGTGATTTAAATCAGCCGGCTAAATGGGAAATCCTATTATACTATAACCCTTTTCCATATAAGATGGTCCCTGGACCAGCAACAATGACTTCACTTGGAAGCTTATAAATCTCAGACACTACCCTAGACCTATTGGATCAAACCTTCATTTTAACATGTTCCTCACATGAGTCATGCCCATTCAATTCACAAAGCACTACACAAGATTCTATGTCATTGAAAAAAAAATTCAAGAAACCCTTTCGGATATCCTTTAACTCTACAGCAAATTAAAATTAGTGGCTTACTTGTAAACATTTACAAAAACATTCCAGCATTCCTACTTTCAGGTGTATACATAATGGAAAAAATAAAAGAAAGTGCTTGAGAGAAGGAGCATATTGGAGAGCATTGCTAGGAAGTAAGTCATATCAGATCAGTCCTAGTCAATATTCAAAGATGTTGCATAGCTAGTGTCCAAATCTCAGCAGCATGCATTTACCAGCAGAAATAGTTATATAATTGTCAGATGTTTTATTTAAAGATCAACTAAATGTGTTGACATTTGTTTATTCATTCATCTGTTCAACAAGCGTCTGCTGAAGGCATGTAAGAGTGAGTGCAAAATTTCACCAGCATTAGAATCACCTGGAGAACTTGTTAAAACAAATTGCTAGGCCCCACCCCCAGAGTTTCTTTTTCTTTTTTTAAGACTTTATTTATTTATTTGACAGAGAGAGTGAGTGCACAAGCAGGGGGAGGAACAGAGGGAGAAGGAGAAGCAGGCTCCCCCTGAGCCGGGAACCTGAGATGGGCTGGATCCAGGACCCTGGGATCATGACATGAGCAGAAGGCAGACACAATCTGCTGAGCCCCCAGGCACCCCAAGAGTTCCTGATGCTGTACTCAGGTGATGCTGGTGCTGCTTAGCCAGAACCTGCACTTTGAGAACTACTGACTTCAAAGTGTCAAGCATTTTACTAGGGATTCGGATGATTATAATGATGAATAACATTCTGTTCTTTCTTCTAGAAACCTAAACTTATGTTGGGCAGCTATAATGACTACACAAATATGTGTAAAGTACAAAGTGATCATCGAAGATGAGTGAGTGACAAAATCAATACTACCAGTATTAAAGAAAAAGATATACTTACTACCAGCCAGAAGATTGAAGTGGGATTTGGAGAGGAACCAATATGCTTGTAACAAACTGTGGGTAGAACTTGGACTACTAGAATTTTGGGGGAAAGGAATTCTTGGGGGAAAGAATTTTTGAGTATTTCTATGAAGATACATAACTATAAGACAATAAAACAGAGAATAGTTGAATTCTCCATTGTAGTTTTTGAGAATGGCAAATAAAACAAGATTGGAAAAATATGCTGCAGAGAATTAGTGACCAGTGAAACTAAATGCACTGGACATTTATTACAAGACATGCAGTGCAAATTAATAGTTAATGGAGTAGAAATATAATAATTTCTGTGTCTTGGGAAGTTCAATCCAAAAGCCATCTTGCCTAAATTCTTACAGCTAAAATTTGTCAGAGGTGGGATTCTAAACAGTGGTCCTCCTGACTTTAAAATTTTTCTTTCTTCTCTTCCACTTTCTAAATGTTTTAGGAGAAGGGGGAAAAAGAAGGATACAGTGGTAACTAAATGTAGCAAGTTCAAGGGCAGGGTGCATAGAAATACTAGATAGGTAGATGGATGAGAAGAGACAGGAAACTATGCTTGTAAACTGAAGGAGAAAGAAAAGGAAAAGATGAGGAGAACTTAATGGCAAGTAGTACTCAAAAAGACAGGAAAGAAGATAAGTGACACAAGTGGCTGGCTGACCTATGGAAAGGAAGGCAGCTTATGGTCCCACAGTAATAGAAGGAAAGCAGAAGTGAAATGCAGATCATCTTTACCATGTAACAAATACAGATGAAAAAGATACACAGAAACTTCCAATAAGACTGTTTATCTGAAAGGGTCTCCCATTCTTAACAAAGTGCAACAGGAGGACATTTGGAAAGGATAAAGATGAAAAAGTAAACATTACAAGGTTGAGGAATTTAGAGAATTTAAAATAGAGATGTTTGCAATAGAAGGGGCCAATTGTGATTCGTTTGCATTATTTTTTTACTCCAAAGAAATTATGTTCCTATAATTCAACTACTAGTTTAAAATATCCTACATTCCATACTCACCACGCCATCACCCTGATTTCCATCACCCTGCTCTGTATTTGGATTTATCTTGTTAATTCACTTGTTTCCTATCTCTCCACCATCACTAATTCATATAATTTAAGAAAGTAGATACCTCGTCTATCTTTCCCACCATGTATCCCCAGTGCGAAAACCAAAATTCAGTACATGCTATAAGCTCAAACAAACAATACTTGTTAGGTGAATAATGTTATTTATTTATCCTAATAAAGCATTCTCAGATGTTGGAGATTGGTATAACCCACTATTAAAATGGTGGAGAGTCTGATTAAAGGGAAAAAAGGGAGGAGGAGGAGAAGATAATGGGTAAATTATTTAAAGTACAACAGATATATCATGGGAAAGTCTGATGAGGGAGACAGAAGAATTTAATGCAGAAGTTACTTTCAGATAACTTTGATAGTGATTATCAAAATCTAGTCCAGTGCCAGCAGGATCAGCATCACCTGGGTGCTTGTTAGAAATTCAAATTATCAGCCCCACTTGAGTACTACTGAATCAGAAACACTGAGACTGTGAATATTTTAGGTGGTTTGCAATTGCTTCTCAGCCTTTTGGCTAAGTTAAGTATCTGTTGCAAAATAAAGTTTGAGAACCATAGCTTTCCCATGATGATAGTGCCTAATGACAAGCTTGCATTTCAAAGAAATTGTACGTATATCATGAATAATGTTCTATAAAAAGCATGCATTTCACAAGTCTCCCTCTGCTGAAGGTACTCAGGACAAAACTAGATGACTACTTTTTGAGTTTGTTGAAGACAGAGTTAATGTACCTACAAGTCGGGCTCAGAGTATGTCAGTGGGAGTTTTACATTACTGAATAACCTTCCAGTTTTGAAAGTCAGTGATTCTAAAAGCTTTTACCCTACATTTAGTGAACCATAGATAAACACTTTAAATGGAACTTCTTCAAATCTGCTCTTTTTACTTGAAAACTCATTTCTCTACAAATTATAGTCATCTCCATTAGCTGAGAACTCACAATTGAGGAGCTGAACTAAACTGATTTCATTACATTTATATAGAGATAAAATTATCACAGATGTCATATATCTCAGTATATTCCCCAGTTCAAGGAAAATTTGTGCGGTGCCTCCAATTTTTCCACTTAAACATTGCCAATCACGACAACAAAATACCCCACCCTGTAATATTCTTTGAGAAGAGATGGAACTAAGTAAATGCAAGAATGTCAATCTCATACCTGGAAATCAGAAACAAGTCTCCAGGACCTCATCTAACAGGTATTGGGAGTTTGATTAGATTCCTGTGCCAATGAAGTATGGCTTGCTATCCAAAAAAAAAAAAAAAAAAAGTCTGTTTAAGACTTTTTATCAAAAGATCTACATTCCACCACAGATGAATTATCTGCCAGACACATCAGACTGATTGAAAAAATAAAATAAACAAGTGCCACATTGTATTCTCTAATGAATTATCTTAGCAAAGAAATCCGGAGAGTAGCAAAGTGAAATTTAAATTGATGTCATGGGGCAGCCCGGGTGGCTCAGCAGTTTAGCGCTACCTTTGGCCCAGGGGGTGATCCTGGAGACCCGGAATCGAGTCCCACATCAGGCTCCCTGCTTGGAGGCTGCTTCTCCCTTTGCCTGTGTCTGTGTCTCTGCCTCTCTCTCTCTCATGAATAAATAAGTAAAATATTAAAAAATAAATAAATTGGTGTCATGACTAAGGCAGATTATGAAAGGACTGGGAATTAGAGGTTGGGGGTGTTAGGGAGAGAAACAGGAAGAGTGTTATAATGAATGATCTCATGAGAGAAGACTAAATTGAGTCACAGATAAGAGGCCAAAAACTTGGGGCACTCAGGGTGGCTCAGTGGTGAGTCTCTGCCTTTGGCTCAGGTCATGATCCTGGGGTCCTGGGATCAAGTCTCACATCGGGCTCCCTGCATGGAGCCTGCTTCTTCCTCTGCCTATGTCTCTGCCTCTCTCTATGTCTCTCATGAATAAATAAAATCTCAAATAAATAAATAAATAAACACAAGCCAAAAACCAGCCGGAAAAACTTCATTTGGTGTAAACAGTTGGGACTAGTAGGAGCACCTGGGTGGCTTCGTTGGTTAAGCATCCAACTTTTCATTTCAGATCAGGTCATGATCCCAGGGTCAGGAGATCAAGCCCTGCATCTGGCTCTGTGCTCAGCAGGGAGTCTGCTTGAGATTCTCTATCTCTCTAATAATAAAATAAATATTTAAAAAAAAACAGTTGGGACAAATAGTAATACTTCTATGAAGTTTCACAATCAGATACTTTTAGTCTGGTTGTTCTGTCCTGTGTGTTTCTGGAAAGAACTACATGATCCTAAAAGATTATGGTTATAGCAGCTCAGATTTACAAAATAAAAGTAATCCAAATTATCTGGGACTTCCTCTATCTATATTTGAGGGAAGAACTATATCCTCATATTGTGCTTGGGGTTAGGAGGATTCACTTACACAGAAGAGGGTTTGAGTTCATCAGAGATAGTCTCACAGCTCTTGTCTAGAAAGTGTTAGAAAATTTAAATCAACCAGGTCCTCAGAATATGCTGGCCTGAACTGAAAGGAGGGTAAAATGTAAGATGCACTATTTTGTACTCTTGAGTCCACTCCATAAAACTGGATTTAATAATCATTTGCTAGAAAGTTTAATAGGTACCAATTGTAACATTTTTATTCTACAAAAGATTATAGTAAAAACTCAAGTAAGTTATCTATGACCCGTCATTTAGCTATGCAGAAGAAAGAAAACCAACGTATTCTATATATGCATTCCACACTATTTAAAGTGAAAATTGGTTAATCACCCAGTCACCAAACATGAGGTTTACAATGTACTTAGTGTGCCTTGTGTACTTACACCCACACACAGTGGGATTCCTCAATATTTACTTCTTTTTTTTTATCAGTATACCTGTCTGTAATAAAAATATGTGATTGCTTTTACAATATAATTCTCCTTAAAGAACATCCACTCCTCTAAATTCATCTCTCAAAAACCTAAAAGAACTTAAAACTGAAAGTATGAAATGCTGTTATTTTGCATTTATGAAATATTCTTCACATGTTGCGGTCCTAACTGTTATGACAATTTGTAGTCCTCACTATTTGCTTATGCTCAGGCCTTAAGAGAAAAAAGATCTGGATATTGAATTTGTCTGGTAGGCTCACAATAGCCACAGATGTTGGTACTAATCATATAACAGTATAGCACGGTTAGTCATCTCAATGAAATAACAAGAATATTATTTTGTTTTCCAAGTAAAATTAAGTGCAATTATATAGTGATATAGAACTAATATAGGATTGATACGGAATATGATTGAATAACATTTTTCCTGCTTCCTCTGGTGCTTCCTCTTTCAAGTTTAAGTAATGAATTAGTACCTTTTAAATAGTGTTTTCTTCATTGTTGATAAAGTATACCTGAAATAAAATAAAACTTCCAGAATCCTAACCAACCAAAGAAATTATACATTATGAATTTAACTGTCAGTGGAATTTTTCATCATTTTGTTTCTCTTTTAGATAACTTTTTCTCATCCCCAAAGTAATATATACACTTATTTGGAAAACTTAGGGCAAAACTTAGCCTCAAGAGTAAATAATATTTAAATCAAGAAGTAAGGAAATAATCCCACATAGAAAGGAAACAATTGCTTAATCACTTCAGTCCTGCTCACAGGCCATTAGCTTAGAAACTGCTGGGAAAGGATGTGTTTATTAGGCTGAAGAACTGAGCTGAACAGCAAATAATGTGTCTGATTAGTAAAAGTAAAACTTTAACATGTATGTTGTAAATTTCTCTTATTTGAATTGTCAAATAATATACAGCATTAGACAGTCTCTACAGAATTTCCCAAATTAGTCAAATATAGAGTTCATAACTTCTCATAACAGGAGACTCCAGGTAGAAAAATCACTAGGAATTGCTGGTTTTTAAGCCACACTACATTTTTTAAAGATTAAAAGAATGACCATTTCAAAACTATATCAAAGCAAATATGAATCTAGCATAAGCAGCTGAGTTACTATCTACATGGCAAATACAATAATAATGTTTCTATGCCTCTAGAGAGAAGTATATCAAGGATACCATTGGAAGTTGATGTAGGTTCAAAGATACATACATATACATATGCATGCAGATACATATAATAAATATACACACAGACAGACAAATCACACTCTGATACCTTCTCTCATCTTGATGGTCAGTTTGTGCTCCGCTTTGGGTACCTGGATTGATAGAGAACTTGGAGATTCGAAGGGGGAGTCCAGGTTGTCAGGATATTTATTTGTGTGGGAAGGAAAAGGAACAATGACGACAATGTGAAGAGAACTTTTTAAGTGTTCAAATATATGTTCAGTATTCAAATACTACAGCAGCACAAAGCAGCTTCTCAGAGAAAAATCTTGGAGAATGAGTTGCTAATTTTTTTCTTCTACTTACTTTAGGATTATTTGGGTCTTCATTTTTTGGTTATGTACAGTGGAAGCCTAGAACATTAAGATTACATTAAAAATTAGAACATAGACTTTAATTTTTTCAGTAATGTTTTCTCTGTAGAATTTTTGTTACATTTTATTAGATTTCCTCTTAGTTAATATTTTTCATGTAACTACAAATAGCATCTTTAACATTTTATTTTTAACTTGTATTTTAGCTAGAGAATAGTTATTTAGCTATTTTATACTTCTTACTATAATCCTATGAAGAATTTTCTAATAAATACTCTTAGGCAGTGATAAAATTAAAGTACAAGAGAAAAACTAAAGTGAAACTTTACTAGAAGAACTCCCCCTCAATAGAGAAAAAAAAATTGTAAACCCTATAGTATGATACCTCATTTGTAAGATACTCTCTTTGAAAGAATTTTTGTCATCCAGAGAAAAAGGTTCTTATAACTAATAAGCATATTCCCCGTTAGCATAACTGGAACATCCTCGACCTATCAATATGGATGACATTACATTTCTAATAGTAATTCTAATTTCACTGGTTCTTTCCCCTATCTTGTAATACGAGAATTTCAACAATTTGAAAATGGCTCATCCCACATTCCCTCCCTCCAGCTCAGTTATTCTGCTGTGTCCAGAGGGCTCACAGTTATTATGCAGTCCAGCCAGTTCCTGCTAGGTGCTGCCATTGCCCTCCCTCAGTGTGCCACAGGTCTGCAAGGACACTTCCAGACACCAAGAAGATTTTGTGCACAGTCTTGGGAGAACTCCTCTCTGACCTGTGTTTTCCACTCTGGTAACATCTCAAAACCTTCATGCTTATGCATCAACATTTTTGAGAGCTTTAGTTGTAACTTCTCTGTACTTCATAGAACTCAGCAGGGAATGAGTCAAAAAAGAAGTCTAAATAATACCAATGGGGATCCCTGGGTGGCGCAGCGGTTTAGCGCCTGCCTTTGGCCCAGGGCATGATCCTGGAGACCCTGGATCGAATCCCACGTCAGGCTCCCGGTGCATAGAGCCCTCTTCTCCCTCTGTCTCTGCCTCTCTCTCTCTCTCTCTCTCTCTCTCTCTCTGATGACTATCATAAAATAAATAAAAATTAAAAATAAATAAATAAATAAATAATACCAATGACAATAGTCCCAACTAACTGTTGAGATACATGTTAATAATCACCCCAATTTTCCCTATGTATGTCCAAGTGATCAGGTATTTTATATAAATACACACGATATTATCTATGATATAAAATGTGTGTGTTTGTATGAGACATGGTATTGCATGAAACTAAAATAGCAGATTTTTTTTAAACTAACAAATTTGTATTGAAATCCAAAAGCTCATGCAAGGAAAAAGGGAAACCTCCCACTTAGGCAAAGATTTACACACTGCATACACACACATTACATGCATGTGCAAAACAGACGTTCTTATCACTTGTATTCCATAATTTGAAAGATATTGCTATGACTTTACCTCATAATTTCCATCAAATTAATGTCTGAAGTTCTAACATTTAGATTTATCTGTCCTAAGCTTGTACACTCATGTTACACTGAAAATGAAACGATTGGTTACAAGCACCCTGAGCTACTGTGGTAGGAGGGATATTGAAAAGACTGACGGAGGAAGAGTGTTGCCAGCCATATGGTAGCTCAAAGAGGGATTCTTCTGCTCTGCTGAGTCAGGGTCTCTTCTTGAACGGTAGTGCAGAAGTCTAAGGGTTGTGCCAACTCCACCACGTGAGTAGAATGCAGCGGCAGTGCCAGGGTCACTGAGTGCTTATATAAAGTGAAGAGAACACTCTTAACATGCATAAGCAGAAATAAAGTCAACACTGTGAAACATGCAGCAGGCATTTTTCAGAGCAAATTGGAGGGAACTAATGTCCTCTAGATTTCCTTGGATAGCACTCTGGCATTTACATTGAACTTTTAATTTCTTCACTAACTGGCAATATAAGGGCACTTTCTCCTGAAAATCCAATAAATCTACAGTAAAGAGATTTTTAAAGACATAAATAACCTGATAAGCATGGAGGGACAGCAAAGGATACAGCAAAGACAAAGGTGAGAACAGATGATTGGATACAGAGTATCTAAGAAAGCTAAACTTTAATTGACAAGTGAAGAAAGTTTACACCACTGAGTGCTCAAAAATTTCATGGGTCTATAGCACTAGATACCTCAGCAACTAGGGGGGCAGGGAAGCAAAATGTCAGGAGGATTAGGTGAAAGTTGTTTGAGTAGCATTTAGATGAGCATTTCATATTCCTGGATAAGACTCCCTCCCTCAATTCTTCACCCTCACTATTTTTTTCTGGAATATATTCACTAGAGAAGATAGAATGAAGAGTCTGTGTAGTAAATTATGCTAGATACAGTTGAGCCTCTGTATTCTATACCAAAAATAGAATTAGTGAACATAGGAAATTTGACCCTAAATCCCTTCTACAACCTGACTCTCAAAAGGTTGATGTCCAAACAGCCTCCACATAGAATAATGGGAAAATTTTCACTGGCAAATCTGACAAACCTAAGAGATAGTACCTAAAAAGGCAGATATAAAGAGTTTCCAACAAATTTCTCATCTAGATTACTTAGAATAAGTTTTTCTCAATATGCCTATTATTTGAAAAATAAAAGATAATGGGTGTTGGCAAGGATGTGAAGAAGTTGAAACTCTTGTGTACTACTGGTGGCAATGTAAAATGGTGCAGCCATTATGGAAAACACTATGGCGTTTCCTTAAAGGATTAGAAATGGGGATCCCTGGGTGGCGCAGCGGTTTAGCGCCTGCCTTTGGCCCGGGGCGTGATCCTAGAGACCCGGGATCGAATCCCACGTCAGGCTCCCGGTGCATGGAGCCTGCTTCTCCCTCTGCCTGTGTCTCTGCCTCTCTCTCTCTCTCTCTCTCTCTCTCTCTCTCTCTCTCTGTGTGACTATCATAAATAAATAAAAATTAAAAAAAAAAGGATTAGAAATGGAATTACCACATGATCTGGCAATCCTACTTCTGGGTAATTATTTTTGCAAAGAATAATGTTCCATTTTATGTGAATAGACTACATTTTGTTTCACTCACCAAGGAAAAAAAATAATGAAATATTAGCAAAGTACTTAGACATTAAGGAATATTTTCTTAAAAACCAGTATTAATAAGAAAAAATCAAACTGATATTATGATTTATCTATAAAGAGAATAGGCCACTTAAGAAATAAATATCCAAACAACTAATGATAAACATAGAGGAAGATGTTCCACTTTGGTATTATTCAAGGAAATGCAAATTAAAACAACAAATGTATATAGTATTTCAGTTATCAATTTATAAAAATGAAAGTGCAATTGCATTAACGCTGACAAATGAAAGGGATGTCTTTCTCAGATATTGCTGGTGGTACTCCAAATTGATATACTTTTTTTTTTTGGAGAATATATAGTATCCCTCTAATAAAACAACTCAAAAATAAAAATATGTGTTTAGAATATATTTACAAAGGTGTTTGCAGAAATATTTCTGAGGTGACAAAAAATTCTTGACAGCCCATCAATTAGATAATAATTATAAAATTGTATAATAGTTATTCTATACAATATTATGGACTTATAACAAGGTATCTTTGGAAAAAGAACTTTATTTTTTATTTAGAGGAATATTGATATCAACACTGATTCAGAGCAAATATTACCAGAGTCAAGGGAGTCATTTCAGAATCATAAGCAATCGATTGATCAGTAGTATATAATATTTCTATACATCTATGTGCCTAATAATAATGCTCCAAAATACAGAAGCAAAAACTGGTAAAACTTCAAAGGAAAAGAGATAAATCCGTAACTGTAGCCAAAGATATCAATATTCCTTTTTCAGTAGTTGAAATGACAAGTAAGCAGAAAAATCAATGTTACAGAAGACTTGAACAATATTAATAATGAACCTAACTTAGTGATATAACTAAGAATGTTCCATCCAACAATAGCAGAATACATATTTTTTAAGTGTATATGGAACATTTACCAAGATACACTATGTTCTAAACCATAAACTAGTCTCAAAAATTTAAAGAGATTCAAATTATGTAAATATTATATTATAACAGTGTAATTAAATCAATAGTACAAACATATCTGGGAAATCACCAAATATTTGAAAATGAAATAATATATTTATAAATAGACCTTAAGTGGAGAAGAAATCAAAAGCTAAGTGAGGCAGTATGTTGAACTGAATGAAAATGAAAATACAACATACCAAAATATGTGAAATGCCACTAAAGCAGTACTTGGGAGGAGGGGGAATTTATAGCACTAAATGGTATATTTATTTAAAAAGAAGGAAGGTCACATGTCAATGATTGTAACAACCACTTTGGGAAACTAGAAGCTGAAGAGAAAATATCCAAAATGAGAAAAATAGCAATAATGAAAATTGAAGCAGGTATCAGTGAAATAGTAAACAGAAAAACAATACAGAAAATGATGATCTCCAAAACTGGTTCTTTGAGATTAATAAGATAGGTAAACTAATCACCAGACTTGTTAGAAACAAAAGAGACTTAACAATAACCAGAAGTAGGAGACTTATCATTACTTCACAATCTACAGAGGCTAAAGTGATAAAAGAAATATTATGAACAAATTTACGTCAATAAATTTGACATTTTAGATGAAATGGAACAATTCCTTAAAAGACAAAAGTTAGCATGGCTAATTGAAGAAGAAATAGAGGGCAGCCCCGGTGGCACAGCGGTTTAGTGCTGCCTGCAGCCCAGGGCGTGATCCTGGAGACCCTGGATTGAGTCCCATGTCAGGCTCTCTGTATGATGCCTGCTTCTCCCTCTGCCTGTGTCTCTGCCCCTCTCTCTCTCTCTCTCTCTCTCTCTCTGTCTCTCTGTCTCTATGAATAAATAAATAAAATCTTTTTTAAAAAATGAAGAAATAGATAAACTAAACCTGTATCAAACAAATAAATGCAAAATTAAGCCAAGGTGAGATACCACTGCACAGCTGTTTAAAAAGCCAGCTGTTATCAATTCTTATGAGGATGTGGAGCAGCAGGTACTTTCATACCCTGCTGTTAGGAATATTAAATGGTACACTCACCTTGAAAAATAATGTGGCAGTTCTGTAAAGAGTTCAAAAACACACCTAATGTTATGATTCAACCTTTCAGGTATTTATCATAGAAGAGAAATGAAAGCATTATATGGCTACATAAAGACTTTCACATGAATATTCAGGGGAGCTTTATTTTTGATAGCCCAAAACTGGAAACAATTCAAACATTTATCAACATTTGAATGAGCAAAGAATAACAAACTGTGGTATATATAATAGAATGCTATTTAGCAATAAAGTGAATGAACTATTCACACACACTACAACATGATATATCCTGAAATAATTATGCTGAGTGAAATAAGCCAGACAAAACAGTATATTGTTTTGTAGGAAATGGAAGTGAATATATAGTGACAGAAAGGAGATTTATGGTAGCCAGAGAAAGGAGCAGAGAGGAGGATAGGATAAAAATTACCAAGGAGAAGGAGAAAATTTTTAGGGGCCAGAGAACATTACCTTGATTGTGAGTTTCACAGGCATATACATAATATCAAAACTTACCACTTTGTACACTTTGAATATGTGCAGTTCATTATGTGTTAATTATAGCTTAAAAGTGTGTTTGCATGAGTGTGAGTGTCACTCATGGAGCTATGGCACAGTTGTCATAAATATGTGGTTTATATACACATGAAGGTCATATATACACATTCCACATGTATGTATGTATATTCCTACATATGATAAACATATATAATTTATGGGATGTGATATATATGTTGTTTATATATGGACACCATGCCACAGCTCAGTGAGTACCATGACAGAAAGGCCAGTTGGGACTATGATATCAAGAGATATTCCTTGCCATCATCTTTGGAGATCTTGCTTCAAAAAAAAATACTTTCTCTCTTCAAAGATTTGTTTATCTTGGAAAACCATGATATCCAAAACAGCTAAACCCAGACTTCAAGCTAGTGGACGTGGAGGATAACTCTATATGTGATAGGAAAGAAGGAATTCTCCCTTCTGAATAGGCAGTGGAAATTCCTGAATAAAATATCAGAACCACATGCAAGGTTTCCAATTGTGTTGAGCTGAAGTCAAAATTCTAAATACGGCCGAATTATTATACTACCACAATTCTGTGTTGAAAGTCCTATTTCAGGTTTTAGCCTTATAGAATAATATAAATACATTATATGCATGAATCCAGAGCCTCAGAAGACATCAAAAAAATAAATAAATAAACCTTCCTGATATGCTTAGAAAGAAAATCAGTACCATTAAAAATTATGTATAATTTACATAGCGAGAGGCAAGGCAAGATGGCGGAGGAGCAGGGTCCCCAAGTCACCTGTCCCCACTAACTTACCTAGATAACTTTCAAATCATCCTGAATACCTACAAATTCGACCTGAGATTTAAAGAGAGAACAGCTGGAACACTACAGAGACAAGTGTTTTCGCTTCTAACAAGTACAATTCGTTTTTAGCCGCTCTGCTCTGAGCAAAGTGACCAGAAAGAAAAACTCACCACAAAAGAAAAAATCGGAAACACTACTCTCTTCCAAAGAGTTACAGAATTTGAATTACAATTCGATGTCAGAAAACCAATTCAGAAGGAAAATTATAAAGCCACTGGAGACTCTAGAATAATAAAGGATTCCAGAGACTTCAACTGCAGAATTTAGATCTAATCAGGCCGAAATTAAAAATCAATTAAATGAGATGTAAACCAAACTGGAGTTCCTAACAATGAGGATTAATGAGGTAAAAGAAAGAGTGAGTGACATAGAAGACAGGTTGATGACAAGGAAGGAAGCTGAGAAAAAAGAGAAAAACAATTAAAAGACCATGAGGAGGGATCCCTGGGTGGCGCAGCGGTTTGGCGCCTGCCTTTGGCCCAGGGCGCGATCCTGGAGACCCGGGATCGAATCCCACGTCAGGCTCCCGGTGCATGGAGCCTGCTTCTCCCTCTGCCTGTGTCTCTGCCTCTCTCTCTCTCTCTGTGACTATCATAAATAAAAAAATTTAAAAAAAAAAAAAAAAAAAAGACCATGAGGAAAGTTTAAGGGAAATACATGACAGCCTCAGAAGGAAAAAATTGGAAAAAATTGGGGTTCCAGAGGGTGCCGAGAGGGACAGAGGTCCAGAAAGCATATTTGAACAAATCATAGAAGAGAATTTCCCTAATTTGGGGTGGGAAACAGGCATTCATTCCAGGAGAGACAGTGATCCCCTCCTAAAATCAATAAAAACCATTCAACACGTCAACACTTAATAGTGAAACTTACAAATTCCAAAGATAAAGAAAAAATGCTTAAAGCAGCAAGAGACAAGAGATCTCTAACTTATATGGGAAGAAATATTAGATTAACAACAGACCTCTCCGAAGAGACCTGGCAGACCAGAAAGGGCTGGCAGGATATATTCAGGGTATGAAATGAGAAGAACATGCAGCCAAGAATACTCTATCCAGCAAAGCTCTCATTCAGAATAGAAGGAGAGATTAAGGGCTTCCAAGATATGCAGAAACTGAAAGAATGTGTGACCACCAAACAAACTCTGCAAGAAATATTAAGGGGGATTCCGTAAAATAAAGAGGAAGCACAAAGAAATAAGCTACAAAAAAAGGGGCTGAATAGGTATTATGATGACATTAAATTCATATCTTTCTATAGTAACTCTGAACATGAATGGGCTTAATGACCATCAAAAGGCGCAGGGTTTCAGACTGGATAAAAAAGCAAGACCCATCTATTTCCTGTCTACAAGAGACTCATTTTAGACCTAAGGACACCTATAGCCTGAAAATGAAAGGTTGGAGAACCATTTACCATTCAAATGGTCCTCAAAAGAAAGCAGGGACAGCAATCCTCATAACAGATTAATTCAAGTTTATCCCAAAGACTGTAGTAAGAGATGAAAAGGGACACAAGACCTACCAATTATGAATATTTATGCTCCTAAAGTGGGAGCTGCCAAGTATATCAATCAGTTAACAACCAAAGTAAAGACATACTTAGATAATAATACACTTATAATGAGAGACTTCAAACGGTGCTTTGGTGCTTTCTGCAAATGACAGATCTTCTAAGCACAACACCTCCAAAGAAACAAGAGCTTTAAATGACACACTGGACCAGATGGATTTCACAGATATTTACAGAACTTTACATCCAAACGCAACTGAATACACATTCTTCTCAAGTGCACAAGGAACTTTCTCCATAATAGACCAAATACTCGGTCACAAATCAGGTCTTAACCAATACCAAAAGATTGGGATTGTCCCCTGCATATTTTCAGAACATAATGCTTTGAAACTAGAACACAATCACAAGAAGAAATTTGGAAGAAATTCAAACACGTGGAGGTTAAAGAGCATCTTGCTAAAAGATGAAAGGGTCAACCAAAAATTATAGAAGAATTAAAAAGATTCATTGAAACTAATGAGAATGAAGATACAACCGTTCAAAATCTTTGTGATACAGCAAAAGCAGTCCTGAGAGGGAAATACATTGTGATACAAGCCTGTCCTCAAAAAACTGGAAAAAACTAAAAAAACAAAACAAAACAAAATTGGAAAAAAACTCAAATACAAAAGCTAATCTTGCACCTAAAGGCACTGGAGAAAGAACAGAAAATAAAACTTATACCAAGCAGAAGAGGAGAGTTAATAAAGAATTGAGTAGAACTCAATGAAATAGAGACCAGAAGAACTATAGAACAGATCAACAAAACCAGGAGTTGGTTCTTTGAAAGAATTAATAAGATAGATAAACCATTAGCCAGCCTTATTAAAAACAAGAGAGAGAAGACTCAAATTAATAAAATCATGAATGAAAATAGAGAGATCCCAACCAATACCAAGGAAATACAAACGATTTTAAAAACTTATTATGAGCAGCTATTCGCCAATAAATTAGCCAATCTAGAAGAAATGGACGCATTTCTGGAAAACCACAAACTACCCAGACTGGAACAGGAATAAATAAAAAACCTGAACAGGCCAATAACCAGGGAGGAAATTGAAGCAGTCATCAAAAACCTCCCAAGACACAAAAGTCCAGGGCCAGATGGCTTCCCAGGGGAATTCTATAAAATGTTTATAGAAGAAAAAATACCTATTCTACTAAGGCTGTTCTGAAAGATAGAAAGAGATGGAATACTTCCAAAGTCGTTCTATGAGGCCAGCATCACCTTAATTCCAAAACCAGACTAAGACCCACCAGAAAGGAGAATTATAGACCAATACCCTTGATGAACACAGATGCAAAAATTCTCAAAAAGATACTAGCCAATAGGATCCAACAGTACATTAAGAAGATTATTCACCATGATCAAGTGGGATTTATCCCCAGGATGCAAAGCTGGTTCAACACTAGTAAAGCAATCAATGTGATAGATCATATCAACAAGAGAAAAAACAAGAACCATATGATCCTCTCAATAGATGCAGAGAAAGCATTTGACAAAATACAGCATCCATTCCTGATCAAAACTCTTCAGGGTGTAAGGATAGAGGGAATATTCTTCAGCATCTTAAAAGCCATCTACAAAAAGCCCACAGCAAATATCATTCTCAATGGGGAAGCAGTGGGAGCCTTTCCCCTAAGATCAGGAACAAGACAGGGATGTCCACTCTCACCACTGCTATTCAACACAGTACTAGAAGTCCTAGCCTCAGCAATCAGACAACAAAAAGAAATCAAAGGCATTCAAATTGGCAAAGAAGAAGTCAAACTCTCCCTCTTTGCAGATGATACGATACTGTACAGAGAAAACCCAAAAGACTCCACCCCAAGATTGCTAGAACTCATACAGCAATTCGGCAGTGTGGCAGGATACAAAATCAATGCCCAGAAATCAGTGGCATTTCTATACACTCACAATGAGACTGAAGAAAGAGAAGTTAAGGAGTCAATCCCATTTACAATTGCACCCCAAGTATAAGATACCTAGGAATAAACCTAATCAAAGAGGTAAGGGATGTAAGGGATGTATACCCTAAAAACTACAGAACACTTCTGAAAGAAATTGAGGAAGTCACAAAAAGATGGAAAAATATTCCATGCTCATGGATTGGCAGAATTAATATTGTGAAAATCTCCATGCTACCCAGGGAAATTTACACATTTACTGCAATCCCTATCAAAATACCATGGACTTTCTTTGGAGAGTTGGAACAAATCATCTTAAGATTTGTGTGGAATCAGAAAAGACCCCAGATAACCAGGGGAATATTAAAAAAGAAAACCATAGCTGGGGACATCACAATGCCAGATTTCAGGTTGTACTACAAAGCTGTGATCATCAAGACACTGTGGTCCTGGCACAAAACAGACACATAGATCAATGGAACAGAATAGAGAACCCAAAAGTGGCCCTTCAACTCTATGGTCAACTAATATTCGACAAAGCAGGAAAGACTATCTACTGGAAAAAGGACAGTCTCTTCAATAAATGGTGCTGGGAAAATTGGACATCCACATACAGAAGAATGAAACTAGACCATTCTCTTACACCAGACACAAAGATAAACTCAAAATGCATAAAAGATCTAAGTGTGAGACAAGATTCCATCAAAATCCTAGAGGAGAACACAGGCAACACCCTTTTATGAACTTGGCCACAGCAACTTCTTGCAAGATACATCTATGAAGGCAGGGGAAACAAAAGCAAAAATGAATTATTGGGACTTCATCAAGATAAAAAGCTTCTGCACAGCAAAAATAAACAGTCAATAAAACTACAAGACAACCTACAGAATGGGAGAAGATATTTGCTAATGACCTATCAGATAAAGGGCTAGTTTCCAAGATCTATAAAGAACTTATTAAACTCAACAGCTAAGAAACAAACAATCCAATCATGAAATGGGCAAAAGACATGAACAGAAATTTCACAGAGGAAGACACAGACATGGCCAATAAGCACCTGAGAAAATGCTCCGCATCACTTGCCATCAGGGAAATACAAATCAAAACCACAATGAGATCCCACCTCACACCAGTGAGAATGGGGAAAACTAACAAGGCAGGAAACAACAAATTTTGGAGCGGATGTGGAGAAGGAGGAACCCTCTTGCACTGTTGGTGAGAATGTGAACTGGTACAGCCACTCCGGAAAACTGTGTGGAGGTTCCTCAAAGAGTTAAAATAGATCTTCCCTACGACCCAACAATTGCACTGCTGGGGATTTACCCCAAAGATACAGAGGCAGTGAAATGTGGGGACACCTGCACCCCGATGTTTATAGCAGCAATGTCCACAATAGCGAAACTGTGGAAGGAGCCTCGGTGTCCATCGAAAGATGAATGGATAAAGTAGATGTGGTATATGTACACAATTGAATCTTACCCAACCATTAGAAACAACAAATACTCCGCCATTTGCTTCAGTGTGGATGGAACTCATGCTGAGTGAAGTAAGTCAATCGGAAAAGGACAAACATTATATGGTCTCATTCATTTGGGGAATATAAAAAATGGTGAAACAGAATAAAGGGGAAAGGAGAGAAAATGAGTGGGATATATCAGTGAGGGTGACACAACATGAGAACTCCTAACTCTGGGAAACGAACAAGGGGTGGTAGAAAGGGAGGTGGGTCGGGGGTTGGGGTGTAGGTGATGGGCGCTGAGGGAGGCACTTGACGGGATGAGCACTGGATGTTATGCTATATGTTGGCAAATTGAACTCCAATAAAAATATACAAAAAAAATGGATAGGGAAGCAGGATATACAGAAGACATACAACATTTCTATGAGCATTGTGACTGCTCTTTCTACACTCACCCATCTCGTCCCTTACATGCAGCAGCTATTTATTTTGAGTGGGATTCACTTCAGTCCAAATTCAGAGGTGGGCCATGATCGATCTCAACCATGAAGGTCATCCCACACTTGCTATCATGGTTGGTTCAGTGAGAAACACTAACCAAGTTCTAAATGAGCCAATGCATTGCAATTCCCTAAAAGATTTGTTCAGAGAAGGCCCAATCAGTACAAAGCCTTTTTTAAAGTTCATGAGAACTGACTGGAAATACCTTTCCTTTGAAGAAGGAAGCTCCTTGTCTCTTTTGCAGCTAAACAAGGTCAGCCTAAGAATGAAGCTTTGGAGTAGAAGAAAGGATCAAAAGAAAAGCAGTAAAAAAGTGCATGAAGCTGAATTTTAGTGAAATGATTCAATAAATTTACTTTACAATTGAGATAGAGTTAGTGTTAAATTTTCTGATACAGTACCCTCTAGGAGCCATTGAAACATTTTAGTTGGAGATAATTATATCTCCAACTAGCTTTATGCTTTAGAGAGATCATTCAAGCCACATGTGTAGAAAGAATTTGAAAAGCACAAGCCACAACACTGGCTACCTGACTTGCCAACAGCTTGTCCCACCGTGGGTCCTCCTCAGACACATCCTTTTCAGCTCCAGGTTCTCTCCCACAGCAAACCCAGGAAAACCTGGCTAATGCTGCACATACCTCTCCTATATGCTCTGCAGATCTGCCCCCTTCAATATGTCCTTGGCCAGACCCTATCCAAAGTGGTACTACAAGCCTGGCATTGTACAAGGAGCTCCAACAAGAACTCCTACCGTGGGGGCAGAAGAAGATAACCACACACACCAGTCTGACCACAGCCTCAGCAGTGAGCTGAGGGCAGATGTCTGGGCTGACTGTAGGCCCTGCCCATCCATGAAAGCTTCTTAAGGGACAACACAGGGAAAGTGGCCAATAGTTTAGTGCTACTGCATCTCTGGCAAATGACTGGTCTGACTAAACTCAAGCCTAAGGCAGCCCCAGAATGGCCCACTAACAACAGGGGTACCAAACCCTGCCCAAAATAGTCAGAGAGCCATTACAAACTACTGGACTGAAGGCAAAAGCAGCTCAGCCATGATAGGACATACACAACACATATAGGAGACATCTCTGAAGCTCTGAGTTCTTGTGAACAGGGGATATTGCACTGCAGGGTACCATGGGACCTCTTGTTCATAAGGCCACCACTTTTAAGAGCAAGAGATGTAGCTTTCCTAACACTAGAAACAGACACAGAGAATTAGTCAAATGAGGAGACAGAGGAATATGTCCCAAATGAAAGAACAAGACAAAACCACAGCAAGAGAGGTAAACAAAACAGAGATAAATAATATGCCAGACAAATAATTTAAAGTAGGGGCATCTGGGTGGCTCAGTGGTTGAGTTTCTGCCTTCAGCTCAGGTTGTGATCCCAGGGTCCTGGGATTGAGGCCCACATCAGGCTCCCCAGCAGGGAGCCTGCTTCTAGCTTGGCTTCCTCGTATTTGTCAGCCAAGCGCTCCTCCATTTCCCGGAGACTTTTCCTCTCCTCTCGGCAGTAACTGAGGTCTTCCAGTTGTTTCTTCTTCTGGTCACAGAGTAACTTGACCCTGCGCTGGATCTCCTCCTTGGCCAGGTCCTGCTTGAGGATGTACTGCTCCCGGAACACCTGCGTGGCTCGGCTGATGAGTTGCAGGCACTCCTCGGGGGGCGGGGCCATGTCTCTGTCCGCGGATTTCAGGAAGGCTGGGTTCGCGACGCTGCGTTGTAAAATGCTCCTGATGTGCTTTTCGAAGGAATCTGCGGTTTCAGCTAGAATGCGGAGGGGAGACTCCGCCGCTGCCACGTCTTCCCGGGTACAGAGCAGGGGCGGGGACACCGGGTGGACTGTGCTTAGTAAGGGCCTGATGAGGCACTCGTAGGTGCTGGTGATGCACACCATCGTGGGCCCCAGGATGTCAGGCACAATCCAGAAGTCATGCCTGTGTCCCTGCCTCTCTCTGTGTATCTCTATGAATAAGTAAATAGGATCTTGAAAAAAAGATATTAAATTAATCATCATAAAGATACTCCCTGGATTTGTGAAGAGTAGAGGACTTCATCATAAAGATACTCACTGGACTTGAGAACAGTGGAAGACTTTAATGAGACCCTCAGCAAAGAGATAAAAAAAAAAAAACATAAAAAAAGAACCAATCAGAGACAAAGTACTCAATAACTAAAGTTAATAATACACTAGAGGGGAAACAAAAGCAAAAATGAAGCATTGGAATTTTATCAAGATAAAAAGCTTCTGCACAATGAAAGAAACAATAAAACTAAAAGGCAACTACAGAATGGGAGAAAATATATACAAATGACATATCCGATAAAGGATTAGTATCCAAAATTCAGAAAGAACTTATAAAACTCAACACCCAAAAGAAAATAATCCAGTTAAAAAGTGGCCAGAAGACTTGAATAGACATCTTTCCAAAGAAGACATACAAATGCTAATAGACATATGAAAAGATGCTCAACATCACTGATCATCAGGAAAATACAAATCAAAACTATAATGAGATATCACCTCATACCTGTCAGAATGGCTAAAATTAAAACCACAAGAAACAACAGATGTTAGCAAGGATGCAGAGAAAGGAGAACCCTCTTGCATTGTTGGCAGGAATGCAAACTGGTATAGCCACTCTGGAAAACAGTATGGAAGTTCCATGAAAAGTTAAAAATAGAGCTACTCTATGCTCCAGCAATTGCATTACTAGTTATTTGCCCAAAGGATACAAAAATACTGAAGGGGCACATGCACTCGATGTTTATAGCAGCTTTATCAATAATAGCCAAATTATGCAGAGCCCAAATGTCCATTGACTGACAAATGGATAAAGAAGATGTGGTATATATATATGCAATGGAACTTTACTTAATTGTAAAAAAGAATGAAATCTTGCCATTTGTAATGTTGTGGATGGAATGAGAGTGTATTGTGCTAAGTGAAATAACCAGTCAGAGAAAGACAAACACCATATCATTCCACTCATATGTGGAATTTGAGAAACAAAATAAGTGAACAGAAGGGGATAAAAGAGCAAATAAGAAAACAGACCCTTAACTATAGAGAACACACTGAGGGTTGCTGGAGGGGAGGGGCATGGGGATGGATTAAATGGGTGATGGATATTAAGGATTATTGTGATGAACACTGGCTGTTGCATGTAAGTGATGATAAATTCTACACCTGAAACTAATATTACACTGTATGTTGACTAACTGGAATTTAAATAAAGACTTAAAACTAAAATATAAATAAAAATAAATAAAGTGGCTCTACTGTATTAACAATGTTAATTTTCTTATTTCAATAAAATCAACAGATGAACAATATTAAAAAATATATACACTAGAGAGAATCAACAGTAGACTAGAGAAAGCAGAAGAATGAATCAGTGACCTGGAGGAAAGAGTTGTGAAATGCAATCAAGCTGAACAGCAGAGAAAGAAACAAAATTAAAAATGAAAATAGACTAAGGGAACTCAGCAATACCATCAAGTGTAATAACATTCATACTATAGGGATCTCAGAAAGAGAAGAGAAAGAAAAGGGGGCCAAAAATTTATTTGAAGAAATAATAGCTGAAAACTTCTCAAATCTGGGGAAATAAACAGAAATCCAGACCTAGGAGGCACAAAAATAAAATAAAATCAACCCAGGGAGAGCTATGCCAAAACACATAGTCATTAAAATGGAAAAATAATAATAATAATGATGATAAAGAGAAAATTTTTAAAGGAGCAAGAGAAAAAAGAAAACAGTTCTATTCAAGGGAAACACTATAAGGCTATCAGCTGTTTTTAGCAGAAATTTTGCAGGACAGATAAGAATGATATAATATATTCAAAGTGCTGTAAGAAAAAAAACCCTGAAGCCAGGAATAATCTACTCATCAGGGCTCTCATTCAGAATAAAAGGAGAGAAAAAGAGTTTCCCAGACAAACTATAGTTAAAGGAAATCATGACCACTAAACCAGCCCTACAGGAAATTTTAAAGGGACTTTTTGAGTGAAAATAAAAAAAAAAAAAAGACCATAGTAGGAGTAAGAAAAAAAGCAAGAAAGCAGAAAAGCAGTAAAATTAAGTATATCTATAAATATCAATCAAGAGTTTCACAAAATAAAACCATATAAAGTATGATACTATGTACCTGAAATGTGAGGGGAAGAGAAGTAAAAAATGGGTTCAGACTTAAGCAATCAAGTTAATATAAACCACTGGAAGCAGAAGATGTTATATACAAATCTAATGGTAACCACAAATCAAAAACCAATAATAGATACACAAAAAATAGAGAAAAAGGAATCCAAATTTGCCACTAAAGAAAGCCAGCAAACTATGAGAGAAGAGCAAGGAAAAAAAAGGAACAGAGAGGAAATACAAAAACAACCATAAAATAAGTAACAAAATGGCAGTAAGTACATACCTATCAATAATTACTTTAAGTATAAGTGGACCAAACACTCCAATGAAAGGACATAGGGTGGTGGAATGGATAAAGAAGCAAGACCCATCTATGTGCTGCTTACAAGAGACTCATTTCAGATCTAAAGACACATGCAGACTAAAAGTGAAGAGAAGGAAAAACATTTATTATGCAAATGAAGGTGAAAAGAAAGTCAGGCAGCAATACTTACATTTGGATAAAATAGACTTCAGAACAAAGTCTATAACAAGAGATAAAGAAGGATGCTATATAATCCTAATGGGAATGATCCAACAAGAAGATATAATAATTATAAATATTTATGTACCTAACATGAAAGCACACAAATATATAAAGCAGCTATTAATAACCATTAATGAAGCAATCAATAGTAATACAGTAACAGTAAGGGACTTTAACACCCACTAATCCAATGGACAAAAAAACACTGTCTTTGAGTATCACATGGGACCAGATGGATCTAACAGATATATTCATAGCATTCCATCCTAAAACATCAAAATACTGATTGTTTTCAAGTGCACATGGAACATTCTCCAGAACAGATCACATATTAGGCCACAAAACAACTCTCAACAAATTCAAAAAAACTAAAGTCCTTTTCTAACCACAATATTTTGAAACTAGAAATCAACCACAAGAAAAAATATGGAAAGAACACAAATACATGGAGGTTAAATAACATGCTACTAAACAATGAATGGGTCAACCAAGAAATCAAAGAGGATATTTTTTTTAATAGAGACAATTAAAACACAATGGACCAAAATCTTTAGATGAAGGAAAAGCTGTTCTAAGAAGAAAGTTTATAGCAGTACAAGCCTACCTCAAGAAGCAAAAAAAGTCTCAAATAAACAATATAACCTTACACCTAAAGGAGCTAGGAAAAGAAAAACAAAGAAAACCCAAAACCTGCAGAAAGAAAAAAATAATAAAGATTAGGGCAGAAATAAAAGAAATAGAAACAAAAGCAAAACAATAGAAAAGATCAGTGAAACCAGGAGCTGGTTCTTTGAAAATATCAACAACAACAAAAGAGGGAGGACTCAAACAAAATTATAAATGAGAAAGGAGAAATAACAACTTAAACTACAGAAATACAAAGGATTCTAAGAGAATATTATGAAAAATTACATGTCAACAAACTGGACAACTATGAAGAAATGGGTAAGTTCCTAGAAACATATACCCTTCCAAACTGAATCATGAAGAAATAAAAACTTGAACAGACTGATTAACAGCAATAAAATTGAATCAGTAATCAAAAAATTCCCAACAAACGTAAATCCAGGACCAAATGGCTTAACAGGTGAATTCTACGAATCATTTAAAGAAGATAGAACAATAGGCCAATATCTCTGATAAACATAGATGCAAAAATTCCCAAAAAATTATTAGAAAACTGTATGTCCAACAGTATATTAAAAAGAATTATTCACCACGATTAAGTAGGATTTATTCCAGGCATGCAAGTGGAGCTTAATATTTGCAAACACAATGTGTATTTGTATCAATGTGATACATCACATCAATAAGAAAAATGATAAAAACCATATGATCATTTCAATAGGTGCACAAAAAGCATTTGACAAAGTATAAAGGTCATTCATGATAAAAAAAAAACCCTCAAAAGTAGGTTTAGAGGGATCATACATCAACGTATTAAAGGCCGTATATGAAAAACTCACAGCTAACATCACACTCAATGGTAAAAACCTGAGAGCTTTCCCCCTAAGACAGGAACAAGACAAGGATGTTTACTCTCACCACTTTTACTCAACACAGTAATGGAAGTTCTAGCCACAGTAATCAGGCAAGAAAAATAAATAAAAGGCATCCAAATTGGTAAGAAAGAAGTAAATTTTTCACAACTTTCAGATGACGTCATACTACATATAAAAAACCCTAGATTCCACCAAAAAAACTGCTAGAACTGGGATGCCTGGGTGGCTCAGTGGTTGAGCATCTACCTTTAGCTCAGAGCATGATCCCAGTTCCAGGGATCAAGTCCCACATCGGGCTCCCTGCAGGGAGCCTTCTTCTCCCTCTGTCTATGTTTTTGCCTCTCTTGTGAGTCTCTCATGAAAAAATAAATAAAATATATTTTTTAAAAACCACTAGAACTGATAAATGAATTCAGGTAAAGTTGCAGGATACAATATTAATATACAGAAATCTGCTGCATTTTGGTACACTAATAATAAAGAAGCAGAAAGAGAAATTAAGAAAATAATCCCATTTATAATTGTCCCAATAATAACGAAATGCCTGGGATCCCTGGGTGGCGCAGCGGTTTAGCGCCTGCCTTTGGCCCAGGGCGCGATCCTGGAGACCCGGGATCGAATCCCACGTCGGGCTCCCGGTGCATGGAGCCTGCTTCTCCCTCTGCCTGTGTCTCTGCCTCTCTCTCTCTCTCTCTCTCTCTCTCTCTCTCTCTCTCTCTGTGTGTGACTATCATAAATAAATAAAAATAAAAAATATATATATAAAAAAAATAACGAAATGCCTAGGAATAATCTTACCCAAGGAGGTGAAAAACATTGATAAGAGAAATTGAAGATGACACAATTATATAGATATTCCATGCTTATGGATTGGTTTAACAAATATTATTAAGATGTCCATATTACCCTAAGCAATTTTCAGATTTGATGCAATCCTACCAAAATATAAATAGCACTTTTCACAAAACTAGAAAGAGTAAGCCTAAAATTTGTATGGAACCACAAATGACCCTGAATAGCCAGAGCACCCTTGAAAAAGGAGAACAAAGCTGCAGGTATTACAATACCAGATTTCCAGATATATTACAAAGCTGTAGTAATCAAAACAGTATGGTAGTGGCACAAAAATAGACAGATGTACAGAACAGAATAGAAAACCCAGAAATAAACCCACAGTTACACGGTCAATTAATTTATTACAAAGGGGGTAAGGATATGTAATGGGAAAAAGATAGTCTCTTCAACAAATTGTGCTGGGAAAACTGAACATTTATATGCAGAAGAATGAAACTGGACCACTTTCTTACACCATACTCAAAAATAAACTCAGACTAGATTGAGAACTTAAATGTAATTCCTGAAGCCATAAAAATCCTAGGAGAGAGAACAGGCAATAAATTCCCTGACAGTGACATTTTAAAAAATTTATTTATATATTCATAGAGACATAGAGAGAGGCAGAGACATAGGCAGATGGAGAAGCAGGCTCCCCATGGGGAGCCCAGTGCAGGACTTGATCCTGGACCCCGGAATCACGACCTGAGCCAAAGGCTGATCCTCAACTACTGAGCCACCCAGGCATCCCCATAATAACATTTCTCTATACATGTCTCCTGAGGCAGGGGAAACAAAAGCAAAAATAAACAATCGGGACTACATCAAATAAAAAGTTTCTGCACATCAAAGGAAAACAACAAAACTAAAAGGCAACCTACTGAATGGGAGAAGGCATTTGAAAATGAAACATTTGATAAAAGGTTAGTATCCCAAATTTATAAAGAATTCAACACTAATCCGATTAAAAATGGTCAGAAGACATAAACTGACATTTCTCCAAAGAAGTCATTCAGATGGCCAACAGACACATGAAAAAATGCTCAGCATCACTCATCATCAGGGAAATGCAAATCAAAACCACAATGAGATATCACCTCACGCCTGTCAGAATGGCTAAAATTGAAAACACAAGAAACAATAGGTGTTGCCAAGAATGTGGAGAAAAATGAACCCTCATGCACTGTTGGCAGGAATGTAAACTGGTGCAGCCACTGTGGAAAACAGTATAAATGTTCTTCAAAAAATTAAAAATAGGGATCCCTGGGTAGCTCAGCGGTTTGGCACCTGCCTTTGGCCCAGGGCACGATCCTGGAGTCCCGGGATCGAGTCCCATGTCAGCCTCCCTGCATGGAGCCTGCTTCTCCCTCTGCCTGTGTCTCTGCCTCTCTCTCTCTTTCTGTGTCTATTATGAATAAATAAATAAATCTTTTCTAAAAAATTAAAAATAGAATTATCATATTATCCAGTAATTACATTACTGTATATTTACTCAAAGAAAGTGAAAAAGATATATGCACCCTATGTTTAGTGCATCATTATTTACAATAGCCAAATTATAGAAGCAGCCCAACTGTCCATTGATAGATGAATGGATAAAGAAGTGGCCCATATTTATATATATTGGATATTACTCAGCCATAAAAAAGAATGAAATCTCACCATTTGAGACAACATGGATGAGGGTATAATGTTAAGTGAATAAGTCAGAGAAAGACAATTACCACATTATTTCATTTATACATTGAATTTAAGAAAGAAAATGAACAAAGAAAAAGACAAAAAACAGACCCTTAACTATAGAAAACAAAGTGGTGGTTACCTGAGGGGAAATGGATGGGGGGATGGGTGAAATAGGTGAAGGGGATTAAGAGTACACTTACCGTGTTGAACACTTAGCAATGTATAAAATTGTTGAATCACTATATTGTATATCATACTGGAATTTAGATAGATGTATGATAGGTAATCATAATTAGTAAGGGGGAGGAGGAAGAGGGGGATGAAGAGGAAAGGAAGGAAGGGAGGGAAGGAGGAAAGGGAAATTTAAAAAAAAGCAGAGAGGGAAAGAATGACCAAAAGAAAATGAGAGAGGTGTTGAAAATACCACAGAGAGTAAGAAAAGATATCATTCATTCATTCATTTACAAATGTTATCACAGTCTGACTTTGTGCCAGGTGGGGTTCTGAGTACTGAGCTGCACCATGCAACCAGCAGATAAAACACACACTTTCATGGAGTTTACAGTCTCTGTGAGTCATTTCTCACCTTGGACAAAGCAGTTTCAAATCAGTGGTCAGCACAAAATTCAAATTGCACATGTGGAACACTGAGTGGAATGAAAAGAAGCTAATCCCTTTGTAGGCCGAAATGTTGAGAAGCATCTTGAAGCAGGCAGAGAGTAACTAGTTGTGGAGGGTCCAATCACAGGCCGTCTTTGATTTGTAAGATGCTAATGATCATTTTTAGGCTGTGGGACAAGAGAACACAAGAAAGAAACATTTAAAAATACACGCAAGGGAAGGGGACAGAAATTATTGCTTGGAGTTCCTAGAAGAGGTGGGATAAGTTTGAGTCAAGAGCACAAATGGAGAAGTCTGCCTTGAATAAGAAGAGGATGTGAAAACAAGGAGGTGGTTGGCAAGGTGGAGTATGGGGATCTGTTCCATGGTCTTGCAGAGCCATGCTCACATGTATATTTTACTGTTGTGATTATTTTTAAGTGCTTTTCTCCACGATGAGCTTGAGCTGTGTGCAACCAGCAGTAGTGCGTATCATCTGCCCAATAATGAGAGTGGTGCCTGGAACGTAGTACATGCTTAACAAATATGCATCAATAACAGAATGCTCCCAGAGCAAGAATAAGCACTCCTGACTTACAGGACTATATTCTAAAGATAAAGGACTTTCCAAATAACTTCAATTAGTTCTAACTTTACTTCCATGAGGCTTCAGGAGTCAGTAAATAAATAAAATACTTCAGAGTTATTGTGGGATTTTCTTTCTAGATCTTATTAAGCTTTCTTGCCATCATAGCTGTAAATAAATAGACACAGAACTCTATTTGCATTCAGCCTTCACCCATGATAATTATCATCTGTCTTCACTAACCGTCCCCCCAAATGGGAACAGCTTATCTGCAGTTACCTCTTTCAATGATGTGAAACTATTTATGTTATGAGACTTCAAGATTAACAGTACAACTTAGGCCACTAATAGGCCACTAATCTTCCCAAAGCATACATAAATACAGAAATCTCATAGAGTCCTTTGTGTTGATGATAAATCAGAACTGTCATTTAGTTAAGAGTTCTCTAGTGACTCACATAATCAATATTGTCTATGAAAGAATGAGATTAAAAATGCAAATCAGGTCTTTCCCTTTATATAACTAAGCACACTATTGCAATTACCATTCCTGCCCTTTCTTCCCCAAATGTCTCTAATCATATCAACAAAGAATAGTTCATGACTCAATGAATAAGAATAAAATGCCTTACTTTTGGAAATCCTGTTTCAGAGAGACCTCAAACAGCTTCAAAGTTTAAGTGACTAAACTTTTTTTCATCCTTAGTTGATAAATTTGTTTTCAGTTCTGAAGGAGGGGACAATAAGAAATAAAACGTGAATGTGTAGTCACTACCATTGACCTCTACGGAAGAGATTATACCCTTTAGTAAGAATAAATTCTTGACATTTTGTACCACATTTCAAATCCAATTACAACAAAATATTAATGTTATGATGGTTTCTAAGTTCTTACCGATGACTCACTTAATTCACATGGTTGTTAGGAATACAAAATTTGCTCTGTGACTGTTGGCTATAAAATATGTTATTCTGTTACATCCTCAATTGATCCTTTTGTATATATGTATGTATTAGGAATTTGTTCCACTGTGACAGAAAACCCAATTTATAATGATTTATACTAACAAGGGTTTATTTTTATCACATAAGAAGTTTGAAAGTAGGATAGCTGTAGAGGGTTCAGCTGCTAAGTAACATTGTCAGGGAATTGCTCTATCTCTCTGCTGTGCCATCTATAGTGTATTGATTTGTTTCTCATTAATCATAGATTATGATCAAAATATACCTGCTGCAGGTCTGTCTATTTTCAAGGTAGAAAAAATGAGGACCAAATATGTAGGGCACCACTGTTCCTTATTTTAAGAAAGGAAAAGCCTTTGCAGAAGTCCCTCCATATACTATCATTTTGGTTTCACTGGCCACTCTTAGCTGCAAGACAAACCAGGAAAGCAGAGAACGGTATTCTAGAAATTGGATTAAACCAAACATTATGCCTTGCCAAGGGTTGTGTTCATTGCTGTCTCAGACAAAATAAGAACAATCACAGAAAAAAAAGAAGATGGGTTTGGGGTAGACAATTAATAATGTCTGTCACAATACATAATAAAGTCTATTGTCTAGAATGTTTAGACAATATGATTTGACTTTTCCTTATTTTTTCTAGTTAAAAAAAGAGTTTAGGTAGTAACAGCTCTACTATAATCTCAAAAGCAAGGACTGTGAATTCCTCTATTTTGCTACAACACAGATACAAAACTGACATAACAGATATCCAAAACACATTGGATGGATGAATGGATAAATAAATGAAAGGATGAGTAAATCCATGTGTGAGTTACTGATTTCCAAAAACTTGAATGCCATGACATCATTTGGTACCAAAATTATACTGAATAATAGATGCTTTATGATATATTGTGTAGTTGTGATCCCCTCATGTCTTTAACTTCTCTCTTATTTATTGTATTTTTCCAGCTTTCTTGTGATGTAACTGACATGTAACACTGTGTAAGTTTAAGGTGTGCAACATGTTGATCTAAGACACTTATATATGGCAAAGTGATTGCCGCTACAGTATTAGCTAATACCTCCATCATGTCACACAGCTACCATTTCTTTTATGTAGTGAGAACATTTAGGATTACTATCTTAACAACTTGCAAGTATATATTAAGTTTTATGTAGTGAGAACATTTAGGATTACTATCTTAACAACTTGCAAGTATATATTAAGTTTTCTTAACTACAACTGTGTTGCACATTAGATCCTCAGAACTTATTTAACTTATTCAAAATGTTGTAGTCTTTGATCAACGTCTCTCCATTTCCCCCAGTCTATAATCTCTGATAACTATCATTCTAGTCTTTTTCTATGAGTTCAGCTTTTTCAGATTCCACATATAAGTGAAATCATGTGGTATTTGTCTTTCTCTGTTTGACTTATTTCACTTAGCATAAGGCCGTTAAGGTCCATCCATGTTGTTGCAAATGGCAAGATTTCCTTCTTTGTTATGGCTGAATAATATTTCATTGCGTATAGATCATAATTTCTTTATCCATTCATCCATCCAGATACTTAGGTTGTTTTCATATCAACATTATTGTTGTGAATAATGCTACAATAAACATAAGAGTGCAGCTATCCCTTCAATATCCTATTTTCATTTCCTTTAGATATATACCCAGACATGGGATTGCTGGATAATACGGTAGTTTTATTTTGAATTTTTTGAGGAACCTGCACATCATTTTCCATAGTGTCTGTAACAGTTTTACATCCTCACCAATGCACAAGTTTTTCCTTTGCTCTACATTCTTGTCAACAGTTTCTTTCCTTTTTCATACCATTCTAACAGGTGTGAGATGATATCTCATGGTGGTTTTGATTTGCATTTGCTTGATGATTAGTGATGTTGAAAGTCTTTTCATGTCCTGATGACCATTTGTATAAGATGTTTGCCCATTTTTTAATCACATCATTTGAGTTTTTACTAATGAGTTATGTGAGTTCCTTATATATTTTGGACATTAACCTCTTATCAAATATATAATTTGCAAATATTTTCTCTCATTCTATAGATTCCTTTTCATTTTGTTGATGGTCTTCTTTGCTGTGCAGAACCTTTTAGTTTGATGTTGTCTCATTTGTTTATTTTTGCTTTTGTTGCCTTTCCTTTGGGGGTCCAATCGCCTCTCCCAAAAAATCATTGCCAAGAGCCATGTAAAGAAACTTAGACCCTATGCTTTCTTCTAGGAGTTTTATGGTTTCAAGTCTTTAATCCATTTTGAGTTGAGTTATGTGTATGTTGTAAGACAGGAGTCTCGTTTCATTCTTTTGTATGTTGCTATCTTGTTTTTCCAGCACTGTTTAGTGAAGAGATTATCTTTTCCCCATTTTATATTCTGGCTCATCATAAATTAATCTGATCTTTATTTTCTTCCTTTTACTAACTTTGGACTGAGTTTGTTCTTCTTGCATATTTTTAACTTCTGCAAAGCCACGTGAAATTTAAAGGCAGTGTCTTTTCTCAAAAGGGAAAAGCTGAGTTATTTGGATATTAAATGTATTAAGGATGAACCATGAAGTAAATGTTCACAATAAATGGAAGGAAGTGAGGAAAGATAAGAGGGGTGGGGATGCAAGGGGCGGTGTGGGGAAGGAAAGTAACAGAAAGGAAGCACTCAAGCTATCAAAAGATTGTCAGGGTTTGAATGGCAGACAGAGGTCCAAAAGTGAATGGCAACATCATCCAAAGTCCTGGAAAAAAACAAAAAATTTAAGTTAATTTAGATGTGTCTTCTCCAGTTTAAAAACAAAACCAGAATTCTATTAGTCTTTGATAATAAACTATAATGGAAAAGGATCTTAATTATACAAGGGCATTAGAGCTCTTTAAATAATACTCAGAATGATTTTCTATCTTTTTAAACAGTACCAAATAGCATGAAGCAGGTAAAGATTTTCTTTTCCCTGTAAATCCTTTTCTTTATTGACCAATCCCCTTAACCTTCCAGCTTTGCCAAAGGGAGTCATTGGTTAAACTGAGAAAAGGCTCCGAGATTGCCTAGTATCAAACTAAGAAAATCTCAATAGGAAAAGTAAGGAAAGTTTTGCACCATCTTCTGAACTCTATAGGAGCCTATGATAGATAAAAATAAATGTTTTTTTTTCTGGAAACAGCTACTTCCACAACTTGGACAACAGTGCAAATGAGAAGCTTTTTTTTTTCAGTAATTTTTCAGAGATTTTAATTTTTAGAGGAAAAAAAGAAAGTTGAAAAGAATCCCATAATCTATTGCTCTTGACCACACAAGAAAAGACTTGTTAAACTGATGGGACAGTGCCCTCCTAGTGTGCAGTTGTTTTAATTTCAAGGCAAATATTAGGAGAAAACAAACAGCACCATAAATATCATAGTTCTTTGCAAATACAAACCAGTCAAGTAATGGCAAATTCAATGGAATCATAAAAATTTAAAGCAGAGGGATCCCTGGGTGGCGCAGCGGTTTGGCGCCTGCCTTTGGCCCAGGGCGCGATCCTGGAGACCCGGGATCGAATCCCACATCAGGCTCCCGGTGCATGGAGCCTGCTTCTCCCTCCGCCTGTGTCTCTGCCTCTCTCTCTCTCTCTGTGACTATCATAAATAAATAAAAAATTAAAAAAAAAAAATTTAAAGCAGAATGAGACCTTAGAGAACAATAAATCTAGCTTCCTCATTTTAATGGAGACTAAACTCATATTTAAAGCTACATTAATTGGGGCAGCCCCGGTGGCGCAGCGGTTGGGCGCTGCCTGAAGCCTGGGGTGTGATCCTGGGGACCCGAGATGGAGTCCCACGTCGGGCTCCCTGCATGGAGCCTGCTTCTTCCTCTGCCTGTGTCTCTGTCACTCTCTCGTGTGTCTATGAATAAATAAATAAAATCTTTTAAAAAAATAAAAATAAAAATAAATAAAGCTACATTAACTGAATGGCAGAGGTCAAACTAAACTCAGATATCCATTGGCATGTGATTAATCCAATTCATCATGTTGTAAATTTTTGGAAAGTATATGACTACCCTTGAGTTTATCATCATGATCATCAGACACATATGCAAATTGATATGTAAATAGTTTAGTTAATCCAAAAGTTTGACAAATTTTCATTGACTACTTTGATTTGCCAAATGGCTAACATGATTATGAATTTTAAAACTGTCCAAATTAAATGGGTGTTCTTGGCTTTTATTATGCATAAATTATAATGAATATAAAAAATTAATGTGTGGAAGTTTATGTATATACTTGCCTCTTAAATTCTAATATGCATAATATAGACATTAGACCTAGGGTGAAGTCTGTCAGAGCCATGCTGCGGTTGGTGAGTATCAAAGATATGGCTATTTGCTTTCGAGTTAATTGCAAATGACTTTTGTATGAAATAGAAAAGCATTGCTAAATTTTTGCATTCATTTAAAATCAGTCCAAATTGGGTATGTAGTTGCCACAGACTAGATTTTAAAAGTTGATATTTCCGTTGAAAAGCTATGTGCTAAATATCTGAAATGGTATGTGCTAATCACATGCATTGTCCTACAATATCAACTTCTCTAATTGTGTATCAAATGTTTCCTAATTATATGGTATTATATGAAGGATGGTACAATAAATATTATGGCTATGTTTTTATTTAATTAGTAATATGCAATTCCTGGAAATTAGTGGGGTGTTTGCTCTTTAGAAGAGTTTCTCTGTATGTTTTATTCAGAAAATTAGCTGAATGTTATCTTATTGAACATAGCAAAGCAAGTCTGAAATTTTTTATTTTAATGAAAATATATATAGCTATTTCATTTGTGAAGTTATAATCATGTTTTCCAAAATTTCAACATTATATTATTATAATTCAGAAAATTAGCTGAATGTTATCTTATCGAACATAGCAAAGCAAGTCTGAAATTTTTTATTTTAATGAAAATATATATAGCTATTTCATTTGTGAAGTTATAATCATGTTTTCCAAAATTTCAACATTATATACTTTTATATTCTTTGGTAACCTGTTGTAATTCTTAAATAATTAATATTTAAACAACAATAATATACTTATTTTAATGCTTTTCTGCTTCATAAATAAGTTTAATATTCATTTTGAATGAGACAAGAAGATATGCTCTTTTCTCACACCATATACAAAGACATATCAAAATGGATTAAATACCTAAAAATAAGAGCTACAACTCTAAAACTTTCTTAGAAGAAAATAGAAGCCTTCTTGGATATGACATCAAAAGCAAGAGTTTTGGCGCCTGCCTTTGGCCCAGGGCGCGATCCTGGAGACCCAGGATCGAATCCCACATTGGGCTCCCGGTGCATGGAGCCTGCTTCTCTCTCCGCCTGTGTCTCTGCCTCTCTCTCTCTCTCTGTGACTATCATAAATAAATAAAAAATTTTAAAAAAATTTAAAAAAAAAAAAGCAAGAGTTTTTTTGCTTGTTTGTTTTACTGCAATACACAATTTATTGTAGAGTTAAATTGCTCATCTGGATTAGTGTCACATTGTGTTTTAATTTTGGCTTTATCAAAATTTTAAACATTAAGGAATACCAATGAAGAAAATTTAAAAAAGCAACACAAAGAATGGGGAAAAAATTAGGAATATTAGGAAATATTAGTTTTTATACATAAAATACATTAGTTAATACTAATGTTAGTATAAATATTAGTTTATATATAGAGAAACTCTTACAACTCAATAATAAAAAGACCAAATAATACAACTAAAAATTGTTGTAAAGGAACATAAAAATTAGCAAAGGAACTGAATGAATACTTCCCCAAAGATATACAAATGGCTAGTAAGCACATGAAAATATGCTCAGCATCATTAATCATTAGGAAATTACAACAAATTACAACGAAGTATAATAAATGATAACAGGATAGACACTGTCTGAGGCATCATACAAGAAAAATAATTAAATGTTTGGGAGAGGGATCCCTGGGTGGCGCAGCGGTTTGGCGCCTGCCTTTGGCCCAGGGCGCGATCCTGGAGATCCGGGATCGAATCCCACGTCAGGCTCCCGGTGCATGGAGCCTGCTTCTCCCTCTGCCTGTGTCTCTGCCTCTCTCTCTCTCTCACTGTGTTCCTATCATAAATAAATTAAAATAAAAAAAATAAATAAATAAATAAATAAATGTTTGGGAGAGTATCCCTCCCAGTATAAAGACATACTGTAAAACAAATTCATAAATACTATTACATATATAAATATATGCTTTTTAAAGGCAATATAAGGAAGTATTTATAATTAAAAATGATTAAAAGTTTTTCTCTCCTTGAAAATTAAAAGCTTTATCGGTGCACCCGATTTCAAAGAAACTTGGCTACTTTATCAGATATTCTTTTTAGTAGGACTCCAGTTATAACAGCAGGCTTACTCATATTAATCAACTACTGCACTGGGTTTTCTAATTTGACCTTTGGACTATTACTACCAAGGCACATTAAATGGTTATAGAACTGACATGGAGCCTTGAGCAAATGGTATTAAAATCCTTTGAGAATTGTGCTTAATTAAGCAATAATACTTTATCAACAGCTTTACCAAGCTGTTAGCCAATTCATCTAATTTCACATTCATACAAAGCATACATACAAAAATAATAAACATATTAATTTTTAAGTAATCACAATTTGTTCTCCATCAAGGACACATATTAATCAATCTCCTAAATACTAATGTTTTGGGGTAATTTTGTTCTATTTTGAACACATGGAGTCTACATTTTTGTCTTAGCAAATTTCCAATAGTAGATATTAATTACAGTAGAGCTTGTTTTACATATATGATTACAGGCATCTGGGTGGCACAGTCAGTTAAGCATCGACTCTTGGTTTTGTCTCAGGTCGTGGTCTCATGGTTCTGAGATAGAGCCCCGTGTGGGGCTTCATGCTCAGCATAGTCTGCTTGAGATGCTCTCACTCTCTCCCTCTCCCTCTGCCCCTCCTGCTCCTGCTCTCTCTTTCTCTCTCAAATAAATAAATAAATCTTACATACACACACATGCACATACACAAATATTTGTTAGGAAAAAAAATAGCTGGCAACCATCTAGCATAGGGTTTTACCTTGATTTTTCAAAAGCATCCTTATTTTTACTAGCATCATCTCTATCACTCCATCTATGTAAAAATAACCAGCAGGACATTGTGGGGACAAGAGAGGACGCCATGTTTATCTTAAGTACACACTGGTGTTTGCTCAGTGTTGCCATTCAATACTCCAGTTGACTGAGTTGTCACTGCTACAGATGCATGTAAAGCACCCTTTCTGGCAGACCAGAAGCTGTATATGCAAATTACATTTCTATGAAATGTAATTTCACTTTAAAATTTGGTTTATATGTGTTGACATGATAAGATTCTGATCAAAAGATTCGTAACGTTGAAGATATTTCATAACATGTGAAAACCTGTTTTTTTCTAATTTCCTTGATAATTCTCTTCACCTAAATTTTATCTTCTGCTGTGCAATACTTTACTCTTTCTGTGAAAGTTTATATAGTATATCCCAGTATACTCAGGATAACTTCTAGAGTTAGATAGATTCAGCATTAATCCCACTGGGACTTCTAGGAAGCTGAAATTGGGAGAAATTAAATTAGGTCATCAAACTGGTTAATGGCTAGAAGAAACTGAGTCAGGTTAGTTGAGCTCTAGTGCAAGGCTCCTTCATGATTCTTATGTGTAGTTTTCTCATGAATACAGAGAGATAACTGCCATTTTCCTGTTGCCTTAACAAATACAGACTAAATGAGAAATTGTGAAATGGTATTGAAAAGAATAAGACTAATATAAATAATGGTTTAAAGATAAAACACAATTATAAAATAACTGAGAATGGCACCAAAATCATTAAGAAACATAGATGTATTGGTATTATCTCTTAGTTGGAGGCGTAGAATATATAGCAATTTCATGTTGCTCCTATCTCTTTAACTAAATGTGACCAAGTTATTCTTCCACCAAACCATCATAGTAGACTAATAACTACTTGTTTTTATACTCACACACTCTTCAACTTTTTTGCCCATTCATATAACACATAATATGCAAAGCACCATGCTGCTATTCTTTCAGTTGTAGAACCAAAGAACAATTTGGCAATGGATATCATTTAAGTGTTTATGTTTATCTTGTTCACTACTCTTCTGTCAATAAACTGTGCCCAATTCACTTATGGTAAGATTGTTCCATAGGGACAGACCTGCAACCTTTTAGTTACGTGGTCTTCCTGCCATATCATATTGCACCTGTTTGGAAAATAACGCATGAATTTAGCTAACTAGAATGAGGATTTTAATGATTTATGTATAAAAGAACCAATCTAAACTATGAACCCAGTTTTTCTGTTGGTGGTATTACAGTATTCTCCTGAGAGTTGCTTAGGCATATTTTCTACTTACAAAAAAATAAGCATTATTTTATGATAGGGATTATTTCCCAATCCATTCTTCCCCTGCATGTTACAGAATTTTTCAATTACACATATTCAACCTCTTCAATAAATGCCTTTTTATTTGACTACTTTCCAAATGAACTGAGCAGTTATCTTATGAATTTAATGAATGAATGGAGTCAATCTAAATTATTATGCAAAAAATAAAATACTTTCCCCATAAACTTAGGGAGAGTTTGCTTATTTGATTGCTTTAATTTATATTATAAGTTTTCACTTTACTCAGCAATATTTTTTCCAAAATAGAAAAAAAAAAAACAGTACTTAAAATAATGCTCCTAAAAAGTGGCCTTCTGATGTGATGAAATGAGTCAGTGGATCTTACTTGTGAGGTTTATGAGGTCAGGTTTATCTTCTGTAGCAAGCCAAATAACTGTAGGTTATTTGTAGGTAGCCAAATAACGAAGGAAAATATAAGCCATTAAAGGCAGGTTACATTATGTAAGCCTGTGCTATTTGTGTTAATTCTGTCTACACTACTTATATGTTTTTACAACTTCTCAGCTTTTTCCTTAATTTTACACTTTATGTCTGGCTTTTGTAGTCATTGGAACTGTGCAGTCAGTTTAATTGAAAGGAATAAGGGAGCTTCAACTTAGTCTTAAACTGAGACCAATCAATATTATCAAAATAGTGCAATCTGTCCCTAATGAAAATCTCCTTTCCAGAAAAATCTCAAGAAATAGACTGTTAGTGTCTTGCCTATTAATACATGCCCCTGCATACTTAAGATTAAAAACAAACAAGGCTTTTACGCACTGACAATTTCTGGATCGTTCATCTAAGCTTTTGAAAAGAACCTGTCTGTGATGATTTAATTCATCTTAACCTGAAAACAGGAACTTAATAACTGACGGAGTTTCTGGACTTTTGCCCACTGAAGCAAAGAGCATAGATACCCATCCTCTAGTTATTCAGAGTAACCCTCACTGAGTGCTGTGATTGTATCTTGCTTATAAGTATCTTGCAGATACTACTTGGGGTAAGTATCTGTGAACTGAATAGCAAATGGAATAGCTCTGGGGCACAACATCCTGTTGCAAGGTGCATTTCAATCACTAATACCTAAGCAAATTTGTTTGCTGCAGTAGCAATGGCAGAAACATCTGAAACTTTAGATTCCCCTTTGTATCAATGGTAAGGTCTTTCCCACATCTTCACTTAATATGTATCATTTACTCCCCAGGTAAACTTTAGAGTTGGTAGCTCCAATTGCACAAATCCCTCCGCATCTGGAAACATCTCTCTGTGTAGAAGGTGGGTACATTCCCCATCTGTTTGTCGAGTGGCTTAACCTTAGACTCTTCCCATGGCTGTCATCTACAAGATTTGTTACAAATTACCCTGGATACAAGTGTAAAATCAAGGTGGTCAATATTGTATCTCCTGGGGAAATTACTGTGTTCTATTAGGAAAGCTATAAATCTTAACTTCTTCTATGATTATTTTCACTCTGCTTTCCTAAATGAGTAGCCATTACCACAGAGTCATTTATTTATAGGGACAAGGGCTGAAACTATGCAAATCATGGCACAGAGAATCCAGTTCCCTTGTTTCAGAATTATGTGACATAATAAAAACATAAAATAAATGCCACTGATAATCTGAAATCATTACCCACAATGATTTAGTAACATTTCTTGACTATTAAGTGCCAAGCACTACGTTTATTTTTTTATACAGCATCTCATTTAAATATGTGATTCCAAAGAACAAAGATGACTTCACCAATGGAAGAAAGATGGGCTGGAAAACAGGTTTTATCTATAAGGAAGATGATCTATGGAAGGCGGAAAGTATTGAGAAGTGGGAGAGCAAAAAGGATCTTCAGTAACAGGAGTTCCTTTCTGGGGGAAAGGATATATTCAAGTCCAGGGTGAAACAGTGCAGGGAGAGGCAACCTGTGAACTGCGGGGGTGGTGCTCTCTACAAAGCATGGATCCTTCCTTGCACTGGAGATCCCTTCTAGTGCTGGAGAACTGCCTCCTCCAAGAAGCATTCAAGTTTCTCAGGGAGTTCCTGGTAGGCAACAGCTGAAGAGACTGTCTCCCGGGCTATAAAACATCAATCTGGAAAACTGACTTAAGGCCAGCCACAGGAAAGGCCAAGATTTTTTCTCAAGGTCACATCCAGATTAAAACACTAGAAATGTATTCTAAGGCACTTGGAGAATAAACCGCAGTGGATGCCTTAGAATAAAATCTGGAACACACTCAGGTCCCGGTTACCCTGCCTATCTCCTTTGTCACCCTTCCGCACCCCAATCATTTTTGAGGAAATGCCTGCTTTGTGAAATTGTGGGGAAACAGATCTCAAAGGGTGGTTCTCCATCCCAGGCCTGAAGACTGCTGCCTCTAACTCCCCCTTCCTTTCCTCGTCTGACCTCACCTCATTTCCAGCCACTGGATCAAAGGAGAGAGGGAGGGAGAGACCTGGAAGGAGAACCACCAGGAAAAGAAGGAGACTGCAGTTTTGTGTTCGCGTCATTTCCAGATTCCGTGAGGGGGTCATCTCCAAGGTATCTCACAAGTCAAAGAGACCGCACCTTGCCCTCCCCGCGCCCTTCTCCAGGCACCAGTGGAAGACGAGGGAGGAGACGGCGGAGAGAAGAGGGAGGAAAGGGGTAAAGTGAGGGAAGCAGACGGGAGAGGGGAGCTGAAGGGAGGGCCGAGGCCGGGACAGAGGAGCCGTCCGCCCTGAAGCGCTGCCTCCCGGCTCGGGCCTGCTCCAGCGGGGAGGCGGGGCGGGGAGCCCCGGCCGGGTCGGCCCCGCGGGAGCCCGGGGCACCCTGCGGGGCTGGAGCGCGACTCCTTCCCGACACCTGTTTGGGGCGATGTCCGCGCTCCGCCCGCGGCCTCTGCGCTCCGGGGCCAAGCTGCGGGGAGCGGCGCGGCCCCGGGCGGAGCTGCTGCTGCAGGCTGGGCGGGAGGCGCCGGGCCGGGCCGCGGCGCTGGGGAAGGTCCGAGTCCGCGACAGCCCGCTTCGGGGCGTGCTCCGGCTCTGAGGAGCCCGGGGCGGGAGACAGCCCGGCCCCCGCGGAGTGCAGCCGTGCGAGGGCAGTGGAGTCCTCGAACCTGTCCGCGGGGGGGATGATGCCGGGGAAACGGTCAGACAAACGTGAGGACCCGGGAGGAGGCGTCGATCGGAAAGAAGGGCTGCAGTTTTCTAACTTGATTTCCCGCAGGTACAAACCACTGAGGTAAGGAGCAGGAGAGGGCTTCCGCCGGCGTCCGGCTAGGTGCTGGGGGCGGGGCTGCAGGTCCTCCCGGGACCGCACCTGGGGGTCCGCACCCGCGGCCCGAGGCGCCTGGGGGAGACCGGGGGGTGCGGGGGTGCAGGTCCTCCCCTACGGCCCGAGGCGCCTGGGGGAGACCGGGGGGTGCGGGGGTGCAGGTCCTCCCCTACGGCCCGAGGCGCCTGGGGGAGACCGGGGGGTGCAGGGGTGCAGGTCCTCCCCTACGGCCCGAGGCGCCTGGGGGAGACCGGGGGGTGCGGGGGTGCAGGTCCTCCCCTACGGCCCCAGGCGCCCGGGGGGGAGCGGGGGTGGGGAGAGGGGGGAGGGCAGTGGAGCGAAGGAGAAAGGGGATCCGAGTGAGGATTGATATTCAAGGGTTCTGGTCCCCGGAGAGGCCAGGAGAGCCGATCTGTGAGCCTGGGAAGTTAGGAAATGAAACGCAGGAGATGAGAGAATATACACAGGGTGCCTCAAATGCTGAATTGGGGTTTGGGGTTTATTTACACTTTCACGAAAGAGGCGGCCCCTGATAGCGCACTGGCTGAGAGCTAATCCACGCACTTTGGAAGGAACCTTGAGACTTCATTTTCTGCATGTATTTTCCTGGCACTTTGACGATTGTAATGTAATTAAGCTGATTTGTTTACTGGACATTTAAGATGTCATAAGCAGGAAGAGTCACCAGCCACTCGCATCAATTTTTCTGGAATATCTATGTAATCATTGCAGTTTGACGAAATTTTAGTGGGTGTGTTATACCAAAAGCCAGGAAAATGAAACAGATTCGAGATGGATTTCACTCTGGTTCCATTTATACACAGATCTTGAATTTGATGTGGCGATCAAAAATCTAAATCCTTAAGTTTGAATTGCCCCTTTTGTCAATGTATTTGTTGAGGAAGGAGTCCAGAAAACTGGACTCCTTCGCTGGTTTTCACTGTGATGTGGGAGTGTCAAGAACTAGAACAAACCCGAGGAAGACTTTCCATCCCGCTGGGCTTCCATTGCTGTTCCTCTTACTCTGTCCCTTTCTCTTCTCCAAACTCATAAGCAGGTTTCAGCATCATCAGTGTGTGTCTCCTCCAAAGCAAGTATAGCTCTTGCTCGTCTCCACCCCATTCAAATCTGTGTATCAGAGTTGGTCTTGGTCTTGATAATGAAAACAGTTATTCACTATTTCCAATCAGAAGTGTTTTTCTATGCTTTGGGTATGGTTCATTATGCTCAGATATTTCTAGAACAAATTTTATACTTCCTGGTATCCGCTTAGAAGTTCTCAGATGCGAAAATTAACTTATTTTTGTCCAAGAAATTTTAATGTATTTTTCCACACCTTCTTTAGTCAGTATGAATCATTTGTCAAGCCTGGTCCACTGAGGCTTATTACAGAGCTAATGAGCTTAGTTGTATCAAGGGTTTGTTCCCTTTCAACAGTTTATAAAGAACTCTAAGAATAATGCAAGTTTTGAGACTTTAATTCATTAGGCAAGTTTTATAGATGTGTGGAATTGAGCAATAGCACATTTGTAAAGGCAGCTTTTTGAGTTTTAAATAAATGTACTACTTCACTCGTTTTGTAAAGTTCTTAAGCATATTGTTCTTTTAGAGATTATCAGAAAGCTGCTAATAAAAATAATACACCACAACTTTCTTAGCATTTTTTTTTTGTTTTAAGTCAAAACTTGGGTACATATCTCTTTTAAAAGACTTACAAAATTATAATTCTTAACTGGAAATTAGAGGAGTGATTGAATTTTCTTATCTAGGAAGTGTGATCCCTTTTAATGAACTGTTACTGAAATCACTTCAAAGAGTTTTAAAGGGCACTTTCCAGTATATTAGTAATAAATGGCTAGTGTAAAGCAACACAGATATGGTAATATTTGAAAGGCCATGGCAGGATTCTTTTTTTTCAATATGAATTTAAGAAGTGAGAGTAAACAAGATGTAGTGTGTTGCTTTCTTATTGCTATTAATTGAAAGCACTAACAATCTTTAGGTGATGGAGTCCTGAGACCCATGGGGAAGCATCTGTAGTGATCTGTTATAGAACAACAGTGCCTGTACCCCACCATGAGAAGCCTTGCTTTTCTATCCCCTCAGCCTTAAATTATACAGGCAAGAGATACTCATGTCTGGTCTGAAAGTGATGAGCTTTTGAAGTGCAATAGGGAAACTCATAATTGGCATCTGTAACAGAAATTACTATGTCCACTTAAGAGGTGCCTGGGTGGTGCTGTCGTTAAGCTCCTAACTCTTGATTTCAGCTGGGGTTGTGATCTCAGGGTCATGATCTCTGGGTGAGATCTAGCCCAGTGTGGGGTTCCATGCTCAGCACAGAATCTGCTTGAGATTCTCTTCTCCTCTCCCTCTGTCCCTGCCCCCACCTCAAATAAATAAATAAATAAATAAATAAATAAATAAATAAATCTTTTTTAAAAATGAAATGAGGGACACCTGGGTGGCTCAGTGGTTGAGCACCTGCCTTTGGCTCAGGTCATGATCCTGAGGTCCTGGGATCCAGTCTCCCATCAAGCTCCCTGTGGGGGACATAGGCAGAGCTGCCTATGTCTCTGCCTTTTTCTCTGTGTCTCTCATGAATAAATAAATAAAATCTTTTAAATAAATAAATAATAAATTATTACTTCCACTTGAAAAGGTGCAAAGAGAAATGTCAGAATCTAGGACCAAACATAAGTAAGCAAAAATTATATCAGTGAGTGAAGTAAGGTGGGGGGGGGTGTATTGATATGATAATTTTTCCAATTTCTTGATGGTGTTTCCAGTTCTCAGAAGTAATAGATGACCTTTTAACTCATGACGTGGCATTTCTGTTTTCTTCTATGTACAGTAGGAGGCCATTAAAGCATTTCTAATGGGGAACAGTTTTACCAGGATCTTCTTGCTATTGTGTTGAAATAATTCGTTTAAAGACAAACGGGAAAGGCCATTAGGAAGCTACTCGTTTCCTAGCCTTGTCTTTGACCAGAGTGATAGTAACAGATATACCAAATCCTGGATATATTTGGAGGTAAAGGTGACAAGACTTCATAATGTATGAGACGTGATCTCTGACAGAAGGAAAGGAATCAAGCTGATGCATAGATATATGACCAGAACAGTGGAAAGAATGCAACTGTCACTAACTAATATGGGAAGCATAAAGAGAAGCAGTTAAGTTTTGAGCAGCCTGTTAGATCTGCAGATGCAGGTTCACAAGAGTAGTTGGGACGGAGCTCCAGGAAAAAGTCAGAGTTGGAGATAAAAAATGTCTAAATCACTACTGTGTAAATGATATTTAGAACAATGAGACTTTATTAAATGATTTAAGGAGAGAATTACTTAAAGCATCAGACTGAGGAAAGAGCTCTAGAACAATCCAAAATATGAACACTGAAAAGAGTAGGAGCCAGAAAAGTAACTCAGAAGGAGCAGTCTGAAATAGGGGAAAACCCAGAAGAGGGTAGTATCAGGGAAGCCAGAAGAAGAAAGTATCTTTAGAAGAAATGAGATCACCTAAATCCAGGATGCTGAAGAGTTAAATTATGTGAAGACACAGAATTACTTTGAAATTTTATTTGGTCTTGGTAAGAGTTATTTCAGCTGAAATGGTGGTGATAAAAGATTGACCGATAAGGATTGAACAAAGACTGGTGATTCCAGTCCGAGGAATTTATCTTACAAATATATTTGCACTTAGGAAAGATAATTTATGTTCCAAGAAACTCCCCGTAGATTTTTATACAGGTCAACAATTGAAAACAATAAATACCTGTAAATGGAAAACAAGCCAGATAAACTATGTACATTCATTCAATGGAATACTGTCCAGCTGTTAAAATTATTAAGGCAGCTTTCTATGTACTAACATGAAAAGATTTTTAAAGTATATTGAAGAGAAAAAGTGGCAATCTGGTGTGCATGGTATGTTATCATTTGTTAAAGAACAAAAAAAATAAACCTGTGTATGAAATAATATTTTTAAAAAATGGGTACTAGTTGTTGCTTATAGGGAGGAAAACTGAGCAGTAGGGTACAATAACAGGAGGGAGATGAAGTCTTCTGTATACTTTAATATCTTTGTTATGTGCACACAGTTATTCAAAATACTAAATAAAATTTTATATACAAATCTGAAAAAAATATGTAATTTAAAGTAATAAAGAGAAAAAAAACGGGAGGTGAGAAGTGAAAAATCTATAAAATAGCTCTTTCAGATAAGAGAATTAAAAGTAGCTAGAGCAGGCCATGGAGATTTTGTTTTTAAAACAGGAAATTTAATGTTGGAAATAGACCAATGAGAATGAACCAGCAGAAGAAAGAGATTATTTAAAAAAGAGAGCGAGAACAATTATGGGAGTAAAGTCACTTAATAATTGGTAGTGTATAAAATATAGAATTCCAGACCTAGTGACAGAGAGAACTAGTGAGACTAGGAATAGGGATAGTGCCTTTTCCTACAAAACCTCAGTTCTGTATCAGTCCTTTAGTCATCCTCTTATATTGCTAGAGCTAAGTGCTGCCTTAGACATTTGTATAAACTCTCCAAATTGATTCTACCATAAAGTTTTAGTTCTAATGTCATTTGGACACTTAGCCTCTCATCAAAGCTTTTTCTTAACTATTGGTTGGCATTTTTTTTAACCATTGGTTAGCATTCTCTCCAGTTCTCTAAGGCAGCCTGAGCTTGCCACCTGTCTCTGCCCCTGCCCTCTTTGCTCTCAGAATGATTCTTCTTGAGGAATTCAGACGCTCCCAGAAATGAAGCTCCCTCCCCTCTTCTAACTTGCGTATGTTTAGCTGCTTAGCTAACTCTCCTCTGCTCCAATCCTAATAGTCAAGCTGACCTCCTTCTCTGCTCTGGATTCTACAATCCAGGATTGTGGAGCAATCCAATCCAGAGCAATGGATTCCCCCATTGCATCTGAACCTTGCTTCAATAACCATTCTTTTTATCACCTGCAGCTTTAACTTCTTCTTCATTTAATGACTCCATCGATTACATTATTAAAATCATATTACTCTCGGGATGCCTGGGTGGCTCTGGGCTCAAGGCGTGATCCCCAGAGTTCTGGGCTCGGGTCCCACATCGGGTTGCCTGCGAGGAGCCTTCTTCTCCCTCTGCCTGTGTTTGCCTCTCTCTCTGTGTGTGTCTCTCATGAATAAATAAAATCTTTTTAAAAAATCATATCATTCTCATCCTTGCAGCAAGCAAACAGAAAAGACTGTCATGATCCTGAACAATCCCTATATTTAGTCCTATTGACTCCTTTTCTCAGCCAGCTTCTAGAAAAAAAAAACTTATTTTTATTTCTTGCCACAATCCCCTCCACTCCCACTAACTCCTTCCCACCATGCTGACTTCCACTCCCACCACCCCATGAAGCTCCTGTGGCCACTGTCACCATATTTTTAAACCATGATCACTGAAACCTTAGCTTGCGAGGCTCCGTAGGAGTAGTTGACAAAGTTAGTCTTTTTTTTTTTTAAGATTTTATTTATTCATGATAGACACACACACACACAGAGAGAGAGAGAGAGAGACAGAGAGAGAGAGGCAGAGACACAGGTAGAGGGAGAAGCAGGCTCCATGCAGGGAGCCCGACATGGGACTTGATCCCGATTCTCCAGGATCAGTCCCTGGGCTGAAGGCGGCACTATACCGCTGAGCCACCCGGAGCTGCCCCATAAAGTTAGTCATTAAACATTCATGTCTTCCCTTCCATTAGAGTCAAAGTTAACTTTCTTGCTCTTGAAGTTAGTGACAGCACTTTCTTGGTCCAGTTTGTCTTTGAATTTTACTTCTTCATTCATTTGGTGATCCTCTTCCACTGTCTATCCTTAGTTCTCTTCTCCATTCACTGCCATTTTTCTTATTCTCCTTTGGTCAAAGATCCCTTTGAGAATCTAAAAACAAAAAGGAACAAACGACTATGGCACAATAATGCACATAGATACAAATATTTACAGATAATTTTGGGGTATTAGGAATCCTTCCTACATTTTTTAATAAAATATCATTACCTACTGTGATTTCATTTACCTCCAAATGAGATGATGGGTCCTAGTTATTTCAAATGTAAGGACGAATTTCAGTTCTAACATTGCCTACAGGTTCTCTTTTGCTGTATCCACATCCCAACACATACTACCTTCATGAGTTTTTGATACCTTCACACTACATGATTTCTTCACATAATTTCTCTTTAATTTGAATCACATCTTAAAAATATAAATAATGTTCTTATCACTGTTGTTAGTGTAAAATCAATATTACTGCCACAAATAACAGGCAATAATTTAAAAATGATACTGAAAAAAGTAGTGATCTTATTAAATTTTAATCAGGTACTTATTGCCAGCTAAAAGCCTTGAGCCTGAGGCCAGCATATAAGGGAGATAGCAAAAGTTAATAACAAATCTTCAACAAACTGCCACTCTCTCAAGGGCTTAATCCAAAGTGAAAGAACATTGAAAAGGAAATAAATTCCTTACTTTGTGATACAGTGTTATTTAATGCCATGATCTAGTGCAAGTAAAGTCATGTTATACAGCACCCATGGAACTTGTACTTGGGACAATTTCCCTTTCTTCTACATATGCAACCCAAACCTCCTCATTAAGCTACAGACCTGGAGATCACCATATGGACAGATAAATGACCTCTGGGTCCAGCTAACAGGTGCACAATTAAACTCATCTTTCTCCCCTAAATGTATAAATCTCTTATATTCTATATCCCATCAAAGAAACTTTTGGATTCCTTTTTTAAAGTTTTTCTGCATACCCAGCCAAATCCAATCAATCTGATGGGTCTCTTGAATCTAATTTCCTGATCATCCATTAACTTACTTTAACTTGATATGCCTGGCCTGGACCTTTTTAAGTACCTTTAACCCCATATCCCTGGACTAAGCCTTGTCCCCATGAGTCGTTTGTCCCATACGGTCACCAAATTAATTTTAGAGATTGGCTGTCTGATGCTTAAAATCCTTTGGTGGCTTCCCATTTTCTTCTTCTAGAGCTCACTCTCCTAACCCTCCTTTACCTGGATTGATGCTCCAGCTCCCTTCCTACCACTCTTCCTTGCCAACCTCTGGTTCAGCAGTAGGGAACCTCTCAGACTCATCTGACATATGAGGTTTTTCCACTCTGTTCCTTACTTAGCTCTGGATGTCCTTCCTTCCACCTGGAAAATTCTTAGTCATTTGCCAAAATCCACATTTATTTCTTTTCCTTTCCAGATGCTTACTTTAGCCAGAAAACAACGTACCCCTGAACCCTGGTTATGAACCTTTTGCAGTGAACCTACAGCTTCTGTGCTTCACTCACCAGGGTATTTGTATTTTATTTATTTACATATGTCTTCTCTCCAATTAGACCAGTGAGTCCTTGAATGCCAGAAATGAGTCTTTTTTCATCTGTTTTTGCTGACTTAATGAACCCTCATGTTTGGCACAAGGGGCATCAAAGACAAACTTCTCTGACTCCTTTGTTGCTTGTGGTGGAAGTGGTTGTAAACAAGCCATGGCACTGAACACTTCACAGATCCCCTTGGGTGGGAGAGATTTTCAAAAAATCATTTCAAAAACGTCTCTTTCTCTATACAGTGGTGTCTCTAAGATATTTCACTCTTTTGAACTATTTAATTAAATTAATTAGATTAAATTGCCAAAAAAGTCAGAGAAGCTTCCAACATAATCTTCTATACCCACAATCTCCAAGACAGATGGCTGTTTTTCTCATATAATGAAACCTCAAGGGAAGAATATTATATAATCTCACTCAATAACCTGCTTTAGTGTTCAACTATTTTTAGTTTTTTAGACAATATAAATTTATGTTGCTATAGTTGCTCTACTTTTTATAAAGTGGACAGTATGTGGTTGCATTTTCCTCATATCAAATTTTCATCTATTTCAAAACAATGTCAACTAATATTGAAGGAAAGTATCTCAATTTAATCAGGATTCATTGATACTTATTCTTTTTTTGCAAAGGTCTGCCTCTTAGCTATTTAAAAGGTCTTTGGCTCCAGTTCAACTTGTATCTTTCCTCTCTTTTTATTTCTCCATCTTGTAACTAATATATATCAGTGTATTCACATGCTCATAGTGAGAACTGATGGAATAAAATCATCCATGAGATAGAGATTTATATAAATAGAAACCAGTTTCTACACTAAAATAGTCAAGGTCATGTGCAAATACTCAGCTATCAAAAGCCCTAATTTTAGAATCATGTTTTTTAATCTTGCAACGCTTCACTTTTTGAGGCATTTGTCATATTTTAAAAAGTCTGTTTCTATAGACTTATATTCTTATGATTTTGTCTTCTGATTGCCACAGCAAGCACAATTCCTGACTACTGCATTAATAGCTAACACAATTTCAGGAAAAGCCTGATCTGGCTCATGCTTACAAGCACAGGTGGTTTAGTCATATAATACAAGTAATAATGAATATGTTAGTTGTATATTTTCATAACTTCTTATTAAATAGTGTTTGAAATAATGAGCTCCAGATTTGGAAAGTGGTCATTTCAACACTCTGCTTGTCATTCGGTGCAGCCACTGCCACACAACACTAATAACTCCAGGCATCTTGTAGCTGTTCTTTGGCATCTTGGCAGCTGTGCTTGACAAGGCAAGCACCCATCAATCTTTACAATTCTAGTTGAAGTAAAAGCAATGGAGCTCTCTATTCTTACCTTGCATAATTAAAGTCTAGATTGTGATTTTGACCCTTCCTGTTTTAAGAAAAAAATTGAATTTTAAATGCTCAAAGATCCATTTTCTCTCAAATTCATCTAGGGATCTTCCTAACCCCTCTTTGCTGATTACCTCCAATTAGCCACATTGTTAGTCCAAAAACAGAAGAGAGAAACTAATATTCCTCCCTTCATAGGCATAATCCTGGAAAGGGTTTTCAAATGAATGGGTTAAAATTCTTATAAACTTCATTTTTTGTCCTCAAGAAGGTTACCAAGGTTTAGCAAAAATCTATGCAAGTTTCCTTCCTATGCTTATTGTCTTTATATATTCTGTCACTTAAAAGCATTTGCAACCTTTCATTAAACATTCTTGCTACCTCAGGACCTACCTGGAGAAAAGTCTGTCAAGACTGTTGCACTTTTTAAAAAGTATCTAAGTGTTTCACACCATTGTAAACTTGTAGACAGGCAGAAATTCTGCAGTGGCTAAGGAAATTGGATTAAAACCACTATCACATGTTGGAACATTAGAGCTTTTGGAAAAGCATCTAATTTAATGTAAGATACACATACGCAGAATTCACAGTGAAACAGTAGGGAAGTGTTTTCTGAATGGATAAATATATTATTGTAGCATAAAAAGTGGTATTGGACTCACAAAATGAAAATGTCAAGTAGAAGGAATGCTCTTGCCCTGGACACAAATTCATTGAGTAGAAGAAAAATCAACAAAATTAGAACTATATATAATTCCATGAGTGTAATCAAAATGGCTTGCAAACTAACTGTTTGATAGTTTTTATAGTTGCTTTCCAATGTTTTATTATATATTATTTTCACATCCAGGCAGGAATGATTATGCCCATTTTACAGAAGAAATAAGTGATACCCAGAGACTTTAAATATTTTGTCCTAAATTCTGGGACTGGCTCGGTGGGGGGAAACAAATCCACATTTCACTTTAGTCTAATCATCTCTTAACTGTAGAATATGTTGCCCTTTGACCCTAAAGTATTTGAGAAAAAACTGCATCCTCCTCTGAATTCTTTTTTAGGGTACATTTTATCATTTTCATTGTTAGATTTAAAACAAAAATGAATTGCAAAAAAATTTTTTTTAAATATTTTATTTATTCATTCATGAGAGACACACAGAGAGAGAGGAGCAGAGACACAGGCAGAGGGAGAAGCAGGCTCCATGCAGGGAGCCTGACGCGGGACTCGATCCTGGGTCTCCAGGATCAGGCCCTGTGCTGAAGGTGGTGCTACACCACTGAGCCACCCCGGCTGCCCTGAATTGCAAAATCTACACTTAAAACTGAAAAGTATTTTCTCTCATACTACATTCTTTACAGATGCTTCCAATATATAAAAATGTGATATTATTCTAATTACATTTTCTTCATTATTGAAAACATGAATATATAAAACTAAAGAAAAAGGGTAAAAAGAAAAAGAAAAAAAACAAAAGTCTCTGTAATTATATAACATTTTCACAAGAATTGAGTACTACAGCTTAGTTTTTTACAAACTTTTGCTGAATTGATAGCCAAAATTATATATCTCTTGTTGATATTGGTGTATTTTTCCTTTGATTACTTATAAGATTGAATCTAATTTTTTAAATTTTTATGGTCATTTGAATTTCTACTTTTTGAATTATCCGTGCTTTTTTTGCTTTTACTATGGATATGTTTATGTTTTTCCAAAGCTTTGTTTGTCATATGCTACAAATTTTCCCTTTTGTTGGTACCTTTGAACTTGTTCCATGGTAATTACTGATGGCACTTAGGTTTAAATTTTATGTAGTTTGACATTTCAGTTTTTTGCCTTGGTTTGGTTTAGCTTCATGAAACCAGAAGTAAGTTTACAACTTTCCATTCCAAGATCAGTTGGATATACATTGATCTTTTCCAATATTTTTTATCTTATTTTCTAGTTAGCTCTTTGATCAACCCTTAATTCATTTTTATTTATCATGTATGACCTTTTCTTCCTAAAGATTTACCCTGTTGCCTCAATGACTTTGAAAAGTCATTTTATCTTCATTGGTATGAAATATTAAATCTATCACCTACTGGATGCTTCTTTTTGCAGTGATCAGTTGTGTCTAGTTGCTGTCTCTCACTGTTATAACACCTGCATTACTTTTAGTTATTGTGAATTGTGCATTATTTTAGCAACTGTATGGCAAGGGTTTTCTATCATTCTTCTTCACAATTTTACATATTTTTCCTGTTTGTTTCCCCTTAGTGAGCATGGCCAATTTTCTGAGATATCAAATAAGTTAAGATTTTTATTGGAATAAGCATTTTAAATACATTTAGTGGGGAAAGACTGACTGGATTTCCCATGAAAGAATATGATATCTCTCCATTTACTTAAGACTGATTTCATATTGTGAATAAAGTTTTATAATAGACTTCTCATGAGTTCTACACATTTCTTATTTGGATTTTTCCTAAGTATTTTATGTTATGGAATAGTAAGATGACATGATTATTTCTTATCACATCTTCATGTGGTTATTAAGGTTAGTTCACAGAAAAGTGCTAAAACAAATGCTCATTTGTTTTTATTCATTTATCTTTATTTTTTTTAAAGATTTATTTATTTATGATAGACATAGAGAGAGAGAAAGAGGCAGAGACACAGGAGGAGGGAGAAGCAGGCCCATGCCGGGAGCCTGACGTGGGACTCGATCCCGGGACTCCAGGATCGCGCCCTGGACCAAAGGCAGACGCCAAACCGCTGAGCCACCCAGGGATCCCCCTTCATTTATCTTTAATCTATTTAATTTTCTAAGTTTTTTGTTAAATAAATAGACTTTTTATTCTCTTGGCTATTTAAAATAGGCAGTAATATATTCAGAATCCAGAAATTTTGTCTGGTATATGTTTTAAGCAAAAACAATAGTATATAATTATATTTATAAATCTATTCCATTAGAACTACTAAATATCATTCTCGATAGTACAAACCAAATAGTGTACCATTGAATTCTAATGTTCTTCTTTAATTTATAAGTTATTTTGAAGAAGCTATTATGAGTGACAAAGTTTTAGGTTTTTGTGTTTAAAATTTTCAATTCATGGTTATTCTTAGTATTATATTGTGTCAGAAAATGTGGCCAGCATGATTTCTATTTGAGATGCTTATGTAAGGTTTTGGGGTTTTTTGGTTTATATATGTTTAGCTTGTGTAAACTATCACTGCACACTTGAAAGAGTGAATTATGTGCTATATATGGCACTAAAATTTAACACTATATCACTTCTCTTGTTACTTTATATGATTAATCTGTTACTTGTTTATAGAGATCCATTAAAGTTTCCTTCTACAATTGTAGTTGTCTATTTGCCAGTGGACTCTAAACTTACTATTTGGATATTGTGGTGCTTGATTATTGGGCACTTAAAGATATATGGTTGTCTAGTTTTCCTACATGAAATTTACTTTCTCTTTTTCCTTCATTGAATTCATCTTGTTTAATATTAGCCTTATTGTCTTTCTTTTCTTTAGGTTTGCCTCAAGTTGTTGGCCTGAATCATTTTAAATTGAATTTTTCTTACAAGGAAAATATTTTTAGCTTTTATTTTTACCCAATCTGGACATTCAATCTGGATACTTTTCCCCTTTTAATAGATGAGCTTACCTTACATTTGTGATTAGCTACTTTAAATATAACATTCCATTGTACCTAGACCAAAAAAATTTTAGCGTTTCCTCCTTTCTTCTTTTGTCACAATCTTTTGATATTGATGGATAATTTCTTAATTAGTTTATTCTTTTCAGTATCATAGCCAAGTGGAGTTGATGTGCAGTCTATTAGAAATTGATATAAATCACTGTTTAAATTTCTTATCATTTCTAAGATTGTGTAGCCTGATAGAAGTGAAGGGAACAAATGGTTTGATTATTTTCAGGACATTTGATAGAGATGTGTTGTGAAAAGAAGCATTCCTACAAAGTGCTCAAACTGCTTGATTCAATAGCTCTTGGCACAACTAAACATTTAAGTTGCAATTTTAAAAGGGGGCATGGTAGGACTATGAATACATTAGAGGAAAAAAGGAAATTGATGGGTTTTATTTTGTAATAGTGGGAAGTCTTTGAAGCATGAAGGACATGACAATAATGTTTCAAATGTCAACAGATGAAAACTCAGTTCTGGAAGATATTTAATAGTAAAGGAAAGAGATTAATGTTAAAATTATTTCTAACAATGCTTTTAGATGAAAATGTTTTGACTAGTGGTATTCTGGTAAATGTTTATCAACCAACAAGGAAGGAGAGCAAGAGCCCACATTTGTAGAGTTTTCATAGTGCCAACAGTATAGATGCTTCTGACATAATCAGTTCCAAATTACCAAAGTGAACTCACTGAACACAGTTGGGAAGAAATGTGCCTGATGACTTACAGCCAGTGGGGACTAACTCCAGCATACCTCTAGTGTAATCTTAGTAACATTTCTAAAAATGATTACCAGGCTATGAAAGACCTAATTGGTAAAAAATAAAGGGTATTTTGTACCTGGTGGTAGGTAGTTTCATATATAAAGTATTGAAGAGTGGTGCGATCCAAGACCATTGAAACCACTAGAATCAGAAGCTGATGGGCTTCAATCCCAGCATCACAACCTAGTGTGTGATTTTATGCAAAATAACCAGTTTATCTAAGCCTTACTATATTCATCTGTAAAATTCTGAATAATGAAAGCTATTTCACAGGCATCTTGTGATGACTAAAAGATACAATAACTAAGAATGCAGCTGATATTTAAGTAAATAATAATAATTTTTTCTCCATCTTCTGTGCTACTCATTTCCTTTTTCCTGTCCTTACTCATTAGAATGTAGTAAAATGAGGTCAGAGCTGATGCAATATAATTAGTAAGGAAATGGATCATGTCTCTAGTGTTGGCACACCTAACACCTATGTAGCAACCTGAAATATGGCTTTTAGAAGCACCTGGGTGGTGCAGTTGGTTAAGCGTCTGACTCTTGGTTTCATTTCATCTCAGGCCATTATTTCAGGGTCATGAGATTGAGCCCCATGTCTAGCTCCATGTTCTGCTTGAGACTCTTTCCCTCTCCCTTTGCCCCTCCCCCTACACTGCTCTGTCTCCCTCCCTCTCTCTCTCTTAAATAAGTAAAATAATATTTTCAAAAAATGGCTTTTATATAGGAAGGAGAATTCTTGAGAAATGCAGACACCACAGGAAGAATTCAAGAAGATTTACCTACATTTGTTTTCTTTTCCATATTTGAAGTGTTAAAATAAGCTCAAGACTTTGAAGAAGCAAGGGGGCAATAGCACATGGATAAGGTTTATGACTCAGTGCTGTTGCTTGTCATTTGCAGCCTCTATGGTGAAGGAAAAGGAGACAAAGAATGTGGAAAGGATATTGAGTGGATCAACCTATTGTATTTGCTACAAAAATACAATTCTGCAAAAGGTAAAAATAATATTTTATGGGGATGCATGGAAGAAAATAAATTTTGGCTATAATAAACAGGAAAAGACTTAAAAGCCTGACATTTAAAATGATACTTGCAGGATTTTGATCAATGGAAATTGTCAGATTTGGAGTATTTTCAGTGAATCAAATAACAAAAAAATGAATTAACACAGAAGTATAATATTTCTTTTAATGAAAAAGTGAGTAACCTAATATATTTCAAATGCAAACTAGACCCAGGGTAGGATTAGGAAATATACTCCAAAAATAGCTTGGTATGTGATCAACAAATGAGCCTATGGCAGTTTCTATTTTGTAGAAATATAACTGTAGAAATAAATATAATTCTATTTTGCAGAAATATAATTCTATTTTGCTGCTTTATATATGTTTGTATTTAATTCCCAAATCAATACTAAAAAGAAAACATCATCTCATTTTATGGAAAAGGAAACTACTGACAATTATACATGGATGGTATAGGGATACAACTTATCGGCAGAGAGACATTGAAATGTTTTTCATTTCAATGGTGCTTTTGCCCTTTCTGCTATATAAAACAAAAGTTATCTAGGTAGGTATTTCAGGACTATTATCCAAGCTTTCATTGAGGAATAAGTTAGCCAACCTACTCTCTTTCAGTGATTAGCTTGGATTAATTTTTTGAGTTTCATTTGCAGAGAACCATGCCTTGAGGTATTTGAAGCATGACAAGAGGATGGGATTAAGCAAAAGACATGTGCAAATATTCTAGTAGAGAAGAAGGACTTAGTTGAGTGGCTAGGGAGATATTATTCTCTTCTAATTGTTCTTATTGAAATCACCAGGGACCTCCAAATTGATAAATTCAGAAAACAGCCTTCAATTTTCATCCTATCATATTGCTTGGCAGTAGTTGCTATAATTTATAGAAGTTCTCTTTTTTAAAAAAACCACTTTACTGGGGTGCAATTGGCATATAAAAAGCTGTAAGTATTTAGGTATGTATACAACGTGATATGTTTTAAGATAAGTACATGTGTGAAAACATCACCACAATCTATGCCATAAACATATCCATCAATTCCAAAAGTTTTATCTTGCCCTCTTTATTATTTTTTGGTAATAAGGACACTTAACAAAATATTCAGAAATAAACCTAACTGGGGCACCTGGGTGGCTCAGTCACGTAAGTGGCTGGCTCTTGATTTTGGCTCAGGTCATGATCTCAGGGTGATTGGCATACGAAAACACATTTAATTTTTGTATACTGATTTTGTATTCTGCAACTTTGCTGAATTCATTTTTTAATTCTAATAGGGGTTTTGTTGTATGTGTGTGAAATCCTCAGGATTTTCTACATATAAGATTGTGTCATCTGCAAACAGAGGTAATTTTACTTCTTCTTCTAGGCTTTGGATTCCTTTCTTTTTCTTGCCTGATTGTCCCGGCTAGGACTTCTAGTACTATGTTGAATAGAAATGACAAGAGCAAGCATCCTAGTCTTGCTCCAGATTTTGGAGGATTTGTCACCATTGAGTATGATGTTAGCTGTGAGTTTTTTGTATAAGACCTTCATTGTGTTGAGGTAAATTCCTTTTATACCTAATTTGTTGAGAGTTTTTATCATGAAAGTGTATTGATTTTGTCAAATGCTTTTTCTGCATCTGTTGAGATGATTATGTAATTTTTAGCCTTCATTCTTCTAATATAATATCACACTGATTCATTGGCATATGTTGAACCATCTTTGTATCCCAGGTATAAACCCCACTCGGTCCATGTATATGATCCTTGTAATGTACTGTTGAATTTGATTTGCGAATATTTTGTTGAAGAATTTTGCATCTACATTCATCAGAGAAATAGGCAAATTTTCTTTCTTTATGGTATCTTTTATTAGGCTTTGATGTCAGGGTGATGCTGGCCTCATAAAATGAGTCTGGAAGTGTTTCCTCTTCTATTTTTAGCAGAGTTTAAGAAAGATTGGTATTAATTTTTTTAATGTTTGGTAGCATTAACTAGGGAAGTCACCTGGTCCTGGGCTTTTTCTTTGATAGAATATTTTTTATTTCTTATTCCATTTCCTTATTTGTTATTCATCTATTCATGCTATTTCCTTTTGATTCAGTCTTGTTCTATTACAGGTCTTTATGAATTTATCCATTTATTTTACATTTCTAATTCATTGGTTATAATTATTCACAGTAACCTCTTATGATCATTTTTTTTTATTTCTGGGGCATCACTTGTAATATCTCTTTTGTTTTTTATTTTATTTAAGAGTCTTCTCTCTTTTTTCTTGATTGGTCTAACTAAAGATTTGTCAGTTTGTTGATCTTTTCATAAAAACCAACTCAGTGATTTTTTCTTTTTTTTTTACTATTTATTTCATTTATTATTGCTCTAACCTTTTTATTTATTTATTTCTGCTAACTTTAGGATGTTTGTTCTATTTTTTTTAATTCCTTGAGAAGTAAAAAAAAAAAAAAATTCCTTGAGAAGTAGAGTTAAATTGTTTAAGATCTTTTTTATTTTTTAATATAGACAATTATTACTATATAATTCTCTCTTCCAACTGCTTTGCTGTACTCTATGATTTTGGTATACTGTGTTTTTATTTTCATTTGTTTCAAGATAGTTCCTAAGTTTCCTGTTGATTTCTTTTTTGACTCAATGGTTGTTCAAGAGTATATTAACTTCCATGCATTTGTGGATTTTCTCATTTTCCTTTTGTTATTGTAGTCTTCTGATATTATGGTTGGAAAAGATACTGAGAATGATTTTACCCTTCTTAAATTTGTTGAGATTTTTTTTATGACCTAGCATGTAATCTGTCCTGGAAACTATTCTACATGCACTCAAGAAGAATGTTTATTCTGCTGTTGGGTAAAACATTTTGTATATGTCCATTAGTTCCATTTATTCTAATGTTGTTCAAATGATGTTTTACCTTATTGATTGTCTCCGTTATTGATTGTGGAGTACTGAAGTCTTCTACTATCATTATATCGTATTATATTATATATCTTTAATCAAATTTTTGTGGTTATAGTTATTCTTTGTGCTCTTATTTTCAAAAACTACTTCTTTTTTTGTATATTTTTTAATGGAGTTCGATGTGCCAACTATATGTATAACACCCATTTCTCATCCGGCCAGGGACACTATATCATACCTAAAGGGTCTATCCAACAAGAAGACCTAACAAACATGAATATTCATGCCCCTAATGTAGGAGCTGCCAAGTATATCAATCAATTAATATTCAAAGTAAAGACATACTTAGATAATAATACACTAATAGTAGGAGATTTCAACATGGTACTTTCTGCAAATGACAGATATTCTAGGCAGAACATCACCAAAGAAACAAGGGCCTTAAATGATACACTGGAAGCCCAATTATACATAGATTCTTCCTTCTGAGGCTATCATTTATTTCCCTTAACCTTTCCTCGTGGTCTTTTGTTTTTCTCTTTTTTCCTCAGTTTCCTTCCTTGCCATTAACTTGTCTTCTATGTCACTCACTCTTTCAAATTTTTTTTAAATTATTTTATTTATTTATGATAGGCACACAGCGAGAGAGAGAGAGGCAGAGACACAGTCAGAGGGAGAAGCAGGCTCCATGTACCGGGAGCCCGAAGTGGGATTCGATCCCGGGTCCCCAGGATCGCGCCCTGGGCCAAAGGCAGGCGCCAAACCGCTGCGCCACCCAGGGATCCCTGTCACTCACTCTTTCATCCACCTCATTAACCCGTTAGGAGGACATCCAGTGTGGATTGCATCTCATTTAATTGATTTTTAATTTCGGCCTGATTAGATCTAAATTCTACAGTCATGAAGTTCCTTGAATCCTTTACGCTTTTTTCCAGAGCCACTGGTAGCTTTATAATTGTGCTTCTGAATTGGCTCCCTGACATCTAATTGTAATCCATATTTGTAACTCTGTGCAGAGAGTACTGCTTCTGCTTCTTTCTTTTGTGATGAGTTCTTCCTTCTAGTCATTTTGGTCACTGCAGAGTGGCTGTATGAGCAGGCTGAGTCAAGAATATTGACCACGACCTAAGTATATTTCACCCTAGACGATTTTGACAGGTTAATCCAAAAGATGAAAAGAAAGATCAGAACAAAATAAAACAAAAGGACCACTAAAGTGAAAAACAGATTTTAAAACAAAGTTGTAAAAAATAAAAGGCCAAGAATTCCAAAGAAGAAGGAAAAAAAAAGAGAAAAGAAGAGAATAAAGTAAAAGGAAAAAGGGAAAAAAGAAAAAAGCGAAGAAAAAAAGGCGGGGTGATGATGGTGAAGAAGTTATAGTGGAGGGAGAATGTAGTCCGCCTGAGGGGTCCTAGAGGGATATCCTCTTGGTTCTGAGTATATTAAGTTCTAAGCATATTAGAAGATGCTCAGTCCCAAATTTATATAGACCAGAAATATTTATAGAGAGCCCCAACATTGACCACCAAAAAACATAAATGAGATAAAAGAGGGGGGCAGGAATAGAGAATATAATCTAACAGAATGAACCAGCATGGTATCCCACTTGGTTCTGGGTGCATGCTGGTAATGTTTTAGAAGGTATTGACCTCCACCATTGTAGAACAAAAGGAGGCAGAGAAAAAAAAAACATAAAAAACCCATATCTTGTATATCTCCCAAAATTAAATTGAGTATGTTGAAGGGAATCTAGAAGTAGACAATATATCTAAGACCTGTAATTGTAGAAATATGAAAGTCAAAAAGGAAGAAACTTAAAAATGAAGAGTTGGTAAAATATTGTAGTTAAGGTGGGAAAAGAAAAAATACTGGAAATTTTTAGTCTGATATAAAAATGAATCAAAATGGAAAAATAATTTAAAAAGAAAATAGAAAAAAAAAAAGAACCCTCTAGTTCTACATACTATTTTCCCTCAGTCCTGGAGCTTTCCAGCGTGGCTTGGTCCAGAATTTGCTCTTCCCTTGTCCTTCCAGCTGGTCTTCTGGGGGAGGATTCTGCTGTGCTGATTCTCAGGTGTATGCACCTGGGGAGATGCTCCCCCTGCCTGGTGCTGGGCTCAGTGGGAGCTCTTTACCCCATGAGGCCTCTGCCCCTGGTGGCCCCTCCCTCCCAGGCACAGGATGACACAAGGAGGAACAACAACACTGGTGGCGACCAGGTCTCTAGCCCTGGAGTCAGCTCCCCCAGTAAGTACTCTCAGCTCCCAGTCTGCACTGGCCTGGGTGCTCCCCAGGCACGGGCGCTGACCTGCACAGCTTGGGAGTACCCAGGGGCAGGAGAGGTCTCCCTGTCCTGTGCCCTCCACACCTCCACCTATTCCAGGGGGACCGCAGGATCTCTGCCTGTGTCCCCCCGCGCCCTGGAATCCAGGGCCTGCACTGCTGGAATTGCGCTCCCAGGACCGCAGCTCCAGAAGGCAGCAGGGCACATGCCCCTCCACCCAGAGCCCCCGACTGACCAACCAGCTTCTCCCTGAGGCCCCACCAAGTGTGGCTCCAGCCTTTTACCAAGATTGGCCACAATGTGGATGCGCTGTCCCCTGGGCACCCTCCTCTCCTAGTGACCCCATGGGAGACTGGGGGCATCCCTGCCCCTCCTGTGCTTCTGCCTGATTTCCTTGCTGAGCACTTTCTATCTGGGAATAATCCATACAGATTTTTAAAGTTCCAGTCTCCAGGATGGGGCTCTCCTGTCTTGAGGCTCCCACCAACCCCCTTAGCCCGGCTCCTCGTGGTGCTCCTCCCCCACTCAATTCTTTTTTATTTTATTTTTTTCCACTTTCCTGCCTTGTTAGAAGTGAAAACCCTTCTACGTAGCATCTGACTGTCCTCTCTTTGAATCTCAGGTCGAATTCGTAGGTGTTCAGGATGGTTTAGAAGTTATGACGGGGGAGGAACCGAGTGAGGTGAGGACCCTGCTCTTCCATCAGCTTGCCCCACCCCTCCCAGAAACTACTTCTTAAAATTCTCTAATTAGTTTCCACAGTAACACTTTCCTGATTTTGACTTTTAACTGTTCTTTCTATAGAATTTGTTAATTTTTTTTAATTTTTGAAGAGTAATTCTTGAAAGGCAATATGTTTGGCAAAAGCAAGGAGGAAAAGGAGTGATAAAATCAAGTACCTTGGGTAGCCCGGGTAGCTCAGCGGTTTAGCGCCGCCTTCAGCCGACGGTGTGATCCTGGAGACCTGGAATTGAGTCCCATGTCAGGTTCCCTGCATGGAGCCTGCTTCTCCCTCTGCCTGTGTCTCTGACTCTCTTTTTCTCTCTGTGTGTGTCTCTTATGAATAAATAAATAAAATCTTAAAAAAAAAATCTGCCAGTCTGAATTTCTCAACTGAGGACAACCTAGCAATCACATTCTCAACAAAATCTTCCTAGAATCTCTCTACAAATTGTTATTCAACTTATTGGCCTTTCACCACTCCTATTTGTATATATTTATATTTGAACTTATTACTATTTAGGTGTAGATTATATATAAAAATACCTCTCCCACCCTCATTATGCCATGGTCTTCTGAAAGGCAAGGAATATGTCTTTAATTATGGTGTACTCAGTAACTACTAACTAAAACAAGGTATAAAAAAGGCAGCAAATGCATATTTAATAAGCAAATGAAAATTCAGTGAATTAATACTCCCTGGGCATCTTATTAATAGTATCATCTCTATTAAAGTCTGTAAACATTTTGCACCTCTGTTTAATTTACCAGCAAAGAGCTCTAATTTTTAGCTTCCTTAAAATCTCAAAATTCTATCAAAATATGAAAATGAATTACAGAAATGTTTTGTAAACAAAAAGTATTATATGCACAAAGTAGACCAGTTTGAATGTTATGAGTCCATAGTTTTTCTGAAGTTCCAAATAGCTACACAAATGCATGCAGGCACATTCACATCTATACACAAATGAAATTAAATGCTGCCAGATTCATCATCCTTACTGATTCCTACATTTCCCAATGTATAGGAAAAGTATTGGTTTTGCTGATTTGGTATCCCTGCAACTGAATACTACCAGAGGAGGTATTAACTTCATTCAACTAGCTTTCTTAATTTTCTTATACTACATCATTATTGTCCTCTTAGACTTTAGGTTCCTGAATATGGAAAGTGCATCTTTATATGATACATATCATTATATACAAATAGTCAATAAAAGTCATCTTTGGTAGTTATAATGATTTTCTGAATGGTTATAAACAGGATTGGAAGTAAAAAAAAAAACTGATACACAGGAAGAAGAGTCAAGCAGTAGTCCTTTATCATCCATATCCATTACAAAACTACTATGCAAAATAGTATGCATTTTAGCTAGCAAAACATTATTTACAATTCCTTGAAACTATACTAGGTGGGAGTGCTACACTTGTTGAATTGCTGAGAGCTCTGGCTTTTTGTGTTCTGTTCTATATGAGCTAAGCAATGGTTTTGACATCATGCGAACTGTTAAATTTTACAAATGAGATGCACAGCTGGAATGTGACTCAACCTCTTCTCTGGCAATCTTTGGATACCTTCACTCCAAGTGACCTAAAGGAAATTTTAATCTAAAAAGTTAAAGAAGGGCAGCCCAGGTGGCTCAGCAGTTTAGTGCCGCCTTCAGCCTGGGGCCTGATCCTGGGGACCTGGGATCGAGTCCCACCTCAGGCTCCCAGCACAGAACCTCTTCTCCCTCTGCCTATGTCTCTGCCTCTCTCTCTCTGTGTCTCTCATGAATAAATAAAATCTTTAAAAAACAAAAATAAAAATAAAAGGCATAAAAAAATAATAAGTTAAAGAAGACAAAGGGTAAGATTTCTAAGGTGTTTCAAAATATATGTCAAATTTTTCATCATTCATTGCGTTTGCAGATGCTGCTTCGGTACTACTGCTCATGTTGCTGATGAAGCCATGCTATCTAAAGCACAGCTCTGTCAAATCCAAGAGAACTAATAGAAAGATATTCTTTGTCAGACATGGGATTGACAAGCATTTTTTCTCTGAAAACTCTCTGATAACCTTGAGAATGGCACCCTGCTTTTATAGGATCCCAAAGAGACACCAGTATCAGGAAGGAAAACAAGAGTTTTTGTGATTTACTTTTGGTTGCTTTAAAGAATTATACAAATAGCAGTGTAACTCTGGGAATTCTGTACATATTTATTTGCTTCATGTTTGAAGAGCTCTCAACAGAGAAACCTTAGCTGAGATGTAAATGAATGAATCAGAGAATCTGTAAAGAGCTGTACTAAGTACATGCATATGTAAGACACACATCTTCAGACTTTTTTCCACATATTGACAGTACTGATACCAAATGACAGAGTCCAGAGAGTTTGTGATAGGAACTTTAAAAATAATCCATGTACAAGGCAATAGGACTGATGGCAGAATGACAGTGAAGAGTCAACCCACTGTTTAACATAACAAGGTTGCATATTTCCTGTATGTTGAAGGAAAATCTGGACAATTCTGTATTTGAAACATCCTGCCAGTACTGCACCATGAAGGCTGCTCTCAGAGTAAGGCAACTCCAGAAGCAGAAGGATCTGTGGAACACAAGAAATTGTGGAAGATGACAGCATAGACTTAAATGTCATCCCAGGTCTCCACAGGAGACCTGAAACCCCACCATGCCAAATAATGGGCTCTTAGGCTCCTCCACTACCAGTCCTCCTTCAGCCCCCTCTTCCCTACTCCCCTTTCTCTTCTTCACTCTAGTTATGCTTTCCCATGTTTGTGTATCCCACAGACATTCCATGGAGTCTATAAGCTAAATCAATAATCAACTAGTGAAGAAGTCTAGAGCAAAATATTTAAGGAGGCATTTAGTCTCAGGACTCTGTATGTACCTCCTTAAGTTTTGCTCACTAGGAAACTTATTGTTTCATCTCACTTCCACATGTGAGGAAAGGATATAATGGAATGTCTTAGTTCAAGATGCTATAACAACATACCATAGACGTGGTGTTTTACAAGCAACAGAAATTTATTTCTAAAAATTCTGGAAGCAAGGAAGTCTCAGATCAAAGTAGTCACAGATTCAGTATCTAGAGAGCTTGTTTCCTGGTTTACAGATGGTTGTCTTCTTCCTTCTTCTAATCCTCTCAGGGAAGAGGAGAAGCGGGAGCTTTCTGGGCTCTTTTTTTAAGGACACTAATCTCATTCATAAGGGTTCCACCCTCATACCTAATCACTTCCCAAAGGCCCCACCTTCTAATACCATCACATTGAGGATCAGGTTTCAACATAATGAATTTGGGGGAGACATAAATATTCAGTCTTTAGCACGGAGTAACTTTGGAATCCTCTCTGTATGCACTGCAGGAATTTGACTAGCTTTAACAATTTATTGAAACTTATAGAACCTTATCATCAGATTTATTGGTTTTTGTTGCTTTCTGGCTTCAATCTTGGCCTAATATTCGAAGGAACAAGAAAAATATCCTTTAACTTTTTGTTCCAGATAGAACAACATAGAGAGTTTAATTCAGGTTTTTCAGTGTTATAAACAGCTCAGTCTCATATGCATACTATTTTACTTCATTTAAATTATTTCTGCATGATAAATATCCAGCAGTAGTATTACTAGTCAAATGATATGAACATTATTGAGACATGTTGCTTATTGCCAAGATTCTTTTGAAAAGAATTTGACAAATTGTTATTGTAAATTTGTATGGTTGTATTCATTTCTCCACAACCTGATTCACATAAAAGAACTTAATTGCTAATTCAATTGGCATAAGACAATAAGATTTTATTCTCAACCCTTGAATATTTTTATATATTTGTGTCAATTGGTTTATCTTTTGGCTTATTTTCATAGGGCAGTTTTTTTTTTTTTCATCCAGATTTCTGAGTTTGGATCTTTTAGGTTCATAGAAGAATGCTAGAATTTTAGTAAATTATCTCATTAACTAGACTCTTATTTTTCTTCTTTTTTTTCCTTTGAAATCACTATTATAGTGTTATTCCTTTTCAAAGTATCTTCTGGTTTTGTTTTGGTTTTTTTTCCCTGCTCATGCTGGTTATGGTAAATTGTAGAAATAAATATAACTGGAAAATTAAATTATTTATTTATTAATAAAAAAACTTTATGATTAACCAGTATCCCCATCATGCCAACATATAAGATCATAAAGTTTTAATGTTTGTAATAATAAAAGAACATTAGCTCTATGAAGTAAAATGTTTTTATATTTTATAAATTTCCTAAAATGAGATTCAGTATTATTTACTGTTTCTACCAAAATCCATGCTTAAGATTGACAAACTACAGACTTTAGTAAAATTAGGACAAATTTAATATTGAATGTGAAAAACTTAATTCAAATTTATTGGACCTCTTTTCAAGGATATTGCACTGAAAATTTTAATTTTTAACTTTAATATTCTGCTTTTTTACATTTCTATATAGATATTTTAATTTCCTTTTGAGCAGTAGAAATACTTCAACCCAACTTTGGGAAGTAATAATAATGAACAAGACTAAATCTTAGAATCTGATAGACAAAAGTGAAATAAATAGACATGAATAGATATTTTAATAACATTAGTTTCCTAGAATTATGAACCATTTTACCATGATTTGTAATTAAATTCAGAGAATGGGATGTATTGCTTACTGCTATTTCCAAGATGTTGAGAAATATGCATTAAGATAGTCACATATCATCAAAGGTGCAATTAATTAGATATTTGGAAATAGAGTAATATGTTGTTTTAGAATAGTTACTTAATAGCACTTCATAAAAAGATGGATCCAAAAAAAGATGGATCATATTTTTACATTGTTTAAATTTAAGAAGTAAAATTTAAGTAATAAGTTTGAGAGTTGATACTGGTACACTTGGTTTAAATGAACCTCATAAATGTGTTAGAAAACTAGTAACATTAATAGTAACAAAAAAAATAATGACATTAACTTAAAGGCAAAGGCAAAGGAATAAACCCAGAATAAAGTGGCTAAGATTTACAAATTTGACCAGCAGTAGTATTTATTACCCTATTTGTGTTTTGTAAGTTTTGCATGACCATTTGAATACTAATTCAGGTAAAACTAATAAATTTATCTTGAATGATACTAAATATGACCAAACCAAAAGTCAGTGTAAGCATTCTAGAACATGCCAAATAAAACAATTTTTTTAAATCAAAGGTTATATTCATTGATTTCCTGATTAATACAAGCAATAATAGGATTGCCAATTTTAAAACAAAGGCTTAAAATAAGTTATATTTACACAATACTTATATTTTTCAAATTACTTCCAAAGATTTTATCAACTCTGTGAATTAGGAAAGACCAAAATTATTGGCTACCTTTTTTTTCCATGAGAAATTGACCCCAGCTGACATAGCTAGCAACCTTATGGTATTCTACCCTTAATCCCACAAAGCGTGACATGTAGTATGCTATTAACTCATTCTATATTAAATGTTAATGATTTGATGTCCCACACCTGCTAGAAAAGAGCCTTCCCATAATCCCAAAAATCTCAAAATATTTGTGATTGCCTTTCCGTTTTTGATAACACTAGTCTTGATCCCCTGTGTAGAATAGTTTCCTAAGGAGCAGGTCAATGAATTCATTCTCTCAAATGTCATAATTAAATTTGTTCCCAGTTCTCTAATTATCTTATCCAATGTTTGGTAAATATTGTTATAAATGTTCATTACAAAAAGAATAGCCAAATATCCTTATTTAGTATGCATTGCATAACACAGCTATTACAGTTTATATTTTCTCTCTCTCTCTCTCTCACCACACACACATACACACACACACACACACACACACACATACACACACACCTTTTTCTCTTCTTTGATTTCTAAACCTGATGTTTCACTTTTAAAAGTGGCTATTGGTGGGGGAGGAAGTGGAAGGACTATATCAATTCATCAGAGCCAGGGTATATTTTGGCTGGAAAAGTTTTGGGAGAATATAAAAAAAAATAATTTCCTTTATTTTTTTTAAGGAGAAGCTAAGAAGAGAGGGTGAGATTAAGTGGACTGTGAGCCTCTCACTGACTTCTCACAAGAGCAGGAACGTGAGGAGGCAGAGTGGTGATAAAACCAGTGATTCAATCTATCACAATATGGTGAGCATTCTCAGATTTAAATGATGAAGAAAAATAAGTTGTGAATTAAGGAGAATATGATTTTAAAAAACAATGTAGTAAATCAAAGAACTAAAAGCAGAAGTGACAATGGGGGTGATGAGAGTCATGAATACTGTTTCTAGGAAGGGCCACCACCACTGACTAATTGGTTCACTAATGGTGAGTAGTGTTTAAAGGTGCAAGGAAGATAGCCCCAAGAACCTACTGGAAGCAGCTAGAACTTAGAATGTTGCTAAGAGAACATTTGAGTGAGTGAACATGAATGAAAGAAAAAGTAAATTAAGAGAAATTCTTCTAAAAAATGAAAAAGACACAAAATACAGTATCAGAAAGAAAACCTAAAGAATATCAGATTCTTAATAATTTTAATAATCATCATCACTTTGAAGATCCAATTTTTCATTTTTTATTTGGAGAGATGAAGTTCTCATTAATAGAATAACAAGTCGGTTTTAACTCTTATCTCTCCTATTTCTGAGACTATTAGATGTCATGGTCAAAGTATTTTAATCGCACCCCCTGCTTATCTTACTCAGACTGCTTACTGCCCGGTGTGAAGGGACCATTCATAGCTTACCTATGCAATACACAGTCTGCACAACCCATATACATACCTCTGATCCTAAGCAAAAATGAGAAATCAAACCGCACAACGAATGGTGTGGTCTCAGGAAAAGCAATGGATTAAGAGTCATAAGATCTTAGATCTATATACCTAGCTGGCTGACATTATTCAAATCAGTCAGTCTCACTGAATCCCTGTGTGTTTATTAGCAAAATGATCGTAATAACATTTACCTTCCAAACCTTATGCAGTTGTCTGAGTTAATCAAATAATATTTCATAAAATTTCAAGTTTTAAAGAAATACATGTTATTATTTAGGATATATTTTTTAAGACTGTATTTATTTATCATGAGAGACACACAGAGAGAGGCAGAGACACAGGCAGAGGGAGAAGCTGTCTCCATGCAGGAAGCCCGATGAGGGACTTGATCCCAGGACCCCAGGATCATGCCCTGAGCCAAAGGCAGATGCTCAACCATTGAGCCACCCAGGCGTCCCTATTATTTAGGATATTAATGCACTATTAGATAACTCTGTTGCCATATATATATGGATTTTAATAGTTGTTAACAAACAGTCTGGCATACTATATCATGTAAGCTACAATTCCAAACTAGAAGTATTTATTTAATAAATGAACTATTTTTTTTTTGCTAAATGGATAGCCAAAATATTACTGTCTATGAAAATACTTTTAAGTTTATACTAATTTGTAATTCTATATATTAGATTTTTAAATCCCAGTGGTTTCCAGTTTCCTTAATATTCTTTTAAAAAGTTTTTTATTTTCCCAGGGTATTGATTCTCAGTGTTGATAGAGAATATCAACAATTTATAGGCCCATGCAGTCTACTTTGCAGTTCATTGTCCTTTTCAGGACCTCAAGATGTAGGAAATGCTCTTGGAATCTCAGTCCTTTTCCCTTCTTTACCTACATTCATATTATCTCAACTTTTCCCATGGCTTAAAAAATTTACATATACAGAGGTTTTCCAAATTTATAGCCTCAGTTCTGAATTCTCCATGACCTCTAGACTTAGATACCACATGGCCCTGCACCATCTTTGTATATCCAGTCTATATCTCCAGATAACTTCTCAGTGTCCTATTTAAAATTGTTTCTCCCAATTTTCCCTATTTTTCTTTTGGTGCCACTAAATCCTCAGTTGCTTAAGTCAAAAATATGGGTGTCATTCGTGACCCCTTCCTTTCCCTCTCATCCTCATTCAATCCATCATCAAGTCCTACTGATTCTACTATAATATATATACCTTATCATGTCCTATAAAATCTACATGATCATATCCCTGGCCACTATTTTAAGCTCATCTATGTAAAATAGGCCTTTTTACTTGGCACTCTTCATAGCACAAAGTCTTCTTGGATATTATATTTCTATTTATGTGGGTTTCTTATTGTCTCTCTCCCCTATTAGGAAAGGACTTGTCCAGTTTTATTCTCAGGTCCATACATACAGTGCTGCCTGGCACAATAATACTTGTGAATGAATTAATTCATAGCCATTGTATGAATTCATCAGTGGAAACAGGCTTGGAATCTATGGGAATCAGATTAAACAGCTGTATATGATCATCAGTGTGCTAGTATATGATCATCAGTGTGCTAGGTGTGCTTCCATAAATGTAGTCTTTGTTTACAAAATACATCCTTGGCATCCCTTTTGAATACAGAGAACCAAAAATATATTGATTCAAAGATATAATTCTGCCTATTTTCAGCTCAGGTTAATTCTATATGGAAGCTCTCAAAAACTAAAAAAGGGAAAGTCATTTTTGTTTCTGTTTGAATTCTTCATCTCTCCAACTTCCATCCCTACCTCCTGAATATTTATACTTAGGAACAATATACTTCTTCCCTTTCATAGCCAAAAATGATGTTTAGACTTGATGATATGATCATAAAAAGTAATGTTATGACAAATCCTTTCAAATTGTGCAGTAGCTAAAGCACATAAAAATATGTCATGATGGAAAAATCTGTTTTCCTACTCTTCAAATCTCTTATTTGCCCCAACAACTTTTCAGACAAGAGCCATAATAGATTAACTTTGCAGTGGATTCACATCCACAAAAGTAGTGTCTGCTTCAAGGCTTTAAGTTGTATTTGATATATTTAAATGATCCCGAATAATAACCCCCAGAGTTGTCTGGACCTGACTGATAATGAATTTTATAGCTTAGTATAGTGTTCATTTGCTTGGGCTTGCAATAAATTAACTACCAATAAATGTATGAAATGTGGTATGGTAAAATCTCTGGTTTCTCTCTTCTGAATTTATATGAGTAATTACTAAAGCATGTCTCATTGTTTTCAGGTCAAATTTAACCTCCTGATCATGGTACTTGTACCTCCACCTAAATATTGGTTGATGGTATCTTTTATATTCAGTCTCCCAGACCAGAAGATTCTTTTCGTAATGCCCAGCTTTCCTTCATTTCATATACCTATTGGGTCACCATATCCTCTCAGTTCTACTTACAAAATATCTCTGGCATCTATTCCCTTTTCTCCAGCACTGTGACTTCTTCAAAAGATTGACCATTCTAGTCTCACAGAGGTGTTTTTACCTGGTGTCTGACTGCACCACACCTTCCCTGTAAAACCAGAGAGGGGTCATCTCAGAATCATGTCCCTAAGAAGCAGTAAGGTTTGGAAATGATGGTGGGTTGGAGAGATGCTACTCTGAGATAGGAAATTCTACCAAAAAAAAAAAAAATGTAAGTAATGATAGGAGACAGGCAGAGTTTCAGATCCTATCTTTGTCTCTACCAGTGGTCATCTCAGGCAAGCCCCTCTCTGGAACTTAATATAACCATATTTGACTTTGAGATGATAATTCACACTTCATAGGATTATTGTAAAAATTATATAAGATCGTGTTACTAAAAGATATTCATCGACATGTATTCTATGTTTCCGCAAATTCTCTTTTAGAATAGATGGAAGCTATATCCCTTCATGCTGCTGTCTTGCTCTGTATATATCAGTGACTCTTTCTCAGGATGCCTGGGTGGCTCAGTGGTTGAGCGTCTGCCCTTCAGCTCAGGGCGTGATCCCCATCCAGGAATCAAGTCCTGCATTGGGCTTCCTAAGAGGAACCTCCTGTGCCTGTGTCTCTGCCTCTCTCTCTCTGTCTCTCATGAATAATAAATAAAATATTTTTTAAAATGTCTCTCTAGGTGAGAAACAAAAATACACATTTTTTCAGCATTCTCTCCCCTACCCTTGCATATTTTTCCAAGCTCACTTCTGACACTTTTTCTTAGCTGCTTGACTTTCTTTTTTCACTCCTTTGTATCCACATGACCAGTCTCTCCAATTAGAATGCCTCTCACCACTCTCTGCTTTATGTCCAGTGAACGCCCAATAGTTTCAGATAAAGTCCTTTATAAAGTTTTGTCAGCCTAGGCCTCATCCCAGTTAGTTTTTCTCAGCTAGTATTCCCCTTACACTTTGATATGTCTCTATAAGCATATATCTTGTCATATTGATACTGTTTATATACTCTTTGTCTTACCCACTATCAAATAAATTCTTTGAATGGATGACAGCACCACACCACCTAAAATATGCTTGAGGTTCATAAATAATGAATGGCCAATGGAAGGTGTTATTATCATTATTCCTGTTCCCTCTATCTATTGAAAAATTTATTTCCAAGATTTTGTCAAACCATACTACCTATTTTAACTCTATATCTAAACAAATATGATTTTTATGTAAAGCTATTTTCATGTAATTCTGAACATCAAGATTTAAAAGCCTAAACAAATACTCAAATACTCACTCTGGTATGTCTGGGTTTCTAATTTGCATAAAAATAATGTTCTGCAATGAGATTTTAAGATTAGAAATTTCCGAGGGGGCAGGGCAAACTGGCGCAGGAGTAGGGTCCTCACCTGACCCGGCCCCACCCACTCACCTGAACACCATCCTGAACCATCCTGAACACCTATGAATTCGACCTGAGACTTAAAGAGAGAATAGTTGGATGCTATAGAGGGAAGGCTTTTCGCTTCTAACAAGATAGGAAGGCAGAAAAAAACAAAGAAGAATCGAGTGGGGGAGGGGCATCACGAGGAGCCGGGCTAAGGGGGGGTGGCAGGAGCCTCCGGACAGGAGAGCCCCGCCCGGAGATGCGGGAACTTTAAAAATCCACATGGATCCTTCCTGGAGGGAAAGTGCTCAGCAGAGAAATAGGGCAGAAGTGCAGGAGGGACGGGGATGCCTCCAGTCTCCCGGGGTCACTAGAAGAGGAGGGTGCCCAGGGAGAGAACACCCACCCTGTAGCCAATCTCGGTAAAGGGCTGGACCCCTGCCAGGCAGGTCCTGGGGTGAAGCCGGTCGGTCAGTGGGGGGCTCTTGGCAGAGGGGTCTATGCCCTGCTGCCTTTGGGAGCTGCGCCCGGGAGAGCAATTCCAGTAGTGCAGGCCCTGGATCCCAAGGCGCCAGGGACACAGACCCCGATCCTGCGCTACCCCTGGGACAAGCGGAGGTGGGGAGGGCCCAGGACAGCAAGGACTCTCCTGCCACTGGGCACCCCCGAGCTGTACAGGTCAGCGCCCCCACTTGGGGAGCACCTAGAGCAGTGTGGACTGGGAGCTGCGGGTGCTTACTGCGGGGGCTGACTTCAGGGCTGGAGACCTGGATTCCACCAGTGTTGTTGATCCTCCTTGTGTCACCCTGTGCCTGGGGCGAGGGGGGTGGTGAGGGGACAGGGGCCTCACCGGGTAAACAGCTCCCACTGAGCCCCCGGCAGAGGGGCAGTCATCTCCCCCCACCCCATACACCTGAGAGCACAGCAGGCCCCTCCCCCCAGAAAACCAGCTGGAAGGACAGAGGAAGAGCAAGTTCTTGACCAAGCAGCGCTGGAAGGCTCCAGGGGAAGACAAGGGATTTACACTACATAGAACCAGAAGGTACCCTCCATCCCCCCCTTTTTTCAGTACAACTCATTTTTATAGCAGCCTAAAAATTTCCAATATTTTTTCTCTTTTCCCACCTTAACTACAATATTTTACCAACTCTTCATTTTTAAGTTTCTTCCTTTTTGACTTTCATATATCTACAATTACAGGTCTTAGATATATTTTCCAGTTCTAGATTCCCTTCAACATACTCAATTTAATTTTGGGAGATATATGAGATACAGGCTTTGGTTTTGTGTTTTTTGTTTTCTCTGCCTCCTTTTGTTCTACAATGGTGGAGGTCATACCTTCTAAAACATGACTAGCATGCACCCAGAACAAGTGGGATACAATGCTGGTTCATTCTGTGAGATTATATTCTCTATTCCTACCCCCCTCTTTAATCTCATTTATGTTTTGGTGGTCAATGTTGGGGCTCTCTATAAATATTTCTGGTCTATATAAATTTGGGACTGAGCATCTTCTAATATGCTTAGAACTTAATATACTCAGAACCAAGAGGAAAACCCTTTAGGACCTCTCAGGTAGACTACATTCTCCCTCCACTATAACTTCTTCACCACTGCCATTTCGTGGCCCCCCCCCCTTTTTTTCTTCTCTTTTTTTCCTCTCTTTTTTTTTTTCTTTTTCTCTTCTCTTTTTCTTTTATCTTTTTTTTTCTCCTTTGGGATTCTTGGCCTTTTCTTTTTTACTATTTTGTTTTAAAGTTTGTTTTTCACTTTAGTGCTCCTTTTGTTTTATTTTGTTATGACCTTCTTTTTCATTTTCTGGTCTCTGACCTTATCAGAATAATCTAGGGTGGAATTTACTTAGGTCGTAGTTGACATTTTTTACTCAGCGCACTCAGACAACCAATCTGCACTGACCAAAATAACTAGAAGGAAGAACTCACTACAAAAGAAAGAACCAGAACCAGTACTCTCTGCCCCAGAGTTACGAATATGGATTACAATTCGAAGTCAGAGCCAATTCAGAAGCACAATTATAAAGTTACTGGTGGCTCTGGGAAAAAAATCATTAAGAACTCTAGAGACTTTGTTACTGCAGAATTTAGATCTAATCAGGCTGAAATTAAAAATCAATTAAATGAGATGCAATCCAACTGGAGGTCTGAATGACTAGGGTTAATTAGGTGGAAGAGAGAGTGAGTGACATAGAAAACAAGTTGATGGCAAGGAAGGAAGCTGGGGAAAAAGAGAAAAAAAAATAAAAGACCCTGAGGAAAGGTTAAGGGAAATAAATGACAGCCTCAGAAGGAAAAATCTACGTTTAATTGGGGTTCCAGAGGGCTCTGAAAGGGACAGAGGACCAGAAAGTATATTTGAACAAATCATAGCTGAGAATGTCCCTAACCTGGGGAGGGAAACAGGCATTCAGATCCAGGAGATAGAGCAGTTCCCCCCCAAAATCAATAAAAACCATTCAACACCTCGACATTTAATAGTGAAATTTGCAAATTCCAAAGATAAAGAGAAAAGCCTTAAAGCAGCAAGGGACAAGAGATTCTTAACTTATATGGGGAGAAATCCCAGATTAATAGCAGACCTCTCCAGAGACATGGCAGGCCAGAATGGGCTGGCAGCATATATTCAGGGTCCTAAATGAGGAGAACATGCAGCCAGGAATACTTTATCCAGCAAGGCTCTCATTCACAATAGAAGGAGAGATAAAGAGCTTCCAAGATAGGCAGAAACTGAAAGAATATGTGACCACCAAACCAGCTCTGCAAGAAGTATTAAGGAGGACCCTGTAAAAGACAGAAGAAGCCCAAAGAAACAGTTCTCAGAAACAGGGACTGAATAAGTATTATGATGACAGTACATTCATATCTTTCAATAGTTACTCTGAATATGAATGGGTTAAATGATCCCAATAAAAGACACAGGGTTTCAGACTGGATAAAAAAAAAAGCAAGACCTATCTATTTGCTGTCTATAAGAGACTCATTTTAGACATAAGGACACCTACAGCCTGAAAATAAAAGGTTGGAAAACCATTTACCATTCAAGTGGTCCTCAAAAGAAAGCTGGGGTAGCCATCCTCATATCCGATAAATTAAGTTTATCCCAAAGACTGTAGTAAGAGATGGAGAGGGACACTATATCATACCTAAAGGGTCTATCCAACAAGAAGGCCTAACAAACATGAATATTTATGCCCCAATAAATACTTGATATACTTGTGGGAGCTGCCAAGTATATCAATTAATATTCAAAGTAAAGACATACTTAGATAATAACACACTAATAGTAGGAGATTTCAACATGGTACTTTCTGCAAATGACAAATGTTCTAAGCAGAACATCAACCAAAGAAACAAGGGCCTTAAAGATACACTGGACCAGATGGATTTCACAGATATTTACAGAACTTTCCACCGAATGCTACTGAATACACATTCTTCTCAAGTGCACATGGAACTTTCTCAGAATAGACCACATACTGGGTCACAAATCACTCTCAACTGATACCAAAAGATTGGGTTGTCCCCTGCATATTTTCAGACCACAATGCTTTGAAACTAGAACTCAATGATAAGAATAAATTTGGAAGAAATTCAAACACATATAGTTTAAAGAGCATCTTACTAAAAGATGAATGGGCCAATCAGGAAATTAGATAAGAATTAAAAAGATTCATGGAAACTAATGAAGATACAGCCATTCAAAGTCTTTGGGATACAGCTAAAGCAGTCCTAAGAGGGAAATAAATCAAAATACAAGCCTCCCTCAAAAACTTGGAAAAAACTCAAATACACAAGGTAACCTTGCATCCAAAGGGACTGGAGAAAGAACAGCACATAAAGCCTGCACCAACCAGAAGAAGAGCGATAATAAAGATTCGAGCAGAACTCAATGATATAGAGACCAGAACTACAGAGCAGATCAATAAAACCAGGAGTTGGTTCTTTGAAAGAATTAATAAGATAGATAAACATCTAGCCAGCCTTATTAAAAAGAAAAAAGACTCAAATTAATAAAATAATGAATGAAAAAGAATAGATCACAACCAATACCAAGGAAATTTAAACAATTTTAAAAATGTATTATGAGCTATAAGCCAACAAATTAGGCAATCTAGAAGAAATGGAGGCATTTCTGGAAAACTACAAATAACCAAAACTTGAACAGAAAGATAAGGAAAACCTGCACAGGCCAATAACCAGTGAGGAAGTTGAAGCAGTCATCAAAAACCTCCCAAAACACAAAAGTCCAGGGCTAGATGGTAAACATTAACAAGACAGGAAACAACAAATGTTGGAGAGGATGTGGAGGAAGAGGAACCCTCTTGCACTGTTGGGAATGTGAACTGGTGCAGGCACTCTGGAAAACTGTGTGGAGGTTCCTCAAAGAATTAAAAATAGACCTGCACTATGACCCAGCAAATGCACTGCTGGGGATTTACCCCAAAGATGCAGATACAGTGAAATGCCGGGACACCTGCACCCCGATGTTTATAGCAGCAATGTCCACAATAGTCAAAATGTGGAAGGAACTTTGGTGTCCATCGACAGATGAATGGATAAAGAGGATGTGATCTATATATACAATGGAATATTACTCAGCCATCAGAAATGATGAGTACCCACCATTTGCTTTGACGTGGATGGAACTGGAGGATTTTATGCTGAGTGAAGTAAGTCAATCAGAGAAAGACAAACATTATATGGTTTCACTCATATGGGGAATATAAAAAATAATGAAAGGGATTATAGGGGAAAGTAGAGAAATGAGTGTGAAATATCAGAGAGGGTGGACAAAACATGAGAGACTGCTAACCCTGGGAAACTAACAAGGGGTAGTGGAAGGGGAGGTGGGCAGGGGGTTGAGGTGACTTGTGAAGGGCACTGAGGGGGGCACTTGATGCAATGAGTACTGGGTATTATACTATGTGTTGGAAAATCGAACTTCAGTTTAAAAATTAAAAAAAATAGAAATTTCAAAGTCCTGGTTTTTTAAAAAATTAGCCCTTAGTAAAAATTAATCATATTTTAGGCAGTTTATTTAAATAAATTAGAAAACATTAAAGCATAATTTCATCAACCTTCAAAATAATCCCTCACCTTTTATTCCCAAATTTCTTTCATATTACAAATTGGTGCTGAAAGAGGTATCTACCTTTATAGCCTTGAGAAATACTTCTTCCTTGGAAAAGGATGAGGTGATGTGGGAATAACCAGCATCCCCCTATTGTACCACATTTAGCCTCAAGCAGCCAGGCCAAAGGTGACCACACACATCCACAATCTGTATCTTTCTCTCCTAGGATAACTTAACGAACTTCTATGGTTCCCTGCACTGGGTCTTCATCACTAAGGAAAAGGTCAGAGAGAGAAAAGTATTTGAGCCTCTAGCCAGCAAGCCTAATATATGGTAGATGTAGACCATAATGTTTGAAGAATTTTTATAATATTATATGGGGAGGAGTAGGGTAATTGTACGGCCTCTTCCCATACATGTGATGTGTTTATATTTTTACATTATTTTAGATCTTTTTATAAATTTTGCCATATCTCCTAAGAAATTTGGTAGGTTATCTATGTTTTTACATTCTTTGGTTTGTGTATGAGAATTTTCAAGAACCCACTCTATAAAATAAACGACAAAGTGAGGAACTTGTACTTTGTACTTCCTGACAGAACATGAGTTGAGTGTCATTCAAGTTCAATTAGTGAATCATTAAAAATATTAGTCTCAAAAAAAATAAAAAAAAAAAATATTAGTCTCATGCCTGGGGAAGATAAGAATATCTTTAGCTCCTTTTCATTACTTTAAAAGGAATTTTCTAACAAAGTTTAAGTATAAATATGATTCTTAATTGTCTATAGCAATGGGGAATGGAAAATTTAAACCTATAGATAATAAAAAATTTTATTTAATGAGCAACATTACACATTTCTTCCCAATGAGCTTCTTAATGCTGCTCAGGGTTGAGAATTAACTAGTATGAATTCTATCTTTTTGTACTTGACACTTCACCCATGGAGGATGAAGTCATCAGTGGTAAATTAGGCACTCAGTAGAGAGTAGACAGAAAAGATTGAAACCAGAAACCAAAGGACTTAAATCACCCAGAAAATTCACATCTAGTCCCTGAAAATTTAAAATAAAATAATTTTTCATTTTGGTTTTATTACAGCAATGAACATTCTAAGAAGTAAATACAAAACATTTTGAGTGTGTGTATTTTCTATAAAAGATTATCTCTTATCATTTGAAAGTATAGATTAGTATCTTTGATTCAACTTTCTGAATCAAACAGTGAAAAAACTATTTCATACTGTCTGAGGTCCATTCCTTCCTGAGCAACAAAACAGAGAAAAAGAAAAAGAAATTTTCTGTTTTCCTTTTGGTTTTTTTTCAGGTGCTTTTCATCAACAGAAAACCATTTGTAGGTATGGTCCCATTTCAAAGGTAGACAAGTAACAGTTTTTATTTGTGGTGTAAAGTCAGCATGCAAAAAAAAGTCGATAAGATCTGTCCAGATGATATCTTTAGTTCTACCCATCCCTTTGAAAAGACTCACCACCCAGCCAGCTGGTAAGGTCCAGGAAAGCTGCAACCACACATAGCTTCCTCCACAGACTCCCCAACACTTCCTACTGTCTATTGCACAACTTCAGTTGTGTCTTGAAACTCTGATAATTTGGTTGGGTGACTTCATGAGAATTAGCCACTAATTTCTGAAGAGGTATTCATTTTCATTTACTATCATTTGAGGATAAGTAATATTCTATATTTGCATGTAACATGCAGAATCTGAAATCCAGCACCAAAGTTATCAAATGAAGCATAAGTGATAAACTAAAATCCAAAGCCTCCAAAGTTCGACAGAGAGGGAGAAGTCCTATACTCATGAGACCCATACCCTTCACAGTCATGCTTCTAGGATTTCCCATTTCTTTAGAGAGCCCTTGATTCCATCTGCACATCCACACTGGCTTGAATGGAACTGAGAAGTACTACACACTTGCCTTCCATTCTCCAAATGTGTCATTACAACTGTGTGTTGTTACAAGGAAACCAGCCACTCTTATAAGATACACCATTATTTTCTCAGAGAAAATACTCAAGTCCTCCTTTGGAAAGAGAATCATTTATATAAATTGTGAACATAGTGATGGAGACCATGCTTTTTAATTAAAGGTATATGCAATTTATATATACTTTGGAAATTACTGATATCCTCACTTAAACCCAATAATGAATATTTTCAACAGAACTGTAAATATAATCTCAGCGAAAAGATGAACTATTCCTAGTTTAATATTTGTAACCCCAAAATAGTAGTCTAACATATATAATAGTATTCCCCTAATTTAGACACACTTAACTTTTAATCTTATTTATAAAATAAATCAAGTCATATTAAAAGATTTTAAAAATAAATTTTAAATTTTAAGGTGAAAATAATTTGGCAGAACATATTTTTTTAAAAAAACTCTCCCTGGTCATTTAAATATTTAATATAGACACAAGTTTTTTATAGTGTTTTACTCTAGAAAATGATTCTAGAGATATTATAAGCCCCTTAAATCATGTGCAAAAATGTGCATATCCTTGCAGATAATATTTTTGGGGAAAATATAAAATAGCTTACCTCAGAACCATGGTATAAAGTCCGTTTATTATTTCTAAACTCCTCTATGTGTGCAGGTTTTTAAATATAAAAATTATCCATGTGTATGGACTCAATGAAATGTATAAGAATATCAAAGAGTCTATCAGCATATGCTCATAGATATGTTTTCAGAACAGCAGGAATACTCTTGGCCATAAGGTAAATGATATGTATTATAATGATACAATTTTATTACTCATTAGCTCATTTTATTATGCTCAGGTTTATCATCATAACAATATTAATTACTCATGACTTCTCTTGTCCACTTTATGGAAAGAAATTCCTATTTATTGAGAATCCAAATATCTTGAAATTAATAGTAGTAGTAAAATACATTTGAGAGGATACATTTAATGAGTATTTAGTGATATCTCACTAAATTTTGGTTGTTTTATTTTAAAATACCCAAAAATATCTTGGAGGTTTAAAAAGTAAATGTTCAGTAGAGCTACAAATGTGAGCACCAGCATTATATTGCCACCTATGCCTTGAATTAGGAGACTGATGGACTTGCTCCAGATAATTTGTATGAAAAGGTTTGGGGATAAAAATTAGTATCATGTAGCAAAAATGCTTTTCCATGTTTCTTTTTCTAGTTGGTGTTTATGGCACATTTGAAGTAGAAATGGGTCTTAAATATGAGATAAAGTTTCATAAAAGAAAAGGACTGTATCCTATTCAGTGCAGTATTCTCAGAGTCTGACATTCAACAAATAATTGGTTAATGAGAAAACAATCAATTGGACAATATATACAGTAAATCAATAGTTATCCTTCTGATTCCTGCACACAGTAGGCACATTGTGTGACCTAAAAAGAGCCTAAATAACTAGATGTTCTTATATAAATGAGAGGAATTTGCTGTTATGGTGGACAAATATCATGATACAAAAAAGCGAAACCTAGTTGGAATGCACAAATATTTTGGCCTACCAAGTACCAGTAGTGATAAAAATATTAGTAACTAAGCTTTATAGGGTCCTTGTACTTTAAAAGATATTAAGAAAAATTATATAAACAAAGCAAGGGAGCATGATTTTAATATCTAACAGGCACACTCCAAATTATTTAATAATCTAGAGAATGTGCTTTGTCAAATTCACTGCTCTTAATGAAAATTCCAGATTTGGTTACATGATAACTTGCAGATGTTTTTCTAACAGAGAAATAATTTCTGTTTTCTGAAGAAAAACAAACCAAACTGTAATGGATTATTACCCAATAGGACATTAATCAGTGTTGAATCCTACCTAGATCTTGTCCTAATAATGTTTCAAATACCTAGATCCTCAAAATGCTGTGAGTCAGCCCTGCCATCTGATTGGTTTATCCATTAATTAGCATGTTGATTAAAATCTTGGACTTATATTTAGCTTATATTTGTAAATGAGTCACGTTGTTAACTTCTAAAAAACTATACTTACACTGTGGATTATTGTACTCTTCACCACCACATGAAAATAGGTACTAAAATCATCCACATGCACTATTATTATAACTAACAGTATGATAGGAACGATCAACACCCCCATAGGAAAACTGAAAATTAGGGAGGTTACATGACTTTTCCAAGGTCACACAATCAGTATGAATTGCAGACTCTAATGCCACAAGCCTGTGGTCTTAACCAGTACGCTGTGACACCTGCCCCGAGGCTAGAAGAACACTCACACTGAATAAACTGAACTAAAATCCAAGTCTTGTGTGAGTCTGAAAAACATTGTTAAAGGCAAAGTGAATTTATATAAGTACTTCCTTCATTAAATGAATGTGATGATAGATACAATTAATAATTCATATAATGCTAGAACATGTATGATATATATGTAGACAGACATGTACATACATGCACAGAAATACTCTTTCTTGAAGGAAATGATCATCAGTGTATACTCTGCAAATGAAGTCATAATCGAGGCAAAAATCTTTGTCACTCTCACAGAATAAAGCTCAACCTTTTTCAGATCACCCAAAGGTTTCACATTTGACGTTATCAAGAGTTCATATTATAGCAAAATAATGTTTGAAAGTTATATTTGAGATATTCAAAACTTGTATCAAAATACCAGTAATAAAAAGCCTTTGGATGATGGATGAGTAGAAAAAATATTTGCAAGGTTTTGGTTTCTTTGTTTACTGTTTTGTTTGGTTTTGCCTTCAAACTGGCAAACTTCAGCCTTGTATGACAGTTTAAGTGTCTTGAAATCACAATTTCTTACTTGAAGTTTCTTCTTTAGGGTGTGAGAGTCTGAATCAAGAACACCTTTTCTTTAGCTGTTAAGGAAAGGCCGTTGTATGAGAGATTTTTGCATCTTGTTTAGACTGAAGTTGCAAAGGATAATACTATCTGTCTTCGTGGTGTTCTTTATCCCGGCTATAAATTGCTTTGAAAATTGCCATTATTTACACTGTTGGACTCTGCTTCCTTGAAAATTGTTTATAAATAAAAGCATTTAAGAGCAAACAGACTTCTGTCTCTTTTAAGTGCCTATAATGTTCCCAAACTGGAACTTGGAAAAATAAAAATAAAAGCATTAACTGTTTTCCTCTTAAAGCTGTTTCCCAAATGCTGCCCCTGTGCTTGCTATATCAAAACAATGTAATCCACCTGTTAAAAAAAAAAAAAGTATATTTCTTGGCTTTGTTCCTGACCTCCTGGGTCAGAACTTCTGAATTGGGAACTACTGAGTTGGGACAGTATTTCAACGAGAAGTGAAGATAACCCTCGAACTCTGTAAAGCACTTTAAAAAAAAAAGTCCTCTCTATATTCATACAACTTGGACTTGTACACAGATTCTTAACTTTTCACTCTGAAAAAGCATCCACTTATATTTTAAATAAGCAACTTAGGAATCGGAGTTCACATGCTAAATTCTATAACTTTAGGGATGCCTGATTGGCTCAGTGGTAGAGCATCTGCCTTTGGCTCAGGGCGTGATCCCAGAATGCCTGGATCAAGTCCAGCATCGGGCCCCCTGCCGGGAGCCTGCTTCTCCCTCAGCCTCTCTCTGTGTGTCTCTCATGAATAAATAAATAAAATCTTTTTTAAAAATAAATAAATAAATTCTATTAATTTTAAAGGAAAGTTATTTTGCTCTATCTTTAAAAAATATATAGATTAGACACTTAACTCGGAAGAACATTTTGTTTTTATGTATGGCAAGAAACTACTTAGTAAAGGAGGCGGGGCAAGATGACGGAAGAGTAGGGTCCCCAAGTCACCTGTGCCCACCAAAGTACCTAGATAACCTTCAAATCATCCTGAAAATCTACGGATTCGGCCTGAGATTTGAAGAGAGACCAGCTGGAATGCTGCAGTGAGAAGAGTTCGTGCTTCTATCAAGGTAGGAAGACGGGGAAAAAGAAATAAAGACACAAAAGGCCTCCAAGGGGGAGGGGCCGCGAGGAGCCGGGCTGAGGCCGGGGGAGTGTCCCCAGGACAGGAGAGCCCCGTCCCGTAGGAGCAGGAGCTGCACCAACCTTCCCCGCGGAAAGGGGCCCGCAGGGAGGTGGAGCAGGACCCAGGAGGGCGGGGATGCCCTCGGGCTCCCGGGGACACTAACAGGCACCTGCGCCCCGGGAGATGCCCCGAGCTCCCTAAGGGCTGCAGCGCTCGGCGGGACCCGGAGCAGCTCGGAGGGGCTCGGGCGGCGGCTCCTTGGAGGGGGCTGCGAGGCGGGAGCCCGAATCCAACAGCGCAGGCCCCAGAGCACAGGGCGCCGGGACACAGCCCAGGATCCGGCCTCCCCCCAGGACAGGCAGAGGCCGGGAGGGCCCAGGACAGCGAGGACGCTCCTGCCTGGAGCTGAGCAGATCAGCGGCCCCGCCCCGGAGCCTCCAGGCCCTGCAGACGGAGAGCCCCGGAGCTACTGCGGGAGCTGACTCCAGGGCTGCAGAGCTGCCGCCCTGCCACTGGGGCTGTTCCTCCTGGGGGCCTCACGGGGTGAACACCCCCCACTGAGCCCTGCACCAGGCAGGGGCAGAGCAGCTCCCCCAAGTGCTAACACCTGAGAATCAGCACAGCAGGCCCCTCCCCCAGAAGACCGGCTAGACGGACAAGTTCCAGGGGAAGTCAAGGGACTTAAAGTATACAGAATCAGAAGATACTCCCCCGTGGTTTTTTTGTTTTTGTTTTGTTTTGTTTTGTTTTGTTTTTTGCTTTTTGATTTGTTTGCTTCCCCCACCCTTTTTTTCCTTTCTTTCTTTTTCTTTCTCTTCTCTTTTTTTCTTATATTCTTCCTTTTTTCTTTTTTCTTTTTCTCTTTTCTTTCCTTCTTTCTCTCCTCTCTTTTTCTCCTTTTCCCAATACAACTTGTTTTTGGCCACTCTGCACTGAGCAAAATGACTAGAAGGAAAACCTCACCTCAAAAGAAAGAATCAGAAACAGCCCTCTCTCCCACTGAGTTACAAAATCTGGATTACAATTGAATGTCAGAAAGCCAATTCAGAAGCACTATTATACACCTACTGGTGGCTCTAGAAAAAAGCATAAAGAACTCAAGAGACTCACGACTGCAGAATTTAGATCCAATCAGGCAGAAATTAAAAATCAATTAAATGAGATGCAATCCAAGCTAGAAGTCCTAACGACAAGGCTTAACGAGGTGGAAGAACAAGTGAGTGACATAGAAGACAAGTTGATGGCACAGAGGGAAACTGAGGAAAAAAGAGACAGACAATTAAGAGACCATGAAGACAGATTAAGGGAAATAAACAACAGCCTGAGGAAGAAAAACCTACGTTTAATTGGGGTTCCCGAGGGCGCCGAAACAGACAGAGGGCCAGAATATGTATTTGAACAAATCCTAGCTGAAAACTTTCCTAATCTGGAAAGGGAAACAGGCATTCAGATCCAGGAAATAGAGAGATCCCCCCCTAAAATCAATAAAAACCAGTCAACACCTCGACATTTAATAGTGAAGCTAGCAAATTCCAAAGATAAAGAGAAGATCCTTAAAGCAGCAAGAGATAAGAAATCCCTGACTTTTATGGGGAAGAGTATTAGGGTAACAGCAGACCTCTCCACAGAGACCTGGCAGGCCAGAAAGGGCTGGAAGGATATATTCAGGGTCCTAAATGAGAAGAACATGCAACGAAGAATACTTTATCCAGCAAGGCTCTCATTCAAAATGGAAGGAGATATAAAGAGCTTCCAAGACAGGCAGGAACTGAAAGAATATGTGACCTCCAAACCAGCTCTGCAAGAAATTTTAAGGTGGACTCTTAAAATTCCCCTTTAAGAAGAAGTCCAGTGGAACAATCCACAAAAACAAGGACTGAATAGATATCGTGATGACACTAAACTCATATCTTTCAATAGTAACTCTGAACGTGAACGGGCTTAATGACCCCATCAAAAGGCGCAGGGTTTCAGACTGGATAAAAAGCAGGACCCATCTATTTGCTGTCTACAAGAGACTCATTTTAGACAGAAGGACACCTACAGCCTGAAAATAAAAGGTTGGAGAACCATTTACCATTCAAATGGTCTTCAAAAAGAAAGCAGGGGTAGCCATCCTTATATCAGATAAACTAAAATTTACCCCGAAGACTGTAGTGAGAGATGAAGAGGGACACTATATCATACTTAAAGGATCTATCCAACAAGAGGACTTAACAATCCTCAATATATATGCCCCGAATGTGGGAGCTCCCAAATACTTAAATCAGTTAATAACCAAAGTGAAGAAATACTTAGATACTAATAGACTTATTCTTGGTGACTCCAATCTAGCTCTTTCGACCCTCGATAGGTCTTCTAAGAACAACATCTCCAAAGAAACGAGAGCTTTAAATGATACACTGGACCAGATGGATTTCACAGGTATCTACAGAACTTTACATCCAAACTCAACTGAATACACATTCTTCTCAAGTGCACATGGAACTTTCTCCAAAATAGACCACATACTGGGTCACAAACAGGGTCTGAACCGATGCCAAAAGATTGGGATCGTCCCCTGCATATTCTCAGACCATAATGCCTTGAAATTAGAACTAAATCACAACAGGAAGTTTGGAAGGACCTCAAACACGTGGAGGTTAAGGACCATCCTGCTAAAAGATGAAAGGGTCAACCTGGAAATTAAGGAAGAATTAAAAAGATTCATGGAAACTAATGAGAATGAAGATACAACCGTTCAAAATCTTTGGGATGCAGCAAAAGCAGTCCTGAGGGGGAAATACAAGTATCCATTCAAAAACTGGAAAGAACTCAAATACAAAAGCTAACCTCACACATAAAGGAGCTAGTGAAAAAACAGCAGATAGATCCTACACCCAGCAGAAGACGACAGTTAATTAAGATTCGAGCAGAACTCAACGAAATCGAGACCAGAACTGTGGAACAGATCAACAAAACCAGGAGTTGGTTCTTTGAAAGAATTAATATGAGATAAACCATTAGCCAGCCTTATTTAAAAAAAAGAGAGAGAAGACTCAAATTAATAAAATCATGAATGGGAAAGGAGAGATAACTACCAACACCAAGGAAATACAAACGATTTTAAAAACATATTATGAACAGCTATACGCCAATAAATTAGGCAATCTAGAAGAAATGGACGCATTCCTGGAAAGCCACAAACTACCAAAACTGGAACAAGAATAAATAGAAAACCTGAACAGGCCAATAACCAGGGAGCAAATTGAAGCAGTCATCAAAAACCTCCCAAGACACAAAAGTCCAGGGCCAGATGGCTTCCCAGGGGACTCCTATCAAACGTTTAAAGAAGAAATCATACCTATTCTACTAAAGCTGTTTGGAAAGATAGAAATATGGAGTACTTCCAAATTCGTTCTATGAGGCCAGCATCACCTTAATTCCAAAACCAGACAAAGACCCCACCAAAAAGGAGAATTACAGACAAATATCCCTGATGAACATGGATGCAAAAATTCTCAACAAGATACTAGCCAATAGGATCCAATAGTAAATTAAGAAAATTATTCACCATGACCAAGTAGGATTTATCCCCGGGACACAAGGCTGGTTCAACACTCGAAAAACAATCAATGTGATTCATCATATCAGCAAGAGAAAAACCAAGAACCATATGATCCTCTCATTAGATGCAGAGAAAGCATTTGACAAAATACAGCATCCATTCCTGATCAAAACTCTTCAGAGTGTTGGGATAGAGGGAACTTTCCTCGACACCTTAAAAGCCATTTATGAAAAGCCCACAGCAAATATCATTCTCAATGGGGAAGCACTGGGAGCCTTTCCCCTAAGATCAGGAACAAGACAGGGATGTCCACTCTCACCACTGCTATTCAACATAGTACTGGAAGTCCTCGCCTCAGCAATCAGACAACAAAAAGACATTAAAGGCATTCAAATTGGCAAAGAAGAAGTCAAACCCTCCCTCTTCGCCGATGACATGATACTCTACATAGAAAACCCAAAAGCCTCCACCCCAAGACTGCTAGAACTCATACAGCAATTTGGTAGCATGGCAGGATACAAAATCAATGCCCAGAAATCAAGGGCATTTCTATACACTAACAATCAGACTGAAGGAAGAGAAATTAAGGAGTCAATCCCATTTCCAATTGCCCCCTAAAGCATAAGATACCTAGGAATAAACCTAACCAAAGAGGTAAAGGATCTCTACCCTAAAAACTATAGAACACTTCTGAAAGAAATTGAGGAAGACACAAAGAGATGGAAAAATATTCCATGCTCATGGATTGGCAGAATTAATATTGTGAAAATGTCAATGTTACCCAGGGCAATTTACACGTTTAATGCAATCCCTATCAAAATACAATGGACTTTCTTCAGAGAGTTAGAACAAATTATTTTAAGATTTGTGTGGAATCAGAAAAGACTCCGAATAGCCAGGGGAATTTTAAAAAAGAAAACCATAGCTGGGGGCATCACAATGCCAGATTTCAGGTTGTACTACAAAGCTGTGGTCATCAAGACAGTGTGGTAATGGCACAAAAACAGACACATAGATCAATGGAACAGAATACAGAACCCAGAAGTGGACCCTGAACTTTATGGTCAACTATTATTCAATAAAGGAGGAAAGACTCTCCATTGGAAGAAAGTCTCTTCAATAAATGGTGCTGGGAAAATTGGACATCCACATTCAGAAGAATGAAACTAGACCACTCTCTTTCACCATACACAAAAATAAACTCAAAATGGATGAAAGATCTAAATGTGAGACAAGATTCCATCAAAATCCTAGAGGAGAACACAGGCAACACCCTTTTTGAACTTGGCCACAGTAACTACTTGCAAGATACATCCATGAAGGCAAAAGAAACAAAAGCAAAAATGAACTATTGGGACTTAATCAAGATAAAAAGCTCCTGCACAGCAAAAGAAAGTCAACAAAACTAAAAGACAACCTACAGAATGGGAGAAGGTATTTGCAAATGACCTATCAGATAAAGGGCTAGTTTCCAAGATCTATAAAGAACTTATTAAACTCAACAGCAAAGAAACAAACAATCCAATCATGAAATGGGCAAAAGACATGAAGAGAAATCTCACAGAGGAAGACATGGACATGGCCAACATGCACATGAGAAAATGCTCTGCATCACTTGCTATCAGGGAAATACAAATCAAAACCACAATGAGATCCCACCTCACACCAGTGAGAATGGGGAAAATTAACAAGGCAGGAAACCACAAATGTTGGAAAGGATGCGGAGAAAGGGGAACCCTCTTGCACTGTTGGTGGGAATGTGAACGGTACAGCCATTCTGGAAAACCGTGTGGAGGTTCCTCAAAGAGTTAAAAATAGACCTGCCTTACGACCCAGCAACTGCACTCTTGGGGATTTACCCCAAAAATACAGATGCAATGAAACGCCGGGACACCTGCACCCCGATGTTTCTAGCAGCAATGTCCACAATAGCCAAACTGTGGAAGGAGCCTCGGTGCCCATCGAAAGATGAATGGATAAAGAAGATGTGGTCTATGTATACAATGGAATATTCCTCAGCCATTAGACATGACAAATACCCACCATTTGCTTCAACGTGGATGGAACTGGAGTGTAGTATGCTGAGTGAAGTGAGTCAATCGGAGAAGGACAAACATTATATGTTCTCATTCATTTGGGGAATATAAATAATAGTGAAAGGGAATAGAAGGGAAGGGAGAAGAAATGTGTGGGAAATATCAGAAAGGGAGACACAACATAAAGACTCCTAACTCTGGGAAATGAACTAGGGGTGGTGGAAGGGGAGGAGGGCGGGGGGTGGGGGTGAATGGGTGACGGGCACTGAGGGGGACACTTGACGGGATGAGCACTGGGTGTTATTCTGTATGTTAGCAAATTGAACACCAATAAAAAATAAATTTATTATAAAAAAAATAATAAAAAATTTTAAAAAAGAAACTACTTAGTAAGATGAATATCCTAACTGTTGCAAATTAGCTAATAATCATGTTCCTAATTCATTTATTGTATTTCTGGGGCAGAGGTAGTATATTTGGATATAAAGCCCAAGATGAGAGTACTCTTAATCAGTAAACTACATGTGATATGTAATTGAATTTCTAAATTAGAACTGTAAGGTGTCCTGTGTGTGTGCATGCGTGTGTGTGTGTGTGCAGAAACACACACACAATATACTGTTACTCTACCACATAACCAGGTATGATACTTTCTCAGGTTAAAGAATCTATCTGTGCCCAATTTATATAGTAATGCTGTATTTGGTATCTACTTCAAAAAACTTGAAAGAAGACCACGCATATAAGGCAATTAGCAATTCTCTCAGCTATTTGTTTTTCAATTTTCTGTACTTCCTTCCAGGACTAATTCAAGAAGTATTATTCCTATCATAAAAGACTAAATGCCATTTCCCAGTTCTTATATTGAAACCAAATTCGTTCCTACCATGAACTTCATCTTTAACAGATCATACATTCTCCTAAAGAAATTTCCAAATTAGGAGTAAATTGAACCATTAGTTGGATACATTTTGATTCCTTGTGAAGAAATCTTTCCCAGAACTCTTGTTAACTAATCTGTACTCTTTGAGTACACACTTTCTAAAACCAATTGGAAACATTCCTCAGGGCACTCTCAGACCTTTGCGTTAGTTGTAGTGCACCAGAGCAAAGAATCCTAGCTTAAAAAAAAAAAAAAAAAAAAGAATCCTAGCTTGATAGTTTTAGGATCAGAAGCATTAAACCTAAACCAATACCTTCACTGTCTATCCTGATTGTTCTTCAGGATACTACCAGGCTAAAAAGGAAATATTTTTCATTCCCTTTACTATCAGCAGAGCAGTCAACATATATTTTATTGTCTTCCAGTGGATATACAGCCCCTTTGGTCAGATGGATTCCATACTAGTGCTTAGCTTCTTTTGGAATTCTTCGTGGTTCTATGCAACCAACTCACAGCTTTAGGAAGAAAGCAGTAATTCTGTTGTTCCCACAGAGAACTAAAATTGTGAATTAACTCAGTGTACTCATAAAAGTACCATTAGCAAAAAGATTGTCTCTCCCATTGAGATGACTGTTTTCAATATAAGGAAGGCCATTTCTTCTTTTAGTTTTTGGTTTTTTTGTGCTGAGTCACACAATAATATGTCTGAATAATTTCTCAGATTTTATTTGTTCTTCATAGAGTCACACAACTTTTATTTGGAAAATATTTTGGTATCTACCACTGTTTTTTCCCCCCATTATACAAGTCATTGTTTTTGGATAATAGAAATATTCAGCAAGTGTTGACTTAAGTGAAGCTGCAGAATTCCTTAATGCTTTAATTTTTTAGAATTACTTAATACTTTAAATTTAATAAGTTTTCAACTTACTAAGGACTGATATTTATTGATATGTTAATATAGCCTATCAAATTATAACTTCAAGTTATATTTGTAATGCCCCCAACTCTGAGAAGCTGACAGCACTGCATACAAGTAAATCACAGTCTTTTTGTACTCCAATATCTACTCATTCCTATCCTTAGTTCTATAATTATCAATTAATGGTAATGACTTTTAACTTTGAACTATTAATATAGTATCATTACACCAAAATAATACTGTGTAGATTATAGGGAAAGCATTTCATACAGTTAATATCAATGCATTCATCACACCTTTTTAAAACTTTTTATGCTATTTATTTCTTTCACTTCAAGTATAATTAACATAGAATGTTATATTAGTTTCAGTTTATCCATATAATGATTCAACAGTTGTATACATTTCTCATCAAGAGGTGTACTCTTAAACCCCTTTGTCTATTGCACCCATGCCCCACCCATCTCCCCTCTTGCAACCACCAGTTTGTCTCATATTTAAGAGCTTGGGTTTTTCGGTGTCTCTTTTTTTTTCCTTTCTTGTTTGGATCTTTTTCTTAAATTTCACATATGAGTGAAATCATATGGCATTTGTCTTTCTCTGACTTATTTTATTAGCATTTATTTATTTCTTATTTATTAGCATCCCATGGATGGAACCCTTAGCCCAGCTAAGCAGGGAGCCTGCCTCTACCTCTCACTTCCACTTCTCCCCCTGCTTGTGCTCTCTGGCTTTCTGTCTCTCAAATAAATAAATGAAATCTTTTAAAAAAAGAATTTGACTCAAATAACTGAAGAGGCCATAAGTTCAAAGTCACACACAATAAAGGCTCAATTTTTCTCCATATTCTCATCTCTACTTTACCCTGATAGCTTCATTAATCAGCCTTCATTATCTTTTAGAAATAGTCATAGCAACTCCAAGTTCATCATTTGCTAGCCTAGCAATACCAACAGAATAGAAAACCTCTTTTCCAGGAGTTCCAGAAAAAGTCCTGAGATAGAGCATCATTGTAATTTTTAAAATATTTTTAAAATTTATTTATTCATGAGAGACACAGAGAGAGAGAGAGAGAGGCAGAGACACAGGCAGAGGGAGAAGCAGGATCCCTGCAGGGAGCCCGATGCAGGACTCAATCCCGGGACTCCAGGATCATGCCCTGAGCCAAAGGCACATGCTCAACCACTGACATTGAGAAGATTTTTTACAAAGAAGGTAAACTCTAAACCTCAAAGCATCCTTGAAACCATGCTTGAATATTGCTTTGATAGCTGCTATTATCACCCATTTTAAAGTTTACACCTCCGTTAATAGCTGAAAAGTATATAGTAAGACAAATTAAAATTTTTATCTTCAAGTTTTTTTCATCACAGGAGTAGACAGTGAATTTGGGTCCATCTTCATCTTAGCTCTATGGTGCACACAGTGCTCGCTTCGGCAGCACATATACTAAAATATGGTGCACACAAAACAAAGAAAGAGAGCAGCTAGTTCTTTGTTTTTACTCAAAAAGCATATCCTTTCATAGTTTGTGCCTTCTGTAAGCAAAACATTTGAGTATGTATGTACACCCCATTAGTAATTACAACATGTTATAATTAGGGATTCGTCACTTAGCTTAGGCTTCGTTTTATTACAAATTCTACAAAGTTGTGTGACAGGGCATCTTTGTTGCTTCTAGAGATGAGAATGTTCTCAGAGCCTGGGAGAATTGTCAGCTTTATTCTAACATAAATCTGAGGGTAGGAGGCAAGAATCACATCTAATGACATGTGTTCCTGTGCCCAGTTACATATTATTATTAACAATTTAACTGATTTTAACAAAATTCTTGGTATGGAATCTTGAAGTGCATGTAATAGGTTTATGGTAAAATAATTTGGTTAGCATTTTAGTAACACTTCATTCAGAGTTTGTTTTCTAGATTAAATGTAGGGTTAGTATAAAATAAATCTAATGATTAAATTTCTCAACTATGTTTTGCTTTCTTGAATACTTTTTTTCAGTGATTTGTTTAAGGATATTTAAAAATCATTGCACTTTGGTCAGAAAAATAATAAATGTATCTTATAAATGTTAAAAAAAGAAATAGATGAATCTTAAAGACTTCAAAAGCTTCTTGATAATTTATTATTAGATTATTTTGAAAGCATATTATATATTGGCTAATAATTTTCTAAATTCTTGCCTCATAGTCTCTTTTGTAAAAATGACATATTTTTTTAAAAATAAATGGTACTTAACCTATTACCCTGGATTAAGTTACACTGAATGTGTTTACTTCCTCCCTTGAGTTAAGACAGATAAAATGTTGTTATAATTGAAGATTATTTTATCAAAAATCAGTTTGTTATATTTCTATTTACTTGATATTTTTCTTTTTTTTTTTTTTTAATTTTTTATTTATTTATGATAGTTACAGAGAGAGAGAGAGAGGCAGAGACACAGGCGGAGGGAGAAGCAGGCTCCATGCACCGGGAGCCTGATGTGGGATTCGATCCCGGGTCTCCAGGATCGCGCCCTGGGCCAAAGGCAGGCGCCAAACCGCTGCGCCACCCAGGGATCCCTATTTACTTGATATTTTTCTAGAATTTATTTTATCTGTGAGAATACTATCTGGAAATACTAACTTTGATTGACTGTTGATCAATTTCTTTCAGAAAGCAAAGGTATTTATTTTGAGATTCTGGAAAGAAACCAGAATTAAGCCTCCAAAAAAGGCTGACTCCAAAGGAATCTTAATAATATAATAATTCCTGATAGGAACAGACCCATTAGGGAAGAGAGATGTTAAGGGCTGAGTTAGCTGGGGTTGAAGGAAGCCACTACAATCAAAACACCAAAGCTATAATTTTCTATCTCCTCTCAATGGAAGAATGACCATTTAAGAGCCAGGATAAAGATTTTCCCTTTATTCTACTATATTCCATACCTTCCAACCACTTTAGAGACTTCAATCCAGTAACTATCCCCCGTCTCTTTTTATCTTTGATCTCACTCCATGATCTTTTCTCTTTTGTGCATAAGCTTTCCCTCTGTGTTCCTGGTATATTTGTTTCTAACTATTGCCCATCCCTCTCTTTCCTTGGCATCTGTAATCCTAAGACTGATTTCGTGTGCTATTTTCCACTTTTTCATCTTTTATTTATTCCTCATCTATTACTACCATTAAACTCAAACTGCTTTTATCACAATTGCCATGGCCAGGCATCTGCCTCAGAGCATCAGCTGCTGTGATCTTCACACTGTTTGAACTCATCAGATGCTGGCTTCTTAGATTGACTACTCACTTATTCTTGAATCCTTTTCACCTCTCCACTCCCCCACACACACACACACACAGAATTTAACTATCCCTCTGATTCCATTCCCTTTTTTTCTCCATTTACCACTCAATCCACTTTGAAGTGACTTTTTCCCTATCTCTTTTTTATTGTAACCAATGAAATCACCATGCTAGCAAATCATACAGCTAGAAATTGAACACAGTTTCCCTGGTCCCAAACCCATGCTGTCTCTGTTATATGACTCTGTAAAAAGTGTGATGTCACATTCATCATTTTAAATTCTCAATCTATATAGGGAATTTAATATAGACTATAAATTACTGTAGCCCTTTTTATTGATACAAAGGCAATTTTTAGAAGTCCATGCATAAAAACCCAGTAAAAAATCAATAAAACTACTGTAATCCTTTCTCCCTTCTTACTCTGAGACTTGCTACATGATTTTGGCTGGCACATTTATTAAAATCAATTTTATTGAGTTCTAATTCTTGCCTTTACATTTTGAAAGTTTTAATTTGTTACTAAAATATAATATGCAGGGGAGGTAATTGAATGCAAAAGACTATTTTATAAAAGACTTCAAATTTGGGTTTATTTGATATCTCTAATATTTGATAGGGTATTATAAAACTATCTTAAAAATGAAACTCATAGGTAAAAGTTTCAAGTGATGAAAAAGACCTTAATTAGGGCCCCAGGGGTGGCTCAGCAGTTTAGCGCCACCTTCAGCCCAAGGCGTGATCCTGGAGACCTGGGATAGAGTCCCATATCAGGCTCCCTACATGGAGTCTGCTTCTCCCTCTGCCTCTCTCTCTCTGTGTGTCTCTCATGAATAAATAAATGAAAATCTTAAAAAAAAAAAAAGACCTTAATTATTTGCTAATAACCATGGCCTTTAAATTTTTATTTTTAAATAATTAATAAAGTCACAAGAAGTTGCCAAATAGAACAAAGGGGTCCCAGGTACACTTTACCCTGTCAACTTGGTAGTTATATTTTACAAAACTGAAATACATTATCAAAATCAGGAAACTAGTTTTGAAAAAATTCGCTTACATATTTCTTTGCCATTTTATCGAATGTGTATATTTGTGTAACTACCACCACAAACAGGATACAGAACTGTTCCAACACCATGGAGTTTCTCTCATGCTACTCCCAACTCTCCCACAACTCCTAGCTCCTGATCACCACGAGTATGTTTTCCATCTCTATAATTTTGTCATTTTGAAAGTTTATATAAATGGACTCATGTAGTATGTAAAATTTTAAGATTGGCTTTATTCACTCAACATAATGTCTTGCGATCCATTCAAATTACTGTATGTCAGTTGGGTTATTCCCTTTTATTCCTGTGAACACTCTTCATACTTTGTAGTTGAAGCATTTTAAATTGATGCACTCGATGCACTGAAATGAAAAAAAATTGAACTATGCACACATATTATGGAAATAATATATAAGGAAAGGAAACAAAATTAGGATGACTCCACCTACTTAAAACCCAAGGGTCTCTTCAGTGGGAAATTCTAGAAAGGACCTAAACCATGCCTTAGATAGAGTGGGTGACCTACTGCAATGTATAATCTGAGTGGGTCTGGAAGCTTTCTTCCTAAAAAAAGAAAAAAAACTCCTCTGTTTGCCTTAGTCCCTGAAATCCCCATTACTAATGAATCCTTTTGAATATAGGCAATGAAAACTCTTTTTCACTTATAATTGCATTTTTTTCAAAGGGCAGAGATGAACTAAAATATTAATTCATTATCCCATTAATTGTTATAGAAAATATATGAGAATACAGGTGGAGTTAAGAACTCAATGGAACTACTAGTTTAAAGAAAATCAATTTTTTCTATTTATTTGGAATTCTAGACTTGTATGAAACTCAATAACCTAAAAAACTAAAATGAAATAAATTTCATGTTTTGAAGATTTCCCGAGAATTTCTGCTCATACCTCACTCCTAATCATTTATTTTTCTCCTTTTAAAAATTAAAAGTTGATTAGATTATGAAAATTTCTCTTCATTACCACTAAGATTACATTGTATACTCACTTTTGGAAAGTCAAAGAATATTTTAATATTAACAATTCAATAATCCAAAAAACAATAGCTTTCATAAAGAGACCCAATACATTGAAATGGGTTATAAAACATCATTTGAGCTATAGCAAAACTTCAAATATTTAGGATTTTGTTTCAGTAAAATAGTTTCCTGGAAAACAAGCTCTAAAATAATGGCAATTTCTATGTTATTAAACTCAGAGAAATTGTAATGAAATATCACTGCATATGTGATGGCTCTAAAATTTTTGTACCCAACAGTACCCAAATTCTTTCTGGAAGAACAAGAAGCTAGAAATCTCTACAGATTACAAATCAAAAAACTTTGTAATTCTTAGTCCTTATAAAACAAACTTGTGGCACTTAGTCTGCAGTGTATCAGGATATGTCTGCCTAAGGAAGAAATATATTTCCCTCCACCAGGGACCATAGTCAAGTAATTTTTAAAAGGTGATATATTCCTCTAAGAACTACACAACAGGCACACATTCAACTACAGGATTGAAAGGACATGCTGGATAGATGCTATAGTTGGGTCTTTGTAAACCTAAGTGTCACGATCAAGGTTTCCAAGTTCAGACAAGTTTTCATGACCCTTTAACTCTGAAGCATGGCTGGCAGACTCCATTATTCAGGTGGACCTGTATAATTGAAGCCCCTGAGGTGGTCATTTCCACCTGTGTACTTGGAATGATGCCAGAAGTTTCCTGCAAGTAGTGATAACTTATATTCATTCAAGAACAACCTCAGAAATAAAAACATTATTAAAAGCAAAAGTGAAGATAACTTGTAAAACCTTTCTGTTTATGTTAGTGGTATCAATAATACAAGCTAAAATTATTTTAACTTCTTGAGGTAGCCTGCATATGCAACTCATTGATATGTTTAGCAGGATTATGTTTATGAAGTTATTTCTTGAATATTTTATATTTTTCAACCTAAAATATTAAATGTGAACAGTGCTCCTCCTGAGTGTACTTTATAGTTCTGTTTGATGTTGACACCATATCCTGTGACCAAACACAATACATTTATCGATATCACATAAGCTTATTGCTAACCCTTCACTATCTGACTTTCTTTCTCAAACAAAGGCAAGGCCTGGCATAAGTTCTACTTACAAAAGAAAAGGAAAAAGGAAATCTATTTCCATGCATTCCTCATGTTCTTATTTTCTGATTTAAGTGAATATACTTGTCAGATAATTTGGACTTTTTACATATTATATTTCCCATTTTTAAGTTCTAATTTCTTTTTTAGAGATAGAATATATTCTTTTCTCTGAAAAGATTATTTTGGCATATTCACTCAGAAATTCATCCACTGGATTATAAATTCTTTCTAAGCATGGGTTTTAGTCATCATCAAATCCCTAGCATTTAGCACACAACAGGCAGCCAGTTCTTTTGACATTTTTTATTGGAGCACTCACTGTGTGTCTGCACTCTTGTAGGTGCTAGGAATAGGCAGTAACTCAAAGACCTCACTCTTGTGGGGTTTGATAGTCCGGGCAGGGGAGGGGGGAGATAGACAGTAAATATGATCAAATAAACACACAGTGAATTATATAAAGGTGAAATAAAGACAAAGCAGGAGAAGTGAGAGAGAATGACAACTTTATAATTTATAATCTAATAAATGGGAAAAATAGGCTCATAAAAGGTCAAATGACTTTTCCAAACCACTCAGCTACATAGTAACATAGTCAGGATCCCTTTTTTTTTAAATTACTATTCCAACTTTATTATCATCACTGAACGCTGTCTTTCTACATTTGACTGGGAGGCTCCTGTTGAGCATGAAGTTTGAATGAAAATCTTCCCGGTTAAATACAAATTCTTCATGGATAAGAATGTAATTATAATTTAACTGCATAAGAGAACATTAACTTTTGAGATAGAAATTCCAAGTTTTTCACACTAGGGTTCAATTTTATAGGAGTCTTACAGGAATTTTCTAGTGAACAGTTAAATGTTATTTTGTGGCTAATTACCCTGTTAATTTGCCTCAATTAAAAGTAAAATAAGCACATGGTAATTGTATACAGAAATGTCCATTTTTATCAATAAGTGTATTATTCTTTTTTAAATTAATTTATTTGAGAGAGAGCACAAGGGGGAGGGGCAAAGGGGGATGGAGAGAGAAAATCTCAAGCAGACTCACCGCTGAGCACAGAGCCTGATGCATTGCTCTATCTCAGGAAACTGAGATCACGACCCTGAGATCATGACCTGAGCCAAAATCAAGAGTTGGATACTTAACCAAATGAACCACCCAGGTGCCCCAAGTATATTATTCCTTTTTAAAGTATGTAGTACACACACACACACAAACATCTAAATCCAAAATGGAGGGAAAAACTGAAAAGAAATATAAATTAAAAGATTAATGAAATGATTTTGGGGGGGTTTAAGCTTTTAAATTAACAGATACTTGTAAATAGTAATAATGATGATTGGAAAGAGGCACTTTCATCATATACTTTTGACAAGAGAGTTAATTGGCACAGATTTACCGTACTTCTATTTGACAGTAAGTATCACGTATCTAAAGCTTGTATGGAAGAATTCCACTTCTGGGAATTTATTCTTAGGAAAAAAATCTTTTGAAATCTAAGATGTTTCATAACTCATTGCAATGTAATGAGTTACAATACATTGTTTTGTTTTGGGGTTTTGAATAGTTAATATTCAAAGTTCCTTATTTTCGAGAAGAGGGAGTATCCATGTAATCTGAATGGGAATAGAGAAATTCTTTCTCAATCTAATCAACATCTAACTTTAGAAGGGGGTGGGGGAAGTGACCAGGAATGAGGCATGAGCAGAAGTTCTTGGGAAATCTTCCAAGAAATAAAATTTGTTTGGGGCATCTAGGTGGTGCAGTTGGTCATAAAATGACTAGCACTGTTACTCATCTACCTTAATTTCCTTTGGCATATAATTTAGCATATTGACTAATAGGTAATTTAACATATTGACCAAGGATTAGGACATGAACATCTTTGGGAGGCTATTTTTGGCCTGCCATATATAGCCAGCTTATACCTGAAACTATCTTTCTTGCAATGGCAGCAATCCAAATGTCAGTTCATTTTCGTAGCCCTAGCTGTCTGCTAAGAGTCTATCCCACATATATATGTCATTCAGAGCAGCTGAAGAACTGGGTAGAGTTGATACATGAAATTCAGGGCTCCTCCTCTTACGTTCCCTCATTTTGGGAATCTCACCTACATACTCAGTGATTATGGTTGACCCAAATTCTGTCCTCAGCTTCTTCAAGCCAATAAGATTGTGGATTTTGTATTGAAGTTTTAACTACCCTACATGATGAATACCTGTGCTTGCAGTTGAAAAGTCATATACATGGGAAGCCCACTCTGTGTAATTCCACTCTACCAAGTGTTGATTTCTCCCTAGTGTCTGCCTACTTTGAGGTGCCATATAGTGCCTTCAGGTAGGTTTTCTATTTGCTTCAGACATAAAATATAGTTATTATCTGTGTAAAGGTTGGTATGAAATTTAGCTTCTACCATACCAGAAGCTTTGATACTCATTTTTTAAACTGCTAATGACCAGGCAATTTCTCAATAAAATGAGGACTGAACAATTTATAAAAATAACTTCAATAAGTCAATATTCCAGTGTTCTAAAAGAACTTCAATTGACTGTCCACTGCTTCTACCTAGAATATTCAAAATAAAAGCCTCAAATGCAAAAGCAAATATTGTGTACTGAGGTGTTATCAATATATGTTCAATCTGAGGTAGTATCTGAATATTTATGTAGTTGGATAGAGATTTAAAGCTGGTAGTCAAAAAAAAAATAAAAAAATAAAAAAAAAATAAAGCTGGTAGTCAGAACATGACTTTAGATTCAGAGTCTTGCTGGAAAGAGACTCTTGATGGCAATTAATTTTGTTTATAATGCACCCATAAACAAAATAATAAATACTTCGAATAAAAAACAGCCAATTGCTTCAGAATGTCCTTTGAACATATTAAAACACGGCCTCATCTATACTACAGGGCACCACCAGATTTTAGCCTATGCTATAACCTTCACATTGTAAGGGAATTTAGAAATTGACCTAAAGGGACACCCCAAAAAAAACAGGATATTTGTTGGTTTCACTAAGCTTTCTACTATTTTGTTTCTTGTACATAAGACTTTTTTCTCTCTACTTATAAAAAGAAACAAAAACAAAAAAAAAGCTTCTAATGTTATTTCCTAAAATATGGGGATTTGATTCCTTACAGTTATTCACCAGAATTTCTTAGGCCAGTGATTTCCACAAGAAAGGGAAATTGTTTGAGTTAGGATTATTTCAGGGGCATGCATGTATAAAGACAAAATGTTGATACAATATGATTGTTGGAAGAAATTAACTACTTTATAAGAAGTGTTTTGATATAGAATACAACAAAAACAACTCAGTACTAGCTTGTAATATGTCAAAAATATTTTTCTAAACACTAGGCCATGGAATCTTTCATACCACAAAAGGAAATATCTTTGTTTGAGCTCATTTCAACCTGTGGCAGCACTTTTTCTGTGGGCCAGTGATTCTGGCTTAAAATACTTTATCATTTTCCCCTCTGATGAGAATGTGGTAGTAAAACAGCAAGTTCTTAGGAAACAGAGAGAGGTATCAAATTTTTAAATCTCTCACTGCACATTAAAATTTTCTATCTTCCTCCTTCTTTCCCTCATGTTCTCTGTTTTCTCATACACCCACACAGAAATCTTCACAACAGTTAAAATGGGAGGGGAAAATGAAACACATATTTTATTTGCTCTAACATTGAATAAAATCTTTAAGGGGAAATTTTTTTAACTTTTATTCAGTCTCTAAGTAAAATAGATTTTCCAGAAAGATGAGTTATATCCTATATCTTTGAGTCACCTTCAACAAACCAATTTACTTATGTTCGATGGACTATGCATTTCTCATTATAAGAGTTGAACATGTATGATCCAGTGAAAAATCTGTTAATTCCTTTAATACAACTTGGAGTTTCTCTGCTTAAAAAATATCAAATTCCATTTCATTCACATTACCATAGCTGTTCTCATTTTACTCACTGGAGAAAATGCAGTCTGGTTGAAATTTAAAATGGTACCTCTTTCTCCAAGTAAGGACTTTGCAATATAATTTCATTAGAAAACTTTTCCACATCTGGATTTGACTTCATAGCCTCAATTACGGGTGCCTGGATGGCTCAGTGGTTGAGCATGCCTTTGGCTCGGGTTGTGATCCTGGGGTCCTGGGATAAAGTCCCAAATCAGGCTGCCTGCGGAGAGCCTGCTTCTCCCACTGCCTGTGTCTACCATTCTCTCTGTGTCTCTCGTGAATGAATAAATAAAATCTTTTTAAAATAAATAAATAAATCATTACTTAAAGACTTACATCTGAATATTGTCTCTGTCAGACTAACAAGATAAATGACAAGTCAAAATAAATATAGATGTTTTGCTATGGTTTATGATTTGGTTTCTTTTTTAAACTTTCATTAGTTATGTTTCCTTTTAGTATTTTCCTCTCTGGTGTTCCATATAGCACTGCTACAGTTTGCTCTCCTCTCATCTTACAGGGTTAACTGGCCACATCATTTCATCAAATAAAATGTGTACAATTTCTGACACTTTAGAAGATGATTTTGTTGCACAGTGGTTTTTAGCTTGGAGGTTTCTCACGTTTGTTGGATCTCATTGTTTCTTCTAGCTCTTTTTCCTTTTTTGTAATAAAGTAAATGAGTTTTGCTCAGATTAACATTTAATAAATTTATAAACAATTATGAAGAACTAATTAAGTTAATTCTATAGTCTTTCTTTTCTTGTTGAGATTTAGGTTAGTATGTGATTTTCTTTTACTGTGGTGGATAAGTAACACTTGTGAAAAGATCTGCTTAGAAAAGGGAAAAGAAACAGATGGCTCATGAAGATATATTTCGATAAGAGTCAGTGCAACACAAATCTTGGTAGCAGGCTTTCTTAAAATATTTTTTTCTTTTACTGATTTTGATACTTATGATTATATTTTATTTTCTTACCTGTCTTGTTATAAAGCGGTTAACGTCTCTCAAAGCATCAGGGAAAATAATTTATATAAGGAGTAGATAAAATTGAACTCCAAAATAGATTGCCTTATCAGAGAATTATAGTAAAACGTCCATCTGGTTTTAAACCTTTGTCTAAAAATACAAAGATTTTATTTATTAGTAGTACTTTCTACTCTATAGAGTACAGACTTCAATTAAGTGCATTTAAAGATCTAGCATTCTCTATGGAATTAGCATTGTTGCATTAAATATCAGTGTACATTTACTTGCAACAAACATTCTAATCCATCGTCTGAACCCTATACGTATGGTCTTGCCTTTTTAAACTATTACAAAATCAGTATAAATAATTCATACAGGTATATCCAGGAAACTATTCTCCAAAATGAGGGAGAAATAAAGACTTTCACAGATAAACAAAGGCTGAGTTCATTACTACACTTGTCTTACAAGAAATGTTAAAAGGAGTCATTGAGTTCAAATGAAAAGATGCTAGACAGGGCAGCCCTGGTGGCTCAGCGGTTTAGCGCCACCTTCAGTCAGGGCCTGATTCTGGAGACCCAGAATCGAGTCCCACATCAGGCTCCCTACATGAAGCCTGCTTCTCCGTCGGCCTGTCTCTGCCTCCGTGTGTGTGTGTGTGTGTGTGTGTGTGTGTGTGTGTGTGTGTCGTGAATAAATAAACAAACTCTTAAAAAGAAAAGATGCTAGGCAGCAACGTGAGAGCATGTAAAAATACAAGGCTCTCTGGCAAAGGTAAATATATAGACAAAAACCGAATCCTATAACATTGTAATAGTAAACCATAATTCACCTTAATTCTAGCATAGAATTGAAAAGATAAAAGCATTAAAATAATTGCAGCTATATTATTAGATTAATGGATACAAAATGTAAAAATACCTAATTTGTGACATTAATGACATATTATAGGGAAGATGCAAAAGAGTAGAGTTTTCACCTAACACTAGAGCATTCAAATGTATGAAACAAACATTGACAGAATTGAGAGAAGAAATAGAAAGCAATACATTAATCGCAGAGGACTTCAAAACCCCATTTTCAATAATGGATGGATCATCCAGATAAAAGCAATAAGAACACAGAGAACTTGAACAACACTATAGACCAAATGGACCTAACAGACATATACAGACCATTCCATCCATAGTTGCAGAGTACAGATTTGTTTCAAGCACACATGGAACATTCTCCAGGATAGATCATATGTTAGGCCACAAAACAAATCTTAAAGAATTTAATATTAAGATTAAATCAAGTATCTTTTCCAACCACAATGGAATGAAACTAGAAATCAACAGCAGAAGGAAAAAGTAAAATTCACAAAGTGGAAATTAAAGAACACACTCTTGAACAACTAATGGATCAAAGAGGAAACCATAGGAAAATTTTAAAGCATATTGAAACAAAATAAAAAACCCAATATACTAAAACATAGGTTGTTGCAAACGTGGTACTAATAGGCAAGTTAGTAGTGATAAACATGTAACTAGAAAAGGAGAAAGATCCCAAACTAAGAACCCAATTTATATTTCCAGGAATTAAAAAAAGAAAAACAAACTAAGCCCAAGTTATCATAAGAGAGGAAATAATATTCAAGCAGAAATAAATGAACTATTTTCCTTTAAGATCAGAAACAAGGCAAAGATGTCCACTCTGCCACTCTATTTCATATAGTATTAGAAAATGTAGCCTGAGGAATTAGGTAAGAAAAAGAAATAAAAGGCATCCAAATCAGAAAAAAGTAAAATTATCTTTGTTCACAGATGACATAATCCTTTTGTGGAAAACCCTTTGTGGAAAAAGATTCCACCAAAAACTAAGCAAATTCCAAAAAGTTTCAGGACACAGTCAACATACACACACACACCCACACACACACACACAATTGGCTTTCTATATACTAATAATCAATAGTCTGAAAATTAAGAAAACAATGTAATTTCCAGTAGCATTAAAAAGAATAAAATATTTAGGAATAAACTTACCTTAGGAAATTAAAGACTTGAACACTGAAAATTACCAAATGTTGAAAGAAATGGAAGACACAATAAATGTAAAAATATCCATGTTCATGCATGGATTGGAAAACTTAACATTGTTAAAACATCCATACTACCCGAAGGAATGATTTGGCGCAATTCTTATCAAAATCCCAGTGGCAATTTCTTTCACAAATAGAACAATATTAAAATTTATATAGAATTTTAAGAGCCTTGAACAGCCAAAACAATCTTTAAAAATTTTTTTTATTTATTTACCTGAGAGAGGGAATGAGAGAGAGAGAGAGAGAGAGAGAGAAAGAAAGAAAGAAAGAAAGAAAGAAAGAAAGAAAGAAGAAAGAAAGAGAAAGAAAGAAAGAAGAAAGAAAGAAAGAAAGAAAGAAAGAAAGAAAGAAAGAAAGAAAGAAAGAAAGAAAGAAAGAAAGAAAGAAAGAAAGATCAAGCACACGAGTTGAGGGGAGGGTCAGAGGGAGGAGAAGCAGACTCCTCACTAAGCAGGGAGACTGATGCAGGGTTTGATCCCAGGACCTTGGGATTATGATCTGAGCTGAAGGCAGAGACTTAACTGATGGAACCACCCAGCCACTGCCAGCCAAAACAATCTTGAGAAAGAAAAACAAAGCTGGAGTTCTCACACTTCCTGATTTAAAAACGTTTTACAAAGTACAGTAATCAAAACAATATGGTACTGGCATAAAGACAGACACAGAGACCAATGGAACAGAATAGAGAGCTCAAAAGTAAACCTTCACCTACATGGACAAATGACCTTTCACTAGAGTGCAAGACTGCATAATGGGGAAGGGATAATCACTTCAACAGATGCATTGGGAAAACTGGATATTCCAAATGTGGAAAAAAGTAATGTTTGACTTTACACCCTATACAAAAATTAAAATGAATTAAAGACCTACCTATAAGACCTAAACTCTATTTCTTAGGAGACGATATAGATGAAAACTTCATGATGTTGGATTTGACAATGATTTCTTGGATGTGACAATGGCACAAGTAGTAAAAACAAAAGACTAAGCAAATGGGACGATATAAAACTTTAAAAGTTCAATTACAGCAAAAGAAGCAATCAACAACTCTTTTCAACAATTGAAAAGGCAATCTATGGAATGGAATAAAATATTTTGCAAACTATATATTTGACAGGGGGTTGATAGTCAACATATATAAGGAATTCCTACAACTCAACAGCAACAACAAAATAAAACAAAGAAAAAAAACTTGAGGGGATCCCTGGGTGGTTCAGTGGTTTAGTGCTTGCCTTTGGCCCAGGGTGTGATCCTGGAGACCAGGGATCAAGTCCTGCATCAGGCTCCCTGCATGGAGCCTGCTTCTCCCTCTCTCTCTCTCTCTCTCTCTATCTCTCTCCTCTGTGTGTGTGTGTGTCTCATGAATAAATAAATAAAATCTTTAGAGAAAAAAGAAAAAAACGATATAAAAATAAGTAAAGGATTTAAATAGGCATTTTCTTTTTTTTTTTTTTTTAAGTAGACTCACACCATTGTGGGGCTTAAACTTGAGACCCTGAGATCAAGAGATGGGTGCTGGACTGACTGAGCCACCCAGACACCCCTTAAATAGACATTTTCTTAAAGAACATATACACATGGCCAATAAGTATGTGGAAAGATGCCCAATATCACTAATCATTAGGTATTTTATGAAATAAAAAATAAATATCATATTGATGAAGATGCGGAGATAATGGAACTCTTATATACTGATGATGGGAATGTAAATGGTGTAGCTGCTATGGAAAGAGTTATGAAGATTCCTCTGAAAATTATGAATAGAACTGCCATATGATCCCACAATCCCACTTCTCAGTATTCATTCAAAAAATTTTAAAGCAGGATCTTGAGATATTTGCATTTCCACGTTCATTGCAGCATTATTTATAATAGCCAAGAGCTGGAAACAACCTACATGTCATGGGTGGATTGATGGATAAAGAAAATGTGAAATATATATATGTATATATATATATATGTATATATATATATATAATGGAATATTATTCAACCTTTTAAAAAAGGGAAATCCTGTCATAGCTACAACATGTATGAACAATAAGGACAGTATACTAAGTGAAATAAGCTAATCACACACACACACAATAAAAAAACACTGTGTGATTCCAATTACATGATGTATCTTGAATTAGTAAGACTCAGAAACATGAAGTAGAATGATGGTTGCCAGAAGCTGAGGTTAGGAGGAAAGTAGAGTTGTTGTTCAATGGGTATAGACTTTCCATTTTGCAAGGTTAAAAAGTTCTAGAGATCTGTTGCAAAACAATACACATATAGTTAACACTACTGCGGAGCGCAGTTAAAATGGTTAAGGAGAAAAATTTTATGTTTTTTATCATAATAAAAAAATCAAACTTTCAAAAAGTAATTTTAGGCCTAGGAATGTTAAATATAATGTCTAAAAAGTAAATGAGAAAGCATCATTTTTTGGGGAGGGCCAGTCCATTGATTTCAATTGAAATAGAAAAACTGATAAAGTAGAAAGAATAAAACATCTGCAATGAATTAAAATCTCTGGAAAGTAACCATAGTTTTGCCCTTTACAAATTCTAAGACATTAGCCAAACTATATTCTCTCTCCAAATTGTTTTTCTTCTTTGTAATAAAAGTAAATAGGATAATGTGACTACATAGTATATTATAAGGACTGAATGAGATAATGTGCCTGACTTATTTAGCCTAGTGCCTGTCCAGAGTAAATAATGAATTTTCTCACTCCTTCCCTTTTCTTTCCAATTCACTAAATATTTATTGGGTGTCCACGGATGCATGGCACTAGAAAACCATTCCAAAAAGATAGATAAATGATTTTTAAATTATGTGGCAAATTATTTAAGAAAGTATTAATTTTGGGCAGCCCGGTGGCTCAGCAGTTTAGCACAGCCTTCAGCGCAGGGTGTGATCCTGGAGACCCAGGATCAAGTCCCACACTGGGCTCCCTGCATGGAGCTAGCTTCTCCCTCTGCCTTTGTCTCTGCCTCTCTCTCTGTGTCTCTCTGTGTCTCTGTGTGTCTCTCATGAATAAATAAAATATTTTTTAAAAGAATGTTAATTTTAATGTAAAATAATTTAATTAATCACTAAATTACATTAAATATTACATTAATGACATTATTAATTACATTAATAATTTAATATAAAATAAAATATTGATATAAAATTACTATGAATTAATAATATAAAACAATATTAAGTTATTGCAATGTGCCAGTCACCATAAATTGCCTTATGTCTTATCATTCTGACAACAAACATGAGGAAGACACTATTATTATTCTCATTTTACCAATAAGGAACCTAAGGTTTAGAGAATTTAACCTGTCCAAAGCTGCACCTAGTATGAGCAGAGCATGATTCTATATCTGACTCTAAAGTTCAATCTCCCAGCTGCCACTATACTGTATTGCTTATGGAGAGTGGGCTCAAGTGTTTAACAGCCTTACCTAGAAATATAAACCAACCAAAATGTAGCAGTCTTTATCTAAGGTAAGGATAAGGAAAAGGGAAGATAAATAAGCAAACTTCCTTCCTTCCTATTATACTTCCAAATTTCCACCTCTTTCCAGACCTCAAGTAAAATGAATTTTATGGTTTCCCCAATTTCTTTCTCAAGGAATAATTGAATCAGAAATGTTAACAAAAATGATTCCCCATAGGACATGGATATAACAAAAGAGGATTTTGCCTTCCTCATCAGGATCAGACTTTCTATTGCTCATAGTTTTGCTTCACTTAGAAGTATAGGATGAGGCAGAGACAGTATCTTTTTAAGCTTGCACATTGTATCACTGAGTAAAAATGAGGCATTTTGCTCTCAGATCTACTGTTTGTATTGGTCTTGATCATTACATACACACACACATACGAATATACACACACAGATTTTTTTCTAATGAGGATTCAGAGAAAAATAAAAACGAGGAAAATATTTGTAGGCTCTTTCTAGACATTATATAAAATTATTTATTGATAGTTGTATATATCTTTCCCTAAGTCTTTGCTTGAACTTGAATTTTATTAAAAATCTATTGTATGTGTCATATTGTAGTTGATAAAAGCAACATCCAGTTTGTTAAAGCTATGAAACACAGTAGGAAGTCTGTTATTCTTTTCATCTTTCAGTTTAAAAAAATGTAATTAACACCCCCCCAAATGTTACATGAATATAGATATATAAATATTTTTAAGTAGAGAGTGGGAAACTAATTTGGATTTGTGTTTCTTAAGTATGTATTCAGTAATCATATAGAATCTTTGGAAATCAAATATGCTATGAATCTGTTCTTGGTTACCTATAGACTTCAACAAAGTTGTTCCTTTTTTTTAAATTTAGAAGTATGCTGGAAATCAAAAATGGTGACATTATCTGCAGTCTAAGTGGGGATGTACTGCATATCTTTTATTGTTTATCAGAGTTAAAATCTTTTACCACAGTAAACCTTTTCTCAAATTTTCAATTAAAAGATTCACCTTGTGTTATTTTTAATCATATTTCAATACCTATTTTTACTTATACAACATAATTCTTAACACCAATGTATAAAATATCATTAATGTTCTGTTATTTCACTGAGTATTAACCCATAACCCTCCATAACTTCAGAGTTGCCTTACCAGTGAAATTATTTTATTTCATGCCAAGCTAATAGTTCATTAGCCAATCATGGCCCCCAACACATAGACAATACAGACACACACACAAACACACACACACACCCCTCCATGGATGCTATATTTAATTAGGTTTTTCTGTAACAGTGTCATAACAACATTCCAGCATATGTAGAATCATTCATTCACTAAAGAAAAAGATACCAATTTCCCAAGATTCTTAAAATTTCAGTAAAAGAAACATTTCTCATGATTTTCTTCTAATGTAAAGTATTACCAAAATTTCCATAAAATGAATTATTCAATTTTTATAAAGCTTAGCCAATATATTTATGTGTAAGTAAAATTTAGTTAGATAAACAAGGTTTATTTAATCTCCATACTTAAAACATCAGCCTGCCTTATTTCTCACACTATTAATAACACATACATTTTAATGACAATATTTTTGTTATCTATCCATAATTTTAATATATACAGAACTTTATGAATTTCCTTTCCAGTGATTCTAATATATTCCCCTATATTTAAAAGATATATAAAATTTTACATTTAAAAATATTTTTCATATAACTAGAAGATGAAGATGTGAATACAATCTGAGGGTTAATTCCTAATAAAATTAACTTGATTACATCTGTGTTTTAGATGATTTCTGTCTTATTTCAAGAAATATTAATAGATTTGCAATCTTAATCATAAAATCATTTCATTCAAAACAAATGTGTATTCTGCAACCTATTTTCATATAAAACTTTAATCAAAAGCCACTTAAATATACCTTCACTCTAAGTTGCAAAAGTGCTAACATAAACACAATTATACTCAAGATAAGTAGTGGTGTTCACATACAAGATTTTTGCTTCAATAACTGTATAAGAGAAAGGTTCTTTAAAGATTCACACTCCTGTATATAACAACTATAAACCCTGGACAAAAGAAAACAATGACAAAACTAACAACAAAATTAACCTGAAAGCTCTGGAGTATGAAAGAAGACATGTAGACCCCAGTAGGAAAGCTAAAATGTGAAAGTTTCCATAATGGTTTGAATTCTCCACTATTGTAGATTTGGTCCAAGAGCTGGCCACAGTTATACAAGCAGCCAAGAAAAGTGACAATAAATAAACAATCAACAGAAGCCAGTTCTAAGATGTATCAAAAGGGAAAATTATCAGAAAAGGAGATCCAAGAAGCTATTATAACTATATTTAATACAACAAAGGAAAATATACTCATATTGAAAACCAAGATAGAAAATCTCAGTGGAAATGTGGAAAATGTTTTTAAAATCCAAATAGAAATTTTAGATTTGAAAAATAATGTCAAAAGTTAAAAATTCAATGGAAGTCCCTAATAGAATAATTGAGATGACAAAAAATAATATAAGCTTCAAAGATAGATGGTAGATCATATCCAGTGTAAAGAAAGAGGGGGAAAAAATAGAAAAACACTAAATTTTCAAAAACCTGAGGAGAAAAAAACAATTAAAATAGTAAATTGATGTGCACTTAGAGTCCCAAGAGAATGAAGTAGAAAAATTATATGACGAAATTATGACTGATACTCTCCCTAAAGACACAGATTTATTTTTTTTTATTTAAATTAACTTTTATTGGTGTTTAATTTACCAACATACAGAAAAACACCCAGTGCTCATCCCGTCAAGTGTCCACCTCAGTGCCCGTCACCCATTCCCCTCCAACACCCGCCCTCCTCCCCTTCCACCACCCCTAGTTCGTTTCCCAGAGTTAGGAGTCTTTATGTTCTGTCTCCCTTCCTGATATTTCCCAACATTTCTTTTCCCTTCCTTTATATTCCCTTTCACTATTATTCATATTCCCCAAATGAATGAGAACATACACTGTTTGTCCTTCTCCGATTGACTTATTTCACTCAGCATAATACCCTCCAGTTCCATCCACGTTGAAGCAAATGGTGGGTATTTGTCGTTTCTAATTGCTGAGTAATATTCCATTGTATACATAAACCACATCTTCTTTATCCATTCATCTTTCGATGGACACCGAGGCTCCTTCCACAGTTTGGCTATTGTGGCCATTGCTGATAGAAACATCGGGGTGCAGGTGTCCCGACGTTTCATTGCATCTGAATCTTTGGGGTAAATCCCCAACAGTGCAATTGCTGGGTCGTAGGGCAGGTCTATTTTTAACTCTTTGAGGAACCTCCACACAGTTTTCCAGAGTGGCTGCACCAGTTCACATTCCCACCAACAGTGTAAGAGGGTTCCCTTTTCTCCGCATCCTCTCCAACATTTGTTGTTTCCTGCCTTGTTAATTTTCCCCATTCTCACTGGTGTGAGGTGGTATCTCATTGTGGTTTTGATTTGTATTTCCCTGATGGCAAGTGATGCAGAGCATTTTCTCATGTGCATGTTGGCCATGTCCATGTCTTCCTCTGTGAGATTTCTGTTCATGTCTTTTGCCAATTTCATGATTGGATCGTTTGTTTCTTGGCTCTTAAGTTTAATAAGTTCTTTATAGATCTTGGATACTAGCCCCTTATCTGATAGATCATTTGCAAATATCTTCTCCCATTCTGTAGGTTGTCTTTTAGTTTTGTTGACTTTCTTTTGCTGTGCAGAAGCTTTTTATCTTGATGAAGTCCCAATAGTTCATTTTTGCTTTTGTTTCTTTTGCCTTCGTGGATGTATCATGCAAGAAGTTACTGTGGCCAAGATCAAAAAGGGTGTTGCCTGTGCTCTCCTCTAGGATTTTGATGGACTCTTGTCTCACATTTAGATCTTTCATCCATTTTGAGTTTATCTTTGTGTATGGTGTCAGAGAATGGTCTAGTTTCTTCTCCTCTAGAATTTTGATGGACTCTCGTCTCACATTTAGATCTTTCATCCATTTTGAGTTTAACTTTGTGTATGGTGTCAGAGAATGGTCTAGTTTCTTCTGCATTCTTCTGCATGAGGTTGTCCAATTAATTCTCCCACCACCATTTACTGAAGATCTGTCTTTTTTCCAGTGGATAGTCTTTCCTGCTTTGTCGAATATTAGTTGCCCATAAAGTTGAGGGCCCACTTCTGGAATCTCTATTCTCTTCCATTGATCCATGTGTCCGTTTTTGTGCCAGTACCACGCTGTCCTGATGACCACACCTTTGTAGTACAACCTGAAATCTGGCATTGTGATGCCCCCAGCTATGGTTTTCTTTTTAATATTCCCCTGGCTATTCGGGGTCTTTTCTGATTCCACACAAATCTTAAAATAATTTGTTCCAACTCTCTGAAGAAAGTCCATGGTATTTTGATAGGGATTGCATTAAACGTGTAAATCGCCCTAGGTAGCATCAACATTTTCACACTATTAATTCTTCCAATCCATGAGGATGGAATATTTTTCCATCTCTTTGTGTCTTCCTCAATTTCTTTCAGAAGTGTTCTGTAGTTTTTAGGGTATAGAACCTTTACTTTTTGGTGAGGTTTATCCCTAGGTATCTTATCCTTTTGGGTGCAATTGTAAATGGGATTGACTCCTTAATTTCTCTTTCTTCAGTCTCATTGTGAGTGTAGACACATGCCACTGACTTCTGTGCATTGATTTTGTATCCTGCCACACTGCCGAATTCCTGTATGAGTTCTAGCAATCTTGGAATGGAGTCCTTTGGGTTTTCTATGTACGGTATCACATCATCGGCGAAGAGGGAGAGTTTGACTTCTTCTTTGCCAATTTGAATGCCTTTGATTTCTTTTTGTTGTCTGATTGCTGAGGCTAGGATTTCCAGAACTATGTTGAATAGCAGTGGTGAGAGTGGACATCCCTGTCTTGTTCCTGATCTTAGAGGAGAGGCTCCCAGTGTTTCCCTATTGAGAATATTTGCTGTAGGGTTTTGTAGATGGCTTTTAAGACTCTGAGGAATGTTCCCTCTATCCCTACACTCTGAAGAGTTTTGATCAGGAATGGATGCTGTATTTTGTCAAATGCTTTCTCTGCATCTATTGAGAGGATTCGATGGCTCTTGTTTCTTCTCTTGCTGATATGATCAATCACATTGATTGCTTTACGAATGTGGAACCAGCCTTGCATTCCAGGCATAAATCCCACTTGGTCATGGTGAATAATCTTCTTAATGTATTGTTGGATCCTACTGGCTAGTATCTTGTTGAGAATTTTTGCATCTGTGTTCATCAGGGATATTGGTCTGTAATTCTCCTTTTTGGTGGGCTCTTTGTTTGGTTTTGGAATTAAGTTGATGCTGGCCTCATAGAACGAGTTTGCCAGTACTTCATTTCTTTCTATCATTCTGAACAGCTTTAGTAGAATAGGTATGGTTTCTTACTTAAACGTTTGATAGAATACCCCTAGGAAGCCATCTGGCCCTGGACTTTTATGTCTTCGGAGGTTTTTGATAACCACTTCAATTTCCTCCCTGGTTATCGGCCTGTTCAGGTTTTCTATTTCTTCCTGTTCCAGTGCTGGTAGTTTGTGGTTTTCCAGAAATGCGTTCAGATTGCCTAATTTATTGACTAATTTATTGGTGTATAGCTGCTCCTAATAAGTTTTTAAAATTGTTTGGATTTCCTTGGTATTGGTGGTGATCTCTGCTTTCTCATTCATGATTTTATTATTAAGAGTCTTTTTACTCTTCTTTTTAATAAGGCTGGCTAACGGTTTATCTATCTTATTAATTCTTTCAAAACACCAACTCTTGGGTTTGTTCATCTATTCCACAGTTCTTCTGGTCTCTATTTCATTGAGTTCCACCAAATCTTTATTAATTCTCTTCTTCTGCTAGGTGTAGGATCTATTTGCTGTTTTTTCTCCAGCTCCTTTAGGTGCAAAGTTAGCTTTTCTATTTGAGTTCTTTCCAGTTTTTGGATGGATGCTTGTATTGCAATGTATTTCCCTCTCAGGACTGCTTTTGCTATATCCCAAAGATTTTGAAGAGTTGTATATTCGTTCTCATTAGTTTCTATGAATCTTTTTAATTCTTCTCTAATTTCCTGGTTGACCCTTTCATCTTTTAGCAGGAAGATCCTTAACCTACACGTGTTTGAAATCCTTCCAAACTTCTTCCTGTGTTTAGTTCTGGTATCAAGGCATTATGTTCTGAAAATATGCAGGGGACAATCCCAATCTTTTGGTATCGGTTAAGACCGGATTTGTGCCCCATTATGTGGTCTATTCTGGAGAAAGTTCCATGTGCACTTGAGAAGAATGTGTATTCAGTTGCGTTTGGATGTAAAGTTCTGTAGGTATCTGTGAAATCCATCTGGTCCAGTGTATCATTTAAAGCTCTTGTTTCGTTGGAGATGTTGTGCTTGGAAGACATGTGGATTGCAGAAAGCACTATATTCAAGTCACCAAGTATAAGTCTATTAGTATCTAAGTATGTCTTAACTTTGGTCATTAATTGATTGATATACTTGGCAGCTCCCACATTAGGGACATAAATATTCATGATTGTTAGGCCCTCTTGTTGGATAGATCCTTCAAGTCTGATATAGTGTTCCTTTTCATCTCTTACTATAGTCTTTGGGATAAGCTTTAATTTATCTGATATGAGGATGGCAACCCCTGCTTTCTTTTTGAGGACCATTTGAATGGTAAATGGTTCTCCAACCTTTTATTTTCAGGCTGTAGGTGTCCTTCTGTCTAAAATGAGTCTCTTGTAGACAGCAAATAGATGGGTCCTGCTTTTTTATCCAGTTTGAAACCCTGCGCCTTTTGATGGGGTCATTAAGCCCATTCATTTCAGAGTTACTATTGAAAGATATGAATTTAGTGTCATCATAATACCTATTCAGTCCCTGTTCTTGTGGATTATTTATTTAGGCTTCCTCTTTCTTTGAGAGTCCCCCTTCATATTTCTTGCAGAGCTGGTTTGGTGGTCACATATTCTTTCAGTTTCTGCCTACCTTGAAAGCTCTTTATCTCTCTTTGTATTCTGAATGACAGCCTTGCTGGATACAGCATTCTTGGTTGCATGTTCTTCTTATTTAGTACCCTGAATATATCTTGCCAGCCCTTTCTGGCCTGCCAGGTCTCTGTGGAGAGGTCTGCTGTTATTCTGATACTTCTCCCCATAATGTTATGGATATCATGTCTCTTGCTACTTTAGGGATCTTCTCTTTATCTTTGGAATTTGCAAGTTTCACTATTAAATTCGAGGTGTTGAATGGTTTTTATTGATTTTAGGGGGCAACCTCTCTATCTCCTGGATCTGAATACCTGTTTCCCTTCCCACGTTAGGGAAGTTCTCAGCTATGATTTGTTCAAATACAGTTTCTGGATCTCTGTCCCTTTCGGCGCCCTCGGGAACCCCAATTGAACGTAGATTTTTCCTTCTGAGGCTGTCATTTATTTCCCTTAACCTATCCTCATGATCTTTTATTGTTTGTCTCTTTTTTCCTCAGCTTCCTTCCTTGCCATCAACTTGTCTTCTATGTTGCTCACTCATTCTTCTACCTCGTTAACTCTCATCGTTAGGACCTCCCGTTTGGATTGCATCTCATTTAATTGATTTTTAATTTTGGCCTGATTAGATCTAAATTCTGCAGTCATGAAGTCTCTTGAATCCTTTATGCTTTTTTCTAGAGCCTCCAGTAGCTTTATAATTGTGCTTCTGAATTGGCTTTCTGACATTGAATTGTAATCCAAAGTTTGTAACTCTGTGGGAGAGAGGACTGTTTCTGATTCTTTCCTTGTGGTGAGTTTTTCCTTCTAGTCATTTTGCTCAGTGCAGAGTGGTCAAAAACAAGTTGTACTGGAAAAAGGAGAAAAATAGAAAAAAGAAATAAAAGGGCGGGGCCAAACAAACAGAAAAAAAAGAAACATGGGGGAGTATCCTCTGATTCTATATACTGTGAATCCCTCGACTTCCCCAGGAACTTTCTACTGCTGCTTGGTCAAGAACTTGCTCTTCTCCTGTCCTTCTAGGTGGTCTTCTGGGGGAGGGGCCTTCTCTGCTGAATCTCAGGTGTGTGCCCCTGGAGAAGCTGCCCAGCCCCCTGCCAGGTGCAGGGCTCAGTGGGAGCTGTTTATCCTGTGAGGCCCCTTCTCAGTCCCAGGTACAAGGTGACACCAGGTGGAACAACAACAGTGGTGGCGGCCAGCTCTCCAGCCCTGGTGTCAGCTCCCGCAGTAACTACCGCAGCTCCCAGTCCCCAGGGGCTGGATGCTCCAGTGGCGAGAAGCACCAATCTGCACAGCTCGGCCGACAGGTGGCAGGAGCGTCCTTGCTGTCCTGTGTCCTCCTGGCCTCTTCCTGTCTCGGGGGGATCGCAGGATCTTGGGCTGTGCCCCTCAGCTCCCTGGGCTCCAGGGCCTGCGCGGCTGGAATCGTGTTTCTGGGGCCGCGCAGCCCCCTCCGTGTGGAGCCGCTGCTGGAGCCACCACTGGAGATCCGGGGCGCTCCAGTCCTTTAGGGTGCTAGACCCGAAGTGTATGGTGCTCTTTCCCCAGGGCGCAGTTCCTCTGTTAGTGCCCCTGGGAGCCTGAGGGCATCCCTACCCCTCCTGGGATCCTGCCCGAAGTCCGTGCAAGCGCCTTTCCGCCCAGGAAGATTGGTGAAGCTCCTGCTTCTCCGGGCCTGGGCTTTCTTGTCCTGGGGCACTCGACGGTCGGCCTTAGCCCGGCTCCTCATGGGGCCCCTCCCCCTTGGATGCTTTCTTATATCTTTTTTTTTTCGTCATCCTACCTTGATAGAAGCGAACTCTTCTCACTGTTGCATTCCAGCTGTTCTCTCTTTAAATCTCAGACTTAATTCATCAAGTTATAGATTTAGAAGTCCTCAAAGCACAGTAGACTTCAGGAAATATAAATGCAAGGAAAATCATGCCTAGGAACAACATATTTGAACTGAAAGCCATAGATAAAGAGAAAATCTTGAAAGTAACCAGAGTAAACATATTACATATAAGGAAACAGTGATTGAAATACTCTAGCTTTCTTATTGAAATCTAGAGGCCAGGAATTAGGGGACAGAGAGGGTTTATTTAAGAGCTGATATTAAAAAAAGAAAAACAGGGATCCCTGGGTGGCACAGCGGTTTGGCGCCTGCCTTTGGCCCAGGGCGAGATCCTGGAGACCCGGGATCGAATCCCACATCAGGCTCCTGGCGCATGGAGCCTGCTTCTCCCTCTGCCTGTGTCTCTGCCTCTCTCTCTTTCTCTCTGTATGACTATCATAAATAAATAAAATTAAAAATAAAAAAAAGAAAAAAAAAAAAGAAAGAAAAACAATAATAAACAACATTTAACTCACAAGTTCTATTTTCAGTGAAAACATCCTCTGAGTACAAAAGTACAAAAGTAAAGTTTAGATAAAAGGATTTGTTGTCAGCAAACCTGTACTATAAGGAATGCTAAAGGATGTTTTCAGGCTGAAGGGAAATATTTTTGAAGAAGAAGTGAACAGCACTGGAAATGATAAGTATCTGGATAAAATAAAAGAATATTTTTCTTCTGAAGCAAAAATGAATGTTATAATGCAGATATAACATGTATAATTGTGACTACAAAATCCTTGTATGACTAATGATCACATTTTAAAAATACCAAGATGGTATACCTAAATCTATATAAATAACCATAATCAGTGGATTAAACAGTCTGATTAAGAGGTGAAAATTTTTCACAATACATGTGAAAGAAATACCCAAATATATTCTGAGAGATACACTTTAAATATAAAAACAAAGAGAGGTACCTGGGTGGCTCAGTCAGTGAAGTGTCCAACTCTTGGCTTCAGCTCAGTTCATGATCTCAGAATCATGATTTCAGGGTCATAAGGTCAAGCCCTGTAACTGGCTCTGAACTCACTTGAGATTCCCTGCCTCTCTAGCTGCCCCACCCCCTGATTGTGTGTTCTCTCTCTCTAAAATAAATTAGTAAATAAAATATTTTAAATAAAGAGATAAATAGAAAACCAAAGATATTTGAAAGTAAATAGAAGGAAAAAGATCTGCCATTTGTATAAGAAGTTTGGAAATACTATATTAATATTAGATAAACTAGGCTGTAAGATAAAAAATACTGCCTGAGGTAAAGAACATTTCATAATGATAGAAAAGATCATTTCATCAGAAATACATAATACATACATAATACATACATAATACATACATAATACATACATACATAATACATACATACATACATAATACATACATAATACATACATAATAATCATAAAGTATACAATAATAAGAAAGCAACAGATTACATAAAACAAATAATGGCACAATTAAAATGAGAAATAAACAGTTCTACAATCTTTGTAAAAGATTTTAAGACTCTATTCAGCAATCACTAGAACTAGAAAAAAATACTGATTAAGACATAGACAGTCTGAACAATATTACAGGACCTTGACATCACTGATATGTATAGATTATTATATACAACTGCAGAATACACAGGTTTCATTCACAGAGATATACCATAAAACAGAAAACACAACTCTCATTACACTTAAAAGGATTGAATGCATAAGGATTTGTGCTGTGATTACAATGATTAAATAACCCAATAAACAATAGGGAAAAAATTGAGAGAACACTGTGCAAGAGAAGATGGTTGACAAATTAGCACAATATTCATTAGCATTAAGAAACTGCCATTAAAATTCACAAGGAGATAACACCACACACTTATAAGGATGCCTAAAATTAATTAATTATTGTATGCTGACAATACCAAGTGCTGGGGAGCATGTGGAGCAACTAGAATTTGCAAACACTGGAGTTATACAGGTAAAATGATACAATAACTGGAAAATTGTTTTACAATTTTTTAAAACATTAAAGATATACTTATTTTTCTACCTAACCATTACACTCTTATCCAAAATAGTGAAATCACAGTCTGGTACATGAATGTTCAAGTATTTTTTTATTCACAATAGCCAAAACATGGACATGATTCAAATGTCCATCAACAAATGGATAAACAAGGAAACAAGATATTGTATAGCCATACAGTGGAATATTACTCAAGAATAAAAAGGAGAGACTAGAAATACATTCAACAACATGGATGAATCTTGGAATTACTATGCTGAGTGTAAGAATCCAGGCTAAAAAAAATACACAACATATGGTTCCATTAATAGACAATTCTAAGATATGCACACTATAGTGACAAATAAGTAAGTGGGGCACCTGGGTGGCTCAGTTGGTTAAGCATCTGCCTTCAGCTCAGGTCATGATCCCAAGGTCCTGGGAAGAGCTCCGCATAGCTCCTGTTCAGTGGAGAGTCTGCTTCTCCCTCTGTCCCTCCCATGACTCATGCTCATGTGCATTCTCTCTCTCTTTCTTTCTCTCTCTCTCTCTATCTCTCTCTCTAAATGATACTTTTTAAAATGAAAATTATAGATACCTTTTTAAATGAAAAAAATTTTTAAGTGGCTGTCTAGTCTCAGAGCAAAGGGAATGATGGACTACAAAGAAACACAAAAAAACATTGAGGAGTAATAAAAAAGTTCCATATCATGTTGATTGTTTTACAAGTGTTGAATCAACCTTGCATCCTGAGGATAAATCCCACGTGGCCATGGTGAATGATCTTCTTAATGTATTGTTGGTTCCTATTGGCTAGTACCTTGTTGAGAATTTTTGCATCTGTGTTCATCAGGGATATTGGTCTATTATTCTCCTTTTTGGTGGGGTTTTGTCTGGTTTTGGAAGTAAGGTGATGCTGGCCTCATAAAACAAGTTTGGAAGTACTCCATCCCTTTCTATCCTTTGGAACAGCTTTAGTAGAATAGGTATTACTTCTTCTTTAAACATTTGATAGAATTCCCCTAGGAAGCCATCTGGCCCTGGACTTTTGTGTCTTGGGAGGCTTTTGATGACTGCTTCAATTTCCTCCCTGTGCAGGTTTTCTATTTCTTCTTGTTCCTGTTTCGGTAATTTGTGGTTTTCCAGAAATGCATCCATTTCTTCTAGATTGGCTAATTTATTGTGATATAGCAGCTCGTAACACATTTTTAAAATCGTTTGTATTACCATTGTACTGGTTGTGATCTCTCCTCTTTCATTTGTGATTTTATTAATTTGAGCCTTTTTTGTTTTTAATAAGTCTGGCTAATGGTTTTTATATCTTATTGATTCTTTCAAAGAACCAACTCCTGGTTTTATAGAACTGTTCTACAGTTCTTCTGGTCTCTATTTCATTGAGGTCGAATCTTTATTATCTCTCTTCTTCTGCTTGGTGTAGGTTTTCCTTATTGTTCTTTCTCCAGTTCAATTAGGTGCAAGGTTACCTTGTGTATTTGAGGTTTTGCCAATTTTTTTGAGGGAGGCTTGTATTGCGATGTATTTCCCTCTGAGCATCCCTTTGATATATCCCAAAGATTTTGAACAGTTGTATCTTCATTTTCATTAGTTTCCATGAATCTTTTGAATTCTTCTCTAATTCCCTGGTTGACCCATTCATCTTTACTAGGATGCTCTTTAACCTTTGTTTGAGTTTCTTCCAAATCTCTTCTTGTGATTGAGTTCTAGTTTCAAAGCATTGTGGTCTGAAAATATGAAGGGGACAATCCGAATCTTTTGGTATCGGTTGGGACCTGATTTGTGACCCAGTATGTGCTCAATTCTGGAGAAAGTTCCATGTGCACCTGAGAAGAATGTGTATTCAGTTGTGTTCTGATGTAAAGTTCTGTAAATATCTGTGAAATCCATCTGGTCCAGTGTATCATTTAAGGCCCTTGTTTCTGTGGAGATGTTGTGCTTAGAACACCTGTCATTTGCAGAAAGTGTCGTGTTAAAGCCCCCAACAATTAGTGTATTATTATCTAAGTATGTCTTTACTTTGGTTATTAATTGATTGATATACTTGGAAGCTCCCACATTTGGGGCATAAATATTCATGATTGTTAGGTCCCCTTGTTGGATAGATCCTTTAACTATGATATAGTGTCCCTCTTCATCTCTTACTACAGTCTTTGGGATAAACTTTAATTTATCTGATATAAGGATGGCTACCCCGGCTTTGTTTTGAGGACCATTTGAATGGTAAATGGTTCTCCAACCTTTCATTTTCAGGCTAGAGGTGTCCTTACGTCTAAAATGAGTCTCTTATAGACAGCAAATAGATGGGCCTTGCTTTTTAATCCAGTGAAACCCTGTGTCTTTTGATGGGATCATTTAGCACATTCAAGTTCAGAGTAACTATTGAAAGATATGAATTTAGTGTCATCATAATACCTATTCAGTCCCTGTTCTTATGGATTATTTATTTAAGCTTCCTCTTTCTTTTATAGGGTCCCCCTTAATAATTCTTCCAGAGCTAGTTTGGAGGTCAAATATTCTTCCAGTTTCTGCATGTCTTGGAAGCTCTTTATCTCCCCTTCTATTCTGAATGACAGCCTTGCTGGATAAAGTATTCTTGGCTGCAGGTTATTCTCATTTAGGACCCTGAATATATCCTGCCAGCCCTTTCTGGCCTGCCAGGTCTCTGTGGAGAGGTCTGCTATTAATCTGATATCTTTCCCCATATAAGCTAGGGATCTCTTGTCTCCCGTTGCTTTAAAGATTTTCTTTTTATCTTTGGAATTTGCAAGTTTCACTATTAAATGCCGAGGTGTTGAACAGTTTTTAATGATTTGGGGGGGTTCTTCTCTATCTCTTGGATCTGAATGCCTGTTCCCTCCTCAAATTAGAAAAGTTATCAGTTATGATTTCTTCAAATATACTTTCTGGTCCTCTCTCCCTCTCAGCCTCTTCTGGAATCGCAATTATTTGTAAATTCTTCCTTCTGAGGGTATCATTTATTTCCTTACGCCTTTCCTCATGATCTCTTAATTGTTTTTTTCTCTTTTGTCCTCAGCTTCTTTCCTTACCATTAACTTCTCCATGATGCTCACTCTTTATTCCACCTCATTAACCCTCGTCATTAGGACATCCAGTTTGGGCTGCATCTCACTTAAATAATTTTTAATTTCGGCCTGATTAGATCTAAATTCTGCAGTAACGGGGTAGCCCCAGTGGCACAGCGGTTTGGTGCCACCTGCAGCCTGGGGTGTGATCCTGGAGACCCAGGATCGAGTCCCACATCAGGCTCCCTGCATGGAGCCTGCTTCTCCCTCTGCCTGTGTCTCTGCCTCTCTCTCTGTGTCTATGAATAAATAAATAAAATATTTTAAATAAATAAATAAATAAATAAATAAATAAATAAATAAATAAATAAATTCTGCTGTAACAAAGCCTCTAGAGTCCTTTACGTTTTTTTTCCAGAGCCACCAGTAACTTTATAATTGTGCTTCTGAATTGTCTCTGACATCAAATTGTAACCCATATTCATAACTCCGTGGCAGAGAGTACTATTTCTGCTTCTTTCTTATGTGGTGAATTCTTCCTTCTAGATTTTGGTCAGTGGCTGTATGAGCAGGCCGAGTAAAAAAATGTCAACTACGACCTAAGTAAATTCCACCCTAGATGATTTTGATGAGGTCAGAGACCTGTAAATGAAAAAGAAGATCAGAACAAAATAAAACAAAAGGAGCACGAAAGCGAAAAACAAATTTTAAAACAAAGTAGTAAAAAATAAAATGCCAAAAGCCCCAAAGAAGAAGAAAAAAGAAAAAGAAAAAAGTAAAGAGGAAGGAGAGGGGATAACAGGCGGCAGGGGGAGGGACTGGGAGATGGTGATGGTGAAGAAGTTGTACTGGAGCTAGAATGTAGTCTACCTGAGGGGTCCTAGAGGGTGATTTTCTTGGTTCTGAATATATTAAGTTCTATATGTTAGAAGATACTCAGTTCCAAATCTATATAAACCAGCAATGCTTGTAGAGGGCCCCAACATTGACCACCAAAACATAAACTAGATAAAAGAGGGGGGCAGAATGGGTAGGAAGAAAGAATATAATAGCACAGAATGAACCAGCATGGTATACCACTTGGTTCTGGGTGCATGTTGATCATGTTCTAGACGGTATTAACTTCTGCCATTGTAGAACAAAAGGAGGCACAGAAAACAAAAAAACACAAAATAAAAACCCATATCTGGTGTATCTCCCAAAATTAAATTGAATATGTTGAATGGTATACAGAAGTGAAAAATACATCTAAGACATGTAATTTTAGAAATATGAAAGTCAAAAAGGAAAAAAACTTAAAAATGAAAAAATGAGCTGGTAAAATATTGTAGTTAGCGTGGGAAAAAAGAAAAAATATTGGAAATTTTTAGTCTGATATAAAAATGAATCAAAATAGAAAAAGAAAGAAAAAAGAAAAGGACCCTCTAGTTCTACATACTATTTTCCCTCAGTCCTGGAACTTTCCATCACTGCTTGGTCGAGAACTTACTCTTCCCCTGTCCTTCCAGCTGGTCTTCTGGGGGAGGGGCCTGCTGTGCTGATTCTCAGGTGTGTGCACCTGGGGAGATGCCCCCACCCCCACTGGGTACCAGGCTCAGTTTACCCCATGAGGCCCCTGTCCCCTGGCAGCCCCAAGTCTCCCAGGCACACGGTGACACCAGGAGGAATGACATCACTGGCGGTGGCCAGGTCTCCATCTGCAGTTTCAGCTCCCCCAATAAGCACCCACAACTCCCAATCTGCACTGGTCTAGATGCTTCCGGGGTGGGTGCACTAATATGCACAGCTCAGGGGCACCCAGCAGCAGGAGTGTCCTCGCTGTCCTGTGCCCTACCCGCCTGTGCCTGTCCCGGGGGGACCACAGGATCGTGAGCTTTGTCACTTGGAGCCCTTGGATCTGGGGCCTGAGCTGCTGGAATCACGCTCCTGGGACCCCGGCTCCTGAAGGCAACAGGGCTCAGCCACCTCGATCTGGAGCCACCCACCTAACCCCCTGGCTTCTCCCAATGCACCAAGGGCTGCGCTCTAGCCCTTTACCAAGATTGGCCCTCAGTGTGAGCTGCACTTTCCCCTGGGTGCCCCTCCTCTCCTAGTGATCCCAGGGGACTGGAGGCATCCCCGCTTCTCTTGTGCTTCTGCCTGATTTCCCTGCTGAGTGCTTTCCATCCAGGAAAAATCCGATATTTTTAAAGTTCCTATGTCTCTGGGGTGGGGCTTTCCTGTCCTAGAGTCTCTTGCCGCCCCCCTTAGCCTGGCTCCTCACTGGGGCTCTTCTCGCTTGGATGCTTTTTTATTTCTTTTTTTTTTTCCATCTTCCTACCTTGAGAGATGCACGAACTCTTCTCACTGTAACATTCCAGCTGTTCTTTCTTTAAATCTCAGGTCAAATTCGTAGGTTTTCAGGATGATTTGAAATTATCTAGGTAAGTTAGTGGGGCCAGGTGACTTGGGGATCCTACTCTTCTGCCATCTTGCCCCCTCCCCGCTCTCATACACTGTGAACTAATATTTCCGTTTCAAGTTATCTATCCTAAAGAAATATTCAAAATTGGGAAAAAATACTTTTTCAAATATTTTTAAAACATAAAAGCATAATTGGTAATTTATTTAGTAAGATATTTCCCATCACAGATTTTTCTCAATTTATTCTTTTAAAAGATGCTCTGAGTCTGTCATAAGATATTCTGCTACTTAGAGCAATTCAATAACTACCATTTTCAGGAAACAAAAGGAATGAAATTGATGACTCTTGGATTAAAATGCTAATGAATCTTGCATTTTGTGAAAAATAGCCACATTGTTGTGTTATTGCTAGGAAATGTTTGAAATGTTTATGTAGTTAACTAGCATCATCTGGTCAGGGAAGTCTTCTCAGGATCCTATCCACAGAGAACTCTAATTTGTTTATTTAAATATTACTTTAAAAATTCCCCAGATGGGAACTGCAATATTTTAGTCATGATGATGTAATTAGTTTCCAAGAAGCATCGGATAGCTCCTTCTCATACCCTATGTCCTTTTCCCTATGCTCTAGTTTCCATAAGTCTTATGTGAACTGTACTTAGAGATGCCAAATCCATGTCTGCTAAATGAATGAAAGAACAAAACACATAGGTCCCTGTGAATCCTTAGAATTTAATGCTCATCTTCTTCTCAGGCAAAAAGACTTGTTATTCCTCAAATTGCCTTATACCTGCCAAGAGAGATTAGTCCTGTAGAAATTCTTATCTGGAAATCTTTTATCTTTTTCTTTACGGCAGAAAACCTTTCTTAAAAAATTTAATTACAGTAACCCCCCATATTTGTAGGGGACACATTGCAAGACCCCCAGTGGATGCCTGAAAACACAAATCGTACCAAACCCTATATATGCTATAATTCTTCCCATACATACACATCTATGATAAAGTGTACTTTATAAATTAGGTACAGTAAGAGGCCAACAAATATAAAATGGAAAAACTTATAACAACATACTGTAATAAAAGTTACATGAATGTGGTTTCTGTCTCTCAAAATATCTTATTGTACTATACTCACTTTTCTTATGCTGATGTGAGATCATAACATGCCTACATGATGAGGTGAAGAGAGGTGATTAGCATGGGTATGATGTAGCATTAGACCACTACTGATCTTCTGGGGATACATCAGGAGGATGATCTGCTTCAAGACTGTGGTCAACTGTGGTAACTGAAACTGTGGAAAGCAAAACTGCAGATAAGGAGACACTGCTGCAATTATAGGCAAATTTTGTAACTAAAAGGTAAAAGCATTTTTATTGCACATTAAATGTTTTCACATAGATTCTTTTACATTTTCATAGATATAGCTAATCCCAATCTCTACTTCTCTACTACTTCTGGGTATGATGAAGACTATATTTTCCTACCCCTTAAGGTCAGTCATGGTCTGACAAATGAAATGTGAGGGGAGATTATGTGTAATCAGCAATAAACACTGGTGCCCAACTGTCTAGCCCATTCTTTCCCTTCTGTGCAAAGCAGATATCATATGATATGGAGTGACTACCTGGAAAAGAGCCCCCAATCATCCATGTTGATTTTAAGTCACTGAAATTTTGGTGTTCATTGCCACATGTAACCTAGCTCATGTGCTTCAGAATATCACCAGTCTGTCTCCACATACAATCTTTCTTCAAGGCCACATATGCATTCACTAACAGTGAAAGAAAAAAATCATCAAATCATCAAAGTGTAGTTTCCCTTTGTCTTTCCCTTTAGAAGTTCATTATTGATACTCTAGAAATTTAAGAGCCCTAGAGATAGAGCATCAGTCTCTGTGAGATGGTTAAGTTCAGGTGTAAAAGATAAATAAAAAAATATTTCCTTAAACATGACAATTAAATTTTCTTTTACATTAAAGAAGCTGAGCTTGAAATCTAGGGCCCATAGAGTAGAACCACAGTGCCTCCAAAAATCCAAGCTTTATCTTTCTGTTCTACCTTCCTTAGTTCTTGGTTTTATCTTCAACCTTACTCTTTGGTCTAAGATAGCAACCACAGCTCCAGCTATTGCACTGTCATCCAGGCCTGCAGTAAGAGAAAGAAGAAAATGAGAAAAGAATGTCCTATTCAGCTTTCTCTAAGCAGCCTTCATAATTCTTCCTGGAAATTCTCTGCGCTTCCTTTTATACCTCTATATAAAAATTCTTTTAGGGGAACCCTGGGTGGCTCAGTGGTTTAGTGCCTGCCTTTGGCCCAGGGTGCGATCCTAGAGTCCCGAGATTGAGTCGGGCGTCAGATTCCCAGCATGAAGCCTGCTTCTCCCTCTGCCGGTGTCTCTGCCTCTCTCTCTCTCTCTCTCTCTCTCTCTCTCTCTGTCTATCATGAATAAATAAATAAGTAAATCTTTTTAAAAAATTATTTTAAGCCCTTAAAATCTACTATCCCTACTCATCCTCCAAATACATAATGACATCACTCTCAAGTATTATGCTTTTTTCTCTTTTCTTGATAACTTAAAATGATCCTTTTTTATTTCAAATCCTGTTGACACCTATTACAACTTGGAACTCTTACAAATTGAAATACTACTACTCTCTCTTGCTTCCCCTTTTCCATCTTTGATTATTCCTTTTCTTATGTTTTTAATTTACTATCTCACATGTTATCCTCCATAGCTCAATACTTGGCTTTTAATATAATTCTACATATATACACACCTGAACTTTTCCTTATCACTGACAAAGTAAGCTTATCTTTCTTATTTGAAGAAGACTCACTAATAGATATTTACTGCTTGATGTTCAGAGGAATCGTTAAAATTAAGGAAAAAATATGACATATGAGAACACCATATTTTGTTGGTGACAGCAAAACAGCCTAAAACAAAATTGAAAATGACAAAGCACCTATTGTTTAAGTATATTGATTGGATATAACTTATATTCTTTTATGTGAGGAGATTATAATTTATCTTAAGAATTATGGTTTTTTTGGAGCTCTGCCTCAAAGCAAGGTATTAAGTAATAATACTGGCTTAACTTATGTGCAATGCAAGTTCTACAAGGTCATGAACACTTTAAGTTGAAAAATATTATTTACTCTTTGCTTTTTCAAAAAGAAGATATATTCATTTCACATTTTAAGGCATGAGCTTATATGAGTCCATTTCACAGCAATATAATCACATTCATATATTCATATTTCTTTGGCATGACTGGAATGAGAGTACCTAAGTGGATAAAGTTGGTTATTGATAGATTTTCAACATGAAGTTGACCCTTGACGTTTATGTCTATGAGTCCCGTTTATGTCTATAAGGTACTCTCTGCTAGTGACTCAGTGGTAACTGTTAAGTTGAATAGGGACTTTAGATAAACCAGGTACTTTACTTTAGACAGTAGATCAACTTAGGATATGTATATAGACAAAACTTCTTGGAACATTATTTTTCCTGTCTGCCACTTCTCAGCACAGCCTCAGCTATGTATCTTTTTTATATGCTCCCATAGCACCCCCATTTGGTCTATCAGACACTCATAATATTCTAATTATTAGTTTACTTAAATGTCTCCTATTCTGTGGACCTCTTGTGATGAAACATTGATTATTAATCTTTGTATTCTAGACTATTTGGAAACCCCAAATGTTATATTACATTTGGAAATATCAAATAGTATATTTTGTAAAACTACTTGCTCTGTGAAAAAATAAAGAAAAAAATGAATATGAGCCTTTATGGTGCAAATTTATTCTGATTTTCCCTTCTATTTGTACACATACCAATCAGGATTTGCAAATACCTCAACAGAATTATTGCATTTATTCATTTATTTTGCAACAGATATTTATTAATGTCTACCTAAGCAGATCATAGTGCTGGATGCTGGAGATACAAAAGTAAATAAGACCAGGAACAGTGCAGAGAAAATAAGCCCTCAATGACTTGAATACACATTAATGTCAGTGAATTTTACAGATGGTAATTCTACAGTGCATTAATTTTAAAGGATTTTTTAAATTTTGCATCAAAGGTAATCATGAAATGTGTAAATAATCTCCTCTAGTGCTTTAATAAATAATTTTGTATAATCATTTTCTGTGTCTTAAATTGTATATACACATATCTGTAGTTAGATAATCTTCATTTGCTTCTAATTGAAAAATACATAAATGCTTTCTTCAGCTATATGGTGAAATTTGTAAATAGAATATGCTTTATTTGGATGGCTATAACAGTTCCAAGTCACAATTTTAGAAGAGTTTGGATCACTTATTTATATACTTTTTTAAATTTCATGATTAAATGATTTCTTATATCACTAAAAATGACTATTTCCACTTGGACAGATACAACTCACTTATACAGTAGATTCATATACCGGAAATAAATCTTGCTGTTTACCATAGCGCATATGTAAGCTTGCTCCCCACTAAAAACACTACTGAAATTAACTGCCTTCCATGGGTTTTGATTCTCCTCAGTTTGTGCTTTGGTCTTAGCCCTTTCATTCTTCATTTGCCCATTTATCTTTTATCAGCTTACTTTTCTTCCTGTGAGATAATAGGCAAGACCACTGTTCATCAGGAGAAGAAACAGAAAACCGTGACTTGTGAAGAGGGAGAAGGAAATACACATTTTGCGCATTTATCACTTCCAGGTGCCAAGAAAGCGGGCAGTGAAAAAGAACCATCCCAGTCTAACAGCTCCCCAGAGCAGCTCTATTGGGAATAATGTAGTGAAGGCACATCCATTTTTACTGCAATAATGCAATGTGTGAGTTCAGAAATATAAGATGTCTTATTTTTTATATTAGTTTGTTGACCAGAGGTAAACAGGGACATGATGGATTTAGATTTGAGGAATGAAAATTAGGCTAACAAAAATCAGCTATGCCTGAAAGCAAGGTTCAATAGTTAAGGTATTTGCCATTCAGACCATGTTGGTAGCTACAATGAATACAACAATAAGGAAAAACCAAGTCTTATTGGTATACCAACAGTAAATCTAGATCTTGAAAATAAAAGCAGTGGAGATATAAATAACTTAATTAATAATAAAATGAAGGAAAAGTAGTGAGAAGTTATTTTCCAAAAATAAAACCAAATCCCTTACCAAAGTAAGGTTTTGCAGTCAGAAAATGTATTATATTTTCCCACTTTAATTAAATATTCCGCAGGTATTTATAATGTTATAAGCCAAGTGCAATGCACCTACCAACTGTAAGATATTGGTAATTCTTTTAACTCTCTTGAAGCTAGGCAGCCCTGGTGGCTCAGCGGTTTAGCGCCACCTTCAGCCCAAGGCCTGATCCTGGAGACCCAGGATTGAGCCCCACCTCAGGCTCCCCGCATGGAGCCTGTTTCTCCCTCTGCCTGTGTCTCTACCTCTCTCTCTTTCTCTCTGTGTCTCTCATGAATAAATAAATAAAATCTTAAAAAAAAGAAAACTCTTGAAGCTCAGTTTCTTCTTTTGTTTAAGATAGGGATTTTTAAGGCAGCCCGATGGCTCAGCAGTTTAGCGCAACCTTTGGCCCCGGGGTATAATCCTGGGAGACCTAGGATCGAGTCCCACATCAGGTTCCCTGCATGGAGCCTGCTTCTCTCTCTACCTGTGTCTCTGCCTCTCTCTCTCTCTCTCTCTCTCTCTCTCATGAATAAATAAATAAAACCTTTAAAAAAATAGAGATTTTTAAAATCCCCTACTGAGGATTCAAATGAGATAACATATCAAAGGACATATTAAGTTCTAAAGCACTGTGCTAATATCAATTATTGAAAGACCTTGTACTTTACAGTCTAACCTTAAATTGACTTTGTACTAAAAAAAAAATTTGAAAAAAAAAATTGACTTTGTACTTCTGTAACCATCTGGTAGACTGAGTTAATTTTATGTGTTGAATAACTATTTCTGGTGTCCATAGAAATCAGTTCATGTGTTAAAAGACATAATAATATTTAACAAATTAAAATATCAAAATTAGAAGGAATAACCATAATTGCCTTCTCAACTCTAAATATTCCAGATTTGAGTTAACCCAATTAACTTGAATTAATCCACAGTTAGTGATCACTATACAAGAATTCCTTTGAGTGAAATATAGAAGGTATTTCAAGAGATGAAAAGTTTATTTGAAAAAAAAATCTAATAACAAATGCTATACCTGAACTCATTGGATAGTGAAATACTAAAAAAAAAATTTTTTTTTAAAGGTGCAAATAGCATTTATCTGACAACTGGAGAGATTTGACTTATAAAGCTACTGGAGGCTCTAGAAAAAAGCATAAAGGATTCAAGAGACTTCATGACTGCAGAATTTAGATCTAATCAGGCCAAAATTAAAAATCAATTAAATGAGATTCAATCCAAACGGGAGGTCCTAATGATGAGAGTTAACGAGGTAGAAGAATGAGTGAGCAACATAGAAGACAAGTTGATGGCAAGGAAGGAAGCTGAGGAAAAAAAGAGACAAACAATAAAAGATCATGAGGATAGGTTAAGGGAAATAAATGACAGCCTCAGAAGGAAAAATCTACGTTCAATTGGGGTTCCCGAGGGTGCCGAAAGGGACAGAGATCCAGAAACTGTATTTGAACAAATCATAGCTGAGAACTTCCCTAATGTGGGAAGGGAAACAGGTATTCAGATCCAGGAGATAGAGAGGTTGCCCCCTAAAATCAATAAAAACCATTCAACACCTCGAATTTAATAGTGAAACTTGCAAATTCCAAAGATAAAGAGAAAATCCTAAAAGCAGAAAGAGACAAGATATCCCTAACTTGTATGGAGAGAAATATTAGATTAACAGTAGACCTCTCCATAGAGACCTGGCAGGCCAGAAAGGGCTGGCAGAATATGTTCAGGGTCCTAAATGAGAAGAACATGCAGCCAAGAATACTTTATCCAGCAAGGCTGTCATTCAAAATAGTAGGAGAGATAAAGAGCTTCCAAGATAGGCAGAAACTGAAAGAATATGTGACCACCAAACTGGCTCTGCAAGAAATATTAAGGGGGACTCTGTAAAAGAAAGAAGGAGCCCAAAGAAATAATCCAGAAAAACAGGGACTGAATAGGTAATATGATAACACTAAATTCATATCTTTCAATAGTAACTCTGAATGTGAATGGGCTAAATGACCCCATCAGAAGATGCAGGGTTTCAGACTGCAAGCAAGACCCATCTACTTGCTGTCTACAAGAGACTCATTTTAGACGTAAGGACACCTACTTCTGAAAATGAAACGTTGGAGAACCATTTACCATTCAAATGGTCCTCAAAAGAAAGCAGGGGTAGCCATCCTTATATCAGATAAATTAAAGTTTATCCTGAAGACTGTAGTAAGAGATGAAGAGGGACACTATATCATACTTAAAGGATCTATCCAACAAGAAGACCTAACAATCATGAATATTTATTCCCCTAATGTGGGAGCTGTCAGGTATATCAATCAATTAATATTCAAAGTAAAGACATAGTTAGATAATAATGACCTAATACTGGGAGACTTCAACACAGCACTTTCTGCAAATGACAGATTTTCTAAGCACAACATCTCCAAAGAAACAAGAGCTTTAAATGGTACACTGGACCAGATGGATTTCACAGATATATACAGAAATTTCCATCAGAACACAACTGAATACACATTCCTCTCAGGTGCACATGGAACTTTCTCCAGAATAGACTACATACTGGGTCACAAATCAGGTCTCAATTGATACCAAACGATTGGGATTGTTCCCTTCATATTTTCAGACCACAATGCTTTGAAACTAGAACTCAACCACAAGAAGAAATTTGGAAGAAACTCAAACACATGGAGGTTAAAGAGTATCCTACTAAAAGATGAATGGGCCAATCAGGAAATTAGAGGAGAATAAAAGAGATTCATGGAAACTAATGGATATGAAGATACAACCATTCAAAACCTTTGGGATACAACAAAGGTGGTCCTATATTATTCAGCCATTAGAAACGACAAATACCCACCATTTGCTTCAACGTGGATGGAACTGGAGGGTATTATGCTGAGTGAAGTAAGTCAATCGGAGAAGGACAAACAGTGTATGTTCTCATTCATTTGGGAAATATAAATAATAGTGAAAGGGAATATAAGGGAAGGGAGAAGAAATGTGTGGGAAATATCAGAAAGGGAGACAGAACATAAAGACTCCTGACTCTGGGAAACGAACTAGGTGTGGTGAAAGGGGAGGAGGGCGGGGGGTGGGGGTGAGTGGGTGACAGGCACTGAGGGGGACACTTGATGGGATGAGCACTGGGTGTTATTCTGTATGTTGGTAAATTGAACACCAATAAAAAATTAATTTATTAAAAAAAAAAACAAAGGTGGTCCTAAGATGGAAATACATGCCAATACAATCATCTGTCAAAAAATTGGAAAAACTCAAATACACAAGCTAACCTCACAGTAAAGAAACCAGAGAAAGAACAGCAAATAAAACCTACACCAAGCAGAAGAAGAGAGTTAATAAGGATTTGAGCGGAACTCAATGAAATAGAGACCAGAAGAACTGTAAAACAGATCAACAAAACCAGGAGCTGATTCTTTGAAAGAATTAATAAGATAGATAAACCATTAGCCAGCCTTATTAAAAAGAAAAGACTCAAATTAATAAAATCATGAACAAAAAAGGAGAGATCACCACCAATACCAAGGAAATACAAATGATTTTAAAAACATATTATGAGCAGCTATATGCCAATAAATTAGGCAATCTACAAGAATGGATGCATTTCTGGAAAACCACAAACTACCAAACTGGAACAGGAAGAAATAGAAAAACTGAACAGGCCAATAACCAGGGAGGAATTTGAAACAGTCATCAAAAACTCCCAAGATACAAAAGTCCAGGGCCAGATGGCTTCCCAGGGGAATTCTATCAAACGTTTAGAGAAGAAACAATACCTATTCTACTAAAGCTTTCCAAAAGATAGAAAGGGACGGAATACTTCCAAACTTGTTTTATGAGGCCAGCATCACCTTAATTCCAAAACCAGACAAAGACCCCACCAAAAAGGAGAATAATAGACCAATATCCCTGATGAACATGGATGCAAAAATTCTCAACAAGATACTAGCCAGGTATCTTAGGATCCAACAATACATTAAGAAGATCATTCACCATGACCAAGTGGGATTTATCCCCGGGATGCAAGGCTGGTTCAACACTCGTAAAGCAATCAACATGATAGACATATCAACAAGATAAAAAACGAGAACGATATGATCCTTTCAATAGATAGAGAGAAAGCATTTGACAAAATACAGCATCCATTCCTGCAAAACTCTTCAGAGTGTAGGGATAGAGGGAACATTCCTCAGCACCTTAAAAGCCATCTACAAAAATCCCATAGCAAATATCATTCTCCATGGGGAAACACTGGGAGCCTTCCCCTAAGTTCAGGAACACGACAGGGATGTCCACTCTCACCACTGCTATTCAACATAGTACTAGAAATCTTGGCCTCAGCAATCAGGCAACAAAAAGAAATCAAAGGCATTCAAATTGGCAAAGAAGTAGTCAAACTCTCCCCCTTCGCCGATGACGTGATACTGTACATAGAAGACAAAAAAGACTCCACCCCAAGATTGCTAGAACTCATACAGTAATTTGGCAGTGCAGCAGGGTACAAAATCAGTGTCCAGAAACCAGTGGCATTTCTATACACTCACAATGAGACTGAAGAAAGAGAAATTAAGGAGGCAATCCCATTTAGAATTGCACCCAAAAAAAAAAAAAAAAAAGAATTGCACCCAAAAGCATATATGATACCTCGGAATAAACCTAACCAACGAGGTAAAGGATCTATACTCTAAAAACTACAGAACACTTCTGAAAGAAATTGAGGAAGACACAAAGAGATGGAAAAATAATCCATGCTCATGGATTGGAAGAATTAATAGTGTGAAAATGTCAATGCTACCCAGGGCAATTTACACGTTTAATGCAATCCCTATCAAAATACAATGGACTTTCTTCAGAGTTGGAACAAATCATCTTAAAATTTGTGTGGAATCAGAAAAGACTCCGAATAGCCAGGGGAATATTGAAAAAGAAAACCAGAGCCAGGGGCATCACAATCCCAGATTTCAAGTTGTACTACAAAGCTGTGATCATCAAGACAGTATGGTACTGGCACAAAAACAGACACATAGATCAATGGAACAGAATTCAGAAGTGGACCTTTATGGTTAACTAATATTCAACAAAGCAGGAAATACTATCCACTGGAAAAAAAGAGAGTCTCTTCAATTAATGGTGGTGGGAGAATTGGACATCCTCATGCAGAAGAATGAAACTAGACCACTCCCTTGCACCATACACAAAGATAAACTCAAAATGCATAAAAGATCTAAATGTGAGACAAGATTCCATCAAAATCCTAGAGGAGAACTCAGACAACACCATTTTTGAACTTGGCCCCAGCAACCTCTTGCAAGATACATCTGCAAAGGCAAGAGAAACAAAAGCAAAAATGAACTATTGGGACTTCATCAAGATAAAAAGCTTCTGCACAGCAAAGGATACAGTCAACAAAACTAAAAGACAACCTACAGAATGGGAGAAGATATTTGCAAATGACATATCAGATAAAGGGTTAGTATCCAAGATCTATAAAGAACTTATTAAACTCAACAGCCAAGAAACAAACAATCCAATCATGAAATGGGCAAAAGACATGAAGAGAAATCTCACAGAGGAAGACATGGACATGGCCAACATGCACATGAGAAAATGCTCTGCATCACTTGCTATCAGGGAAATACAAATCAAAACCACAATGAGATCCCACCTCACACCAGTGAGAATGGGGAAAATTAACAAGGCAGGAAACAACAAATGTTGGAGAGGATGCGGAGAAAAGGGAACCCTCTTGCACTGTTGGTGGGAATGTGAACTGGTACAGCCACTTTGGAAAACTGTGCAGAGGTTCCTCAAAGAGTTAAACTAGAACTGCCCTACGACCCAGCAATTGCACTGCTGGGGATTTACCCCAAATATACAGATGCAGTGATTCGGCTGGACATCTGTCCCCCAATGTTGATAGCAGCAATGTCCACAATAGCGAAACTGTGGAAGGAGCCTCGGTGTCCATCGAAAGATGAATGGATAAAGAAGATGTGGTCTATGCATACAATGGAATATTACTGAGCCATTAGAAACGACAAAGAACCACCATTTTCTTCAACATGGATGGAACTAGGGGGTACCATGCTGAGTGAAGTAAGTCAATCAGAGAAGGACAAATATTATATGGTCTCATTCATTTGGGGAATATAAAACATAGTGAAAGGGAATAAAGGGGAAGGAGAGAAAATGAGTGAAAATATCAGTGAGGGTGATAAAACATGAAGGACTCCTAACTCTGGGAAATGAACAAGGGGTGGCAGAAGGGGAGGTGAGCAGAGGGATGGGGTGACTGGGTGATGGGTACTGATGAGGGCACTTGACGGGATGAGCACTGGGTGTTATGCTGTATGTTGGCAAATCGAACTCCAATAAAAAAATTACACACAAAAAAACATATAAATGGCAAAATATTTGTATCCACAATATAGAAATAGCATAGTAACCATAACAAAAAATGAATGGAAGTTGAGATAATATGAGGAGCGTAACAAAGAAGCTAACATATGAGAGCTTTCATTTGCCAAACAATGCTATGCCATGTTGTAGCAGAAACTGTTGGTGCTTCACCTGGATCCCCTCAGATCTCTAATGTTTTTTCCATGACATAACACCCTCGATTCTCTACCTGCAGCGTCCCTTGAGCGGAGGACTCCCCTTGAGCTCCTGGCATTGCTCTGTCCCCTGTGTAGAGAGCTAGAAGTACCTGCGAGTTTATGGCCCCATTCCCCATACCCCAAAGTGAAAGCCAGTGACTGACTGGTGCAGGGACATGCAACCTGTGCCTTGATCAGGACAACTCTGAGGTGATATGAACACCCCAGCTTGTGAAATCAGGCTGAGGCTACCCTCAGTGGGTAGACTTTGCATTTTGGCTTCTTTCCCCAAGTCTCTTGTTGGTTTCTCCCAGGATATAACCTCCTCAGTAATCTCTTGCACAAAAATCTTCATCTCAGGGTCTGTTTCTGAGAAATCCAGTAAAAGACAAAGACTGATCAGAGAATAGAAGAAAAATATGTGATATTTCTAACCAAATGATGCAGCAAAACTTCTGAAAATAGTAAGTTATAAAACATAAGAGTTACAGTGAATTTCACAGCACAAAAATAAATAATTTAACATTGATTTATGCATGCAGTCATGCAACATAAACAACTGAAATAAGTTTTGTTTATGGTTCAGAGAAGCTGATCCTCTTAATAATGAACTTGTTTTATGACCCACTAGAAAATACGTAAATCTGTTTGTTTGACTGATATACTCATTTTATCTCAAAATCACAATGTTGATTATAGGAAATTTAGCTCTTCTTTCCCTTTATCTGTGGCCTCCATACTTTTTGTAATAAAAGTATCTTAAATAACAAGAAAAAATACTTCATAAAACTGTAGTGGTGTCTGGGTGGCTCAGTTGGTTGTCTGCCTTAGGCTCAGGTCATGACCTGGGTTCGAACCACACGTCCAGCTCCCTATTCAGTGGGGAGCCTGCTTCTCCCCCTGTCCCTCTCCCTGCTATGCTCTTTTTCTCTGCCAAATAAATAAATAAAATCCTTTAAAAAAATGATAAAATATTATTTCACAAAGTTAATGGAACCTTAATTTATTCATATTTGAGAAAATGCTGGCGTATATTCATATAAACTCTCTAAGTGTTGGCACTTGTGTAGTATTTGAATAAAAACCAAGAAGGAGCTTGGCAAAGGAGAATTCACTATAGAATTGGGGCAAAAGTTATCCTAAATTGACATAATCTAGTTGACTGAAGTCCTGAGGGCCAGCAAGGGTCAGCAGCATCAGTTCTCTGGCTTCAGCTAGTCTGGTGTTTAAGTGATTAAAGGGGATTGAATCCTGCAAAGATGACTCAAGAATGTGTGCTAGGACAATCTCTACTTTTGAAATAGCACTGAGTCTCACTATTGATGTAGTTAAGCTATTTCTTGGCCTGATAGAGATTGCTAGTTTTCACATCCCTTTGTTTCCTTAAAATCCTTAGCTACTGAATTTTTTGCATTTCTTTATAATTCCAATGCCTCTAGTAAGTTCTGCAAGAAATTTTCTTGGGCAGATAGAGCCAGTGGTTATAGACCATGAAGATAGCTGGGGCCTTAAAAATGGTTTTTCTTGTGGCCTGGAAGCTATGTTTCTTTTTTGGGGGGGACTCCTAACTACTCTCAGAGAAATGCTTACTTACCTTTACCAGTTTATTAAAAATATAACAATACAAAGATGAGGAAATACCACAGGCAAGGGCTGGGAAGGTCTTAGGTCAGGAACTTCTGTCCCTGTGGAATTAGGGTGTGCCACCTCTGGTATGGATGTGTTCACCAGCCTGGAAACTCACCATAGGGTCTCTATACTACTGAGGTTTTTATGGAGGCTTCTTCACATAGACATAATTAATTATTAACTTCATTTCTAGCCTCCTCCCTTCTGTGGAGGATGAGGGGTGGAACTCAAAGAGCCAAGTTCCTAATCAGGGCTTGGTCTTTCCGGTGACCAGCCCTCATCCAGGAACCCACCCAGAGTTACCTCAATAGAACAAAAGATACTCCTAAGACTTAGGAATTTACAAGAGTCTTAGGAGCCCTGTGTCAGGAACTGGGGCAGAGACCAATATAAATATTCTCTATTATCTCATAGTGTCCTTCAAGAAATTTGTCTATTTTATCTAAAGTGTCTAATTTGTTGACATTATTATTCTTAATATTCTCTTAATTATCCTTTCAATATCTGTACAATTTGTATGGAAAACTTTTCTTTCAGTTCTGATATTGCTAATTTGGATTTAATCTTTTATTTTTCTTAATTAATCCAGAATTTCATCACTTGTTATCTTTTCAAAAAATCATTTTTGACTGTTAATTTTCTTTGTTTTTAACTTTTTTATGTCATTGATTTCTGCTCTTTATTATTTCCTTTTGTCCATTTACTTGGATTAAGTTTGCTCTTCTTTTTCTAGTTTATTGAGTTGTAGTCCTTTTTTTCCAAGCTTTCATTTAAATTCTAGTTAGGTAACATACAGTGTAATATTAACTTCACTAGAATTTAGTGTTTCATCACTTAGATACAATACCCAGTGTTCATCATGAGTGCCTCCTTAATCCCCCTCACCTATTTCACCCATTCCCCTGCCCGGCTCCTCTCCACTAACCCTCAGTTTTCTCTCTATAGTTAAGAGTCTGATTTCTGGTTTGCCTCTCTCTTTCCCCCTCACCACCACCCCCTAAGCAAAGTAAGTCAGAGAAAGACAAATACTACATGATTTCACTCATATGTGAAATTTGAGTTGGAGTCTTAAGTCATTGATCTAATACAGGCAATAAGATTTAAATTTTCCTCTAAGAACTATTTAATTGTCTCCTGAAATTTTTATATATAGTATTTTTATTATCATTCATTTCAAAATATTTATACTTCCCTTACAATTCCTTATTTGACCCATGGATTATTTAGAAATGTGTTGTTCAATTTCCAAATACTTAGGGTTTTTACTAAATATCTCATGTATAGTATACTTCACAGTTGTCAGGTGTTCTGTAAATATAAATTAGACCATGGTAGAAGTTTGTGTTGTTTAGATTTTCTATGTTCTTACTTTTTTCTTTCTGTTTCTTTCTTTCTCTCTCTCTCTCTCTCTGATTTAAATGTTTTATCATTTCCTGAGAGAAGTGTTTGTAAGTTTTTTGTATTTTTTTAAGATTTATTTATTTTAGAGAGGGGGGAGTGAGTGAGTAGGGGGAAGAGGCAAAGGGAGAGGGAGAGAGAGAATCTCAAGCAGACTCCCCACTGAGTGCAGAGTTTGAGGCCGGGCTCCATCTTATGTCCCTGAGATCATGACCTGAGCTGAAACCAAGAGTCCCCCACAACCAACTGAGCCACCCAAGTGCCCTAGTTTTGAGTTTTTCTAACTTTGACTATGTTGTCTATTTCTCTCTTTACACCTATAATTCTGTGTGCTTTTGAGCACACAGAATCCCCAAATAGGGTTATTGGGGACCCCTGGGTAGCTCAGCAGTTAAGCATCTGCCTTTGGCCCAGGGTATAATCCTGGGGTCCTGGGATTGAGTCCCACATCAGGCTCCCTGCATGGAGCCTGCTTCTCCCTCTGCCTGTGTCTCTGCCACTCTCTCTGTGTCTCTTGTGAACAAATAAATAAAATCTTAAAAAAAAAAAAAAAAGAAAATGCTACAGTAATAGTAATGATAATAACAACGAGTATTTATTGAAAAGACAAAAAACTCAAATTGCCAAGCTGTGGCACTGAATCAGTATAGGAAGCATGGGGAAAATCAGAGATAATAACGCTGGCAAGTCTATGGTGCACTGATTGCATTATAGTCATGAGCTCAGGTAACCTTTCCAACAAAATGAAGATTTAGGTACTATTACTATCCCAACTATATAGATGGAGGAATTGAATTTAAAGAGCAGTTTTGAACTCAGATTTTGGCTATAGAGCCTATAGTCCTAACCACTGTATGTTCTTGCCTTCCTCAACTTGAGCTTGAGTGACTGAAAGATGGATTATGTCAAATAACATAGATGTATAATTCAAGCCAGTTAATAGTTTTGGGTGGTTGTCAAAGTCAAGAGTTTGTATTTAGACATATGTAATCTGGGTTGCATACAAAGAGAAAGGCAGAGGCATAGGAAGAGGGAGAAGCAGGTTGCATGCAGGGAGCCTGACATGGGACTCAATCCCGGGTCTCCAGGATTATGCCCTGGGCCAAAGGTGGCACTAAACCACTGAGCCACCTGGGCTGCCCAGCATTTTCTTATAAATTAAAATTATACTATACTAGAATAAATCTAATAAAGTCTTCTTCAATTTTCTTCAGTTTTGCAAATTAGAAAAAAATTAATATCGAAAATTAAAGAATTTGAAAATGTTTTAGTTACAGCGAGAAAGTGGTAGTCTGCCTAAATTCATCCTATGAGACTTCAGACAATGTTAGTATGAGAGACACAAATGTGAGGTGTAAAAAGTGCATTAGCAAAAGCATTTAAGACATTGCTATGGGGATATTTCATGCAGTTTTGATAATGGGATTTTCTTAGTACGATAATTAAATTTACACTGAGATGTGATGTGAGACCACCATGGTTTAGGGAGGATTATGAGTTTTACAGATTAAATAGAAATGACTCAGTAACCTAACTAATGAAATAAGTACATATTTTGCACCACAGTACCCCAACAGAATATAAATATCATTTAAATAGGAAAAGATACCAAGTTGCAACTTGCTCATTTTCCATCTGAAAAAATTGGCTGGGCAGCTATTTTTTTTTTTAATGAGTTTATTAAACAAAAAGTAACATTGATGTATTTCCTTTATTTCTTTATGAAAGTACTTATAAATTCATCTTGGTCACCTAAAAACAGTGATTCTCAAGGCCTGCCTGCACATAACAATTACCTAGATAGTGTTTTAAAATCCCAGTGCCACACCCCAGATCAATTAAATCAGGATTTCTGGGACTGAGACATAGGCATCAATATTTTTAAAAGTCCCAGGTGATTTCAAAATGGCAGCCAGCAAATTAACAGCTGCCTTTTCAGTACCTTATGAGCCTTCTTTTACCCTTGTGAGTGGTTACTGATCTGCAATTTGGAAAATATCCTAGATGAATCACAAAAAGAAGTAGTCATTGTAAATTACCAAAAAATAGTAGCTGTCAAGGTGATTAATTTAAAAAAGAAGAACAGCTGCTTTAAGTGGTAATTATCAAAAGTGAAGTAGTCTGGAAAATTCTTGGGATAGCAAAAGTCAAAAGAAATTGACTTTAAGTGGATTTCTATGAATAAGGAAAGAGTACATGTTTGATGCATAAAGGACTTGTATCAAATTCCAGTTGTGCCACCTTAACTGTAAATAAGACAAACTGTAAATAAGACAAATAAGACTTCTGAGCCTCCATTTCTTCATCTGTGAAAGAGTCTCTTGTTTTCTTATGGGGATTTTATGAAAATAGGCACCCTGTGTGGATTCTTGTACTATAGTGGATACTCAACAAAGGTGACTTCCAATTTTTCTTTTATTCCACCCCTGTGCCCTCCCTATATTCTATTCCCTGTTACTTGTTAATTGAGTATATTCAATTTAAACTAACCCACCAATGATCAGAGTGGGCCATTTGAAATCTGTCCCTTAGATGCAGCCTGCCTGATAACTATGGGAGACTGGTTTCTGATGACCATCTCTAATATTCAAGCCACCTATGCTACCTATGATCTGGAAATCAGATGAAAGCCAGCTGACACTTTCTTCAGAATTCCCAAAGTGTGTTCTTAGAACTCTAATGTCTCACAAAATGTACTTGGCGTACCACACACACACAAAACGTTTATAATAAAAATTTTAAAAAGCTAAGGAAGCAATATACTATGGTCCCCTCTTACAGCTGCCCAACAAAACGTAGCATACTAAAGCTTCAGAGAAGTTCTATAGTAGAGATATGCTTTTAACCCATAATATCCTAAATTTGTTGACTACCCTCCCTGCAGAAGCATCAAATAACTAAAGCTGTTATTTATAAAGCCAAGTCCAAGGAGCACAACCTGAGAAATACTGCTTAATAAAAATTATTGATGACTAGTCAAAAGCCAGAAAACTCATTTTAACTTGCTCCCTCATGTCATTAGAGAATAGCCCATGCCCAGCCAACTCCAATGAAGGGACAAAGTCTAAAAGCTGTGGGGGAAGTTTTAAAGTAGATTCTGAGATGAAATGTTAAAGTAGAGATTTAGTTAGAGTTAAAGTGTAATCAGGATTGTGGCTACTTGTGCTATTGAATTTTTCTTATGACTTTAAAGTATTACAGGTAAATATAGGATCTAGTATGTTACACAGCATGACAACTCCTATATGGCAAAAATTATACAACTGAATTCACTGTTTTCTTATTTTGTAATCTAAAAAAAAATACAAAACACAGTGTAAAAGAGAGGAGATAGGATCTAAAAAGGAATGGAATGTTTATACAAATCTTACCAAATATGATAAAATGTGTTAGGGTTGCCAGACAAAATGCAGGACACCAATTTAAATTTTAGATAAACAATGAATATTTTTTGTCAAAATATGCATTCCAGACATACTAAAAAAGTATTCATTGTTTATCTGAAATTCAGATTTAACTAGGCATTCTCTTTTTTTTTTACTTGTTAAATCTGGCAACCTGAGTGTGCTAAATATCTAAACTGCGTTGAAAATAACATACGTGGAATATAAGCAATGAAAATCGATGATTTTTTGGCTTTCAAATATTGACATGCCACAATTAAAAAGGGAAAGAAACTTTGATTTTTTGCAAATAGATAATAAAAATGAGGATATGTGTAGGAATTTAAAATAGTTTATTTGGCAATGACTTAGGATGGCAATACTTACGGACAAAAATGTACAACTCATCAGCAAATAAATTTTGCAGGAACTGTTTTGAGAAATGAAGACTAATACTATGAGAAATAGCTACAAAGGCCTACTTTAAACTGCATTTTTTAAAAATCATAAACCTATAAACAGCTTTTATTTGAATGAATGCAAAATACCTGAGCATAAAACTAAAGACACGTCAAGGAAGACTTTCACATTAAAAAAGAAAACATGAGCTTCATTATAATTGAGTCAACATTTGAGAATTGCCCTGTCAAAGAGATGCTTTTAAAAATAAAAAAGGAGTGGAGGCAGGAGGGTGGCTCAGTCAAGTATCAGACTTTTGATTTCAGCTCAGGTCATGATCTGAGTCATGAGATCTCTTCCTCTGCCCCTCTGCATCCCCCCAACCCCCAACTGGCACACACTCTGTAAATAAAAAATAAATAAATAAAATCTTAAAATATAAAATAAAATTTAAAAATAAAAATAAAAAGGAGCTAAATGTATACCTGCATTGTGAATTAATTCATTATAAACATAATAGATTTTTTCCTTTTATTAAATTAGCAAAATATAAAGTAATGAGAAAATTTTTGAAAACTAAATTATATCAATTGCAGTGATTGGCATTTTATCTCAATATTTATATTCAGATTTATATCAACAAAATTTTATAATATCTAATTAATGGGGGAAAACAGAAATGCAGAATATAACTGACGATTTGCTTTGTCCTTGTTAGAAAAGATCATTTTTAAATAATCAAAATTAAATTGTTTCTTAATAGTTCTTAAGCAAATGCCTCCTCCACATACACCACCACCACCAAGTTCTTTCTCCCTTTGGTTCCACAGTTAAACCTAATGATCCTTATGTACAATAAATATCACCTTAATAAAACCAACAAATATGTTTCATTTTTTTTACTTTTTTCATAAATTCGCTAGATCAAATAACTGTGATTTCATCTTTTTCAGTAGTTTGCTCAAGATTAATTAAATACCAATTTTATATTCTAATAATGATATTTTACTAAATTTTTCAATAAATAGAGAAGATTAACAATAAATAGAGAAGATTAAAAACAAAAGGTTTTTAACCTTTCTAACCACATAAATCTATCAAATGTGAATGATTGGTCTTCTTATTCATTGAACCATCTTTTTTTTTTTTTTTTTTAATTTATGGTAGACACACACAGAGAGAGAGAGAGGCAGAGACACAGGCAGAGGGAGAAGTAGGTTCCATGCACGGGGAGCCCGACGTGGGATTCGATCCCGGGTCTCCAGGATCGCGCCCTGGGCCAAAGGCAGGCGCCAAACCGCTGCGCCACCCAGGGATCCTGAACCATCTTTGTTTTATTTGTTTTTCATAGTTGATTATTTAATGAATAAGCTAAATTTACCCTAAGAACATTTTCTTTTGCTTCAAACATCTTTTTTGAACCAACATGCAGTGGCTTCTCAATAAGGATTGCTTTTGGACATTAATCAGAAACATTTATACCATTTCTGAAAAAGTTTCATATTATAGAAATCAATTCTTGCCACATCTCCAGAAAAGCTTCTTATAGTATATAAGAATATGAGGTAAGAAGGAGGTGTTGAGTTGTCCTGATCTGCCTAATTTGCCTAAGTGGGAAGAATTTAAGAAACCCAGAGTTATCCTACTAAATTTCATTTGTTCTTACAGTAAAGGCTGCAGGAAGAAGATGGGATTTTGCCATGTGTTGTGTACTCCACAGTGACACAAAACTACAGCCTGCCCCAGGCCAGGTTGCAACCCTCATTTTTGACATTTTTGTTGGCCTCAGAGTGTTACCTGCAACATTTGTTCCTGTGTTGGAAATCCATGATTTTGTAGCTCAGAACTAAAGAGTGGGTTTTTGACTCCTCAAACTCATAGATTGGAAGCATTCAGGAGAGATCACTTATGCTACCGCCTCAGGGCCAGAGAGCTTAATTTACCATAAATTCATGGTGTATCTGATCCAAGCCTATCTAGCAATACATGTGCTTTGTCATTCTGTCTCAGTTGTAGACTCTTTGAAATCAAGGTCTGCAAATGGTTCTTATTTTTCATAGCCCCAGAGCAACTGACTTCATAGTTGTTAGGAACTCAGTAAACATTCAGAGACTAAGACTAAGAAATTAAACACATCTTTCTTCTGTTTAGCACTAGGATCTTCTTCCAGCCTGGCCATTTTCCTGGGCTTTCCTTCCCTCCTTGTAACAGGATCCAGGAATTCAAACTACTTTCTTTTTCCCCAGTACCCACACAAACCCTTTGAGGTTCTTTTCTTCTCTACTTAGTTATTTCCCCTATTTAAAGATTTAGATTAGCTCTTCTCTTCTCAAAGAAGCAAGACCCAGGGAGGTAGAGCATTGCAAAAAAGGCTGACAGTAAAAAAAAAAGGCACTTCAATTACAGTAATTTCTTCTGGGACTACCCTGATATAGCTCTGCAAATACAAAGTGACCTAGAGAGGAAGAATTAACCACATTTCAAAGAAATTGGGGCAACATCTGTGCCAATTGCCAAAAATATCATAGTCATCAGGTTTTCTGATCTGGTTTTTACCCTGCCTTGGAAGAACATGAAAGTAGTCAATCTCTTTCAGGGAACTTCTAATGGTAAGTATGCTTTAAAATGCTATAACATTGTGCACAAATATTAGAGTATAAAAATGTGGTATGGCCCAGACTCTTACTCTGAATCTTCTCTTCAATTGAGTAGACATTTGACCAAAGTAAGTCACTGCTAATGCTCTGATGTCATTTATTTACCCGCATAACAAACATACTAATAAAAATTATTAACATGGAATAATCAATAACTTTATTATTTAATAATTTAATTCTTCAATACTATGGAGTAATCAATAATTTAATTATTTAATAATTTAATTCTTCAATACTATCTAATATTTAGATTTTGTTGGCACAGTTTAGAGTAATTGCCCCTTCTCTGAAATTTCTTTGGCCATCCACTTCACCTCACCTTAGCTCTTAAATCCACTCCATTGACAATGTCTAATACCACCTTCCTTTAAAACCAATTCAAGTTTCTCCTCAGAAATTACCAATACAGCAGAGAGATATTGACAATTAACTGCTAGGTGAAGCAGGCAGTTGAATGAAAAGTTAAACAACACTGTAGCCAGGACTTCATGTTGGCTGATAAGCAAACAGGAGAAATCAGTAAAGAAAAGAGCAAAGGGGGGATCCGTGGGGGGATCCCTGGGTGGCTCAGCAGTTTGGCGCCTCCCTTTGGCCCAGGGCGCGATCCCGGAGACCCGGGATCGAGTCCCACGTCGGGCTCCCGGTGCATGGAGCCTGCTTCTCCCTCTCCTCTGCCTGTGTCTCTGCCTCTCTCTCTCTCTCTCTCTATCATAAATAAATAAATAAAATCTAAAAGAAAAAAGAAGAAAGAAAGAAAGAAAAAAGAAAGAAAGAAAGAAAAGAGCAAAGGTGAAAATAGAGGAGACCAACTGAATCTGGAAAGAAAGTAAGATGATTCTCTTTCCCTTTCAGTCCCCTTAGGGGACAACTATACTTTACTTCTTGACCTCACGTGATATAAAGTCACTTGTTCTAATGACTCGTTTCTTTTTATTTTTATTTTTTTAAAGATTTCATTTATTTGAGAGAGAGAGAGAACATGAGGGGGACTGGGCAGAGGGAGAGGGAGAAGCATGACATGGGGCTCCATCCCAGGACCCTGGGAACACAACTTGAGCCAAAGACACATGCTTAACTGCCTGAGCCACCTAAGTGCCCCAAATGACTCCCTTTTCTTAAACTGGTTTGATTGGATGTCTTTTTCTTTTTTTTTCTTTTTATTTTTTTATAAGAAGCTGTACCCTTTATAAACCCATATAAACTCAATTAATAACATATTAATTCAAGTAATAACATGAATTTGCTGAAACTGTGAATTAGTGACCTACTTTTAAAATTGTTATTTATTTATTTGCGACAGAGAGCAGGGAGTGGGGGTAGAGGCAGAGGAGAGGGAATAGAGAATTTTTTTAAAGATTTATTTATTTATTTATTCATGATAGACTTAGAGAGAGAGAGAGGCAGAGACACAGGAGGAGGGAGAAGCAGGCTCCATGCCGGGAGTCCAAAGCGGGACTGATCCCGGAACTCGGATGGCTCCGTGGGCCAAAGGCAGGTGCCAAACCGCTGAGCCACCCAGGGATCCCAGGAATAGAGAATCTTAAGCAGACTCTATGCTGAACACAGAGATCTATGATCTTGAGATCATGAGCAAACACCAAGAGTTGGATGTTAAACTGACTACACCACCCAGGTGCCCCAGTGACCTACATTTTATGCAAACTATAAGCTACATAATATGGTCTCCAAAAAAGATGTTCCAAATGACATTTCCTGTCATTTTTTGCACTATTCACTTTTTCACACATATTATAAAAGTAAACTTCAGTCAAAAGAGTTAGCTAATGTCAAATTATGAAATAGAAGAATGGAAGTTGTACAGATGAGCTGGACCATACAAAGCCAAAGCAAAATGTGGGAGAGGATGCCACTTCATTCTGGACCTTCTATACAGACAAAAACAGCATTCTGATTGTAAGCTGCCTTCTTAAAAGTAAAGTCAATAGACATATTCCAAGGATAATAGATAATAATGATGTCTTGAGGAGATAACTGGAAACAATCTCTGAGTAATACAAGTTTTGCAACACATTTTGAAGATACTAAACAAACAAATGCCAAATGTTATACCTGCAAAACACTAATTGTAAATAGCCTGTAAAAATACTAATTGTAAATAGCCTATAAAATTTAATTAAAAAATTTATCCAAGAGAGATCAAGGCAAGGAATATCCATGTATCCATTAAGCGTTCTTCAAGTCAATACCCAAAGATTATTGACTAAGGGTAGACCTACTCAGCTTAGAGCCACATCAGCTGAAACTACTAACACTCTATTTTCCCTTAGCTCTCCTGCATCACAGATGACCTTTTGAATTGTCTACTAAAATTCCCTTTAGGGAATTCATATTATGTCCTCCCCTTCTTAGAGTAGGACACAAAGACAGGTTTCAGAACTTCTGCATAATTAACTTCTGAATCATTTTTTCTCACACTTTTGTGAGTTTTTTTCTATTCGAAGGAGAAAATTGATTGCTAATATGGCATTTTGTTTCGATTATATGTTAAACTTCAGCTTTGATAGAAAAATAATGGTCTGTCATATGGACATTTTTTGCACTGTAATTTTTTTCATCATTTTATGATAATTGACATCTGACAGAAAATGGTAAACAAGTTAAATTTTAAGTTGAAGATAACTTAAAAGGCAAAAAAAAGGCCCACTTCATTAGTAATCTAAGAATTAAAGTATTAATTGATTAATTAGATTATTTTACATGCTTTTTAAAATTCATAAGATTAAGACCAGTCTGCTTTAACAGGGTTTAGAAAATCTTTCAAATACATTAACTCATATACTCTTTTTTTGAAAGATTTTATTTATTTATTTGAGGGAAAGAGAGCATGAGCAGAGAGGGGCAGAGGAAGAGGAAAGAGAGAATATGAAGCAGACTCTGCACTGGGCACAAAGCCCAATGGGGGTGGGGGGCTTATACCCATAACTGTGAGATTATGACCTGAGCCAAAACCAAGAGACAGACACTTAATTGACTGAGCCACCCAGGTGCCCCTAACTCATATACTATTAATTTTCTGTTCATTCAATCTGTAAATAGGGTTTGCTTCCAGAATTATTTACATGATTTGTTGACTTTAAAAACTCCTATTACAGTACAGCAATAATTCAAGCAATTGCTTGAATTGCTATTCAAGCAATAATAAAATTGAAATAGAAATGGGTTAAATCATGTTTGTTAATTCTTCTGTTTATTATACATGTTTATGGTTTTCAAGCCCTTTTTGAGCAAAAAAGATCAATACTTTAAGAGTCAAGTATGCTAGAAACAATGTATGAGAAGAAATTTTATTTATACTTAGTTTTCTGAGTATTATTATAGACATTCTACCATAGTAGAATACCATCATCACGTGATACCACTCAATTTTGGTTTAGAAAAGCTGTTATACTTTAGGTATGTAGATCTATGTAAAGTAAGCAGTGACAGAGGTGGGCAGATTCTGTAAGAAAAATCCAAGGGGGCTCCCTTTCAATGTCAAGTTCTCAGACAGTGTAAAAGCACCAAAAATGAAAGAAAAGTTCACCCATGCCTACTACCCAACCACCACCCTCCCCCTGTGCCCCTACGTCTTCCCATCCCTCATTCAGCTCTACATGAACAGTCAGGAAACAGTGTGTGCATTTTGAAATCCTATCTCATACCCCCTGACACCCCTGTTCCCACTACTAGTTCTCTACTCCCATAGAACCCCTTACACTTTGATTTTATCTAACATTTATTATACCACATGAAAAGTTGGCTCTTTTTTGTCTCTTTCATACACTAACTGAAAGTCTCTTAAGGACAGGGACTAAAAAAATTTTTTTCTTAAGATTTTTTAATTTATTTATTCATGAGAGACAGAAAGAAAGAGAGATAAAGACACAGGCAGAGGGAGAAGCAGGATCCCTGCAGGGAGCCGGATGCTGGACTCAATCCCAGGACCCCAGGATCACCACCTGAGCTGAAGGCAGACGCTCAACCACTGAGCCACCTGGGTGTCCCTTTTAATCAAAATGGTCCTACCAGCATAGGGCCTAGCATGTGGGAGGCATACAGTAAAATGTTTGTCAAGTATTTATTGAAATCTTACATAGTAGATATTGTTCTTGGCAGTTAGATTGCAGCAGTGAACCAAAAAGCCTAGATCCTTGTTTTTATGAATCTTACATTCTAACAGGGAAAACAGATAATACACAGTAGAAAACTGTAAAAATTTTAAACAGGAATAAATGCTATGAAGAAAAATAATGTAGTATAATGAAATAATGTGTCTGAAACTTTAATGAGGAAAAAACAGTTCTCTAGGAGGGAAACTTCCAAGCAGAGGGAACAGCAAGTCGAAAGGCCATAACCTAGGAAGGAGTTTGATTTTATCAAGTAGCAAAACTACGAAGGCCCAGGGCACCTGACTGGCTCAGCTGGTGAAGCTTGCATCTTGTGATCTTAGGGTTGTGGGTTTGAGCCCTATTTTGGGTGTAGAGATTACTTAAAAATAGAATCTTTGTTTTAAAAAAGTTAGAAAGGGCTGTGGCCTCAGAAATAGTAAACACACAGAAGTGACACCATAGGAGACTGAAAATGTGAGCAAGAACCAATTCATAAGGGCCATCAGGGCACTATTAAGAATCTAGACTTTATTTTAAGTGTAATGGGGAGTCAAAAATTTTGAAGAGCAGAAAAGAATCATTTAGTCATGTTTTTATTTTATTATTTTTAAGGTTTTATTTATTTACTCATGAGACACACAGAGAGAGGCAGAGACATATCCAGGGAGAAAAGCAGGCTCCTTGCAGGGAGCCTGATGTGGGACTCGATCCCAGGACCCCAGGACCACACCATGAGCCAAAGGCAGACGCTCAACCACTGAGCCATCTAGGTGCCTCTAGTCATGTTTTTAAAGACTTGCTTTGCCTACAATATAACGAATGGACTAAAAAGGCCAAGAGGACCATCTACTATAAATAAAAAATAAACATTCTAATTTGGGCTGACATCTACAAAAACAGATAGGAACTACCATATTCTAGTACAAGATGCTATACTAAATTCTGCCCTGTTCAGAACGGAGACAGCAGTAGGGAAACCAAGCTTTATATATCTAAGTCTTCACTACCTCAAGATTATTGCAGTGGTAAAGCTGAAGACGGTAAGAATTAGAAAGTAAGGATAATATTTGAAGAAAATCATAGATTTGCTGAGAGCTTACCCCTCCCGCCATCTATAAGGAAGTGTGTCTGGAGGTGAGGGAGGTGTAAGGGTGATGAGTCTCTCATCACCAACTGAGAGAGAAGAATTCTAAGGAGACTGCCATGGAAACAGCCTGGAAAACCTCAACTGGAAACCCACACCTGGGAAAGCCTCAGGCTGAGAGACTGTTGTTGGACAATTGCTTCACCACAAATTAAACAAAGGTGACTACTTTGGACATGGCTCTTCATTAGACAGTGGACAAAGAATCATTTTACAAATATCAATTAAGGTCCTATTATATACATCAGGCACTGTTCTGGGAACTTGGAAGAGATCATTATCAACAAAACAAAGATCCCTGCACTCAAATCAATTAGACAAAAACATTCATACGAAGTAAATATATACTACAGGAAATTATAAAAGCTAAGGAAAAAGAATAAAGCTGATGAGAAAGATGAAGGGGAAAAGGTAATATAAGAAGGATGAAGAGTAAAGGTGGTTTGAAATATTAAGTAGACATCTGGGGGCAGCCTGGGTGGCTCAGCGGTTTAGCTCCACCTTCGGCCCAGGGCATGATCCTGGAGACACGGGATTGAGTCCCACATTGCGCTCCCTGCATGGAGCCTGCTTCTCCCTCTGCCTGCCTGCCTCCTTCTGACTCTGCCTCTCTCTTTCTCTCTGTGTCTGTCATGAATAAATAAATAAATCTTTTTTTTAAAAAAAGACATCTGGAATTAATGATGTAGTATATATTGGCTTATTGAATTTAAATTTAAAAAATAATTTTAAAAAAGGAATATTAAGTAGAGTAGTGGGACTTTAAAGCAAAGACTTAAAGGAGGTGATGGATGGGGATCCCTGGGTGGCTCAGCGGTTTAGCGCCTGCCTTTGGCCAGGGGCATGATCCTGGAGTCCTCGGATTGAGTCCCACATCAGGCTCCCTGCACAGAGCCTGCTTCTCCCTCTGCCTGTGCCTGTGTCTGTTCCTCTCTCTCCCTCTCTCCATGTATCTCATGAGTAAATAAATAAAATCTTTTAAAAAAAATAAGTAAAGGAGGTGATGGGGTTAATTAACCAAGTGGTTATCTCAGGTGAGAGAAAACAGCTAGAGCAGTTGGTTCTAACTTGAGCATGTGTCCAAAACCTCTAGAGGCTTTAATATCATCCCCAAGTTTCTGATTCAGTGCCAGGGGAGGGGATGAGAATGTGCATTTCTGTAAGTTCTCACTTGATGTGGATGCTGCTGGTCCAGGACCTACACTTTGAGAATAATTAACTGAGTTAGAGCTAGAACAAGCCCCCTGGGTAATAACATGTCAGAAGTGTTCAGATGCTTTCTTGTAAGGATTGCTCAGTGAAAGCTGGCCAGCTGGAGACATCCTGAAAAGATTTTGACCCTGAGGGCTGCCTTCTCAGGCTGTGGCCTGAGCAACAGATAACCACAGGTGAAGAGAGAAATTTTGTGACCAACTGGGCAAGATCACAGCTCAGCCTTGAAATTCTCACTTGACTCATTAAATTCACCCCTTTCTTCAGGTGCTACCTTCAGCTGCTACCTCCTCCAGTTATAAACTTATTTTCTGATTGGTGTTTGTTATCATTTGACTTTAGCTATTTTTCTGTGAATTTCTTCACTGTGCTTCTCCCACAAAAAAGTATATAATCCACCATTTATTTTCCTCTCTCATACCAGGGGTATAGAGCATTTGCAAATTAAAATTGGACTGGGGCATCTGGGAAGCCCAGTCATTTAAGCATCTGACTCTCAATTTAAGCTCAGGTCATGAACTCATGAGTGGTAGGATCAAGCCCCACCTTGGGCCAGGCTCCATGCTCAGTGGAGACTCTGCCTGAAGATTCTCTCCCTCTGCGCCTCCTCCCACTTGAGCACATGCACACCCTCTCTCACTCTAAAATAAATAAATAAATCTTTTTATTTAAAAAATAAAATTGCGCTATAATAAAAATGATGCCAAAACAGCTTAAACAATACAAAGAATCTTTTCCTGCCTTTGATCATTCCCTTCCTACTCTCTATAACAACTTCCTACTCTCATGCCAAATGTTCTTCACACCCTTCATGATCCCTACCTCCTCCCCCTCAACAGATGACAATGTCTCCTATTCAGAGAGAAGATACAGTCTATGACATATGAAAATCTTCAAGTTCCTCCCCCTTTCCACCCTCCCCCAATGTGCTCACATATTCACAAGCTACACATTTATTTCCTTCACTTATCTTCGTTCCTCTGGTTTCAAATAAGATCATACAAAGTACTTAGGAAGATGTTTGACATAAATTAATGTGCTCAGGGCCATCCAGGTGGCTCAGTTGGTTAAGGGTCTGCCTTTGGCTCAGGTCATAATCCAAGGTCCTGGGATGGAGCCCCACATAGGGCTCCTTGCTGTGTAAGGTGGCTGCTTCTCCCTCTCCCATTCCTCCTGCTTGTGCTCTCTCTCTCTCTGTGTCAAATAAATAAATAAGATCTTTAAAACAAAACTGATGTATCTGCTCAAATAAGTTTGCTTTTTTTTCTTTGTTAATTACTTTTGAAAAATAGGTAAATGTGGAACCCCTGGGTGGCTAGTGGTTAAGCGTCTGCCTTCAGCTCAGGTCATGACCCTGGAGTCCCAGGATCCAGTTCCACATCAGGCTACCTGCATGGAGCCTGCTTCTCCCTCTGCCTGTGTCTCTGCCTCTCTCTCTGTATCTCATGAATAAATAAATGAAATGAATACATAAATAAAATCTTTTTTAAAAAAAGAAAAGTAGGTAAATGCATCATGACTATAAAATTTTAGGATCTCTTTCCAAATGCTTTTCCCTATTTCTATTCCCAGAGATAAGCACAATTATCAGTTTCTTGTGTATTTTTCCAGAGATACTGGATGTATAAATAAGCAACTGTACTCATACATATTCTTTATGTTTTACAAAGAATAAAATACCATACATACTTGTTTACCCTCTGATTTTTCCCTTTAAAATATGTTTTAGAAATCTTATGTCAGAATATAAAGAATTTATTTGTTCATTATAAGTATGCACAATAATTTATTTATCTATATGTATTGATGGACATATTCATTTCTTATACATGAAAATATATTCATAAGATAAATTCTTAGAAATAGAATGATTGTATCAAACGTTACCACCACATTGTCTCCATGGGGTTGTACCAGTTTATGTAAGCAATGTATAAGAGAACATAATACTTTCCTCACTCTCAATCAACACAGAGTATTTTTCATTAATTATTCACTCAAATTTTTTTGACTATTATGAGCCAAATTTTGCACTAGGGCCAGGAGTTAAAGTTTCTGCTCTTACATAGCTTATATTCTAATGAGGAAAGGTGTAATAAACAAATAAATGACAATTAAGTTTATAGTTTAACTGTTCACTTTGCCTGCGAGCTTTAGTTCCCATGCTGCATAAGTATACCAGATTATGTTTGTTTTTAAAAAAATCAAATCTCTCAACCCATTCTTTCCATTTTTTTTACCTTTTGAAAAGCTTCTAAATTTTAAGTTTTTCATTAATAATCAAACCTCTTAAAGAAACACTTCATACTGACTTTCTCCAGTTTTTCATCTTCTATTCATTCTTCAGTGCATTGCCTTCACCAATCCCTAGTGATTTTATAGATACACAGGGATTCAGCTAATAATAGATGAATTAAATTTCCAATCCAGATCTGCCTTCTAGATAATCCCATATAGGTTGTCTTATATGTTAGTCTCAGTGTGTTTGAAACTATTATTTTCACCGTGACCTTATCCTTTTCCCTCCCCACCAAACCTTTTCTTGTGTTTCTTCCATGTGTATGATATCACCATCCAACCGGTTGCCCCTCATGGAACACAGGAATCATTCTAGCTGCTCCTTCTCCTTCAAACTTCACCACCCCCCAAATTAAGCTGTCAAACCCTATCATACACTAAAAGGGGTTTAAAACTGTTTTCTCTCCTCATCCCTTTGTTTCATTCCTTGGCTGGAGACTCATTGTCTTTCACCTAGCCTACTTAATAATCTCCTATCCTAGCCTCTACCCTTTACCTAATTCTGCTTCACATTCTCCAATGGCTCTGCATGGCCTCCAGCATTATGGTATATAAAACTCTAACTTCCTATCCAAGTTTTCAACCTAAACTGTTATATCCATTCAAACTATTCTCCTACCATACTCCTCCAGATATTGTATCTTTGCATATTGTTTCCTCTCTCAAAAGGCCTTCACAGCAACCTAACTCCCCTCCACCAACTACTGACCCAGGAAACTCTTCAAGCCTTAGTTTAAATTTAAATTCCAGTGTAAGGTCTTTTCTGGTCTTCTCTGGCAGAATTGCTGCAACCTTCCATGAATGATCATGACTCTTTTCTTACATATTTACCAATGCGTGTATCACATAGTACATTTCAGGTTATAAGTACTGGCTTCATCCTCAGGCTTCATGTGGTAGCAAGCATTTTAAGAGACCTAAACTTAAATAATCATGGCTTAATGTTTGGTGGAAAAAATAAATAAATAATTCCCCTTCTTGGGAACTCCTACAAAATTACTAAGATTCACTTGTCTTTGGATGCATGCTTACTACCAAACTCATCAATGATTAATCAATGATCAATTACAATCATTGCCAAGGAGTTACGATTTTTATTATCAGTCAAGTTCTCAACAGGAAATAGATGATAAACTCAAATTAGGAGTAATTCAAAAAGAAATGATATACAAAGGGATGAATTATAAAGTTGTGATGTGGGTAGGGGAACCATACTATACACTGCTAGACACACTGTGTGTGCATCATGGCCAGGGAGGAACCTAGATGTCAGAGTCCCACGTGACCTGAATCCAGAAACAGGTCTCAATAACAATTTTCACCAATGCCACCTTGGCACACTGCACAGCTGTTGAGCAGCAGGCAGCTATTGCTCATGTCTTGGTCACCACTTTCTGCTCAGCAGCCAGCCAGGGAAACTAGCTGCCATGTAGGAACCACAATAGGCCCTGTAACCACCTCAGTGGGATCAATGGGCAACATCTTTGCAAAACTTGTGGTCTCAAGAAGGAGAGATTTTTTTAATAGCAGCAATATTGTTCATCATACTGAAACCTCCCTCAACTTCTACAGAACTAACAGCAATTATATTCAAAATTCTGCCTGAGATTTTTCCGTAGTCAATATTTCTATTATCAATTCTTAGTAAATAAGAGGACAATTTTCAATAGTTGTCTTGATTGACTTGAGTTAATGTACTTATTTTAGGATAAAATAACACTTATTATAGTTTTAATATTTTATTATTTATTATAACACTTAATATAGTTTTTAATATTTTATTTGCCAACTGGTAGAGAACTTCAATATCAATATTTTTAATATTGAATATGCAATAAATATGGCTGTTAATGTCCCTACTATTATAAGAAAGAAAAGGTTTGGATACCTGGAAATTTTCTTTAAACGACTACCAAAATGCACTTATCTCATCATAGTGCAACGATCTGTATAACCTGATAGTGAGCTCTTTGAGAAAATGTTTAATGATATATTCATTTGGTTTAAATATTTATTTATTTAATTATTTATTTATTTTAGAGAGAGAAAGGGAGAGAAGCAACTCCCCCCACCCAAGCATGGAGCCCAACATGGGGCTCCATCTCATGACCCTGAGATCATGACCTGAGCTGAAATCAAGAGTTGGGTGCTTAACCAACTGAGCCACCCAGGCACCCCAAGATATTCATCTTTATTTCCAGATTGCCAACTATAATGCTGAAACTAAATTAATTTTTGTCTTTTTTCCCCAACTACTGAGAAACAAGATAGTCCTTGATGGGATGGGCTGCATCTTTTATGCATATGTATCACATGTAGAACCTAACACACATTTCATTGCTTAATAAATTTTATCAACTGATAATTAAAACATAGGAAACAAACCAGGAGGTTCAAACATTGTGTTCTCCAATATTTTGTCATTCTGTTCAGATGACATTTCAAATGTGTTCTATGCTAAGTCACATCTAGGTAATATACACAAATCATCATTTAACCATGTCATATCCAAAATACCCAACAAACTCCTAATTTGTTTATAATGTTCTCCAGAATACATGACTTTACTAGTGTCAATTCCAAGTATATGCATTAAAATACTTCTAATCAGAGATAATAATAGCCACTTCTATTGTAGTAATCACATTAAGAGAAGAGTAGAAGTGTTTCAAGTTACTAAGAACTTGTAAGTCATATAAAGGGACACCTGGGTGGCTCAGTGGTTGAGCTTCTGCCTTTGGCTCAGGGTGTGATCCAGAGTCCCAGAATCGAGCCCCGCATCGGGGTCTCTGCATGAAGCCTGCTTCTCCCTCTTCCTATGCCTCTGCCTTTCTCTTTGTATCTCTCATGAATAAATAAATAAATTCTTTTTTAAAAAGTCATATAAAAAGCTAGCCCAAAAATCTTGGAGAAGAGAAAAACTATTTGGTAGTAATTTCAGAATTCTTAGATGGAAGTTAAGTCAAAATATATGAAGAGAAGTTCTCCTTTCTTGTTATTCAGATATAGACAGAATTCTCATAATTATTTTCAGATTGAGTCTTAAGATGTTACTATCTTAACTCTGTGCTTCAATCTGTATCTTGGCATTTTAGGATAATTTACTGTGTAAAAGAAAGAAATATAAGACATAGCATTATGTAAAGCCAACTAAATAAAATGAAAATAGAAAGATACCCGTCTCATCTAACATTGTGACTACTTTATACCATATATTTACATAAGGCCAGTATATATTTAAGCTTAACATGTTTCAGTCAATTCCTGCCTATCTTATGCAAATTTAAAAGTTATGCTTTTCTTCATATTATGGTCAATACCCAGCAGACTGGAAGACCATATTGTGCTTAAGCAGAGCTCCAAGTCATGGCTCTATTCTATCTGTCTTGTGTTTCAGTGCTGAACATTCTATAATATTATTAATTGAAGATGACAAATCAATTACTCACTCTCCACTGACAGCAATTAAGCACTACAATTAATCACTACACTATGTTACTAGATATACCGCTTTGTATATCAGCCCTAGCAAGCCAATGGTATCCAATCAGTGTCAGTATTAATCATTTGTTTTATTTATGATACTCAGTTAATCAAGGTAGCACTTACTATAAAGCTGTACTTTATAAAGCTTATAAAGCCTAATTAAGGGAGGTCAAAAGAAAGAAAGTGAATTGAAGATGAAAAGAGAAGAGAAATACTTCCAATTAAACATATTTACAAAAGAAAAATAGAATTAAGTGGAGAGGCATACATCCTAATCAAGTGAAATACCTTTCATCCCACCAGTTAAATTTGCTTAAAATATAAAATATAATTGACGGTTTTCAAGTGCTGGCTTAAAAAAAATAGTTAATTTTTTAAAAAGCAGAGGGAAAAAAAAGAGATTGTAGTGCTTGAAATTGCTTAAACCTTTCCAGCTTGGTGTGGATAACTAGTTATTATGCATCAAAAAGTTGTCAAATCAAAAATCATCACTAAAGTTAGAACTCTTTTTCTTTAATTTTTATATAACAACAACATAAGCAAAATTAGAACTCTTAACCTCACAAGAGCTTTCACTGAGTTTTAACACATCCCAACCATGTGATTTTTTTTTTTTTTAGAAAATAATTTACTATGGCATTTTTATTCATGTTCAGGTAAACTTAGCCATTGTCTCCTCAAACTTTGAGAAAGACTTGTCCATCCATTATTTTATGCTAGATTAGGAATACAAAATTAAGTATCTAAGTTAAGATATTTACCAGATGGCTAATACTTAATTTGAGAAAGAAATTTTGAGAAAGAATTTTGAGAAAGAAATTGAGAAAGAAATTGAAAAAGAATTTTTTTAGGGGTGCCCAGGTGGTTCAGTTGGTTGGGGTGTGAGTTCTGATTTCCTCATGGTCTCAAGGTCATGGGGTCAAGCCCCACACTGAGCTCCATGGTCAGTGGGGTGTCTGCTTAAGATCCTCTCTCTCCTTCACCCTCTGCCCCTTCCCCATCCTATACACTCTCTCTCTCTCTCTCAAAATAAATAAATGTTTTTTAAAAAGAAATTTTTAAAAATATTCTTCATATCTAGCATATAGCTAAAATTCAACTTTTCAGTAACCTTCCAGTAAAGGTACAGAATTTCTAGATTCTTTGTCTAGTTGCTGGTAATAAACACTTACATAAAACATTATTATATCCAGTGTCAGTATGGAGTGAACTATTTGCCTTACTGAATGCTCAAGATGAGGTAATGCTAGGCAAGGAGGAAAGAAAGATCGCGAACGTGTATTTCAAAATTTGATCTCTAGCTTGCTAACATATTGTTTTCCATTTTTAACTCAAACATTAAAAGAGTACATCATTTCTCAGTTATGGTAATTGCACATTGTTTCCTCCCACCACCACCTTCTTACTGTGGAATTAGAAAACTTGACGTTAGAAAACGGCATTAGCCCCGCCCCCGGACGCGGGCCTCCCCGCCGCCCTGTGCTCGTTAGCGTCGGGCGCCGCGGGCGGAGGGAGCTGCCGGAGCTGTCGGACAGCGGGGACGGGGACGGGGACGGGGACGGGGACGAGGCCGCCTGGGAGGACGCGGCGGAGGCGGGGGCCGGGGCGGAGGCCGCGCTCCCGCAGGACCAGCAGCAGACGCCCTGCCTGTTCTGCCACAGGTTATTTATATCTGCTGAAGAAACATTTTCACACTGTAAGTCTGAGCATCAATTTCATATCGATGACATGGTCCATAAACATGGACTTGAATTTTATGGATACATTAAACTAATAAATTTTATTAGACTTAAGAATCCTACAGTTGAGTATATGAATTCCATCTACAACCCAGTGCCTTGGGAGAAAGAAGAGTATTTGAAGCCAGTATTAGAAGATGACTTATTACTTCAATTTGATGTAGAAGATCTTTATGAACCAGTGTCAGTCCCATTCTCATATCCCAATGGCCTCAATGAAAACACATCTGTTGTTGAAAAATTGAAACATATGGAAGCCAGGGCACTGTCTGCTGAAGCTGCATTAGCTAGAGCACGTGAGGATCTGCAAAGAATGAAACAATTTGCTCAGGATTTTGTGATGAACACAGATGTCAGAACCTGCTAGTCATCTACTACTGCCATTGCAGACCTCCAGGAAGATGAGGATGGTGTTTATTTCAGCTCATACAGGCATTATGGGATACATGAAGAAATGCTAAAGGACAAAGTGCGAACAGAAAGTTACCGAGATTTTATATACCAAAATCCACATATCTTCAAAGACAAGGTAGTTTTGGATGTTGGTTGTGGAACTGAAATTCTCTCTATGTTTGCAGCTAAAGCTGGGGCAAAGAAGGTTCTTGGAGTTGATCAGTCTGAAATACTTTACTAGGTAATGGATATCATAAGACTAAATAAACTTGAAGATACTATTATACTAATTAAAGGAAAGATTGAAGAAGTTTGCCTTCCTGTAGAAAAAGTGGATGTTATTATATCTGAGTGGATGGGCTATTTTCTTCTTTTTGAATCTATGTTAGATTCTGACCTTTATGCAAAGAACAAGTACTTGGCAAAAGGAGGATCAGTCTACCCTGATATTTGCACTATCAGCCTTGTGGCAGTAAGTGATATGAATAAACATGCTGATCGAATTGCGTTTTGGGATAATGTCTATGGCTTCAACATGTCTTGTATGAAGAAAGCAGTTATTCCAGAAGCTGTTGTGGAAGTTTTAGATCCGCAGACTCTGATTTCAGATGCTTGTAGTATTAAGCAAATAGATTGCCATACAACATCTGTCTCAGCTTTGGAGTTTTCTTCAGATTTTACCCTGCAAATTACAAAGACATCCATGTGCACGGCAATTGCTGGCTACTTCGATATATATTTTGAGAAGAATTGTCACAGCAGGGTCGTGTTCTCCACGGGCCCCCAGAGTGCCAGAACACACTGGAAACAAACAAAATTTCTATTGGAAAAGCCATTTTCGGTTAAAGCAGGTGAAGCCTTGAAAGGAAAGATCACAGTCCACAAGAATAAGAAAGATCCACGTTCTCTCATTGTGACCCTCACATTGAATAATTCAACTCAAACTTACGGTCTCCAGTGAAAAAGCTACAAAAGCACAACTAACTTTCGGTTCTTACTGTGAGGGTGGGATATGGATAGGGGATGGAAAGAGGGTTTTTTTGTGAACATATGGATGCTGGATCCTTCTAATGAGCCTCCTCAATACGAGAGACACATGGTAGGAATCTGATAAAATCCAGCTTAGAAAGGGAACCAACTGATCCTAGTGGACCACCTACATAATCAGTCTTCGAAGTCCAGTCAGCAAGATTTTACTAAATGTAACCCCTACATTGAGGTTAGCTATATTGGAAATCATTTAAATAGACCTAAATATGAAACAGAGATAGTCTTCTGTTATTTTTAATTTTCTTACTATAAATTTTAAACACCAGTAACTGATCAGTTACTTGGATAATGTTTTATTCAATTAGTAACTGTACACAAGCTATTATACATTTTATTGCAGATTTCTACCCCTGAAGAGTAGTTTTTCATTGTATTATTTGCTAGAATATCAATATAATTAAAGAGCAAGTGAGAGAGACCAAAATATGGAAAAGAGCATCACACAAATAATATTTGAAAGACGGCTTAGTTGATCATGCTCTAGTTCTGAATGTCTCATTTTGTAGCTTCTTTCCTCTTTGTGAATATTCTTTTGCTATATAGTTTTCTAGTACTGGCCAGGAAATCTAACTTCAATACATTTATCCTAGGTTTCATACAAGTTTTTAAAGGGAAAAATAAGTACTTATTTACTAATAAGACATCTTTTTCACACCAAATTTATGTGCAGAGTTAAACATGTAACTGACAATATACTTAACAGTCGTGTTATTTTTTTTTTTTTAGTCGTGTTATTTATAGTTATTGATTCAATTTGAAATGCAGAATAGAAAATATTCAATAAAATGTGTACAACAACCATTAGCATTATTAAAATGGTTTATTTTTAACATATAAAGTCTTTTATAAAATCAGAAGCATTTAAAACAAGTCTTAAAGGAATCATCTTTAAGAAAATACAGATTTAAGGACAGCTGGGTCATATAGTTTTCAGTTCAACAGCTAGTTCTTTTTCAAAATAAGACATACACAAGACATACATAGCATAGTGTTGAGCAGTATGAGCTCTGGAGTCCGTTTCTAGGTGCAGGCTCTGGTGACAGCTCATACTTGCTGTCTGGCCTTAGTCATGTTCCTTAACCTCTCTCTCCCTCTATGAATGTGCCAGTTTATGAGTTAATACATTTCAACTACTTCAACCGGTGCCAGACACTAGAAGACACTTAGTAAGGTGATGGTATCATCATCATGCAGTCAAGGATCCCTTTCATGGAATATGTGGTATCTACATTAGATTTTTTGGGAATTGTTCCCTCATCAAATACTACCCTTAAGCACATGAATGTGTGGGGAGATTTCAAGGAAATTAATATTTAATATAGCAGAAACTATTCAAAAATTGTCTTTTGGTCTTAGAGAACTGGACTTGTAGCAATGGGAAAATTAACTCCTTCAAATGATGTGTTTTAGACCATAGTCTCTTAAGTCTTGCTTCTTCTATAAGCATGATTTCTGTTTTCATGGAGTTAAACCAACCAGCTTGTATTTGAATTTAGAATATTACTAGAAATGTGTGGTGCTGATAATATACCTCAAAGTACTTTAAATTTTGTCTGGAATGACTTCATGTACAAATTCAAGTATGGTAAGGTGATAAGAATAAGGAAGCCCCATAAAAAGATTTCATGAATATTTAACCAAAAACCATCTATTTTTTTTAATTAACTTTTATTGGTGTTCAATTTACCAACATACAGAAAAACACCCAGTGCTCATCCCGTCAAGTGTCCACCTCAGTGCCCGTCACCCATTCCCCTCCAACACCCGCCCTCCTCCCCTTCTACCACCCCTAGTTCATTTCCCCGAGTTAGGAGTCTTTATGTTCTGTCTCCCTTCCTGATATTTCCCAACATTTCTTTTCCCTTCCTTTATATTCCCTTTCACTATTATTCATATTCCCCAAATGAATGAGAACATACACTGTTTGTCCTTCTCCGATTGACTTATTTCACTCAGCATAATACCCTCCAGTTCCATCCACGTTGAAGCAAATGGTGGGTATTTGTCGTTTCTAATTGCTGAGTAATATTCCATTGTATACATAAACCACATCTTCTTTATCCATCATCTTTCGATGGACACCGAGGCTCCTTCCACAGTTTGGCTATTGTGGCCATTGCTGATAGAAACATCGGGGTGCAGGTGTCCCGACGTTTCATTGCATCTGAATCTTTGGGGTAAATCCCCAACAGTGCAATTGCTGGGTCGTAGGGCAGGTCTATTTTTAACTCTTTGAGGAACCTCCACACAGTTTTCCAGAGTGGCTGCACCAGTTCACATTCCCACCAACAGTGTAAAAGGGTTCCCTTTTCTCCGCATCCTCTCCAACATTTGTTGTTTCCTGCCTTGTTAAAACCATCTATTTTGTTTTTGTTTTGTTTTTATTTCATGTAAGTGCATACCAAATATTTTTTACTATTTAAAAAGGTGTTTCCCAAACTGATATTTTTGAAAACTCTTGTTTGATTTATATAGGATTTTCACCCAGTGGCTCCTCTGATTTCCTGGTTATAAATAACCCAACTATAGTTGGTAGATCTCTGTTCTTTTCCATTTGCCTTCCTAGGCTAAAACATTCTAATGTGTGTGCCTAAACATTTTATGAGAATAGGAGAGTCCAAATGTTAGCTCTTCAATTACAATTTCAGCCATTAAACTGCTACAAATAATTAAAAACTTCTTAGCCCTTGACAATGATAAATACACTATCCTTTCATGCTGTGGCATATGCACATATATGGAGAGCAAACTACTCTGTTCCAAGGATTTTATTTCATTTCCATTAAAAGAATACATTTTTCCTCCTAAAAAAAAAAGAAAACGGCATTAGACAATTACTATAGATACTATAAAAAGAAGACTGAGGTAAAAATTAAAATACTGTAATATTTTTTACCCTGTAGATGCATTTAATGCTTTCACTAATGCTAATGACAATACTGAAGGAAGAGGTTGCTAGCCCCTCTAAAGGACAAATATAAATATTGAGTTTATTAGGTGCCAGGACCTAATGGATTTATATTTAATCTTCAATAACACTTTAAAAGTTTTGACTCTAGGGACGCCTGGTGGCTCAGCAGTTGAGCGTCTGTCTTTGGCTCAGGGCATGATCCTGGAGTCCTATGATCGAGTGCCACATCGAGCTCCCTACAGGGAGCCTGCTTCTCCCCCTGCCTGTGTCTCTCATGAATAAATAAATAAATCCTTAAAAAAAAAAAAAGAAAAGAAAAGAAAACATTCTCAAGTAAGGAAATAAAGACTATTGGTCTAAAAATAAATAAATAAAAGCTTTGACTCTTATCATCTTCACTTCACCAAAGAAGGTGAGTGTTTGAAAGCTAAAATGACTTTTTGAGCTCATACCGGTGAGGAGACAAGCTTCAAATGAAGATTCATTTAACTCAAGCAGTGTGGCCTTTATTCACAATACATGATAATCTCTTAATAAAGTGAAGCCCCAGTATCAGGAATAAACATCAGTTCTTACTGCCTTCACAACCCCACCCCTTCCATATTCTCCATCCTTCTTCTGCTCATACACATATACACATTCAGCTTCTTCTATGCTAGGTTTCAGCAACAAATAAAGGAAGTAGTATAACATATTGAGTTTGTGCGTGTGTATTTGCTTCCTTTTCCATAACAGGTGCTTCTATAGGTAGTTTCACAGTTCACTGAATTTACTGTAACCTTCCATAAGATTTTTCACTGTTGTGGGACACCTGGGTGGCTCAGTGGTTGAGCATCTGCCTTTGGCTCAGGGCATGATCCCAGGGTCCTGGAATCAAGTCCCACATCAGGCCCCCCGCAGGGAGCCTGCTTTTCCCTCTGCCTGTGTCTCTGCCTCTCTCTGTGTGTCTCTCATGAATAAATAAATAAAATCTTTTTAAAAATGGGTGGGGGGGAATCTCTGGGTGGCTCATCAGTTTGGTGCCTGCCTTTGGCCCAGGGCGCGATCCTGGAGTCCCGGGATCGAGTCCTGCGTTGGGCTCCTGGCATGGAGCCTGCTTCTCCCTCTGCCTGTGTCTCTGCCTCTCTCTATGTCTATCATGAATAAATAAATAAATAAATCTTTAAAAAAAAAAAAAAAGATTTTTCAGGCAGCCCAGGTGGCTCAGCGGTTTAGCGCCGCCTGCAGCCCGGGGTGTGATCCTGGAGACCTAGGATCGAGTCCCACGTCGGGCTTCCTGCATGGAGCCTGCTCCTCCCTCTGCCTGTGTCTCTGCCTCTCTCTCTCTCTCTCTCTCTGTCTCTCCCTCTCTGTGTGTGTGTGTCTCTCATGAATAAATAAATAAAATCTTAAAAAAAAAAAAAGACTTCAGAAAGGCTTAAGGGAATGCCTAGTAGAGCCCTCAGCTAGTGAAAGGGCTTCTGAGAATCTTAAGGATGATGTCCCACAGTTCTAATATTCTAAGCAAACCAAAGAGAAGTCTGCCTTGTAAAACTATGCATGTGGCATCTGGGGGCCTGTCATAACTTCCAATCAGATTCATAGGGAAACAAAGTTTCTAAGAGAATTTTACTAACTTTGGACCAAAGGGGAAAGATGCAGTTCAAAATGAAAAGATTTTTCTATAGGCAGAAAATGGGCGGTGAAATTTACTTAACTGTAAATGCAAACTATTTCTCATTAAAAAAAAAAAAAACAGGATCTCTCTGAGAGCAGAGTCAAGAGCCCAGAGAAGGGATGCAAGAGCCAGAGAATGAGGGAACCAGATTAACAAGTAGAAGTGGATCTAATGAGGGTACATTTCTAACCCTCAGAACAGAGCACGTTGACAGCATTTGCCCAGATGGATTCAAATCAGTGTCTGCTATATGCCTCGCATTTCCTCATCTTTTTGAGAGAGAGATATGTATGTGTGTGTGTTTTAAGTTTATATAAACTTAAATCTGAACACATTCCAAAACTCTACATTTTTGTTCCCTCCCATGTTATATATTTTTGAAGTCACACTTTACATCTTTTTATTGTTTCCCTTAACTAATTATTATATTTTAGTTAATTTTACTAATTTTGTCTTTTAACCTTCACAATAACTTTGTTATTAATCCAGTACCTTTACTCTGTATTTACCATTTCCATTAAGATTTTTACTCTCATGTACTTTCTTGCTGCTAATTAGTACTATTTATTTTCAGCTTAAAGAAGTTCCTTTAATATTTCTTATAAAAATGATCTAGTAGCAATGAACTCCTTTGGCTCTTACTTGCCTGGAAAACTCTTTATATCTCCTTCAATTCTAAATGGTAGTCTTGTGAGGTACAATATTATTGGTTTTCCAACCAAGTCTTTTCCTTCTAGAACTTTGAATATGTCAGGCCAGTATTTTCTAGCCTGCAAAGTTTCTGCTGAGAAACCTGCTGATGGTTTTATTGGGGTTCCCTTTTATGCAAGCAATTTGTTTTTCTCTTGCTACTTTTAAGATTCTCTCTTTATATTCAACTTGCATCATTTTAACTCTAATGTGTCTTGATGTGGTTTATCTCTGGGTTCATCTTATTTGGAACTTTCTGGGCTTATGGAGCTAGATGTCAGTTTCCTGCCATAGGTTATGGAAGTTTTCAGCCACAATTCCTTCAAATAAGTTTTCTGCCCATTTCTTTCTCTCTCTTCTCCTTCTGGGACCCCTATAATGCAAATTATATTCCACTTGATGTTCCCATAGGTCACTTAGGTTATCTTCATCCTCATAAGTTGTTTGTTTTTGTTTTGCTGCTCTGTCTGGGTGAGTTCCAATTGCTTTGTCTTCCAGCTCACTGATCTGTTCTTCTACTTCATCTAGTCTGCTGTGGACCCCTTTAGTTTATTTTTCAGTTCATTTATTGTATTCTTCAGATCTGGGACTTCTGTTTGATATTTTCTATCTTTGAATTTTTCATTGTGTACATCCATTTTTCTCCCCAGTTCAGTGAACATTCTTATAACCATTACTTTGAATTCTTTACCAGGTAGATTACTTATCTTCTTATCACTATGGCCTTTTTCTGAGGTTTTGTCTTGTTCTTTCATTTGGAACATATTTCTTTGTTTCCTCATTTTGCCTGACTCTCTGTGTTTCTTCTATGTATTAGGTGAAACGGTTCTCTCCTTCTCGTTCTTTAAGGAGTGTCCTTGTATAGGTGATAATCCTTATTCAACCTAGCTTTTGGTTGTCTCTCAAACCTTTGTGATTATCTAAACCACCTGATTTATTCTTGATGTGCCCTAGTTGTGGACAGTGTGCCAAGACCTGTCAGTGAGCCAAGGGGAGGAATCTCATTTAGCACCTAGTTTCAGGCTGATTGGAAGTTAGACCCTGAGGCAATAGCTTTTAAATTATGCAGATATATACAGTCATGTGGGACCTCAATCAAAATCCCTTCTAGCCTCTGGACCAGGGGATCTGGAGGTATCCTGTAAGTGATAGTCCCAAAAATTGGGGCTCCAGAGGAGTGTGAAGCTCCAGACCTCCAGAGAGGTCTCATCAAGCACTGGAAGGCTGTGGGGGAGGGGCAGTGCACAAGGATGATTTCTCCCTGCTTATGTTTTGGGAAACCCTCCTTAGCTTCTAGTTGTATGGGAAACCTGAAGCCTGTCCCTTAGGCTGAAGTTCCAGGCTAAGAAAACTGATCTTTTTCACAGGAAGCCTTGAGTTGTATTTCAGTCTGCTGTCTATATAGTTCCCTGAGAGGGGTGGCCTGCCAAGAGCTGTCTTCTGATTGTTACATTATTGGGAGCTCAGGAATCCCAGCCCCCTCAATCATGAGGGCCTGGCAGTTAAAGGATCCCCTCTGTATGTACTGCATGTGCCTGCTGGCCTTAGCTAGGAAACCAGAGTGCAGGAGGTGGGGCACTCTTCCAGGTTTCAGAATAGCAGCAGAGAAATGTTTTGACTGCAGGCATGCACGGGCTTCAGGAATGCAGTGGGAAAGTGTCTTGTCTGTATGTGTGCTGACTTTAAGCTGGGAGCAGGAGAATGTTGTGACATTCTGCAGCATCTGCTGCTCACCAGCCCGTTAGGAGGGGGCTGGGATGTTATAACCACCCAATGTTTTAACCAGGGAACTGGAGAACACTATAATCACATATGCTCACCTGACCCCACCAGGGAACAGGGAAGTGCTACAAACATCTAGGTTCTCCAACTTCTAGAAGGCAGCATGACAGCACTGCAACCACTCACCCTACTTGTCTTAGCAATATAGCAGAAGGATGCGATGTCTAAGCTCACCTACCTGCACAGGGTAGGTGAAGTGTGCAAAGATGGTGAAATGTGCAAAAATGTGTCCACCAGTGCCTCTGTAACCAGGGAGAGTTTCAACTACCTTAAGCCCCTCCAGAAGATGCTTTTAGATTAGCAAATGAATCTCCTTCACATATAGTCTAGGCACTTTTCAAATTGCTTTTTTCTCGCTGGGTCTCAGGACAAGTGAGACCACACCTGAGCCCACTCAAAGGGAAATCTCAGATTTCTACAACACATTGGGTCCCTTAGATGTCTAAGTCAGAAGTTTAGAGGCTTATCTCTCCAGTACAGATCCTATGGGTTAGGTACCTAATGTGGAGCACCAACACATTTCTCCTCCAGAGGAAGAACCAGACTGGTGAGATCCCACCCTTTTGTGTATCGCCACACCAGGGATGGACTTTTTGGTGAGACAGTATCTCTGCCTCTTCTACTTGTCTGGATGTGGTCTTTTTTAATTCTTTGTCTTTTTTTAAAGATTTTATTTATTTATTTATTCATAGAGATGCAGAGAGAGAGAGAGAGAGAGGCAGAGACACAGGCAGAGGGAGAAGCAGGCTTCATGCAGGGAGACTGACGTGGGACTCAATCCAGGGTCTCCAGGATCGTGCCCTGAGCTGCAGGCGGCGCTAAACCGCTGCGCCACTGGGGCTGCCCTTTTTTAATTCTTTGTTGTGGAGAAGCAGTTTTTCTAATTTTCAGATATTTTTCATATATATATGGATCATATATAGCTGTAAATTTGTTGTGTCCATGGGAGGAGGTAAATTCAGTCTTTCTATGCTGCCATTTTGCAGAAGTTCACACCCTGTGTTTATACACCTCTGCTTTACCCTGTACCTGAAAAGGCTTTCACTGGTATCATTAATCACATGGTATGATTAATTCTCCCTCATTCGTTTTTCTAGGACACTACATACACCTCTATTATGCCCTTATTGCATTGTTTTGTTGTATTACAATTATATGTTTGGCTGTTTCATTATTGTGTTAGATTCTTAAGAACAATGTGTTGGGCACCCGGGTGGCTGAGTCAGTTAAGTGTCTGCCTTCGGGGATCCCTGGGTGGCGCAGCGGTTTGGCGCCTGCCTTTGGCCCAGGGCACGATCCTGGAGACCCGGGATCGAATCCCACGTCGGGCTCCCGGTGCATGGAGCCTGCTTCTCTCTCTGCCTCTCTGTCTCTCTCTGTGACTATCATAAATAAATAAAAATTTTTAAAAATAATTACATACCTTATGGAAAAAAAAAAAGTGTCTGCCTTCGGGGATGCCTGGGTGGCTCAGCAGTTAAGCTCCTGCCTTTGGCTCAGGGTGTGATCCTGGAGTCCTGAGATCGAGTCCCACATCCACTCCCTAAGAGGAGCCTGCTTCTCCCTCTGTCTATGTCTCTGCCTCTGTGTGTGTGTGTGTCTCATGAATAAACAAATAAAATCTTTAAAAAAAAAAAAAAGAGTGTCTGCCTTCGGCTCAGGGCACATAAGGCTCCCTGCTCAGCGGGGAGCCTGCTTCTCCCTCTGCCACTCCCTCCCCCTCAGCCCCACTTGTGTTCTCACTGTGTTAAGTAAATACATAAAGTCTTAAAAAAAAAAAAAAAAAAGGACAATGTGTTGTTTGCTGTTTTGTTTTGTTCAGGGATATGTTTGTTTCTTGCCATATTTTATACCTAACAGATTAATCAGCACATAAATAGAACTCAGTAAATATCTCTTAAAGAAATATAATGAGAACACAAAGTATCTAAATTAGAAAGGCAGTAAAAAATTTTTTTGAAAACACTATGAATACATTTCTATTGCAGTTTACATATTTAGACATAGTCTCTATCCTAAACATCCTCATCAAGAAATAAGCGGTTCATTGTACTGGATATTTGCCTCCATTTGAAGATGCTTGTTACTCTATAACAAAATCTTTACTTTACAAAAAAAAGTAGTTACTTTGTAGATCTCATTACTAGAACAGAGTTTTTAAGTAAAATAATAAATTTTTCACTGACAGGAAAATGGTGATTAAGGGAATGGGTTTGTCCTAACAATTATTTATGTTGTCATCATAGAGAAATTTGTTAAACTTTGGTACCTCAGTTTCCTTACCTATGAAATGAGAAATAATAATTGCTCCTACCTTGTGGCACCTGGGTGGCACAATCAGTTGAGCCTTGGATTCTTGGTTTTGACTCAGGTCTGATCTCAGGATCGTGAGACCTAGCCCCACATTTAAGATGTAAAAAAATGGGAATCTGATTGGAGGACATGTATGAATTAATGAAGGTATATGGCTTACTGAAATTTTAATTATAAGTGGCAAGGAAAATAAAATAAAAAGAAAAAGAAACCCAATTGTGATTGTTTACATTTGTTTTCCCTTTTTTGTTGTTGTTGTTTTTGACAAAACAACTATCAGAAGATTAGTTTTCTAAATTTAATAGTGGGAAGATTTCTTAGAAACCACAATAAATTTTATATAATACATTTTTATTTTTTCTTTAGCATTAACTACCATTTTATTGAGCTTAATTTAGATGCTACGATATGATTCTCAGAGGATTCAGCTGAATTATTAAATAATCCACCTGCTAATTTTAAGTTGGTTCATTTACCAATAGAATTCATTTTTATTATGAAACCACATATAACTATTTCCAAACAGCTTCTCTTTTTCAATATTCTATTCAAAATGTTATTTCAGAATTATCTCTGGAAAGACTTTTATGTCAAAATTCTTTATCAGGCAAATTAAAGTGGAAAGTTATTTTTGCTTATAATATGGAAAATGTCATCACTTTTAAATCAACTCCTATAATACTAAATAAACACAAGATAAATTCCTTTGGTACTAAATAATAAACTAATTAATTAAACAGTAAATAAACACTGTTGGAAAGAATTAACTGATCAGGAAAATATTTAGTTTTTAATTGACTACTTGGTACAAGTTTTATGATGAGAGAATGGCAGCGGGGCGGGGGAGAATTAGAAGGAAGGTAGAAACTAATCTACCGTGTTTCTAATATGTCTAACTGGCTTGGAGTAAACATTTCATCTGTGACCACTGACTGCCTAAATGTATTTCAAGATAAAATAGCTAAAGACTATGAGATCTATTGATATAGCAAGGATTTTCATAACAATCCCAATGGTACAGCTGACCATACTATTATGCCTCAGGCCCTATGATCCAGTATGGGTTTAGGAAATATGGTCATATGACCTAACTCATATAGCAGGAATGTCAGACCTACTCTCAATTGAGAGGAACTCATAGATGCAATAGCAGTAAAAGAATTAGACAAACAGTGAGTAACAGCCATGTTGGGTTCTCCCAAAAAACCTCACTCCCTGGACCAACAGCAGCAGCAACACCAACACCTGGGACCTTGTTAGAAATGCAAGTTTGAGGGGTGCCTGGTGACTCAGTGGTTGAGCATCTGCCTTTGCCTAGGGCATGATCCCGGGGTCTCATCAGGCTCTCTGAGGCAAGCCTGCTTCTCCCTCTGCCTATATCTCTACATCTCTCTCTCTGGGTCTCTCATGAATAAATAAAATCTTAAAAAAAAAAAAAAAAAAAAGAAAGAAATGCAAGTTTGAGGTCCCCAACCCAGTTTTACTGAATAGCTAGCTCCAAAGAAGGGGAGAGGCAGTAATCTGCATTTTTTCACAGTCTTCTTGATGGTACTGAAACAAAAGCAGGGAATCACAGGTTTAGAATTTCTAAGGAAAAAAAAAAAAGAATTTCTAAGGAAACTTTAGCTTCCACTCTTTGGAGCTTAGTTGCCCTTCACAAACAGGTAAGTGTTGATACAAATAATGTAGATATATAATGCCTTCTCAATTACACACAGGACAATTACTCATTTTCTGAGTAGTAGGTGTTCACATTTCTTGTGCCACTCAATTTGCTTAGGAGCAAGCCATCAGCATCTGCCTTCAATGGATATTAGAAAATAAAAATTAAATTTAGTACTGATAACCAAACACAGGTAGAATACTAGATATGCTGTACCTCAAGGCTTTATTGTACACACACACACACACACACTTCATAGGAAGTGATATAATAATGTCAAGTATTTTAAAGTATTGTTTTATGGTTTTTAAAGTATTGCTCCAACAAATGAAACATAATCACTTTAAAGTAAAAATAATTTAAGTAATATGGAAGTACAATAATAGACATAACTAAGAATAAAGTTTCAGATTTCTGTCTTCTCTATCTTTTCTTAAGAAATACTTAGCTGCTGGGCAGCCCAGGTACCTCAGCGGTTTAGCGCCGCCTTCAGCCAAGGGCGTGATCCTGGAGTCCCAGGATTGAGTCCTGCATCAGGCTCCCTGCATGGAGCCTGCTTCTCCCTCTGCCTGTGTCTCTGCCTCTCTCTCTCTCTCTGTCTCATGAATAAAAAAATTAAATCTTAAAAAAAAAAGAAATACTTAGCTGATAAAGAATTACTTAAAAAGAGGGATGCCTGGGGTGGCTCAGCAGTTGGGTGCTTGCCTTTGGCTCAGATTGTGATCCCGGGATCCGGGAGGGATCAGGTCTCACACTGAGCTCCCTGCATGGAGCCTGCTTCTCCCTCTATGTCTCTGCCTCTCTCTCAATCTGTGTCTCTCATGAATGAATAAATAAATCTTTAAAAAAAGAAAGAAAGAAAGAAAGAAAGAAAGAAAGAAAGAAAGAAAGACTGATGTAAAACAACACAAACTTTAAAATACTATCTTATAAAAAAGATTAATCCTATTTCATTACACTCCAATTGCTCTTGTTTGACTTATAATTAAGCAATAGCATGGACTGAAGCAAAAATTATAAGACATGTTTGAGTGTCCTCTTTCAGAAGTAGTTATATGGTCTAAGCTCACAATGGTGACTTGTAAAGAAAATAATTTCCATTTCAGAGTGGGTGCCATTGTAAGCTCTCCAAGCTGGCAAGTTCACCCTGTTAAGTGAGTTACTTGGTCATATATGTCACTGTATTAGTGGGCAGTGTTTCATGGCTATTTGACTCCAACTAACTTTATTTCATCTTTTTAAACCAAATGAACTACTTATATTCACAAAGACTTCTAAACGCTTTGACATTTTTCTAATTTCATAAAATGATCATAGAATGCTAGGGATATACCAAAGATATTTTTAATTATTTCCCCTTTACAAAAATTCCTTTAGTCTCCATGAGCCCAATGATAACGTCTGCAACACAACTGAATTAAGTACAGAACTGTTTATGATTTTTTGAATACTGCCTTTACTATGATATTTTCTTATGTTATATTACATAATGCATACATATATACTAATAGTATGTGCTATTAAACTTTTTCTGAAGAGATAAGGGAAAACATAGCTAGGATTAATACAGCTTTTAAATGCAATTCTGTGAGGGTAAAAATTTTACTGAGTAATAGGTTAAGTTTTCTCATAAAAATTGTTTTATTTGAGCTGTATTTGAAGAAATGTTTTGAAAGTTATTGTTTGTTACTGTTCTCATTGAAATTTTTTAATCAAATGAAAAGAAAAGAAAATCTATAATCTAAACTCCCATTTCTTTTAATCCATAGAATATTCTAGGAAAATATATACATATACTTTTTAAACATTTATTCTGAAAGGGAGAGAAAAAATTTTGAACACTTCTCTGAATTGATTTTCTCTTCCTTTGTTACAGGTATCCATTTTTTCAGCTATATTAATCTTTTAAAACAAACCTCAAAAATGGATTTCTTAAACTCATCTGATCAAAACTTGACCTCAGAAGAACTGTTAAACAGAATGCCATCCAAAATTCTGGTGTCCCTCACTCTCTCTGGGCTTGCACTGATGACAACGACCATCAACTCCCTTGTGATTGCTGCAATTATTGTGACCCGGAAGCTGCACCACCCAGCCAACTATTTAATTTGCTTCCTCGCAGTCACAGATATTCTTGTAGCTGTCCTGGTGATGCCTTTCAGCATTGTGTACATTGTCAGATAAAGCTGGATTATGGGACAAGTGGCCTGTGACATTTGGCTGAGTGTTGACATTACATGCTGCACATGTTCCATCTTACATCTCTCTGCTATAGCTTTGGATCGGTATCGGGCGATCACAGATGCTGTGAAGTACTCCAGGAAAAGGACTCCCAAGCATGCTGGCATTATGATTATAATTGTTTGGATTATATCTATTTTTATTTCTATGCCTCCTTTATTCTGGAGGCACCAAGGAACTAGCCGAGATGATGAGTACATCATAAAACACAACCACATTGTTTCCACTATTTACTCAACATTTGGAGCTTTCTACATCCCATTAACATTGATTTTGATACTCTACTACAAAATATATAAAGCAGCAAAAACATTATACCACAAGAGACAAGCAAGCAGGATTGCCAAGGAGGAGGTGAATGGCCAAGTCCTTTTGGGGAGTGGTGAGAAAAGCACTAGACTAGTCTCCACACCCTACCTGCTAGAAAAATCTTTATCTGATCCATCAACAGACTTTGATAAAATTCATAGCACAGCGAAAAACCTGAGGTCTGAATTCAAGCATGAGAAATCTTGGAGAAGACAAAAGATCTTAGGCACAAGAGAACACAAAGCAGCCACTTCCCTGGGATTAATCTTGGGTGCATTTGTAATATGTTGGCTTCCATTCTTTGTAAAAGAATTGGTTGTTAATATCTGTAAAAAGTGTAAAATTTCTGAAGAAATGTCCAATTTTTTGACATGGCTTGGATATCTCAATTCTCTTATAAATCCACTGATTTATACAATCTTTAATGAAGACTTCAAGAAAGCATTCCAAAAACTTGTACGATGCCGATGTTAAAGAAGTTTATCATTTAAAGGTTGGGATTTCTTGAGAGGAATACCTAAATAAATGCTGAGTGATAAAACATTTCACCTTTTAGAAGGAAATACAAACTGCTAAAATTATAAGAATATAATTCATATTTTAATAGCAACATGAATATAAACTTATTGAGTAAAACATGTTTCTTTTGACCATCATTCTAGAGTACTCAAATGAGAAGATAACTTCTCTCAAATGAGAAGATAACAATATTTCACCTATGCAACGTCCCTAAAAGGCTAACTAGAAATATATAATTATTAGTAGTAGCAGTAGTGATTTTTTAGGTTTATGGCTTATAATAATTACAGAAGAGTGTTAATTAATAACACCTATAATTTCTATATCATCCTATGGTTTCATTATACAATTCTATTATTCTATAGAGAAGATGATTCACCACAAAGCAAACATTTCTCTACCTAACTACTTCTGTCCCCTCTTCATATTATCCTGGGAAAGAAAGGAGGGGGGAAGGAGCAAACAAGAATTTCTGTGGCGCCTGGCCAGCTCAGTCAGGAGAGCAGAAGACAGTGTGATTTGTGATCTCAGAGTTGTGAGTTTGAGCCCCATGTTGGGTATAGTGATTACTTAAAAATAAAAATTCAAAACAACTAAACAAAAACAAGGACTCCTAATATGACTGGAGGGAATGTCAAAGTCAGAGATTGATACTGTCTTTGTATTTAGATAGTAAAGAGTAATCATAAAATGAGTTAGGCACTGCAAAATAATTCTGAATACAGAACTTGTGCACATTTAACATATTCTTTGTTCAAAATGAATTCCTAGAATGATATTTTCTTAACCATGTATTACCAACATTTGAAATCAAAACATTGCCCTAGTAACAATAACTCAAGAGGATTCCAGAGGAGATGTTCTAATTGCCCCATGTTTACGTAGGAATCAAATTTAAGGCACTAAGTACCCTAGGTTACTCACCATATTATATTCCTAATATCTTTTTTTAAATGTAAAAGAGATTTCATTTCTGTTAATGTTACAAAGCTCAGTTGCTGGGCAGCCCTGGTGGCTCAGCGGTTTAGTGCTGCCTTCAGCCCAGGGCCTGATCCTGGAGACCCAGGATAGAGTCCCACGTCAGGCTCCCGGCAGGGAGCCTGCTTCTCCCTCTGCCTGTGTCTCTGCCTCTCTCTCTCTCTCTCTCTCTCTCTCTCTCTCTGTCATGAATAAATAAATAAAATCTTTAAAAAATAATAATAATAAATAAAATGTCAGTGATATTTTACACTTCAGAAGTTTCATACCTTCAATTTAAACATATATATATCCCTTTTACTAGAGTGAATGTTATAGGAATTCTTAGAACTTTCCTCTGACTTGCAAAACATCTCTAGTTTTTCAATTGATAGAAATCAACAGCAAAGATTCATATTATGCTAATTATAAATATATGTTTTGTATATCTCCCGATCTCTTCACTAGTTCAGTAAGCCAAAACAGCTCATAAGTTTCCCTATTTATTATCTTACTTATAGAAGAATTAAAAAATAAAATAACCATGTTTCTGAGATTTCATTTCATTTGAACCAGCAAGTTGATAGATTGCCTTTTGGAAGGTATAACATCAGCCAAGATCATTTCAAAAACAATACACTCCTTTTTTAAGCTACACTTTTGTATGTATTTTTTATTTTATTTAAATTCAAGTAATTAACATATAATGTATTATTGGTTCCAGAGGTAGAGTTCCATGACTCATCAGTCTTATATAACACCGAGTACTTATTATATCACGTGCCTCCTTAATGTCCATCACCCAGTTACTCCATCCTCCCACTCCCTTTCCAACAACCCTCAGTTTGTTTCTTATACTTAAGAGTTTCTTATGATTTGTCTATGTGTATTTTAAATAGTCTTTCCTTGTCAGGTACTTAAGAATTCATTACATTAATTTTTTTTATGTATCTATGACACATTACTTCAACGTAACAAATATTTACAGAGTTCTCATTCTGTATAAGGCATTGCGATATACTATATGGAAGGTACAGAAAATAATGAAATACAGTCTCTGACCCTTAACACATTTACAATTTAAAAGGTGAAACACAACAGGGAGCCTGGCTGCCTCAGTCAGTAGAGCATGCAACTCTTGATCTTGGGGTCATGCATTCGAACCCCACACTGGGCATAGAGCTTACTTAAAAAAATAAAAAGATGAAACAAAGAAACAAATGAACACTATAATAGAAAAAAAAACAAAAATCTGGCATGGAAGTTGTTTGCATAATCATGATGATTCAAAGGAAAAGTTAATCATATCTCATTGAGAAAAATCAACAAAATTTCATAAAGAATGTATCTAAAATAGATAATAAATAGCATTTGAGTAAGAGAAGTGGAAAAGCATCATCAGGAGTGAATCCTGCCAGTATTTCATGAGTCTTGTTCATGAAATAGCATGGCAGCTATTTAGGACAAAAGAAGAAATCAAAAGAGAAATTGGCCATTATTGCGGCTGACTTTGAATGTCAGAAAAAGAAGTTTATAGTCAATTTGGTTGTCTGTCAATGAGTGGTTATCGGTGCTTTTTAATAAATAGAAATATCACAGGTGTAGATTAATTCTTTTAAAAGTATGTATACTTGAATGGATTTGAGCAGAGAGGGTACCAGTGATTATGACTTCTTGTTAGTAAGCAAATCAGTAATTGAAGCAAGGGGTGAAGTTCTGAACTTAATCCTGGCAGTGGGAATGTAAAGAAAAACAGAAGAGACAGTAGGAAACAGAATCTACAGGATATAGCAAATTTTTTTCTTGCCCTTTCTCACTTAAATTTGATCCTGTGACTTATTTATTCAAAGACCTGGTAAAGAAGAAATAATCTGTTGAATTAATATATTTACACCCACCTCAGAAACGTATTTCGTCTATACTGGGAGACACAGCCTATTAATCCAAAGGAGTACATGTCAAGCAGAGTAAGGCTCACCCAAATATACATACCACCCTCTACTCTGATTTGGACTAAAGCTCAAATCCAGGGAAATAATGCTATCAAGTGATAGGGAAGTTAAATCTTCCCTCAGAGCTCAGAGAGTATCAAGTTTATTATTTCTGTGTGTATGAAATCATCTTTAATCCAAAAGAGCCATAACACATTGCAGTACTTATCACTTCATCTTTGCATCTCCCCCCATGCTGAAGGTACAGATAATGCTATCCCTCATGAACAAATATAAGTGATTTCTCTTTGATCTTTACATGGTAGGTAATATCAGGGCTAATAACCTGCCATTTTCTCATTAAAAAGAAAAATGAAGACCCCAAATGGCATCACTTAGGCCAACTCACCTAACTGAGGTGTAATACCTAATCTAATTGCAGGTTCAACCTTAATCAGAAATGTTAAATATTAACTCTTCAATCAGGAATTTTCTGATAAGCACCAATGAGGTAATCTGTCACCTGGGCCCTCTATGACCCCTAAAGGAATATAAAGTCATCTGCACGGTAAGACCCCCTTCTCTTCCCCTAAAGTAAAGTGACCTAGCCTGCTACAATCCTTTTCTTTTGCTAATAACTTCCTTTCCCCACTCTTCTTCCTATGAAAAACTTCCATTTTGTACAATTCCTCAGAGCTCCCAATTCATGAATCACTTAATAAAGCCAATTTGATCTTCAAATTTACTCAGTTGAATTTTTGTTTTTTAAGAGTACTTTCTTTGAAATTTATGAAGAACAGATGACACATAACATGATGTACTTCCCTGAATATATAGAATTATTCTCTGTGAAAATTTCTCAAGTAATTGAAAGCTAAAGATTTTCACAGAAAAAAGAATATTTTTCACATCTATAACAAATATAACAATATAATAATGCATATATTTAACTGATAAGGTAGAGAAAGAAAATATAAATATGATAGAAAGTGGTTTACCCTATTAGATAATATGGTAAAATTCCTGCTACAATTTCAAACATACCAGCACCAGAGACATAAGTGGAGGTGGAGGTGCTATTGTTGTTCTGCTTTGTCTAAATATTTTCAAATAAAGGACATATATAAAAGGCAAGGACAAAACATCAAAGGAAGATAGGAAGTCAAACTACTAGATACTAAATTCAGTTCAGTACATCACTATGTACAAATCACGTTTGAAAACCCACTTCTGCTTATGAAGCACCATCTTCACTTTACTCGAATAGGAAGGAATTGGGATGGCCTACCTTAATAGTATCTTGTTGTTTTGTTTCACAATAGGTACACAGGGTCAAATTTTAAGTATAATCAGTTTATCCAAGCACACTGGCAGTTGATGGGTCAATCTTTAATGTAGGACCTATTTCCATTTTGTATCTCTAAAACCAAATTTCCTTGCCCTTTTCTGATGAAACTAACTTTCCTGCCCACCCCGATTCCTGTGCTTCATGGTGTGCATGTTACCTGCTTACAGTTATGTCAGTTCCCTTAGTAGAGCATAATCTTCGTATTCTTTAGCTCAATCCTAAACTTGTCCTTCTGTATACAAGAGTTGTGTGTCAGAAAAACAAAAAAATGGAGAACTAATTGGAAGCCAATTCCTGGGAAATGTCTTGCTCTACCAAATATTGATGTGAAATGTAGGGGTTCAAGAGTGAATGATCAAGAAGGAATTCTTGAGATGTCTTTGGTGCATAAAAGGTGGTTTTGTAAAAGCATGAGGATGGAACCCATGGGCAGAAAGAGCTGCACTGGGGTTGTGAGGGGCCGCTGATTATATAATCAGTTTCAAGTTGGGAAGGGGTTAGGGATAGTGTACGTTTCAAGTGTAAGGAATTTGGAAGAAATTTCCAGGACTCTGAGGGGCTAGCTATTATTAGGCTAAGGTCTTTTACTAGTGTCTAGTAAAACCTTAGTCATGAGACCCTTCAGATGTGTATCAGTGGGCCATACGTTTGGAGAATGATTGCTAACAAATATCTTGGAGGATGTAGAGATAAAGGAAATTTTCAAAGGGATTTTTATATGTTAAATA